>NC_138538.1:78853243-80165743 GCF_964234715.1 Podarcis melisellensis | reverse complement strand
AAAAGACAGGTGCAAATTCTCTGGTCATATGGGACTTTTTAAAAGGATCCTTCCAAGATCGGCAAGGGCAGAGCCGAGCTTCTGGCAAGTGTAAAAACCCTTCTTGCATTTTTGGATACAAGGAAAAAGATATATGCTGCTGGTGCAGCTATATATCTCCCGGTTTCTACAATTTTGTAGTTAGGGCACCTTAAGCAGTCCTGTTGTCTTTCGGTGTCTTTAATTCTTTGCAGCTAGTGGAGTCTGTAACCTGAAGCATCTGTAACCTGAAGTGTCTGTAACCCGAGGTACCACTGTATATGAAAAGCTTCCTATGGGCAGAGGTTTTCAACCTTTTTGAGTCCATGACTCCCTTGACTAACTACCTTCTTTCTGCGGCAGCCCTGTGGGACTCAGGAGCCCAGTTATGTCGCCCCTTGCTTGCAGAGCTAGTAGTCTCTTACCTGTTTTTGGCCACCCTCCCTTGTGGAGTGTTCCCTCAGCCTCCTCTCTTATCCCTGCTCCTTGGGCAGCCACTGCCGCCGCTCCTGGTCTCTGAGCTGCCCCCCACTCCACCCCAAAGAGAGGTGCCTCCTCACACTGCCCCACAGGGGTCTGGGACTTCTTTGTCCATTCCCAACAGCAAGGGCTGGTGGACTAGCTGGCTGGGCTCCCTCGCCCACTTGCCTCAGCTCCTGGCAACCAGAACCCAGAGGCACCATTCGCCTGTGGAGTTTGTAGCCAGAGCCACTGCAACAAACAGCTGTGCAAGCCTTGGGGAGGCAGTGATACATCAGAGGAGGGAGAGAAGGAAAGAGGGACACAGGCCAGTGTTGCTTGCGGAACCCCTGACCATCCTTCAAGGCACCCCAGGGTGCCACGGCACACTGGTTGAAAACCTCTACTATAGGGAATGGTGGAGAAATCACTGGAAATGAAAGAAGCGCTAAACATTTTACGATCATAGCTGCATAATCATGCAAAAGTGGGGATTCAGAACTCTCCGCTCCCCCTCCCACACTTATTGCTCTAATAAAGTGAATTATTTGCTGCTTTTGTGCATGAAAATTCAAACAGCCCAGCTTCAGTAAAAGACAGAAGTCCATGGAATGCATACTCTGCGTGGTTCCAAGTCACAGGCATGCGATTGTCCTCTAGTCGCTTCTCGTACAACAGTCCGTCTCTTAATATGTCATATCGACAGGTTAAAATGTACGTCTCGGGGAGCTGTCGAACCACGACATCTTCATCTAGAATCGGCGTCAGCAGTGCCTCATCATACAGCGAGGCTTTTTAAACCAATTGTTTTGGAAATGGAACAGGTGATACAAGTTCATAGCCTCTGACTTCAAATTCTTCCGGGATGAGACCAGCACTAACCCTTCCCTCAATTTTCAGGGCCATGTCCTCAGGAACATGAGGGTTTCTCAGAAAATCCTCTACGTCTTCAATTTCCTCATTTGCAAATTTTATCCAACTGCTCTATTCTCCTTGCTCAACTGGATTTCCTCCTGCATCCTCAATCTGCTCTGGTTTTTCTTCCCAGAAAGCTTCCAGCCACACTCTGCTGTCTCGACCAGCATTCCTGAGTTACTCCCACTAATTTCTGTTCTATTGGCTTCTGTGCTATAATGCAGGGATGTCCAACCAGTAGATCCACCAGTAGATCCCTGGCTGATCCTAGGGATCTTCCCCCAAACCTCAACAACTATGAGCAATCCACCCACCCCATGCATGTTCCTCCTCCCTCCAATGACAATGGGTAGATCATTGTCAGTGTTTTTTTAATATACTGGGAGTAGATCACAGTCTCTCGGGAGTTGGACATGCCTGCTATAACAATTTAATTTCTGACTTATTTATAGTGGGGTTTCCCCCCCTGTGTGTAGACCCACCCCAGGAATCAGAAGCTTCCTGCCTCCGGTACTGGAGGTAGTAAGAGCTTCGTCTTCCAGAGACAATGCTCCAAACTTTGAGCATGTTTTACACATGTTTGCTAGGATTTTGGGAAATGATATATAATGAGTTGAAAAAAATGTTTAAAATAACCTTTGTTAAAATGCCTGAAGCTTTCCTTTTAGGAATTCTAGGTGCTGAAACCCCAAGGAAGTAGAAAAGATGATTTATGTATGCGACCACGGCTGCATGGATGCTACTGGCTCAGAGATGGAAAGAAGATAAAGTTCCTACCAGAGAAGAATGGCAAATGAAGTTAATGGACTGGAAGAGTCAGAAATCAGGAAGACCAAAATTTTATCAAGGAATGGGGAAAATTTATAACTCATCTTAAAGGCCATTGAGAACTGTAAAAATCATTAGTAGGATTGGAATATCACTTGTCGTTTAAGGGTGAATTTTGGACACAATGGAGAGGTAACAGATTTGGATCGTCATAAAATATGCGGGAGGAAATGATGAATTTAGGACCCACAAAGGGGAGGATGGAAGTCCATATGATTCATTGAAACCTTGTTTTTACGATTTATGTTTGATATATTTCTGTAAAATTTTAATTTGAAAAACCAAATAAATAAATTTAGAAGAGGGAGGCTTGGTGAAGCAGCAAAAGCATGGCTTCCACAAGGGTAATTCATGTCTCACTAACTTTGGGAGTTCTTTGAGTGTTACCTGATCTGGTTTGTGGCTTTGCATATGTCGGCAGCTCACTGTACAGAATATTGCTTCACCAGCACTGCTTTTGATTGCATTGGGACCCATCTGTGCCTGGACCCCATATACACAGTGAGAATTCCTCTCATCCTAAAGGTTTTGCAATGTTAGCTACTCCAGTCCCAGACTAGCAGACTGAGGTAAAGCATCCCTCTACTTTTTGCCATGTACTCAACGTTTTTTACTCCCTCTCTTTTCTCACTCCTCAAGTTGCCGAATAACACTTGAGTACATGCTGCCTCCCTCTGGCTCCCAGTTCTAGGAAGGCCACTTGCAAAAGATCCCTGGAGGGAAAGGAATTGCTTCGGAAGGCAAGGCAATCTCCCACAATGCTCTCTGTGGGTCTCATTCCGTCGTGCAGACATTCTGACTTGACACTTGGAAGAAAAGGGCTCACACACCTAGCAAAGAATGAAGAAAAAGAGGACTGGTTTTTCTGACTTTAACACCTCTATGAAAAAGAGCATAATGTCCCGCATGAGTACTGTCTGGGAGTGTCGCTTTCAAATTTCAGAGGCAGAAGTATGACTTTTAGCAAGAGTTAAAAGGTTTGTGTGTATCTACATACAAGATAAATTAGTATTTTGTTGTGAATCCTTTTTATAACCTCATATAGACATATGAATAACAGTGAAACAATCGCCTTGGGTTGTTGGCATGCAAAGGTACATGTTGGCAGGTAAAGGTAAAGGGACCCCTGACCATTACGTCCAGTCGCGGACAACTCTGGGGTTGCGGCTCTCTCACTTTATTGGCCAAGGGAGCCAGCGTACAGCTTCTGGGTCATGTGGCCAGCATGACTAAGCTGCTTCTGGCCAACCAAAGCAGTGCACGGAAACACCGTTTACCTTCCTGCTGGAGTGGTACCTATTTATCTACTTGCACTTGATGTGCTTTCGAACTGCTAGGTGGGCAGGAGCAGGGACTGAGCAACGGGAGCTCACCCCGTCACGAGGATGCGAAGTGCTGACCTTCTGATCGGAGAGCCCTAGGGTCTGTGGTTTAACCCACAGCACCACCCGCGTCCCTAATCCTAGTATAGTTCACCCCATATCATGGAAAGCATGCTAAGGGCAGTATCCAGCTTGCAGAAGTGAGCTTTCCCTTCCTCTCCTATCTCCTGCATCCTCCAGGCACTCTCAGAATTACCTCTGGGGGTTTGGGGGACCCTTTGGAGCTGAGTTGGGTGGGGCAAGGATGGGAGCAAGAGGAGGGTTAAAGTGGTGTTCCTCTCATGGAGAATTGGATATAGCCCTAAATATTTCAACAAGACTAACAGCTTATGATCTCTTAAGGCTGCCAAAAGATGGCAACGGAAAAGCATCTTACTCAAAACGCTCAGCTTGGAGTTTTGTTAGTCAAAATTTGAATCGGTCTTCAGTCGTCCACTTTGATTTTTAATAAAGGTAAAGGTAAAGGTAAAGGGTTCCCTGACAGTTAAGTCCAGTCGTGAATGTCTCTGGGGTTGCGGTGCTCATCTCGCTTTACTGGCTGAGGGAGCCGGCGCTTGTTCCACAGACAGTTTTTCTGGGTCATGTGGCCAGCATGACTAAGCCACTTCTGCCAAACCAGAGCAGTGCACGGAAACACCGTTTACCTTCCCGCTGGAGTGGTACCTATTTATCTACTTGCACTTTGATGTGCTTTCAAACTGCTACGTTGGCAGGAGCAGGGACTGAGCAACGGAAGCTCACACCACCGTGGGGATTCGAACCACTGACCTTCTGATCAGCAAGTCCTAGGCTCTGTGCTTTAACTCACAGCACCACCCACGTCCCATTTATTTGTAATAGAACCCCTATAACTTTGTTCTCAGAGTGGTTTAAAAGATGTGCAATTACAGTTCGGACTCTTACACAAGAAAAGCACTAAAACCAAGTATAAAGGTTGCAGCACCAAGAATAATCTCTAAAACATAAGCTTAGCAGCTACAGCAACTGCAAAGCAATATGAAACCAGCTAGGTGGTCTTCTCTTGGCAGAAGAATGAACATGGACTAACAGCTCCCTTTCCAACCAAGAGCGTTAGGATCTAACCTGGCATAACATTTAATGTTGGGGGTTTTGTTTTTAATTTTTTTTTAAAGATAGTGCATATAGTATCCACTGGTGGGGCTGATAATTACTGGGGTAATCAATGGCGCCCACAGGGCTTTCCTCACATTGCAAATAGCAGCTTCAGAAGAGGGATTATCCTGAAGACTAAAAAGGTAAAGGGACCCCTGACCATTAGGTCCAGTCGTGGCCGACTCTGGGGTTGCAGCGCTCATCTCGCTTTATTGGCCGAGGGAGCTGGCGTTCAGCTTCCGGGTCATGTGGCCAGCATGACTAAGCCGCTTCTGGCGAACCAGAGCAGCGCACGGAAACGCCGTTTACCTTCCCGCTGGAGCGGTACCTATTTATCTACTTGCACTTTGATGTGCTTTTGAACTGCTAGGTTGGCAGGAGCAGGGACCGAGCAACAGGAGCTCACAGCAAGCTAAATTTGTCCTCCACATCAAATAATTATTAGCCTCCTGTGCCCTTCCTCTGCCATTCCTGAGTCATTCATATATATATGACTGGGGAAACCCAGCCAGATGGGCAGGGTATAAATAATAAAATTTATATAGCATTTGTTGTCACAGCCAGGTGATTCTTTGATTCAGTAACCGGATACTTAACTCTTGCTCATTGCATTTGAAAAGAGTTTTTAACTTTTACAGTACTCAGTCAAACCCACAATACGTGGGTTTCTTTTTCATCCACAACACGGCTTCCTTTTGTAGTCCGCTAGAGTGAAATTCTATATACTGAACGCTTGGCTTGCCCTTACCTATTTAGGCAAGTTCTGCACCCAGTTCTGAGCTTTTTTTGTTTACCAAATGTCCTCCATGCCACATTAAAGCGGCTGTAATAGTCTGCGACGTGCAAATTATGATGCATCATCTTTAGTTTATAAAAACTAAAGCCGGCAACTGGTGTCCCAGCCAGCTTCCCTTGTGAGCCATTGCACTCCTGGACTGATTTACAGTGGTACCTCGGGTTACATACGCTTCAGGTTACACACTCCGCTAACCCAGAAATAGTGCTTCAGGTTAAGAACTTTGCTTCAGGATAAGAACAGAAATTGTGCTCTGGCGGCGCAGCGGCAGCAGGAGGCCCCATTAGCTAAAGTGGTGCTTCAGGTTAAGAACAGTTTCAGGTTAAGTACGGACCTCCGGAACGAATTAAGTACTTAACCCGAGGTACCACTATATTATTTTATTTGAATGAATGAATGAATACATACATACATACATACATACATACATACCTACCTACCCCCCATCAGTGTTACATTGTTGTTATGGCGACGTATTTCTGGTATAATGCACTTCTTTCTTGCGCATGGACCTTCTCCCTGGCATGCGCTTCCGTTACTATGGTGACGGTTGGGCATTCCTTTCGCCCCTCCTTTCAATGGTAGAGCACCTTCTGGTGTCTTGAGCATCTGTGTGTGGCGACAGTAGATGGCTGCGGGCACCGGGAAATAATAGTAGTGACAGAAACTTGCAAGCAGCTCCAACCTGCCAGCTCATCCATCTATGGAGCCAAGTCCGTGTTGTGTGGTACGGGCGGCTCGATCAGGCTTGAGATGTCTTGCAGAAAGTAAGTCGGTCCAATTTGGGAAATGTCTGTGAAATGCAGTGCATGTCTATGCAATGCTAGGAGATCACAAATTCAGAGATCAGATTCTGAATGAGATGTGGAGGGGGGAGGGAGTTGGAGAGAGAAATTCAGAACAGGCACATTTAACTAATTTACACTTTCGGAGGTGGACACGCAAACTGAAGCACGGCGATTGTCTGGGATTGGCGCTTCTCTGAATTTTTCAAGGCAGCTCTCTGGCTAAGTAACGTGGGCAGAAATGCACAGAAAGCGTGCACAGAAATGCCCGTAACATACAAAAATGTGTTGCATTATGGGAAATTGCTCTGAGGAAGTCTGTACATCAGGTAGATTGGATACAGAAGTGTGTATCTATGGAGAATTTTTCCGTAAAATGCCAATGAATTTTTGTGACTATTTTTTTTAAATGGAACATGTGAACTGATTTAGAAATATGTAGAGCTGAAGAATAGGACACGGGTGGTGCTGTGGGTTAAACCACAGAACGTAGGGGTTGCCGATCAGAAGGTCAGCGGTTCGAATCCCCGCGACGGGGTGAGCTCCCGTTGCTCGGTCCCTGCTCCTGCCAACCTAGCAGTTTGAAAGCATGTCAAAGTGCAAATAGATAAATAGGTACCGCTCCAGCGGGAAGGTAAACGGCATTTCCGTGCGCTGCTCTGGTTTGCCAGAAGTGGCTTAGTCATGCTGGCCACATGACCCGGAAGCTATATGCCAGCTCCCTCGGCCAATAAAGCGAGATGAGTGCCACAACCCCAGAGTCAGTCACGACTGGACCTAATGGACAGGGGTCCCTTTACCTTTACTTTTAGAGCTGAAGAATGGAAAATGAGAAACTGAAATTAACAAATGACCCACCCACCCAGTTCCTTGCTCAATACAGTGTGGAGAACAGGCCTGGCTCTCAACATAGCATAGGAACCATAGAGGCTGAGGTCTTTTGGCACCCGCCAATAAAATATTTGAGGGGGCTGGGCCCCTCAAAATCGATGGGCATTGCCATTCAAATGGTGTGCGTGTACTGCGTCATGTGATTGATTATGTGGAATGGGGTTTACTCGGGCCTCTCCAATATCTTATTCAAGTTGGCACCCCAACGCCATAGGATTTTGTTTGACTGATGTAGCCAAGTGAACAGGCATTAAGTCACCATCTCAGAAGCTGTACTTTCTTCTGAGTTAAAATTGGAGGCACGATTCATTTGTTTACCCCCCAAAAGCTGACTTCTTGAGTGTCTACGAGGAAGAATTTACTAGTCCCAGAGGGGTAACTTACTCTCTCACATACACTGGGGTGACTGTCAGGGAGGAGTGAGGCACCGTGTCAGTACAGCAATGTGGCTAATGGGAGGTCAGGTGTCCAGTGGCACCTCTTTTCATTGGCTGGCTCTTCATTCTGCTTGGTTGTAGCGGCAGTAGCCTTAGGTGGAAAGGGGAAGGTCTAAAACAGTTTTTCTCAAACTTGGGTCTCCAGTTGTTTTGGATCACAACTCCCACCATCTCCGACTACTGGTCCTTCTAGCTAGTATGACCTGGGCAAGAGACCCAAGGGCCAGACAGAGAGTGTTAAGTTGTGGGTGAACATATTAGACGACACAGCGATTCTTTAAACAGCTCTTGTTTATTCACAGGCCAGAACAGAACTGAACTGAAGGGTTCAGCCAGCCTGCTTATATAGAGCTCCACTAGAACGCAACAGTAACCATTTTCTGTAACTATCCAATCACTGAACGTCACTTTCGATCCCTTATTTGCATATGTGGACCTGAACTATCTACAGTATCCCCCTGCTGGCCCAGGGTGAGAACTTCAGTACATAGCAGAGAGGACATTTGGCCCCTTGAGGGTTTGCTATTCCTGACCTAGGGCATAAACCCTGGCAATGCAAACTAGTTTTGCGTGACCAAAGATATACAGCAAAATTAAATCTCAGAGTGCTTGGGGAAACATTAACGGAACAAGTCACCACTGTGAACATAAATTTCACAAGCTTCTGCAGCCGCATCTCACACCGCAAAACAGATTGCCCCTTACCTTGCAACTTTGCTATTATTAAAAACGACGCAGTTACTCTCGAAATCAACAGACGGAGTTCTTGATACTCTCTTGTTGAACCATTGCGTTCAAAATATATAGATGCTTTCTTTGATGGCATCTCTCTCTCTCTCTCTCAAATCTCAAAAACCAATTTGCAGCCTCCCCACCCCCCTCGAGCTGTCACCCTGCTCGGTGGCACATGGGACGGCGTGTCGCGGAAAGATGACCACCCCCAACCTGGGGCTCCCCAAAAGGAACAGCAATAAAACACTTTTTAAGGAATGCACTTCACAGCTTATTCTTTGTGAGAATTGCTTCTTTCGCCACAAACCTCCAAGCTGCTAGGTGAAGCAGAGCAGGGGCAGTTTCCCTGGAAAGCTTTCCTTTGTTGGAATGAAGGAGGGTCTTCCGTAATAGAGAGAAAGTCCGGCTTGTTACATGAACTCCTTCGAAAGTGAAAATGGAGTTCTAATAAGGATGGCTGGCCTGTGACTTCTTTCAGAACAGAACAACGAAGGCACCCTACTCTTGTTGAACATCATCTCGCCATAAGCATCTGGTGATGTGTTACACACGCCATCTTCTTTTAACACACCTGGTGAAACCCCAGTGGGTTTTTTTCCTTCCTTTCTTTCCTGGTGCCAAACGGCAGCCCCATCACATGATTACGCAGCAGCAGTGTTCAACGGGGCCAGATTTGTGTGGAGATGATATAGGATGCTGTGGCTGATGTTTCTTTCCTTGTTCCAGTTGGTATAAGCCAATTGCTGGCTACTCAGCTTACTCTTCGTTTGCGATTTCCCCTTTCTTCCATTTCTTATGCATTCTCTTCTTAAATCTCAGCTCATCTGTCAGCTCCTTATGCAATGCTCCCTCAGGCACCCTGCCCACTGCTGGGGTTGTGTCGCTGTGGCAGGTTCTGATGAGATCTCGTGAGATCTCATGGAAGTCTCGTGAGATTTCGCCAGAAGCCGCTGCATAACCCCAGTAAGCGAGGCTTTGGTGGGGGGTGTTGCTACAATTAAAACAAAACAAAGTATGATTTCACCTTGGCTGATCAGATCCAGCCAACCGATTTTGAGTTGATGCCTTGTGGTTGGATGGACTCCTGCTCCTCTGAGACCATGGGCTGACCTTTATTTTATTTTATTTTTTCAGGTGGAAAGGGTTGCCCGGGAAAAATATTCAATAGTATGCATGGCCTCATTAGGGCACAGACAGTCCCTCATGAGACAATTTGTAAAGAGAATTTGTTTACTGCATTCCTCGCTTTCATTACAGATTCCGTCTTTGGCAATCTCAGACGTCAGGCTTATCATCACTTCGTTTCCTGGAGGTAATGAACGAAAACTCAAAGAAGATCCTGATACAATCGGAAGAGGTTAACACTTTGCATATTGTACGGCTTTCAACTATATCTACCTCTTCAAGCCTTGCGTGGGGAAATTAAATGCCTCGTGTAGATGTCTATAGGGTTAAGGCTATAATGATGCAACACAACGCAGCTAGTTATTACAATTATGTGATGTCACAAAAATCCTGGGATGCAAAGGGATCCAGTTAACCTATAAATGTCAGTGTTGGGATACGAGACTCTGGTGAAGGCTTAAGGAAAATTTCTAGAGGCGGAGAGGAGGGCAGGAAGCCTCAAAGTAACAGATGGGCAGAAAAGAGTCACACACCTACATGATGTATGAGAAAAGTGCAAAGCTTATATCTTTGAAGACAGCACAGTCTGATGGTGGGCGAGCTCATCTTGTGTATAGTTTGGCACCCATGGAAGATATGCATCTCCTCTTACACTCAGCATCAGTGGGTGGTGTGTGTGTGTGTGTGTGTGTGTGTGTTTCTGGAGGAAGGGAGGCTGAGGGCAACTAGGTAGGCAGAGAGACGGGAGTCATTTTGCCAGCATCGTTCAGCCTGCCCCTTGGGTACCCAAGCTCAGAGTAATTGAATTGAATGAGGTCCCCAAGAAGACCAAAGGAACATAAAACCATGGCTGCATACACACGGCACGGATTTACAGCACATGACTCCCCCCAAAGAGCCCTGGGAGCAGTAGCTTGCCCCCAAACTACAATTCCCAGCACCCTTCACAAACGACAGTTCCCAAAATTCTTTAAAGTGCTTTAAATGTAAGGTGAGCATTCAGGCCATTAGGTAGTTTATTTGGCCAGTAGTTCAGTAAATCTTTTAAGTGTCAGACCTCTGTATCTCAAAGACAACTGCCGATAAGAAGGTTTTACTCCTTCCTAGCGATCTTTTTTTGCACATTAGCCTGCTCGACATCGATGCTTTTTGAGCTATATAGAGCAGCTAAACCACACAGAGGATAACTAAGGCTGCAGTCCTGTATATTATTACTATTATTATTATTTATTGAATATATATATCCCTGAGAGTAAGTATGACTGAACTTAGTGAGGCTTACTTCTGAGTAGACATGCCTAGGATGGTGCTGTTTGACTTCTAGTGGGGTAGGAGAGCTGGGGGGGGGGATTCAAATATGACAACCAATGCAGCCCTTTGGTTTCAGATAGTACATGGGTAAGGTAAAGGGTAAAGGGACCCCTGACCATTAGGTCCAGTCGTGACCGACTCTGGGGTTGCGGTGCTCATCTCGCTTTATTGGCCGAGGGAGCCAGCGTACAGCTTCCGGGTCATGTGGCCAGCATGACTAAGCCACATCTGGCGAACCAGAGCAGTGCACAGAAACGCCGTTTACCTTCCCGCCGGAGCGGTACCTATTTATCTACTTGCACTTTGACGTGCCTTCAAACTGCTAGGTTGGCAGGAGCAGGGACCGAGCAACGGGAGCTCACCCCGTCCCGGGGATTCACCGCTGACCTTCTGATCGGCAAGTCCTAGGCTCTGTGGTTTAACCCACAGCGCCACCCGTGTCTCAGTACATGGGTAGACGAGTCTAAAAAACCCTGGAAATGAATTTTCAATAAGGAAATCAGTAAGGAAATCCTAACCCCCAACAACCAGTGCAGACATCACTGTTTACACTGGTCCTTCAATTCTCCTTAGTGCTCCAAGCATTTCATATACACTATGTCAGTAATCCTTTGGTTGCTACCTCCAACCTCATTCCACAAACCAGGTGGTGGTAGGCCAGGCAGCTGAAACATGGGTGCAGTGGCCTAAAGGCAAGGCTGGGATTTGAAGAAGGGACATTCTGACTACAGATGGGGGAGAGATTCAATTCAGTCAGGGCTGGCCCAGGACATTTTGGGTCAGACGGGGTAAGTGAGGGTGTTCATCAGGAACAAGGGTGGTGGTGGAGGAAATAAAAATCAACACTGGGATCTGCTGCCTCTGCAGATCCTGCCACCTGAGGTGGTTGCTTCACCATGCCTCATGCGTGGGCCGGCCCTGAATTCAGTTCACATTTAAATGTGACTGTACCCAGTTCACACTGTCCAGAACAAGAACTGAAACATGGCCATCCTTCAAAATTCTCCAGTTCTGTAAAGCAGTTCTCCAGCCATGTTCTTGGGCATAACAATGCATATACTGAGGTAAATGTGGCATAAAAATGCATATTTGAGTGACAATCACATTAAAAAATGCATTATGTTAGAGGAAATTGCTCCCCAGAAATGTTTATATTCCATATGAACACAAATATTGGAAGAGATTTGTGTTAAAATGCTGATGAACTTTCATGATTTATTACACTGGTCAACAACAAATTTGTTGTCTGCATTTTTTCAGATGATTTAGGACGAATCTGATGTGCTGAATCCAAAAATCACATTGGTTTTGCTCAATCAGGTCAAGTTTTTGAGCTATGGCCACATGTCGTTTTTTTACGTTTTTGTTCACATGTACGCTTGTGTGGAGCATTTTAGAAGAAGCTGGTGGGGGTAAAATGCCATGTCGAATAATTGTTTTGATTGCTCATTCTTGTATCCTGCAGTCCTATACACACTTCCCTATGCCTCCCTAAACTCATTGGGACTTACTCCTGAAGAGATATAGATAGGATTGCGTTGTTAATAATTATGCTATAGCAGAGCAATTCTAATTACAACCTGGGGTCCAAACGAGTCTCGAAACATCTGCTTTAATTCTCCACATCCTTAAGGTTACCTCAGGAGCCCCACAATTATTTCCAGGATTCAATTGCCAGATTACAACAGCAACCACAAGGTTGTTTCCTGGCATCGTTGGGCTGAGAAGCATGCATGCAACTGGGCAAAATGGCCTAGCTGTCACAAAGGGGCTAAATCTGTATCCTGGCTATTCTACATCTGATCATCTGCCTGAATACTTACATACAAGAGGAAAAAACCCTGCACCTGGAAAGTTAGATATCAGGTTTTTAGCCTAGCCATACCCCATTCTGTTAATTTTCCATGTGAGGGGAGTTAGAACAGCCTACACACAAGTTTATCACTGCAGTGGAAACTAGGAAATGGTAAATGGTAAAGGACCAGTGAATAGTTAAGTCCTGTCAAAGGCGACAATGGGGTTGCGGCACTCATCTCGCTTTTCAGGCTGAGGGAGTTGGCGTTTGTCAACAGACAGCTTTCTGGGTCATGTGTCCAGTATGACTAAATCGCTTCTGGCACAACGGAACACTGTGACGGAAACCTGAGCACACGGAAACGCTGTTTACCTTCCTGCCACAGCGGTATCTATTTATCTACTTGCACTGGCGTGCTTTCGAATTGCTAGGTTGGCAGGAGCTGGGACAGAGCAACGGGAGCTCACCCCGCTGTGGGGATTTGAACCGCCATCCTTCTGTGGGGTGAGCTCCGGTTGCTCTGTCCCAGCTCCTGCCAACCTAGCAACTCGAAAGCACGCCAGTGGCAGGAAGGTAAACGGCATTTTCGTGCACTCTGGTTTCCGTCACGGTGTTTCATTGCGCCAGAAGCAGTTCAGTCATGCCACCCGTTTCCCTAAAGGGCGCCTCCTCTGGGGCTAGTAAGCATGTCTCCACATTCTGCAAGAAAACATGTGCACGTTAGCTGGAAGCACGCATGCAAATGCATGTATTTGTGAAATGTGTTGCAGAAACATGCAAAACTGCATACAAAATGTGTATATGAGGGGAAATGTGTCTAAAAATTACCACTCTGGGCTCCTTTGCGAGGATGGGTGAGATATGAATTGGGGGAAAACATGCACAAAAGAATCAATAAAATTCTGGATGGTTTTTGTGTAGGCTTTAGAAAAATCACAAACTGCTGTGGAAATAGAATTAATTGAATTTAAGATTGGAGTAGAGGGGGGCTGAGAGAAATGGCAATTGACAGAATTGATGAGCCCAAATCAAGAGACTGTGAGAATGAGGAAGCAAATGCCGAATGGCTACCACTTTTCTGTGGTCTACAGGCTTACTTATCGTATCTTAATTCCTTTGCTATTCCATTCCAAGGCATGGGAGCTCTTCTGAGACACATCTAACCAAGAGGAAAGGGAAAGACCAAGAAACTAAAGGTGAGAAAACGAAAGAGGTCCCCAAGAATGTAGTCAGTGGCCTTTTTGGTATAGCAGTTGTGAACCTCACTGCTAAAGATCCACCACACACTGGCTATTTTATAAGAGAAAGAGGGAGAGGGAGGGAGGCAGAAGAAAGCTGGCACCACAGAGATTCATTTCATAATTTATACATGTCAAAATATGTCAAATCAGTGTATAATTTCTAAAATATCCTCTTGTTTCTTTGGGTGAAATGGACACAAGTGAGGAGATTAGGACTTTGCTAAATCCGCAGCGCCATCTAATGGTAAACTGCAATATTTACTTCTGTTTCCTCTTTATCTGTGGGATAAAAAACAACAACCCAGAAAAGCAGTTCATCTACAGGTAATGGTGTGTACATATATTATGGGAGAATTAAGGGCAGAAGAACAAAGAGATGAACAGAGTAGATATTTTAGTTTCTCTGTATTTCTCATTGGAGGCAACTGATGTCTGAACAAGAGCTTTAAATACATACAGTAAAGCAAGGCAACCACAGTTGGAAGGTACCTCCAGGAAGGCAGCAGAGACAGGAAACTCAACCATGAATGAGAAGGAAGAGAAGGAGGAATAATATTTTCCAGGAGAAAAAAATAGTTCTGCTTCATTTCAAAAACAGAAGGCATTGGCCACCATCTTTGTTATGTACTGAGTTGAATAGGATCCAAAATGCAGCAGTCTGATTGGTCCTAGAACAATAGGATCCAAAATGCAGCAGTCTGATTGGTCCTAGAACAATAATATTCAGAATGCCGCAGTCTGATTGGTCCTAGAACAATGCAGCAGTATGATTGGTCTGCAGGAGCCACCCAATCCGGCTCCAGATTGAAGTGAATCCACAACCTGATTGGCCTACAGGAGAATTCCTGAATTAGCCAATCACGTGCAGCCCATTGTGTAAATAATGTATATAAAGCAGATACTTTGAGGGGACATCCATTCCTCCTCACCACTAGGGGCTGAATAAAGAGCATGAAATCCACTCTCGACTCAAGAGTATATTTCAATTTTAAATACAGCTCCTCTTCACAGTGACTCAGCATCTCATACCCTCCGATGAAAACAGAGATATCCTATTTCATAATGATAATAATTTTATTATTTATACCATGCCCATCTGACTGGGTTGCTCCAGCCACTCTGGGCAGCTTCCAACAGATATAAAAACATAATATAAACATTAAACATTTTTTAAAAAAAATTCCCTATGCATGGCTGCCTTCAGATGTCTTCTATTTTCACTGATGAAAATAGGGACGTCCTAAGGAAAAGCAGGACATTCTGGGATCAAATCAGAAACTGGGATTGTTTCTGTAAATCTGGGACTCTCCTTGGAAAATAGGTACACTTAGAGGGTCTGTCATCTTATTTTTTTGCTGGATTTTATTTTTTTCTTTAATTCTCACTCACCCTGGGCCTTGCCTTGACATGTTCTTTGGCGCTGCCTTCAGTGCTCCACACAAGGTGGGATGCCATCACACACCTCAGGCAGAAATGATGGAGTCTGGCCCAAGCACCCCTCTTTCCTTTTCTCCCACTCTGGAAGCCTTGTGCAGAAGATCGCCATCTCCAGCAGATCTGGGGAAGTGACCCAGGTCTGAAAACCTAAAAAGCTGATGCCAGTCCATGTCAAGAGCGAGGAGATAAATAGACCAATGGGCTGAGTAAGTATAAGGTCACTTCCTATGTTCCTATCCCACTTTAATGGTCCTGAATAAATAATTTATTAATAAATACTTCTATATCAGTGTGAGATAGATAGATAGATAGATAGATAGATAGATAGATGTAAAGGTAAAGGGACCCCTGACCATTAGGTCCAGTCATGGACGACTCTGGGGTTGCGGTGCTCATCTCGCTTTATTGGCCGAGGGAGCTGGCGTACAGCTTCCGGGTCATGTGGCCAGCATGACTAAGCCGCCTCTGGCGAACCAGAGCAGCGCACGGAAATGCCGTTTACCTCCCCGCCGGAGCGGTACCTATTTATCTACTTGCACTTTGATGGGCTTTCGAATTGCTAGGTTGGCAGGAGCAGGGACCGAGCAACGGGAGCTCACCCCGTTGCGGGGATTTGAACCGCCGACCTTCTGATCAGCAAGCCCTAGGCTATGTGGTTTAACCCACAGCACCACCTGCGTCCCTAGATAGGTAGATAGATAAGCTGAAAACCACTGACCAGTTTTCTTTTGGGGGAGTGGAAATTCTCAGTGATATATTTTTTTTGTTCTGGAAAAGCAAAATTATATTTAAAAGAAAGAAAAGGCTTCTTCCCTCAGTTCTGTTAAAGCCCTGAAAAGTCCCTGGGAAAGTTTGCCCTCTGAAGAAACGGCTACTCCAGATTTGGCACATGAGAATAGCATGGAAGAACAGAGTGGCCATTTGAACGTGCCGCTGCTACCTTTTTCTATGGGAGGAAAAGATAGTGCCTCTTCTGTAAGCGAATTTGCTTTAGATTCCGGATTATCGGTTTCTGCTTCACCAGCCTCCCAGTGGTTGAAAATGGAACACGATGCTAGAAACAGAAGATGTCTTTTGCAAGTTATTCACACAGCATTAATCACATTAACCAAGAATGTTCCTTCCCATTGAGCTCCGCGGTGGGAAAGGCAATCTTCTCCCAAGTTAGAATGTTATAGAAGCTTGAGGAACAGCCCTACCATTAGGCAAAATTGGCAGATGTTGGGAGTAAGGCGGCAGCAATAGCATTGTCTCTGCCACCACCATATTGGCAGTTGGAGGACAAATCTGCATATGCTACATAGCTTGTCCTGGGACCCTAAAATTGCCTTCAGGAGCAGTGGAAGATGTTGCGATGCAAAGACTCATTTATGCCAACCTGCCACTTCAAGATTTTATTCTCTATTCCCCCCAAAAAGGGAACAGGTCCCATCTCCCCCTGTATGCACAAACTATAGAATATTTTCTGCCTGGCAGGGAGAGGGTAGAATCCAGCAGTAGTTAACACTGAAGTAGCCCACCTCCCAACTTCCAAAAGGCATCAAGTCATAGCTCAGTTGGTTAGAGTGTGGTGCTGATAACACCAAGGTCGCAGGTTTGATCCCCGTATAGGACAACTGCATATTCCTGCATTGCAGAGGTTTGGAAGGGAGCCTTGCAGAAACCTGCCATGGGGCAAGCCCATTCAGTCTTTGTGCATTGTTGTCAGTACAGTGGTACCTCGGGTTACATACGCTTCAGGTTACATACGCTTCAGGTTACAGACTCTGCTAACCCAGAAATAGTGCTTCAGGTTAAGAACTTTGCTTCAGGATGAGAACAGAAATCGGGCTCCGGCGGCGCGGCGGCAGCAGGAGGCCCCATTAGCTAAAGTGGTACTTCAGGTTAAGAACAGTTTCAGGTTAAGTATAGACCTCTAGAATGAATTAAGTACTTAACCCGAGGTACCACTGTACAAGTGAATGGTGCACCTAAGAGATGATAATAGCAAGACAGGACAAAACTCTTTATGCATGCCCACAATTTGTTTTTGAATGATACTCCCAGTCCTGGTATTCAAAGCATTTTGCAAGAGTTGTGTATTCACAACAAATGATTATGTGCCTCACAGCGCAGTGGTTTGAAGCATTTGCTATCTCAAAATAAAGGACACTGCACTGTAAACATGGGCGAGCCACTCCGTTAATGGCCAGAAAACAACATTGCATCAGAGGCCACTGATAGCTATAAATATAGATAGCACAGAATTGAAGTGATCTTGAAACCATGGCTAGGTGCAGATCTGTTTGCAATGTCCTATAAACCTATATAGATTTGTTTTGCCGTGTATATACAAAACAGAGCATGCCAGCCTCTTTGCTGCTTAATGAGAGGAAGCAAACGCCACACGCAGTGATTTGTAGAACCTCAGCATGTTTATATTTCTCTTGATCTTCCAGATTCTTTCACTGTGTTTAAACAGGTTTGAGCAGTTCATGTTTTCCCCACACTGATTGTTGTAAGGTTGCAAAGCTAGGCATACTATGCACCTGAATTGATAGTAGGGCTTATTTTATTTGCAAGGGAGATCTTCCTGCTTTCCCTTATTTATGGCCTGTGTGTGTTACAGCTTTCATTTACCAGCAGCACTAACACCAGTCCTTTGTCTCCTTGGAAACACCGAGATCAGGAGTCCAAAGATGCTCTCTCTCAGAATCTCTTGGTGTACCTGCATGGAACTCTGCACATGTTTTGAAACCTCTTGTGCACAGTTGCACCCTTTCCCCTCCACTGCCCCCTTTCCCTAATAAACCTCTCTTGGATATTTGGCTTCATTGGAGACGACTTTCTCACTAAAATCTTCCCCGCGTGCAAAAGCTGCACAATTAAGCGGCAAATATTTCTGAAGATTTCATTAGTTTTGCATCCACTGGGCTTTGGGGAAACAATTCCACAATGTCTAAAATTTTTCATAGAGCTTGGGCTCAAGCGAGGAACCATTGGTTCAACTAGCAGGATGAGGGTAGGTTTTCCAGGTATGTTTAGTTTGTGGTGGCAACATATTTCAATTATTTGGAGGTCAGATAGGGGCTAATACACATCAGTAAAATACAACCTCTTTCCCTTGCCCTGATCCCATTAGGGTGTTCCTCAGTGGCTAAATTTGTAATAATTATTTCCCTAGTACGATTTCCAGAACTTTCTGTGGAAGGTGATTAAGGGGCTCTGAGCTTAGAGTGATTTTGAGGGGATTGGGTACATACTCTCTCTCTCTGTCTCTCTCTCTCTCTCTACACACACACACACACACACACACACACACACACAGAATCTGTTATCCAATATCTGCTGAGGGATGATATTGTTTCAGGATACTTGGTTGAGATCTTTTAAAGTCAAATTTAAAACTTATTAATCTTACCTAATGATGGCTACTGAGTCTTTTAGATGTTTTATGTGTTTAATATGTCTGGGCTATTAATGTTTTGTGGACGGGGTTTTTTATTGTCTACATTATGCCAATAAAGTCTAAATGAATGAATGAATGAATGAATGAATGAATGAATGAATGAAAAAGGTGCATTCACAGAAGGTAAATCTGTTGGTGGCAATTAGCCGTGATGGAACCGGAACATCAGTTCCCACTGGAGAGGAAGGCTGTTGTTGTCTTTGTGCCTTGTTTATGGGGTTCCCAGAAGCATCTTTCTGGCTGTTGAAAAGAGAGTACTGGGCAACATGGACTTTTGGTGTGATACACTTGGGCACCTCTTCTCTTCTTCCTCGGGAAGAAGTCTCTTGAACTCTCCTTCCTTCTGGCAATTTCCCCTGCCCTTTTCTAACCTAAGCCACTCCCAGTGCAAACCTCATGATCACCCTCATACAGGACTTCTTTTTCTGTGTCTTGTCACGGCAGGGTTTGGGGGAAGAATGAGCAATAGGGACCCCAAATCCAGGTGGGCAAGCTCACCCCAAGTCATCTGATTTGCCATTCTGCCTAGCAGGTGACCACACCAACCCACTTCATTTGACATTAGCTCCCAATCTCTTCCCTCCAGCTCTTCTCGGAGAGCCACACAGATTCTCCACATTGTGAGGAGATGGATCCATAAGGCACAGCCAGGGCAAATTCCTTTCATAGAAACATGGAGCTGCAGAGTTGGAAGAGGTCTAGTCCAACCCCTTGCAATGCAGGAATCTCAATGAAGCCATCCATGACAGATGACCATCGAACCTCTGCTTAAAAACACCCAAAGAAGGAGAGGCCACCACTTCTTGTGTGAGTCTGTTCCATGGTAGAACAGCTCTGTCAAAAAGCTCTTCCTGGTGTTTAGTCAGAATCTCATTTCTTGTAACTTGAATTCATTGGTACGGATCCTACCCTCTGGAGCAGGAGAAAACGTACTCCATGTGCAAGTCCTTTATCTGTTTGAAGAGGGCTATCATATCTCCTCTGAGTCTTTCCTTTTCCAGGCTAAGCATACCCAACTTCCTCATAAGGTTTGGTTTCCAGACCCTTGATCATATTGGTTGCCCTCTCCTCCACATCATCTAGCGTCTCAAAACCCTTTTAAAATTGTGGTGCCCAGAACTGGACACAGTAATCCAGATGTGGTCTGACTAAGATAGAACAGAGTGGGATTTTGACTTCCCTTGAGTGGGACACTTGACTTCTTTTGAGCTTTTTTTGGCTGCTGCATCATCCAGTAGCCCCCCCCCCGCATGTCCATTCCTCCCCCTTTTTACTGGGATCTTTTATCAAAGGTGACTTGCATCATCATGCCTTGGGTCTTGGGACTAAGCTGTTCTCCTTCTGATATCAGCAAAAAATAACATTGTGAAAATAATAATGATCTCTTTGTTGGTGTTTCTTAGACGAATGTAATCCACTACTATTAACTTTGTGTTGCACGAGTGGTTCTGAGAGATGGCTGCTCCTTTTTAGAATAGCAAGTGACATATTAGATTATGTAGTCTGCAAGAGATTATCAGCATCAACACCATAATCTCTGCTCTTTTGGCAGCACCAATCTTGCCCTCCCTCAAAACCTTTCCCAACTGACCCCTTTTTCTTCTTCCTTGTCTTGCCAATGTAAAAATCTTACTTTTAGCAGCAGGAGTAGCCAACGTAATATAAATCTGGGACTACAAATCCCATCAGCCCAACTAGCATGGTCAAAAGCAAGGGATGATGGGAGCTGTAGTCCAACATCTGGTGGGCCCCACATTGGCTACTCATGCATAGACACTGTTTTAGGCAGCTTATGAAAAGCACAAAATAATGACTAAATATGGAAAGCCCAGCTGTTATGCATCGTAGTGCAGGAGAACAAAGCCTGCTTTGATCAATAACATGGATAATCCATAACTGCTGCAGAAGACTCCCTTTAAAGGAGCAATGGGGGTGCAAAATCAGAAAACCTATACCCAGATATTCAACATTATATTTATTTCAGAACATAAAACTGGATGGCTCGCTGGCCTTGCTGGAATGCTTCCTGTTTCAGAACAAAGTTTTAAAGCTGCACCCAGCAAGGCCTAAACTAGCTTGCTGACCAGCCTGGCCAATTCTCACATTCAGCTGGGAACCAAATTGGAGCGGGATGATCCATCTATCCCTAGTATGAAGCCTACCAATGTTGGGTCTTATGAGATTCCTGTCTTAGAACAATAAAAGGGGAAGGGGCAATTACTCTAACTACCAATAAATCCACAAACACGACTTCCTTGTCCTACATCATTTCTAGACAATTTTGTCTGGTCTGTAAGGCTACCTAGTGTAGATGATTGTTGCCTCTCCATATGCACCACAGCCACACTTGAAACAAATGTTTTAATTTTAAAACTAATTATATATCTATAATATTGATGGCACACTCAGTTATTTTAAACCCTCCACATATTGTGACAAACAGATTTCCTGCAACAGGCCAAGTCATGCAAAGCAAACACGTTTTAAGTAGTGGGGAACATAAGTACAGAAGTAAAATACACCCACTGAAAAGCTGCTGGTGTCAAACAATTCTTTATTCTGCCATTGCCCATATTTAAGTGACACATTCTTTGCTACCAAAAAAAGGGTATGTGTGGATGGGTGGTGGATGAGAAGGTGGGGGAGAATCCATCCGACCAAATGTTTGCGTGAAACCTTGCAGGAACTGGTCACATCACATGTCTTAGAAACATCTACATGCTTTGGGCTTTTGTGTATATCGCATGCACAATGGAAAACAGAAAACAATAAAGGCAGGGAAATTATGCTTTCTGATCAAAGGCAGCTCCAGACAGCTGTGGTGTCAGAGGCAGAAAATCCAAATGGCTCCTGCCCAATTCTCACCAGTGCTTAAAATGTAATGATTGACAGCACACTGCCCTGTAACAGTACCCGCAAATCTGCCACCTGAATTGGAAATATTCACTCTGCCAAATAGTAGGGATGGCATTGCTCCTTTGGAAACTTTTCCATGGAAGGATTTAAATGGTGTATGCATAATTTGCGTGGAGTTCAGGGTCGATGTGATACACCTCGTTCAAGAGGCGTCCAATCACACTCTCCATGTTCTTATGATAGTTACTAGTGAGGTCCCGGATCTTTGCTGTGGTTTCTTCATCTATTTTTGTTGATAGGTTCCCTTGAGAGCCCATGATCTACAAAGGCAAAACAAGACATATCCCATGAACGACACAGGAACACATGAACAAGCTTGTGCCACCTTCTCCAAAGCCAGGCCCAAAACAATAGAAACCTCTCCCTTAGTCTTCTGCACATACACTCAACATGGAGGAAGCAAGGTGCAGATATCTTCTCTCCTTGCAAACCAAGCTATGGAAAGAAGCATAACAAATCTCTCCCAGTGCTTCCCCTTTCCGTAACACGTGTTGCACAGTGATGTATGACGTTGCTTCTGCAAAGCCCAGCATGAAAGTGAGACCCCATGGGTGGAATTCAAGGTTGTGCTAGTTGGACATTCCACCATTGAAACATTTCTGCTTGCCAGAAGAAATGGTCTCCCCTCTCGCATCCCTTCAGGCTGTTCTGGGGCTTCTTCCAACCAGAGAAAATTTGGGGTAGGTGCAGAGGGAAGAGAGGTGGAAGCCCTGCTGCTCTAGTGGGAGTACTAGCGCACTGTGTTAGTTGAGTTTGGTCCCTTATCTCAGCCTACCAAGGTATCACACATGAAAAGAATTGGAGGAGGGGAGGAATTGCTGGTAGACTACAAATAATGACTGGAATTCCATCCATGGGCTCTCACTTTCATGCAGAAGGAATGTCAGACATCAGGCACCCCTGTATTGAAACACCCACAATGGTTTGATGTGCATGGAAGATGTATTTAGAGTTATTACTCTAGTTCAGGGGTCAGCAAACTTTTTCAGCAGGGGGCCGGTCCACTGTCTCTCAGACCTTGTGGGGGGCCGGACTATATTTTGAAAAAATAATAATAATGAACGAATTCCTATGCCACACAAATAACCCAGAGACGCATTTTAAATAAAAGGACACATTCTACTCATGTAAAAACATGCTGAATCCCAGACCATCTGCGGGCCGGATTTAGAAGGCGATTGGGTCAGATCCGCCCCTTGGGCCTTAGTTTTCCTACCCATGCTCTAGCTTATGTAGTGTGTCTGGAAACAAATGGAAAGTATCTTTAGCTGCAAGCATGTGAGTTGGGCCTTTAAACGGGAAGTACTGGACCTATGCATCTAAGCATCTGGGATGCATGTAACCATTCACGCACAGAGGTGAAATACACATGCTCATTGACATTCCACAGAGAGACTACCCTCAGCCAAGTAAGTGTGAGAAGCAACCCTTAACTTATCCAATCTTCCCTTGGTACTCTTACGCACATTGGACTGCTTATGTCTGAAATCCTTTTCCCTTTGTAGCCTGTAGTGGTCAATCTCTGCTGTAGCTTCTTCTTTGGCTTGCTTCAGTCTCTTTCCCTTTCCTGGGAAAACAAAAAGGAGAGGTGATTCAGCTGGCATTACAGTACAGTACAAGTTAATATTATTTCTACATAGCCTTTCTTTCATGCCTGGAAATCTCAAGCCTGCGGCTTAGAAAAGGGCGCAGAGAGCACCATCCTTGTATTCAAACACAGCGAACTCACTGCCCGCCACCCCCTTAAGCTGAGCATTGGCCTCCCCTTGGACTAGACGAAACTGCTGCGGGCGTGCATTCAGTGTTTACAGCCCTGCAAATAAACCTGTTAGGTTACCAACCACCCTGTGGAGAATGGATACAATGGCCAGAGTTCAACACAACATTTCTCCTACAAGTTATCTTTGCTCCCAGTGTAGAGATAAGGAATGAGATTCCCCACCCGTGTTAGTTTATCAGGGCTGTTTCACAGAGACTCCTGGTGTTTCATATCTGCATGACGTGGGAGCAAGTCTCAAGCTCTCCTGTTCCTCTGCCTGGTGTCAGAGAACACGTCGACAGCCCGGGGTTGCTAACTTTTGATTTCAAAAACACTGTTCCTCTTGGTGAAACTGGGATGGATATAGGACAGGAGAGGAGTCTGAGCCGCAGTAGAATCTCTGGCAGATTAGGCAAGGTGTCATGGACTGGTTGGACAACAGAGGAGCGGTGGGAGGAACCAACTGGGGAACTAGGAAGGGAAGAAGGCTCAGAACCCAGGGAGCAGTGGTAGGGCAATGGCGAGCGGTTGCAGGGAGAAGACTGGGAAGAGAGGTATTGGATGGTGTCAGGGAACTGCCATCGGAGCCAGAGGGAGAGGGAAGGCTCCAGAGGGGTTCCGGAGAGCGTCCCGGGAGGGAGAGAAGCAGCCCATCTTCTGGGGAAGGAAATCAGCGTAACACCAGTGGAGAAGGGGGGCAGATGGGGGAATCGGCGAGGTGGCTCCATGACTCCTCGCCGGAGACCAGCCGGGAGAGCACGGGTCCTCCGCTGCCCACACCCTCCCTGCGCAGAAGGCTTCCGCGCAGGGAGAGTAGGCGGAGACTAGGCGTCAAAGAGCTTCTTTGCTGGAAGACGTTCAAGAAACGCCCACTGACGGATTCTGCCAGCGATTGAGACAGCCACGGGTGAGTGGCTGCCCGGACAGAAAGAGTCCACCCAGGTAACCCAGCCAGGTGTGGCGCCGATTTACGCACGAGCAACCCCTAGAACCATTACAGATGCTGATGGGATAACTTGGCTTAGTGAGCGGGGAGAGTCTGTGGCAGAGAGAAGTCAAGAATCGGAGGCAGAAGCTGGTGAGTGAGAGTAAGGGGGCCAAGAGGTAGAGATGAGTTAGGCTGGTCAACAGTCATGGGTGTGTCCTCCCTCCTGCTATGGCAGGCTCCCCTCCCCCTGACTCCCAAAACCAGGCAAAGCATGAAACAGAAGGCACAAAAACAGGCTGCACACAGCTAGTAAAAGCTTCAAAACACAGCTCCGTAAAAGCGAATCTTAAGTGAAGCTGGCTGGAGATTTGACAGGTAACTGGCTCTAAAATGGACCATTTTTAGAAGGGGGAACCAAGGAGAGCATTTAGAGAATTTGATCGCTTGCAGATCACATAGTGATTCTGTCCAGTGGCACCAATCCCTTAATTGGCGTTTGTCTGTGGATATAATCTCTAGTTTATGTAAATAATAAGAGTTCCAAAAAGGCTGGGTGAAATAGCGATAAAAGAAAGGTACTTCTACAACACTTTCTGTCCATTGTTAGTACTACCATTCTTTATACGATTTAATATAAACACTCTGAGGAAATTTCTGGCTGTGATAAAAATGACAGTTTCCGTGCTATTCTGCTAAGTGGTATTCCCCCCCCCCCATGTTTCCTTTCCAGGCCCAACCTTCCTCTTTTGTCACTCAAAAAGTCCAAAATGGCTTCTCGTCAATTAATTTAACGCGTCTCCAGATTGTATTACACCTGATCCTGTGACTCCAGGGATGATGGGATTTGTAGTCCAATAATGTCTGGAGGAGCACTGCTTCTCAGACCTGTTTAAATTTGTTGAACTGTGTGAATTTTTCATCTTGAGATCAGCTATTGAGGCAGCCCATAGTATCTTATTTCTTTTATTTATTTAAAGGGAGGATATTATTATTATTATTATTAGAGTCTGCCTTTTTAACAATGTACATAAACTTCTGAGAGGAAGCACAATTGCCTCCATTGTCACTGAGCCTGTCTTCTTCCTCTGTTCCCCACCTGCTGCCTACAGGAAGGAAAATGGAGTTTACTGGGCATTTTGATTATGCGCTGACTCCATGATCAGGACCATTTTATTTACAATCTCACATCAGCAACTCAAATGTTCCCAGGCTCCCTAACCGAAAAGGCACTGGGCACTGTCACAATGCGTTCCTTGGTGCCACCATTGATGACTCCCGATCATGCTTTCAGCCTTAAATCAAACATTTCTTCTCTCCCCCCCCCACGCACAATTTCCAACAGCCACAGCCAGAGAACAGATTTTAGTTGTCGCTGATGAGAAAAGACATTATTCTGCAAGATTTGCCATATTGATTTGCAGCCAGGAGCCTTTCAGTCAACACCAACTGGATTCTATTTAATGCTGGCAGATTTCCAAGGCACTACAAAGATATAGTTCAGCCACTCGCTGAGTTGCAACATTTACATTTTATGGGGTTCCCCCCTCCCTTTCCTCAACACTTGCTAAATGCAAAGGTGGGTGGGAACATCAAAGGAGGTTTCTAGCACAAATATGCCGCCGACATGAAAGCGAAGGTAAAGTCTAGAATGGGCGGAACAAATCACGAAATGAAGGAGGGGAAAGTGACGATATTAGAGGTAATCTTTAGGGAACACTAAAAACAAGGCCGCAATCCCATGCCCACTTACCTGGGAACAAATTCCATTGAACTCAGTAGGACTTACTTCTAAAAAGGATTGCACTGTAAATTTTGCAAAGACCCGGGTTACTACAGGACCGGCCCTACCGTTAGGCAAAATGAGGCAGCTGCTTCAGGCAGCAGATGCTGGTGATGCAGTAGCAGCATTCCCAGGCCACCATTCTTCCTGGCCTCACCAGACATTTCACTCTGCTGCCACATGGCCTCTCCTGAGCCCCCTAATCTGGTTTGATGCCTCAGGTGTAGTGGAAGATGCTATTCCTCCCCTGGTGTCGATGTAAGGTTCAACTGCTTCTGTGTGCCAAATTGGGGTGGGGGAGACCATCGTGTCCTTCATCTGAGGCAGCAAACTATCATGGGTCAGCTTCAGGTAAGTGCCTACATTCCTGAGTGAATTGCATTTGTTTACTTGGATCTGTAGGTTGAAATCTTAAAAATAAATCCTATGACTTTTTTGGAACCTGAAAGCATAGCGTTCAGGGATTCCTTTCATATTTTACTGGGGTTTTATAATTTGTTGGAAGCCACCCAGAATAGCTGGGCCAACCCAGTCAGATGCACGGCTATCTATCTATCTATCTATCTATCTATCTATCTATCTATCTATCTATCTATCTTCTATCTTCTATCATCTATCATCTATCATCTATCTATCTATCTATCTATCTATCTATCTATCTATCATCTATCTATCTATCTATCTATCTATCTATCTATCTATCTATCATCTATCTATCATCTATCTATCTATCTATCTATCTATCTATCTATCTATCTATCATCTATCTATCTATCTATCTATCTATCTATCTATCTATCTATCTATCTATCTATCATCTATATCTATCTATCTATCTATCTATCTATCTATCTATCTATCTATCTATCTATCATCTATCTATCTATCTATCATCTATCTATATCTATCTATCATCTATCTATCTATCTATCTATCATCTATCATCTATCTATCTATCATCTATCTATCTATCATCTAGTGAATGGACCTCTGGCTCCCTGCTGAGAGTTAACCATTCTCATGGCCTCTTCAGCAAAGGAGGGAAGTCTGTGTTATGGAAAAATATGTCCATTTCAGTTTCTCATTTTTTTCAGTCTGAAATTCAGTTCTCCACATTTCTACACTAGTTGCGATTTTTTGTTTATTTAAAAAAGTCTCCATGATTTATTTATTTTTGTGTAAAGCGATTTTCACCAGTATAATGTGTTGATATATGCTACTCTTTGCTAATACACACAATTATACGCACACTTTACCCCAGTATATGCAATTTTGTACACATTACTTGACTGGAGACCTGCACGGCAAACTTCAGAGCAGTGTGAATTTCAAAGGATAGCTGTGTTTCTGTTTGCATATTATTTCTGATACTGCAAATCTGGTAAGTTCAACTTCGAATGAGGACTGAATCGAATTTCTTCCCACATCCCTAGTGGAGAGTTGGGTGCTCCATCTCAGTGGGTAAGATCCCTTTAATAAAAGCTATACTGAAAGCAGGGAGGGGAGAACCCATCCATTTGCGAAAGGCAGAGACATGCCCAGGACAGGACATAATAGCCAGGAGGGGAAACTGGATTGTTTACTAATATGAAGTTTGCTTCTGTGGGCTAAAAGTGATTGACAATTCATGGCAGCCTCTTGCATTCCTCTTAACATTAAGAGTAGCACAGATTGGGATTGGCAAGAGACAGAACATGTTCTACAAATCAGCCTTTCGGTGACTTGCTGAGTTTATGACTCCCAATAATTTAGTAATATGAAGTAAAATTGTTTGGTGTTTGTGGATTGGTTTCTTCCCTTCAGTTTTTAGAATTCTGTGTTCAAAACCCTTGCAGAATTCTACACATGCATGCAGAATATTCCAGTGTTTGGTTTATGACACAAATAGCCAATGGGCTGATCTTCCAGGGTTGTTGGACTCCAACTCCCATCAGCCCCAGCCAACACAGCCAATAGTCAGTGACGATAACTGTAGTCCAACAACAACAACTAGAAGGCACCACATTGGCTATTCCTGGCTTATAGGCTGCTGTAGATGATTGGTTCCACCCTCACAGCCACCATTTTGTACCTGGTTGGTGGATCTTGGAGTTTAAGCAAAAGCACAAAATTGATCCCATAAGTCAGTCCACTCATGGCACAGTCCTGCAGTTCATAAAAGAGGCGCAACACAACAGCAGCTAAGAGCTGTAGCAAGGTGGTTCCCACTTGCGTGGAGAGGCAAGCAAGCGAGTTCAAACCACACAGCTCGCTTCACACAGGATGTGATGTTAAGGTGCAGTGCTGCACACATATCAGCTTAGAGGAGCAAGTCGCAGGTGGATGCTGAGAGCTGTTGTTGTGGCTGAAGACTGTGAGCTATGAAGTCACCAGTTTGAATCTCACCTCAGCCCAAAGGATGTAAAGAAAGCCACTATTTTCTCAGTCACAGCTCACAGGGCTACTCTAAGGATTGCTCAGATAGTGTATCTTTTCTTTGAAAATGTGACATGTGTCACTGAAAGTCTACTCAATGTTGATGCAGAGTAGAACTCAAATGTATAGTTAGCAGAATAAAAACTTAAACATGTTGCAGGATTCCCCCCCAAAATAGACCAGAGGCAATTAATATTTCTTCCAGCAGAGCTTTACTGCTGCTGAAGGCAAGTGAACATAATGGCCACAAATCCAATACATTCAGGATTGGCACTGTCCACAAGAAATCCAGTTTCAAGCTGACTTAACTTAAACTTACAATAACTTATAATAAGTCTAAAACTTATTTTAGACTTGCAACTTGTAAATCTTGTCATGCTGTAAGCTGCCTTAAGCATTGTTTTTAACTGTGGAAAGGCGGCATACAAATAAAAAATGAAATGAAATGAAATGAAACTTAACACTATATACAGAACACCACACCAGAAGGAAAAGAGATAGGAAGATAAAATGAAACCCAGGCTCCTTCTGGCCTTATTTTTATAGTAAGCATGATCTTGACGGAAAGAGATAACAGAACCAGTTTAAACCAGCTGTACTCAGCTTCTCTGAAGGAATAACCCAAACATCACAAACCTTCTGCTTGTTTCCTTCACAGAGAGAAGCTTCTAGAAGCTTCCAGAACTCTCTTGAATCAATTAGAACAGGAAAGATCTCTACACATCAGATCAATACTTTCTGCACTAAGAAATGGAAAATGATGACATGAATTAAGTAGTGCATAATTAAAATGAGGCCCATGTGCACCCATTCACATTCATCCCTTGTTTCCTGCAACTTTTATTTGCCTCCTCCTGTCGGAATTCAGGCTGTAAGCTCCTTAGGGTTTAGGGTGGCCAGTTGCATATCACTTGCAACAGGGATGCCAACTTGAATAAAATATGGGGGGGGGCAGGTAAGCCCCATCCCTAATGATCACATAATGTGATGCACATACACCATTTGAATGGCAATGCCCATCAACTTAGAAGGGATGGTCCCCTCAAATATTTTAGGGGGTGGGTGGGCAAAGGGACCTTGGCTCCTAGGAGTTACACATTGCATTTCATTCCTCTGGAAAGTAGGAGACATGGCCATCCTGTCAGGGGGAAGGAGGGCCTTCATTTTCTTGGTGCTATTTTTGAACAACAAAATGCCCGTCAAATGCAAAGGAAGAAACAAAAATAGCACCACAGAAAGAGCAAAAAGAAGAAATAGAAAGCAAAACTTACTGGTGCGGGCGCATCTGTGCATGCACGGGTTGCATTTTGCCGCTTCTGCGCATGCGCATGACGTCATTTTGAGAGTCTGTGCATGTGGGAGCAGCGAAACCCGGAAGTAATGCGCTCCGTTACTTCTGGGTTGCAGCGGAGCGCAACCCGAAAGCACTCAACCTGAGGCACATTCAACCCGAGGTATGACTGTACTGTATTTTGATATTTTGTTGGAAGCCGCCCAGAGTGGCTGGGGAAGCCCAGCCAGATGGGTGGGGTATAAATAATAAATTGTTATTATTAAATTATTATTCGAACCCACCCAGGGACAGTTGTGGGCAGGATTCCTGCATTGTAGGGGGTTGGATTACATGACCCTCAGGGACCCTTCCAACTCTACAATTCTATGATAGTAAAGGTAAAGGGACCCCTGACCATTAGGTCCAGTTGTGACCAACACTGGGGTTGCGGCACTCATCTCGCTTTATTGGCCTCGGGAGCTGGTGTACAGTTTCCGGGTCATGTGGCCAGCATGACTAAGCCGCTTCTGGCGAACCAGAGCAGTGCACAGAAGCGCTGTTTACCTTCCCGCTGGAGTGGTACCTATTTATCTACTTGCACTTTGACGTGCTTTCGAACTGCTAGGTTGGCAGGAGCAGGGACCAAGCAACAGGAGCTCACCCCGTCACAGGGATTCGAACCGCCAACCTTCTGATCGGCAAGTCCTAGGCTCTGTGGTTTAACCCACAGCACCACCCGGTGCTCCTTAAGATATTCCGTTCCCAAGCTGTTTTAGCAGAGATCAGTTCCTGATCAAATGGAGAAAGTATACATGCATACGGTTTATATAAACAGCAGATTTAGGATCAATGCTCGGAGGCTGGCACAATTGCCTCCTGCCCATGTCAACTCTATGTACAACTGATGTTTAAAAACCATCTAATATGACATGGGAACGCAAAGGAGGCGCAAGAAGAGCAGCACAGACCCAAATCCCCTAATGAGAGCACACTCTTATGCGTTTTGGTTCGCCGATCAGCTCGCTGTGGATGCTGTGATCTTGGTGAACTCGTAAATGGGAAAGCACAATCTCTCGGCAGCATATATTGATTGCAAGACAGCCTTTGATTCTCGGCAGCCTTCTTGGCTGCTTCAAATACTTAGAGGGTACAAAGTGAATCCTGCTAGTACAATAGTCCTGCTATTGATAAAATGGAGTTTAAATATTGCCACAGGATTGCTACCAGATTACTGGGGGTGAAACTGTTGCCGCTGCAGTTTCAAGGTAATACGTGACCAGAGTCTGGGGCTTGACAAAGGAATCTTCACGGTGCTCAGAATTTTTGGAAGGAAGGAATATGCTTTGAATATGCTGTACAGTGGTAGCTCAGGTTACATACGCTTCAGGTTACACACTCCGCTAACCCAGAAATAGTGCTTCAGGTTAAGAACTTTGCTTCAGGATGAGAACATAAATCGTGTTTTGGCGGCCTGGCAGCAGCAGGAAGCCCCACTAGCTAAAGTGGTGCTTCAGGTTAAGAACAATTTCAGGTTAAGAACAGACCTCCGGGACGAATTAAGTACTTAACCCGAGGTACCACTGTAAATGTGTTTTCAGCCCAGCAGTAGGCAGAGCCAGCTAATTCTGGTTTTGTCCCCATATTACCGTATTTTTCGCTCTATAAGATGCACCAGACCACAAGACGCACTTAGTTTTTGGAGGAGGAAAACAAGAAAAAAAATATTCTGAATCTCAGAAGCCAGAACAGCAAGAGGGATCTCTGCGCAGTGAAAGCAGCAATCCCTCTTGCTGTTCTGGCTTCTGGGATAGCTGCGCAGCCTGCATTCACTCCATAAGACGCACACACATTTCCCCTTATTTTTTAGGAGGGAAAAAGTGAGTCTTATAGAGCAAAGAAATATGGTACTTTCGGTTGAGTTCTACAAAGGCAACAGAGACACTAAGGAGGAGGGAGCTGACAGCCAGGCCAATTTCTCTGGACCAGATGTAAATAAAAAGAGAGGCAGGTGGTGCTGGCTGAGTTGAGACTGAAGTTAGCAGGATACTGCCCCATCTGCCAAAACAGATCACCTTCCTTTTTATGTGTGCATGTATGCATGTGGATATATGTGCATTAAAAAGTTATTTTGTATCATTATTCCACAATTGCTCCTATGCACCTATCTCAATATTATTACCAATACTTGTTGCCCAATGTATCATTGAAGATTTCACTTGTTCATTTTTTCTTTCCCATTCTAATAGCATCTTATATATATTTTCGACAACACATTAACATTGCCTTCTAGCAGATTTATTTCTTATTGGGAGGTTTGACTCCCAAAGCCCATTTTTAAAATCTATTTTAAAGACTTCATCCACTTAGCCAGGGGTAAGCAAACTTTTTCAGCAGGGGGCCACTGTCCCTCAGACCTTGTGGGGGCCCCGACTATATTTTTTGGGGGGGAAATGAACGAATTCCTATGCCCCACAAATAATCCAGAGATGCATTTTAAATAAAAGGACACATTCTACTCATGTAAAAACATACTGATAATCCTGATAATGACTGTTCGTGGGCCGGATTTAGAAGGCTATTGGGCCGGATCCGGCCCCTGGGCCTCAATTTCCCTACCCATGCTCTTAGCCTCCCAATGATGAAAATATGCATACCCTTTAACATTTAGCTGATGAAAATAGTGACATCCTATTCTATTTAATTATTATTATTATTATTATTATTATTATTATTATTATTATTATTATTACTATACTATTATATTATGATACTATTTATACCCCGCCCAACTGACTGGGTTGCCCCAGCCACTCTGGGCAGCTTCCAAAATAAAAATAATCTTCAAACATTAAACATTATAAAACTTCCCTATACAGGGTTGCCTTCAGATGTCTTCTAAAGGTTGTATAGTTAGTTACTTACCTCCTTGGCTCGGGAGTTGCATATCTCCATACCCTCCAACATTACTCCAATGAAAACAGGGACATCCTAAGGAAAAGTGGGGCATTCCGGGATCAAACCAGAAACCAAGATGGCTTCTGTAAACCTGGGACTGTCCCTGGAAAACAGGGACACTTGGAGGGTCTGAAATATGTAAGAGCTGGAGCACAGCTTCTCCTCCTTCCAGCCGCACTCAATCATCCTGCCTCTTGATATTGGAATTCTCCCCTGTATCCAGAGGAAAGCCATCCTGTTAATAGAGCCCAGCTCACTGAAATCACCTCACACACAATGCTGTTTCCTGTCTACAACCATCTTACGAGAAATGGGGGCCTTTCATTTCTGTATCTGTTCCACTGGTGTAACTCTGGGGGTTTCTGGGCGAATATCAGGAGGGTGGAAGCACTGTAAGAAGGATCCGACTCAGACCCTAACAAAGCCACATTTGATGAATGCTTAGTTGTTAGACTCGAGGCAATTGCTCACCCCCACCCTGTTTTTCCCTGGCTTGCCACACCACGTTGGATTGCATGAGGTTGCCGCGCACATGTGATGCTGTATCGGAAGTGACACGTAGCAATGTAAGTCCTCTGGGCATGGCACAGCGATGAAGATGACGCTTGGAAAAACTAGTCTTGTCCGTGCTTCTGCGACTTGAGACGACTCTGGATGGAACTGACTGATCCAGCGGTAAATTATCCGCTCGGTGGGCAGCGCAGTCCCATGTCAGTACCTGCCTCTCTGTGAGTAGATTTAAGCTGCGGGGAGCACCAAACGAAAGGAAAACCTTTGGAGGCCTTGAGTCGATTTACGGGCATTTGTCTTGCTGACTCTGCTTATTGCAGGATTCAAAGAGAGATCAAGTGTGATTATACACAGCCTCGCCAGTGCAGAAACAATCTGGTGAGGAACCACATGGATTTATTGAATATCGTTTCAACTTCTGGGATGCGCATACTTCTGCCTACCCCATGTTATTTAATTGCAGTTGCCAGACTCTATATGTTAGGGTGATGTCTCGGATTATGTACAGATGGGCACAAACTATTTTAAAGAGTTATTCTGCCCTTCCCCCCTTCTGCAAAGAGCCTGAAGTGCATGTTTTCCCAGGGTTAACATTCATTGAATATGACTGAGCTTCTATGTGCTCAGCAACTGTGCCGAAGCCTCCAGCAGCCGCTGGCCTGGAAGTTGGGCTGACTCACTGCAAATGCTTCATGATGCCTGAAATCAAATATTTTGATTCAGGCTCATGCTATCAATATGAGGGCGGTGCGTTCCTATTGGACATAGACGTTTTGCTACGTGGTAATGCGGCATAACACAAGCTGGCTGCTGTGGGGCCATGGCAAGCTGTAGAATCGGAGAGAATATGCTATCCTTTCCCTTGAGATGTAAAAGCTTATGGTTTCAGAGAAGGAAGTAAGATAACCAGAGTCACACCAAGGAATGGGAACAGAAGGTGGTGGATGTGAACATTATCACGACATAAAGCTATTCATCATTCATACAATCAGTGGAAACACGCCTCAGGAGACAAATTTTCAGAGTGCATTTCATGGGCCTAGAAGAGACACTATTATGGGCAATGGCATAGCATGCATTGGGAGCCCCCGGGGCAAGGCAAGGATTGCATTCCCTAACCTCCTTGTGGTCATTTGCTGTGCCCCTGTGGTGGTTGCTCCTCACGGAGGTCACCTGCTGGTTGCCGCATTTGCCCACTCAGCTTGGTGAACTCCCAGTGAAAGCAGCACCTGGCACTCCTTAGCTGGCCTGGTGGCATCCCAGCAGTGCCGGAGCCACAGCAGGCCTAGGATGAGTCCTGGCTCTGCTTGGTGGGCATCCTTTCTCTGTGAGGAGAAGAAGGCGTTGCCACAGCCCCAAAGGCCTGGCCCAGGAGCAACTCACATCTTTGGAAGGTGGCCGTCACGTGGCCTCGGTGAGGGAATCCATCATGGGGGCACTGGGTTGCGCCCCCTCAGCATTCTGCCCCGGGGCCACGGCACCCCTTCCCCCACGCTACACCACTGATTATGGGAAATGCCTTTTGCACATGGTGCAAAGATTCATGGTTTGCCGAAAGAGACAAGTGCTTTATATGCTATAACATCACATCTAATCTAGGCCTTAAGTCTTTGACCATTTCAATGGGGCCTCGAAATGTGACCTCGTAAAACACCTCAAAAATATTAAGAGAAATAAGTCATTTCGACATTGTCTAATAAACTACTGAAGCAGCGCTGGGCACTCTCAGCTGTAGTCTCATGACATTGCTTCCGTTTTTAACCCTGCAAAATCAAAAAAGGTGTGCTTGATGCACGGTGTGTATATTACGAAGTTCTGGATGTCATGCTAGCACGGCAGCCTCTAAGTTTTCCCACACGGCCATTGGTCCAGTCACACCAGCGACCTGCTGTTTCTTATTTCACTGAATTTGGACACTGTGAGTAAATTGGCAGCGGCACTGCAGCGTTGTGGATGGATTCAACCACTGTCTCTCTCTGGCTTGGGCTGTGTTACACCTGATTGCGTCTCATGACAGGACCTAGATCTAAACCTGCTGTTTTACACAAGGCAAAGCGAAAATTAATGAAAGGTTTGGATCACATTAACCTTTTCTTTTACGCACTAAGCGGCACAAACAAGGGCCTGTTGTTTGGTCACTCAAGGACACAGCTGACATCAAGGGTCGGGATACAGCAGACGTTTGATTCATACCAGATGTGTAGATCTCATCACACAAGAGGTGGTGGCAGAGATATGAATTTAGGTTCAGTGCCTTCTGAGCTTTAATATGGCAATAGGTGAAAGTGAGTAGGCTGAATGCCGGATGATGATTGCTCTATATATTACAATCATGCAAAAAATAATAATCATGTAATCAATACATTTCTAACAACAGAATAGTTTTCTTCCAGGGTTCCTCCCCCTTTTCCTTATCTAGGTGCACACAGAGGGTAGAATATTTTGCCCCACAGGAATAAGTTCACACGCGTACTCCGATCACTAGTGTCAGGGTAAAAGTAAAGGTAAAGGAAACCCTGACCATTAGGTCCAGTCACGGACGAATCGGGCGTTGCAGTGCTCATCTTGCTTTACTGTGGCTGAGGGAGCTGACATTTGTCCGCAGAGCATTTTTCCAGGTCATGTGGCCAGCATGAGTAAGCCGCTTCTGGCGAACCAGAGCAGCACACAGAAATGCTGTTTACCTTCCCGCTGCAGCAGTACCTATTTATCTACTTGCACTGGTATGCTTTTGAACTGCTAGGTTGGCAGGAGCAGAGACTGAGCAATGGGACCTCACCCCATTGTGGGGATTTGAACCACCGACCTTCTGATCAGCAAGGCCTAGGCTCTGTGGTTTAACCCACAGCGCCACCTGCATCCCCTAGTGTCAGGGTAGAAACCCAATGGGCAGGATACAAATAATAAGTTGTTATTCTTACTATGACTTGGCCATCCTGGCCTGTTAGTATTACATGTTTAGAATGGTGTTCATATCCCAATTTTCCTCCAATCTACTAGCGCTTAGCTGAACAGCAAGATCATAAGCCTTTAAAAGAGGCTTCAGAAATACCTTTTCTTGCCTCCTTCCCCAGAACAGAAAAGCAGCAATCGGTGAAGCATGTAAAAACTCAACACACAACAATCTCTTTGCAAGAAAACGAAGGTCATGTTTTCCAGTTTAACATGTCAGGCCCTTCTCTGTTCAGAAAGGGCAAGCTCAATGTTTTGCTTGACAACTGAATCCAGCACCGACAAGGGCGGACTGCAACTGGCTGGAACAGATTGCCTCGGAACTGGTGCTTTCTGAAGGAAGGGCTTATGGAGGTGGGTGCCACCGGTCTGCAGGTTACTAATTAAAAGCCCAGTACACAAAGAGGAAGCAATTCTGGATTGCACACACTCCGCAGGCCACAATGCAACATAAAACCTCTGGGGCTGTATAAGCAGTTCGCAAACCATCTCGCCCGTTCGGGTGAGTGGTCTGCAGCTAATCTGGTTAATCCAACTGAGTCAACTGTGCCAACTGCAGTGGAGATGGCCAACCTGTGTGACACTGTTCTGAACTGCAGGTCCAAAGGAGGTCTTGTGGGAGTGGCTGGGTGCAGAGATACCAAAGAAGGAGGTCAAAAACACCAGAGTGATCAGTTCTAGTGCCTTATGAAGGAAAGGTGTAGACTTACAGCAAATCAGCCTGCCAGGTCTATCAGGATTTACTGACATAGGATGGATGCAGCAGAAGAAGATGGCTTATCTGCACCCAAGCAAACATTCATGCATTCGTTATACACAAAGCAGCATACGCCACTTTGGTCTGGATTTCCCATCTCTCCGCCTGACCAGGTGAGGGCATAGGTGGCAAATACCCAAATCTTACAGATAGTTCCCCTTTATGGACTCAGAGCTCAGCACCCCAAGCCCCCATATAAGGATAGTATCAAAGCCAGCTAATTATCAAAACAAGTGAATATAAATATACACAAGCTCGTTGCTATAACAGCTATCAATTAATTGTGGGGTTTTCTGGACTACCAAGATGGCGTCCGCAGTGCTTCCAGAAGAGTTTGCCTTTAAATCAATGCAGACACCCAGCCCTGTGTTGTTGGACTACAGCTCCCATCATCGCTGACCATGCTGGTTGAGGAAGATGGGACTTGGGAATCCAACCAAGGCCGCAAGTGGGTTACAGTCAACTACAGTAGTACTTAATGGAAGTGAATGAAGGGAGCAGGAACATAGGTCTGAATGGGTTAAAAAAGCCACACCACACACAAAAAACACTGCAAGCAAAACTCTCATTTCATGGACTTAAAGCCAATTTCATTGGTTGAAAGCCCAGCTTCAGATATGTCCCAAGACAGGAAGGAGAAAGAGTTTAAGAGAGAAATGGAAGCAGAAGCTAAAATGTTGAGTAAAGATAAACTAGCGCCAGAATTCCTATGTTTATTCTACAGATGTTGCTGCAAAACAATAAGGCATATGACTTTATATTTTTGACTTCATACTACTCATAAGTAAAGAAAAATGTACTAGCTGCTGTAATCCGGAGAAAGAAGCAAGATGTCAAGATTTTAACCACATTTGGGTGGGAATGTAAAGTAGCAAAGCAATTCTGGATTAATGTGATCAGCGCAACTGAGGGCAATTGGAAAAGCCCACAGTTTTGTTCTTGGGTGGATTGGAATAACAGCAGCAACAACAACAACATTTTTATGCCACTCATGTGACTGGGTTATCCCAGTCACTCTGGGCGGCTTCCAACAAATTAAGACACAATATGGGTTAATTTTGGGTTAATATTGATCCAATATAAAAATAAACATGGGAAATATGATAGTTACAGTGCAAATATTAGTGGCCATTAGTTGTAACAAAAATAAATCATTTGAGGACTAGAATACACACACACACAAACACACATATATACATGCACACATATATACCGTACATATATATACATTTATATATAAATACAGTATGTATATGTATATATGTCTCTCTCTCTCTCTCTCTGTGTGTGTGTATATATATATATATATATATATATATATATATATATATATATATAAAATGGACTAATACACATATGACAAACTATTATAAGAAATGACCGGAAGAATATGTGAGAAAAAATAAAAATCTGTGGACTGTTGGTATAAGTGTATTTGCTACTGGAATGAGAAAACAAATGACCAGAATGATATAAAATACGTGTTGGAAGTAATCTACAGGAATAATATGACGAGGAGATAACTTTACTTATAACAATACTACAAATTTAGTTACTCACTCGGTATAATTTATGTTAAACAGATAGATTTGTTATGCCTTTCTGTCTATGCCTCTTTATGTGTAAATGACTTATTTAAAGCTAAAAAATTACATTAAATAAAAATTCCTGTACTTTTTCCATTGACATTCATCAAAGAATTGCAGTCAGCCCAGGGGCTGCACAACTTACTTTTTTTGGCTTCCTCAAGCTTGTCCTTGGCACGCTTTTCAGCCTGCAAAAGCTGTTGGATTCCCTGAGACTGGCTTGTCATTCTGGCTCCTTGATTTCAGAGGTGCTGTGCGGTGACTGGGAAAGAGGAAGGGGACTTTATGCTGTGTCTTGTTGTGTCAACATTAAGAGGATTCACCTTGCCCTGCCCAAGCCTGCTGAAGCGAGATTCATGCTCTGGGAGGTGGCTGTAAGGGAGGCGCACAGACCAGTTCTCTTTTCCTCTGGTTTATACAGGATCACTGAAATGTTTTGAAAATCTGATGCCTGTGTTTGTCCATAATATTTGTGGACCTTTTTTTTTTTTTAAGAGCAAAAGTAATTAGAGTACCAGCAGATCTCAGGACACTTCCAGACCGTTGCTATTTTCGAGTGGGAAATTAACACACCAGCAAATTCTGGTAAAGCGTGTTCTCCCTGAAATGAGAGCACGGGTTGCGGTGGGGGCCGCTGGGCCAGCCCTCTGTTGCCAGGCAGGTTAATGGTTAGTGCCTGGCGCAATGATTGGCTGACTGGGTTGCTGGGGCAAATTGCATGTAGCAAATTGTGTGTGTGGGACCATAGGTTTTAAATATTGGGGCTCACTGCTTCTACTTTCTCTTTCGCAGAGTGCATCGGATCACCTGCCGCCCGCCCTGTGTTCCGGTTGACCTTGCTATGCCTGTCATGGGGTCGTCTGCCTTGGGGCAGGGGCCTAGTAGGAATTTTGCCATTTGGCTGATTGGCTGGTGCCACTTGGTTTTTGCCTGCTACTTAGCAATTCGTCACAACTTGTAAGGTTGCGGTTAGGCATTGGTTATAAAAAACTGGTGGTGGAGGGGTCAGGATAGGCTGTGCCTGCCCCTCCAATGGTGCTGGAAGGGAATTCTGTTAAAGGAATCCTGGGGCTTGCCACGATTTTGTCCAATCCCTGAAATGGGACCAGGGCCGGCAAGCCTTGAGGAGCTGGTTGGGTGAGCGGTGAGGGACTGATGCTCAGCTCAACTGATCCCCAACATTGTCTTTCCCTTCACTGGCTTCCAATGGAGTTCAGAATGTCACTTCCGTCCCAGGTGGGGGACAGATAGTCATAACCGATGTCTAAGCAACCACTCACAGATTTTGTATTTTAATAAAGTTGTGGCCAAAATAGTGCCAAAAACCTAAAACTAAAATTACGGGTGAATTGTGAATTATTTCAAGGGGTGGCTTGGGGACCTCCACACGCAATACAATTACAGCCGGTTCCTTGATTGTGCAATGAACCCGCTTCCCCAAGAGATCAGAGTTTTTTAATTTTTTTTTGCAATAAGGTGAAACCACTGGAAAACACAGGATGACATTAACATGACACAATATCACACAAGCTCTGCACAAACGTATCAGGATGAATGCTCAGGAAACACTGATGGTCTAGAAGCACCTTTAGATTTTAAACAAATTCAACCCCCATCAGCGTTATCCTGTATTTGCCGCATGTGTCGAATCTACCTTTCTGTGCCAGAACCAGTGGCAACATGCCAAGCACTGCTACTATCTAGACTTCGTGCCATCCAGATGTTGTGCTGGCAGGGGCAGATGATGGGACTTGTAGCGCAAAACATCTGAAGAGCACCACACTGAGGAAGGCTGACCGAAACCCTGCCTAAAGTAGAATTTATGTGAAGGATGTGAAATGCCAACACCTACAAAGTGATTTCTGGGATGTGGGGGTTACAAAATGTGCCCTGTGGTGGCATAATTGCCCGTCACATATTTCAGGCTATTCCCACAGTCACATTTTCCTTCCTGAGGTTCAGAGACAACAAATAAATGAAAATATATATACTCGGGACAAGGGGGTGTGAATCGACTCTCTCCTGCCAGGCCAAGCCACAGAAAAAGGGTGTGAAACATGGTCTGTGAAAGAGCATTGTGGCTGAGGTGGGAGCATGGCTTGGGGAGCCGGGGGGGGGGGAGAGCAAGGCCTGGACTCAATACCTGAGGTTCTTCACCTGTGAATTAGGTAAAGGTAAAGGGATCCCTGACCATTAGGTGCAGTCGTGACTGACTCTGGGGTTGCGGTGCTCATCTCGCTTTATTGGCCGAGGGAGCCGGCGTACAGCTTCCGGGTCATGTGGCCAGCATGACTAAGCTGCTTCTGGTGAACCAGAGCAGCGCACAGAAACACTGTTTACCTTCCCGCCAGAGCAATACCTATTTATCTACTTGCACTTTGACATGCTTTCAAACTGCTTGGTTGGCAGGAACAGGGACCGAGCAAAGGGAGCTCGCCCCGTCGTGGGGATTCAAACCGCCGACCTTCTGATCAGCAAGTCCTCGGCTCTGTGGTTTAACCCACAGCGCCACCCACGTCCCTTACCCGTGAAGTACAGTGGTACCTTGGGTTACATACGCTTCAGGTTACAGACTCCGCTAACCCAGAAATAGTGCTTCAGGTTAAGAACTTTGCTTTAGGATGAGACCAGAAATCGTGCTCCGGTGGTGCAGCAGCAGCAGGAAGCCCCATTTGCTAAAGTGGTGCTTCAGGTTAAGAACAGTTTCAGGTTAAGTACGGACCTCCGGAACAAATTAAGTATTTAACCCGAGGTACCACTGTATACAGGGACGCAGGTGGCGCTGTGGGTTAAAGCCTCAGCGCCTAGGACTTGCCGATCGAAAGGTCGGCGGTTCGAATCCCTGCGGCGGGGTGCGCTCCCGCTGCTCGGTCCCAGCGCCTGCCAACCTAGCAGTTCGAAAGCACCTCCGGGTGCAAGTAGATAAATAGGGACCGCTTACCAGCGGGAAGGTAAACGGCGTTTCCGTGTGCAGCTCTGGCTCGCCAGAGCAGCGATGTCACGCTGGCCACGTGACCCGGAAGTGTCTCCGGACAGCGCTGGCCCCTGGCCTCTTAAGTGAGATGGGCGCACAACCCCAGAGTCTGTCAAGACTGGCCCGTACGGGCAGGGGTACCTTTACCTTTACCTTTACCACTGTATACAATTATAAAACTCTGTAAGAGAAGAAGGACAAGTCGGACACTTAACATCACCTCATGGGTAAGCCACGCATGTGGTGCCTCTAGGTGAGAACACATGCACCTCAGCAGCGAGACCTTTTGCCAAGAGACCAAGAACACCACTGCAAAGCTGTCAAGCAAGGCCGGAGCCTCCCTCAGTGGTCTGGATCCTGTGACTCTCACAGACGTGAGAGAGCACCCAGCAGCCTCTATTTTTGGAGGAGTTACTGTCACATTTCTTTTTTAAGAAATAAAAAAAATATGACTGCATTTTATGATACAAAAAGGGGAAGTGCAGGCCAGCTGGAGAAAATGGTTTATACAGCAGAATGCGGCCCTCCTAGTTACCTCCCTTGGGGATAAAAATGTAAAAGAGAAAATGAAAGCCTAAAACAGGAGAATAAAACCACTTTGCATATTTTCCCAGTTAATTGCTGACCAGTACTGCCCAGGGGTTTGGCCTGCCCCCCCTCAAGGAATTCCCATGTAACCAGAACTCCAGATCACAAGGGCAGGTTCCTCCTATTATGCACCACAGCCATTTCCTGACCACACACAAGTGAAGCACCAAGAGCTCTTTAACTAATTCCCATCCGGCATGTCTGAAAAGTGGCAGATACTTTACCAGGGCTTATGCACCTCACATCCAGAAACAGGCAGGCAAATGGAAGTGAGCCTTCCACTCTGAAATCACCACAGCCTTATTGGGTCTTAAGTAATTTGCAGGTGTGCTGCATTAGCAAGTTCATAAATTGGCAGTCGTTAGTAGAGGCAGCCTTTGTTCCAAATACAGATGCAACGCTTCAGACTTCATACAACGATGAAAGGGTCAAAACAGCAGGATGCCAAAGAGCCTAGCTGTTTGTATGTGCTTTCTTTTTGTTTTGAGTGCAAGTTATCAAAGCCCAAAGAAAAAGTTTGTGCAAACACCTGCATGTGTGTGTGTGTGTGTTTAATGCTATCAAAACGAGGCCAACCATCGCTATTGTTTTAACCAAGAGAACTTCTTCAAACAGATAAAGGTATGGACCTCAGAAATGCAAAAGTCTCGAAGTTTCACATCGACTAAGGCTGCTTTTCTGCAACACCGGACTCCTACTGCGTCCTGTTTCTCCTCCTATTCGCAGAGGCTTTTTCTCACTTTAACTTCTAACCACATCCTGTTTGATTCTTGGAACAAAAAATTCTTTTGTGTTTCTTAGCATGGGGCTGAGCGCCACTGAGGCCTTTATAGTCTGTTCTCTCACAGCATCTGGGTGGTGGAAGGGAAACATAGAGACCGTAGATTGCGGCGACCACAAGGGAGCAACACGCTACTCCACCCTCTCCCCTTCAGGTCAGTCCTAAGGAAGCCTGGCAGTATAACAGTGTCCTACAATGCCGCCACGGTCGCAGGAAGATTGCAGAGGGGAGGCCTGCATTCCTTGCCATTCCCACAGCAGTGGGAACATCACCGTTGATAGGAACTTGACTTTGGAGTCCTTGTGAGCTGTGAATGCCACCACCACGGCAAGAGGCCTGGGAGATTTACGGCAATAAACTGAAGAGCAGGATAGGCTATCATAAGGACATTGCCAGGCTTGGGATTTGATAGCATGCCTTGAAAAATGCCCCAGTCCCTGTGTGTTTCAAATATGAATGCACTTGCAGATCTGAACACAGTTTGTTTGTTTGTTGTTGCAAAACAGGGTTTCAGGTTTCCAGACTTCCTTCTCTAGAATGTGCAAGACATTTCCTTATCATCCTTACACTTACAGTGGTGCGATGAGATCACTTTCTTGGATGCTTGGCAAAGAATGTCAGTGGATGAAAGCCCACCTCCTAGGAAACGGGACCCTTAGAAAGCCTTGCATTTGCCTCTAGCTCTGGATTCGATCATAGCTGGAGATGAAGTGTTAGCTTTGTCACTGTCGGAGTCTCCCTATTTCCCTCTTTTACATGAGCTATACAGGGTTGTTGTGACTCTACGCCACCCTGAGCTCCATGGAATTATTCATGTAAAGGTGATTTCCAAACTCGATTATTGCAAGGTGCTGTATGTGAAGCTTCATCTGAAGAGCGTCTGAAAGCTTTAATTGGTTCAAAATATAGCAACAAGGATGCTAATGGGCATGGATTATACTGTATGCTTAGCAGGTCCAGCATCAGTACCCATAATAGTAGTACAGTGGTACCTCGGGTTACATACGCTTCAGGTTACAGACTCTGCTAACCCAGAAATAGTACTTTGGGTTAAGAACTTTGCTTCAGGATGAGAACAGAAATTGTGCTCTGGCGGGGCAGCGGCAGCGGGAGGCCCCATTAGCTAAAGTGGTGCTTCAGGTTAAGAACAGTTTCAGGTTAAGAACAGACCTCCGGAACGAATTAAGTACTTAACCCGAGGTACCACTGTAGTAGTAGTAGTAGTAGTAGTAGTAGTAGTAGTAAAAATAATAGTAATGATAATATAATATTTATACCTGCCCATCTGGCTGGGTTTCCCCAACCACTCTGGGCAGCTGCCAACAGAATATTAAAAACATGATAAAACATCAAACATCAAAAACTTCCCTAAACAGGGCTGCCTTCAGGTGTCTTCTAAAAGTCAGATAGTTGTTTATTTCCTTGACATCTGATGGGAGGGCATTCCACAGGGCGGGTGCCACTACCAAGAAGGCCCACTGCCTGGTTCCCTGTAACCTCACTTCTTTTAGCGAGGGAGCCACCAGAAGGCCCTCAGAGCTGGACCTCAGTGTCTAGGCTAAGCAATGGGGGTGGAGACATTCCTTCAGGTATACTGGGCTTAGGGCTTTAAAGGTCAGCACCAACACTGACCAGCACCATAAAAAGATATGGCATGGCTCTGAGGAGAGTTTGCTGGTGAGACTGATACCAGGATTAATGTATATCTGGTGCTGAAAGGAGAAGTGCAGACCCAGACAGCTTTAGAGAACAAAATCCCCCCCGCCCCCGCCCCAAAATAAGAGGACCCTAAACTGTTCACAACGTGGTTGGTATCTTTCAAGCTACAATAATCTCTTCCTCAGGTGTGTGGGCAGGGTGTGTGGGCATTGAAAGGGGGGAATAGATGCTTCTGCCTTACGAGGGACCTGTAAATTCCAATTATTGCCAGAAACAGACTTTGCTGATTGCTTTCATTTTGAATTTCCATTTGAGTATGATACCTTTGAGGATTTCTGGGGTCATTTGCAGAAGGGCCATTTCTAACCTAATTAGACCACAAGTGCTTCCCCCATTACCACCCTGAATCTACAAGCACGGACAGTTCTCCCTAGCTGGTAGCAGAGATACGGGTATATTTTACATTGTCGTGCTTTCCTAGACAAAACCAGCATAAGGAAAGCTGACACTCTCAGGAGGGTCCAGTTGTAATCTGGTGAACCGGGTTTGCTTCCCCGCTACTCCACATGCAGCTGCTGGGTGACCCTGGGCTAGTCACACTTCTCTGAAGTCTCTTGGCCCCACTCACCTCACAGAGTGTTTGTTGTGGGGGAGGAAGGGATAGGAGAATGTTAGCCGCTTTGAGACTCCTTCAGGGGAGTGAAAGGCGGGATATCAAGTCCAAATCCTCCTCTTCTTCTTCCACACAAGCACAATAACAGTTCAGTGCAGAACTAAGAGACATGATGCCCTCCAGATTTTGTGGGACTACAGCGCCCCTCATCCTTGGTCGTAGGCCATGCAAGCTGATAGGAGGTGGAGTCTAACAATATCTGAAGGGCACTGGATTGGCTGACCTTGGCGTTTGTGTCTCTGCCTTACAGTGCTTTATGTACACACAAAGCAGATATAATTAGATCTCTCTCTCTCTGTTTCTGCATCGCAGTGATATCAGCCTAGTTAAGGTACTTCCATAGCTTGATATGCTGAAATCAGGGGCTAAAATTGCTCTGCTCTTTTGGGTAGACTTTAGATCTGTGAGGGGCATACAATAGTTGTAAGATTGTTGAGGTGGGATTGACAGTATCCCAAATGTGAAAGGCACAATAAGGCTGGATCTGATTTTGCAGCTCCCAGCATAGGAAGAACAGCAGTTTGTGCAACGAAATTGAAATTTCAGCGCTGCCTTTTTATTCTTACTAAATGAAATTCACTTGCAGCAGGGTTCGCCCACCAGATGGTGACTTTAACAAACAACCAGCATATCATTGGCCTTGTGGGACCTTACTGCCATTTAATATAAAAGTTGATAGTTACAGTATAATAATAAAAAAAAGTTTCAATAGACAGAAAGGCTGTGCTTGGCAAAAACTGCAGAGTTTCCAAGAAAGTGTGTGTGTGTTTGTTTGTCTCTCTGTGTGTAGATGTTATTGCAAAATGACCTGTAATAAGTATTGCAAAAAGACAAATCAAACAAACAGCTGAACATTGAGGGCAGACTCCAGAACATCATAAGCGTGGGGAGTGGGGATGGGAGGTTGAAGCTACTAAAGCAGTAAGGAAGGATAGCTCAAGGGGGAAAAAATAGCACAGGAGGAGGAAAGGAAAATAAATATCATTTCCCTGTGGGCAGGGGTAAAGGTAAAGGGACCCCTGACCGTTAGGTCCAGTCGCGGACGACTCGGGGGTTGCGGTGCTCATCTCGCTTTACTGGCCGAGGGAGCCGGCATACAGCTTCCAGGTCATGTGGCCAGCATGACTAAGTCACTTCTGGCGAACCAGAGCAGCGCACGGAAATGCTGTTTTTTTCTTTTTCTTTTTTTAAATTCAAAATTATAACAAGACATATTATCCAAAAACATATCATCCTTGTTCCCCCCCCCCATTTTCCCTCCCTCCCCCACAAAACCCACCCACCCCCACCCCACCCCCGACTTCCCTCAGTTCCAGTCTTTGGTTTATCTTAGAATGCTGTTTTCTGCATGTTACAAAGTTGTATAGATCCTTAAACTATTTAGCTGATTATTATCAATAAAAAGTTTGTGAATCATTATTCAAAACCTGCCAAGGAGTCCAGTTCGCTTTGTTGCGTCTTCAGATACTTTGTAAAGGGTTCCCATTCATCCTTAAAGTCAGTTATCCTTGTCTGTAGCTTATATGTCAGTTTTGCCAGTTCTGCATAGTCCATCAATTTTTCTTTCCATGATTCTTTAGCTGGGGTTTCTTCAGTCTTCCATCCTTGTGCTACCAGAACTCTCGCGGCCGTTGTCGCATACATGAAGATGTTTTTCAACTTTTTTGGCAGCTCTTTCCCTACAATCCCCAACAAAAATGCCTCAGGTGCGGTACCTATTCATCTACTTGCACTGGCATGCTTTTGAACTGCTAGGTTGGCAGGAGCTGGGACAGAGCAACAGGAGCTCACCCCGTCGCGGGGATTTGAACCGCCGACCTTCTGATCGGCAAGCCCAAGAGGCTCTGTGGTTTAACCCACAGCGCTAAAGTGATGAGTAGGTGGAGGCTCACCCTGGAGAATCATTTGGGCAACACTTCTGCTTACCTGTATGTTCAGTGGGCAGAAGGGGAACCTCCTCACCAGCAGAGTAACGCTGGCATCACTCTGTGGGCAGAAGCCAGTGGGAGGCTGGCAGGGCTGGGCAGACAGACACCCACCCACCCAGCCTGGCATGAAGGGAGTTTGGATTGCTTGGCCTCCACTTTAGCCCCACTGAAATGTAGGGCTAATTAAAATTGTTTCTCAGAATGCATCGTTTGTGGGTGATGAAATTTGCCAAATATTCTCCAGGGAGAGGATTGACATTTTCTAACAGTTCGGGAGGAGCTCGGAAAAGAGAATTTTTGAACATTGTTTAGGAAACTATTTTTGCTTGCTTGCATACTGGATGAAACTATTTTTCAGTTCTTATTAGTGGATGAAGGAAACGTTGGGCTCAGAAAAGGAGAACTGGAAGGAGTAACGATCAATTGCATTGCTTTTTTATTAAAATAATTTTAAGGAATATTAAAACTGGATCTGCAGTTGCACCCAAAATTCACAGGTGGTGAAATGGGGGGGGGGTCCGTTTCATGGTGTTCAGTAATTACTGCAATGCATCATATATGGGACTGCCTTTGAAGATGGTTCAGAAACTGTAGCTGGTACTCATATCTTAGGAGAACTGTGTATATGACCCTTTTGTACATCCTTTCAAAATAATAATAATGATAATAATGCTGCAATCTGATAGGGAAATCTGACAAGAAGAGAACTGTAGCAGGAACATCCTGATTCTACCCAGAGTCCACCCACTCCTCTGGGTCCAGTGCCACCTAGTGACTAACTGGCTTAATGACACTATCCACCTATGTGTCACCCATGAATCTTTTGTCTGTGCTGCATAACCATTTTGGAACATCATTAGTATTTGCATTGCTCTGCCTTAGCAGTCAAAGGTAGCAGCAATCATGGATATTAAATCTTTTCTCATACAGGGCATGACAGGTGATAATGGAAGTCTCACAAAGGGAAATGGGTTGCTTTGAAAAGCTCAAAAGATTACATCTATATTTAAAGGAAGCTTTGTGCTTATGACAAAGTAATTCCTCATAAAAAAGACTGCACAATGGTAGCACTTGAAATTTCTGCAAAATTAAACGAAACCCCATTGACTCTTCTCCATGGCAAGTCTTCAAATGAAAGATCTTTCAATTACATGCATTTGCCCTGAAGGGAACCTTACTCTTTAACTTCGATGATGATATTCTTCCCTCTTCCAAGTCTCGGCTCCTAATGCAGGTGGTTGTAAACCTGCCTTAAATAATATTTTAGAATGAGCTAACAGGATAACTCGCCAATCTCAGGTTTTCTGAAGTAATTAGGGTTGTTGGAGAATTCCAATAAAAACAGAAATGGAAGCAGAAACTGCCAATGTTAGCCTATTCACCCCACGTCCAGAAGAGAAGTCAATCCAGCAAATATAAGTGGTATTCACTGTTGTTGTTGCTTTCAGTCTGCAAATGATACTTCCTTGATTAAATTCTCCCCCTGTTTGCACTGCATCTCCCTTGCATTGGAATAAATGGAGTGGAATAACACAGTGGCATTGTAATTATGTAAACTCTGTAGTACTGCCACAGTCAACAGCAAGACGAATAGCATAGTGTTTGGTAGAAGACAAACTGCAGCAGAACGGAAACAACGCTGATTGTGGAGGAAATTGGTGCCCTATTATATTCCAAGAAGCGATGCATCTGCCAATCAGTCCCGATTCTAGAAAGACTCTCTTTCACAAATGTAATGCTAAACTCCGTTTAACAATTGCTTGAAGCTACAGACTCCAGCTCTTGGAAATAACCGGGAGAATCCTGCAGCCTAGAATCATTTTCTTTCAGGACCAGCCCAAGACATTTTGTTTCCCGAGATAAAGGACAGGATTCAATGTACAGAACAGGGCCGGCCCTACAATGAGGCAGAGTAAGGCAGCTGCCTCAGGTGGCAGGTGCTGAGGGACAGGGAGAGGACAGAGCTGTGAGTGCCACATGGCCTACCCTGTACCCCCTATGCTAGTTGGCTGCCCTCAAGTGCAGTGGGAGAGACTTTCCTTTCATCGTTATCAGAGTAAGATTCAACTGGCAATCCACTTGGCTTCTTGTCCTTCGCCTCAGGCAGCAAAATGTCTTTAGCCAACCCTGGTACGGATAGCTGCAATAGCTGTCAACTGGAGCAGCTACTGAATCTGACTTCAGCACTGCCGACAGGACAGCATCCTCCACCATATGTGATAGCGAAGACTAGCTTAGTGAGAGTAGGGCCTGCCATGTGGCATATACAGCTGTTCTGCAACTTGGGAAATGCCTCCGGGCTTGAAGAGGAATGTCTACGATTGTTTCCCAATATTCCCCAACATCTGCTGCTTGAAATGGGTGCCCGATTCTGCCTAATGACAGGGACGGGCCTGTACATAGTCGTAGAAGGACTGAAGGACAGCATATGTCTAAATTTATAACTAAAAGTAAAGGGACCCCTGACCATTAGGTCCTGTTGTGACCGACTCTGGGGTTGCGTGCTCATCTTGCTCTATAGGCTGAGGGAGCTGGCGTTTGTCCACAGACAGCTTCCGGGTCATGTGGCCGGCATGACTAAGCCACTTCTGGTGAACCAGAGCAACACACGGAAGCGCTGTTTACCTTCCCGCTGGAGCGGTACCTATTTATCTACTTGCACTTTGATGTGCTTTTGAACTGCTAGGATGGCAGGAGCAGGGACTGAACAACGGGAGCTCACCCCTGTTGTGGACACACAAGGGGCCTTAGGCAAACAACTTTCACTCTCAGTCCTTGACACTCAGCTGTAATTTGAGGGATAACGTTGACTGCATTATAGAATTGCTGTATGGCAGAGCTGGCCAAACCTTTTGGGCAAAAGTGTGAGAATGTGCCATAGAGCCAGCATCCCCTTCAACATTCTTCAAATGAAAATAGGGGCATTTCTCATTCCCCCCCAACTCACCCTCCCTGACCCTTCCATTTTTTGTCATCCCCACCACAGAGCAGAAGAAAGGTGAGTGGCACCACAACCAATGGGACACAGCACACATGCCCTCCACCGTGTGGTGTGGTGGTTAAGAGCGGTAGACTTGTAATCTGGTGAACCGGGTTCGCGTCTCCGCTCCTCCACATGCAGCTGCTGGGTGACCTTGGGCCAGTCACACTTCTCTGAAGTCTCTCAGCCCCACTCACCTCACAGAGTGTTTGTTGTGGGGGAGGAAGGGAAAGGAGAATGTTAGCCACTTTGAGACTCCTTCGGGTAGTGATAAAGCGGGATATCAAATCCAAACTCCTCCTCCTCCTCCTCTTCTTCTTGTTCAGAAAACCCCTTAATCCTGATTTTATTTTCATCATTGGTAGATTTACAAAAATAAAAACACCCTAATAAATAAATTTTAGGAAGGGGCAAGATTAGACATGGATGCACAAAGCATTTTTATTTTTAATCAAGACTCCTTGTGCTGTGTTCCGCTCCCCCTTTCTTTCCATACACGTGGCATTTTGCCCTCCCCCCCCCCCGTCTAAAATTCTTGTTAAATTATTTCAAGTTGAGTATAGACCTGACTGTATGCACAACACTGCAAACCGTTCACTGGAAGACATCCCTCATCACCACCAAACAAAATTTAAAGCTGTGGCTTTAATATAAAACTTTGGATGCATTTGTTCTGACTTGTTCCCCCCCCCTCCCCACCCCAGTGAAATGTTCTTTATTCACTCCTTAGAGGCAGTTTCACACCAGGGAAGAGACCCCGGATTTGTCCGTTATAGTCAGTTTGTGAGCGCGTGTTGCTGGCGGTTGGGGTTGCTGATAGTATTCTGAGCTCCCTGCTGAGTCCTGGAACAATGACTTCAAAGCCTCTCTTCCACCTCTCCCCTGTTCTCTTTCTGAAACATCCTCAGGCCGTTCCCGCATAAAATGAGAAACATAAAAATAGCGAACAGCGCCGTCGTTCACACGTATTGTGGGATAAATAAAGATTTGGTTGCTTTAAAACAAAACAAAAAAAAAGCACACACACACACAAAAAGAATCCGAGCAAAATTGTGCATCTTTTGAAGTCGGGAGCCAAGCTCCCATTGATTTCAACAGGAACAGAATTTTGTCTGTGCAGCGATCATCTTTGTGAACTGCTTAAACGGAGCTACCTGTTCATCCGCTTCTTTTATCTCTTCCCCACCACCACCCCACTCCTCCTGGAGTTACTATTTTAAATGTGCTCAAAAAGCAGATAACAAAACACACCATGGGCAGAAGCCACAAAGAGCTAACGCCTCGCGATTGCGCCAAAAGATAGTGTGTCACTACTAGGATTGAAATCAAAAGAGCTAATCTTTGTTATTTGTTTGAATCAGCATGCTTGAAATGTCCCCCTTCTCTTTCCTCTCCTTTCTTTTATAATCGGGGAAAAAGAAATTTATGGCTACTCATGGCTGCTTGAATCAGCAGAGGTGCACACCATTCATGCTCCTTTGTCTCTGACGCAGATATGAGAGTGGCTGGTCTGTCACTGATTCGATTCCACCAGGCTTCTTCAACCTGGTGTCCTCTAGATGTTTTGGATTCCAGCTTCCATCAGTTCCAGCCAGCCAGTGCAAGACATGATGGGAGTCATAGTTCAACAACACCTGGAAGGCAACAGGTTGGGGAAAGTCAGAGTTCAGGGTGCCTTATATATGTATCTCAGGTTCAATCCCTTTCAGAGAAATTACAGGACCCAACCTGCTTAGTTTCAGCAGTGGAACTGCATCGTGGACCTGTAGGCCATTCTTTGGCTTGTTTGCACACACACTGCAACTCTCAGCTTCTATTCCAGTCCCAGAAGGCCCTCCTTCATTGCTGAAGTCTCCTGCTTCTATCAACTCCCATCTCATCCTTTCTGCTGACTGCTCTTCAGTGTTCCAAAACCAGGCTCCAGACGTCATCTTCTGAGCCCTCCTTGGGAGGCAAGTTCCCACCACTCTTCTTCATCCAGCCAGTTGAAGCAAAAACACTGTTGTAAACAAAAATTGCCCTTTTCCCTTATGGGGTATCAAGAGCCCATATAGAGTCCTTACGTAGGTTCCCTATTGGTAGGAGAAAATAACAGAGGCCAACCAGAGAATATTGAGAAGCAAAGCAGCAAGTAAGCTTGATCTTTATTGATCTGTTGCAACAGGGTGCTCCCCTTACCCGCAGGAAAGGAGGAGGAACCCAGAACCAAAGTGTCCCTGCCCCTATATAGACATTTTAAATTCCCTGCCCTGGAGCTCTAGACCACCCCTCCATACATCATACATGCATCACAGAAGGGGTGTAACCCAAGACCACCAGCCCTACATCACAGAAAAGGTGGTCTACAACAGAAATTTGAATGTTGTTTTTCTCCTGTCATTGTTTATCTCCTGTCTGGTAGGTTACTTGATTGGATTGCCTGGGAAGCCTGGCCAGTCTTTTGTAATGATAAATACTTAGTTCCTGGGCCAGGTCACAGGCTCACACCCTATTCATATCTTAAATGTGCCCTTAAGACAGGATTTGTGAGGAAAGAGACAATGGGGAGGTTTCCCACTTTGACCTTGCGGAGAAAACATTTGCTCAGCTTAGGAATCAAAATGGTTCCAGGTTGTTCTTCCTGTGCTGATCTATGTACATGCTTGGCTGGTACACTTATGAACATTTCCATATATCTAAGACCTCAAAATTCCTATCACAATGCTCAAGGAGGGAGCAAAGCGGGGCTGGTGAGGTTGTGTGGCCCAGAGAAGTTCCAAGAGAGGCCTGGAGATTCTTACTTGGCCCCTGACCTGAAGTACCCCATCCCTGATGTATTTGAAGGTGTTGGGGGATGTCATCCATGGATACAGAGTGAAGGGACTTCAGGATGGAGATGAAACGCGGCTGTAATACTTCATATGTGACGCACTTTGAAAGTCTGACATATGCTATATAACTGCTGCTTCTAAGTTACCGTATTTTTCGCTCTATAACACACACCCGACCATAACACGCAAGTAGTTTTTAGAGGAGGAAAATCCGTAGGCATGCCACCCGTAGGCATTCCCTCCATAACACGCACAGACATTTCCCCTTACTTTCTAGAAGGAAAAAAGTGAGTGTTATGGTGCAAAAAATACGGTAAATTGTATCCAGTCGGTCATAGTAGACCTGTTGATATTAATGGACATAACTATCTTAGGTCCATTCATATCAGTGGGCCTACTCTGACTAGAACTCACTTGGTTATGTCTCTTAGGGTGTAATCCTAACCCTACTTACCTGGGAATATGCTCTCGTGAATTCAGTGGGACTTACTTCTGAGTGGATATGGTTAGTTTGGGTTGTGATCTTGGGGTTGCATCCAGCATCAGTCATGCTCAGGGGAAACCCTTGAAACTCTGAGTAGAATTGAGTTGGATAGAACCCATGCTTATTAACAGGCAAATAGTTTCCTGCTCCTCTGGGCATATTTGGCTTCTTTTAACACCCTCTCACTCTTAATTAGCACTGTGTAAGACTGATATTGATATTTTGACTTGGCTTTTTTCATGGCTCTGCTGCTCTTAGATTTTTAGTTCTTACGAGTTTATTTCAGCTTTCCCTACAACTAAGTGAATCTGAGAGCCATTATTTTTAGGATTTTTTAAAAACAACAACAACAACAACACTGCCACACTGTGCTGTTTATTGTGGTATTTAGTTGTATTCTTGCCCTTTTAAAATTTTATTGAACAGTGCCCCCAAAACCATGTTATAGGGTGGTTAACAAATATAATAATAAATAAGGAACTGTTTCAGCACCTGGCAGGATTCTCAAGATTCTCATGAGGTGTTTATGAGTTTTGGAGCCAGACTTACATACAGCACCATCAATAACTTATTCTTCTTTAAAACAATATACAGGAGGACAATTCTCCTTGTCACACCTTGAGGAGCCACAGGGCAGTTACTCTGACAGGAAGGGTGTTTCTTTAACAAAAGTGCAAATTTGGCTCCATGATGTCTGACAATTTTAAACGAAGGTGTTGGTAACAAGAAGCCCTTCAATGTATCTTTTGTTTTCCCAACAGAGCGAGAGAGAAACAATTTAAGAATGGGTAATTCACAGACCTGATTTTATCGTAAATCAGTTAAGATGCAGCTCTGGTCCCAGGCACTGGTAAGGCTCTGCCAACAGTTGTTTATTCACATATTTGTTCAAGCCACTGTTTAACGGCTTGTTTGTGATTGAACCCAGTTTCCACAGACTATAATAATGCTGAACCTCCAGTTATCAAAGAGGCACTGACTTTCCTGGTCTGAGCTACTACCACACAAGTCAGGTTTCATTTGCCTCAGCCAAAAGCTGTAACGGAAGTATCAATATCAGTACCTCGTGGCTCTTTAAAGAAAACCAGAAAACACACCCGCAAGAGATGCAGGCCCTCTTCTCATGCCTTGGCCCCAGGAGCAAGAAAGACAATTGTAAACAAAAGACAAGTTTGGTAATTCTGTTTGTATGATTTCCCTTGAATGCTGCTAGGCACTGGGAAAGTTCTGTTGAGCTGCCCATAGGCTGTTGGTCCAAAAAGCTTTGGAAGGCAGCAGTAGCTATAGAAGCTTACCTATGAGATCCATGTGGTCAAAGGATAAGCAGAATTGTATGTTGCCTTCTGGGATGACTTTATTTCTAATGCCACAAATGGAATTATGCTCCAGTTTGGAAGGATTAACTGTGGACAGGGCCATAGGTCGACGTGAAGGGGGATGCTTGTAAGATCAGCATTAGCATTAAAGCTGGTGATGGACTGGAAAAGGTGTTTTCCCATTGTCTCAGTAACAAGCAAACATGCAATTATTTTGTTGTTGGACGGTTCATTGGTCTAAAACAGGGAGAGGAAACTCTACAGCAGAGGTGGTTTTACGGTAGCACAATCGGTTCGGCTGCGCTGCAGGGGGCACCATAACAACGCTATAGAACAATGCTGTGAGAGGTGTGGGCACCATATTTTAATGTCTCACAAGGCGCCGCTGAAATTTGAGAGCTCAGTGTCTGCCACTGCCCCAAGAGCTGTCTATATGGCCCTTGGAGGACACACATCCCTCCCCGTCAAACCCATCACCAACCCAGCTTTGCCCTGTCCTTGCCTGGTTGGAATGTGAACTCTAACCATGCTTCTTGCATTGTGACTCCGTACACCATCAGCTCCAAAAGGTTCCTTGAAGGAAATGCAGGGCTTGAGCTGAAACGGTTTCCCCACCCCTGGTCTAAGCTGCTTGAGGTTTTGCACTGACAAGTTTCTTAAGCAAACTGTTTTTTAAAAAGCAATACCCTATGAATATCAATATCAATATCAAAGTAATGCCATTTTTGTTGGAAGTACAACAGCAGGGATCTTTCCTATAGTAACCCAAGGCTAATTCTGTTTACAGTTGGTCAACCAACCATGAGAGAGGTGTGGGTAGATAAGTAGGTAGGTAGGTGTAGGTGTTGCCAAGCAACCAGCCAGAATTGTATAATCCTTGACTCAAGTTCTGATTGGTTGCTAGTTCTGAGGGAATTTCCCCTCTGTATGTGATGCCGAATATCTTTCTGTTATGAACAAGGCCTGAACTACTAAGACAACACCTCCCTGCGTATTATATTGTGTACTGCTTTTGTTCAGTTTACCCAGTGAAGCATTATAAGTTTCTTTTTTCTGTGGACTCCATTTGTGTGATTTAAGTGACTTTGATAACAATTTTGCTGCTGCAAAGGTTAAGGGGATTTTTGCCCCACCCTGCTTTTCTCACCCTCTTACAAGTGTTTGCCACTGCCAGTAAATATTTTCTCCCAGCTGAAGAACCAGTATTCGTACCCCAAGTAACAGAGACAGAAAATTCATGCTGTACATCTTTTGAAGTATAGCACTGCTAGACTAGTAGAAACAGGAAACATAGTAAGATATGCAAATAGTGCTTCCTGATGCTTGTGGGTAGGAACCAATGGGAATGATGATGCATCTCAGACTTAAGCAGTCATCCCTTAGCTTACTCATAAGCAGGAAGGGGTTTTGTGAGGGTTTTTTTTTGTAATAATACTCACCAGCAGGGTCAGCCCAGGATAATTTGACACTTGAGGCAAACCACAGAATGGCGCCCCACTCCCCACCAGCGAAGAAGGGTGAGTGAAGATCTACATCAGGAACAAGGGGAGGAAAAGATCTACATCAGAATCTGTTGCCCCTGCGGATCTTGCTGCCTGAGGCAGTAGCCTCAATTTCCTCATGGGTGGGCCAGCCCTGCTCACCAGTATAAAGTAGTGGCACTTATTTTTTTTATCTTATGCTCCCCATGGCAGCCATTTTGTGCTGGCACTCTTACCGATACATGAGTGCTGGCACCTCATTTTTTACCAAGAAAAGAAAAGAAAAAAGCACTGCTCTAAGTGTCCAAATTCTGAAAGAGGTCACTCAGGAGTAAAGACCAAACTAAATGCTCCCAGTGCAACCAAACTCGGCATTGCTCAGTTCCAATCCACATCAACAAAAATAACAGGGGATGTGTGTGTTGGTTGGTGGCTGGGATGATTAACTCCTTATTGCAGGAGTTTGAACTAAATGACCCTCTACAGCTCTATGATTCTTTGTGTCAAACAACCCTCCCTGAAATGTATTGCCCCACAAAGCTATTACCCCCCCCCCCAGCAGCCCCACAAGCTTGGCCACTGACTAGGGATGATGGAAGTACAGTAACATTTGGAGGGCAAAAGTTTCCCCACACCTGCTTTCAATTGACCCTGGGAACATTTTCAGGAAACCTCTCTCGAACATGGTTTCTACACTACACATAGCCCCCAGTTCCTACATTAGCATCAGTCTTTTTACCTTGCTCTAGCCAAAAAGAGCTCCCAGGGGCTTACGAGGTTCAGCAATATGACAGCCCCTGTTCTTCAGGTGATCAGTCTGAATGTCATGACACACAAGGAAAAAGGGATGGTGAAGGAGGAGGAGGAGAAAAATGAGGTGGTTGGGGAAAAACAGCTCAAGCATTAGTTGCAGTTCTTAAAACAACCACCTGGGAAGGAAAGAGTTCCTATGTTCTTAGCTAAGCGATGTCTAAACAGACTGACCACAGTTCTCCAGGATTTCAGATGAAAGTCTTTCCCAGCCCTGCCTGAAGATACTGATGATTTAATCTGCATGCAAATCACAATAATATTCTGATCATCTTTATAACTTTGCATTCAGCAAAAAAAAAAACACAAACAAAAAAACATGCTTAATTGTGTTCCTTTTCTCCCGTTTAATTGTGATCCACCCAAACTCTCCCTTGCAATTATACAGGATTCCACTGTTACGGATCTCTAAATGCATCTCTCTCAGTTTCAAAGAAATGGACTACTTTGTGCCAGAGCTCTTTGAGGATTTATTGCAGAAAAATAAATGAAATGAAATGATAGGAGAGCATAAAATCACAGCATTCAAGAAGCACAGCCTGCAGTTTCCAAGTGTTTCATTTCCCAGGTTCTGGTTTGCCTTTCCCCACTACACTTCATTTTAAATAGCCTTTTACTATCCTGGCTCTCTGCCACCACTTTGTAAAAAAACAAAACCACAACCTACACATTAGTAGCTATGTTCCTTCCTATCATATTCAATCTACATTCAGTCCAACAGACAAAAAAGAAAGATGTGTTTATGTGTGCCTTCATGATTTCTTGATGATGGCATCAGCTGTTGCCTTGTATGTGTGCATGAGCCGTGACAGATTAATAACCGCAGATATTAATTAATTAATATACTAATTACAGTCGTACTTTGGAAGTCAAACAGAATCCATTCCAGAAGTCCGTTTGACTTCCAAAACGTTAGGAAAACAAAGTGCGGCTTCTGATTGGCTGCAGGAAGCTGCGGAAGTCCCGTCGGATGTTCGGCTTCCAAAAATAGTTTGCAAACTGGAACAGTCACTTCCGGGTCTGCAGCATCCGGGAGCCAAAACGTTTGAGAACTAAGCTGTTTGAAAACCTAGGTACGACTGTATATGCAGAAATGGCCTCCAAGTGGTTTACAACTGCAAAATCAATACATGCACAACAACTATCATATCAATACACAATAACAGATCCACTGGGACTTTAAAACATCCTTAATTAAAATGAACAATAAAAGAATCGATTGAAAAGCATAACAATTTAAAAAAAGCTTAAAACGGTCAAAACAATGGAATCAGACGTTCAGTTCAGGGAAACACTTCCTCAAACAGGTGTGTTCTCAGGAGCTGGAATAATTACAATGTTGATGAGTTGACTTGTATTTCAGCAGGGACAGTGTTTCTCAACTCTGGTTTCACCAGCGGTAAAGAATTCAGAATCACAGCCCATAGGGTACTACTCTTCCTCTACGGTTTAGAGTGATATTTGTGAAACCCTGCATTTAATTCAATATCTGTTAATATTTTTGGAACCCTACACTGAATTTTGCATTTAATTAATTTTGCATTTAATTATTTTAGCATTTTATGCAAAAGAAGCACAGGGGCAGTGCCCAAGCCACTGCTTCCCTCCCGGGCCCCCTGGAGGGACACAGTGGCTCTGGTGCGCTGCAAGCCCAGCCCCACACTGCGAGTGGTGTGGGGCTCACAGGGTGCCTGGCCTGCCGCGTCCCCCTCATCCGAGAAGGATGCAGTGACCAAAGACGCCCTTACACCCCCCAGAAAAACTACACCCAGTTCTACGGCACCCCAGCACTCCCCACACTATGAATCTGGGAACAGTTAAGCTAGGATTTGCCCTGCAGAGCAGGAGAGGTTGCAGAGAAATGATGCTGATGCTACTACTGTGGAATAAGCTGGTGTGTTCTGGTGCTGTGAGCCAATCCATAAGCAGCCTCAGGTTGCATTTATGTGTGGCCAATCAATGGTCAGGGAAGGTGGAAGCTGCAGTCCACCACCTTCTAGAGGGCCACAGATTCTCCATCCCAGCTATAAGGGGATTGATGCAAAGGCAGAAGCATGCTGAGTCTGCTGCCCCCGTGCCCTTCTGAATTGGCCCACAGGAGTCCCAACTGAGGCTAAACCGAAACCCTGCGGCTTTCATTTCACAAGTTTACAGCTGGTTGGCTAAAATGACTCTTAGCTTCAGCAAAAGTTTGACTGAAGAGCCACATCTTAAGTGAAGAGGAAATAAGCTGCTGATGTACCGGGGCCTTGTACGTCATCAAGTGGGTATTTTTTCCTCCCATTTCTGCTCTGTGTTCTGAAACTCATGCAATCAAACCGAGCTTATTTGAGATGGCCTGCACTACAAGGCAGGAGAACTTCGTGCAAAGCTCTGATTGCTGAAAGAGAGGAAGGAAACGAGGGCACAACACACATATCAGCCTGCATGTGGAACACTAGATAAATCAGACTTCGATACTCCAGAGCAATGCTGTGAGGGTTCTGCCACTTGAGGAAGCTTTTAAATAGACATTTTTCTTATACTTCTAAGCACACTTTTGAAAAAAAGAACAGTTTTGTCATTTTTGTGTGCCAGTTTCAAATGGCAAAACAAGAATATCATCCCTTCCCACTTCAGTACATATCGATCAGGACGTTGTAAATGCTTTGTTGAGAAAGGTGGAAATAAGTCATAACTTGACCAGCCTTCGCCAACTTCTTGCCATCCAGAAGAAGAACTACAACTCCCATCACCCCTGACTATTGGCCAGGATAGCTGGGACTGATGGGAGATGGAGCCCCAAAAGATATAGCGGTGGCACTAGGTTGAGGGTTGTGAATTCAACCACTTCTGCAGAAACTTAAGTAGCCTGGACCCAGAAGGTGTCAACAAGCAGAGGTCAGTGGCTCACATTCCCTTCCTGGCCAAAGTGATCGAGAAAGTGGTGATCAGCCATTTCCTGTCACTCTCGGATGAAACAGATAATCTAGATCCATTTCAGTTGGTTTGCAGACCTAGTTTGGAACAGAAACTGCCTTGGTTGTCCTGTGGGATGACCTTTGCTGGGAGAAAGACAGAGGGAGTTTGAGTTGTTGATTCTCTTGGCAGCTTTCAATATCATCAACTATTGTATCCTTCCAGATAGGCTTATCGGGTTGGATGTGGGAGGCACAATTTGGTCATGGTTCCCTCTTGTTTCGATGGCCAATTCCACCACATAGCACTGGGGTGGGATATTGTTTGACCCCTTGGCAGTCATGCTTTGGAGTTCTGTGGTGTTCCATTCTTTTCCTCATACTTTTTCACATCTGTCAGTGGTAAAAGGTTATCCAGAGATTTGGTCACAGGTGCTATCAGAATGCAGAAGACACCCAGATTTACATCTCCTTTTCATGATTCCTTTGGCAAATGATGCATGGCAGTGATCACCAGGGAGGGGGCGCTTTCAGAAGTGGGATCCTAGTTATGGAATAGGCTTCCCAGAGAGATTCACCTGGTGCCGTTTTCGTGACCTTTGTGGTTCCAGGTGAATACCTTTCTAGCACAGTCAAAATAAAAAAGGTAAAAGGTAAAGGTCCCCTGGATGGTTAAGTCCAGTCAAAGGTGATGTAATGGGAATTGGGGTTGCTCGTGCGTAAGTTGCCTCTACTCTTGGCAAAGTTGCCTGGTTAAACCTTTCCCTGGCTGCACAGCCCTTACTCCGCGGCTGTGTCAGTCACTGGCAGAATCGGTCAGTGGGCGTTTCCTGAACTTCTTCCAGCATAAAAGTTCTTTGACGCCAAGTCTCTGCCTAGCCTCCCTGCGCGGAAGTCTTCTGCACAGGGTGGGCGTGGGCAGCGGAGGACCTGTGCTCTCCCCGCTAGTTTCTGTGGAAGAGTCCTGGAGACATCTCTCCGAAGCCCTCCCCTGCTCCCCTTTCTTCCTGGTGTCACACTGATTTCCTTCCTCAATGGATGAGTTCCCTCTCTCCCTGCTGGGCCCTTCTCCGGCATCACTGGAGAGCCTTCCCTCCACTCCTGGCTCCGATGGCAGTTCCCTGACAGGCGACCATGGGGTTGTGGTGCTCATCAGGCCGAGGGAACTGGCGTTTGTCCACAGACAGCTTTCCGGGTCATGTCGCCAGCATGACTAAACCGCTTCTGGCACAATGGAACACCGTGACAGAAGTCAGAGCTCACGGAAACACCGTTTACCATCCTGTCGCAGCGATACCTATGTATCTGCTTGCACTGGCGTGCTTTTGAACTGCTAGGTTGGCAGAAGCTGGGACTGAGCAATGGGAGCTCATCTCATCATGCAAAAGAAAAAAGAAACCACAACAGTTTCACACCCAAAAGGGAAAAATCATTCGTTATAATTTCTATTCTTCTATGCTGTATAATTTTTATTCTTCTACGTTGTTCGGGGTGTTTTTGCTTTGTAGGCTGTCCTCCTATTATGGGACAGCTAGAAAAATGCAGCTAACAAATAAATAAACAAAAGACAAGTTATCCATCAGCATAATAAATACAGTTGTAAACATCTGGTTGAATAGCAAGAGTGCATCCTATCCAAGTTTCCTATTAGTGGGCCACTAATATTAGATATTTTCCTCCACTTGCTAATTTGATTCTTCCTTGTTTTGAAAGCTTGTCGTATGCAAGAGCTTTCTTATCCATTCTATTATCTTTTTTAAAAAGATTGTTTTCCCCCAGTGTTTAGGCAATCAGCATGTGATCAGAAACCACCAACAGCTAAATAATGATGTCACGATTGCACAATATATGGTTTACATGTACGTGGTTAAAGCCTTATTGCTTAAGTGGAGCTTTATACAATATGATGTTATACTCAGAAATCTTGGCTAGTAAGACCTGTCTACCAGATTCTTAAGGCAGATTTTAAAGAGGATTTTTCCCTTTTCTATGTTGTGGCTTTATTCTTAGATTGTACCTTTTTCATTCCCTGCTTTTATGCGAAATGAAATGTCCTCATTCTGTAACCTTGCATTAAGGGTTAACCCTTTATTACAATACTTGCCCTCCAGACAACGCCATGCTCCCCTAAGGTTCCATGCCTAAGCCAGGCATAGGCAAACTTGCCCTCCAGATGTTTTGGGACTACAACTCCCATGATCCCTAGCTAACAGGACCAGTGGTTAGGGATGATGGGAACTGTAGTCCCAAAACATCAGGAGGGCCAAGTTTGCCTAGGCCTGGCCTAAGCCAACTGCAGATGATTATTTTTCCACATACCTTTAACAGATGGTAGAACTCAAGGTAATGGTGAGGTGGTTCAAAGGGTGAGGAGTGCTTGCCGCTTACTAGTTATCAGTAATGGCAGTAATCTTCACTTATTTGATCTGAAAATAAGTCAAGCTATAGAGACCTCACCAGCAGAATGCCTTAAGGAAGAGCAGGGATTTAGAAAAGGTATGGCCTGCCATGAAAAGATGGCAGCATACAGCGAAAACATTAACTGAAGGGTGGGAGCCTCAGGCCTAAATGTGGTTTTCTGGACCTCTCCCACCCTCAGGACGGTCTCTAGGCCACAACCTCTCTCCCCAGACCACCACACTGATTTATTGCCCCCTTGGGTGCTTCTGCCCAGCTGGTCTGTGTCTTGAACTGTAATAATGCTCCTGGCTTTTGTGTATGGCTGGAACACACCCTACTGTCCAAAGAAAAGACCACATCAGTTGCTCCACCCACTTTTGCCACTCTTCTCAAACAATTTTGGCCCCTGGCCCACCCTCCACTGGCATGTGGTTCTCGGAAGATTGACCATGGTAGGGAAGACAAAAGGTTCCCCAATCCTGATTAAACTTCAGACCGCTTGCCAGTATTGTCAGATGGAGATCCTAAGGCACAAAGACAAACAAATCCTGGTTTTAGTAGGTTGTTGGTATCAGCTATTGCCCAAGAGCATGACTGTGAAACCATGACACATTGCAAGCCAGACGGAAATCTGGATGGAGCCTGATCTTGTCTGCAGGAAGGCGTCCAAGTTGATTAGTGTTCTATCAAATTATTTAAGAGTCAAGTCAAATTAAATAGTTTTATTGGCATCACAAGATAATCTGTTTCAAATCACTAGGATAATTAAAAGGACAAGGGTGAAGCTGCCAAGGGTTATAGGGTCACACTGTGGTCATGTGCACTTAGATGTTCTGCAATGCCCAATCTATTTCCTGAAGGAATGGTTCGTTGGGAGCCCCTTCGGGTAAAATTTTGGCTAAAAAGGGAACTACTAGAGCAGTGGTATCTTTGTCCCAATCTGCCAGGAGAAACCTCATTTGATTTCTTCTCAGCGTTGTGGGCCAGAGATCCAACATTTTGCTCAGCATTAGTTGCCGAGGTCTGCTATGTAAAGGAGAATGTGGTCCATTGAATCTGGTACTTCTTGGCTGAAGGCATACAAACGGATTTGATATGGAGTGTGTGAGAATCTGCCTTCAGTCACTGCAGAAGGGAAAGCATTTAATCTTGTGAGCATATCCTTTAGGTATTTGGCACAAGTTCCGTAGAGTGTTGTGATACCTAAGGCCTCTGGAGAAAAAGATCTTGGAGTGTGAGGTAACAAGCGCTGTCTTTTGTGGTTGTAGAGCCACTGCTTGATTAATTGGAATATAGTGGTACCTCGGACTAAGAACTTAATTTGTTTTGGAGGTCCGTTCTTAACCTGCAACTATTCTTAACCTGAGGTATCACACTTTAGCTAATGGGGCCTCCCGCTGCTACCGCACCGCCGTTGCGTAATTTCTGTTTTCATCCTGAAGCAAGGTTCTTAACCCAAGGTACTATTACTGGGTTAGTGGAGTCTGTAACCTGAAGTGTATATAACCTGAAGCGTCTGTAACCCGAGATACCACTGTATGTGATTTTCATCACATGCTTCAAGACTCTCAAGAAAAATGCCCAAACTACGGATTTTGTCTTGAATTGCTCTATACCATTTGGATGAGATGTGGTCTTCAAGCATAGAGGTTAAGAAGGAGTTAGATGTTGTTCTAAAGTGGACTTTCAGCCAGGCCTTGATTGTAGAGAGCCATGCTTTGGTTTCCATCAGCTGTTGGCCGGTTTCAGCACATAAGGTTAAATAACTTATGCATTTAGGAGTCTTTTCAGCCAAGGAATATAATTTTCAGGAGGCTTGAATTAAATGATGGGATGACCACAGTGAAAGAAACAATGCAGTTTCTTAGCTGATCCATGCATTAATTGCTTGTTCTAAACTTCATAACGAAGGAATGGGGAACCAACTCTGAACCAACCCTCGGTGTCATTTGACTTACTTCCTCCTCTCTAGGAGCAAAGCAGACCCAATCGGTGAACTCTAATAAGGCTACAATAACTGGCAGCTGAATCCATTTAAAAACAACATATTTGCGGTTATATGGCATTGAATGTGTGGTGTTCACATGTGCAGGTTTTCACCTGATACAGTATGTTTTTAGTAACAAATATGAGTTTCTGAACTAGCCATTAGAATGCTTTTCTTACGAAAGCACTGCAGCCTTATAATTTCAGTTTCCCTGGATTCAGATCCAGACAAGCTCCTGGGCAACCTCTGCGTTGTCATCCCTTAACTAATGATGCATCTTTGACAAAGCACTGAGCGAGAAGTAATGCCTCCCCCATGCCCATCTTCACTGACATCTGTCTAACTCAAATGGATATCCCCAGAGAGAATGATCATGTCAACAGAAGAAGGGATCTCACATGCCAGCCAGGAAGTATCACTGCAAGCTGATCGTCCATGTAAATGCTGGGATTTATGCTTACGAGTACAGTTGCTAAAAGGCATTTTCTGCCTCCATTCTGTAATGCCTGGAAACTGCCATGGGGAACACATTCCTGTCCACAGGTTACAGTCCACATGAATAAGGAGTTTCCATAAACCCAAATGAAATCATGCTGCGGGTGTGTGTCTGTGTGTGTGTAGTTTTCAGATATAGCGAGATCAGTCATATGGCAGATTGGAAAGTACCTGGAAAACTAGGGCGAAAATAAATGCTATCTGACAGTAAATCCAGCATTGGGAACATTGCAAATTTTGGTGGAGAGAGGGAGCGGAAGTTTGATTCAGTTCATGCTGCACGACAATAAGCGAACTGAAACAGACATTTTTTGAAATTTGCAGTTCTCTGATTTTTGCAGTGCAGCTCTCCAGCCAATGCAAATTTCTCCCAATATACACATTTTTGTATGCGATTTTGCCTAATATGCACATTTTCCAAAGCAATTTACTCTATCACAATGCGTTTTTGTATATTATTTGCAGTTATATATGCATTTTCAAGCACACTTTACCCTAGTAAAGATGATTTTTTGGTAAACATTTCTTGGTTGCAAAATTCAGAGAAGTGCAACTTTGTGTTCTGGTTTGCGTATTGTGTTTAGGTTTTGGGAAGTGCATAGTAGGTAAGTTGCCTAGAATGGTAGGGCAGGTTTCTCATCTCTCTGTGCCTCCTTTTTCCTCTGTTTTTAATCTTCAGCTTCTGTTGTATTCCTGCCTATTTCATAAAGACAGATTTTGTCAAGTGAAATCTTTCTTTCCCCACTCTTTCAGGACACAGAGTTTCTTTGTCCCTCAAAATATCACCTGCAATGATCTTTGTTCTCTTAGTCCTCTTAAGTTTTATGGGGGGCATTATTAGGGAGGCAATATACAAGTTGTAATGCATTTTCATTTGTATAAAGTGTTCCTTTGGCAACAACTGGGAGCCAAAATCTGTCTAACGTGACAGCAAAGAGTACATGAACTTGGCATCTTCTATTTCCCCACTGTTCAAGGCACTGTTCAACTCCTTTTGCAAAATGCACCAGAGATATATTCCTTCCCCCAATTGAAATCCAAAGGGAAATGGCTGAAATTTTATTACAGAAAAGATTTCTGCAGAAAGGATATGGCACGTGTAGCACTGTTTGAATACTGCCTAAATATGCACTTGAACAAGTGTTGGGACAGCTAGTGGAGGTAAAGAAAAAAAGACTATTACAGTGCGTGAGCACTGTATGTCAAGGAATGTTACTGCAGATGATGTTTCTTTCTTCACCCATCCATCTCCTCTCATTGTGTTCTCTTCTTTTTCAACATATTTCCCCATCTTCCATAAAATCTTCAACAGGTGCCTTTTTGCTCTGTCTTAGATAGAGGATTCATGATGGAACATAGGAACCTGCCTTATATTAAGTCAGAACATTGGTCCATCCAGGTCAGGTTTTTTTACACTGCCTGGCAGTGGATTTCCAAGTTTTTGAAGAAAGGATATTCCTAGCCCTACTAGAAGATGCAAGTGTTCTACCCCTTTGCTATGATCCTCCTCCACTGGAAGGACAGAAAGCTGCTTTACATCTAAGAACTGATGGATCGCTTGAACCAAAATGGAACCAGACTGTTGGCTGCAAGGTGATAGCGGAGCAGCCGAAAAACTGATCAAGGGGGAAAATTCAACAGTTGTTGAGGAAATTCAGGTTTGGGATAAATCATCACTCAGGGATGAGGATGAACATATTAATGATTATCCAGATGGTAGAGAACCCAGGATGCCCCAGGGCAAAACACAGATTCTAGAGCCATTCGGAGGGAGAGCCCATGCAAAGCTGTTTGTACGTGCATCCTATAACATTTTCTGAACATTATCCTGCTTTATTGTTGGAGTGAGGTTTCCTCCACAGCCGTGAGCGCTTCAACTATTTCAGCTATGGAAAGAGAAACCCTTCACAGTTCCTAGACTTTTCAACTAGAAAGTCACAAGAATTGCAAAAAACAAAACAACTTTTTGTGAATTCATGGAAACTAAAGATAGAAGAGAGAAAGAGTGCCTTTAGAGAAGTTGGTAAAAATTATACGTGACAGCCCTTAACTGTGCAGGGTATCTGTGTGGTTAGTTTCTGGGTATGAGAGGAAGCTGATTCTTGAATGATAAGGACAGATTGCATTATATATGTGCACAGCCTATTCTACATTTGATTTGGACCTTGGTGAGGCATGTGCACAGGGCAATAACCATTATTTTGCTTTCCAGAGACTGACACACACATGCTGTTTTGAGGGACACACACCCCTAGATGTAACCATGTTTTTGTGGATGGAACTCTTGGTGTTTGGCTTTGCCCTGATTGTGGATGCACAGGACACAGGTGGGTGGCAGCTAATTATTTGTTGAATTTGCATATCTTGGAATCTTCTTTAAAAGAACTATCCAAACTCATTTTGAAAAGATCTAAGGGTTGGGTCTGAAATCTTAGGTCTGAGGTGTGTCAAAATCTTAGTGAGTGTTTTTCTGAAAAGAAGAGCACCAGTAATTCTTTAAAGGATGACATATTCATCATTACCAGCGGCTCGGAAACAATTCCTGGACCATATTCAGTTGGGGTGGAATACTTGAGATAAGGCCTTTAGGTCTGGCCAGCACTCTTTTAATTGAGAGGACCAATAGATGGGACCACAGAGTCCTCCACCTTCCCGAACAAATACATGTGGAAAGAGTTTGTTGGGAATTGGATGTTTGAAAACCTCTGTATAGCTCAGTTGGTTAGGGCATGATGTTGATAACCAGGGGTTGACTTAGCAATTGGTCAGGTTGGCCCAGGGGGGGGTGTGCAAAAATTGTGTGAGTTCCCTAGACTGTTCTGGGTGGCCAGGCAAGGCATGCTAGCCAGTGTGGTGTAGTGGTTAAGAGCGGTAGTCTCGTAATCTGGGGAGCCGGGTTCGCTTCCCCGCTCCTCCACATGCAGCTGCTGGGTGACCTTGGGCCAGTCACACTTCTTTGAAGTCTCTCAGCCCCACTCACCTCACAGAGTGTTTGTTGTGGGGGAGGAAGGGAAAGGAGAATGTTAGCCGCTTTGAGACTCCTTAAAGGGAGTGAAAGGCGGGATATCAAATCCAAACTCCTCTTCTTCTTCTTCTTTGGACTTCTCAGCAGAGGATTGCAGCTGCTAGCTACATTACTTTAAATGAAGTCAAATCTTCATGGCATGATAAGCTGCATCCAAGGGTACTAAAGGATCTTGTGGATGTAATTTCAGATCCTTTTTTAATTATCTTTGGGAATTCTTCAAGAGAAGGTGGGGTTCCCATGGACTGGAACCAGACAAATGTTGACTCCAACTTTGAAGACTCAGGTAAGTACCAGCCAGTGACCTTTAAGGCTTTCTGTCATGCTTGGTGAGGGTAGGGCACCATTCAATGTGCCATCTCCAGAAGGAGACGGATGGTTGTGCCAGGTGGGGGGGGTGGGTTTCCGGCTATACACAATTTTAGCTTCATACACAATCTGTGAACCTGACCCCCCCCCCCAAGTTATGTCAACAGTATTCAATGCAATGTATAGTAAGCTGTGTTAATGTTCAAATACCATGAAAAAGAATCAATCAACCATAGAACAAAAGGTCTGATGTTATATATGTATTTTAATTATGGATGGTTATATTTTAATGAGATTGTTATAATGCTGTACTGCAATTCCCTACAGACTGGGTCCAGACAAATCTTGACCCTGACTTGGAAGACCCAGGTAAGTACCAGCCAGTGACCTTGACATCAATACCAGGGAAGGTCCTAGAACAGATAATTCGACAGTCAGTCATGAGCATTTAGAAAAGGGAGAGGATTTGCTGAATTAATAATTAGAAACTGGAATACAGAAAGGGGGGGTATGAGGAGGTCGGGGAAATAAGTTATAAGAAAATAAGGGATTGAAATTATACTTGTTTTTGTTTGTGTTTTGTTTGTATTATTGTTTTGTTTTTATATAATTTTTGAAACTTTAATAAATATCTTTAAAAAAAGAAAGAAAAGGATGCTGTGATTTCTAAGACCCAGCATGGGTCTCTCAAAAATAAGTCCAGGAACACCCAAACCATCCTTCACTTCCAGCAATCAAACAGGAGTTGGGATCCTTTGGAGACCCAATGGTGCCATGAGTTAACTAAGTGGTGTGGACTTTTACCTCTGCCAGGTGAAGCTTGGAACACTGATTTTAGGGATTTTTATCTGGTGAACACACACTCTGGAAAAATCCAAACAGGCTTGCCCATGATGGTAGTAGCCTTTGAAAAATGTCACCAGCTTTAAGGCTTTCTGCCATGCTTGGTGAGGGTAGGGCACCACTCAACATGCCGTCTCCAGAAGGATACGGATGGTTGCGCCAGGCACGAGTGTTTCCAGAATTCTTCCAGATATACACGATTTCAGCTTTATGCACAATCTCTGAATCTGACCCCCCCATACACAACAAGTTCTGAGTCAACAGTATTCGATGCAGTGTATAGTAAGCTGTGTTTATGTTCAGATACCATGATAAAGAATCAATCAACCATAGAACAAAAGGTCTGATGTTATATATGTATTCTAATTATGGATGGTTATATTTTAATGAGATTGTTGTATTGCTGTACTGTAATTCCCTACAGATTTCTTGCCCCAGACAAATGTTGACACCGACTTCGAATACGCAGGTAAGTACCAGACAGTGACCTTGACATCAGTACTAGGGGAGGTCCTAGAACAAATAATTCAGCAGTCAGTCTGTGAGCATTTAGAAAAGGATGCTGTGATTACTAAGACCCAGCATGGGTTTCTCAAAAATAAGTCCTGCCAGACCAATCTGATTTCTTTTTTTGATGGAATTACAAACTTGGTGGATCAGAGAAATGCTGATTTCTGTAAGGCTTTTAGCAAAGTCCCGCATGATATTCTCTCAAGGAAGCTGGTAAAGTGTGGGTTGAACAAGGTAACGGTTATATGGATTTGTAGCTGGTTGACTGATTGAACCCAAAGAGTACTCATTAATGGTTCCTTTGCCATCCTGGAAAAAAGTGACAAGTGGGGTGCCGCAGGGTTAAGACATGGCCCGTTGTTGTTCAACGTCTTTATAAATGACTTGGTTGAAGGAATTGAGGGAATGGTCATGAAATTTGTCGTTGAAACAAAACTGGGAGGGGTAGCTAATACAACATAAGGCAGAATCAAAATTCAAAATGACTAGGGAATTGGGCACAAGCTAACAAAATGAATTTCTATAGGAACCATAGGGAATTTTAACTAGGTTTTAATAGATTAATGAGATTGCTGTATATTTATATCTTTATGAGTTTCTGATTGGTTTTTATATTTTGTAAAACACTTTGCAGCCTATATTGGCATTAAGCAGTATATAAATTGTGTGTGTGTAACATTGAATGATGATTTTCTCTTCAATACTTTTTATAACAAATCAGATTATAAAATGGTGTCCTTTTTCTTACAGCACCCAAATCACTTTGAAAATATCTTAGGGTTGGGTCTGAAATCTTAGGTCTGAGGTGTGTCAAAATCTTAGTGAAGGTTTTTCTGAAAAGAAGAGCACCAGTAATTCTTTTAAGGGTAAAATATTCATCGTTACCAGTGGGTGGGAAACAATTTCTGGACTGTATTCAGCTGGGGTGGAATAATTTAGATAAGGCCTTCAGGTCTGACCAGCACTCTTTTAGATTGAGAGCACCAATAGACGGGACCACAGAATTCTCTGCCTTCCTGAACAAATACTTACATGTGGAAAGAGTTTGTTGGGAATTGGATGTTTGAAAACCTCTGTATAGCTCAGTTGGTTAGGGCATGATGTTGATAACCAGGGGTTTAAAGGGCAGTTGGTCAGGTTGGCCCAGGGGGGCGCAAAAATTGTGTGAGTTCCATAGACCATTCTTCTGGTGGTCAGGCAAGGTACATGAGCTCCTCTGGACCCCTCAGCTGCTAGCTACTTTAAATGAATTCAAATCTTCATGGCTGCATTCAAGGGCACTAAAGGATGTTGCGGATGTAATTTCAGGGCCATCTTTGCCTCCGATGCTTGAGTATTTTTGGCGTGATTCTAGGACAAAAGGTGGGGGCTTCGATCTTCCCATGGACTGCAGTAAGTTTATTGTTTCCTTGAAGATGGAATGTGACTCTAATTTTATTAATTTTATTAAGTTTCTCCCCTGGTTACTCAGGAGCTGTGTTGATCCACATATCCACATATTTACATATATCACCAAAAAAGCAGTGGGACATGACACAATCAATATGCCGAGGGCCTTCTGGTGGTTCCCTCATTGCGAGAAGCAAAGTTACAGGGAACCAGGCAGAGGGCCTTCTCAGTAGTAGCACCCGCCCTGTGGAACACCCTCCCATCAGATGTCAAGGACATAAACAACTATCAGACTTTTAGAAGACATCTGAAGGCAGCCCTGTTTAGCGAAGCTTTTACTATTTGAAGAATCATTGTATTTTAATATTCTGCTGGAAGCTGCTCAGAGCGGCTGGGGAAACCCAGCCAGATAGGCGGGGTATAAATAATAATAATAATAATAATAATAATAATAATAATAATAATAATAATAAATATTTTAGGAGCAGCTGACAGCGATAGCATAGGAGTTTTCAGCTAAGTCATACTCAGCATAGGAGTACTCAGCTAAGTCATACTCAGAAGTATACCCACTGAAATTAACAAACCTAGCATTATTTGCTATTATTTGTTATTAAAGTTCATACTGCCCTTAATTACAGGGCAGCTTACAATATATAAACACCAAAATACCATCCATAGTAACAAACAAAAGCAATAGCGAGCTGCAATTCTCACCTCACTTACCTGGGAGTATGTGCCATTGAATTCAGTAGGACTTTTGTCTCAATAGACACAGTTAGGACTCATAGCTGTCAACATTTTCCTTTTTTTAAGGAAAATTCCCTTATTCTGAATAGGATTCCTCGCAAGAAAAGGGAAAAGTTGACAGCTATGTTAGGATTGCACTGTTACTCATATCTATTCATTTCAATGGATCTGCTATTAATAGAATACATCCAACTTGTGAAATACAATGAACTTAAACAAGATCTTCATCCAGCTGAAATGCAGCTTTTGGCTTCTGATTAGAAATGCAAACCAACCTTGTCCTGCCTGGACTACTGCAATGCACTCTATGTGGGGCTACCTTTGAAGGTGACTTGGAAACTGCAATTAATCCAGAATGCGGCAGCTAGACTGGTGACTGGGGGTGGCCACCGAGACCATATAACACCGGTCCTGAAAGATCTTCATTGGTTCCCAGTACATTTCCGAGCACAATTCAAAGTGTTGGTGCTGACCTTTAAAGCCCTAAACGGCCTCAGTCCTGTATACCTGTATACCACGCCCATCATCCAGCCCGGACACTGAGGTCCAGCACCAAGGGCCTTCTGGCGGTTCCCTTGCTGAGAGGGCCTTCTCGGTAGTGGCGCCTGCCCTGTGGAATGCCCTTCCAGCAGATGTCAAGGCAATAAACAACAGCAGAAGCGCTAAATCACGTGCAGAAGTGCCGAATTGCAACCCGCGTGTGCACACACGCAGCGCTGTGGGTTGTGAACGCTGCGGGTTGCGAATGTGCTTCCCGCATGGATCACGTTCGCAACCTGAGCCTCCACTGTAAGCTCCGCCCAATCACATTCCACCACCACCACCCCAGCCTCATGCCAAGGTGTTCTGATGGGCCACTACATATATTGCTGATGAGCTGCGCTTGGCTTGGTGAGTCAGGTTGGACAGATCTGGTTAATGAACTGAAATATTACCAGTATGAACTGAAGGAAAACAGGCAGCTGCAAATCTAAGTGATCAGCAGAAGGACAATTTGTCTCAGCTGTAGTGCACATACTGTGCCTCTCTTTAAACTGTTAATGCACATTAAACATTGTTTGTGGTTTGCTTGTTTTTAAAATGTTCCAGAGCAACAAACCTTTTAACATTGATTTGTTACTTAGATCGTAGAACCATTTCAGTGGTTCGTTATAAATACAATTCAGAAGGCGTCACTGCAGAACTTAAAGCTATGAAAAGGTCAGAGCTGCAACATGTTAGCTGTGAAAATGCCCACTGTACTTGGGACAAGGACCAAAACACACTTGCTGGACTTCAAGAATGTGACGAATACAAGATAGTAGCATCTTTTAATGGATGTGATGATTTATCATTCCCAGTTTATGTCCCCCCTGGTAAGATCAGATACTTCTCATTTATTTAAGCAAAATCTGCCTTATTGTTTTTCAGCCACTCTGATGAGATGTCCTCCCCCCAGTGCTAAGCTATTGGGAGAACGTAACCTGGGGGTATGTCAGCGGGCTAGAGAGCGTGCGGGAAGTCAGTTTTAATTTGTTTGGTGTCAACTAATATACTGGTTTTCTGTTTTTTTTATGGTTTCCAACCACTGTTAATCGCATAGTAACTCTGATGGCTTCTCTATGTTATTTAGAATAAAAGAATGTGCAACTAATAATCGGAAATGCCGTTGTCATGCTCCACCAAAATCAAAGAGTTATTTCAAGTTATTGTGTTCAGATTTGTATTGATTTTATATTGAAAACAGCAAGCAGTTGTGCCCTTGAGTCATGAGCAATGCCAACAAAGTGAATGCATGAAGTTGGCGAGAGGTGAAGGACTGTAGTGATTCTAGAATGATGCTGCAATGATTAGAATTACCGTAAGTGCTGGACAAATAATCCATAAGCACCACTAAATCCCATATATCAAAGAGGGAAATTTTAAACCTTTGAAATCTATTGGGATTTTAAAATGCTCGACTGTGGCTGATTTGTGCCCAGTGCTCTTGATTCAAGTCTAGATGATTGATAATTCACTAGATTTCTCTCAATAGCAGGCTTTTAAAGCTAAGCAATGTTTTTATTTCTCCTTCCATCGTATCTCATAGTCATGTAACACATAAAAGTATGCTAATTAAAAATGAATAGATGAACACTGAAAACTGAGTTAGATACTCATTTGGGGGGTGAAATGATGCAACCCACTAAGCAATATATTATCCAACATGCTTTTAAAACTGAAAAAGAAATATTGAACAGAATGTCATTGTGATATTTTTCTCCTTTTTCTTTATTTGGAAGAAACCGATAAGTGGAAACTGGAAGAACCCAAAAAAAGTAACACCAGTGTGACTTTATCTTGGAACAATCGTGGCTATGATAAGCAGCGTTGCCATTTAAGATATTCCTGTTACTGTCTTCCTCGTGGTAGGAGATTTTGGAAGTTTTTACATTTCTGTCTTTATTGGCTGGAGAATCTCTCTCTCTCTCTCTCTCTCTCTCTCTCTCTCTCTCTCTCATCTCTATCATCTCTCTCTCTCTCCTTAATGAAATAGTAAGAAGAAATACCTCCTTCAATAGGGAATTTGAAATCCAGAAGGATCTTACTCTACACGAGTGGCTGCAAGTCCCTAAAAAACCCACAAGTTGTTGATAACTACTCCAGATTTAATTACTGTAGATAACAAGGGTGCAATATTTTGTGTGAAGCATTAGATATGGATGGTGCTAATGAAGTGTAGGCTAGGGGAGACCTAAAACATATAGCTACAGTCAAATAGCAGCTCACTTGGAGGTGAGGTCAGGGGAAGGAAGAGGGATCTTGTCAAAGTGGCTCACCATAGCTCCAGTTCTTATCAGCAAGACTGTGGGGTAGCATGTTCTTGATTCTTTGTCAATCAAACTAACCTACATGTCCCTCCCTATCTTCTATCTTCTTCAGCTCCCTCAAGCAGCATGGCCAATGGTAAGGAAATTCCCCATCCATGGCATAGATGCTTCTGGATGCCTGACGTACGGAGCAATGATGTTTTGCAATTTCTTATAGGTAATAATTTTCGGACCACTGAAGAACAGAATGGTTGTACAGTGACAGGTTTATCACCCAACAAGAACTACAATTGTTCATCAGAAATATGGTTTAATGGTGAAAATGTGAAAACTGGCAACAAACAGCTAACAACAGATTATGGAAGTGAGTATGACAACATGATGCTTAGTCACTTATGAACTTGCCTTCATCCCAGAAACTAAACTTTTACAACGATGAAGGGTATCTTTGTGCACATATAAATAAAAGCATACAAATAGGATTTAATGTATTACTGTGACAGATTATAATCTGGGCAGGAGTGCCTGATCCAAGTTTGGAGGCCCTTGGGTAAGATGTCCATTATGGGCCCCTTCTCCAGCTGGGTCCACCTTCTTCTCCCCACTGTTTATTTTATGGCCTTTCTGATTTGAGACAATACAAGCAGAGTCTCCTGCTCTTTCTCCTTACTCCTATCACTACACATTCACTCAGAGGATTTTCACTGGCACTTGATCATAAGTCCATCCCACCCATTTTGCATGGATTTTTCTTTGAAAGAATGCCTAAAAGGTTACCATTTAATCTACATTATGGCACATATTTCCCCAGAGTGCATATTTTTTCAAGGCTTTACAACATGGTTTCCCATGAAGCATGCCTTTTATACCTAACCACAACAATATTTCATTTCATGTGCCCTTCTTGCACTCTGGGAGTGCATTGCAAAATCGGGTGATGCGCACTGTCAGATTGGGAGTTGCATTCTGATCCGAAAGCAAGTTTGGGACCATTGAATTGGGTCACACAGCAGCAAAGAGCAGGCTGAACCAATTCCCCCTCTATCCCTAGCAAGCAGATACAACAAGAAAGAGGAGTAGCAAATCCCAGACTTCTGGAAATAATAATAATAATAATAATAATAATAATAATAATAATAATAATAATAATAATTTATCATTTATACCCTGCCCATCTGGCTGAGTTTCCCCAGCCACTCTGGGCAGCTCCCAATCAAGTGTTAAAACAGTACAGCATTAAATATTAAAAACTTCCCCAAACAGGGCTGACTTCAGATGTCTTTTAAAGATAGGATAGCTGCTTATTTCCTTCACATTTGAAGGGAGGGTGTTCCACAGGGTGGGCGCCACTACCGAGAAGGCCCTCTCTCTGGTTCCCTGTAACCTCACTTCTCCCAATGAGGGAACCGCCAGAAGGCCCTTGGCGCTGGATCTCAGTGTCTGGGCTGAACGATGGGTGTGGAGATGCTCCTTCAGATATACAGGACTGAGACCATTTCCTTGAGGTATACAGGACTGAGGAAGCTGGTAGTAACAGGCTCATGAATCAAAACATATGAAGCTAATATTGTTCTAGAAATAGAACCTAGACTGGGGGAGTTCAGAGCATGCAGCTCCCAAGAGGGTCCTGTCTCTTCCATAGCTGCCATGTTGGAGTCAAACTCAGATAGTCTCTGACTCTGCTTCCTCCATCTTGCCACTCCTAGATTCCAAAGATTTTTCTCTCACCCACTTCAGGTAAACTGTAGGCCTGTTACTAATGAAGACCAGGGCCCGGGGAGTGGCTTTGCCCCTCTGCTGCTTGGCATAGTCTTTTGTTTCATTAATCACTTATCTTCCTGCCCTTCTGTTCCCTGGATGGCTTATATTTTGAGCGATCTCTTGGGGAAGCTGGGCTGTGTTATTTTCATCCCTTGCTGCACCTGGGAAAAAGAAGGGTTTTCTTAAATCCCAGTAGCATAGCTAGGCATGGGCGGGGGTGATCTGTAGGGTGGCACGATCACTGCTAGGCATTGGGGGTGGGATTCTGAGTGGCAGAGGAGCTGGAGGGTGGCATGGCGGTTGCTGGGTATCTTAGGCGCTGCGGGCTCCCCTAAGAAAAGCTCAACAGCTTTGGTCCACTACTGTTGAACCCTAATCCTTTACTGATTCCAGAGATTTCTTTCTTTTCTTTTTTCTTTTTTTTAATTGTTACCGTTCATATTAACACACCATACAGAAAAAGAAAATAAATTCCATCACCACCAAAGAAAAAAAGAGAATTAATACATCAACTAATAACCTTCAAGACATTAAATACATAAAATAAAAGTGGTATTTTTCTATGCACCAGACTTCCCGTGTATTCCTTATTACAGATTCTGTATTAATTGTTTGCTGCCATTGCATAAAGAGTTTTGTGCCATTTCAATATCCCTTAATCCATTCATTGGTTTTACCACATTTTTAACACTGCTACTGAAATTATTTGAATGCTGCATATGACCTTAAACTACTACTATTATTTTTCAAGTATATTTTTAAAACTTCCCATTTTGAGAGTAATACCTGTTTTGGTTTATTTTTTATCTTTTCTGACATGCTATCTAATTCCCTCCAGCTCCTCTGCCACTCAGTATCCCACCCCCGATGCCTAGCAGTGATCGTGCCACCCTACAAACCCCTTTGCCGCCCTACAGGACACACACAGCCATTTTTTGAATCCATTCTAATCTTGACGGGACTTTATCACTTTTCCAATTTGCCACAATGAGAACTTTTGCTGCGACCATAGCATATAAGAAGATCTCTTTACCCTTTTTAGGAATATCCGAGTCTGTAATTCCCAAAAGGAAAGCTTCTGGTTTCCTATTAAAATATATTTTAAACATTTTTTTCCAATTCTATGTGGATACCCTCCCAAAACACCTTGATTTCTATACACTGGCACCACATATGGAATAAAGTACCTGGCTTTTCTTTACACCTCCAGCAATTATTGGGGACATTTTTGAACATCTTGGAAAATTTCCAGGGGGTTAAATACCACTGATGCTGCATTTTAAGAAAATTCTCTCTCAGAGAGTAACAGGCTGTAAAATTCCAATTTATTTTCCACAGGTTTTCCCACTGCTCCATTGTTATTGAGTACCCAAAATCTTGTGACCATTTAATCATAGCTGCTGTCACCTCCTCCTCCTTGACTGGTATACTTTAGAAAGTGTTTTAATTCTGGAGTTCACCAAATCCGATTCAAATCTGGAAGTCTCAGTGGAGAAACCCTTTTGTCTATCAATTTTGAATGTCTCAAATAATTGGTGATATTGAAACCAATCACCAATGCACTCTCTTATTTCCCCAAAGCTTTTTAATTTCAGTTGTTCCAGTTACAGATAGGTAGCCGTGTTGGTCTGCCATAGTCAAAACAAAAAAATTCCTTCCAGTAGCACCTTAAAGACCAACTAAGTCAGTTCTTGGTATGAGCTTTCGTGTGCAGGTATCTGAAGAAGTGTGCATGCACACGAAAGCTCATACCAAGAACTGACTTAGTTGGTCTTTAAGGTGCTACTGGAAGGAATTTTTTTGTTTTAATTTCAGTTGGTTATTCTCCTCCTTTAGAAGTACTTTATACGTTGGCCACAGTCCCTGGGTATTTTTTCTCTTAACTGCCTTCGCCTCTATTGGTGAGATCCACCAGGAAACCTTGGGTTTGAGCAGGTTTTTATACTTTTCCCAAAACATCATTAGGGATTTCATAATAATATGGTTTGAAAAGTTCCTGTGAACTTTTGCTTTCCCATAGGCTAAGTAAGTGTGCTATCCCTGTCGATTATCATATCCCTCCAAGTCTAAGAGGTCTGGGTCCTGAGATTTCAAAGGAGGGTTACCCACCCTCTCAAACCTATAACACAGCAAACAGGGATGAAAGATTGCACAAAGCAGTCTTTTTCAGAAGAAAATACAGTGGTGCCTCGCAAGACGAAAAGAATCCGTTCCGCGATTCTCTTCGTCTAGCGGTTCTTTCGTCTTGCGAAGCAAGCCCATTGACAGCTTAGTGGATTAGCACTATTAGCGGTCTAGCGGCTTTTAGCGATCAGCTGTTAAGTGGCTTATCAGCGAAACAGCTGATAAGCGGCTTAGTGGCTTAGGAAAGGGAGGGGAAGCAGAAAAACCCCGTGGGAACTCGCAAGATTTTTTCGTCTTGCGAAGCAACCCCATAGTGAAATTCGTTTAGCGAAGCGCCTCCAAAACGGAAAACCCTTTCGTCTAGCGGGTTTTCCGTCTTGCGAGGCGTTCGTCTTGCGGGGCACCACTGTAAAACTTAAAACCTACAGTGTTTCAGAGCCCACACTGATTTTTTTTTAATCTGTTTATGAGATCTAAAAGCTTTAGCGTGCAGACTATGGATATCAACCATTTCTCTCTTAAACAGAGCCAACACCAGTGAGAGAACTGGAAGTCGACCCATTAAACCAAGAAATCAGTGCCGTTAAGATCAAGTGCAGGGAGCCAGAAGAAATAAATGGTCCTGAAGAAAAATATTATTTGTACTTCTTAGATGAGGAGACCATGATTAAAGCTAACGAAAGCTGTTACTTTGAAGTTATAAACCTCTGTCATTCGACAACATACCAGTTTAAGGTAAATTGCTTAATTCTAACTTTTACGGTCAGCTACAGGCAATGACCTGGGACGTAGGTGGCACTGTGGATTAAACCACAGAGCCTAGGACTTGCCGATCGGAAGGTCAGCGGTTCGAATCCCCACGATGGGGTGAGCTCCTGTTGCTCGGTCCCTGCTCCTGCCAACCTAGCAGTTCGAAAGCACATCAAAGTTGCTCTGGTTCACCAGAAGCGGCTTAGTCATGCTGGCCACATGACCTGGAAGCTGTAAGCCGGCTCCCTCGGCCAACAAAGCGAGATGAGCGCCGCAACCCCAGAGTCGGTCACAACTGGACCTAATGGTCAGGGGTCCCTTTATCTTACAGGCAACGACCATTTTAGGTGTGTCCAAGTGACGTGTGATAGCTGATATGCAGGTCCTTTTGGACCTGGAAGAAGTCAGAGAGTGGACTGGAGTGGAGCAGGCTTTGTTCTGGTCCACCCCTGGACCATTAGCTGTATCTGAATGAGTATTTCATAAACAGAATGATGTGCTCTTTTTTTTTCTTTCCAGGCAGATTTTTCGGGCAACTTTTCTCTAGAGCAGCCTCTCTCATAAAGAGATTGGCTGAATGCACACAGATTTCCATCTTCTTGCTGATCTCCCCTGCAGGATGAATTGAGGGGAATAAGATTGACCTAGGGATTTACTGAATGGCCAATTGCATCTTTGGAGATTACCTCCTTTGCCTCTAAAGTCAGTAGGGCAAAAAATTGATGCACAATGTGTACCAGTTGTTCTGGAGCTGCCATATTCTTCCTGGCCTTACAAAAAGACATGGTACTTCAGTAGAACCCTTTAGGATGGCCCTAGTTTCACCAAACTCACCCACCTGAATGCCTGTTTTCTTAGATCTCATAGCCTTCTCCAACTACACATCCCGTTGTAAGAAATAAACAACTAAACAAAATGACTTTATTTCCCCTTCAACATTTTCCATTATTACCCAACCCACAAGTAGAAGCATTAGAAGCTGGTCTATTAGCACAAGTGGAGCACTGCCCCATCAACCTCAGTTTCCCCCAGTCAGCTCTTGAGTCTCAGTTTTGTCTCTTGTAGAACTCAGCAAGAAGGGACATGGAGACGAAACAAGAATTAGTTTGCTCTGCCTGCCATTCAAAGTGGCTCCACCTACTGTTGGACATTTGTGTAAAAGTACAGTAGTACCTCAGGGATGTGGGTGGCACTGTAGGTTAAACCACAGAGCCTAGGACTTGCCGATCAGAAGGTTGGCAGTTCGAATCCCCACGATGGGGTGAGCTCCCGTTGCTCGGTCCCAGCTCCTGCCAACCTAGCAGTTCGAAAGCACGTCATAGTGCAAGTAGATAAATAGGTACCACTCCAGCAGGAAGGTAAACGGCGTTTCCGTGCGCTGCTCTGGTTCGCCAGAAGCGGCTTAGTCATGCTGGCCACATGACCCAGGAGCTGTACACCGGCTCCCTCAGCCAATAAAGTGAGATGAGCACCGCAACCCCAGAGTCAGTCACTACTGGACCTAATGGTCAGGGGTCCTTTACCTTTACAGTGGTACCTCAGGTTACAAATGCTTCGGGTTACAAACACTTCAGGTTACAAACTCAACTAACCCGGAAGTAGTACCTTGGGTTGAGAACTTTGCCCCAGGATGAAAATGGAAATCATACGGTGGTGGCAGTGGGAGGCCCCATTAGTGAAAGTGCACCTCAGGTTAAGAACGGTTTCAGGTTAAGAACGGACGTCCAGAACGAATTAAGTTCGTAACCCAAGGTACCACTGTAGCTCTCTTTATGATATCACTTCTTTGGTTTAGGTGGAAAACTGTTTGGAAGGTCTGCAACATTGTTTGTGGTGATAAATTTTGGACTAATAAAAAAACAGCATTCCCTGTTCCTTCTGTTTATCAGGTTATTTTCTACAATGGGAAATATCTCTCAGACCCGGTGATCTCTGACCCAGTAAGAAGAAGACGTAAGCTAAAGTTTCAACTGCTTCTTTTAATTTGCTGATTAACCTAATTTACATGTTAAAACACAGAGTAAGAAATGACATGACATGTAGAAAGCAAAGTGAAGAGATGTGCCAGAACTAACATTTTCTAAAATCTTTTCAACATAGCTTGTTTCTCCCTCTCTTCTTTTTAGATGTTGTAAATTATTATGGAAACCTAGCGACGTGTTTGGCATTCCTCATTACTGGGAAGTCCTTGGCTTTGCTCCTTCTTCTGCATAAAATTCACATCCTTATCATAAAAAAATCAAGGTTAGGTTATTTCCCTTCCTTTCGTCTCTTAAGTATATGCAATTAGATGAGAAGGCCGCAACATTTTTTTTTTCTTAAAAGGTAAAGGGACCCCTGACCATTAGGTCCAGTCGCGGCCGACTCTGGGGTTGCGGCGCTCATCTCGCTTTACTGGCCAAGGTAGCCGGCTTCCGTACAGCTTCCGGGTCATGTGGCCAGCATGGAGCATTGCTCTCATCCTTCATAACTGTTTGTTTATGTTTCTTACAGGGATCAAGAAGTACCTATGCAGCCTCTTAACAGAGGTTGGTATTCTCCTACTTCTGGCAAGGGCAAGTATTTAATTGATATTTCCGCCTAGCTCATGACAATGCCTTGGTAGCAGTACCGAACCCTGAAGCAGGCTTCTTGGAGTCGTAAGGTAGAAACTTTCCTCATAGACCCATGCAGGCATTGGAGAATCAGGGAATTGGCCTGATGAACCTCCCATAGCTACTTCTGTGCTGCCAAGTGGCTAATATGCCACTGACTTCACTCCTAAGCTTCAGGAAGAGCTGCTCAGACTCCCCCCTCTTCACTAAGCTTTTAGAGCAACTTAAGGTTCTGTCTTCCTGATTCTATGTTTGATCACTTTTATTGTGGTATTGATTTTAGTAATTTGAATTGTTTGAATGTAATTTGAAAGATTTTGATTGGGCGGTATGCTCTTTTATGGACTTCTTTGTCAGCGTTTCACATTGACCTGTAAAACGTTATTAAATATAACGTTATATAAAGCTCACCGCTGTTTCCCATTGCCCATGGCTCACTGCTCTGCAGCACCCCCTTGTGCCACATTTTAATAACGCCTCTTTAACGTTATAAACAACGAGTGTAGGTCCGCCCATTGTTACAGATGCCATTTAATACTCGTTTTGTATTTGTATGAAATTGATTTTTCAAACCCTGCCTATTGACATTAGCAGGCACCTTAACTGGACTCTTTAGTGCCTGCTGAAAACATTTTTCTTTAGATAAGCCCACCCACATTTGCAGAGTGCTTTAATCTGTCTTTAGTTTATCATTGATTTTAATTATATGTTGAATGTTTTAAGTAGTTGTGTTTAATTGCTTTTATTCCTTTTGGAAACTGCTTTGAGATTTTATTTTTTATTTTTACAACCAAGCGGCATATACATTTTATGAAATATAAATAAATAAATAAGACTGCTCCATGCTAAGTATTTTGACTTATTTCTAGATTATGAAAACTATGGGCCACAGAACATGACAATGGATGTGGCTGAGCAGACAGAACCTCTAACAGGAAGCCAGATGTGCACATCAGTAAGAAGTCCAGGCATGAGTATTGAGCATAGAGAGGAAAATGAATTAAACATGTAAGTGAGAAATGACCACAGATGTACCCTTACCATTAAAATAAATAAATAACCACCTTTAATTGTACAGCAGTGATGAAGGTTACCAATGTTACTGAGTTTTTTCATGTGTTGCAGGGGGCTGGACTAGATGACCCTCGGGATCCCTTACAACTCTACAAGTCTATCATTCTTTGCATGAGGACAAATTGGAGCTGCACAAAGAGATAAACCACTTGAGGATGCAAGCTGGAGTTGAAGAGCAATAGTCGGTTTCAAAATCTGCTGCCATTTTATCTGCTCCCATATGATGTACTACAGCACAGCTTTAATATTTTACAAATCATTAATACTTTTCATCACCTCTTTCACATGTGTGCAACTTTTTTTTGGAATGGCACGTTAGCCATTATTATTCTCATTTTTCATCTGTGGAACATAGGAGGGTTTGTAAATGTGCATTCCGCCGTCAACCAATTTTACAATGTTTAATTTTGATTATGTTGCTTTGACTGCATGCTTTACTTTTGAGTAATGCTTTATTCTGGATTGTTTTATTGGATGCTTTAATGTCGGTTGCAAACCGTTTTGAGATCAGTTGTAGAAGCAGTAGCAAAGAGACGTGTAAAGTTCATTGGCTTCACGCCTTAGATTCCTGTTACAGCACCTTGTAAACGTTGCTATCACAGGAAATACTGCACGTTCCCCCCTCTAACAAATCCTGCTTCTGTAACTCTGTGTGAGACTTAATTTGAGAGTCAGGCGTCTGAGCCCCACATTAGGCAAAAGATTCCTACGTTGCAGAAGGTCGGATTAGAAGACCACTGTGCTCCCTTCTATGCTTCTGTTATTCTATCCCCTTGGCTCCCTTGCCCCCTTCACCTCTCCATTTGTTACTCTTCCCTCTTCCTTTCATTTCCAACGTCTCTTGTTATCCCTGATGTTCAAATTGTTATCCCCTTGGTGGGCAGGGAGATCTGTCTGTCTGTTTAAGACCTTGCCAAAGTGCTACAAACGCTTTTATAACAAAATATATTGATGATTATGACATTTAGCTTGAGGATATGCCCCAGGTCCATGTACAGCAGCTTTGTTCTGAATGAGAATTCGTTCCAGGTTGGGGGTTAATTTTCTTTGTAGGTATTCTGTTTTCTGTCTGTACCCTTTTGTAAACAAAAATTGCCCTTTTCCCTTATGGGGTATCCAAGAGCCCATATAGAGTCCTGTATATATTTGTTGGGGAGAATAACAGAGGCCAACCAGAGAATATTGAGAAGCAAAGCAGCTAGTAAGCTTGATCTTTATTGATCTGTTGCAACAGGGTGCTCCCCTCACCCGCAGGAGAGAGGAAGAACCCAGAAAAAATGCTGTGCAAGGCCTTATAAAGACTTTTGAAATTGCCACCCTGTAGATCAAGAGCACCCCCAGAAACCTCATACATACATCACAGAAGGGGTGTAACCCAAGACCAACCCTCAGATACATCATATGTACATCACAGAAAAGGTGGTCTACAACAGAAATTTGAATGCTGTATTTCTCCTGTCATTGTTTATCTCCTGTCTGGCAGGTTACTTGATTGGATTTCCTGGGTAGCCTGGCCAGTCTTTTGTAATGATAAATACTTACTTTCTGAGCCAGGTCACAGGCTCACGCCCTATTCATATCTTAAATGTGCCCTTAAGACAGGATTTGTGAGGAAAGAGACAATGGGGAGGTTTCCCACTTTGACCTTGCAGAGAAAACATTTGCTCAGTTTAGGAATCAAAATGGTTCCAGGTCGGTCTTCCTGTGCTGATCTATGTACGTGCTTGGTTAGTACATTTATGAACATTCCCATATATCTAAGACCTAAAAATTCCTATCACAACCCTTTACAGCATCCGTTCCAATCTTTGTCCAAGGATACAAACAGAGCCAGTGTCAGAAGTAAGCGCTGTATTTTTCATTTCATTTCATATCAAATTTATCACGTTGCACCCTAAAAGAAAACTTTATGAAGATGCAATTTCAATGGTACCTGACACCACTAAAATTATCTAAAATGTACAAAAATGTCTCAAGTAAATGTTGGAGGTGTGGGGAAGTGGAAGGTTTCATGCTACACATGTGGTGGAACTGCAAGAAAATCAAGGAATTCTGGAATGTTATTTATGATGAACTTTAAAAAATGACCAAAGTATCATTTCTAAAAAAACACACACGGAGGCTTTCCTCCTTGGGATTCTGGGCCCAGACATACCAAAAAAATGCAATAACTAATAATAATAAAAATTCTTGTATGTGACAGTAGCAGCAAGAATATTGATTGCAATGAATTGGAAGGGAGAGAAAGTCCCAACAAAGCTGGAGTGGCAAAGTAAGTTGTTAGAGTATGCTGAAATGGCAAAAATGACAGAAAAGCTGAGAGTTAATACTCAGCAGACCTTTATTCGAAAATGGGACATTTTCGGAAAATATCTAAAGGATTATTGCAGCAATGTAACGTCAGTAGCAGCATTCGAATGACTTCTGTGTTAGAATGAACAGAAATAAGAGAATATAACAGTGATGAATATTAATAAAAAGTGATAGAGATTAATAGTGTATCAGATAAGTAAAACGGTAAATACATGGTGGAGTGGCGGGAAGTCATAGGAATTTTAACAAGAATGTATGGTGATATGTATGAGCAAATGTCAATATTCTTTTGTATTTTCACTTGGATTTTTCATACATTTGTTTGTTATAAAAAGGTAAAGAGACCTCTACCATTAGTTCCAATCATGGACGACTCTGGGGTTGTGGCGCTCATCTCGCTTTACTGGCTGAGGGAGCCGGCGGACAGCTTCTGGGTCATGTGGCCAGCATGACTAAGCCTCTTCTGGCGAACCAGAGCAGCGCACAGAAACGCCGTTTACCTTCCCGTTGGAGCCATACCTATTTATCTCCTTGCACTTTGATGTGCTTTCGAACTGCTAGGTTGGCAGGAGCAGGGAGTGAGCAACAAGAGCTCACCCCGTTGCAGGGATTCAAACCGCCAACCTTCTGATCAACAAGCTCTAGGTTCTGTGGTTTAGACCACAGTGCCACCCGCATCATACTTTTCTTTATTTTCAATAAAGCATATAAAATGGAAAAAAGAAAGAAGTAAGCACTTTAAGACATCTGCTGAGCCCCACACTCCTACAGAGGGCCCACCACCACACTCTTTATCTCCGTCGTAGTGCAAATTTATTCCAATACACACACTGTGCGCACTTTTGCCTAATATATGTTTTTCCATATTAGCTTTCTCTAATATAATGCATTTTAAAATATTCTTTTCATTAATGTTTGCCTTTGTGTACACCTTTCCCTAATACATGCATTTTTTTGGTACACATACTTGGTTGCAAATTTGTGTACTGTTTTGAAAAGTGCATAGAAGGCAGGTTTGCCTTTAAGTGCAAACTGAACTGAATTTCGCTGCCATCCCTTGCGCAGAGTGGGAGGACAGGGAAGTAGACAGCAGGAGAGGAGGAAAGCTTGCTAAGGGTATCTTGCTAGGAGCCCCCCAAAATCTGGAACTGGTGTGTGATACCACTTCTTTTCAGCTCCCCTCTCATTAGTTCCTTGAATTGTTTCTCATTTCTGCGTGTCTCTGTTTTTGATGTTTACTTTCCATTGCACTCATGCCTCTTTCTTTAGGATGAATTTAGTCAGTCGAAAGCCTTATCTCCTCCACTCCTTCGTGGCGTCGAATTTCTTTGTCTCTTAAAATCTCACCTGCAATGACCTCTGTTGTCTTAGCCCTCTTGAGTTTTGTGTGGGAGGCATTATTAGCGAGGCGACACACAAATTTCCAGTGCATTTTCATATGTATAAAAGGGTTCCCTTGGCAACCATTAGGAGCCAAAATCTATCTAACTTGACAGCAAAGAGTGCACGAACTTGGCATCTTCCGCTTCCTCACTGTTCAAGGCAGCCGTTCCTTTTGCCGAACGCATCAGAGATCTGTTCCTTCCCCCCAAGTGAAATTCAAAGGGAAATGCAACCTCGGTGGCTGTAATTTTATTACGGGAAGGATTTCTGCAGAAAGGAAATGGCATCTGGGGCACGGATTATCCTTCCTACCCTTGCTTGTCAGCTATGCCCTTGAACAAGTGTAGGCAGTGAGGAAAGAAAGAATCTTTGAGGGTTGTTGACAAGGAGGCATGAGCACTGCATGTCAAAGAATATCTTTCCAGGCAAGAGTTCCTTACAGAATCGTTGGAAGGGACCACAAGGGCCATCTAGTCCCCTGCCATGCAGGAATCTCAGCTAAAGCATCCCTGACAGATGGCCATCTGTTTGTTGTTGTTGTTTAGTCGTTTAGTCGTGTCCAACTCTTCGTGACCCCATGGACCAGAGCACGCCAGGCACTCCTGTCTTCCACTGCCTCCCGCAGTTTGGTCAAACTCATGCTGGTAGCTTCAAGAACACTGTCCAACCATCTCGTTCTCTGTCGTCCCCTTCTCCTTGTGCCCTCCATCGTTCCCAACATCAGGGTCTTTTCCAGAGAGTCTTCTCTTCTCATGAGGTGGCCAAAGTATTGGAGCCTCAGCTTCAGGATCTGTCCTTCCAGTGAGCATTCAGGGCTGATTTCCTTCAGAATGGATAGCTTTGATCTTCTTGCAGTCCATGGGACTCACAAGAGTCTCATGGCCATCTAACCTCTACTTAAAAACCTCCAAGGAAGGAGAGTCCACAACCCCCTGAGGGAGTCCACTCCACTGTCAAACAGCTCTTACTGCCAGAAAGTTTTCCCCTGATGTTTAGTCGGAGTCTCCTTTCTTGGAAATTGAAACCATTGTTTTGGATCCTAACCTCTGGAGCAGGAGAAAACAAGCTTGCTCCATCTTTCATGTGACAGCCCTTGAGATATTTGAAGATGGCTATCATATCTCTTCTCAGTCTCCTCTTTTCCATGCTCAACATACCCAGCTCCTTCAACCATTCCTCACAAGGCTTGGTTTCCAGACCCTTATTGGCCTGCCCATCTCCTCTCCTTGCCTTCTCTTCTAAGATATCTCCCCATCTTCCATAAAATCTGCAGCTGTCTTCTCTCGATGTGTCTTAAAAGAGGATTCAGGGTGGAACATAGGAATCTGCCTCACACGAAGGCTGGATCTACACTGAACTGAAAAAATGCTTTAAGAAAACCCCACATGTAATATAGCTCTACAGCGGCCTCTGGTGTCACATTTTCATAACACATTTTTGATGTTATACCGTATTTTTTCCATTTATAAGACGCCCCTGTTTATAAGGCGCCCCCTATTTTTGGGGCCTCAAAATTTAGAAAATAAGGGGGGTGGAGCTTTTTGGGGAGGATTATTTGGGGGAAATGCCGAAAATCGCTCACCTGCCGGAACGCAGCACACAACTGCTTGCGTCGCAGCTGCTGATCGCCACCATTGGCCCTCCTGTTTGCTGCTGTGATTGGTGGCTGCTGGTGAAAATAGAAACCACCTACCAGCTCCCCAGTCGCCACTAGCGGCCACCAATCAGAAACTTATCTTACAGACCATTGTAAACAGTTAAAATTTGGACACAATGGAGAGGTAAAAAATTTGGATGATCATAAAAGATGCAGGAGGAAATGATTAATAATAGGACCCACAAAGGGGAGGAGGGAAGTCCAAGAGATTCCTTTTTATGTTGTATGTTGGATATGTGACTGTACATTTTTAATCTGAAAAACCAAATATAAAATATAAAATATAAAATAATATAAAATAATATAAAATAATATAAAATAATATAAAATAATATAAAATAATATAAAATAATATAAAATAATATAAAATAATATAAAATATAAAATAATATAAAATAATATAAAATATAAAAATATAAAATATAAATATATAAAATGTATGGTTTCTTTCCAGGCAACCACAAAGAGCATTCTGGGTGGAACAAATCAGCATGGACATATACTGTTCTTCAAGTTTCACTTGCTGGCTGAAGAAATGTGTACATGTGGAAGCTTGTAATCTTTTGTAGTGAGCTTGTTCACACACATCCACTGAAGAAATGCAGGAGATGTGTCAATTACACAATAGTTGACAGCATCAAGGAGCAATCTACTTTTTCCTGATGCACCTGACAACTGGAGGCGAGGAAGGAAGGAGTGAGGGAGGGAGGGAGACTGGGAAAGTTTTCCACCATTCCATCATTTAACTGTGTGATCCTATACATGTCTACTGACGAATACAGTTCATTGGGATTTACTGCCCAGTAAGTGTGGATAGAAATGCAGCCTTGCCCTCTCGAATGATGCTTGGAAGGTACTTCCATAAATTTGGTTTACAGAACTTTAGAGTTTGTTCAGGAGAATGTGGTCGGTTTAGGATGAACTCCAGAGAGTTTGAAGTTTCGTTTCCATCCTTCCTGAGTTACTTTCTGTGACTTTTACAAGAAGATGCTTTGAGTGCAAAAAAAGGAAAGGAAAATTCCAGATTAGAAAATCAACAACATGCTCTAAACTCATAAAGCTGCTATGCGTATACAATAACTGCCACCAAACATGCCAATGTGGACAATTTGTTGGCTGAATAAACTCGTAAAAATTCATAGGAATTGTTGAAAAGCAAACAAAAAGCGGAGTCTGGAAGTGTCTGTCGCAACCACACAGGGAAATGCGAAAGCAAGACACAAGGCTGGATGAACTGGGCCATCTTTAATTTAACACAACAGATCCTCAATAGGGAACCCTGGTGAGGGATGCACAACTAACTGTGGGTGAGCCAACTCTGTCAAGTGTGAGGGATAACTTTTCATATACAGTGCTACCTTGGGTTAAGTATTTAATTCGTTCCAGAGGTCCGGACTTAACCTGAAACTGTTCTTAACCTGAAGCACCACTTTAGCTAATGGGGCCTCCTGCTGCTGCCGTGCTGCCGCAGCACGATTTCTGTTCTCATCCTGAAGCAAAGTTCTTAACCTGAAGCACTATTTCTAGGTTAGCGGAGTCTGTAACCTGAAGCGTATGTAACCTGAAGCGTATGTAACCTGAGGTACCACTGTAGCGCTTCCCTAGCTAAGTGCCACCATTTCAAGTCAGCAGGGAGATGTTCCACTCCCTCTACAGGTCCCACAACCCCCAAGTGGGTGTTAAGGATTGCTTCAAAGGCCCAAACCATAGGGTGGAATTCAGTGTAGCTCCAAGTGGGCTATGTGCACTGGAAATGAGATTTAGGGGATGGGAGAGAGGGGAAGGAGAGAGGGCAGTCCCATGGTGGAAGTGAAGCTTGTGTCATGCAAACAACAGCTTAGTTGGATCCCATCCACAAACCACAGTTTGCAATTGCTTCGGAACCTGCAAACTACAGTTAGCACTTGCTGTCCAAATGAGGATTGCAAAGCATATACTGTCCTGGATTTGCAACCCTGGTTGTGACTCAACTCAATGCTGTGGGTGTGCTAAACACTGTAAGAATCTCATGATGTGGGGAGGTGTCTAGAAGAAAGGCGAGAAAAGTGCCGTTTGATTTGGTGACTTCTGCCACAGAGGGTAGATTTGGTGACATCTACCACAGAGGATAAGGGTAGCGCTGTGTGTTAAACCACAGAGCCTAGAACTTGCCGATCAGAAGGTCGGCGGTTCGAATCCCCACAACGGGGTGAGCTCCCGTTGCTCGGTCCCTGCTCCTGCCAACTTTGCAGTTCAAAAGCACATCAAAGTGCAAGTAGTTAAATAAGTACCACTCTGGTAAACAACGTTTCCGTGCGCTGCTCTGGTTCACAAGAAGCGGCTTAGTCGTGCTGGCCAGATGACCCGGAAGCTATATGCCGGCTCCCTCGGCCAATAAAGTGAGACGAGCGCTGCAACCTCAGAGTCGGCCACGACTGGACTTAATGGTCAGGGGTCCCCTTTACCTTTACCACAAAGGGTACCACTGAAATTCTGATTTTATATAATTTTCTGAATCAAATGGCACCTTCCTTGCCTTTCTGACAGAAATCTATCAATTTATTTACATATGTTCCTAGGATGCTTCACACACAAAAAACCCTCCTGTTTGGATTATACCTCATTTACAATACCATATGTCTGCATTTTCTTCTTGGGAAAACACTTGATTGGTTTAATGCTTTTCATTCAAATGAATCCCAAGCTGGCTTACAAGCACTAAACCTCAAATTCCTTCACCACATTTCGATGGCCTAGTGGCTAGGTTTGCTCACAGCACTAAACCAAACTGTGGCTAAGCATGGATGAGCAAGGGTTTGGGCAAGCAGGTGTGAAAATCAGTTGCTTCATTCCTCACCAGTCTGTTGCTGCCAAACTTCTCAGAGCTCAGCCACCTTTTGGGTTAGCATTATATACATGAACCTGGACTCACTGTTTGTCTCACTCCAAACAAACCAGGAACTAGTCAATATTTTTTTCTTAGGGTTAGGGCTGGCTTGTCTCTGGGTAGCTCTGGTTACACTTGCTCATTCATGTTTAGACTCGGGTGGCTCTGTGGTCTAAACCACTGAGTGTCTTGGGCTTGCCAATCAGAAGGTCAGCTGTTTGAATCCCCGCGACAGGGTGAGCTCCCATTGCTCTGCCCCAGCTCCTGCCAACCTAGTAGTACAAAAGCACGTCAGTGCAAGTAGATAAATAGGTACCACTGAGGCGGGAAGGTAAACGGTGTTTCCATGTGCTCTGATTTCTGTCACGGTGTCCCGTTGTGCCAGAAGAGGTTTAGTCATGCTGGCCAGATAACCCAGAAAGTTGTGGACAAACACCAGCTCCCTCATCCTGAAAGTGAGGTGAGCGCCGTAACCCCATAGTCACCTTTGACTGGACTTAACCATCCAGGGCTCCTTTACCTTTTTATCTTTAGCCATAGTTTGGCTTAGTGTTACATGCAGGCTGGGTCAATGGGTCATTATGGTGATGAGAGGTCTATATTTGCCTTCTCTGTGCCCCCATTCAGCCTTCCCCATTCAGGCTGGGTACACATGTTCCAAGCTTAAGGCTACAGTTCCATGCCTACCAGCCAAAATGCATATATAAGATTGCACTATAAGACACTTGTACGTAGGCAGAGGGATGGTTGTATCATGATATGGCAGATACACATGGACCTTCCCATCCCCACAGTGGCCAGTACATTGCATGGGTGTGTGTATGAGCATCATGGTGGAGGAAGTACCCTGTGATGGCCATCGCTCTGTGTGCTGGTGTTGCTCTCACACTTCAATGGATCAAACCTTAAGTGAAGCCATTTTTGGAGAAGGAGAACATTTTGCATCATCTGGGACTTCTCCAGGTCTGTTTTAAAGCAGCAAACACTTGAGATATTAGCTGTGATCAACGGTGGCCTTGTCAGTTAAGCATGCTGGCATGCAATTTTCTTAACATTATCCGGCATCATTGTAGGGGTGGGACTTTCTCCACAGCCACGAGCATTCTACCTCTTTCAGCATTTGACAGAGAAACCCGTCTCAGTTCCTCAGAAATTCTGGCGGCATCTGCTTTTTGACCAGGAAGTCGCAACAAGTGCAAGAGCTTCAGAAAAACCTCTGACTTCCTGGAAACTGAAGTCAAGAGAGAAAGAGAGAGAAGAGTGGTTTTAGAGAAGTCAGTAAAAATTGTCTGTGACATCACTTTGCTGTGAAGTGTGTGCTTAGTCTCTGGGTGTCAGAGGAAGCTGCTCCCTGAATGATAAGGACATATTGCAATGTACGTGCGCATAGCCTATTCTACATTTGATTTGGACCTTGGCAAGTCATTTTGCACAGGGTGATAACCATTATTTTGCTTTCCAGAGACTGACACACACATGCTGTTTTGTGAGGATACACATGAGCCCTGGATGTAACCATGTTTTTGTGGCTTAAACTCTTGGCGTTTGGCTTGGCCCTCATTGTGGATGGACAGGACTCAGGTAGGTGGCCGCTCCTTGTTTGTTCACTTTGCTTATCGTGGAAACTTATTTAAAAGAACTATCCTAAACCCATCTTGACAAGATCTAAGGGTTGGGTCTAATGTCTTAGGTCTGTGTATCTCATATGCTTGAGTGCCTATGATGACTGAGGTGTGTCAGAATCTTAAGAATATCAGTTACAGCAAACTAATTTATCTGAATGGTGACGTAGTCATCATTACCACTGGGTAGGAAGAAGTTTCTGGCCCACACTCAGTTGAGATGGAGTAATTGAGACAAGACCTTCAGGTCTGTCCAGCACTTATTGACAGCTCGTGTAGTAAGGCCACAGTAGTAAGGCCTCTGTAGTTACTTGGGTTAACAATTCAACACAGAAATAGTTTGTTAGGAGATAGCTATTTGAAAATGGCTGCTTTAAGATAACCTGCGCAGTGGTCATCTCAAACTGTTTGGTTTTTCATTGCCAGATTCCCCTCCATCCTGAATCTTGGGTTGTCAACCAAGTAGGAATATCAAGTGTCCCTCTTCATTTGGAGTTTGGGTTGTCTGCGTTGTGAAAATATTCGCAATGAATCAAGGCAACACTCCTTTTGAACGTGGCGAGCAAGGATTCCCCATGATGCAAATTCTGAAATGCTCCACACTTCAGAAGTCCCACTGAGTTCAATGAGATTTGCACCCAGGTGCAGCCTCAATATATAGTTTTTTATCTAAAAAAAATAAATAGATGCATTTAGCACTCTAGTCTGAAAATGTTTAGAACTGGGACAACTTTATAAAGAATGCTTAGGACTGCAGCACTAATTCACTTCTTTCAAATAATACATACCACTCAACAGGATTGCGTTCTAACGTTACATAAGGAAGCACCTTCTTTTCATTTTCTCAGACTTTCTAAAGCAATGATATTACAGCTGGGTTTATCTCTCCTCCCCTTTAAAATGGACTTCTCCATTAACTTCTGAGCCACTCCCTGATCTCAGATCCTGTATTCAGTTCCTCAAATTTCAAGCTCTACTGCATCGAAGTTTCTTTTTTAATGTGCTCAACTGATACTATCAGATTGTAGGTGTGCGATATTGGATATAATTACAGATTCCCAGAGCCAGTGGTCCAGTTAGGTAATTTCAGCCCCTGGATTTAATGTTTTAATGTCCCCCCCTTTTTAGATGACAGTGTGCTTCAAATGGTGGTAATGCAATCACGCTGCATTTGTGTGTGTGCCGGTCAGGGCGGGAGGATGAATCCTGCTTACTCTGCTGAGTGGGGCCCTGGACTTAGGACCATAGGAAGCTGCCTTATCCCAAGCCAAACCACTCATCCATCTAGCTCAGTACAGTGGTACCTCGGGTTACAGATGCTTCAGGTTACAGACGCTTCAGGTTACAGACTCCGCTAACCCAGAAATAGTACCTCGGGTTAAGAACTTTGCTTCAGGATGAGAACAGAAATCGAGCGGCCACGGCAGTGGGAGGCCCCATTAGCTAAAGTGGTACCTCAGGTTAAGAACAGTTTCAGGTTAAGAACGGACCTCCAGAACGAATTAAGTTCTTAACCCGAGTTACCACTGTACGGTGAACACTGACAGCAGCTCTCCAGTGTTCAGGAAAGCATCTTCCACAGCCCTACCTAGAGATGCTGTGGAACGAACAATGTGCTTTTTCGACTAAGCTATGACTACCTCTGTCCTGAAGTCGGGTCCTAACAGTACTGCTGCCCAGAGCTCAAGGAACCTCATTCAATCATCAGCTTCGTAGTCATTGACATGTCTTGCACACTCTTTCTCCATTTATGCCTTCTCAGTAGTGGCGCCCACCCTGTGGAACACCCTCCCTTCAGATGTGAAGGAAATAAGTAGCTATCCTATTTTTAAAAGACATCTGAAGGCAGCCCTGTTCAGGGAAGTTTTTAATATTTAATGCTGTATTGTTTTTAATACTTGATTGGGAGCCGCCCAGAGTGGCTGGGGAAACTCAGCCAGATGGGCAGCGTATAAATAAACAACAACAACAACAATAATAATAATTACCTTCCGCCTTGTGCCTTTCCAAAACAGAACCCCCATTCCCTTTATACTCCCTGTGCTGCTTATTTTCACCCTACCTCTCTCAACATTACTTGCTACCTAGTCCCTTTCCACTGCACCAAATTATTTGTAAACGCAGATCTGGAACCCAGGGCACTGCTTCTTTGCTGCAAAGCTGTTGGAGGGGCATGATTTGCAAGGTTCAAGTAACAGTCTCTTTCCCTCAATTTATTAATGGATGTTTAAGGTCTTCCATGAAAAAATACCCCAGGGTGATTCAGAAGAAGTAAATGAACATGCACTGGGGAACTTTCGCTGAGGAGATGCCTACCTGATGGATGGGCTTGCAAGAGGAAAGCAATGGGGGGGGGGGAGTTTGTATTAAGTGTCTCCCCTGGAAACAGTGCTCTGCTTTGCAGCAGAAAAATGGTAGCCCAGGTTTCCAGACCTGGGTTGTTGCTGAGTGCATACTTTAGGGTTGGCAACAGAGGCCTTGCAATATTTGGGGGTGTCAAAACTATTCTTCGCTTTCAGAAATGCCAATGGAGTTGTGATTCTTTGGGGATGCTTCAGCCTCCATAGTTGGTGAGCCAATAGCCAGTAAGGGAGACAAAATTGCTTTCTCTTCCACTCAGGGTTGTCCAGATGTTGCTGGACTACAATTTTCATCATCCCTGTATCACTGACCATGTTGGCTGGGACATCACCATCATTTGTTATTTATGTTTCCCCAGCCACTCTGGGCAGCTCACAACAGATTAAAAACAGAATAAAACATTAAAATTTCCCTAAACAGGGCTGCCTTCAGATGCCTTCTAAAAGTCAGATAGTTGCTTATTTCCTTGACATCTGCTGGGAGGGCATTCCACAGGGCAGGCGCCACCACCGAGAAGGCCCTCTGCTTGGTTCCCTGTAATCTCACTTCTCTCAGTGAGGGAACCACCAGAAGGCCCTTGGCACTGGACCTCAGAGTCTCTCAACATCTAATAGGCCACCTGCCCCCCCCCCACTAACCTGAAGGGATTGTGATATTTCTGCTGGGGCAAAAGATATCGATATTTAGGAAATACCTTCACAGTTTACCACAAAATATATGGCAGGGAAATAGTAGAGATGTATTATTATTATTATTTATTAAATTTGTTTACCGCCCTTCATCCGAAGACCTCAGGACAGTTTGCAGCATAAAAATACAAAACGAACTACATAATACAAACGAGCAAAAACAAAGCAAACCAATAGCAACCCCCCCCAAAACAATTAAAAAGACATAGAATATTAATCAGCCCAAGGCCTCGTTGAAGAGGAGCATTTTTGCCTGGTGCCTAAAGTTTTATAATGAAAGTGCCAGCTGAACTTCCCTGGGGAAAGCATTCTGCAAATGGGGAGCCAATGCAGAAAAGGCCCTTTCTCATGTTGCTACCCTCTCTGGACCTGTCTTTGAGGAGGCACATGAAGCCTCAGATGATGATCTCAGGGTCTGGTTTGCTTCATATGGGAAGAGGTATCGTGGTCCTGAGGCACCTAAGGCTTTATAGGTCAAAACCAGCAGTTTGAATTGGGTCCAGAAACTAATTCTAAGTCTGAGATTACAATGAACACTGGTGGAAATTAGTACACATGGGCCTGATTCTGCATTTTGCTAATATGATGAAACTCAAGAAGGCAACTTGTAGGGAAGTGACAGTGTGTGGGCACAGAATGCAAACAATCTGCTAGTTTTCCTGAATCTGGTTTTCCCCACCCACCCCAGTGTGGTTCACTTCCAGTTTTGAAGCTTAGCTATGTGGGGGAAGGCAGTTTTCAAGGGAGAGGAAGGGTTAAGCACGACATTTCTGCTTATTGATTCTCCCCGGTAAGTCCGTGTCTACCCTCTGCCCCCAAAGTTAACATTATGGAGAAACCACTGGCCTGGAGGCTTTGCCCAGTTCTGTCCAGCAGCTACGGCCAAACGCAGTAGAATTTAGTGTTTCATATGCATATTAAAAACATACAGACACCAAGGAGGTTCTGCCATTCGTGCTCATGACTATACAGAGCAACAGCTTTCCCTTTATCAACAAAGAAAGAATGCTTTATCTTTCCGAAGCTGTCACTCGCAGGATATTTTAGATTTTCCAGATTTTAAAATGTTGCGTCTCCGTCAAATCTTACAGCGGTCTCTGAACCAGCATCCATTTAAAACAAAGGTTCTCATTTATTTATTTACTGAAATCCCCAATAGCGTAGAGACCACATGTGAATGGGGGGGGGGGGAGGAAATGGTTTGTCACCGTTTTCATACTCGGGATTTATTCTTTTGAGCATTTATGCAAAGTGGAAGTTCAGACTTAGGATGCCCATTCTCAGTTAGGGTGCTCACTTCGATTTATGCGCATACATTTACTCCCTTTTAAAAAAATTAGAAGAGCAATAAATAGAGGCAAATGGTAGCTAACTCTTGCATATGATAAAAAAAACAACGAAGCTGCTAAAGAATAGGATTCTTTTCTTGTGAATTTTTTTGTGGCTGTTCTTCATTTTTATAACTGACTTCCTACAGTTGACTGCTGTTCTCCTTTCTTTAGAAAGAGTAGGCTAGGTTCTGTCTCGGCAACTCACCTCTTTTGTTACTTTATGCAATGTCTAACAGAGAAGGCATAGAAGGGGGCTGGAAGGGAGAGTGTGCGACAATAGTTTTCTTCAAAAGACAGATTTTCATCTCCTTTGCCTGCATGAGGTAGATGCCTGGGGCATGTGCTATTCTAACTAATTGTTGCTATAGAAATCCTAAGAGTTACCAAGATTTAGGAAACGTTGCGGCGCTGAAAGAGCATTACATTATTTCACAACTGTGAAGCAGATAAGAAGGTAACTTTCCCCCTTTGTTACCAGTCCCTTTTTGAAGGGAATATTTTTACCTAGTGTGCTTGTTCTTAAGCAGGTCAACCTGCCTTTTTTTCAGGGACTGTGTGTGTGTTTTATTCTCTAAAAATAATGCCCTTCGTACCTCTTCCCAGGCAGACAGCTTCATGTAAAAGAGGCTTGTGTGTGAAATTATAGGCACAGCAGAACCCTATGCGTGTTTACTCAGAAGTAAACACCACAGCGCTCACAAGGGCTTATTCCCAGCCCAGTGTGCATAGGATTGCAGATGCACAGCTCAATCCTAACCAGGTCTGCTCAGAGGATTGCCCTACTGAATTCTGTAGAAGCTCATCCAGAGAAACGGGGTTAGGACTGCAGGCTAAATTACTCAGCTAAATCATATATTAGTGTTGAGCTCAACCCACCCCCTACTCTGCCCTGAGAAAAATTCTGAGATTTATCTCCCTCCCCCCACTTCCCCAACTAGAAAAAAAGAAGTCAGTTTTGCAGTATTTTCTTTAGGTATTCTCTTTTTAAACTTAAAGGTTTCCAACATATAATACAATAAAAACCCAAACAAAGGTAATATCTAAAGAGAGCAAAATAATAGAAAAGAAGAGGGGGCGCGGGGAAAGAAAAAAAGAAACACACCTACACAAACACACGATTTGGTATTCTATCAACCTCCTATCTTAATCTTCAATTCACAAGATCCCCATCTTCCCAGCTTCCACCTGGGACAGGCTTCCATCTTTCTCAGCCGCATACCCTGAGAAATGCCACTCTATTTTGTCTCTCACAAAGATCTCTTCTATCAGTCTTCTCTCTGTAAGTTCATATCATGCTATTCATATCATACTTACAAGTAATATTATTGAACATTAATTAAAAATATCAAAAACTAAATAAGAAGAAAAAGCAGAAAAGCAGAAATAGAAAAAAAGAGAGACTTCTGCTCTTCTATCTGCCAGTTTTCTCTAGGTATTCTCCACCATTTGTTTTGTGGCAGCTGCCATTTCCCAGCTCACCACCCCTCACCAAGCCTCAGAGCAACGTGAGATCAGGGGCCTTGGAAAAAATGCACAATGGTAGACTAGGCCGCCCAAAATGTCGCTGCTGTTGCCAATTGAAGCAGCAGCAAAGGAAGAAGAAAGGTGTGGGGGGGAAGCTGTTGGAGAATTCCTCCTCTCCTTGGAGAGCTTTGGTGAAATGGTGCTGCCAAGAACTCCGCCAACAAATTAGGGTGGAGTATATCAAGAGGAAGTGACGCGGGTGGTGCTGTGGGTTAAACCACAGAGCTTAGGACTTGCTGATCAGAAGGTTGGCGGTTTGAATCCCCGCGACAGGGTGAGCTGCCGTTGCTCGGTCCCTGCTCCTGCCAATCTAGCAGTTCGAAAGCACGTCAAAGTGCAAGTAGATAAATAGGTACCACTCTGGCGGGAAGGTAAACAGCATTTCCATGCGCTGCTCTGGTTTGCCAGAAGCGGCTTAGTCATGCCGGCCACATGACACGGAAGCTGTACGCCGGCTCCCTCGGCCAATAAAGCGAGATGAGCACCGCAACCCCAGAGTCAGTCACGACTGGACCTCATGGTCAGGGGTCCATTTACCTTTACATCAAGAGGACGTTTGCACACACCTCACCATGTATATCATACTCTCCAGCATTTTGCCGATGAACACAGGGACCTCGTATTCCATAATAATAAAAATTTTGTTGCTTATACCTCACCCATCTGACTGGGTCACCCCAGGCACTGTGGGCAGCTTCCAACATATATCAAAACATTATAAAACATTAAACCTTAAAAAAGGCCAGATACAGGGCTGCCTTCAGATGTCTTCTAAAGGTTGTATAGTTACTTATCTCCTTGGCTCGGGGGATCGCGTGACTCCATCCCCTCTAACATTTCTCCGATGAAAATATGGACACCCTAAGGGATCAAAGGACATTCTGGGATTAAATCAGAAACTGGGATGGCTTCTGTAAATCTGGGACTGTTCCTGGAAAATAGGGACACGTGGAGGAGCTGGTATACATATAGCTATATCAGCCAGCACCTCACTTCAGACACTTTGATATGCTTCAGGTTTAGCACAATGGGACTGGCAAATGATCAGTGTGTATCTGTGTATGTGTGCAAGTGAGGCCTACAGAGGTATCTCACTTCCTCAATTAACTCATTTCCTCCATCTACACAGCACACAAGGCTCTGTGTGCTTAGGGTGGCAGAGGTGATGCAGGGGAGGGGAAGGAAGATAAAGGAGTATTGTGCCCTTCACTGAGTCATTTCACCTTGCCCAATTGCATTTCTCTCTCTCCACACTGTGTTCCAAACCCAACAAATATGGCGGAAGTGGAGAAGGCAAGCACCGCTACCTCACTTTCTCTTCCTGACAAAACCACAAGGAAAATATACAAAGGTGCTGTGGAAAATTGGTTTTATTTTTAGAAAAGGGCCTGACACAACTGTTTCCAGAGATGGAAAGTAACACCAAAAGCATGCCTACCTTCGCAAACACTTTAGTGATCCCATAAGGGATCTCCCTGATGTAGGCTGCAATCCTAAGTAGGAACCAAAGTGTGAATTTGTGGCATTCTCTTGTTTCTGTACTCTCCTTCTTCCTTTGTGCTCTCTCTCTCTCTCTCTCTCTTGGAAGGAGAAAATGAAGGCTTCCTGGCCACTGTGTGGTCTAGCATTGTAACCCTCTCCCAAAAGTGGCACAGTGGACCCAGCATGTCCCCAGCTCTAAAGCTGCATCCAGAAGGTGAGATTTGAGAAGATCAAGGGAAGTAATAGTGCCACTGTATTCTGCTCTGGTCAGACCTCACCTGGAGTACTGTGTCCAGTTCTGGGAACCACAGTTCAAGAAGGACACTGACAAACTGGAACATGTCCAGAGGAGGGCAACCAAAATGGTCAAAGGCCTGGAAACGATGCCCTATGAGGAACGGCTAAGGGAGCTGGGCATGTTTAGCCTGGAGAAGAGGAGGTTAAGGGGTGATATGATAGCCATGTTCAAATATATAAAAGGATGTCACATAGAGGAGGGAGAAAGGTTGTTTTCTGCTGCTCCAGAGAAGCGGACACGGAGCAATGGATCCAAACTACAAGAAAGAAGATTCCACCTAAACATTAGGAAGAACTTCCTGACAGTAAGAGCTGTTCGACAGTGGAATTTGCTGCCAAGGAGTGTGGTGGAGTCTCCTTCTTTGGAGGTCTTTAAGCAGAGGCTTGACAACCATATGTCAGGAGTGCTCTGATGGTGTTTCCTGCTTGGCAGGGGGTTGGACTCGATGGCCCTTGTGGTCTCTTCCAACTCTATGATTCTATGATTCTAAGATGTGCCTTGAATAGATGAAAGAGTTAGGACTATGGAGAGGTGTGTGTGTGTGGCGGGAAGAGCTGTGAGGGGGAAAGTAGCAGAAAGTTTGGGGAAGAGAGGCAGGCATCAAGCTACAATGCTAGATCATTCACAATCCTCCATGCCCATCCACCAGTTTTAGTAGCTGCTTAACTATGCACAATTAGTGATGAGCAAATCCATACTTCGTCATCCTGTGTGTAGTCTGGATTCCTTCCCGAACCTCCCAATTTGTCCAGTCCCATATATGAAAGTAAAATTGTTCCTATCCCGTCCCTGCCCTGCCCTGCTCATACATTGTTTTTGTGCTGTTCATTTCTTTAACATTTAGACATGTTCATTATATAAAGAAGGATGTTCCGCATCCTGTTTATTTAGTTAAGTAGATAACCTTTCGTTGAGTGGATCACCAATTTGTTTTGTTCAGTAGATGTCTTGTCGCAACCCTAACTGAAGGGTTGGTCAGGTACAAGTGATTTGCAGACATAATGGTCAGAGATAATGTCATCTGGAAGCAGTACTGTCAGCATATTACACAAAGAGGCTTATTTGCTGAGACCCGTTAACCCCTTAAAAAAAGAAAATGCTACACAGTTGCAGAATTTTGTAGGTGCTGCACAGATAGAGTGTTGTTATGGTTGAGGTGCACCAGTGAGGCTGTGCCTGCTCTTCACACTGTGGAGTCCAAGATGTAGCACTGACCACCAACTTTAGCTTTAAACAAGGTTTGGACAAATTCACGGACAATAAGGCTTTCAATGACTACTGGTCATGATAATGATATTCTTCTTCCACTGTCCAAAGCAGCAGGCCTCTGTCTAAGACTCTGCTGCTAAGAATCAGAAGTAGGGAAAGAGGTTCTGCCCTGAGGTCCTGCTTACTGGCTTTTCAGAAGCATCTTCTTGGCACTGTGGGAACAGGATGCTAGACCAGATGTGTCCTTGGCTTGATCCAGCAGGGCTTTTTGTATGTTCTGCTAAGACTCATGAGCCCCTCTCTCTTTCTTTTTTAATGCATCAACCAATCCCATCCACCTCTGCAAATTTATAGCTGTTAAGATTAAAGTCCCTAGAAGGGGAGGAATTTACACCATCCATGGCCAGACCAGTTTCTTTCATTATCTAAATAATGTGCCACATTCCCTTATGTAGGGAGAAAAAGGTTTCCTTTTTTCGTGGAGCCAAACACCACTCAGTAATTCACCAAGAAGATTGAAGAATACAGTTTAAGCTGGTGGAAGTCATTCTGGGCTGGACTTCAGGGTACCAGAACACCCCAAATCCATGCGTAAATGTGGATAATATCTCCAGAATCCTTGAATGAAAGTAAAACGAATTCTACATCTCCCTGGGCCTGATCAAAGATATTTCAGGTTGTGCCAGAGATTTATTGTCAATCTGCAATTCTTTTTGGAAATTAAAGTGAATCAAATGCAATCACTCTCTGAACTTATTTTGCCCTGTGTTCTTTCCTTCTATTTTGCTTTCTTGGGTGGGTTCAACAGAGCGGGTGAAAACATTTATAATAATTACTACTATAAATGAATTACTATTTTAAAAGTGGTGATTTGAAACAATGTCAGAGGCTGGAGCAGAGAATGAGCAGGGGCTGACATAGGAAGAAGCGACAATTGCCAAATACAGTGAGAGGGGAATTGGGAAAAGCCTGCATACTTGAGAACTTTTGAAGCAGCCATAGAGATCTGTGCACTGTGTAGATGGAGGAAAGGGAGTTAATTGAGGAGGTGAGATACCTCTGTATACCTCACGTACACACACTCACACTCACACACATACACCAGATACACACTGATCGTTTGCCAGTACCATTGCACCCATATCTGCTTTTCTCCTTGTTAAAACTGGTTTGTGTTTTTGTTTTTTAAAAAACAATTCCTCGGTGTCTCTCCACCCCTGCTTATCTCAAACCTTTAAGGTGTTTAAAGCCACAATTTTTGTATCCATATTACTCTCTTCTCACTTTATTCACACTTCTGTTCTTGTACAGCAAGAAAGGGGGCACACTGAAATGACTGTTTTAAACTTTTCCCTTTCATTCTTCAGCTGCCACATGTGCGAGAGATAAGACCCCTCAAATAGTCCATAGTGCCTTCTCAGAATGTATTTAATTCCTGTTACCATGTTTTGTATTCAACCCGAAGTTCTAGATTCAGTGTAGTAATTTAGAAGAGATGTTTTGTTAACAACCAAGCATGCATATGTACACATTGTACATTAATTGAACTCCACCTTCTCTAACTGAACAAGCCAACTGCCATGCTTTCTCTCAAGAGTCTATTAATCTTAAATGATGTTGCATACATCAGCATGGGTTGTGTGTGGTGTGTGTGTGTGTGTGTGTGTGTGTGTGTGTGTTCAAAGGGGGCTGAAGAATAGGAGAGCTGAAGAGGCATGGAAACCAGGTGGTCTGTGCACAAGGGGCAGCTGAAAGCAGGCGGAGGGGGAGGGAAGGAGCGAAGGTGAAAATGTGAGTGCAAAGGGGTGTGTGGAAAAGGAGGAAGCAGCAGGCACTGGGATGGGGGTTGAAGAGGGAAACCAGGGCACAAAAGGTTCTGAAGAACAGGAGGAGATGGTGGCTTGACAACTGGACAGAAGGTGAAAAGGTTGTTTAGCAGTTGCAATCTGTGAGAGGAGGAACATGTAGGTTTCCATGAGGGTGGTTTGTGTGGTAGGTGAGTCGAAGGCATGGGCACAGGCTTGAAAGCGAAAACATGGCAGGATAATAACAAAGAAGATTTAAAGAAGGGACTAGTGGACACTCAAAGCAGTAGAAATATGAGATGATTGGACCCCACTGAACTTGAAGCATGGGAACCCCCAACAAAAAAGTATAATTTGGCAAAATATTTGGACTTTATGATATATATTTGTATAATTTGGAATATTTAATGTGATTTGATTGGATTGTTAAAATGGAAAACTTAATAAAAATTATTTTTAGAAAAAGAAAGCAAAAACATGGCTGTAGAATAGACGAGAGAAGAGGCTTCGGAAATGGGGTTGGGTAGGTGAGAAGTGAGCTTAGCTGTCACACAGGGTGGGAAGGGGAAACACTTGAGGGTTAATAGGGGGAAGTTGGAGGGGGCTGGCAATGGGGGGTGAGTAGGACATGGCCTCAAATAAGAATATGGTATGAGCCTGCTGGGTTGGTCCAAGAACCCACCTAGTCTGAGAGCCAGTTCTCACAATGGCCACTCAGATGCCAATGGAAAGCCAAAAAGCAGGCTCTGAACTTTTGAACGTTTACAGTAAAAGAATGAAGAGTCCTTCGAGCCACATTGGTGGTTACCTTGGTAAGGGGGATGCAAGAGAAGTGGGTGTGAAGAAACGGAAGTCGAGCATAATTTCCTTCCCCTTTGCTGTGTTTCATGGCTTGCATACTTGAGAACTATTGAAGCAGCTATAGAGCTTGGTGCAATAATATTTATATATCATACCTAGTTTCTGTAAAGTGTGTGTGTGAGAGAGAGAGAACAAGAGAAAATAAGAGAAAAGGAGAACCAGAGAACAAGAGCTATGTCAGGGAGAAGCCGAGGCCATTTGTCCCACAGGAAATAGTGGGAGAGAAACTTCATTGTTCAGGATGCTGAGTAAAACAGACACCAGGCATAATCTGAGGGCCACAAATACAGCAAAACAGTACCTCATGATCAGAGGGCCACAAATATAGCCACTAATAGTGACCGAGAATGCAGTTCTGACAAATATTTCTAGCAGATTCCACCAAAAGAATGTATTTTTCAAAAGCAGAAGGAAGAAAGTGATCTTTCAAAATGGTGTTGGGGTGTGTAAAGTAAAGGCTAAAGGGACCCCTGACCATTAGGTCCAGTCGTGGCCGACTCTGGGGTTGTGGCACTCATCTCGCTTTATTGGCCAAGGGAGCCGGCGTACAGCTTCCGGGTCATGTGGCCAGCATGACTAAGCCGCTTCTGGTGAACCAGAGCAGCGCACGGAAACGCCGTTTACCTTCCCGCTGGAGCGGTACCTATTTATCTACTTGCACTTTGACGTGCTTTCGAACTGCTAGGTTGGCAGGAGCAGGGATCGAGCAACGGGAGCTCACCCTGTCGTGGGGATTCGAACCGCTGACCTTCTAGTCGGCAAGTCCTAGGCTCAGTGGTTTAACCCACAGAGCCACTCATGTCCCTGTCAGGGTGTGTATGGTAATGCAATTCAGCATCAGGCACTAGAGGGGAGTAGTTGTAACTAAACACACCACTGCCGCCTCTGCTCTTGGTATCTCACCTCCTGATCCATAGGTGCATCACTGAGATACCCAATACTTTGCCTCTGTAGAGCATGAAGAGAGAAAGCTGAAAATGGGAGCATTGGATTGGCTCAGCTGACATGCACTGCACTGGGCAAAGCTCCTCATAGAATAACAGAATTGTAGAGCTGGAAGAGACCCTGAGGCTCATCTAGTCCAATGCAGGAATCTCAACAAAAGCATCCATGACAGGTGGCCATCCCGCCTCTGCCTAAAAACTTCCACTGAAGGAGAGTCCATCATCTTCCTTGCCCCTCCCCTAGCCCTCTTAGTAAGCTCAAGCAACCCAGTGTTTGGAAAGCAATTGGGCTGCATCCATGCCACTTCTTGGCTGCTGCTGGCTGAGCCTGACTAACCCCTAGAGTCAATGGCCGGCTTTCAATTCCTCTAGAATTTGTGGGGCCCTGCATGATACCTGCTCTGGTCTAGGGATGTTAAAAGGTTTCCTTGGTGGTCCGGCTCCTTCCTTGGTGGCCCCCTCCTTTAACTTGGTTGTGGTGCACAGGCTGAAATGTCTGTTGCTATGCTGTGAGTTTAAGTCCCAAAATCCACGTTTAGAAAAATAAGTGTTGGGTGAGAAGGTCAAATCTTTCTGGAAACAGTGATTTATGATCAAAAAGCTCTTCCCTATGAGATTTGCTGTATTATTCTAGTTCCCTGGCATTGAAGGCAGGTCCTGGAGTGGAGACTTAGTGAGTCCTGCTGGACACCAAATACAATTTGTCTCAAATTATTATCGTTTGGCGATGCTAACACCACTCCTTATACCACTATTCTCTAGTCCTACATTGTATAGCAGGGGCTAAGGATCTAACATAGGACTTGGAAACCTAATGGCTTGCTTTGAACCCAATGGCTGAGCTGAAATTTGAACCAATACCCTTCCATCTTATGGTTAACATGTGCGTGCATACACACACATTTGACCAGAATATATACAAATAGCAAACACTGCTTAGGTTTTGCACTTCCAACACCCATTTTTTATTACAGCAGAATCCTCCACATGCCGACTCAACCAGTGAATCCCGTTCATTTCAATGGGGTTTACTCCCATGTACATGGGCACAGGATTACAGACTTAACCACCCGATGACATCACAAGGAGTAAACCAAATGCCCTTCTTATCTCCACCATTGTCAGGGTTTATGATGGTAAGAGCTGCATTACTGCATTTGCCTCTGACGTGCAGCAGAATTATTTGACTTTCAGCCATTTTGCTTCTCTTAAATAAGGGGAATAGCCTAGAGCTGGAACTTTTTCTTCTTTTTTTAATATACAAATTTCAGTGCCAAAGTCACACGCCTTTGTGCAGTGGTGCAAAACTCAGGAATAGCAAAATATGGAATTGCTAGAAGGTGCGTGTATATGTGTATATATCTATATAGATACAGATATTAAATGATGGGAAAGCCGCCCTTTCTGGCTTTAGGAATTTTATATTTGCAATTAGTGCATTTTTTCGTAAAAAACAAAAATGTTTAGGGGTACTCTAATTTTGACTCAAGAAAATACCATTTTATAGCTCAAATCGGGAACTGCGTCCCCCCAGGAAAAACCCACTGTTTGCAAATGTGGAGGAGGGCAGGTGGTGTTGGGGAGATGCAGACAGATTTCCTGTGCCTCTCGCAGATTTCCATATCATTTAAAAAAATCATCCTGTTTATTAACTTTAAAGGGGTTTTCTGAGTCCAAGAGAAAAGGCTGTCATAAGATACAAACGGGAAAGCACAGCTGGATAATAAATTTCTAGCGAGAGGTGCCGTCTGCTGAGTTCCAACTGCATATATCAATAAAACAGAACCCTTGCAAACAGGTCATGCTTGCTGGTCTTTCAAGAACTGCTAAACCATTTATCTATTTTCAGACATTTTCTCCAGTCTTTGAAATAAAAGCCAATTGCGGCCCCGGGTATCAGGATTTTTTTAAAATAAAAAAAACTAGCTGTGAGTGTTTCAGACCAGTCCACAATGTACATAATGTTACACTGAAAAAGGAGCTATTTTCTAGCTTTCCTTTTGATAATTCCCTCTTTCAGTGTTCTGTGGTTGCCATTATTCCCTCTGTGTCAACATGTCCTCGGTTGGAATGCTTGCTTGGCTTCTATTTTGTAGATTCAAAGACTTATAATCCTTTTGCTCCTCATTCACAACTCTACAGAGAAAGTTATTAGCGTCAGCCGTATCTTTTATTGTATGTAGGGGGCATGAATTCTTCTCTTTTTTTTTTTAAAAAAAAAACCTCTCACAAAAAGATAGATTCTGCAGAGCAATTTTTAAAATCGCCTTTGAAATATGCTTTATTTGACAAATGGTGGAGGGGAAAGGGGAAAAAAACCAGACTAACATCCGATGAACTGGTAGGTGAGGAGAGAAGGCCAGCAGATCAAAGCCACGTTCTGTATTACCTATAGCAACTAAAGTTCATTAAATGAACTAGATGGATCACAAAGCAAAATGTTATTAGGGAAATTTATGCTGGGAACACAATTTGCTCCTACCAAGATGGGTTTGGAAGATGAACACAGATATTAATTATGCTGTTTCTGGGTGGTTGTATTTTGATGGACATCAGTAGGGAAGTGTGTTTTGAAGTAATTAGGGGGAAGACGATTGGTTGGGTCGTCAATAAATTGAAGTGCAGAATGTCATGCTCTCTGTTCAGGGCTCTTCCAAGTTCTGATCTTTTGTAAGAAGCAAGAGCCCATTCGCAAAACCAAAATTTGAAAATTGTTCCCTTTGGTTCCAACATAGGATTAGCATGGCATGGATAATGTCCAAAGGGGCCATAGAAAGCAAGGAATAGACAGCCATTTTGGATGGAGTATGCCAGAAGAGACCAGTGACTGTCTCTTTAGATTTTCTTTTCCGCCCAGCCATATGTGGGGATATGGAGAACTAGGCCAAACTGTGTGTAAAGCTGTCTTTAGGTACCTGCATCTAGTGGATGGAAGCTAGGGATATGCCTGCAAACCTTCCCCAACAATCCTCATGTGTTTTGTCCAGGATGCTCAGTCCCTGATGTTCCCATGGGGTGTACTAATCCGTCAATTTTGGATCCCCAGATTTCACATTTTCCCAGTCATAATTTCAGTTCCTCGCATTCTGTAACAATTAGTGGGTTTAAAAAAAAAAATCCCCGTGAAAATTCACCAGCTAATTTCTCCTCATAAAAACACTTTTGTATGCAGCTATTTTCACCAATATATGCATTTTTATGCACAACCGCTTGGCTGGAGAAACACACTGCCAAATTCGGAGAAGTACAAATTTCAAGGCATGGCTGTGCTTTGGTTCACAAACTGTTTCAAAAAGCGTGGATATGGCAGATTCACCTGAATGAAATTTCCCCTCCTTCGCTAGTTCAGCAGGGCCTGAATACACCTGGTGTTACGGTGTGTGGTTGCTGCGTCTCTAACAACTTGCATGCCTGGACTCAAGGAGGGCATAATCAAATAATGTCTCATAGCCAGAAAACCCTGCACTTTGTGTGATCATTGGAGGCAATTTTGTACAGCCATCAAGTCATCAAGTGTGGTGGAGCCACCCATTACTGCAACTGCTGAGAAACTGCATTCCCTCTATACTTATCACATGATTGGTTTGGTAATCTCAGTTCCTCCAAGGGCAAGTTGCTACCAGGCAGTTAATTATAGTATCACAGGAGACTCACAGCTTCATAGCTTCCTCTGAGCTTTAGGTCTTTTAGTTTCTTCCTTTGCTTTTCTCTGCCTACTGATTGCATAGATAGCACTTGGTTGTTTCGAGCTGGTTAAGTCTTAACTGTCTGTGCACCAAGACATTTTTGAGTCCAGCTCAGCCTCCATAAGGTTAGGCCTTTGTGGTTTCAGACTTGCTGAGTGTCTGCTGAGCTCGGATGAGGTCATTCTTTGTGGGCTTCCCAGCTTCAGAGTCCTTTAATGCACTTCCTGTAAACTTCTCAGGCTATTTGAGATGAGCACCGCAGAAGGAGAAGTGTTGCTGTCCCGACAGAGAGTCATGGCACAATAGACTCCACAATGTGCCAACATTTTAAATAAGGAAATTGGATTTAGCATATATGTGCAAGGCAGTGTGTACCCCGTGTTAAACAGATCTAATGATTCTGTATTGAAATGGACAACAGGAAAGACGAAATGGCTTTGTAGGAAAAAGGAATGTTTTGGACATTCAGGTCAACCAGTCACACAGTCTAATGAGGAATGGTTCTTGTTTCGTGAACTTATACGAGGTATGTACATTGTGTTGTTTTCAAGGTACGGAAGTTGGCAGTTTTACTGAGTAATGAAAAATGGCCCAGACATCCCTTTTGAGTGCAGCAGAGGACATATCAAATCCACTGGAACTTTGCATTAGAATCAGGAAATTCATTTACATCGATACAGACAATGCTACAAGAGTCAGGAGGTCTTTATTCTTAAACAATAAAGAAAAGGAATAAAAATGCTGAAGCTCCATTTGTCTTCTTTTCATGATTAATTGTTGACTTCAAGATTGCTCTGGTAGTGATTCAGTATATGCTGTATTGTACAGTATATAATAGAATCACAGAATTGTACAGTTAGAAGAGACCCCGGGGTCATCTAGTCCATGCAAGGGAGAATCTTCATTATCTGCCCAGGTATAGATTTAATCAATCCAAAAATAAATAGATAAGTGAATAAATTTATCTATATAGTGCCAGCAAAAATTAAGCAATACAGAAAATAAAGCTTTATAATTCTATAATAAGATATTGCAGTGTTGCTTTTTATAAGCAAATATTTACAAAATCAATGTTATAATATTTGATCCTGCCTGATCTATACCATGTACAATGATCAGATGGAGAAGTGACTTGTATGAACAATACATTCACCATACATTCAAAGCACATTTAAATCACAAAATCCTGGTTCAAGTAGTTTGCCCCTCACAGTACTACAATTCCCAGCACCCGTAACAAACTACCGCTCCCATTATTCTTGTTTTGGAGGGGAGAATGTGATTTAAATGGATGGCGTGTATGCTGCCTAGAACTCCCACAGATGTACTCTCACTTCTGTTTCCATGAGCAGAGCACTTTCAGAAATGATTCTTCAAGATAACATATGTTTCTTTGACAATTGTCATATTGGCTATATTCACCCCATGCTTTCAAAGCACATCCCCACCCACTCATTTGGTAATGGTGTTGAGGATTTTAGCTTCCCAGAGAAGCATAGCCTGGAGTTCCCAGGATTCCTTGAGGGGAAATGTGCTTTCAATGACATAGTATGCATGCAGCAGCCTGCCTCCATCAGTTGTGTCTAGTCATTGATGGGGTACCAGGGTGTTATCTATCTATTTTTACAGGAGGCATGCTTAACATTTTGCATCCCATGCCTGACTGATCTTCCCAGACCCTTCACCTCAGCCACATTGAGAATGTGCAATGTGCAAGGGTGTGTAGGGCTTTACATAACAGCCCAAAGCAGTGCTGACCTTAGAAAACCACTGTATCTACACTACTTAGCTGAATGGCTTGGATTGACTCCATCTTTCTTATCATCACTATCGGTTTTAGCTTTTCAACTTTCCATACGTTTGTCAGGAAAAGAACAACTGTATTTCTGTTATCTGGCCTATGTGACAATGCTCTGTTGCCCACAACCCCTCGCTTCGTTTCCCTGACCCTAATTAGCATAGTCCCCCCCCGATATCTTCCTAGAACCCTTCTCCCTGACATCTAGTTCACACTAGGGTTTAAAGCCTAAATCAATTAAGCCCAAATATCGGAAAGACCACCTTCTTCCCTAGGTTTTATGAATGGTAGAGGGGACCCTCTTGGTAGTTCCACCTTCCTCAGGAGTTTGGGGTGGTGGTGGCCCAGGAAATGGCATCCTCTGTGGCAGCCCCTAAGTTGTGGAATTCCCTCACAGAGTTATGACTTGCATAAATCAGTTGGCACATAGTAAAGCAGGGGTTTCTTTTGGTTTTCACATGGGATAAGAGCATTGAAACAGGGACGCGGGTGGTGCTGTGGATTAAACCACAGAGCCTAGGACTTGCTGATCAGAAGGTCGGCGGTTCGAATCCCCAAGACGGGATGAGCTCCTGTTGCTTGGTCCCTGCTCCTGCCAACCTAGCAGTTCAAAAGCATGCCAGTGCAAGTAGATAAATAGGTACCACTCCGGTGGGAAGGTAAATGGCATTTCCGTGCGCTGCTCTGGTTCGCCAGAAACGGCTTAGTCATCCTGGCCACATGACCCGGAATCTGTCTGTGGACAAACGCCGGCTCCCTCGGCCCATAGAGCGAGATGAGTGCCACAACCCCAGAGTGGGTCACAACTGCACCTAATGGTTAGGGGGACCTTTACCTTTAAGAGCATTGAATGAGGTGAGTCTGACTGAACGCAACCCGAATGAGTCCCACTTACAAACTAGTGAGCTTCCTGTTCCTGCTTTAACGTCATGCTACTTCCTGTTCTTTTCCGTTCCTTCCTGTTTCTGAACGTTCCAAAGAGAAGATGGGGAAAGCCCAGTCTCTCCCATCTTCTCCTGAAATAAAACTACTGCCACTTTGCCAAAGTCTGCACTAGAACGATATCGCCAAGAGCCAAACAATGGCAGACCTTCCATAGATATTTTTGCCTAGTAACTAATTTGACAGTAGAGTGGCCCACATATTAGGGCACTCTGACTAGTGTCATTTTAAGATTTTTAAAATGCAAAAGAATGACTCATTCATGGCTGAGGGTACTACTTTGAATTTTTAAAGAAGAAATGAATTGCACTGGGTATTATGAAACCATTTTAGCGCTCACATTTCTGCTTCGTGTGCTAATGTCTCCCTTTTTGTTAGCCTGACCCCCTGTATTAAGAGATGTCCATAATTTAAAAGAACCCACCATTCCATAGAAAATGATGAACTGTCACAGCTCAACAATGTCCCCTATTTTAATATAACATGGTGACAGCCCTATGAATATCACACTTCCCTTATAGACATATATTTATCCAGTACTAAGGGCATGACATTTCTGTACTAAATCTAGGCTTTGGAAATTTTGGCAGTCCCAGAAAGTAGCCACTATCATCACATTGTGCTCCAAAGTCTCTGCCCTGCACTATTCATCTATTCCAGTGTTTCCCAACCTTGTGCCTCCAGCTGTTTTTGAACTACAACTCCCATCATCCCTGACTAGCAAGACGAGTGGCAAGGGATGATGGGAATTGTAGTCCAAAAACAGCTGGAGGCACAAGGTTGGGAAACACTGATCTATTCAAGGAGACCACGGCATACCACGCCCAAATGGATCTCCTGCCCCCATCCTACCAATGATAACCTCAGGGATACAGGGTACATAATACTGCACTAATAACTACCCAATGAAAAAAGCCCATATTTCATATTTCAATGGGTTAACTACATGTTAGGTATGCAATTAGTCACTTGCCTGGTCACCTGGAGTAAGTGGAACAATATTCCAGGTAACCAGTCATACCCAATCCTCACCATAGCTGCTAGCAAAAAACCATTCCCTTCCCCCCCAAAAAAGTGTATCCCAACCTGTAGGTCACAAGTAAACCCCAAATAGTTATTTCCTATAATCTTAAACTATGGATGAATGCCTCTTACAACTATTAGTTTTGTTGGTATATTATAAAGCTCTGTTGCCACTTGTAACCGAATCTCAGAGAGGCTTGAGCCTTAGCTTTTAAAAACCAGAGAACGTTCTCCAGTGGTTGGCAGGAGGGAAGACCTAAGGCCCAAAATTCATGCGACTAAAATCCAATGGGTCATCGCATGAAGTAAATTTGGGCTTGTGGGTCCATACCAAAAGAGTTTGAGAATCATGGCACTAAAGAAGCTTCTGGAAGCTTTCAACCAAAGGATTAGTGGGCCAACTCATATTGTTTTTCCCCTCACCGACCCCTTAGAATAGGCTCACGGTATTGTGAGTAGCATTGTATTGACAGTAGAAGCAACAACCGGCAAAATATTTCTGTATAGAATGTATATATAACATAGGTAAAGGTAAAGGTACCCCTGCCCGTACGGGCCAGTCTTGCCAGACTCTATGGTTGTGCGCCCATCTCACTCAAGAGGCCAGGGGCCAGCGCTGTCCGAAGACACTTCCGGGTCACGTGGCCAGCGTGACATCGCTGCTCTGGCGAGCCAGAGCCGCACACGGAAACGCCGTTTACCTTCCCGCTAGAAAGCGGCCCCTATTTATCTACTTGCACCCGAGGGTGCTTTCGAACTGCTAGGTTGGCAGGCGCTGGGACCGAGCAACGGGAGTGCACCCCGTCGCGGGGATTCGAACCGCGGCCTTTCGATCGGCAAGCCCTAGGCGCTGAGGCTTTTACCCACAGCGCCACCCGCGTCCCTATGCCCTGTTCCCTACCTGGGCTCCAGTCTTCAGTTTTGTAAACTTCCCTTTCTGAAGCAAACGTCTGCACCAAACGTCTGCAGTCTCTGAGTCCTATGCTCAGTTTCGTTTGGGCCCTACTTCCTCCTCAGCTTTCTGCAACATGGCTCCACCTCAGGTTCCTGATTTTGAGGGCACTGCCAACTTTGGCCCACTTGCTTTAACTGCAGTGCTCTGTGATGTTAGTGCTTTTTTGTGACAGTACAGAGTACTGCCAGCTCCATTTTTGTTGTCTGTGGCAGCCATTTTCTGCTGCTGCCCATGAAGCTTTGATCAAGTACTTGCACCAAATTTATTTTATTTTTTTTACTCAAAAAAATGTTGTTGTTTAGATTTCATACCCACCCTTAAGTATAGGATCCCAGTACAACAGTACATAAAAACACATTATTTAAAACAGTGAAAACAATTTGCAACCAGAAGAATAGGGTTGGTCCTAAAATCTCTCTTTCTCCCTCAGGTGTAAAAGCAAGGAAGGGCAAATCTGTTGATTTTTGCGTCTTTTAAGTTTCTGGGGTCCCCCCATCTTTAGTTCAGATCACATTTCCACATCCCTTTGTGATTTAAAAAAAAAAAATCCTCATGAAAATTCATCCACTGAAATTTCCAAATATACACATTTTGTACGCAACATTGCATATTTCCCCGAATATTTCTATTTTCCCTAATATAATGCAATTGTGTATATTAACTTTCACTAATACATGATTTTTAATGCACAGTTCAACTTAGCATATGCTTCCGTGTGCACATTACTTGACTGGAGATCTGCACAGCGAAATTTATAAAATTGCAAATTTCTAAGGCTGGTTCGCAGAGTGTTTCAGAAAGTATGAATTAAGTAGATTTGCCTTTACGTTTGAAGTGAAATCAAATTTCTGCCCCATCCACTGTCTTCGGCATATGACAACAGCTATACAATGTAATTGGCTTTCTTAGAAAGGAGAAAAGTATTGCACCTTGCTTTTAAAACATGTTGCTTCCCCCAAAGAATCATGGGAACTGTAGTTTCTGAAAGGTGCTAGGAATTATGTGTGAGGGGGAAACTACAATTCCCATGATTCTTTGGGGAAGTTGTGTGCCTTAAATGTGCATTAGAGATGCTTTAAATGTATGGGCTCTGTCCTAGACAGACTTGCCTTGAAAGAACCCCCATTTAACACAGTGCGAATTACTTACAAGTAGACATGCCTAGGAATGTGCTGTAACTCTAAAAACGGCTTTAAAATGTTTTCTGTGTGGTTCCTCATAGCTTTATCTGTTAAGAAAAACAAGATAATCATAGGTAACCATAAAAGCAAGCAGCAAGCAACTGTGATTTACAGTGGTACCTCAGATTACATACGCTTCAGGTTACATATGCTTCAGGTTACAGACTCCGCTAACCCAGAAATAGTGCTTCAGATTAAGAACTTTGCTTCAGGATGAGAACAGAAATCGTGCTCCAGCGGCATGGCGGCAGCAGGAGGCCCCTTTAGCTAAAGTGGTGCTTCAGGTTAAGAACAGTTTCAGGTTAAGTACAGACCTCCGGAAAGAATTAAGTATTTAACCTGAGGTACCACTGTATTGGGATGTATTTCTGTCACACAGATCAGGTGAGGGGAAAAACCTTAAAGAATCTGTATGGTTTGTTAGCATATATCTAAGACTGAACCATTGCCAAGTGATTCAAAATCAGGCTGTTTCGTATTAAATATGAAATAGCAAAACTAAAAATAAATTATTTGGTGAAAAATTCAGATTTAGGCCTAGAAAAAATCTCTAGCTCTGGTGATTCAGAGCTGAACTACACACAGTGCAGAATCTTGATCTACAGTTTTTCCTGGGTGTAATCTTTTCAGATGACAATGAGTGGGTAGGAGAAGGGAATTGCCCTTCCATGTAGCCATTATTCCCCACAAAACAAAACCTAGTATGAAGGCTGGAAAGTTCGTTTCCACTACATGCTAGTTTATTGTATGGGGACCATTCATTCATACATTATATATACATCAACCAAAATTATCTGGTTTAAGTAGTTTAAACCCAAGAAGTCATATGAATTCTGGGAAGGGAATCTGGAACTGAATATTGGAAAGGCAGAAATGGAAACATGCACAGGATCCAAGAGAAGACAATGACAGTGCATAAAAGAAGGAAATAAATACATATAAAAATCAGGCGGCAGATGTGTAAATGGGTCCCATGATTCACTTCTGTGAAGGGCCTTGTGTTTTTTTTCTCCCTCCAATACTTCTCAGACCTGGTGTTTGAGTCTGAAATGGCCTCAGGACTGCCAAATAGCAGTGACAGCTGCATCTTCATGCAGATACTTCCTTAAAGCCACATTTTCCTAGATTTGCCTTGAATGTGTGTCTAAACCAACAACAACAACTCTCAGCTTGTTTCAACAACACATTTACCTGTTTTAAAATTCAAATATTGTGATGTAAGTGGGAGAAGTGAAGGAGCTGTTGCTACAGGGCTTGCACTCCTTTCCCCTCCCCATTCCTCTTTCCTTTTGCATCGTTACCAATTTGATCTTTTACTCAGAACTGGTCCATGGCATTTTGCTTCCTGAAGCAAAAGACAAGAGGGAGCCCATTCTCAATTCCAGAACAATTTAGGTAGTATATATTTTTTTTTATAAAATTTTTATTAATTTTTCAAACACATAATAAAAAACAAACACATCACAAAACAAAAACATACACAACATTAAACATATATCGACTTCCCCTTACCTCCCTTTCGCTGCATCCTTATTCCAAAATTCTTTAGCAACCCTTTAGTCAATTTATCTAATTAACTTCCTTTTCATTAAATTTCCTTAAATTTGTTAGTTACAGCTGTAATTCTCTACTTCTTATCCCTTGACATCTTAACATTCCTCAATTTTACAACAATTTTTAAGATATATTTTGAATTTCTTCCAATCCTCTTCCACCGTCTCTTTCCCCTGGTCGCGGATTCTGCCAGTCATCTCTGCCAATCCCATAAAGTCCGTCACCTTTGTCTGCCATTCTTCCAGAGTAGGTAGTTCTTGCATCTTCCAATACTTTGCCAGAAGGATTCTTGCTGCTGTAGTTGCATACATAAAGAAAGTCCTATCCTTTTTTGGCACCATTTGGCCAACCATGCCAGGAGAAAAGCCTCAGGTTTCTTAGGAAAAGTCCATTTAAGGACTTTCTTAATTTCATTATAGATCATTTCCCAAAAGGCTTTAATCTTTGGGCAGGTCCACCAAAGGTGATAAAAAGTACCTTCAGCCTCATTACATTTCCAACATTTGTTAACAATTTAGGTAGTATAGAAGTGTGAATAATAATAACAAACTAACAAAACAACAAACATAAAAGTTTGCTCACATGACTATTTGAGTACTTTGCCATCAGAAAGTCCTCCTCTGCTTTATCAAGTCAGGTATTTTTTTGTACCTGAATGATAATGGGCTGTTGTTTTTGTCGCCTGATAGATACTGTGATAATGTCAGACAAATAAAGCTATGATTGCTTTCAAGAAAGTGTGGGTAGAACAATCCCGCATCTATGATTTTCATACAGGAAGGATGTAGGTGGCACATCTAGAAACCTTCTGAGACCTCTGCTTGGCAACTGTGCTTAACTTTTCAGCAAAATGTGCCATAGTGCTGCTGCTTCTACATGCCATACAATGCCCAAATAATCAATAATGTACTTTAATGCAGCAAACATTTGGAAGTTTCAACCTTTGTCCAACAATAGCTATTTTGGTGAAAAGGCACATTTGAAACAATGTCGTAATGCAAATCTCCACAGATGGAGCATTTCAGCAAATAAGCAGTAACTGCAATGTTTACCCACCCACCCAAACCCACCCACCATGATATGAAGGAGGGACTATAGAATGACCTCTGACCTGGAAGTTCCTCCTTTCTTATTACATCCTTCCTGCGACACATTAGAGAACTGTCAAGGGTCAGAACTCTGTGATCATCCCACGATAATGATAAAATACCTTGGTACCTTGGTTCTTGAATGTAATCTGTTCCGTTCCAGAAGTTGGTCTGACTTCCAAAACGTTCAAAAACCAAGGCGCAACTTCTGATTGGCTGCAGGATCTTCCTGCACTCAAGCGGAAGCTGTGTTGGATGTTTGGCTTCTGAAAAACGTTCAAAAACCAGAACATTTACTTCCAGGTTTTCGGCGTTCGGGAGGCAATTTGTTTGTTAACTAAGCCAAGCGAGAACTTAAATGAATGCAGTATTTTATATAATGGCTTCACAACATGAAGTATTTTATTTGTAATGCCACGTCAACCCCTCTAAGGGGGTCATATTCACAATCTGGGCTCAGGCTGAGAGAAAGCTGTCTGCCTAAGACCACCTACTTGAATTTATTTTATTTATTTCATACAATTTATGAAACCTGTGACAGAGCTTTCTGTGTACAGGGAATGGTTTGTTTGTTTTGAAATGCTGGAAGATTCAATCATGTGAGCTCCCACTTAGAAACTGAAGTGGTACCATCAAGACACAGGTTTTCCATCTTAGCTCCCATTTGTGAAAATGGGCCTATGTCACATCCTGAAGTTGTTCATGATATTATTATATAATACCCCTCACATTTTGCTTGAAATGCAGTGTAAACCAAAGTATAGGTAAAGGTAAAGGGACCTCTGACCATTAGGTACAATCGTGACCGACTCTGGGGTTGCGGCGCTCATCTCGCTTTATTTGCCGAGGGAGCTGGCATACAGCTTCCGGGTCATGTGGCCAGCATGACTAAGCTGCTTCTGGCGAACCAGAGCAGCGCACGGAAACACTGTTTATCTTCCCGCCAGAGCAATACCTATTTATCTACTTGCACTTTGACATGCTTTCAAACTGCTAGGTTGGCAGGAACAGGGACCGAGCAAAGGGAGCTCGCCCCGTCGTGGGGATTCGAACCACCGACATTCTGATCAGCAAGTCCTAGGCTCTGTGGTTTAACCCACAGCGCCACCCGCATCCCAACCATAGTATAAACTCTCCTAAATTGTAACATTTAGCTTTAACTAAACTGTCTTCTTTTCCCAATTTTCAAAAGCTTCCCGTTTAGATTTTAAAACAGTGGTAACTCTGGTTGTGAACTTAATTCGTTCCGGAGGTCCATTCTTAAGCTGAAACCGTTCTTATCCTGAGGCACACTTTCGCTAATGGAGCCTCCCACTGCACATGCAGTGCTAAGGACTGCAAGCTGACACACGCTCTTTACAACTGCGTAGGGTCTGCAAGCGGCAGATAAAATTAACATAGCCACATCCGGCAGCCCTTCGCCGTTTGAGCTGGAAGTCATGTGTCAGGAAACAAAACCAGTTCACATGCGAAGAACCACATACTCACATATGAAGCTACACTTGTTTCTTCAGTGCGGTGTTCAGTGAAAATGAAATATTCCTCCATTTGAGCTCCTCATTTCATTTTTTTAAAAAAGAATCCCACTTTATATTTTCACCCAAATATTATTTTCATTTCATATCTACAGTAATCTAAGTAAGCTGTAAGAATGTGTGTGTATCTTCTGTTGTCTAAATGATTATAGAACCCACCTGCAGGTGATATATCCCCCCCCCCCAATTGCTTTTTACCGAAATGCATAACCCTTCCCCTGTTTATTTACATCTGGGCAGTGGAGCAGGACTTCCTTGAACTGTGCTCAGGCGGGAACTATTTGCAAAAGCTGCAAAGTGGTTTGTGAACTGGTGACGTGCCAATGGAATTCTTCCTTCTCCTCCTGCAAAGCAAGGCCAGAGCTTTGCAGAGCAGACAAGTGAAAATTCAAAATATCTTCCTGAAAACTTAAAAAGTTTGAGTAATGCTCGATTGCCCTCTTTAGTAAGCTTAATCGGCAGAGGAAGAAGCTAACTTTCAAGGTGACTCATCTCAGTAGGAGCGGGGACTGGGCCCCTTTGGCAATGTTTCGGTTGTTCCTTCTCTCAATTTTGAGTCAAGAAGAAGAAGAAGAAGAAGAAGAAGAAGAAGAAGAAGAAGAAGGGGGCGATCCAACCAAAGTTAAGCACTTGTAAGGTCCACTGATTTCAAAGAAAGAAGGCATAGCCAACCCATTGAAATGAATGGGATTTAGACAAGAACATTGGCTACATTGTAGTCTATACTGCTAACCCTCTTACTTGTGGAGTTGGAAAAGGAAATATATAGGCAAGTATCCTTCGGGAAAGCGTGTTCTCCTTCATGGAGAGCATGTGTTGCGGTGGGGGCCGCCAGGACACTCCAAAGTTGGGGGCGGGCTAACTGATCATTGGCCACTGATGCGATTGGGGCTTCCCTTGTTGTTGGGAAGAAGTTAATGTTGCCATTTATTGATTGACAGCCAGAAATGCTAAAACTCCTTCCACGAGGCTAGGGCTTCCTCTTTTCGCCCGTGCATCAGATTGCCCGTCCCTCCCTCCCTAGAATAGGGTTGTTCGCTTTGACCTTGCTATGCCTGTCATGGGGTCGTCTGCTTTGGAGCGGGGGCCTGGTAGGAATTTTGTCCATCTGGCTGATTGGCTGGGGCCATTTGGTTTTTGCCTACTGCGTAGCAAATCGTCACAACTTGTAAGGTTGCGGTTAGGCATTGGTTTATGGTTTGGTTGGTTGAGGGGCATGGATTGGCTGTGCCTGCCCCTCTAATGCTGCTGCTGCAAGGGATTCCGTTAAAGGAATTGGGGGCTAACTATTGCTTGTCCACTCTGTCAAGGGGGCTCGGGCCATAGCAATGAGCTCCTGGTTGCATTTGGGGTGAGGGCAGGTTCCCTGCTCCGCGTAACCCCCAAGTGTATTCCCCCATTCTGACTTTCGCATCGTGCAGAATGTCAGTCTGTCCCCCATGGTGGGGGCAGATAGTCACAACCAATGCCTAAGCAACCACTCACAAATTTGTATTTTAATAAAGTTGTGGCCAAAATTATTGCCAAAAATCTTAAACAAAAAATTCTGTGTGATGTGTGAGTTATTGGGGTGGACCTGGGGATCTCGACATGCAAAGATACTTCAAATTGCTCTGTGCCTGGCACTGAATTGAAATATTTGTTTGATTACAGTTGTTTAACTTGAAGCCATTTGCTTGTCTGCTTTTTAATTGTTTTGCACGGACTTGCAATAGCATTCCTCATCAGCACCCAGAACACCCAGCCGAATACCAGGACCAAAATAGACAGACGAGGGAGTGGAGTGTTCTGCATAGGCGAGAAGGCCTGTGGAACTCCCTACCAATAGAGGTTCAGCAGGAACCTCTATTGTCCCTTTCTCCATACAACTTTTTGGAAAACCATATTATTCAGAAAAGGCCTTGCAACATAACTTTTCTCTTTTTAATGAACCTGTATTTATTGACGTTTTATTGATTTCTTAAAGTAAGGTTTTCTGGATACTTTTTTGCCGATTTCATCCTTCTATGTTACAGGCCACGAGGCTATATATTTTTATTTAGATTTCAAATATGTAAATGAACTAAATAAATACATAAAGTCAGCAAAGGCAAAGGTAGGCTGCATTTGGAAAATACCTTTTCCTTTACATTTCCTTACGTGATAATTTCTGCATTTTGTGCAATCTTTCACGCAACATGACAGCCGCTTCTGAAAATTTCGTGAAAGTTTAGCACTAATTTCTGCGTTCTTTCCTGGGGAGGGTGGGGAGAGGAACGTGTTTGCAACCCCATTAACTCAGAAAATTGAAGCGTTTTCATGTGATCAAATTTGGGGTGATATACTGGCACACGTTTCTTTATTGATCATAAAGCCATTGTTCCATAACACAACAGATTACTGGCAGTGGTGTGCAATCAGTGAACTATGGGAATTAGGATAGTCCCCATAATATTCCCTTGGTGCCTCCTTCCCAAAGCTCTGGAAGCTTCTGCCCAGCTTAGGGAAGGAGGTGCAATGCTCTGACATGCTCAGGTGTGCGACATCAGGGTGTCACGCACGCAACGTCCCCCTCCCCCAATTGCCCTCGCAAACTGGGATCTCTGGCCCTAACCATTCCCCTACGGGAAATTTCACTGCGCGCAGCTGGATGCTGCAGTGTACAGTGGTACCTCGGGTTACATACGCTTCAGGTTAGAGACTCCGCTAACCCAGAAATAGTAGCTCGGGTTAAGAACTTTGCTTCAGGATGAGAACAGAAATCGTGCTCCGGCGGCGCGGCAGCAGCAGGAGGCCCCATTAACTAAAGTGGTGCTTCAGGTTAAGAACAGTTTCAGGTTAAGAACGGACCTCCAGAACGAATAAAGTACAGTGGTACCTCAGGTTAAGTACTTTATTCGTTCCGGAGGTCCGTACTTAACCTGAAACTGTTCTTAACCTGAAGCACCACTTTAGCTAATGGGGCCTCCTGCTGCTGCCGTGCCACCGGAGCACGATTTCTGTTCTCATTCTGAAGCAAAGTTCTTAAACTGAAGCACTATTTCTGGGTTAGCGGAGTGTGTAACCTGAAGCATATGTAACCTGAAACGTATGTAACCTGAGGTACCACTGTAGAAGGGACATTAGGAATCAGGACAGAAGTGCTAGCATTACCATCAGCAAAAGTAACCCAATAAACTCCACCTCAGAATGCAGCCACAGTGCACCTGTATGGCCTGCTGGGTGTTTAACATCCCCGCCGCCTGGTTTTTTCCAGTGCTGAGCAAACAGGAAAAGCAAGAGTTTTATCATTTCCTGGAGGAGGCCTTGCATATAGCAGCTCACCAGCTCTGCAGGCCTGCCCTTTAAGAGCAAAGCGCTCGCTTCTTCACCGAATGTTCCCACACATTCTTACTGGGAACTAACATGAGAAAGATTTGCTTGAAGCTGTTCCCTTGAATCAGAGTTGCCTGCAGTCAAACCTCCTCAGCTTTAATGAAGATAAGCATTGCATATATATATATATATATATATATATATATATATATATGCAGGTTTTGGTGTCCTCGGGTGTCTTCCCGTGTAAAAGTTGGGGTGTCTAGGCGACGTTTCGACGAGGTCTCACTCGTCATCTTCAGGCTGGTGCTTTCGGCTTCTTGTTACTGGAACAGAGCAGGATCTCAGTGTTTGAGTTCCTATAAATACTGTTGAGGGGGTGTGGTGTATAGTCTGTTGAGGGGGTGTGGTGTATAGTCTTCTCAGAAAAACTCTTCACAAAGTTCAAGAGGTCAAGACACAAAGACTTTAGCAACTAATCCACACCTAATGACCCACCTAAGTGGTACTCAGGATATCACTCAAGAAATCACTCAAGATATCCCTCAAGTAATTAAGGAACAAAAGAAGAAAAGGCACACTAGCCTGGGAACTTCCTCTCTGCCCAGAACATTGGAGGCTATACACCACACCCCCTCAACAGTATTTATAGGAACTCAAACACTGAGATCCTGCTCTGTTCCAGTAACAAGAAGCCGAAAGCACCAGCCTGAAGATGACGAGTGAGACCTCGTCGAAACGTCGCCTAGACACCCCAACTTTTACACGGGAAGACACCCGAGGACACCAAAACCTGCATTCCTGTACCCGTGAAAATCTACGAAAGCATATATATATATATATATATATATATATATATATATATTTACCTGCTTAGGATAGTCAGGAAAGAACTTTAGTCCTCCACAGATGTTCCTCTGCTGTTTTATGGCAGCATTTTATCAGGGTTTATTTTCTTGGCAGCCTTACCGGTAGCGCTACTGCCAAACGTTTAGCTTTGTACCTACAAACCGAGGTTTGTTTTGTTGATAAAACAAATAGCACTGATGTCCTCTTCCTTGTAATAGTTTGCTCTCTTTCTCTCTCTCTCCCTGTCTCACCGGTAATAACTGAAATGCCACTGTACACCTCTGAAATAGCTTGTTGTCAAGGTCAGGAAAGATGTTTACAGGTCTGTTAAATTCCCTAGCTCATGTACCTCAATGCTGTCTCTGAGACAGGAGGGTAACTGGAGCATGTAATCACATGTTCTCCCAGCTATTGCCCGAAGGCTTTATCTGGGGCCTAAAGTATAGGCTTTTTAAAGTCCACAGCTGACTTTCAAAGACTCGGCCACTCTTACAGATTCTGTACCTAAGTGGGCTTTTAAAAAAATCAACCTTTTATTTTCCCTCGCCTGCTGCAGTCTTTCAGGCCGAAGTATGGAAATAAACAGTGCTTTTTTTCCTAAAAAAAATGTTTAGGGGTACTCTAATTTTCCTACTCATATTGAAATACTGCTCTTCAATGAGGCCAAACTTAGATTCGCAAAATGTTTAGGGGTATGCGTAGCCCTTTAGCCCCCCCCATAAAGAGATATCTATATCTCTTTATGGAACAATGTCCCATTAATTGCAATGAGAAATATTTACACACACTATTACGGACCCTCCAAGAATCCCTAGTTTCCAGGGACAGTGCCTGGAAGCTGTCCTGGTTTATGATTTGATCCCGGAGTATCTGACTTTTCCTTAGGAAAAGTATTGGTGGGTAGGAAATGTTAGAGGGTATGGTGTTAATGCGACTCCTGAGCCAAGAAGATAAGTAATTGCGTGTCAAGGTCCCCAAGACACCACAAATAAGAACACAATGACACCTGATTTTTGTTTAAGGTTTTTGGCATAATTTTGGGCACACCTTTATTAAAAATACAGCAATGTGAGTGATTGCTTAGGCATTGGTAGCGACTAACTGACCCCATACGGGGACAGCTCTGACATTCGCACCCCCCGCGAAGTCAGCAAGGGTAAGTCACCTTGGGGATAGAGACGGGACTGGGAACCATGCCTCACCTCTCTACAGAATGCTCCCAGGGGCTCTTGCGTGGCCCTAGCCCCTTGCCAGGGGGTTCGGACAAAGGCATGGCGAGCCCCTGGGTTCTTTTAACGGAAAACCCTTGCAGCAGCAGCATTTTGGAAGGGCAGGCACAGCCAAATCCATACCCTTCCACCAACCAATTCCCAAACCAATGCCTAACTGCAACCTTACAAGTTGTGACGATTTGCTACGCAGTAGGCAAAAACCAAATGGCACCAGCCAATCAGCCAAATGGACAAAATTCCTGCCAGGCCCCTGCCCCAAAGCGGACGACCCCATGACAGGCATAGCAAGGTCAAGCAAACAGCCTAACATTAGGGAGGGAGGGTGATCCGAAGCACGCAGCGAAAGAGGAAACTCGTCACTGCATGCAGTGTATTTAACAAACAGGGCTGTCAATCAATAAATGGCAACATATAAATCCCCCAGTAACAGTCTGCCCCTGCTTAAAGATAGCCAAACTCATTTGCCCAGCAACAGTGATGTGTCTTGTCAGCCCCCACCGCAACACGTGCTCTCTATGAGGGAGAACACGCTTTATACAACTGTTAGAAGAGTTCTGTTTTATTATGTTTTTCTATATGTTGGAAGCTGCCCAGAGTGGCCAGGGCGACCCAGCCACATGGGCAGGGTATAAAAAATAAAGTTGTTGTTGTTGTTGTTGTTGAATAGGATGTCCCTATTTTCATCGGAGAAATATTGGAAGGTATGCTATTATACACATGCTTACTTGTCTCACTGAAATCCATGAGTAGAAATGATTTGCTTTGACTGGTTCATGCCCATTTCATACCCTCCAACAATTCTCCAATGAAAATAGGGACATCCCATTCCATAATGATAATTTTATTATTTATTCCCCACACATCTCACGGGGTTGCCCCAGCCACACTGGGCAGCTTCCAAACATATAGAAAAACATAATAAAAGATTAAACATTAAAAAAAACCTTCCCGATATAGGATTGCCTTCAGATGGCTCGGGGGTGGGATAATTCCATACCTTCCAACATTTCTCCGATGAAAATAGGGACATCCTAAGGAAAAGCAGGACATTCCAGGATGAAATCAGAAACCAGGACGGCTTCTGTAAATCAAGGACTTTCCCTGGAAAATAGGGGCACTTGGAGGGTCTGCCATTTATGTATTTTAAGGCAAAACCCAGAAATTTGCTGCACTTGCTTTGCTGTGGCTGAGAAACCTAGGTTGTTTGCAAGAGGGTAAAATGATATCTTTCCTCCAACCCCATCACTGTGCCTTTGTATGAATGAGCAGCTGCTAGATATCTATCAGCCAGCAAAGGTTAGGTACTTTCTTCAGAAATCTGGGTCATGATAAACAGATAAGACTGGCAATGTGGTTTAGAGAGCCCAGTTTCCTGGTGACACGATGGCTGGGAATCAGATGCAGAGACGGCAAGGGCTGCTGAAGGTTCCATTAAGCTCGGAACAAGAAATGGTGGGATCCCGAGTGACAGTTTGTTGGAAAACAAAGTTCTTGTACGAGCCTTGCTGTAATGGTATCTTTATTGCGGTTGAGATCATTCCTTGGCTGCTTTGGACATTTCAGAGTCTTCAAAGGATTACAACAGGGAGAGGATTTGCATTGTAACGGTGTTGCTGTTGCAGAACAGCAATGATAAGTCTGAATTGTCTGTTCAGAATGAAGACTGCCATGTGTCCCCCATCTGACTCCTCCTCTCCACTCTTTTTTGCTTTTTTACTGCACAGACAATGATAAATTAAAGAAGCTGTACTGCCTGTTGAATCAGGGGCAGTGCATTAGCAACACAGAGACCAGTTCTGGCCCACAAAGCATTTTATCTGATTCCAAGTGGCTCTACCAAAATTTAATTAAGGTGTGCTTAAAGTTCACTCACAAAACAAAGAAAATGTTTTATAATGTGTGTGTGTGTGTGTGAGAGAGAGAGAGAGAGAGAGAGAGAGAGAGAGGGGGGGGGAGGGAGAGAGAGAGATACCATCCTGTAATATTACCACCCTTCTTTTAAGTACTAAAATATAAAAAGGTAAAGGGACCCCTGACCATTAGGTCCAGTCGTGGCCGACTCTGGGGTTGCGGTGCTCATCTCGCTTTATTGTCCGAGGGAGCCGGCGTACAGCTTCTGGGTCATGTGGCCAGCATGACTAAGTCGCTTCTGGCGAGCCAGAGCAGCGCACGGAAACACCGTTTACCTTCCCACTGGAGCAGTACCTATTTATCTACTTGCACTTGGACTGGCTTTCGAACTGCTAGGTTGGCAGGAGCAGGGACCGAGCAACGGGAGCTCACCCTGTCACGGGGATTCGAACCGCTGACCTTCTGATCAGCAAGTCCTAGGCTCCGTGGTTTAACCAACAGCGCTTAATTGCATTCTTCCTTCAAAGCGTTTAGAGGCAATGTACATAATTCTCTCACACCCTTCAATTTTAACCTCACACTAGCTGAATCTGCAACATACATTCAAAGACATAATTTAAAGAACCCCGGGAACAGTAATTTAACCCTCACAGAACTGTGATTCCCAGCACCTTAACAAACCACAGTGTCAAAAAGTCTTTCGGGGAAGCCATGTGCCTTAAATGAATGGTGTGTGTGTGCAGCCCATGTCAAGTGAAGATTGGTGACTGGCCTTAGAGCACCCAGTGTGGCTGATAGGGGATTTAAATGCTGTTCTTCCCAGTCCTAGGCCAACAGTTTAGCCCGGGGGTTGGGGAAACTTTTCTGCCTAGGATGACAGGGATTACCAAGGTTTCATTCCCAGCCCTACCTGAAGATGCTGGGGATTAGCTCTGGGACCATCTGCATGCAAGGAGATGCTCCCCCACTAAGCTACAGCTAATATTGTTAGAATTTCAACTATAGTTGAATATTGCTAAATAGTTCAACAAATTCCATCTTCTGAAGTTATATTCCAACAGAATATTAAAACAGGATGGAACATCACACGTTAAAAACATCCCTAAACAGGGCTGCCTTCAGATGTATTCTAAAAGTCAGATAGTTGCTTATTTCCTTGACATTTGATGGAAAAGCATTCCACAGGGTGGGTGCCACTACCGAGAAGGCCCTCTGCCTGGTTCCCTGTAACCTCACTTCCTGCAGTGAGGGAACCCCCAGAAGGCCCTCAGAGCTGGACCTCAGTGTCTGGGCTGGATGATGGAGCTGGAGATGCTCCTTCAGGTATACTGGGCCAAGGCCATTTAGGGCTTTAAAGGTCAGCACCAACACTTTGAATTGTGCTCAGAAATGTACTGGGAGCCAATGTAGGTCTTTCAGGACCGGTGTTTATATGGTCTCGGTGACCACTCCCAGTGACCAGTCTAGCTGCTGCATTCTGGATTGGTTGTAGTTTCTGGATCACCTTCAAAGGTAGCCCCACATAGAGCGCATTGCAGTAGTCCAAGTGGGAGATAACTAGAGCATGAACCACTCTGGTGAGACAGGAAGCATCAGGAGTCAGAAAAACGCTAATAATTGTATGTACAGTGGTACCTCGAGTTAGGAACTTAATTTATTCTGGAGGTCTGTTCTTAACCTGAAACTGTTCTTAAGCTGAAGCACCACTTTAGCTAATGGGGCCTCCTGCTGCCGCTGCGCCACGATTTCTCTTCTCATCCTGAAGCAAAGTTCTTAACCTGAGGTAATATTTCTGGGTTAGTGGAGTCTGTAACCTGAAGCGTATGTAACCTGAAGCGTATGTAACCTGAGGTACCACTGTGTTTATGAAGAACAAAACAGCAGCTATGGCTTCTAACCCCAGGCAAGACTAAAGGCCAGTTCCCATTGAGCTCTGGAGGAAACAACCAGAGAGGGGAAGAGAAGTTTCTTTTACAGGCTAGGCATGACACAACACACACACACACACAACAACAACAACAACAACAACGGCCTGTTTTAAATAAAAACCAGTATATGGATCTACTCTTATTCATCTGGGCCTGACAGGGCATTTTACTGTCATCTGAGGTACAAGCAAACGTAGGTAACATAAATGCTCTCAGTTTGTAGCACAGGGTTTGAATCAGGAAGCTCTCAACTACCCTGGAGAAGTTGTGGTTTTAGCACAGAGTGGGTCGATGCCTTTAGCATGCTGGTGCTATGGAAACCGAGTTTCGCCACAGAGAAGAACTCGCGTTCTAAACCACAGAGCGCTGCACACCCTCTTCCTTTTTTTATGCAGCCTCCCGAAGAAGAAAAACAGAAGTCGGCAAAGCGAAACCACAAATGAAGGAGGCGTTTGCAGCAATGCTATGCTAATTGCCTGATATAATGGGGGTCAGATAATGGGAAACTCTCACAATGGACACAGGGTTGCAACAGAGTGGACATATAATTTCAGTTCCTAAGAAAAGGGATGACAGCCGAATGTCCTAATGTGGAAGTTTAAATGCTTAAGGAAGACCGGAGCAACTTGTGAACCTCGAAGCCAAATACGGGCTGTCAATCATGTACAGAAGGCGGCCGCGCCCCCATTTCGCCCCGCCCCTGTTCCACCTTATTCCACCTCCTTTTCCTGCCACTTCCATAGCGATGTACATGTGCTATGGTTGTTGCCTGTGTTACATTAGAGAAAACTGCTTGGTGAAAATGTGTGCATGCAAAAATAAGTTATATTGGGATAATTTAACTCTGAAATGCCGATGAATTGTCATGAGGCCTTCTCTCTTTTTTAAAAATCAAAATCTGATGGGGAAACATGGAGACTTGAAACTAAGGTTGAAAAAAGTGAGAACCTGAGAGAAACTAAAATGGACACTGCCCATCCCTAGGGCCAGGAGAGTTTTTCTGAGGTAGACACTCCATAAAGTCCTGTCTCTGTTTATGTTCTGCACGGTAGTCCATAAGAACATAGCGTGTTCTCCTTCATGGAGAGCATGTGTTGCGGTGGGGGCCACCAGGACACTCCAAAGTTGGGGGCGGGCTAACTGATCGTTGGCCACTGATGTGATTGGGGCTTCCTTTGTTGTTGGGAAGAAATTAATGTTGCCATTTATTGATTGACAGCCAGAAATGCTAAAACTCCTTGCACGAGGCTAGGGCTTCCTCTTTTCGCCCATGCAGCGGATTGCCCGTCCCTCCCTCCCTAGAATAGGGTTGTTCGCTTTGACCTTGCTATGCCTGTCATGGGGTCGTCTGCTTTGGAGCGGGGGCCTGGTAGGAATTTTGTCCATCTGGCTGATTGGCTGGGGCCATTTGGTTTTTGCCTACTGCGTAGCAAATCGTCACAACTTGTAAGGTTGCGGTTAGGCATTGGTTTATGGTTTGGTTGGTTGAGGGGCATGGATTGGCTGTGCCTGCCCCTCTAATGCTGCTGCTGCAAGGGATTCCGTTAAAGGAATTGGGGGCTAACTATTGCTTGTCCACTCTGTCAAGGGGGCTCGGGCCATAGCAATGAGCTCCTGGTTGCATTTGGGGTGAGGGCAGGTTCCCTGCTCCGCGTAACCCCCAAGTGTATTCCCCCATTCTGACTTTCGCATTGTGCGGAATGTCAGTCTGTCCCCCATGGTGGGGGCAGATAGTCACAACCAATGCCTAAGCAACCACTCACAAATTTGTATTTTAATAAAGTTGTGGCCAAAATTATGCCAAAAACCTTAAGCAAAAATTCTGTGTGATGTGTGAGTTATTGGGGTGGACTTGAGGACCTCGACACGCAACTGTGTGCAGCAAGGATTAAGACCTTCACTGCAATTGCTCCAAGGCTGTGGATTCCACAGCATGGAACGACTTTCCTGATGAAGTTTACAACTGCTCTTGACTTGCAGCCTATCGAGACACTGCTGTTGATTCAGTGTATCTTGTTAGCTTTGTTTCTTAAAACAATTATTTGCTTTTATTGGGTTGTGTTGTTTTTTTAAAAATAATGTTGTTTTTCTGTCCAAAGCCCCTTTTGAACTTCAGAGTGGAGGGCTTCAGAATGTTCTAATAAAATAAAAAGGTGATCTGACTGAGGGGTTGTGGCCATGGTTGTGGAGGTGCTGCACTTCCAGATTTCAGGAGTGGGGATGTGTGTTTGAAGCATGAATGTCTTGTGAATGAGCACTGGGCAGCAGCTACAGTAGGTATATTGAATGTTATCTACTCTAGCAATAATCTTTTGCGCATAAAAAAATCTCATGATTGACAAAGTACAATGCTTTGTGCCAAATCACTGCTTACTCATCAAAAATTTTTAATGTGGTCATTTTCTTATTCTAATCTGAAAATATTGGTGTTGATCAATATTCCTGATTTCCATCTCTTTCCTTAATCTCAGTGAGGTGAGCTTCCTTCCGTCTCCCCCAGTACTGCTAAAAGCACAAACATTCTTTTATATATTGCATGCATTATTATACACATTATAATACATATATTATGGGATATACGTCCAGGTTTTCAAAAAGTATGAATGTAAGGCATTTTTTTGCTGAGGAAACATACTGCACCGGGTTTGACTCTTTTATATGCATCTTGCATATGATAAACCTTTTTGTATACAGTTTTGCATGTAATCAAACAGGCTTTTGTTTTAAAGATCATACATCTCAGAGGCAAGTGTGCTCTTGATGTAGGAGAAGGTCTGATGTAAGCAAAGCTCGATTCGGTTGGAACGTCATGCAATGCCTAGCACATATCCAACAGCCAAACTCTGAGTATAAACATGTTTATGAAAGGATTCCTCCTCTGTCCATAGTTGCCAGGTGTTGAGCGCCATTCAGTGCTCTGGTTTGGCTTGGCTTCTTCTCAGCATTCCCTGCTCACATCCTGGACGTTTAGCATTGAAACACCTTGTGGTGTCTTTTGTTGGGTTTCTTCCCACTCCACAAACATATCCAAATCACTACAGCTGGTTCTGTTTCCTTACAACTTCTGCAGACTGAGATTTAGAACAAGAAGGGTTTTATATATAAATAAGAAGGATCCCATTATTCATTATTTTATATTATTTATTACTTATATCCTGCTTTTCCTCCAAAAACAAGGGAAGGTTTCTTACCGTCCTTTTTTATTCAATATTTACAGAGAGAGGCTACAGAACCCAGCCTCTTGGATAATGGCATTGCCCCGAGTGAATCTCCACCCCTCTCTCTTCCACTTCCTCATTCATCACTTCTATGGGTGCTGCTACGTGCCCTGCCTTTGAGCTCTTTGCTTTCCTACTTTCAAGGCTTGCTGGGTTCTGGGAAGGATGGGGGTCTGAAAGGCTTTCCAATGACACTGTGTCTGTCAGCTGTCACCCCGCTTCCTCCTCCCCCTCCTTCCCCATTATTCTCCAACTTTCCCCCTCCTCTGCCTCTGAGCTATGATCTCCTGCAAACCACTGTTGTAAGTCTATATTGTCTTCCTCTTCCCTGGAAGGATCAGGGTAGGGAGACGGTCTCCACCATTCCTTCTCTGCCCAGTTCTTGACACTAGCATGCACCCCTCTGTTTGATTCCCCCCCTCCATGACCCTGTGAGGTAGGTTAGGCTGAGAGATAGGGTCCAGGGTAACCCAGTGAGCTTCAGAAGGATGACTGAATATTTGAACCCAGATCTCCCCAAGCCTAGTCCAATCAATACAGCATCATCCCCCTCCGCCTTTTCTTTTTAAAATGCCAGATGCAGTTGTGTGTGGAAGCTGACTTATAATAATAATAATAAATTTTATTTATACCCCTCCCTCCCTGGCCAGAGCAGGGCTCAGAGCAGCTAAAACCAATAAAATCACAGTAAAAAACATAATAGGGGAAAAGAAAAAAAGAAAAATATTAAATACAGGTTAAAATGCAATTTAAAATGCAGCCTCATTTTAAAAGTAGCTGATAAATCAAGACCATAAGGGGAGGGAAACTTAAGGGTCAGACTGAGTCCAAACCAAAGGCCAGGTGGAACAGCTCTGTCTTGCAGGCCCTGCAGAAAGATGTCAAGTCCCGCAGGGCCCTAGTCTCTTGTGAGAGAGCATTCCACCAAGTTGGGGCCAGTACTGAAAAGCCCCTGGCCCTAGTTGAGACCAATCTAACCACTTTGCGACCTGGGACCTCCAAAATGTTGTCATTTGGTCCTCCGCTAAAGGGGACCAATACCCCAACTTCAAGAAGGCCACAGCCAACCCCTTGCCATCTTATTTACAACCAGTCAGAGGGGGGGGGGCTCTGCTTGTCACTGGCTTTGCCTGTGCCATCTCCCTATCTCCCAGGCATATACCCGACGGGCACTAATCACTCCTAGTGATCATGAAGAACTGGTGCTGATTTAAGAAGGTAGCCAAGATGTGAGCTGCTGCAAAGAAGGTGCCCCACACCAAGATGATCAACAAAGTTCTCTGCAACTGTTGCCCCTACAACAAGATGCCTGCAGATTCAATGAATCAGTCCAGTTTTCCTCCTGCAGACGAGGCACACTTGTCTGCTTGTCATGCTGTTGTTTAGTCGTTTAGTCGTGCCCGACTCTTCATGACCCCATGGACCAGAGCACGCCAGGCACTTCTGCCTTCCACTCCCTCCCGCAGTTTGGTCAAATTCATGCTGGTAACTTCAAGAACACTATCCAACCATCTCGTCCTCTGTCGTCCCCTTCTCCTTGTGCCCTCCATCTTTCCCAACATCAGGGTCTTTTCCAGGGAGTCTTCTCTTCTCATGAGGTGGCCAAAGTATTGGAGCCTCAGCATCAGGATCTGTCCTTCCAGTAAGCATTCAGGGCTGATTTCCTTAAGAATGGAGACGTTTGATCTTCTTGCAGTCCATGGGACTCTCAAGAGTCTCCTCCAGCACCATAATTCAAAAGCATCAATTATTCGGCGATCAGCCTTCTTTATGGTCCAGCTCTCACTTCCATACATCACGACTGGGAAAACCATAGCTTTTACTATATGGGCCTTTGTTGGCAAGGCGATGTCTCTACTTTTTAAGATGCTCTCTAGGTTTGTCATTGCTTTTCTTGTCTGCTTGTCATATGAGGAGTTAATTTCTCAGCCTCTCCCCAATAGCACATTGCTGGTGGTGTTTCTGCTGCAATAATTTAATCTGTGCTGAAGCAGCAACCAGCAATCTGACCTCAAAGTGTTTGAACACATAAGAGAAAGCAAGAATATTCTATTTTTTTTAAATATGCAACATTTATTAGAAGGTTTTAGGCTGTGTTCATATACACACACTTGCCTGAGTATATGCTTCATCGCGCCTCTCTGACAATACTGAGCAGGGGGGAACCTAGGTTCCTATGACATTTGATTAGTGTACATATCTTCTTCACTCATCCTCCTTGTTTTTCGAGTCACGGCAGTCTGCATTGCCCTGCATGGGAGAAACCAAGTAAGACTAGGAATGTGGCTTTAAAAATCCAGATGAGCACCACTGATGAACGCAGATTAAAAAATTGCATGATGATAATATAACATAGGTGACTCTGGATTGTGGAAGTGCTGCCATTCCTTTACCATTAGTACTTTTGAAGTACTATAATGTAACCTTCTGTGGACAGGAACAGCCTAGGTTTTGTTGCCTATGCTCTGGTACCCTCTAGGCTAGGTAACTGCAATGCTGTTTCTGAAGGTGTTTCAGAAATGGTAGCAGGTACCCAAGTCCACAACCAGATTGTTGACCGATGCAAAAGGATCTGAACGTACATCATCAATTCTGACAAAGCTGCAGTGGCTTCTAAATGGTTTCCTGGCCCAGTTCAAGGTGCTGGTTTTCACCTATAAAGGCTTCTGTGACTCAAGACCTCAAGGACTACCTCTCCCCACATGAACCAACCCCAACCCTGCACTCATCACCCGAGGCCCTTCTCCATGTTCTCAGAGAACAGGCCATCTCAGCGGTGGCTCCCTGCTTGTAGAACGCTCTTCCCAGGAAGACATCCCTGACTCCATCATTACTTGTCTCCAGGTGCCAGGCAAAAATGTTCCTTTTCTGCTAGGCTTTGGCCTTCAATTATCTGTGGCTTCCTTTGTTGGTAGAGTGGGTTATTCCTTCCATATAAATATGGGTGAGTTTTAGCTTTTACTCTCTTTTAGTTTTATGTTGCTTTTAATTTATATGCTGCTTTTTGTAAGTTGCTCTGTCTTGCTTTTTGTAAAATAAAAATAAATAAATAAGTGACTACAAGGCTGAATTAATAATAATATGAATAGAAATAATAAATTAATAATAATATGAATAGAAAGGAATAGATCATAGATATACAATCAGGTGCCCTATGGTTTTTAACATCCTCTGTTCGTAAAAGGACTTCTCATCTTTTGACTTGGTGCCTCACCATTACCAGGTTACTATGGAACGGATATTTACTGCATACAGTTTGGTAGTGTTATGGTGCCATCTACAGATTTTTTTCTAAACTTTCTGTGCATTGCAGTACTGCTATACAGAGTATAATTGCTACTTCTTGGTACAGCTTTATTATGTATATGGCTAAAAACAACAACAAAACAGCAACAGAGGACGGCTTTCTATCATGAAACTCTTTGGTTAGCTTAACCCCTATGTTGCCTTCTGTACAAATGTTTGTCTGGGACTGGAAATCATGTTATTTGGATGTTTCCCTCCTCCCCCGATGTATTGCCTAAACTTCCTCTTTTGGACAAGAGTGGGATATTTTGCTTTATGTGCATAGGATGTGGTATTATGTTGCAAGAATCTAATCATTAATATATATATATATATTTTAAAAAACCTATTATACTGTACAGCATAAGGGAAGAGGTCACAAAAGGATCACAGACACTGCCTTGAAGACCTACAAATCTAAGAAAAGGCAGCTCAAAATAAATGCTCTTGCGTTTTCACCACTAAAAGCTCCTGGCCCCCCGTTTCCCGTGCTTATTCTGTTCAATTTTATTATATATAATAAATATATAATCACAACCAGTATGTTATGATTTACTTTTGCTGATAATTTATATCTCTATCATCTATCTATCTCTATTTCATCTATATCTGTACAATTTAAATACACCAAAGGATACAAAAGCCCCTTGTGGGACAAAAATCAAGAAATTGCATCTCAGATTTTTCTTTTCCCCCCTCTTCCTTTCTTTCCAGAAACAGTGGCAAAGAAACCTACTGCCCCTACTCCCCAAGGTAAGAAAATGTTGTTGTTTTTTATCACATTTATGTTAAATATTTGCTATAGATGGGTCATGATCCAGTTCTATGAGTGGGGTGGGCAGTGGGGAAGGCAATAAGTAAGCCGTGAGGGATTGGGTCAGCTCCCTCATTTGCAAGACAAACACCCAGAATATACATCACAGGCGGAATGGGTTCGGTTTCATCTTACAGAGAATGAAAATTTTGTTGGGTATTCTCTCTCCCAATTTACCTTTGACCTGCTCCTCAGTCCTGGGAACTATATTTAAGACTTTACTTGGATTAATTGTGACTTAATTGCTTTTTATCACTTTTTAGTTGTCGTGAATATAGAGCCAATATAGGGTTGGCTGTAGGCATAGTCATGGTTAGAGTAGACCTGTTGAAATTAATGAGATTTACATTGATCTCTAACCTAGGTCCTATAGACTTCTGTTCTGTTCTAAGCATGATCTGGATCTAACCCATAGTAATTAAAGAACAGATTTTCCCTCATTCATGTTTCAGACTTATTTCAGTTCAAACATCTAAGTTCAACTTCCAGAAATCTTTTTGAAAGAAAGCTGCACTAATGGGATTAATTGAGCAAATACACAGGTTGATCTTCAATGCATTTTTTCAGGGAAGTGTTCTTAATCTGGGTTAATTTTAGTAGCAAATCTAGAACCTAGCAATGGAAATGGTTCTGGATTAATTGGCAAAGAGCACAAGGACTTTTGGGTGGGCTCATGCCACTCCTTCCATCTTCCATACAGTGTCTAGCATACATTCAGCCACAAGGTACCGTATTTTTCGCTCTATAAGACGCATCAGACCATAAGAAGCACCTAGTTTTTGGAGGAGGAAAACAAGAAAAAAAAATATTCTGAATCTCAGAAGCCAGAACAGCAAAAGGGATCGCTGCGCAGCGAAAGCAGTGATCCCTCTTGCTGTTCTGGCTTCTGGGATAGCTGTGCAGCCTGCATTCGCTCCATAAGACGCACACACATTTCCCCTTACTTTTTAGGAGGGAAAAGTGGGTCTTATACAGCAAAAAATACGGTATTTGTCAGGCTTTTAAACTGCCACTTACTTACCTGACAGCCTTTGGCAAATCGGAGTTGCCAGCAGACAGCAACTCAGCTTAAGTTTGGTAAAATGGGAGATGTGGGTCTTTTTTGGTTTCACATGGGTGATCTGCCACACATCACATATGATCAAGAAGGCTAGTGACATTTTTTGAAGGCTATTGCCATCATGGGCAGCCATGTTTGATTTTTATCCAAAGGGTGTGTTCAGCAGATAAATATCCTTGAAATTGTGAGCCGCACCTGGCAAAGGTAAAAGGCCATGCTCAGTGCTGTTTTTTCTAGAAAAAAAGATGCCGGAACTCACCATGAATGTCTCACTTGTTCACTTAGAATGGCAATGGCTGCCACTGAGTTCTAGCTGAAAAACAAGCCCTGGCCTTCCATGAGGGGTGTGCTGGTCTGTGGGTTACCCGAGAGGCGAGGTCCAAGTCTGGTCCGTGGTCAAAGGTGCAACGTGGAGGCAGTCTGTAGTAGCTGAAGCAGGGTGCAGGGCAGGGAGTCGGGTGAAGTCAAGAACAGGCATGCAAGCAGGGAGCCAGGGCGGGTCAGGAGCGCTGGCAGAAAAGCAGGAGAGGGTTCAGGCAGGAACTAGCAACCAACAATGTTGCTCCCACAACTTGGGACTGGGGCTGGCCGGCTTTTATCTGCCCTGAGGCATAGGGCAGCCCCGATCCTCTGGTGACTCGCCTCTCCTGGCCTGGAGGTGAACACTCCTCCTGCGGGAACTTAGTTCCCTTAGCCTCTCTGCCCTGAACCTCTGTAGCTCAGGAGAGGCTGGAGGGTTACCAGATCCAGAGGCAACCTCAGCTTCCTCTGACGGGGCTGAGAGTGGAGCACCTGCAGGCAGTGGGTCCTCCACCAGCTCAGGAGCCAGAGCAGACTCTGCTGATTCCTGCACCTGAGGACCCAGCACAGGTGAAGACCCTTCAGGCTCAAGCCCCAGCCCCGGCTCAGCTGGTTCTGGAGGCGGGGAATCCTGTGCAGGCTGGGATCCCTCAGGTTCAGCATCCGAGTCCGAATCCCAGGCCATCACAAGGAGTTTTGCTGGGATGCACTAGCTAACCACCCCTCTGCCATATACCTCTTGCCATGGGCTGCATCCACTTAGAAAAAAGGTCTGCAGGGAGGAGCCTGTTGTACTTCTTTAGGCGTCCAATTGCAGATCTCCACCGTCACAATACCTTGAGGGAAGAAGACCAGGTGATGGGGACATGTCAGAGGAGGAGGGGCCAGAGGGTGTGGCCTTGCTCTCCCCTCCTTCATTCAGCACTGAATGTCTGATTAGAGCAGGGATGCAGAACCCGTGGCTCTCCAGATGTTGCTGGACCGCAGCTCCCATCAGCCACAGCCAGCATGGCCAGGGCTCAGGGAAGATGGGAGTTGTAGTCCAATAACATCTGGAGGGCCACAGCTTCCCCATCCCTAAAACAGGTCTCCGTACTGAGTGCCAGTTGCAGTTACACATCCCTACTGAGGCTTGCAAGGGTGGGTATTCTCCAGCCTCCAACATGGCGTACCTCGTCCGTGTCCCATGATACCTGAAGCTAGAGATTTTGTAAACTTTGAGTTGAACTACACGTGACATGGGAGTTCCTTGCTTGGAAGACAAAGGCCCAGATTTGGAAGGTTGAAATCTACCCTTTCCCCCACACCCAGTGGCGTAGCGTGGGTTGTCAGCACCCGGGGCAAGGCAAGTAATTTGCACCCCCTAACCCGTGGATTTGCGCCCCCTAACCCATGGATTTGCCCCCTAACCCTAACCCCCAAATGTTGTGCCTGTGCGGCTGCCCCCCCTGCACCCCCCACGCTACGCCACTGCCCACACCCCAAGCTGTTGTTATCCATGAAGTGTGAAATGTTTGTGAGATTTTCTCCCTGGGGTCAATAGCAACTTTGGAAAGCGATCTGGATTTGGGTTGTTGCACAAGGGCACAGGATTAGGCACTGCCCTCTTGCAACAGCATGGCTCTTTCAGTTATGGCACTTCCAACACCATAGCCTAATCCGTATTTGTAAGGATGGAATGACAGACCCTTTGATGGTGTTTCCTGCTTGGCAGGGAGTTGGACTCGATGGCCCTTGTGGTCTCTTTCAACTCTATGATTCTATGGAAGCATAATGGTCCTTGTAATTCATCCTGGTTGAACAGGCTGCTGGTGTCTTGCTATGCTGCAATGCCACTCTGTTTAAGACTCTGCTGTGTAACATAGCTGATTTGTTTATTGCCCTCCCCCCTCACGTGCTTGCCATAGGAACTCTTCTTGGCTCTTCTCCCACACTTCCACGCACCACTCCGCCCTCACCTGCAAGCACCTCTGAAGCAAAGCCTGGCTCTGCGACCAAGGAGGCAGTCACCCCCACTTACCTGGCCTCAAATGCTTCCGGAATACCTGTTAGCAAAGCAACTGCCACCCCTGCGACTGCTGTCTCTGCCAACGTCACAGGTTTGCTTGGGAGTTTTCTGATAAGAGATTGTACTGCCCCAGGAATACTGTCCTCTCTCGGGAGAGTGATGGTGGTGGTGGGGAGCCTCATCACATAACTGCTACGTGGCTGGGAACTTGAATAAGTATGTGAAGTTGCAATGCAATGGATGATGAATGGCCGACTCTACAACCATAAAATTAGAGCAGAAATTAGGAGAACAGCCATTGGGGCAGGGGGCTGAGAGGTACGCATGGATAGCTGCTGAGGACAGGAAGCATCTCTGTGTTAGCAAGACTGAAGCTGGCTTTGTGGCTCACTTCACTCATCTTTGCAGAGTTGCTCACACTGGGGAGCTGATCCCGTTATGACCCTTTTCTGCTTGGCTAGCTACATGAATGAAGGGGCATGCATGTGAACTGGGCCAATTGTACTAATGGTAGGCTGTCCCCCTTCAAAGCGTGGTTAGAATCAGGCTTAAAGAGAAAGGGAAAGTAAAGGACCCCTGCACAGTTAAGTCCCATCAAAGGAAACTATGGGGTTGCAGCTCTCATCTTGCTTTCAGGCCAAGGGAGCTGGTGTTTGTCCACAGACAGCTTTCTGGGCCATGTGGCCAGTATGACTAAACCACTTCTGGTGCAATGGGACACTGTGATGGAAGCTAGAGTGCACGAAAACACCATTTACCTTCCTGCTGCAGTGGTACCTATTTATCTACTTGCACCGGTATGCTTTTGAACTGCTTGGTTGGCAGCAGCTGGGGCAGAGCAACGGGAGCTCACCCCGTCACAGGGATTCGAACCACTGACCATCTGATCGGCAAGCCCAAGAGGCTCAGTGGTTTAGACCACAGCGCCACCCGCGTCCCATAGAACCACCTGGTCAGCCCACACAGTTGATGCACCAGGTAGCAACCACAGCATGTTTCACAATACTGCTGCTGAATTAGCTTTGCAAGAGATCGGGAATACTGCTTCCTTCTCTGAAGGGTACCCGTTAACCAGTTAATGTTTTGCTGTTGTATCGTAACAATGGTAATAAAAATTATTGCACTTTTGTTACTACAGAGATTGTTCCAACAAGCAGCTCAACCTTCCTCCCTCGCACGGACGCAAACTCTTCCAGCACTCAGGCACTCAGCAGCACTGCTGCCCCTCCTCCACTCTCTCCCTCCACCGTCACGCACGCACCACCAGGTTTGCCGTGTTGTTCTTTGCAGTGCTCTAGAGCAATGTCTTAAGTACTGGGCATGAATATTCAGTTTGTGAGATGGTTAAGCATTATCAGAATGCATATATGTTTTGCTTGAGGTTTCTAAGCTGAGGCTGGACGAGGGATACTTTAACATTGAATTCCCTGTATTGGCAGGGATGTAAATGAGGTGATTGTTGAGGTTCTTTTGAAATCCGGATGTCTTTTAGCTTTTAATTGCATTATAAACCTGGGTAGTCATTGGAGGATGCATTCCTGTGTGTCTAGTCAATGGCCAACTTAGTGCATTTTGGAGATCTAACCATGAACATTGACTCCACATGATCTCCTAAACAGTGTCATGATTTGCTTGGAAACACGCTATAAGTGCTGGTTCACACGTCATGCTAAGTCAACGCTTAGCTCAGTTGGTTAGAGTGATCTGAGCTTGGAGAAAAGAGTGAAATGACAGCTATGTTTCTTCACATGGTTTATGGCTTGCCGTGACACGTGAACACACCCAATTCGTCTTATAGAAGAATTCTCAGCAGTTATTCCTGCCCTTTGATACATTAAACCAGGCATGTACTTACCAAACAAATCAATGTACTAGGGTCCAGTGAAAAGGACCATTGGGGGACAAGTTACTTGTATGTATGTTTTTCTGGTGGCAGCGGAGGGCTTCCACATCAATGGAAAAGCCCCACCTATTTTACCATATTACGGTGGTTTCAAAGGCTCAGAATCAGGATCAGAAAGAACATTGGGAACCTTACATGAATAGCAAATTCAGGAATTACTTTTGCCAGCGTAAAATTCTTCCTGGACGTGATTCCATGTGCAGATAGTGCATTTTAAATATTAAACTTTTGAAAGGTTAACCTTAATTCCAGTTTTTAGTAAGCAAGGACATAACAAACAGGGAGCATCTCCTTTGCAAACCTGTTTTACACATCCTGTTTTATATGTCTATAATGGTACGAACTCCTTTAAATGAAATAGTTAACTAAATAAATGCCAGTGGTGCTTATGTAGAATTATGTTGAATTTCTCTGGAGCTTTATGACTCGAGAGTCTAGGCTGCTTTGAACCAAAGAAAGGTTTCACAGCTGTGAACAAATATATTATGAAGTTGCTGTTGTTTATAAGGCCCAGTGTTGTTTAAGTCAGCATTTAATACTGTGTAGTTGGGTAATAAATATTTGCTGTACTGAGGCCAAAATGTAAGAGTCACATTGCCCACACACATACACACACACACACACACGGTAACCCAAGAGATGCTGGCCATTTCAGCCATTTCTAATTAATACCACATTTGCAGGTGGCGCTGTGGGTTAAAGCCTCAGTGCCTAGGACTTGCCGATCGAAAGGTCGGCGGTTCGAATCCCTGCGGCGGGGTGCGCTCCCGCTGCTCGGTCCCAGCGCCTGCCAACCTAGCAGTTCGAAAGCACCTCCGGGTGCAAGTAGATAAATAGGGACCGCTTTCCAGCAGGAAGGTAAACGGTGTTTCCGTGTGGGGCTCTGGCTCGCCAGAGCAGCGATGTCACGCTGGCCACGTGACCCGGAAGTGTCTCCGGACAGCGCTGGCCCCTGGCCTCTTAAGTGAGATGGGCGCACAACCCCAGAGTCTGTCAAGACTGGCCCGCACGGGCAGCGGTACCTTTACCTTTACCTTTACTGATGTTACAAATTTATATATAACCGGGGCAGAGTTAATTTGTCTTCCAGTATTTTTCAATCATTTAGAATAGAAAACATTTTTCATTATTGATTTTAATTGAGTTGATAAGAACACATATAGTTTTATTTTTATATGTATAGTGAGGCAATAATGTGAAAGAAAATAAAGAAGAAGAAAACAAACAAAAGAAAAATTGAAATCGTGATACAATTGAGTATATAGGTAATGCAATTCTTCCAATAAATGTAAATTACTCTTGATAAATGGATTCCACGTATTGTTATATTTATCCAGACACAATCCGCACCCAAAAGAATACCTATAGTTTTTAAACTAACCAAAGATCTCTCCACAAAAAGGAGCCATAATCCAAATACATGCCCACCCACTGTGGCAGACTTGTAAAAATGAGGAAGGAAGGAAGGAAGGAAGGAAGGAAGGAAGGAAGGAAGGAAGGAAGGAAGGAAGGAAGGAAGGAAGGAAGGAACCTTTATATCAAAGTGAAATGTTATAGGAAGGAACCTATATATCAAAGTGAAATTTTGTAGACATCTGAATTATCACTTCTGTTCTTCATTTTGAGTAAGAAATTAAGACTGCAGTCTTGTAGATACTTATCTGGGATTAAGTCCTACTGAACTAAATGGATCTTACTTCTGAGTTGGTATGAACAAGGAAGAACTGTTGCAGCAGCATCTTATGCAAACACCCTCAGAAGTAAGACACACTCTCTTCAATGGTGCTTATCTGCGGGTCTCTGTGTGTAGGACTGTACTTTATATTCCCATTAAGAAGGCTAGTTTTCCTTTTTACAGGAGAAGGAACACATTTTCTCAGCTTGCAGTTGTGCTTCAAGGTTGTTTCCATTCATGGGGATATGGCATCAATAATTGCTGAATGTAACGCTAACGTTCTGTTTATTTCCTGGCAGATGATGGGGATAATTCCACCACGCATACCAACATTTCAGCGTCCTCTGGCACTCCAGCAAACATCCCTTCAGCTCTCTCAGAGACCACCCGTGGTCCAATAGGTGACAAACCTGCACACATTTTAGAGCATTGCTAGCACCACATGCATGCATGGCTTTGAATGGCATCCAAATTCCTTTGAGAATGAATTTTTTCCTGTGCAAACACAATTGAAATGAATTGGATTCGTGCAGAAATTATTTATGAATTCCAATCCAAGAATCTGGTTTAAGAGCCAAGACTGGCATCTGTCATATGAGAAGTGGGATACTGCTTTATCTAAATTGGCATATCTTACCCCAATTCTAGAATGCACTGCAACAAACATAAGAACTTGCAACTTGAAGCAAATTATCCATTTAATTTAGGTGGCTTTCTCAACAGGCAGCACTTTTCAATCTCTGTTACTGTGTATTGGTCATAAAATTTCATTAACAGCAGAAGACCATAGCACTTGGTCACCAGTCATACTGAAATGTATTGTACCAGTGATTGGCACTGAGGATAATATGAATATTCAAGATTTCACAATAACATCAAAATTATAATAAATTATAATTTAAAAAAAGAGTTGATCTAAAAGGTTCCTGCTACTTATTAAGGAAAGTTTTGGTAATCCTAAAAAGTGTATAGCAAGGTGACTTAACAGAAAATAAATGAAAGCAAAGCAGGAGCAAAGAATAAATAAAAATAAAAGCAGAAAATAGATGGCAACAATTATAAATGGTAAACCAACTTGGAAGCGCTGCTAAAATATAACTAAATTGTAGCCCTGGGTTTACAATGCAGCAGCTCCACTCACAGAACAGACTTCTCTGTGAACAATGGAACGTCCTCTTCCTTTCCTCTTCCCTGCAGTTTCCCACACACCCTCAAACAACTTTGGAGGACCCCCTGGAGCAGATTTTGAAGGTTGGGGGAGAGGAGAGGAAGCAGAGGTCCCATTGCGTGAACAGAACTCTGCTCACAAAACCCTGGATTTGGTCACTGCTCTGATGTAAGACCATTTAAGACTCCTAGATTTCCCACCTTGAATTCCATCGTGAAAGAAAGGTGGAGTAGGACTATCATTAAATGTTTTAAAGTCTTGGATCCCCCAGAAAGTGATACTGGGCTACACTGCTGAACTACAGCTCCCAGTTCACCCCAGCAAGCATGGCAAAAACCCTGGGATGATAAGAATTGTAGGTCACCAGAATATGCAGTGACAAAGGGTTGCTCACACCTGATATAGGTATTTAAAGGCACATTTTCTTATGGAAGCAGGACAGAACAGTCTTATGTGTATACACTTTTGAAAGTGGCAAATAGACTGATTCATCCATCCCCAAGTCAAAGAAAATGGAGGAAAATGTAAAGAAGAATAACTGCCAATGGAATGAAAGCAGCGAACCTCATAACGTCACAAGAAAGTTCAAGCCATAAGTCAAACAAACATCACAAAACAATAATGGAATTCCTTTTTTCCCCCAACAATAAATGTAGACAAACCCCACATGCATCAGGCCTGCCCCAAGATCAGAGAATAGGGAGGCAATCAAATAAATGTTTGGCTATCTGACAAGCCGTTGAATTAACCTCACACTGTATCGACGGTTGCAAGCATTTAAATAGCTTATTAGGGGAAATAATTTACACTATTTCAGAACCTGTCATCTGAGGACAGTTTAGTAGAAAATAGGAAATAGGAAACTCGGAAATAAAATCAACTTTTAAGGCTAAGATTATAAGTAGGCGGTTTCATTGTGAAATTGCTAGTTTTGCAAAACATTTTTAGCCATTTTGCAGTGACCTAAGTTGCGTGTTCAGACCTTTAAACCTCCCCCTTAAATAAATTCAGACAAGACTCAAATTTTGGTTTGGTTTTTGGCAGAATTTAAGCCACAACTTTATTGATTACAGCAAGTGAGTGGTTGCATAGGCTCTGCTTCGACTAGCTCCCTGCACCCTTGCAGGTAGTGCTGACTCAGGACACCAGCATAGGCCAGCCAAGGTAAACACCCGGATAGGCCAGGAACAGGCTATGTCCACCACCCAGATGTCCCCCTGGACTCTGGCACAGGCACAACCCCCTCACAGGGTTGACCAAACCATTGAGTCCCTGGATTCCTTTACGGAATACCCTTCACATAGGGATGGCGAGAGCGTTCTCCCATCCCTATCACATGAACCAGAGCCTATCCGCAACCTTACAAGTTGTGACAATTTGCTACATGGCAGGAGAAACCCAAATGGCACCAGCCAATCAGCCAAGTGGGAAAATTCCTGCATAGGAATTCCGGCATAGCAAGGTCAAGCGCACAGCCCTAAAAAATTAGGGAGAGGTGGGCGGGTGTTCCAATGCACACACCGAAAGAGGAAGCTCTGGGTCACGTGCATAGGTATATATAGGTCCCTTGATCCGTTTAGGCTGCATCCCATTGGCCTGATTAAACCCTGCATCAAGGGACCTACCAATTGGGTGTTGTGGCTATCCAATCATATCCACCCACAACACGGGGTTTGGTTGCCAGGTCTCACCACAACACTTTAAGGGAGGACCCAATTTGTCACGTTGTTTTGAACTAGTATGACAAGATACAGCAAGGATGCAGACATGTTTGCTGAGAGGTCCCACTAGGGAAATCGTGCATTAGATCACACTATTAGTGATATAAACTATTTGTCCATTGATATGATGTTTTAATTTACTAGACTTTAATGTAGCACAAAGAAGTCAACAGTGTGGGCCCAAGATTAGGTCTTCTGGAGAGGGTACCACCCCCAAAAAGGTTCAGATGGTAGGGGAACTCAGAGATGGGACTTAGCCAAACAGAATCTCTGTAAGGTGCAGGTGCAATATAAAGTCCAAATAACCACATTTTGAGACTTAAGCATCGGCAACACAATTCAGGTGCTCTTGCATACGGTCTAATTTCATTTCAATAACGTTTGCACAGGAAATGTTTTTTGGGGGGAAACCAATAAAAAAAGTTGTAGTTTTGTGGCTGTAAGAGTTTGCTCTGAAGATGCCACTGCACTGACATGATGTCTACCCCAAGATAAGAACATACAGGCGACAGAAACTCCCAGCAAACCCGAAGCATTTGTAGGGCTCAAGTTACCATAGCTCAGTTGTGGTGCCACCTTTACTGAGAATCCTGCAACTGACTAGGACCGCTGCAACCAGTAGCAGCCCAGTGTAACAAGGCCTTGGAGGCCGTTCAGCTGCCAAGAGACCAATTGCAGCAGAGCCACAAGTGGAGGAATACTGTCTTCTGGATGCTGTATTAGCTGTGGTTGAGGTTTGCTGGTGCCTGCATGTATTCGCTGGGCCTGGGGTGCATATCATATCAGAGCAGCAAGGTCTGTAGGCCACACCTCAAGTACTGTATACTGTATTTACCTCCATTTGAATGCTATTTCATTGGTCCCCAGTAATTATGCAGTATTTCAATTACTCAATGCAAAGTATAGTTAACTGTGTTTATGCTTAAATACCATGAAAAAGATCAAAACCATAGTATAAAAGGTACGGTGTTATATAGATATTTTAATGATGGAAGCTTATATTTTAATGTCTTAACATAATTGGTTTTTATCTTTGGTAAGACACTTAGAAGCTTATATTGGCACTAAGCAGTATATAAACACACACACATATACACACACTGTATGTGAATAATTATTTTCTCTTTGATACATTTATAATGAAGAGCCTTCTAAGATTTTATCTTCTTTCTTACAGCTACTCCCGTGGACTGCAGTAAGTTTTAATGTTTTCTTGAAGATGGGACCCAACTTGTTAGACGTCCCTTTTGTTATTCTCAAGGACACAGATAATTCTCAAGAACAATAATGAAATACAGAAAACCAGGCATTAAAAATGTGCCTGTAAATTGCAAGATTTGGGAGTCACTAGCAAATAATGGGACCATTCACATATATGACTCATGCATAAAATAAATATATTTGAATATCCATATCCTATATAAGCTAAATATGTAGCTAAAAATCGATCATTCCTTTTAATTCCCTGAACTTCATGAAGATCAACAACTGTGGCCTCCCAGGAACTCGAGGTTCTCCTGTATTTTGCAGCCCCTCTTACACAAACAGCAGTCAAAAGATCAAAGGGCTATGAAGCACAAGCAGTGGCAGATCTGAGGGCTTCAAATTTCAACCACGCCCTGTGCAATGCCAAAATTTGTCCCCCCCCACCTTTCACCTTCCATTTTGCAGCATAGTTACGTACGGTGCCCCTGAGGCTCTGCGCCCAGTGCGACTGAATCAGTCAGGCTCTCCTAAATCTTTCCCTGGCACAAGCCAAACTTGGCAGAGCTGTAGGGCATCTCCCACCAAACAGGTAGCTGCTGAATCAACAGCCTTGCTTTGTTTAGTGGCTGGGATGGCAAGACAGGAAAGGGCAGAGATTGGGGGAGAAATGTTACAAATCAGAGGTTCGTTTTTAGCTGGTTCTTTAGGAGAAGGGAACACAAGTAGACCCAGAGAGTTGCAACTCAACAAAACGTATTTATTGTATACATTAAAATTGCAGTCCCTAATACACACACACACACACACACACACACACACACACACAATCTCTTGTAAAGTTGTTATCAGTATTCCAATATACCCCCAATAGTAGCCAAATTATAATAATAATTAATTCCCAAATTATACAATTATCAAAATGCCAATCAACTTCCAATTATACATTTTAGTTAAAGTGGCTCCCCGCATGGTGGATTGAGTGCATTTCTGATCTTATATCACTGTGTTCCATAATCTTCATATCAGTTACATTTCAGTTATAAGTCACACACACACACACATTCTCAATCATACTCACCAACTTTACAGCAGTAGCTGATCAGGCTATTGGCAAGAGGACGGGTGGCAGGCATTGTAGCACTGGGAACCTGTAAAATCCCTTCTTTATATCAGACATTACATGGACCACTTACAAACATGGGCCACTTACAAACACTATCTTCAACCTCTCGAAAGATTCCATCAGCGGTGTCTCTGAAAAATCTTACACATCACTTGGGAAGACGGGTGAACTAATATCAGTGTACTGGATGAAGCAAAGATCACCAGTGTTGAAGCAATGATTCTTCAACACCAACTTCACTGGACAGGTTATGTTGTGCAGATGCCTGACTATCGTCTTCCAAAGCAACTACTCTATTCCTAACTTAAAAATGGAAAGCGTAATGCTGGTGGTCAACAAAAGAGGTTTAAAGACTGTCTCAAGGCAAATCTTTAAAAAATGTAGTTATAAACACCAGCACTGGGAAACATTGGCCTGCAAGCGCTCCAGTTGGAGAACAGCCTTTACCAAAGGTATCATGGACTTTGAGGACACTCAAACTCAGAAAGCAAGGGAGAAACGTGCTAAGAGGAAGGCACGCTTGGCAAATCCACATCGTGATGAACTCCCGCCCGGGAACCAATGTCCGCATTGTGAAAGAGCGTGTGGGTCCAGAATTGGCCTCCATAGTCACTTACAGACTCATTGCTAAAACCGTGTTTATGGAAGACAATCTTACTTGGCTACGAGTGATCGCCAAAGGAGAAGATATCAGACATTACAGCTCTGGTGATTCACTGCCATCTGTTCATCATCAAAGTTTTTCATCACGTTCCAGAGTTCATCACACCCTTGTTAGTCAATCTTGCTCAACACCCGTCCTTCATTATCAACCTGTTTGTACGTCAAGTTTCATGAGCTCATCGCCTCTTCCTCACTTCGCCTGCCAACCTTATCAGTTCCACAAGTCTTAGCGAGACTCCATTTTAGAGTGGTGTTCTTCAGCCTAAAAACAGGCCTACACTCATTCCTCCATTAATACCATAAATTTCTAATGAATATGATTATTATACTCATTACATATTGCCAATTGAGTTTGCATTTAAGGCTGAATCACTCACATCCGCTCTTTCCAAAGCAACCTGAGAACTGAAACACAGCTGTCCTTCAAAAATCGTACCTATCCGAATTTTGCAGTATAGCACTCCAACTGACTGCTGCTTACAACAACACAGATACTGGGTGTGGGTGTAATATGTGTAGATTAGTCAAAACTCCATTAAAAAATATGTATTAGGATAAACTTGCACTAAATTGTTCAAGGGTTTTTCTTTTAAAACCACAAACTGCTGAAGAAATGCAGAGAACTGAACTTAAGATTACAAAAACTAGAAATGGAGACAACCAATATTGACAAGTCCTTCCATGCCTAGGAAGGGGACAGGATCATTGTGCCAGCCTGGAGCTGCTGCACCAATTGGGTCAATGGATTCCAGGGCCTTCTGCTGGCTGCTGCTGTTGGGGACCCTGCCAGGGGCACTTTTGCCTGTCTGTAGATGTGTGTGTGGAGAAGTGCCAAACCAATAGAGTGATGCTAGCATGGCTGGCAGGAGGCCACCTAGGCTGTGCAGGGGGACAGCTCTGCCCAATCACATTCCACCACCACTCCAGCCTGATGCCAAGGTGTTCTGATGGGCCATTATATATATTGCTGATGAGCTGCGCTTGGCTTGGTGAGTCACACAGGTTGGGCAGATCTGGTTAATGAACTGAAATATTTCCAGTATGAACTGAAGGAAAACAGGCAGCTGCAAATCTAACTATTCAGCAGAAGAACAGTTTGTCTCACCTGTAGTGCACATACTGTGCCTCTCTTTAAACTGTTAATGCACATTAAACATTATCTGTGGTTTGATTGTTTTTAACATGTTTCAGTGCAACAAGCATTTAAACATATCTCTCATCTCTTAGGTCGTATAAACATTTCAGTGGCTCGTTATGAGTACAATTCACAGGGTGCCACTGCAGAACTTAAAGTTACGAAGGGGCCAGAGCTGCAACATGTTAGCTGTGGAAATGCCCACTGTACTTGGGACAAGGACCGAAACACACTTGCTGGACTTCAAGAATGTGACAAATACAATATAGTAGCATCTTTTAATGGATGTGATGATTTCACATTATCAGTTCATGTCCCCCCTGGTAAGATCAGATACTTCTCATTTATTTAAGCAAAATCTGCCTTCTTGTTTTTCAGCCACTCTGAGGGGCTGTCCTCCCCCCAGTGCTAAGCTATTGGGAGAACGTAACCTGGGGCTATGTCAGAGGGCTAGAGAGAGTGCGGGAAGTCAGTTTTTTTGTGTGTCAACTAATATACTGGTTTTCAGTTTCTCACAATAACAGGCTTTATTGCAAGCAATGTTTTTATTTCTCCTTCCATAGTCATGTAACACATAAAAATACACTAATTCAAAATGAACACTGAAAACTATGTTGGATACTCATTTGGGGTAAAATGATGCAACCCACTAAGCAATATATTATCCAGCATGCTTTTAAAACTGAAAAAGAAATACTGAACAGAATGTCATTGTGATATTTTTCTCCTTTTTCTTTATTTGGAAGAAACCGATAAGTGGAAACTGGAAGAACCCAAAAAAAGTAACACCAGTGTGACTTTATCTTGGAACAATCGTGGCTATGATAAGCATCGTTGCCATTTAACATATTCCTGTCGCTGTCATCCTCGTGGTAGGAGATTTTGGAAGTTTTTGCATTTCTGTCTTTATTGGCTGGAGAATTAAATGCACTTTATTGGGGATCTTTGTTTTTGTGTCCTATGTATGGACGTATTGGACGTATTTAGAAATAAGTGTAGAGAGGTGGCAAGGCAAGCAAGTCTGGTAAAGGCATGAGTCTCTCTCTCTCTCTCTCTCTCTCTCTCTCTCTCTCTCTCTATCTCTATCTCTATCTCTATCTCTATCTCTCTATCATCTCTATCTCTATCTCTATCTCTATCTCTATCATCTCTATCTCTCTCTCTCTCTCTCCTTAATGTAATAGCAAGAAGAAATACCTCCTGCAATAGGTAATATGAAATCCAGAAGGATCTTACTCTACACGAGTGGCTGCAAGTCCCTAAAAAACCCACAAGTTGTTGATAACTACTCCAGATTTAATTACTGTAGATAACAAGGGTGCAATATTTTGTGTGAAGCATTAGATATGGATGGTGCTAAAGAAGTGTAGGCTAGGGGAGACCTAAAACATATAGCTACAGTCAAATAGCAGCTCACTTGGAGGTGAGGTCAGGGGAAGGAAGAGGGATCTTGTCAAAGTGGCTCACCATAGCTCCAGTTCTTATCAGCAAGACAGTGGGGTAGCATGTTCTTGATTCTTTGTCAATCAAACTAACCTACATGACCCTCCATATCTTCTTGGACTCAGCTCCCTCAAGCAGCATGGCCAATGGTAAGGAAATTCCCCATCCATGGCATAGATGCTTCTGGATGCCTGACGTACGGAGCAATTATGTTTTGCAATTTCTTATAGGTAAGACTTTTTGGACCACTCAAGAGCAGAATGGTTGTACAGTGACAGGTTTATCACCCAACAAGAACTACAGTTGTTCATCAGAAATATGGTTTAATGGCGAAAATGTGACAACTGGCAACAAACAGCTAACAACAGATTATGGAAGTGAGTATGACAACATGATGCTTAGTCACTTATGAACTTGCCTTCATCCCAGAAACTAAACTTTTACAAATAGGATTTAATGTATTACTGTGACAGATTATAATCTGGGCAGGAGTGCCTGATCCAAGTTTGGAGGCCCTTGGGTAAGATGTCCATTGTGGGCCCCTTCTCCAGCTGGGTCCACCTTCTCGGCCCAGTATACCTGAAGGAGCGTCTCCACCCCCATCGTTCTGCCCGGACGCTGAGGTCCAGTGCCGAGGGCCTTCTGGCGGTTCCCTCATTGCGAGAAGCAAAGCTACAGGGAACCAGGCAGAGGGCCTTTTCGGTAGTGGCGCCCGCCCTGTGGAACGCCCTCCCAGCAGATGTCAAAACGATAAACAACTACTTGACATTCAGAAAACATCTTAAGGCAGCCCTGTTCAGGGAAGTTTTTAATGTATGATATTTTAGTGTTTCCTGGTTTCTATGGAAGCCGCCCAGAGTGGCTGGGGGGGCCCAGCCAGATGGGCGGGGTATAAATAATAAATTATTATTATTATTATTATTATTATTATTATTATTATTATTATTATTATTCTCCCCTCTGTTTATTTTCTGGCCTTCCTGTGACAAAACTGCATGGTAGTCCAAAGGGAGCCACAAGCAGAGTCTCCTGCTCTTTCTCTTTCTCCTTACTCCTGTCACTACACATTCATTCAGAGGACAGGTGAACTGATAGCAGGGATGGACAGATCAATCTTAAGTCCATCCCGTTCCATCCATCCATCCATCCATCCATCCCTGGCCCTACCTACTGCTTTTTAAACATTTTTATATCTTTAATTGCTTAATAGTTTTTGAACTGTTGAACTATTAAAAATCAGGAAGAACCTTCCACCATTAAGAACTGTTCAACAGTAAAACTTTGACTTTCTCGGAAGGTAGTGGACAATCCTTCACTGGAGGTTTTTAAGCACAGGTTGGATGGCCACGGGTCATAGATGCTTTGGTTGAGAATCCTGCATTGCAGGGGGTTGGCAGGGTCCTTCCAACTCTATGATTCTGTGATTCTATGAACTATCACTGGGTTCCTGAATAATTTTTAAAAGAATTCCCCCCCCCCCTGCTGAATTCCTACATCAGCGCCTGGGAAGCCTGAAGATATTTCATGGAATTCAAGTAATTCTACAATAGAAATCATGTGGAAGAAGCCACAATCTGAAGAAAACGGCCCTATTGATGGGTACATGGTCTGCCTCGGGGACCACTGCAGCGAAAAAGGTATGTACATTTTGCATCATTTTGTCAGAAAGCATATTAAGTCCACTTGTAGATATTAGGTGTGTGTGTGCGGAGATCTTCTGATCTGCTTTGTGGCCCTTGGGTCAGGCAGACCCATACTGTGATTCTCTGGGTGTCACCCCCACCACTCTGCCCTACATCCAGTCCTGTATCAAGGAGGTTGGGGGTTAATCTTAAATCCTAATTAAACAGGTGGGATGGAGGGGAGAGCAGTGGGGTTAGATCTTGCACGGTCTGCTTGCTTGTGAGTTCCTTCCCTGCATTGAAGCCCTTAGCGAAGATAGCAGCACCCTGGGAATCATTTTTAATGTTCTGAGGATGACATTTATTTTGAGGTGAGTATTTCTAGATCATTTTTTAAATTATGACTTTGCTGGGGGAGTGCTTTGACCCCCTTTTTTCTAAGTATTCCCCTAACACACAGGTTGCGGGAAAATTTCTCCATTGATTTATAGGGGTTCACCAGTGATCAGAGCCATTTTCTGATTGGGAGGTAAATACCATATTTTTTGCTCTATAAGACTCACTTTTTCCCTTCTAAAAAGGGGAAATGTGTTGTGCGTCTTATGGAGCGAATGCAGGCTGCACAGCTATCCCAGATGCCAGAACAGCAAGAGGGATTGCTGCTTTCACTGCACAGAGTGAAACAGCTCTTGCTGTTCTGGCTTCTGAGATTCAGAATATTATTTTTCTTGTTTTCCTCCTCCAAAAACTAGGTGCGTCTTGTGGTCTGGTGCGTCTTATAGAGTGAAAAATACGGTAGATCAGCTCATTTTTGAGAGAAATGGAAATCAAGGAGTGCTTGCACCCATCTTTGCCTTCTTGGCTCTGAAGCAGGGTCTCTTCTCATATGTTCCTCCATGTGCCTTGAGGTCTATTCCAAAGAAGGCCTATTCAATATTCTTTTTATTTGTGCAAAGAAAAGCAGCCTGGGAATGTTGGGGTGGGGCTTCTGTGCACATCCCTCACCCCACTTCCAGTTTAACTTTCCATGTGTTCAAGCAAATGCCTGAATTGTAATGTTATGTATTGTTGAAAGCTGGCTATTAACTGCATTGATGGTTTTATCTTGTTCCATTCCATGTAATTTCTAATCTTTTAAAAATGTTTTTTTTAAATTAGAAAATACAGATAATGTTTCGAAGAATACCAGTTTTATATGGAATGACTTAAAGCCCTACAAAAATTATAGTGTCTATGTTTGGGCATACACCAAAACACAGAATGATGCAGTACTGGAAGGGCAACGAAGTAGCAAGACAATTCCCACTAAAGCAGCAAGTAAGTTGTGTTCTCAAATATTGTGCTAACGCTATGACTAAAAGTCCGTCCCCCCTATTTAAAAACTTGCTACATACAATCTGCTACAATCTGCATTGCAGACTACATGTGGGCAGCTGCATCTAAATTTATCTATGTGGAAATCATTCATTTTCAACATTTAATGCATGAAGATTTATAGGAATGATTGGAATAATTTCCTGTGAAGTAAATTGTTATTTCCCCACCCCCTTGGGTAATATCCAAGCATCATCTGACTTATCAGAATGGCTCAAAGTTATTGATGATCAGAGGTCTATAACATCTACCTACACGTTCGTTCTCCGTTACGTTTGGTGGTTGTGATGGAACCAAAGGAGGCTGCGCTAAGTACTTGAGGTCATATTTTGTCCCAGACTATAGGAAAGCATTTATACTAATTTGTCTAAATGTTCTGTCATCAGCTATGTTGGAAGGAATAGTTGTGCCATGTAAAGAGGGGTGTTTGGGGTGACTTTTGGAGGAATGTTGAAAATAAGTTCATTAAAAACAAAGGAGCAAGCAAAAACAAAAAGGCCTGTATGACTTGACAGGAAAAAGACATTTCTTTTATTTTTCCTGGGTGGACTAGAGCTGTTTGTTATCATGAGACGATAATGAAATGCCTCTAAGAGTGCAAATATTCTGGTTGGAAAAATGGTCAGGCTAGTCCTTTGCTTACTAATGAAAGCTTCCTCTAACTCTAAGACATTTATTTCATACAATTTATATATGGCTTGATTGAAAGAAGAAGAAAACCCTCAAAAGCAGTTTATAAAAAACTAAACAATAGAAACAGTTAGAAACTGCTATTTAAAACATTCAAATAATAATTAAAATCAGGAATAAGCGAAAAACAGATCGAAACACATGTAAGCATTCTACATATCTGGGTAGGCTGTTTTACATTGTGCTTTGTCTGCTGTTTTACTGTTTACTAGAGTGCAAGCCACTCTAGAAGCACAGCGTATTGAAGGGCAGCGTATAGATCTTTGAAACAAATGGATAAGTCATATCTGTGGCAAGAGGTTCGCTTTCCTGCCCTCTCGCTACTTCACTGGCTGCCACTTGTGGCAGGAAAACTCTGAGTGCAATGACTTCTTCGCTAGCGATTCAAAGCCTACAACATTTCTAGGGGAGTGAAGGAGAAGATATTTTGTTATGGTGCCAATCCTTGAAATCTTTGATTCATTAAAAGCAGTTTGTCTCCAAAGGCCTATTGGACCAATAAATAGTTCACCTGCCAGTGGAAGGACAAGGAGGGAGCCAGTCTGGCTTCTCCAGGGAGAGAGTTCTGGGAGGCCTTTGGTGCTTTGCCTGCTGATGGCATTTTGTTGAATCCCACTGTATAATTTGTTCTTTTAGTGTATAGTTCATTGCTTTGGACATCTAAAGCAGTATATACAGTGGTACCTCGGGTTGCATACGCTTCAGGTTACATACGCTTCAGGTTACAGACTCTGCTCACCCAGAAATAGTGCTTCAGGTTAAGAGCTTTGCTTCAGGATGAGAACAGAAATTGTGCTCCGGTGGCGCAGCAGGAGGCCCCATTAGCTAAAGTGGTGCTTCGGGTTAAGAACAGTTTCAGGTTAAGAACGGACCTCCAGAATGAATTAAGTACTTAACCCGAGGTACCACGGTAAATGAATGGCATTATTATTATTATTATTATTATTATTATTATTATTATGCCTTAACTATTTGTCTTTCAAACAGAACCAACAGGTGTGAGAAATCTCAAAGCGGACTTATCAAACGAAGCAAACAATGCTGTTAAGATCAAATGCTCAAAGCCAGAACAAATAAATGGACCCAAAGAAGAATATATCTTGTACCTGGAGGATGAGAATAAAACGAAGAAAGATTGTTCTTTTGAAGTTAAAGACCTGGCTTATCTGACAACATATACGTTTAAGGTAAACTGCTTAATTCTGATGTTTACATTGAGATATAGGTAGATGCATTTAATTCATTACCTCCCTGGGTAATGGTGTTTTCCCTTGTGGAACACAGCAGGGTGGAAGCTGCAGACAAAACTAGAATTAGTCGGCTCTTCCTGCCACTGGCTTTGGCGCCACCTAGTGCTGGGCTCCCTGTCTTCTGCCCTACCAGTCCCAATGGGCAATAGCCATTTGTGTAAAAGTAGCTCTTTTGATTATTGCATCTTCACTTTAGATGGGAAACCATTTGGGATATTGTTAGTCTTTGGTGATACATTTTTGACAAATCGAAATAGTACCCGCTGTTCTTTCTGTTTATTAGGTTGGTTTTAGCAACGGGAATTATACCTCGGAAGCCTTGGCCTCTAATCCAGTAACAACCAGATGTAAGCTAAAGTTTCAACCACTCCTATCAATTTACTGATTAATTTACATGTTAAAACACAAGAGCAGGACTTGACATAAGGTTTAGAAAGCGAGTAATGGAACAAACTTTTGCTAGCATTTCTTAAACCTTTTCAACATAGCTTCTCTCTCCCTTTGTTCTTTTGAATTTTGCAGATAATTCTCAAGCCCTGATTATATTTTTGGCATTCCTCATTATTGTGACCTCTGTGGCTTTGCTCCTTGTTTTGTATAAAATCTACACTCTTAACAAAAAACGATCATCGTAAGTAACCCCTCTTCCTTTCTTCTCTTAAGTATATGAAATAAAATGAGAAGACTTATCGATATAATGTAGGATGGTGTGATGGGATGATGAGCTGCTTGTGCGTAAAAGCTTAGTCCCTCAGAGTTTGGCCAGGTTAGCAAACCTCTGTGTATAACGGAGCCCCTAAAAGAATGGCTCCCTCAATCGCTGACAGAATCCGACAGTGGGCATTTACGGAATCTCTTCCAACATAAGAGCTCCTTAACGGAAACGCGTCTTCTGGACTCTCGGCGCGACAGTTTCCGGCGGGGGGTGGGTGTCCCTATAGGAGGTCCTGAAACCTCCCCACTGTTTTCGCTGGAAGTGTCTCTGAGCCATCCCTCCGACTCACTTTCCCTCAGAGCTCCTTCTCTCCCCCTGCTGGTTCCCTCTTCGGCTGCTAAGTCTCTCCTAGCCTCCGTGAGCCCTTCCACCACCTGTCCTTCCGATGGCAGTTCCCTGACAGATGGCGTGAGATTTCTTTCTCCTTTATTTACCTACTGCATTGCTCCAAGGAGTTCAAGGAAGTGTACGTGGTTTAGCTCTTTCCTATCTTGCAACAACCCTACGAGAATCCTACTCCAACCACCTAACGCCTGCCTCGCAGTGGCTTCCTTTGGCCATGGTCTGTTGGTTGCATATTTCTCTGGTGATATCTATAAGGAATCACATGTCAGGAAGTGTAAAGTAAGGTAGAGAAAAGTGAAGATTTCTCACGGGGTGGTTGGACAGGAATCTACATCAAGCCACACAGGGCCTCCCATGGAAAGAAAATAAAGTCCCTACCAGAGAAGAATGGCAGATTAAATTGATGGATTATGCCAAAATGGCAAAAATGACCGGAAGAATCAGAAATCAGGAAGGCCAACATTTTAATAAGAAATGGGGGAAATTTATAATTTATCTTAAAAACCACTGTAAACAGCTAAAATCGTTAGTAGGATTGGAATAACACTTGTAGTTTAATGGTGACTTTGGGACAGAATGGAGATGTAAAAGTTTTGGATTATTATAAAAGATGCAGGAGGAAATGACTAACAGTAGGACCCACGAAAGGGAGGGAAGGGAGCCCAGGAGATTCTTTGGAACCTTGTCTTTATGTTGTATGTTGGATATGGGATTGTAAAACTTTAATCTGAAAAACCAGATAAATAAATGTATGTTTAAAAAGACACACATGCCCCCCCAATCCACGCCATCACTGTAGCTTACCAGAAAGGAGAGTGGTGGGGAGGTCAAATGCACTGCTGAAACCAGTTGGGACCACCAGCGTCTGCACCGTGATGACCTTCCTGCCACCTCACTCCTCTCCGTCTCTATAAACTACAGTGGCACTGCTGCTCAGAGGCCAGGCGAACCCTTTGCCCCTTCCTGCTGGCCACTCCTGATTCCTTCTCATGCTAAAGTACCCTCCATAGGAGTTGGGTTATCATCACATAGGAAAGAGTTATATTGTTATTCCTTGACCAGCACAGCTTTTATGACTTTTACTAATACTGGAGTGACATAGGACCAAACCAGACATGAGCCTGCGGATCTCACTTGTAAACTTTGCTGGATGTACCTTAGAATTTGGTTAACAGAAAGCTTTGTTAACATGGAGCATTGCTCTTAGGCTTCATAACCGTTTGTGTTTCTTACAGGGATCCAGATACAGGTATGCAGCCTCTTATCATAGGCAGAGGTTGGTATTCTCCAGCTTTGGGCAAGTGCAAGCATTGAATTGATATTTTTGTCTAGCTCACCATAAAGCCTTTGTAGCAGTACTGAACCCCGAAGCATGCTTCTTGGAGTCGTAATGTAGAAACTTTCTTCATGGACCTTTGTAGGCTTTATAACTATTGGGGGAACAGGATTTATTACCTTTCGGTTAACCCTTCAGTACACAGAGTATGTGGGATAACCAGCCTCATATAACCAACATGATTCAGTCTACTTAATGGATGAAGGGGTTAATGCCATAGAGTAAGCTGTCTTGCCTGGCTTAGCCTATGTCACTTACCTTCACCTTGGGAGGAAGGTAAACAAGCCTATTGTTCGCCTGAGAAGCTCAATATGTGAAAATGCAAAACCCTGTTCTCTAAACTGAGTTGCATCCAAACTTCCAACAGTAATATCAGGGAATTCTTGTGACCTGACAAATCTTCCAGACCTAACTCTGTAATGCTGTTAAATGTACATGTTTTAAGGATGGGGAACCCATGGTCTTCAGATATTGGATTCCAGTCCCCATCTGCCTCAGCCAGCATGGCCAATAGTCAGGAATTATGGGAGTTGTAATCCAACATATTTCTATGCCTGCTTTAAGAGAATGTAATACTCTTAAATAATGTGAATTATTTGGTAGTGCTTTGCCGAATGTCATTTCATTGCACTCAAGCTGTATAACTTGATTGCAAACCTATAACAAAACTATAGGAACCTAAGCATGTGTTTAAATATGGATTGCCTTTGTGTGATATGTATTAAAAGAAACAAATGTCATGACATATGTTTTTCTACGTGTTTTAAAGATGATGATAAACATCTGCTGAACATAGACCCAATTCCTGCAGAGTTGTTGTGGGAAACATATAAGAGGAAGATAGCAGATGAAGGAAGACTTTTCCTGGATGAATTTCAGGTTGGTGCCCCATTAAAAGGCATTAGCCAAGTGTAAATCAGAAATATGAGTAATGCTGGTGGCTGGCTTGTTTTTGTTATGGGGTAAGAAGTTCCCAAATTCCCTGAAGGTCTCAAGGTTGGGGGGGAGGGAGAGGGGGGGAGGTGCAGAGCACAGCTGTGTAGCCCAGAAGGCTAGAATTGCATTATAAGAGATGCGTCTTGCTGAATCCTTTGGCAGTTAGTCCTTAGTAAATGGGAATTGGCTTGCAGCCCTGAATGTGGATAAACTGGATTAAGGAGTGCAGTTGAAATGAATTATGATGTGAATAGTTTTGAAGAGCTAAATATGTCATTTATCCCTAACTGTGGTGGCAATGGTTTCACATAATTCTTTTTGCTGAGGTTGTTGTTGTCCTTTTGCAGAGCATTCCCAGAGTTTTCAGTAAATTCACAATAAAAGATGCACGCAAGTCTTACAACCAGAACAAAAACCGTTACATTGACATCCTCCCTTGTAAGTACATATTGCAAATTGGGTTCTTCGTGAGAATCCTTTATCCCTCCCCCCGAATTTATATCAAACTGAAGATAACCTTTGATAACGTCTTAACCTTTGTTTATGACTGTTTATATGAAAAGATGACTACAACCGTGTGGAGCTTTCTTCAATACTCGGGGACCCTGGATCTGACTACATAAATGCAAGCCATATTGACGTGAGTGACCACTGTTAGCAAAATACCTAATGTCAGATTGAAAACGTTATTCATAATTATTCCTAAGAATGTGCAGATATTAGTTTGTCTGGGCATAATAACAAATTACTTTGTCTTGTAGGGCTTCACAGAACCAAGAAAATACATTGCTGCCCAAGGTTGGTATTTTGGTATTTCTTCTTCTTCTTCTTCTTCTTCTTCTTCTTCTTCTTCTTCTTCTTCTTCTTCTTCTTCTTCTTCTTCTTCTTCTTCTTCTTCTTCTTCCTTCTTCTTCTTCTTCTTCTTCTTCTTCTTCTTCTTCTTCTTCTTCTTCTTCTTCTTCTTCTTTATTGAATATACCACAGAGCCTAGGGCTTGCTGATCAGAAGGTCCTAGGGCTTGCTGATCAGAAGGTCCTAGGGCTTGCTGATCAGAAGGTCGGTGGTTCGAATCCCCACAACAGGGTGAGCATTTCCGTGTGCTGCTGTGGTAAACGGCATTTCCGTGTGCTGCTGTGGTTTGCCAGAGGCGGCTTAGTCATTGTTATGTACTTTAGTTCTCAACAACCCAATAACCTTCCCCCAAAGCACACATTTTCTTTTTCCTTCCCTTCCCACCTTAAATCATTCAGGAAAGTAGTCTCTCTCTCTCTCTCTCTCTCTCTCTCTCTCTCTCTCTCTCTCTCTCTCTCTCTCTCTCTCTCTCCATGCTCATACATATGAGGGGCTGCTGCCCCAGCTTGCGTCGCTAACCAGCCCCACCTTCCACCCTTTCCAACCCTATCCCCTCCCTCACAACTTGCCCAGTGCTTTCCCATCTCCTCACAGCTCACCCCAATCCCAAGAGGACGCAGCTACTGCCAGCCACAGAGGAAGGAGGAATGAAGAGGAGACAGTCTCTTCTCTGCCCTGCCCTGACAGAAAGAACTGTGGATTGTGAAATGCACACTTCCTTCTGCAGATAGCAGCAGTGAAGGGGAGAAAGACTTTCCCCTCCATGGTGGTAGCGACAGTGGAGAGTACTTGAAGGCCTGTGTCCCCAGCTGTGTCCTCCCCTTTCTCCCAGACTACCACCCATTCATTCACCTGATCAGCTGGGCCGCTCACTTGCCCTGTTCTCAGACTTCCTTCACCCTATTGTGCATGGATTTGGCCTGACCTAGCCAAAGTTAATTGCTTTTAGGTTTCCTTGATTTCTGTGGGGCGTGCATTTAACTCTCTTTAAAAGTGCTTCTATCTTTGGCTGGGTCATGCCCATGGCAATCACGCCAACTGCTTAAATATATCTGCCTAGGTCCCAAGGAGGAGACAACGGATGATTTCTGGAGAATGATCTGGGAGCAGAAGGCAACCATCGTCGTCATGGTGACTCGCTGCGAGGAGGGAAACAGGGTGAGGGAAAGAGGCACACTCTCCTGTTGTGGCTACTGTAAAAATATGCACGACTCTGCTTACTTTATTCTTATATCAATCAGGTTAATTATGGGAAACCTCTTAGGCCACAAAATACCCAAGAGGATGTACAAAGGCTCTGTTGTGGCTCTGTGGTGGGTCATAACTTCTGCTAATGAATTTATGAGCCAACCCAAATTCTTCTGGGGAGACATTGGTAATCTGGATGCAGGAAATGGCTACTGACTTGATCATAGCTGTCAACGTTTCCATTTTTTAAAGGGAAATTCCCTTATTCTGAATAGGATTCCTCGCAAGAAAAGGGAAAAGTTGACAGCTATGGACTTGATCAGCAGCATGCATTGACTTGTCCATGCTCCGCTGCCAGTGTATGGCTACTTCCATTTCTTACGGTTTGTCTTGGCCAAGTTTTCCCAAGAAGGGCGTGCTTACCATTTGCTGGAATGGGGTGGGGTGAGGGGAAACTGTTTCTCCTCATGCTATGCACAGGGACTTCTGAGAAGCATCAGGCAGGCCATTGTGGGAAATGCGAAGATGGACCAGAAGAACATTTGGGCTGACCCAACAGAGCTCTCCTCTGTCTCTCTCTTTTAAAACAAAACAAAAAACAAAACCGTTTCTGCGGGGGTTGCATTCCAGGTCAAAGCTCATGTTGACAGAGCATGCACAAGTCCACCCCACCCCGTTATACCTCGGCAGCACCCCTGTTCAACTCCATCCCTTCCTCTTGTGGGTTAAAAATGACCCATGGCTTCAACTGGGAATGCCTAAAATGGACACCGCCTGTAAGTGTTGGTGTAGTGGTTAAGAGCGGTAGTCTCGTAATCTGGTGAACCGGGTTCGCTTCCCCGCTCCTCCACATGCAGCTGCTGGGTGACCTTGGGCTAATCACACTTCTTTGAAGTCTCTCAGCCCCACTCACCTCACAGAGTGTTTGTTGTGGGGGAGGAAGGGAAAGGAGAATGTTAGCCGCTTTGAGACTCCTTTGGGTAGTGATAAAGCAGGATATGAAATCCAAACTCTTCTACTCTTCTACGTAATTTTGTTTGTATGCTGCCTTTTCAAATGATGCTCAAGGTGGCTGACAACATGAAAGCCATACCTAACTACGGCGTACCAAACGTTGTCGTAAACAATAAATAAAACCATTTTTTTAAAAAAAATATAAACCCAAACTGAACAATTTCCAAAAGATCTAAAATAAAAATACAAAAAACCAACAGCAACAATACCCCAGCCCAAAAGTCTGCCCAGCAAACTGCAGCTTTTGTAGCTGGAGTCAGTCAGGGCCCTGCCCTCCAAGGTGAGGGGGGGAAATTCCTTCAGGGCAGGGAGCAGGTCTTCCAGGACTCGCAGCCAAGGTTACATCTGCCTGTAAAATTGTTTACATTTGTATCTCACCTTATATCCAAGGAGCTCAGTAACATTCATGGTTCTCCCCTTCCTCATTTTTTTCTCCTAACAACCCTGTGAGGTTGGCCTGGGCCGAGAGTTGATTCCTGAAGTAACCCAGTGAGGTAACCCAGGATTTGAACCCTGGTCTCCCAGGCCCTAATTTGGCACTCTTAACTACTATACCACACATTGGAGCCATTCCTACTTACAGAAGAAAGGGTTGAATTGCAATACCAGCTGGTTTATTTTATGCTATTTTTAGTTTGATAATTTAAGTTTTAACGGCTGGATCTCGGTTACTTTTATGTCTGCTTTTTTATTTGTAAGCCATTTCGAGCAACTCCAATGTGGAGGAGAAAATCAGTGTATACAATTTTTTTAAAGTAAACGAATAAATGCAAACCTATGTTAGAGCTGGCTACAGTCGATGGTCCTTGCGTTTCTACAGGTCAAATGTGCCAAATACTGGCCATCCATAGAAGAGGAGACCGCCTCTTACGGAGACATCGTTGTGAAGATAAACGAATGTAAAGTGTGCCCCGACTACAACATTCAGAAGCTGCACATCACAAACGTAAGGACAGCAAGACTTGCAGAGCTTTGCATAATCTTGCCTTTGCAATCATACTTGCAAAAGCTGTGTAAAAGGGGTAAATAAGTAAAGCAAATAGTGGTTTTCCAAGGACCACCAAGGACGTAGCGCACAGGAAGAGGAGAAGGGAAGCGGTGAGGCAGCAGGGAGGTTGGCAAGGTGCGAACATGCCACCTGGAGGAACAGACTGGCTCTGCTGGTGCATTTGTACCGTGCCAACCTCACCACCACCTTGCCCCCCCTTCCTAGTGGGACCCTAGAGGTCTCAGGCCCTAAGGAAGTTAGATTAGCTTCAACCAGAGCCAGGGCCTTTTCAACTCTGGCTCCGGCCTGGTGGAACGCTCTGCCTCATGAGACCAGGTCCCTGCAGGATCTGATTTCTTTCCGCAGGGCCTGTAAGACAGAGTTGTTCCGCCTAGTCTTTGGCTTGGAGCCAATTTAATTCCCTCCCCCTCTTTCTTTTTCCTTTCTCCTCCTGTGATGAGGCTGCTTTTTAATGTTACGATATTTTAATGTTGTATTTTCATCTTGTTTTTAAGTTGTATTCATTCAACTTGTTTTTATTATTGCTTATTAGCCGACCTGAGCCCGGCCTTGGCTGGGGAGGGCGGGGTATAAATAAAAATTATTATTATTATTATTCCGATAACCCACAGTGATGCCGTTGACAAGAGGTAAGGCAAGTACAGCAAACCATGACGGGTGGAATGTGTCTCACTTCCCGCTCTCTTAAGCACTGCACTTTGCCTGCTCTTCTACTAAGAGGTTTTTGGTTTGAAGGAGCATGGCACGTGGTGCTGTATAAATATGCCACTGGAGGAATCCTCTCATGAGGCTTAATCATAACATCCGTTGCTCAAACAGACCAGTGTAGAAGGCCATCCATGTTCTCCCTCCATTTCTGGCTAAGCCCAAAGAAGCCAGAGAGCTTTGTTCACCACTTGGAAGGTGGGCAGTCCCAGTTTTTCTTTGCTCTTTATATTTGCAATTGAAACGACAGTGGCGAATGTTTACATGCACTCCTTTTCACCCAGAGAAGGGAAAAGACCACAGGAAGAGATGTGACCCACATCCAGTTCACCAGCTGGCCAGACCATGGAGTCCCTGATAATCCCCATCTTCTTCTCAAGCTCCGACGCAGAGTTAATGCTTTCAGCAACTTTTTTAGTGGCCCAGTTGTGGTCCATTGCAGGTAAGAATTAGCTCATCCTCTCTGGTTAACTGAGGCTGGGTCTATAGGTGCAGTAGAATGAAGTGGTAGAATTCTAGACTGTGCTACCTGTATTCAGATGACAACAACAACAACCTTATTTATACCCCACCCATCTGGCTGGGTTTCCCCAGCCACTCTGGGTGGCTCCCAACAGAATATTAAAAACACAATAAAACATCAAACATTAAAAACTTCCCTATACAGGGCTGCCTTCAGGTGTCTTCTAAAAGTCAGATAGTTGCTTATTTCCTTGACATCTGATGGGAGGGCGTTCCACAGGGCGGCCGCCACTACCGAGAAGGCCCTCTGCCTGGTTCCCTGTCACCTCACTTCTCGCAATGAGGGAACCACCAGAAGGCCCTCGGAGCTGGACCTCAGTGTCTGGCCTTGGACACTTTGGGATAATATTTCTGAATGCTCCTCAAACTCCCTGTAAGTAAAGCAGAAACATACACATCAGAGAGAAGAATGCTTTAACACATTCTCCCTGGTATGCTAGTTAACTGTATGCAGGGAACTTTTTTCATATACATAGGAGAGCATTCAAAAATGTGATTCTTACTCTGAAACGATGCAAGCCACTTCTGGAATTTTACAGCCTCATTTCCATGTAGTTCTCTTCGCTATCTGAAGTTACAAAGAAAACTGAATCAGAGAACATTATCACGTGTGTACACTTCTGCGAGTACTGCTATCTAAAGAAACGCATACACACAGAGACACAGATTTTGCCCTGCCCCTCACAATTCTTACTGCTGTTAACCGTACCTATAGGAATGCACATCTGATCTTGGTCAGTGTTTGCTTATTTTCCTCAAATAGCTTTAAAAAGCGAACGTATTTTCCTTAAGTCGCATATCTTACAGCAAAATCCAACACAAGTATGCTGGGAAGAAAGCCCCATTTGTGTTCAGTGGCCCTAACTCCCACGTAAGTGTGTACAGGATTGCAGCCACAGTTATTCGCAATGGATTGTTTTCTCTCCTCCTTGTCAGTGCTGGTGTTGGGCGCACTGGAACCTATATTGCAATTGATGCGATGCTGGAGGGGCTAGAGGCTGAAGGAAGAATGGATGTCTATGGCTACATTGTCAAGTTGCGGCGGCAGAGGTGTCTTATGGTGCAGGTGGAGGTATGCTGTCAGAGCTTTGTTTGTTGACCAAATATACATACATATATGACTCATTATGGTAACCTACAGGTGATACCAAAACAAAGGATCTACTGTTTCTTGTATGTGATTACTGGAGCCTGTTGATCCGGTAGGAAGATTGATTCACTCAGAAAATATTTTGGTAGGGTAAAAAAAAGGGGGGTATGGATTCACACTGGGACAGGTGCTGGCATCTCCTTCCCCATATATTGTGGGCCTCTTTTTAAAAAAGTTATTTTCTTGTAATGGTTCTGGGGTTGCTCGTGCGTAAATCGATGCCACACCTGGCTGGGTTACCTGGGTGAACCCTTTCTGTCCGGACAGCCACTCACCCGCTCGCAGAATCCGTCAGTGGGCGTTTCTTGAACTTCTTCCAGCAAAGAAGCTCTTTGACGCCTACTCGCTGCCTACTCTCTCTGCGCGGAAGCCTTCTGCGCAGGGAGGGTGTGGGCAGCGGAGGACCCGTGCTCTCCCTGCTGGTCTCCGGCAAGGAGTCATGGAGCCACCTCGCCGATTCCCCATCTGCCCCCCTTCTCCACTGGTGCTACGCTGAATTCCTTCCCCAGAAGATGGGCTGCTTCTCTCCCTCCCGGGATGCTCTCCGGAATCCCTCTGGAGCCCTCCCTCTCCCTCTGGCTCCGATGGCAGTTCCCTGACATTTCTTAAAGCTTGAAAAACAAAGGAAAAGCAATATACAGAAATGAACATCAAATGTCAAGCATTTTTAACATAAAAACTAAAAGAAAGTAAATAAAGAAAAGAAAAAGACTTCCGTTTCTCCTTTTACCAGCCTGAAAAATGTATGCCAAACTCTTGCTCCAGAATAACATCAATCTTCTATTTCCCATAAGCCAAGCTCTTTTCAGTCTTCAAACCTAGATATCACAAGCTCATTGTCCTTTTGGTGCAAAAAATTCCATAAGAGGTTTCAATCATTAATAAATGTCAACTATGATTTTTTTTATATAATTAAGCGTGGCAACTTTGCCCTCTCAGCCAAATCCATTAATTTCAATGACCATTCTTCCATAGGAGGTAATAATAAATCCTTTCATATTTGTGCATATGACAATCTTGCCTCTTGATTAGAGCAAGTGGTCCGTTGCAGTCCCACCCCTTCTCAGTTATTCCAGCAGTAGTGCGTCTCTCTGCTTTCTGGATTTCATGTAATTAGAGTCTAGTAAGCAGCACCCTGCTTTCCATTGGTTGGTGGACAACTCAAGCAATATATTTGCTCACTGGTAGGTACTTTAAAGAGCTCACTTGAGTGGTCCATTCATCTGTATGGCATGACCACACAAGATGGCATTTCCCCAAGTGCTACAGAAACAAATGTGGAAGCATGTCTTCAAAGTAGGGATGGGGAGGAGATTTTCTCTTCCTGAGACAATAGGCTCTTCTTTGAAATTTGCACTTCTCCCAATTCCCCCAGCACCAAATTATGTATATAGTGTGCCTATATTAGTAAGGATAACAGCAGGGAAAACAGCATACAAATGTCACCTACAGCCCTGCCCTTTCCTAGATTAAAGGGGTGTGTGCATATTGTTTTTGTTTGTCATTTTGGTATGTATTTTTGTGTGTTGTTTAAATTGTAAACCACCCTGTGATCTTTGGATGAAGGGTGGTATAGAAATCTAAATAATAATAATAATAACAATAATAATAATTAGGAGAAATTCACAGTAAGCTGGTGCGGAAATGTGAACTGAATTTAAGATGAATTTAAGAATAGAGAAATGAGCAAGACTACCCCAAAGTACACACTTGGCCCTTACAGAAAGTGCAACCTTATCTAGAGCAAGTCATCCTAGCCTACAGAGGCATCAATTCAAAGAGCCTCTGTCTTGCCAGGATTCAGTCTCTATTTGCCCTGTATAATGTTGTAGTCATGGAATTATACCTACATTTCTTTTAACTGCAATTTTTCCATCCTGCATCTGGAATCCTGGGGAACATTAGTCACAGTACATCTTGATCCATCAAGCTTTGGTTGAATACATCCAGTTTGGCGAAACAGAGGTCAATATCCCAGAACTACACAACTGCCTCAATTACCTGAAGAAGCGAGATCCTGCCAGTGACCCATCTCCACTGGAAGCTGAATTCCAGGTAAATTGCTCTGAATACAACCCTCTGCCTCTCAACAGCTTATTGTGGGCCCATTTCATTTTGTTCCTCCTAGACTGAAGTTGGGAAGATGATTGCGGAGCAAAACTATGTAGCATAAAGAGAGAAGAATGCTGAGTGATTATTCAGCATTTCTACTTAATAATCTCTTCCATGTTTAATTTCTTTAGCGACTGCCTTCATACAGGAATTGGCAGACACAGAGAGCAGCTAACAGAGATGAAAATAAAAGTAAAAATCGGAGTTCCACAGTCCTTCCATGTGAGTATTTGAGGAGGCAGAAATAACTGTAGATTTCACACACTTGGTTTCTGTGACAGGGGGTTGACATTAACTCCTTGGAAACTATCTAAATGGCAGCCTTTGTTCTGGCTTTCTTGCCATGCAGATGACTATAACAGAGTTCTGTTCAAGTGTGAAGAGGAGGGCAGCCGAGAGAGTGAGCACGATTCCAACGATGAGGATTCAGATGAGGAGAGCGAATGCGAGGAGCCCAACAAATATATCAATGCTTCCTACATAACTGTATGTATGTTTGGATAACATAATCCATCTCATAGATTTTAAGTCACATTGATGTAACTATTGTCCATTGGACTAGTGTTGTGTTTTGGTCACAAGTAAAGTCATTTTAGGGATGTGGGTGGCGCTGTGGGTTAAACCACAGAGCCTAGGACTTGCCGATCAGAAGGTCGGCGGTTCGAAACCCCATGACAGGGTGAGTTCCCGTTGCTCGGTCCCAGCTCCTGCCAACCTAGCAGTTCGAAAGCACATCAAAGTGCAAGTAGATAAATAGGTACTGCTCCGGCGGGAAGGTAAACGGCATTTCTGTGCGCTGCTCTGGTTCGCTAGAAGCTGCTTAGTCATGCTGGCCACATGACCCGGAAGCTGCATGCCGGCTCCTTCGGCCAATAAAGCGAGATGAGCGCCGCAACGCCAGAGTCGGCTACAACTGGACCTAATGCTCAGGGGTCCCTTTACCTTTATCTTTTAAAGTCATTTTTAACACAGAACCAGTTTTTAAGTAGCAGCCAAGAGATGAGGTCTAGGTTTTGGTTTGCATTTTAAATGCCAGCTTTATAGCCAAGGTTCCATTTCAGCTGCACAAAATGATAAGTTATTGTCACTTACTTTTTCAAAACTAAACCACAACGTGCCATTAAAAAATAAACAAAAACTAATGGCGACTAAATGCCTGACATGCAAATGAAGGTGCAGAATAATATGTAAGTTTTTAAATGTTTTCTACTGATCTCTCCCAAGTGAACTACAGATGACTATTCAGCTGTTGCCCTGAATTTGGCTTATATCACACAATTAAAAGATTGGGTTTTCCCCTTAACTTGGTATGAAATCAATCTCTGTGTGGCGTCATGCATCCCACCACCCATTTATCTGCAACAAATTCAGGTGTCTCTCTCCTTTTTTAAAGGGCTACTGGCTTCAAAATGCAATGATAGCAACCCAAGGGCCTCTCCCAGAAACCATTGGTGACTTCTGGAACATGGTGTATCAAAGAAAAGTGAAAGTTATCGCTATGCTGACGGAGCTGAAAGATGACACACAGGTTAGTCTTTGTGAGTCTGCAATATGTGTGTCTCCTCCTGTTGTTGTTTAGTCGTTTAGTCGTGTCCGACTCTTCGTGACCACATTGACCAGAGCATGCCAGGCACTCCTGTCTTCCACTGCCTCCCGCAGTTTGGTCAGACTCATGTTTGTGGCTTCGAGAACACTGTCCAACCATCTCGTCCTCTGTTGTCCCCTTCTTCTTGTGCCCTCAATCTTTCCCCACATCAGGGTCTTTTCCAGGGAGTTTTCTGTTCTCATGAGGTGGCCAAAGTATTGGAGCCTCAGCTTCACGATCTGTCCTTCCAGTGAGCACTCAGGGCTCATTTCCTTAAGAATGGATACGTTCTTAAGGACCATAATTCAAAAGCATCAATTCTTCGGCGATCAGCCTTCTTTATGGTCCAGCTCTCACTTCCATACATCACTACTGGTAAAACCATGACTTTAACTATACGGACCTTTGTTGGCAAGGTGATGTCTCTGCTTTTTGAGATGCTGTCTAGGTTTGCCATCGCCTTACTCCCAAGGAGCAGGCGTCTTTTAATTTTGTGGCTGCTGCCACCATCTGCAGTAATCATGGAGCCCAAGAAAGTAAAATTTGACTTAGATTGTATCTTACCGGCCCAGTGGTTTTTCCTACTTTCTTCAGTTTAAGCTTGAATTTTGCTATAAGAAGCTGATGATCTGAGCCACAGTCAGCTCCAGGTCTTGTTTTTGCTGACTGTATAGAGCTTCTCCATCTTTGGCTGCAGAGAATATAATCAATCTGATTTTGATGTTGTCCATCTGGTGATGTCCATGTGTAGAGTCGTCTCTTGTGTTGTTGGAAAAGAGTGTTTGTGATGACCCGCTTGTTCTCTTGGCAGAACTCTATTAGCCTTTGCCCTGCTTCGTTTTGAACTCCAAGGCCAAACTTGCCAGTTGTTCCTTTTATCTCTTGACTCCCTACTTTAGCATTCCAATCCCCTATAATGAGAAGAACATCCTTCTTTGGTGTCATTTCTATAAGGTGTTGTAAGTCTTCATAGAATTGGTCAATTTCAGTTTCTTCAGCACCAGTGGTTGGTGCATAAACTTGGATTACTGTGATGTTAAGAGGTCTGCCTTGGATTCGTATCGAGGTCATTCTATCATTTTTGAGATTGCATCCAAGTACAGCTTTTGCTACTCTTTTGTTGACTATGAGGGCCACTCCATTTCTTTTATGGGATTCTTGCCCACAGTAGTAGATACGATGGTCGTCCAAGCTGAATTCGCCCATTCCCGTCCATTTTAGTTCACTGATGCCCAGGATGTCAATATTTATTCTTGCCATCTCATTTTTTACCACATCCAACTTACCCAGGTTCATGGTTCTTACATTCCAGGTTCCTATGCAATATTTTTCTTTACAGCATTGGACTTTCCTTTTGCTTCCAGGCATATCCACAACTGAGCGTCCTTTCGGCTTTGGCCCAGCCGCTTCATTAGCTCTGAATCTACTTGTACTTGTCCTCCACTCTTCCTCAGTAGCATGTTGGACGCCTTCTGACCTGAGGGGCTCATCTTCCAGTGTCATAACTTTTATATGCCTGTTGTCTTTGTCCATGGAGTTTTCTTGGCAGGGATACTGGAGTGGCTTGCTGGTTCCTGCTCCAGGTGGATCGCGTTTGGTCAAAACTCTCCACTATGACCTGTCCATCTTGGGTGGCCCTGCATGGCATAGCTCATAGCTTCTCTGAGTTATTCAAGCCCCTTCGCCATGGCAAGGCAGTGATCCATGAAGGGGGTCTCCTGCTAAGAAATACCAAAACTCATTTTTTTCTACTACTCTCACCAAAGGCTTTTGCTTGTCTTTTTGGGACCAACAGCAATGGAATACTGATTTGACACTCTCTTCTCTTCTTTCCAAGTGCATCCCTACATCTTCCAGCTCAACGCTACAGTGCTGGGAACCAGTGATTTTTATTTATTTTTTTTGCTTTTCTTCGTTTTCAAACTTCTTTTTATTCGTTTTCTATAACCAAACAACAGCAAAGAAAGAAAAAGAAAAATAGCCAACACATACCAAAAAAAGAAAAAAGAAAAGAAAACATCAACCAAATCAAAAAACCTAAACCAACCAAAAAACAAACATTAATTAACAATAAATAACATTTGACTTCCCTCCATCTCGGTTTTGGGTTATGTGAATTTTAAATCCATTCTGCAGTTTTTCATTTTTTAGCGTAAACACATCGCAAGGGTTATATTAAACCTACTGTGATTTTTATATCTCTAGAATTTGTTTCCATATATGTTATGAATTTAGACCAACTGTCGATAAACCTTGAACCTTTTTGCTGTCTAATGTTCTGCGTCATTTTTGCCAGATCCATATACTCAAATAATTTAATTTGCCAATCTTTAACGGTCGGGGTATTTGGGGTTTTCCAATTTTGTGCTAACAGAATCCTGGCAGCTACAGTTGCATATTGAAACATTATATAATCTTCTTTCTTAATCTCCTCTCCGATCATTCCCAGAAGGAAGGCTTTGGGCTTTTTGACAAAGGTGTATTTAAGTATTTTCTTTAGTTCGTTGTAGATGGAATCCCAACATTTTTTAACTTTTGCACATTTCCACCACATGTGGTAGAAGCTTCCCTCTTTAGATTTACACTTCTAACACCTTTTGTCGCCAGTCTTATACATTTTTTGCAATTTCACAGGGTGATGTACCAACGATACATCATCTTTTCCATATTTTCTCTGAGGGCAGTACAGGCTGTAAATTTCATTCCTTTAGTCCACAACTTCGTCCATTTTTCAAAATCCAAATTATATCCAATGTCTATTGCCCATTTTACCATAACCTCCTTAACCTCTTCGTCCTTGGTGTCCCACTCTAATAGCTGATTATACATTTTAGATAGCAGTTTAGTTTTACTTTCTATTATCTCTACCTGGAACTTTTCTTCGTTTTCTAGGAATTCTCTGTACAGTACTGGGGAGACGAAAAGAGGACCTATGATGGTATTGCGGTTGAACTGAAGGATGTCAACCATTGTTCCAGTTATACTGTCCGTACCTTTGATGTAACACACGTGAAGGTAAATTCACAAGGACTAGATTTCTTTCCAATTCCCCCTTTATGTTTCACCTTCAAAAAATTAAGAGAGAAAATGAAAAGGGCTGCAATTCACCTCCACTTTTTCCTGTGTGCTTGGCTGTTGCATTTGTAATATAATTATGCCATTCTGAACCATATTTCTAACTTTGCAATAACAAAATAGGGGCATACCTGAGCCATAGTCTCATTCCTTACACCTGCCAGGCATTTGTCTTGTGACATGGAAGCTGCTCTCTATGGTGAGATGCCACACCACATTGGCAATGCCTAAATGCAAAAGCCATCTGGGACACACAAAGCGTGTTCTCCCTCATGGAGAGCACGTGTTGCGGTGGGGTCTGCCAGGCCACCCCTCTGTTGCTAGGCAGGGTTATAAAGATGGCTTGGGGCAATGATTGGATGGTTGGGTTGCAGGGGTAGTTTCTATGTTGCCAATTTGGTCGGAGGGATCAAAGCTTTTATGTTCTGTGCACGCGGCTTTGAGCTTTCTCTTTTGCTGTGTGCACCCACCCTAATTTCAGGAGTTTTGCGCTGACCTTGCTATGCCTGTCATGGGGTCGTCTGCTTTGGGGGCAGGGGCCTGGTAGGAATTTTGTCCATCTGGCTGATTGGCTGGGCCATTTGGTTTTTGCCTACTGCGTAGCAAATCGTCACAACTTGTAAAGTTGTGGTTATCAATTGGTTGGAGGAGGGGTTAGGATTGGCTGGGCCTGCCCCTCCAATGCTGCTGCAGAAAGGGAATTCCATTAAAGGAATCCAGGGGCTTGCCGTGCTTTCATCCGAATCCCTGGAATGGGGCTAGGGCCAGCAAGCCCCGGGGAGCATACGGGGAGAGGTGAGGGCCTGTGGCTCACCTGCATGTCTCCCCAACATTGTTATCCCTTACTGGCTTTCGCTGGAATCCAGAAGTCAGTTCTGTCCCCAGGTGGAGGGACAGATATTCTTAACCAGTGCCTAAGCAACCACTCACATTTATGTATTTGAATAAAGTTGTGGCCAAAATTATGCCAAAAACCTTAAACAAAATCTGTGTGAGTTGTGAGTTATTTGGGGGGGGGGCTTGGGGACCTCAACACATAAAGGATGTGGCTGTTAAGGTCCTGCCTGTGCAGCTTCCTCTAGGTATCTGGTTGGCCACTGTGAAAACAGGAAGCTGGACCTGATGGTCCTTGGCTCGATCCCATTCAGCTGGGATTATTTTATGTCCTGATGCTCCATTGGTTCCACAAGGAAGGGAGGCAGATCAAGTTAGAAAGAGAGTTTTGAAAGTGGTAGTCAACATTTTCAGACATTCTTTTAACAGCTGTCTACAACGTGGGACCTATTCTTCAGCTTAATTATGTGAAACAGTATAAAGCAATAGAAGAAACAGAATGACGGTACTCTAGACTATCAGAAGTGAACCCACCTTCTCACTGACTTTAGATTTCTGGAGAAAGAGTCTCTCCACTTCCATGTTACCCATATACAGACAGCAATAACAACTTTAAAGCATAGCTGATTACTTTTCGGAAGCCATTTGCCCCCCAGGTAGAATTCCCAAAGAGGTTTTCTTTTTTCTTTTAGAAAAGAGAGACATTTGGTAGAGCTTTCTTCAGATATTTCCCACCGTTTTTCTTTATGTCCCAAAATGACACTATGTCTGGGACATTGTGTAGGAAGCAAAATGGGAATTAGGCTTTCTGCTGCTGCTGGCATTAGCAGCAAAAAATAAGATAAAAAGGGAATGTGTGAGAAATAAGCTTTGCAAGGACCACTGCTAATGGTGAACCCCATACCCAACAAGTGCTTGGAGAATGCTTCTTCTCTATAGAGAATTTCTTTGAAATGTTCCCCACAATTTCTCTGCCCACAAATAGGATTCAGAGGGGGCCATCTATGCATAGATAAGGAACAGCAGGGCAATTTTTTAAATGTAATAAACCTGGCCATGCAACTATGAAATTAAAAATCACCCCTTTAGATGGCTTCCCAGAATCTAACTATAACCATAGGTTTTGGGTGATCTATGAAATCTTTTGAGGCCTCTTGCTTATCAGTCTTCTTAAGGAGAGAAAGCCACTTCCGACGTAGAAAGGAGGTGGGGTTGCGGGCTTCAGCCTCCCACCATGCATGCGGGGACTGGCTCTCAGCCTCCATGCGATTGAGGGAATCCCAGATTGCGTCATCCCCTGGCCAGCCAATTGGCTGGCCTGGGGGGCGTGGCCTGCTCCATTTAATGCAGGGGCAGCCTGGGATCTCCCTCTTTGCCGCTCCCAGCTACTCCAGTTTCCCACCCTCCCGCCATTTAAGGTTTTTTCATCTTTGACCTTGCTATGAACCTCGGTTGGTCGCCGTTAAGGAGCCTGGCAGGAATATTTCCACTTGGCAAATTGGCACCAGCCACTTGGTTTTTTTGCCTAACTTGTAGCAAATCGTCACAACTTCCTTGGTATTGGCAGTTAGGCATTGGTATTGTTATTGTTATGTAGATGGAAGAGGGGAGGAAGCGCCTCCCCCGCATATTGAAGCGTAGTCCGATAAAGGATCCCAGGGGGCGTGGCCCTGTCCGAAGCCTATGGAGGGGAGTTCCTAGTTGATGTGCATCGGCAGGACTCCCCCTACTGGTGGTTAACCCTTCCCGGACTTGAAGTGAACAGGCTGAAGCCGGATAGTCGGTTAGGACCAATGCCTATGCCAATACCGCTCATCACCTGTAACCAATAAAGTTGTGGCCATATTTAGCCCATTAACCTTAAATATCTGTGTCATGTATCTTTATTTCCACTGGGGGGAGGCGAAAACTCGCCACACAATGGTGGATTAGCTCAATATCTCTGGAACAAATCCCCAGGTATCTTTCTGCACAGGAGTGTAATTAATTTCATTCTCTAAATGGTTCTCAGCCAAATAACTTCTATTCCCTCCGGGTTTGTTTTGTCATCTTTTGAAAAAAACTCCCCTTTTATCTGTTTCTTGCAGAGGAAAGAAACCCGAAAAGTGTTTCAGTACCAGTACCATAAATGGAAAACCTTTGTTCTACCAGAGAACCCCCAAAGCCTAGTCACCATGATCCAGGACCTTAAACAGAAGCTCCCACCACCAGATGTAATAGCTGAAGCAAATATGAGGAGCAGCAATGTCCCCCTTGTTGTTCACTGCTGGTAGGTGTAAACTTTGGAGATATTGCAACATGCTCTGAGACTTGATTTCCACTTTTTCATCTCAATTTATCTCAACATCCTATATATGGTATGGAATTCGGTTTGATTTGTCTGCAATAAGTCCAGAACTGTCGTCTCTTTGGTTTGGGCTGGGTCACACTGTACATTTTCATACCTTGTGATCACACCTGGAAGATTATAATTCTATGTGCCCTGCCCCCTGCATCCCTCGTAAGGTAAGAATAAGCATGGGCAGTGGGTTTATTGTGATGGTATTCACTGGCATGGAGTACCATCGCCTCTTTTTGTTTTTTCTCAAGGCAGCCATTTTGTACTGGCGCCCACGGCACTGTTATCATGATATGAGTACCAGAACCTCTTTTTTTTTTTCTTTAAAAGGACTGAGTGCAGATCTTTTAAGGCTGATCTCACTGGTTACATAAGCTAAGATAAGCAGAAATTTCTCAGAATGTATTTTGCTGAGAAAATTCCCGAGAATTTTCTTTCACCCCTCACCCTCCTTACTAGAAAAAGAAGGCCACTTTTAGCTCAGCTCACACAGAAACCTCAGTGAGGGGCTTTTTGACATCCCAAATGTCATTGGAAAATGCCAGAATCTGCTGTGCTGTGTTAGGCTACAAGGTGCAGCCAGTAAGAAGATGCGACAGTAACACTCTGTGTTGGCCATACTAGACAATTGGTTTTCATTTCTCATCTTGAAAATGTGTTTAGGTATTCCATGCTGCAAAATAAAATATATAATTTAACGTTCTTTCAATAACTGGCTATATCCTTTGATGTTCATATTTCAGGCTTTGGCCTGAAAAGAATTAATAAAATAAAATGTGATCTCATCCAGGACACAGTCCTTCCTAACTTAACCGAGTTACATTACTGACATTGTACTTTGGCTTGTAATGAATACATGTGGCAAGATGCTACAGCAAGCCTTGGGATTGTGCTTAGTCTATTCCTGCTCTGTATGAAATATCACCATTCCTTGTATTTCCAATATTCTGCCATTGAGTACCATTCCATATGTAGCCAAAAAGCATGGCCTAAGTACAAGAAGATCAATGTTTGCAGAAATATAACTATTTGTTGGGGAGATACCCCAAAACAACCTAATGACGCCTGAGCAAGCTTTGTGGCCACTAAATGCTGATTGTTGAGATGGAAATGCAGAAAATGGGTGGTTGTGGCGGTCATAGTGTCCACAATATTTGGCTACAGGTCCCACTTGTATCGTACTATTTCAGAGCATTGCTGAACTTTCTGTCATATTGCTTCTGTACACTAACACTGTTGATTTCCTGGAACATCATTTTGTAGTGATGGTGCCCAGCAAACAGGAGTATTCTGTGCTTTGCTGAATCTCTTGGAAAGTGCAGAGACTGAAGGCGTAATAGATGTTTTCCAAACCGTGAAATCTCTCCGTCGAGCCCGGCCAGCAATGATTTCCTCCTTTGTAAGTGGATCAAACTAAGTTGAGTTGTTATTTGGGAATAATACTACTGATATCACTGCAGTTCAGCCGGTGTATCGAGCTTCCCTTTCTTTCTTTCTTTCTTTCTTTCTTTCTTTCTTTCTTTCTTTCTTTCTTTCTTTCTTTCTTTCTTTCTTTCATCACTTAATTAAAATATTCATATCCTACTTTTTAAAGTATAAGATTTAAGGCGGCTAGCAAAACTTGGCTTAAAATAATAAAAATAGAATAATTAAATGCGAGTGCAGTGAAAATGCAGGCTAGCTCTGTCGGTTTAAGTAATTAAGTACTGTGCTTTAATGTTGAAACCCCATATTTTTTAATGCTATAGATCAGGCATGTCCAACTCCTAAGAGACTGCGATCTGCTGCCACTATAAAAAAACTGGCAGTGATCTCCCTATTGGATTGACCAAAGTTGTTGAGCTTTTTGAGCTTGCCTCCTGTAGATCAAACAATGCTAGATTAATGCAGGGAAGGTTGGTAGTGAAAGCCTAGCTGTCTTTCAAAGAGGCGTATCTGCCATTGTTTAAGGAACCCGTGATAAGTTTCCTAGGAACTTGGGCGCCCTGTAGTTTCATTTGATAAAACCCACTGTTTTACACCAGCAGAATTTGATGCTAAGAAGCCCAGCAACCACACTTTGCCTGTCTCCCAGCCTTCGTGCCCCTGCTCAGGGAAACCACTTGAGATAAGAAGAACAGTATAGGACACTGTTGTGCCGATAGTCATTCTGCTTTCTCTTTTCCTTCTTTGAATCCCTTCCTTTTTAGGAGGATTATCAGTTTTTGTACGATGCTATTGCCAGCGTGTACCCTGCCCAGAATGGACAACTGCAAAAAAACCAAGAACACAAAGTGAATATTCCAAATGATGTAAAGGAAGACGAAGGGGCCAACTCTGTTACCCTTGATCTCTGCCTTCCAGTCCAGACAAGTGGGAATAATGTGGAAAAGCACGAAGAATCTAAAACAAAGGATGGATCAAGAGAAGCAGAAAGTTCTTCCAATGGACCCACAAACCCAATTTTAACTGAAATAGCCTAAAAGCTTATTCTTCCCTTCAAGGCTTCTGTACGTCCCACAGATGGTTCATTCAGCAGCAAATGTTGGGGGAATGTTCTCTCTCACCACACAATCCCAAACTCTTGTTTTCTTTAGAGAAAGGTTTTTTTTTAATGAACTCCTGAAAAGATTGTTTCCCTGCAAAGGTACGCAATAGGTCACTTAAAACTTGTAGATAGCTTCAGCATACTGTGAATTGTGCATGTGTGTTTGTGTGTAGAGTCGCCATCTTTAATTGTTTGATGTTTGATGATATTTGCACTCTTTGGGGAGGGGTGTGTGGTGTTTTTTTTTTTTTTAATTGTATAGTATCAAGCTCTTTATTTTCTTTTTTACAAGTTGGTATTTTACATAGCACTGAAAGAGGAAAGGAAATCTTAACTTGTTTGTGTTTGTTTTGACAAAAGGGAAAATCGCTAGCACAGTTTAGATACGTATCACCAGTCATATGCAACTACAGATTTAAATGTACAGGCAGATAGCCAAAGCAAAGTGCAACACTTCTAGATTAAAGAGACACTTAAGACAAGGTTGGGATATGGCAGAAGAAAATGAAGATCAAAAATTACACTGGGCACCCCTAGGTACTTGTTCTTTGTTGGTGTCTGTCTGTCTTGGGAGACAACAGAGATGAATTCACCTTTGGGGGTGAAGTTAAACTATTGGAAGGTTGAAGCTGTAGAGACTGATACAGGAGAGAAATGTAACAGCTGGGGCAGGTGAAGGTGTAAATTATATGCTGTTTGGGGAATATGCCCTCCAGTGAGCAGATGGTAGCATTGGTGCATACACAGCACAATGCCCATTGTAGACATTGAGCATTTTCTGATACTGAAGTAACCGTACTGCTGCAAGATCCTATTTTTACAAGACTTGCATTTCTCCAACCCGCCTCAAGATGTCACTGTGTTCATAGATATCCAACTGACTGTTCCCCTGCAAAAAGGTTTCTTGTAAGTTATGAACACTGAATGTTTTGCAATTTGCTAGATGGACTTCAGTCAGTTTACTTGGTTTCCACATGTTATCACACCTGAAATATTACAAACACACACACAAACACACACAGAGAGTTTTCTCTGGCTTGAATGAAGCTTTTCTTAAAATAGGTTTTCTTTTTATTCTTGTATATGCTACTCTTTCTGAAATTACGCAAATTTTATATGAAAATAAGTTTTATATGTTTTATTTCTATTTCTACTTTGAAATAAAAATAATATATCAGATAAAAATAACCCCTCAGAAATTATTCTGAGGTATAGAAAAGGTTTGGCATCATTGTAGTAAACAAGGTGGGTTGTAAAACACACACACATTACAGGTCATCCTAAATTGATGTCTTCTGCAACACAAAATGTATGGTTTTCAGAGCCAAACTACATAGATGTTACAAGGTTATTAGCATTTATTAGTCACTCAAAGCAACTTACAAAAAGTTGTAGTGTGGGCTGTACAATTCGTATTTGAAAGCAAATAGTATGAGCGGCGCTCATCTTGCTTTCAGGCCAAGGGAGCTGGTATTTGTCCGTGAACAGCTTTCCGGGTCATGTGGCCAGCATGACTAAACTGCTTCTGGTGCAACAGAACACCATGACGAAAGCCAGAGCTCACGGAAATGCCGTTTACCTTCCCACTGCAGTGGTACCCATTTGTCTACTCGCACTTGCATGCTTTCGAACTTCTTGGTTGGCAGGATCTGGGACAGAGCAACGGGAGCTCACTTGGTTGCAGGGATTCAAACCACTGATCGGCAAGCCCAAGAGGTTCAGTGGTTTAGACCACAGCGCCACCTGCGCCCCTTGTATCTAAACCTAAATTACTGCAGACACAAGGTTACATTTTTCCTTTTACAGATGGTGTGCATTACTCCAGCACTTTTGCAAGTCAGATTGCTATTATGATGATGGTGATGATGATTATGCTTCCCTTAATATTATTGAAATTTGCCATGAGCAGAAAGTAAAATATGAATGTAGGTTTCTGGTATAAAGGTAAAGGTAAAGGGACCCCTGACAGTTAAGTCGAGTCATGAACGACTCTGGAGTTGCGGCGCTCATCTCGCTTTACAGGCCAAGGGAGCCAGCGTTTGTCCACTCTGCAGACAGTTTTTCCAGGTCATGAGGCCAGCATGAGTAAGTCGCTTCTGGCGCAATGGAACACCAACACCAGATCAGCACACAGAAACATCGTTTACCTTCCCGCCAGAGTGGTACCTATTAATCTACTTGCACTTTTGGGGATGCTTTCGAACTGCTAGGTTAGCAGGAGCTGGGACCAAGCAACGGGAGCTCATGAATGTAGGCCTCTTGGCGTAGGGCAGTGTATAATTTGAATAAATAAAGAATAAATAAAATAAAACTTAGGGGGAAATTGGTGTCAACTCGGGTTCCCCTACCTGGAAAACATCTTCACTAGCCCTGACCTCCATCCAGTGCTAAGAAGAGGTAGGACACCAAACATCACAGCTTGTCTAATAATTACTTTATGGTAATTTTCTGTGGGTCCATCTCAGGTAGGGATGTGTGACAGAGAATTGTCCCTGGGTATGTAGATAGTCTAAAACCTGTGAAGATAGCAAGGTATCAAATATTTTAATGGTAATTTAGCAGGAGCAGAATTAGGGTCAAGCAGTAGATGAAGGAAAGCTGGGGAATTGCTTCACAGCAGGTGGGGGGATAATAAAAAATATATATTAAGAGGGACAGCTGTCCATCTGTTTCTGGTGCCCAAAGGTATCTTACTAGGTTTCCATACAACTACATAGTTTGTCCACTAGGCTGTGCTAAAACATTTCAAATAGAAGTTCATCTTTCAAACAAAAAGTGCTTTGAGACAAATATTTAGGCAGCGGCAGTAAATGTCTGCCGAAAACTTTTATTTCTGCAAACCTACCCTAGCATAGAATTTAGCCTATGTTTGTCTTAAAAGTTTTACTGATTTTATCTGTTTCTATTATTCTCATGTCTTAACAGTGCTGTAGATTTCAGCTGTGTTTTACAGAAAATTTTATTGTGCATGCCACTTAGAGATTAAACAGTCTGTATAACATTTTTTCTAAATAAGTAAAATAATACAGCAAGAAGGATTAAACCTGTGGTTCTTAATTCACGGCCACTGGTGCAACTGACAATGAGATTGAAGTTGCACCCTAGCCCCACTTACCTGGGAGTAAATCCCATTGAATTCAATAGGACATACTTCTGAGTAGATATGGCTAGATTGCACTGTAAGCCAGGGAGGCTTTTATGGTGGCACTAAACATTTGCAGGGTCTTTGCTTCACATGGGGGTGGAGAAATTGAGGTCTTCTCCAGCTCCCATTAGCCGGCATGGCCAAAAGTCAGAGATGATGGGGTTTTTAGTCGAACAACAGCTGAATGGCCTCAGCTTCTCCATCCTTGGCTTAAAGGACAAAAATAGTTTCACCTTGTTTTCAAGCTTGGTGGGTACTATCTGGCTGAGGGACTCACATCTAACTTTAAGCTGCTAGCCCACTGTGCAGGATCACGGCTGTTGTGTGTGCTTCTGCTACTGTCTGATCAAGACCCATCTTGACTACTGTCTGGCCAAGTCCAGAAGACCTCCCTAAGACCAATTTCCCAAAAATCGAAGTATTTCCATAATGTCCAGAGCCTCCTCAATATGTATCATACTTCCTTCATGACAAAACAATACAGGTGCATCTATATGTACCGTATTTTTCGCTCTATAAGACGCACCAGAACACAAGACGCACCTAGTTTTTGGAGGAGGAAAACAAGGAAAAAAATTTTCTGAATCTCAGAAGCCAGAACAGCAAGAGGGATCGCTCCGCAGTGAAAGCAGCAGTTCCTCTTGCTGTTCTGGCTTCTGTGATAGCTGCACAGCCTGCGTTCGCTCCATAAGACGCACAGACATTTCCCCTTAATTTTTTGGAGGGAAAAAGTGAGTCTTATAGAGCAAAAAAATATGGTGCATTAAATGGAGTGTGCTGCCAGGGCCTTGAATTTCAGTTTGCGGTCACTGCTTCCTCTGACTTCATAAATGTAAGATGGAGGATAAGACGAGGAAAGCTTTTAGCTGCACCTCTGTTGAGGATGGCACCATTCTGGTGGCCACAAGAGAAGTTAACTCACTCCCCCTTCAGATATTTGCATGGGCTTCACAAAGATTTGCACAATGCTTGCCTTTGTAAGGGAATGTGCAGAACATCTATACCTAGAATCATAAAGTTGGAAGGGACCCTAAGGATCATCTAGTCCAACCCCCTGCAATGCAGGAATATGCAGGTGTCCCATACGGGATTCAAACCTGCAACCTTGGCATTACCAGCACCATGCTCTAACCAACTGAGGTCAGTATGAGGCTCTAAAATGGGTGAGAAAGCCCCTGAGAAAGAGCCCTGTGCCAAGCCTGCCCTGGCCTTGCTGCCGCTCCCTCAGTCTCCTTGCTGAATGGCCACCCAGGCAGAATGGGGGGGGTGCACCTGCCAAGTGCTACATCGGTCAGTCAGGCTCCCCACTGCATGGGCTGGCAGGGCAGCATGGCCCCGTGAATCCTCTGTGCCCTGCGCTCATCTGGCAGCAGCAGCAATAAAGCTTGGCCGATGCAGTGGGTTTTGTTTACCCTCTGTGCCCAGGGCTCCAGCAAATGACACAATGCTGCTGCCCTGTGCTGTGCTTTGATGTCCTCACAATAACAGGAATGGGTAACCTGTGACCCTTGAGATGCTTCTGGACTCCAACTCCTAGTAAAGGTAAAGGTAAAGGGACCCCTGAGCATTAGGTCCAGTCATGACCGACTCTGGGGTTGTAGCACTCATCTCGCTTTATTGGCCGAGGGAGCCAGCATACAGCTTCCGGGTCATGTGGCCAGCATGACTAAGCCACTTCTGGTGAACCAGAGCAGCGCACGGAAATGCCATTTACCTTCCTGCCAGAGCAGTACCTATTTATTTACTTGCACTTTGACGTGCTTTCAAACTGCAAGGTTGGCAGGAGCAGGGACCAAGCATCAGGAGCTCACCCCATCGCGGTGAATCAAACCGCGACCTTCTGATCGGCAAGTCCTAGACTCTGTGGTTTAACCCACAGTGCCACCCACGTCCGCCAACTCCTGGTAGCCCTAGCTAAAAAGGCTTGCAACATCTGGAGGGCCACATGTTCCCCACCACTGCCTTGCTCCTTTGGGTCTCAATTTATGGAGCCCCTCAGCCCCTGACTTAATCCCTAGCCATTCCATTGTTGTTGCCCCCCAACACCTCTTTCCTACAATGTCTTTTAGGACCCCATTGCATTTTTCTTAACATAGTGCAGATGGACATATTTGGGGTTGCAGCAGGTCACCTACAGGACAAGTACAGGCAGTAGACTGTCCCACCCTACAATTTAATCACATAGTATTTAAATGAATTTGGAGATCATTCGTGAGCAGTCCATCACTCCTGCAAAGGGTGACTTTAGGCAGCAGGACAGAGAGTGGTGATCCTTCAGTCCTTTAATCTTCTATTGAACTGCACAGTAAGGCAATTTCAGCCTCTGGAATTCTTTGAATGCACACAGGGCTGGCTCTAACTTTAGGCAGGGTGGAGTGTCTGCCTTGGTGATCAGATTGTAAGGGACAGAGAGCAGTGGTGAGGTGTTGGAAGATGGAACTGTGTGTGCGTGTGGCATGATTTGTGCCCTCTAAACTAGCCATCAGGTGTCTGGCGTGGTGGAGGATGCTGGCCAGTGCCAATTCCCAGATTCAATTGCCAGTCCAGTTGGCTTCTGTAAATGGAATGGGGTGTGTGTGGAATGTTGTTGTTGTTTAGTCGTTTAGTCATGTCCGACTCTTCGTGACCCCATGGACCAGAGCACGCCAGGCACTTCTGTCTTCCACTGCCTCCCGCAGTTTGGTCAAACTCATGCTGGTTGCTTCAAGAACACTGTCCAACCATCTCGTCCTCTGTTGTCCCCTTCTCCTTTTGCCATCCATCTTTCCCAACATCAGGGTCTTTTCCAGGGAGTCTTCTCTTCTCATGAAGTGGCCAAAGTATTGGAGCCTCAGCTTCAGGATCTGTCCTTCCAGTGAGCACTCAGGGCTGATTTCCTTCAGAATGGATAGGTTTGATCTTATTGCAGTCCATGGGACTCTCAAGAGTCTCCTCCAGCACCATAATTCAAAAGCATCAATTCTTCGGCGATCAGCCTTCTTTATGGTCCAGCTCTCACTTCCATGGATGTGGAATAGTGGGGCCTATTTCCATCTGAATAAACATGCCCAGGATTGTGCTGTACAGCCCACACCTTAAAATGTTAAGCGCAGATGCAACAAAATAGATATTTGCAAATGTACATCGCAAGTACACCCTTTGGGGAGCTGCGATCAGCGTATTTTCCATGGAAAACCTAGATTTGCCACTGTGCAATGTGTGAATCATGGGATGGGATTCGTTCTGTCAAAACAGGCACTTCTGTGCTCAAATAGAAAATCTAATGCCAACAAATCCAAGGTAAACAGCTGTAATGAACCAAAACTGAAATTAAAACCATACTCCAAAAAGGAAAGCAAACAGGAAGGTGGATATTATATATATATATATATATATATATATATATATATATATATATATATATATGTGTGTGTGTGTGTGTGTGTGTGTGTGTGTGTGTGTGTGTGTGTGTTTGAAATGTTTATTCACCCCTATTGGCAACATTCTGAAACTGAACCATAAACTACAGTGATACTGCAACGCAATACTTTTCTGCAACCCAGAAAGAAGAATAGCAACAAAGAGAAGTGCAATGATCTCAGGCTTTGAAATAATCCAGTGCAAATTAAGCTCTGTTGCAAGTGGTTTCAGGATAAAGACCACACAGGCAGGATTTATTTTTTTTAAGGAACCTGGGCTAAATAAAAACAGAAACATAAGAACAGGATATAGTTTGAGCTGGGCCAAAAAAAGAAAAAGGAAAAAGAAACTCTGTCTTTGCAGGTGTTCATCTGTTAGCCTGCTGGACGTCTTTGGGGGGAAGTGGGCATGCCAGATTAAACAACAGACACTGCTGCCAACCGTATGTTTGTACAGCCTCGTTTCAGCAGAAACTTATATAAGGTTTTGCCATCACAAGTGCAAAGCTGATAGTTTTAAGTAATGGATTTGTGCACAAAGGCTTGCTTGGACCAGTTCACATAGAGTAATTCCACTCTCTCCATTGGCATGACTTTATTTTAATTAATAAATAAGAATAATAATTTTAACCACCACAACAAACCACTGCCAGTTCTTGTTTTAAACATATAAAATTAATTCAGGCAGTCCAAATAGGTGTCTCAACAAAACTGAGCAATGATAAGTCATGCATTCATAGAAAGGGTAGTGAGATATTGAAACCCCTAAGTGAGAGAGAGTGAATGAATGCTTGCCCTTCCAACCTTACTGTTAAGTAGCAGGTAGACATATCAGACACAGCGATTCTTCAAACAGCTCTTGTTTATTCACAGGCCAGAACAGAACTGAACTGAACTGAAGGGTTCAGTCAGCCTGCTTATATAGAGCTCCAGTACAATGTAACTGTAACAATTTTTTAAAACTATCCAATCACTGAACGTCATTTTCGATCCCTTATTTGCATAACTATCTACAGTATCCCCCTGCTGGCCCAGGGTGAGAACTTCAGTACATAACACTTACAGCTTGAGCTACCATCAGGGTTTCCAGAATCCATTTTTGTTGTCCCTCTGTTAGTCTTCACACCACAGAAATATAATTTAAGAGTGTGTGAACAGCCACAAATGCAAAGGATTTCAATCAAAGTTAGCATCTGCAGTAATCTCTGACCAGAGAGAAAACACTTCAGGGCATTTCAGCACAACTTCTCCAACATTTATCTATCTAAACTAACCAATTCCTTCCCATAAAGCGCTATTAGTTTTGGCCCAGTTCTCCAGTCTGTTAAGGTCATTCTGAACCCTGATTCTGTCTTTGCCAGCACTGGCTCCCCTCCCAGTTTGGTGTCATCTTTCAAACTGGATGAGCATCCAGCCATTTGTGAGCACTCTGGGCTTGGTCAGTCAACCAGCTCCAAATCCACCTAACATGTTACCAGCTTCTCCACAAGAATACCATGCTTGAAATGTATATAGGAAGTGCAGTGTAAGCAATGGAAGTCAATCAATGAAATTTTATTATTCTTTTCCTATTGAGATATTTGTAGAATAGATTTGGGAAGAAATTCTTCCAACTTTTCTTCTTTTTCTTTTCTCTTTCTTTTCTCTTCTTTTTTCTTTTCTTCTTCTTTCTCTTTTGTTCCTTTTTATGTATATGTGCTTATTTGAAGTGTATATGCGTGTATGTATTTGCAGTGTTTTGCTTATATTGTGTAACAATTATGTTAAATAAAATTTAAATAAATAAATATCCTGCCCTAGAAAGAAAGAAAGAAGGAAAGAAAGAAAGAAAGAATACCATGTCAAAAGAATACATTGTCAAAAGCCGTACTGAAATCTAGTTGTTCACTCGCCCTCCTACACACACACACACACACACAGAGAGAGAGAGAGAGAGAGAGAGAGAGAGAGAGAGAGAGAGAGAGAGAGAGAGAGAGAAGCACATTGCAAGCAGTCTTGGCACTTTGCTTGACGCAGGGCCAGTCTTGGTAAGCCAGCCATAAGTTGCCAGTGCTCTTGACATAGAGTAGCATTGACAAAGGTGGGGTTTACATAGGCCATTTACCTTCTGTACCCAAGATTAATTTCTCAATTATATGAGTGATGAAGTGCACCTGCATTTAGCCCTCCTTTTCCACTGCCCAAAATTACAGAATTCTATTACTAAATCAAATAGACCTTGCTTTTGCATGTGTGTGCTTAAAGGCAAAGGAAAACCAAGTCAGGCTAATATTTTGGGTGCTGCGTTCATTTTATATGTGATTGCTTTAATAATAACTAGCTATGGTGTCAGTTTAATGAAACATTCCCTCTTAAGACCTGGCAGAAGCCCTGTTTGGGTGTTCAAGCAACAGCTGGGGGGGGGAAGTGTGTAAGGAGAGAAGTGTGTGTGTGTGTGTGTGTGTGTGTGTGTGTGTGTGTGCCAGCCCTCTACCCAGCAGCAGCCCACGTGTCTCTTCCAAGCCATTCTGTGATGGGCAGCAAGCTCTGAAAGGAAGCTTTTAAGTGTGTGGGAATGGGCACGCTAAGTTCTCTGAACGTTCCTGTGGGGGTTAGAACAAGGTTAGAAGTTCCCTACCTCCTCAGTGCAAGAAGCCCCGTGGTTTGGGATTGGGTCTTGCACACTGTGCCCCCTTCACACAAACACTTTGAACACTGGTGTGGGACTTCTGTTATTCTACTGGCTACATTCTGTATTGCTACCTCCAAAGGGTAGTTTTCATCACACAATCCTGTACTGCACATTATGCCATCTCGTCTATTTAGACTCAGCACTATGCATCAGCACAGCGTAAGATACTTTTTTTATGCGTAGGCTGCTTGGTGTTCAGACCACTGTTCCATTTTGTGAGGCTTCTAAGGGTCATAACAAAGCCCTTTACAGTGGTACCTCAGGTTAAGTACTTAATTCATTCCGGAGGTCTGTTCTTAACCTGAAACTGTTCTTAACCTGAAGCACCACTTTAGCTAATGGGGCCTCCTGCTGCCGCCGCACCGCCGGAGCACGATTTCTGTTCTCATCCTGAAGCAAAGTTCTTAACCTGAGGTACTATTTCTGGGTTAGCGGAGTCTGTAACCTGAAGCGTATGTAACCTGATGCGTATGTAACCCGAGGTACCACTGTACACATGAGCTGTTCCCCCCCCCAAAGGCTTGTTAAAGTTCTACCTTAACGAAACTGGAATCTGTTTGCTGTTGCCTATCAAGGAATCCTGCACAATCACTTTCCATCATCTGTTCCAATGACCTCCCCACCACCAGCACGCATACACTTTCTATATAGTGCTTCATTATAAGTCTGATACAACAGCTGTTAGTGACCATGTGACTGATATGGTTTTCCAACAGATGTACAAATGATAACCCATGTACGAGAATATCTGCTGACCTGCCCAGCTCTTCACCCTCACCCTCTCTCTCCCCAATGGCTCCTCAGGGTTCTTTAGAAACCAAAGGACTTACCTTCCAGCTCAACACTAACTTGCCAAATGGGAAGTAGCCAGGCTGCTCCTATAGGCTAGGAAAATGTGGCACTGCCTAAGGGCAGAATTATGGAGGCAGAGGCGGATAAGGCTAGACATTTCTGAATCATCAGGCATATTAGCTATGAATGTACAGGGAAAGCAGGCTGGTACTGATCTGCCTTCACTGTGGTCATGTGGCCAGCAAAGGGATGCCTGCCCCTGGTCTGGCCGATGAAGTTACGCTGGCTCGCCCTTCCCTCCATGAGGGCTTCAAACCTCCCCACACCTCGATTGTAGGGAAAGACCTGCCAAAAAAGTTGAAAAACATCTTCATGTATGCGACAACGGCCGCGAGAGTTCAGGTACTGTAGTACAAGGATGGAAGACTGAAGAAACCCCAACTAAAGAATCATGGCAAGAAAAATTGATGGACTATGCAGAACTGGCAAAACTGACACATAAGCTATGGGACAAGGATAACTGTGACTTTAAGGATGAATGGGAACCTTTCACAAAATATTTGAAGACGCAACAAAGCGAATTGGACTCCTTAGCATGGTTTTGAATAAACATTCACAATTTTTTTACTGATAATAAATAGCTAAACAGTTTGAGAATCTATACAACTCTGTAACATGCAGAAAATAGCATTATTGGAGAAACCAAAGACTGGAACTGAGGGAAGCCGGGGGGTGGGGTGGGGGGATGGGTTCTGTGGGGGGGGAGCGGGGAGGGAGGAAAAATGGGGGGGGAAATAAGGATATGTTTTTGGAAAATATGTTTTGTTATAACTTTGAATAATAATAATAATAAAGATAAAAAAGGAATAAAATAAAACCTACATACAAAAACAAACAAACAAACAAACTTCCCCACCCCTCCACCCCAGCTGCCCAGTCCAGCAGGGGGCACAATACTTGCCCCACCCCAGACACCGGCAACCCACCCTGCGCCACTCTATGTGTGCCCCCAGAACGTGCACCTTAAGTTAAATCAGAAATGATAGACTGGGCAAGAGATGTAGGACATAATATAATGTTTGAAGATTGGGGAAGAGTGTGGAAGAAAGGGGTTAAGTTCACTGCATGTACGATATTAAAAGAAAATATTATGAAAATGATGTATAGATGGTACTTAACTCCTGTAAAATTAGCAAAGATGTATCATAACAGCGATAATCTTTGTTGGAAATATAAAGAAAAAGAAGTTGCCCCAAGGTGAAAGACTTCTGGGAGAAGATTTATAATGAGCTGGAAAAAATGTTGAAATATACATTTATTAAGAAACCAGAGGCCTTTCTTCTTGGAATTGCCCAAGAAAGATGTTAAATTATTTTTGTATGCCACAACTGTTGCTAGAATTTTATTAGCCAAGAATTGGAAAACACAAGAAGTACCAACAGTGGAGGACTGGCAGATGAAGATGATGGACTTTTCGGAGCTAGCCGACCTGACTGGAAGAGTCCGCGATCAGAAGGAGGAGGAAGAATGGAGGAAATTTAAAGACTATTTAGTTACCGGTAAATATGTTAAATTAACTTAATTGGACAACTTGCAATTACCAGATAGGCCTAGGATTTAAATATTTGATGTGATGAATTAACATGTTTAAAGTTGAATTGTTTAGAAAAAAAGATGATAAGTGATTAAGTTAATCTTTTAAGAATTCAGGTGTTGGAAAACCGTTAAAATGATACACACTGAAATCCAACCAGGGGGATACGAGGAAGTCACTTAACAATGTTATGAAGTTTGATTCAACTATGGTGGAATTTTATGTTTGTTTGTTTGTTTGTTTGTTTGTTTTGGAAAAAAAAATGTGGAAAATCAATTAAAAAATTGGAAAAAAAACACACAGAATGTGCACCTTAAGGCCCCGAAGAATGCTGGTCTAAGAAGTTGCAGCCAGGTCCAGCCAGGTAGGGTCCAGGTGACTAGGCTACGAAAGCAACCAGTTGCTAGAACACTACAATCCTTAGCTCTCTGCAATCCAGCGTCTTGTTCTTACACCCTGACTGACCCCTGGGCCATTAGAGTAGATTTCCCCAATCAGCTTCTTTCCAGATGTTTTAGACTTCAACTCCCACCAGCTCTTTAGCTATGCTAAATGGGAGTTGTAGTTCAAAATATATGGAGATTAAGCAAGAGGTAGGGGAAACCAAGTGTAGGTAATAGTGAGTTAAGATGGGCATGTAACCTCACCTGCTATGAGGCTGCTTCCTGTGGTCTTGACTTCAATGGTTGTAAGATTTTTTACTTAACTCACAATCTCTAACATGGTGGATTAAAATATTTTACTACAGTGGTGCCTTAGGTTACATATGCTTCAGGTTATATACGCTTCGGGTTACAGACGCCGCTAACCCAGAAATATTACCTCGGGTTAAGAACTTTGCTTCAGGATGAGAACAGAAATCGGGCTCCGGCGGCGCGGCAGCAGCAGGAGGCCCCCATTAGCTAAAGTGGTGCTTCAGGTTAAGTACAGTTTCAGGTTAAGAACGGACCTCTGGAACAAATTAAGTACTTAACCCGAGGTACCACTGTATATCCATAATTCTTTTTTAATTAAAACATTTAATACAATGTCCACAGAAAGAACAATAAACATATAATTAAGATTATAATTTCATTTTACATCATTTTAGTTGACGGTCAATATAAGGAACTAGGTAGCAAATTTCTCCTGCCAATCTCACAAACATGTCTGTGGAGAGCCTATATGCATAACTTTTTGAATGTGTCAGCTCTGTTTTGCATTATGTGGGTCATTATGTTGTTATGACACTTGCCATGTTTGAAGTTCCTTGGGGCAGGGGAATAGGACTACAATTTCAATTATTTCCACTAATATTCCCCCCCCCCCCAGCTTGGCAGTGTTTGTGGGCTTCCACTAGCGTCCACTTTCTCTTTCCCTCTCACAAATTTCCTCATGTGAAATATTACTCGGGCGATGTTTGCCAGCAGTCTCTGGCACTTGCGTCATGAGGGAATTCGCCTGCAGCAGGGCTCTCCCCACACAATGGAAGACCAATGTTCCAAGAAGTCAGCGCCTCTCATTATGAGCTTATCTGGGGTGAGTGAAGGCAGCTGCTGAGTTTCACTGGCTTCCCTCATTAGGCGTGTGAGAGGGTTTGTCTGCAGGAGGGAAATGGGGGAGGACCTGAGGGGGAAAGCTTTGCATAATTTCATGCTTCCTTTAAGGAAGCATAGACTTCACAAGCAGGAAGGTAGGAACTGAAGGGCAGATAAAGCCAACCGCCCCTCTTTCACACACCCCCGCCCCCCAAAAAACCTGCAAAAGGAGGGAAGCGAAATACAGACAGCTGTAAGAAATACAGGGGAAAAAGATCCCTTTCTGGGGGAACAATGATATCAGTAGTGATGGTCAAAAGGGCTGGTTCAGTATTTTGAATCCCATACAGATGATACATGGTGATGATCGCTGGTTATAACTAGGAAATGGTTCATTCACAGCAGAAGAGACTTGTTGGAATAGGTTTGCTACGTGAAATTGTTTATTGAAATGAGTTTTTGATTATGGCGATGGTGAAGATTAAAAGAAATAAGCCTTTCAGTTTTCCCTCACTCACCACATCTAGTGTGTTTGTATGTGTGTGTGTATTCTGATTATTTCTGACAGAGCCGTTAGTCGATGAAAATTATAGGATTATAATCTCAGAAAGATTGTAGCCCTGGCGCATTGTTCACCGCCACAAATTTCATCACTGCCCTCGTCCATTGTTTTTTTCCATTGCAGAAGAACTGCTATGTAGTCATAGCCACATCCTCATGCAAACTGCTCAAGTCACATATCTGATTAATTTGAAATTTACAACACAGAAAAGACACACTGTAAACCAAGGGGTACATATATGCTGTGCATATTCTTTCCCCAGGTATCAGCAATAACAACCTGGCTGTTTAAAAAACACAAAAATTATTCCAAACTTGTATGTGTAATTCTTACAATAGGGGACTTATTTTTTTTGGGGGGGGGGGGGACAGACCAAAACAAAACTTGCTGACTTCTTCTTAAGTAAACATATCCCGATGGAGACACAAGACTGTTGATAGGCTTCATAGTTAAATCTCTGGTAATTTTAGACATATGTTTCTGTCTTTAATTGCATTCCTTATAAAATATATACTTTGTACAGTTATTACTAACAAGCAGGCAATTTCTGATTTACGGCCTGGAATCTATGCCTTTAATAGTATTTCATGCTGTGTTCAAGTAATTTATAAAGATACCCGGGTTGGTGTGTTAACTTAGATATTTAGAGATGAAAGTGTTGAAATAAAGCAAGCCCCCAGTCCCGCTTTGTTTTTTAGCAGTCATACTGTCTACAAATGTGCAGTGTATAAGCAGTTTTTGAGACACCCAGGCACCATTCTCGGGAGCTTGACTGCTTGCTATTTTTTGGAACAGGCAGTGAGGGAGGGTAAGTCTAGTGGAAATGTGTGAAAGATTGCTTCAAGGGCTGAGGTCTCTGGTTTCGTGATTTGAAATGCAACAACAGCAGTGCCAGATTGAATTATCGGGAGAGCTGATCCGGACATGGTAGCCACAGTTTCAGTGCAGTGCTGCAATCACTATGTGGAAGTTTTTGCCCATTTGGTGAAGTTGCAGAAGAAAGAGATCCAGGAACTTTATTACATCTTTTCAACATAACCAGGTTCCAATGCTGTTTAAACTCTGGGTGAGCGACTCAGACCTTGTGAATTGGGTGGCCAACAAATGTTCCAAATGAATAAATAAATATGTGAGTGAGCCATCATATAAATGTGGGGGGAAATATCCTCGTTAATTATACTTTTAGCTTTTCTCGAGTTCCTCAGGCCTAAGCATGAGTTTGTACATTGTAGGAAGAAAGTGACATGAGGAGTCACTTGAGAATGGACCATGAGTCTCCTTTCCTATTTCTAGAAATTTCTTCTTCTGTTTCTTATTCCTCTCACCATTTCCCTCTCTCCAGCTCACCTCTCTATTGCTGCAATCCTCCTTGAATCATCATGGCTGGCCTTACGGTTTTAGCTCTCTTGGTGACAACAAATTCTGAAGAGGCAAAAGGCTTGGAAATGTGGGTACTGCAACTCATTAAAAGCTGAATAATAACAGCTTGGGGGCCCAAAGTATCTCAAGGAAAAGTTTCCCCCTCTTTTATTTATTTACAATGTTCCATCTTTTGGGGGTAACCTGAGGTAAATAAATGGTTAAATCCCACCACCGCCATTTTTTCACAGCCTGGGATGTGCCCAGGTACACTGTTTATGTGCATGGTTCTAGATTTAGTCCCAAGAATTCCCTTTCAAAGTACTTCAGGTAGCAAGACTTCCTGAAAACTTTTGTTTTGTGTTTTGTTGCATTACGAGGAAAACGGGCAAGGATTAGCAAAAAATCGAAGTGGAGGGGTCTGCTCAGATTCCAAAATGGAGGCCTTATTTGGACTAAAGTTGAGGTCCCTTCCGACTCGTCAAGACTGCCTACCATAATACTTGAGAAGAGATTCACACTGCCTGTTGGTTACTCAGCTCTCAGCAGGATCCTCACTGCCAGAAAAGTGTGTTTGGGCAGTGCTAATTCTCTGGAAAAAGAGGTGCTGGAACTCACCATGAACACCTCCTTTATTCTCTTATAATGGCAATGGTGCCCACCTGAGAGGTGCCGGAACTGAGTTCCAATGAATTCTGGGTGAAAAAAAGCCCTGTGTTCAGGTAGCATCAAAACAGGCAAGGGCCAAGCATCCTATCTGCAACAGAAATAACACAACACCATGCAAAGCTCCAAAAAAGCACTAACATTGGATCACAGCTCTCCCTGATATACACAGGAAGTTTCCCTGCACGAACATTTGTGAAATGAATGGGTATTCTCTTGCGTAGTGTCCACTTTAGTGAAGTTCCTACATGAGGCGTTCCCACTGAACTGAACTGCTTGTTATATTCGTACCCGTAGCACCCGCCATAGTCTGAAGTGGTATATTCCACCTAATGGGTTTCATCATCTCATTCTAAGGTTTGCATAGAAAGCCAGGACTGGACCAAGCTAGAAGGGAGGTACACCCTAGTGTCGCAAACAGGTTCGCAATATGAAGCTCTGCAAAGCACAGTTGCCAAATGATTGCAGTAGCCTCTTCTTCACATATGTGAGCACATACCTAAGTAGAACTGGAGAGTTAAGTTTTTTTTCCCTTCCCCTTGTGTGTGCCCCCAATAAAAAAAGCAATAAAAACAAAACACAGCTGCTTTTCCTGATCTATGATTCGGAAAGGACTACAAAATTGATTTATTGTGTATCAGTGCTTGAAGCGCTAATGTATAGGTATCAGCACCAATATTTGTCCCAGTAGGGTTATACTTTGCATCTCCTACTGATGCCAGTAGGGACCATTAATCACACATATGCAAAATTGGCATTAATTAGGCTAACAGAATAAACATTCTGCATGAACATTTGGGATCTCAAAAAGCTTTTTCTTCTTCAGAAAAGTAAACTAGTTCCCTACAGAGAGTGATAACCACTTAAGGGAGCAGAGTATTTTTTTAAAAAAAATACTCTGATGTGCTGAACATCTCATATTAATATAAATATTTCTTTTGAAAAAACAGTTCCCACCTTTTAGCCTGCAACCTCTTGACATAGATAAAAGCAGAATAAAGAATTTTACAAGGATAGAAATAAAACACCCCAAGAGCGAAAAAACCCACAGAGCAGATAAAACAGGCATAGGCAAACTCGGCCCTCCATATGTTTTGGGACTACAGTTCCCATCATCCCTGACCATTGGTCCTGTTAGCTAGGGATGATGGGAGTTGTAGTCCCAAAACATATGGAGGGCCGAGTTTGCCTATGCCTGAGATAAAACCAAACAATTGTGGGGCAGGAGGCGGGGGTCACATCTCAAAGGTCCATAATAATAAGATAATCTTTGCCTTGCTATGGATGTTTACTTTCATTTTTTCTTTGTCTCTCTCTCTCAGTGATCTCAATGGTGGACAAGATAACAACAACAACAATCTTTTTATTTTTTATTTTTTTGATAGCTGGGGGCTGCACCTGTGTGCTGCTTTTAAAAACGGCTTGACATTTCTCTCTCTCTCTCTCTCTCTCTCTCTCTCTCTCTCTCTCTCTCTCGCCAAGTAGCGTATTAACAAAGGCAAGGTTATTGGAGCAGAAAATATCCTTCTGTGGACAACTTTTTCCTCTTTTCTGTGATCTGCACAGCTTGAAACACATAGCTGAGGTCAGGGTGTGAGGGCTTTTAAGGTTAGTATAACGACCTCTCTGTTTTCTCCTGTTTTCCTTCTCATAAGGGTACGTAATGGGAGCGGGAAACTGTACTGAATGGGACCTTTGCACTGATAGCCGCAACAGCACCTGTTGGAAGCTGGGAATGTCAGTGCGGAAAGCCTTCCCTTCCTGTGGTGCAGAAACAGACACAATATATATCTTTGTTCTGGATAGCTTTTATTAGGGCAACAAATGGCCTTGTTATATATTACCCACTGATTTCTTCAGGGCATATTCTTCATGGTGCAGAATACTTTCCGGCTATCCCACATTAGTGCTTTGCAAACTTTGCCCCTTTCCACATTGACTTCTCTGAGCCCCATGTGTTACCGGCATGGAACCCTGGCATGTTGCAGAAGATTCTGGGAAATATCCCAGGATGCAAAGTCAGTTCACTTGCAAAACGGTAATATTGCTGGTAATATCACATTTAACCCTAGCCCTCCAACATTAGACCCATATTTCTACTGTGTTTGTCTGTCCTTGCCCTTGTTTTTAACAACTGAGAGAGCAGGATCAGTGCCCCTTAATAACAGTATATTTTTAAGAGGATTTTTGCCAGGCACAGCTTGTCAGATAAGAATAATAAATGAGAATATTGTTATGTACTGAAGTTCTCACCCTGGGCCAGCAGGGGGATACTGTAGATAGTTATGCAAATGAAGGATCGAAAGTGATGTTCAGTGATTGGATAGTTTTAGAAAATTGTTACAGTTACGTTGTACTGGAGCTCTATATTAGCAGGCTGACTGAGCCCTTCAGTCCAGTTCTGTCCTGGCCTGTGAATAAACAAGAGCTGTTTGAAGAATCGCTGTGTCGTCTGATATGTTCACCCACAACCTAACAAATATGCATCTCCCAAATTCCCCCCTTATTTGCAACTCTACTGTTCTGTCTCTGTGTTGTTTTCTCCCTTTGGCTCTCTTTTATAATGCTGTTTTTTTAAAGCAATGTGGACATGCCAGTGGTGCAGCAACTGAGAGCCCTCTGCACAGTGGTGATCAGCTTTCACCCCCCCTCCTTTTTTCACACTAGCATGCCCAGACTTTTAAGGCCCACAACAAAAAAGCTTCCCCCTTGTATCTGAAATAAGTGTAGCTGCAGAGCCATATAATGCTGGAGCAGTGGAAGTAAGGAGAGCAATGCATTGCATAAAAGTCAACAGACTAGCTTATATGATGCCGGACGGGCTGCGTGGAAGACACAGCGGTGCCCTCCAACACTCCCTTGCCAGTCCCTGCTCTGCAAGATCCAGTTCATTCTGAGAATCCTCCGGAAAAACAATCTCTCAAAGGACCTGCTGATGGCATTTTACCATTACACTGTGGAGAGTGTATTAACTTATGGTCTGTGTGTGTGGTTTGGGAGCTGCACGGCCAGGGAAAAAACAATGCTGTCCAGGGTTGTAAAGACTGCAGAGAGAATAATTGGGTGCACTCTTCTCACCTTAGATCAAATCTATGCTGTCAGGTGCCATACGAAAGCTGCAGAGATAGCGCAGGATCTCTTTCAGCTTCTGCCTTCTGGAAGAAGGTATAGGGTTATAAAGGCCAGGACTAGCCGCCTGAGAAACAGTTTCTACGCAAATGCAATTCTGGTTCTAAACACAGCATAAGGAGTCTCTATGGTATATTGTATTTTAAAATGGGGTTTCAGAGTTTTTAGGGGTTTTTGAATGTTTTATGTAGTTTTTCAATTTCATTGTTCTGTATGGGACAATGACAATAAAGATATCGTATATATATCGTCTTGTATATTGTGAAGTGACCACCCTGTTCTTCCTATTGGCAGGACCAGCTGAGGTCCTTGCTAGAAATGTAAAATTTATGGTGCTTGATTTGCATAGTTAGTAAGCAACAGAGCCGTCTTTCCCGTTGGGTTTACTGGTGCGTTGCGCCAGGGTGCCGGCCTCTCAGGGACGCCCCAGCAGTGGTGGAGCTTCACGGCTTTGCCGGCGGCCTCCCCTTTCCCTCCTGCACGGCTGCCAGCTGCGTCCTGTCAACCACATGGCTGGCGGGCATGCAGCTTGTCTCCCAAGCCCCCGTGGGAGGAGAGCGATCCCTGCAGAGGCTTGGGAAAAGGTCAACAGCTCTGGGAAACGGGCGGTGGGGCGCCAGAGGGATCTTTGCACCATGGCGCTGGATATGCTTAAGATGGCCCTGGTAAGCAAATTGCATACTGCATGAATCAGTCCGCCCAAAATTATGTAAATTGTGATATAGTGACTTTAAGCTGGAATGGACCTAAATTTGAGTCTTGGAACTGACCCCGGAAGCACTGGTTCTGACATGTAGGCTAATTCTCCTGCAGGAATAACTGTGATGCTTGGATAAAATATATTACGGCCGATTTTTTTCAGTGCGCCACATATCTTTGGCTATTTTGCCTCTGCTTCAGAATGTTATTTAAATGCTTCTAGTTTAATTATCAAAATACACGAGAGGCAAGAGCTACTGACCTAGAATGTTGCCTTCCAGCTTCTGAGCTTGGCTGATCCTGGAATGATGTAAAAATGACATGAAAGCCAAAGACATAATTGCTCATTGTGGATCTCTTGTTTTTCTCTCTCATGTTAACTCTAAAAGATGAAAAAGATAGTTGTTTAATTTTGGCATCGTTTCCCTTTAGCCAAAGAAAGAAAGAAAAAGGAAAAAAATCTCACACAGTCTACCCCCCCTCCCCGACCTCGCATTTGTGGAAGTAAATTTCAATTAAATTCCTAGGGATTTTTTAAATGTCCTTGTAGAACAAAATGTAAAAATGACTTCTGCCTGAGAGCTAATTCAGAGCTTTCAGAAAGTTAGCCCATTCTGTAAAATGTTCTGTAAGTGGGGAAGCCAATTAGCCAGACAGAAAGAGAGTTTATGTTAGCCCAGTTAGCCTAAGCTAAAGGCAAAAGCTGTAGGCTTACTAGGCTAAATAAGTTTACCTACTGGTAGAGTTTTAATTGTTAATTTATATTTAAAACCACAGCAACAGTCAACCCCCAAATTGCTTTCAGGAAAACAAAGCTGTAGCTTCCAAACACTGGATGTTTTGAAGGCAATCTTCTCATCTTCTTTCTATTTAGCAAACAGTGGAGAAAAATCCTTTTTTTAAAGTTTGGAAACAGCTGGTTTGCAAAGATTTGTGTATAGGCTTCCACCAGTATGGGAGAAGGAGAAGCCCTTTGGGCAAGGCCAGGAGTGGTCCGACTACCACAGCTGACATTCTCGGCTGATCCAGCTCCTTAGGGGAGCAGCTGCTAATCTCAGCTGCAAATGCCGCCAGCTGCAGTTTGACAGGATGCTGTCCCTGGCCTCATTTCATGTGGCCTTGCCTTTAGTGTTTCTGTTCCTCGTCCACGCATCTGCATGGGCGCTATGAGGCACAGAGTTGAGCGCAACAGAGGATTACAATTAAGCAACTGGCCATGCAAATATCTCTGAAAAATCTATGGAGCGGGACCTGTTCTGCTGCAAGATTGTAGCCTACCATCTTTAGGGCAGATATACCAGAAAGAGGCAAAAAATCCTGGTATTTTGTGCATTGTCCAGTGTTTATCTTGAGTACTTAAAACAACACTTTGCATGTAAATTTGTATCAAGTACAACATGCGTGTGTTAAACCACCATGGCACCCTTCTGCAATATTCCTCAACTTGGAATCAATATATGCCGTTGGAGTGCAGGTCCAATCCACAGCCAGCTTGTCCAATGGCTGGGTATGATGGAAGTTGTAGTCTGTGGCCCAAGTTTGAAGAATACTGCTCTACTGGACTACTGGACAATTTCTGATAGACTGACGGGGACAAGGCAGAAGAAATCACACCAAGCATGTTGGAGTCAACTCTTCATTAGCAAAAACAAGATCTGCACAGGCACCCAGAGCAGCTAGCTCTGCTCTGAAGCTGCCCATCTTATCTTGTTTCAAGGGAGACAAGTAACACGTCTTACAAAGTCTGAATGGACAGTTGGACGTCTTGCTGTACATCCTTTTTAAAGAGTGTATTAAAAAGGCACTGCTCATCCCTCTACTTCTGGGATCAAGAAAATGAGCTCACGTTGACATAAAGGCATAAAGAAGCCATTTCAGAGCTTGCCACATGAAACCTGCCATTGCATGGTAAAGAAGTTTCTAGTAGCTTCTGGCCTTGTGGATGAGTCCAGTGTTATCAGCTCATTCCTTCACTAGATTTGTTATTATAGGAAGCTGTTTAGAGCAGAAATGGTGGGTTCAACTTTGTATTCAAAAGTAGCAGATAAATGCTTCCCCAGCAAGATCCCTCCAGGCAACCACAAACAGGTAAGAAAGGTGAAGTTGTGCTTCTGTTGTCTACTCTCAGCATCTGTTATTCTAGTTTACTGCTTCTCTACATGGACGCTCTGTTTTTCTTGTCTTAACAGCCACTGATAGATCTTTCCTCCATGAATTTGACTGATCCTGTATAAGCTAGTGGCCATCATCACATCTTTTGGCACTGAACCCCATAAATTGATGTTTGCATTCATAGGAATAAGCTCTGAGCCAGTGAGATTCAGTGCTCAATATTTGTCCAAATGCCTTGCCTTCCTATTACTCAGTGTGTGTATATGTGCATTCGCAAAGCCAAAACGTTCTGCCAGCTAGTTAAGAATCTGAGTTTGACTAGGCTCTGAATTCCCCTGACGCACACCTTTGCCTGCCAAACAGCTTCATCGTGTCGGCAATCGTTCTGTTGCAGAAGAAGGCAAGGCTCTGCTTTTTGTTAAGACGGGAGGAAACAGAATTTCTCACCCAGTAAAAGGAGCACAAGTTAAGCCTTTGCTACTTTCTGGTTGATCATCAGTGATCCTGAAAACCACCTGTTTAAAAGTGCCACTTTCGGCATTGCAAAAGAGCAACTCTCCCAACAGAAGTGAAGATGTTCAAAGAAGCCCTGTGAAACTAGATAGATAGATAGATGATAGATAGATAGATAGGCCTAATATAGTTTGAGGATAGTTAGATTTCCTCGGGGGGAATTGCACACTGTGCCTTTGTGCACAAAGATTTATTGCCTGTGTGAGCTATCTTGACTTATCTTCCCTGACTGAGACCTATAGCACAATTATGGAAGCCAAAAGCGTAAGTGAGTAGTTGCCTATTTTCTAAATGTCATGTTCCAAGTTTTTGTACACTCTTTGCTGATACGCCTGGAATCTTGACGCTGCATGGTTGCATCCTATATCCCTGCCAAATTGTGTAAAGCAGTGGAGGACATTAAGAATATGGTGGTGTAATTAATCTCATAATTTAAGCAGGATTCACGATTCACGGATCTGGAGATTTGTTTTAATATTGCTCGTGCAAATCCAAAAAAAACACTGAGTTGCAAGACAGGAAGAGAAAAGGAGTTGTGTACAGACCATCCTTTTATCGTAACTAATTCTCAGGGCTAGCCCAAATCTAGAAAAAATGCTGTGGTTTTTTTTAAAGCTCAGGGTCCCTGAGCTAGAAAGTAGTCCTCTGTTGACCAGTCTGGCCAATCTGAGTCTTCATACACTCAGGCGGCTGGTCGCAAGAATCAACATTATACACTCCATTCAGTTCTCTCTCCCCTCCACTTTTTGTGTGAATAATGAGGTGCCAGTACTTGATAAAAGTGCTGCGAGTGCCAGAGCAGAATGATTACCTTGGACGGGGGGGGGGGGGGAGAGGTGACAGTATCTTGTTCCATTGAAATAAATAAAAAATTGTCCAGTAGCACCTTAGAGACCAACTAAGTTTGTTCTGGGTACAGTGGTACCTTTGGTTGCAGACGCTTCAGGTTACAGATGCTTCAGGTTACAGACTCCGCTAACCCAGAAATAGTACCTTGGGTTAAGAACTTTGCTTCAGGATGAGAACAGAAATCGTGTGCCAGTGGCGCAGCGGCAGCAGGAGGCCCCATTAGCTAAAGTGGTACCTCAGGTTAAGAACGGTTTCAGGTTAAGAACGGGCATCCAGAATGAATTAAGTTTGTAACCAGAGGTACCACTGTATAAGCTTTCGTGTGCATGCACACTTATTTTGACTGTGTCAGACCAACACGGCTATCTACCTGAGTCTTGTACCATTGAGTACCACCACACATAAGAAGTACTGCTCCTATTATTATTTTTATGTCCGAAGGCAGCTCTGAGCACTGGGCCTGTACAGTTCACAACAGCTCCCTCAGCTGAGGCCTTATCTCAGGCTACCAAGTTTCTGATTCAAGCTGTGGAATCCCTAACTCAAATCCCCAGGGACATGCCAGTCCTTAAACCAGGTTATGGCTACGGTATAAGGCATTACTCCTGATCTTCAGAAGACACCAATAAATGCTTCCTCATGTGGTGAAGGGTAACTAGCTCTTATGACAATGTGAGAGCTGCCAGGGTCTAGCCCGGGTATCCAATCCATCCAGTTCTGACCAAAACAGAACATGCAAAGAAAGCAGTTCCATCAAACTAAGGGGTCTCTTTCCACCAATGGGCCAAAGAGAGAAGGTGGTGCTCCCTGACTTCTGTAAGGGCTTTCAGGTAAGCTTTGTTTTGTTGCCTGAGCAACAAAGGGATTTTGCTCTGGATGCTCTATGCTGGACTCACCTTCACCTCCACAGGAGCCATTGCCAAGTCCAGCATGTGTCAAGTGGCCCTGCTCACTGTGTAGTTTGAGGCATTCGAGATTATTTTTAAAAGCAAATTCCACAGGAGCAAGGATCTTGCTACGGTTCCTTATTTCACCACAAACGCATCAATTAGCACGGATTGTACTTGATAATTAAAATGATTTACACGTCAGATGGTGTTATTGACATTTGGGGCAACCACCTGTGCCATCTCATTGTAGTCAGAAATTAATACCAGTGGTGGCTTCTTCCCACCCCCATTTACTGTCACAAGATTGGGGATTCATGATTCAAACACATTTTCTTAGATCTTGAGGTTTCAGACTTTTTCCTATTTGGAGTGGCATATTACTTCAAGGTCATTTCCCCTCCCCCCACCCCCCAATCGACAAAGCTCTCTGTCAGTTTAGGCATTTCGTTCCTGAAGTGTTTCCATTTTGGAAGGAAAAAGGTAATACTGATATGAATATTTCTTTCTAGGCTTTATCAGCCTGTAAAACAACAATTCTGAATGCTGGCATCTGAGGAGAAGACGACTGGCTCCATCTCAGTTTTCCCCTCCCTCAGTCATGGACTCCTACAGAAAAATGTTCAAGCTTTATTATAAAAAAGAAATAGGGGGAAATGAATGGCTGCAGGCTTGTAATTTTCGACAGGACTGTTATTGTCAGTGAAAGGTTCTCTCTCTCTCTCTCTCTCTCTCTCTCTCTCTCTCTCTCTCTCTCTCTCTCGTGTTTCCTGCATTTAAACTCCAGGGTACATTTGCTTGCTGGGGGGTTGGGTCAAAAATGTCTCCCAAGCCCAGTCAACAGCACAGTCCTAATCCTGTTGACTCAAATTAAGTCCTGTTGAGTTCAAGGGGGTTTACTCCCAGGTTAAGTGGGCATAGGCTTTCAGCCTTTCAGTGCAATCCAAATCCAAGATCTGCTCGGATGAATGGAGAATGGGATAAGAAGTTCTCTGGATGACCCTGGACTAAGCTGGCTGAAGTCCTTTATCCAAGTTCAGCCAGAGATATGCTGCGGTAACTCCTCCATCCTGGCCCAGCTAGGGCTCATCTCCACAAGCCCGAAAAAGCAGCATTCGGTGTGTGTGTGTGTGTGTGTAACAAGGGTTTGGCAGGGGTGGGGAGGATAATAAATAATAATAATAATAATAATAATAATAATAATAATAATAATAATAATTTATTTATACCCCACCCATCTGGCTGAGTTTCCCCAGCCACTCTGGGTGGCTCCCAATCAAGAGTTAAAAACAATACAGTATTAAATATTAAAAACTTCCCTAAACAGGGCTGCCTTCAGATGTCTTTCAAAAATAGGATAGCTGCTTATTTCCTTGACATCTGATGGGACGGTGTTCCACAGGGCAGGTGCCACTACTGAGAAGGCCCTCTGTCTGGTTCTCTGCAGCCTCACTTCTGGCAATGAGGGAAGAAGGCCCTCAGCGCTGGATTTCAGTGTCCAGATAAGGGAGGATAGACCCCTATTCCAAATCCCTTTCAGTCATATGAGCTAGCAGAACTTACATTGACCCAAAGGATGGTGTAAGTCAAACTCGACGTTTTCCTTCTGCCAGGCCTGGGCCAGTTCAGCTAGCAGTACCCACACTTCTGAATGAAGTTTATAAAGGGGGTAATTTACACAGTGCTACAGAGCCGGTTCTGCCATAATAATAATAATAATAATTTATTATTTATACCCCACCCATCTGGCTGGGCCTCCCCAGCCACTCTGGGCAGCTTCCATAGAAACCAAAAATACACTAAAATATCACATGTTAAAAACTTCTCTGAATTAAGATGTCTTCTGAATGTCAGGTAGTTGTTTATCGCTTTGACATCTGCTGGAAGGGCATTAGGCAGGTTGAGGCAGTTGCCTCAGCAGGCAGAAGCCCCCAAGACGACAGCCCTGTGGGCATCTCACCTGCCCTGCCGCTTCTACTGCTGCCCCAAAGTGGCACCTCTATCGGTGCCAATTTTGGCCAGAATTGCATCCAAAATCATACGAGATTTGATTTGGGCAAGATCTCACCTGAAATTGGCACTGATGCCAGTAGCACTTCTCCACTAGCAGTGGAGGTGGCAGGGTAGGCAAAGAAATGACAATGGCAGTAGCAGGTATCGTGGCGGTGGCAAGGCTAGGCTAACTATGGTATTTTATTTTGCTCCAGCTGTAAGTGACCTTGGCTTCCAGTCCAAATTCTGGTTGGGGACAGATTCATCTCTACACCCTTACCTTATTCTAATTTGCGACAAGAAGATATATAGAAGCGACTGCTGATGAGCTAGGTGTGGTAAGTAGAATATTAGCATTGTAGATTCACTTCTAGACAACAAGAAGAATCTTTGTTCAAAGCTATTGAAGCTAGTTTGTACCTTACCTGTGATAGAACTTCCTCACTCCACAATCCGCCACAACTTCCAGAGAGTATTGCTACCCTGATACCTTTTTGAGCCCTCATCCACCTGAGAATGTGCATATATTGAGTTGTTTCCAGTCCATCCCCAGTAGGAAAATGTGCCCACCAGCTGTTACAAACTTCAGTGCTGGAAGGATTTCAGTATAATTTATCAGATGTAAATGTTTAAGAATGGTTTGGACTTGCTGGAACACAGCAAAGGGGAATATGTAGAAAGCTTCCTATTTTTACTTACTTTTTGCCAGTTCTGTGGGAATACTTCTGCACCTGGCTGAAGAACACCAGAGGCTATTCACCTCAGTGGGGGTGTTAAATGTGACAATTTTTTATCCTGAGAAATCTTTTACACACCATGTTGACCAAAATTTCAGAGTAGAGCGAAATGAGTGAATTGTGTGTCAAGGCCCCCAAGCCACCTGTGGGAGAATAAAGACACAAGGACACAGAATTTCGCCTGGCAAACTGACGTGGCCGGGGTCTTCCCCAGCGGGATGTGGACGCCATCTTGCCCCGATGCTGAAGGGAGTGGCTAGGCAGCCGGACCACAACCCGGCCCCACCAGGAAGTGGGCCCAATTTTTTTGAAGGCTGTTTCCAGACTGTTGTCATTTTGGAAGTGGGATTCAACTGCCTCCGGGAAAATTCGGGTGGTGCATTAAAGTGGATTTGGTTCTTTTGTCAACAAAGCTGCTCTCCTCAAACCCCAACTGGATTTTTGTGGTAAGGAAAATTATGGAACGTGTAGCATAACAATTGCTAGATGTGCCTTTATATAATCTCTGCACAAACAAATTGAAATGAGCGCTCAGTAAGCAGTAGTTGTTGTACAACCTCCTCACAAACCTTGCAGATTGAGGTTGATTTTGCAAAAAACCCCACCATATTTCAAATATATAGGACTCCACAATATGTCTCTTGGAACGCACTTTCTAATACAGACAGATGCCGGATAAATGCTCAGTAAACAGGTCATCTGGAAGCGACCTAATTCCTTGAATTTTTGCCTCTATTATGCCACTAGTAAAGGGGGGGTTGTCCAGAAATACTTGCACAATGTGTAACAATTGTAAACTGAACCATAGTAAGTGTACGATTAAAGACTTTGGTTCTGTATTTACTAATACTGCAAGAAGTGCTATCTTGCTTCAGTGTCTTGAGAGATACTCTGTCTCTACATTTTCCCAACTCCTATAACAATAGTTGTGGTTTGGGTTTCTCTCTCTCTTTTACTCTTTTCTTTGAACATGCTACTTTGAAAAGAGATAGAGAAAATACCAATGCAAATTCATTTACCATATTGCACCAAAATCTGGTACGAATTATTTTTGAAATAGCTTCATGATTGAAAAATGTTTATCATCAATTAACCTTATTTATTTAAACACACACACTCTCCCAAACCATTAATCCTGTATCCAAAATTATGTGCACAAAGTGTACAGTTAATGAGTTCAATTTTAAAAATAATACATACTTTGCTGTACTCTGTCTGGAAAGTGTGACCTCAATGTTGAAATATCTGTAACGTATCTATGTGGCATGATATTCTCATAAATTCCTGTATCTCACTAAAAATGGTCTATAAAATAAAGGCAGGGGTGGAATCCTAAGGCAAGGAGAAGGTAGACCCTTGGTAACATATGATGCACTAAGGATGGGTGAATTTGTCAATTTCCGTTTTTACCAGTTTTTTACATTTCCATCATACACATTTTTGCAAAGCAAATTCCCCTTATTAAAAACACTCTTGTACTCTCGATACATTCATTTTGGTTTCTTCAGGTTCAGTGTAATTTATTAACAGTGGCTGTAAGTGGCAAATAACAAGGATGAAACAGTGATACAAGCTGGAGATTTGATGCTGGAATAGTTGCAATTTATATATGAAAGAAAACACACACACCACACTCTCCATCCTCAAATATTACTAGAATATGGGAGCAGCCAATGAAGTTGATTGGCAACAGGTTCGGGACTGAGTGTGAACTAAACACCTACATTGGCTCCCAGTACGTTTCCGAGCACAATTCAAAGTTTTGGTGCTGACCTTTAAAGCCTTAAACGGCCTCAGTCCAGTATACCTGAAGGAGCGTCTCCACCCCCATCGTTCTGCCCAGACACTTAGGTCCAGTGCCGAGGGCCTTCTGGCAGTTCCCTCGCTGCGAGAAGCCAAGTTACAGGGAACCAGGCAGAGGGTCTTCTCGGTGGTGGCACCCGCCCTGTGGAACATCCTCCCACCAGATGTCAAAGAGAAAAACAACTACCAGACTTTTAGAAGACATCTGAAGGCAGCACTGTTTAGGGAAGATTTTAATGTTTAATAGACTGTTGTATTTTAATATTCTGTTGGAAGCCGCCCAGAGTGGCTGGGGAACACCAGCCAGATGGGCAGCGTATAAATAAATTATTATTATTATTATTATTATTATTATTATTATTATTATTATTAATGCTTCTTCACAAAGTGAACTTAGTAACTTATGGAATCCAAAGTTGTGGTGATATCTGAGCTGACTTTAAAAAAAGGATTGTGCAAATCCACAGTGGAAGATATGTTTATCAATGGTTAACTCATTATAGCTAAATGCCACTTGCATATTCAGAAGCATTGTCTTATGGAAGTGATTCTGAGGATTGTTTTCATATATGCCATGATATTGATTGAAGGAAGAGGTATAACCCCCAGGAGTTCTGGGATTTATAGTTATTGTGTATGACAGCAGATTGTTCCTTCCTTGCTTACGTAGGCCATAGGGCAACTGGTAGTTGCAGCAGACTTCTCTTTGAGAGGGGAGGAGGGAGGAAGCTGCCAGCAACCAGATCTTCCTTTCGTTGGGAAGAGTTTGCATGTACAACTTCTCAACAGACATTGGTCTTCTGGCCAGTGTGCCTGTGGCCAGCTTGCCTTTTCTCTTGCTTCTTTAATAATGTATATTTATTAAAACTTTTCAAACACTTTGAGAAAAGCAGCACAACTTCGAAATGAATTACTTGAAATAGCGATAATTTTAAATACTTAGACAACCAAATATTATAAAAGAACAGGCAACTAATATACCACTTTTCATCCTAAAAGAAATTCGTTTTCATCTGGAGCTGTCGTTCTGATGCATTAACCAATTACTGCTAAATATCAATGGTGCATTCATTAAAAATTCCACTTAAACGGCAGGATATTTGTCTTCTCAATACCTGACATTCTTCATTCTGATAAGTATTAAAAATATTTGAAAAGAATGTAATATATAATGAAAATAATTCACAACACTTGAAAATGCAACAGAGTTAAGCAATTTATAATAACAGGCTCCAAAATCAAGTTGTTACAATTATTTGAACAGCACCTTCTGCAACAGATCGCTCTTTCCATCTGGAAAATATTACCTGAATTCTTTTTAAATAAAAATACCTAGTGATGCTTTTTTTATGAGGAAGTTGTGGCTTACAATACTTTTGAAAAGGGGAGTGTTGGTGTCAATTGTATAGAAACCTTACTGTCAGGAAACTGTACCCTTAAAACAAATTATGTACAAAGAAAAATATTCATCTGATGTAAAAAGAAAACACCCAGACACAAGCTTCTGAAGCATAACATATGCAAATTAAAACACAAAATCACAAGAATACTCTTGTTCTAGGACAAAATTAAAATGAGCTGTTGTCACAGTAGCACACGTGGATTGCATTTCACCTCTAAGGTCGTTTAGGGATATGAGACAACTTCCTGGAAGAAAACAAAGACTCCTTCCTTCCTTCTGTTTTGATGCAACCTGTGCATGAATGTGTATCTAGGAGAGGACCAAAGCTTCATGGTAAAGCACAGATTTGAATGTAAAAGGGTTGAGGTCGAATCCCTGGCATTTTCAGGTAGGACCAGGAAACAAACTATACTGAGCTACACACAGATGTACTAGTGTCTGTTTTGTTATAAAGCAGCGTCCTATGTTTCTGCTTTTTCTCAGGGGCTCAGGCAAGACCTCCATAGGAGGGGTTAGCTTCACCCTAATCCTTCTCATCATGTGTCCTGATTGGTCATTGTGGTCCTACGTTAGGTCCAATCAGCACAATAAAGAAAGTTGTGTTCATTCGTTCACTGAATTTTCGTTTGCGCCCCCCTTCCACCACAGATCTTAAAACATGGTACGTTCCCATGGGGTCCTGTTCCTCCTTCTTTCGTTTGACCTTCTTTTTCCTAGGTAAGGGCAGTAACGAGTTTTGCTGTGAGTGTTACTAGCCTTAATTACATTGAAGGTCCTTTAGGACAGCAAATCAGTGTTGTTGTTGTTTTAAAGAATATTCATGGTAAAACAAGGTCAAGAACCTCCAATCTAGGTAATAAATGGTAGATAAAAAGCAAAGACTTTTATTTGACATAATCATGAAATTCAGTGAAGTGACATCCTCGGAGGTCTTCCTGGCCCCACACGACACAGACAAGCAAGCAATTTGAAATTATCTGAGCCTCTTGATTTAAGAAACGTAGGTTTTCGGCCAAAGAGATCCACCTTGGTGCTGCTTTCAAAGCCAGTATTCCTCTTGACTACGATTGTAAAAAGTGGGGCCACAGTTGCATTCATTGTTCAGTGAGCTTGTCCACATAGTTAAACCCACCGACAGCAATGAATGTTAATTGTGACCTTTTGTGTTTGTGAAACCCTGCAAGGGAAGACGGGCTCCCTCATCTCTTCCCCTCCCCCACCGAGAAACCCAAATATCTTGTGCGCTGGTTTTGTGGCAGTCTTCAGCGAAAGGTCTGCACTCATGAAGCAAAGAGGAGGATGGTTAGCTGGAGGGTACAATCAACGGTCGATGGTTTTCACTTTAATCCCAAACTCACCGACAGCGTTGAATGTTCACTGAAGCAACCACAAGAAGCAGAACTCCACAGACTTCACAGTATCCACCCGCAAATGTCTGAAAGTAGGGGAGGAAGGGAGAGAAATTTTAAGAAAATACAATGATTCCAGTTCCATAGAAAACTCAGTTTTAATTTGGTGGTCCCACAACACTTGACCATAGGACCATCCCGTTAAATTGTTCTGTCAAACAATTCTCAGTAAATAATTCCTGTGAGCCATTTAATGTAATTTCAGGGACTGCGGGTACAGGAATAGTGGGCGATACAGCCCTCAAATCCTGGGAGGAAAGTCTTAACATCAGATCAAAACGTCCCCCCTGGTTTATCTTTTCTTCAAAACAAAACAAAACTGGGAAATTGTGCAGAATAGTAATAGCTTTAGTCCATTGTTCAGATCCAAAAATGCCTAGCATTTATATAGCACTTTGCTGTTCTAAGAGCATAACATAGATTATCTAATTCTAATAGACCCTTACAACAACCGTATAAGGCAGGGCATTATTCTTTTTCCCAAGTTAGAGAACTGAGCAGAGACAGAGATTTGGAGTGGGGACATCCCTGTGTACAACTCAGTCTCTCAGCTTCCAAGTTCCCAGCGGTGTTATCTCTCCCCCCTTCCCCATACTCCTATCCTGGTGTTTCAGGCAATTTATTGCATCGTTTGCGCTCCCAAACTTAACAATAAATCTTTAAATATCCCATATAAAATAGAGAGCACAATTTCAATGTTAAACATTAAATATATATCAATATTAATTTGAGATACACATGGCCCCAACTGCCTCAGTTCAGACTTGTCCCTGATCACACACAAAAAAAGAATAGAAGCATAACATCTTTCAGCAAATCTCCAGGCTTGGTCTGAGGTGAGTTTCTAAGTGAAGGAATTCCGTAACTGTGGGAAACATAATTGAATACTTTCAACCTTCTTGTCCCTGCCTTCACACGTCCCTGTTTCCTCCATTGTGTTGATATTTGGATTGTAAGCGCATCAAGGGTGTAAACCTGTCCTCTCATGTTGTTGTTGTTGTTGTTGTTGTTAAGAACTATTTATATGGAGGGGACTGTCTTACTAATCATACTTGGTTGTTGTATGCAAGGATAGGGTGATGAAGATTAGCTTCTCAAGTAGTTTTCGATCACAATGGGTCATGGGAGAAGAGGAGCAGCCCAATCCCACGCCTGGTTATTTAAGTCCTGTTGAGTTTATTGGGACTTACTCCCAAGCAAGCATGCCTAGGTTTTGACCAAAGTTTCCTACAAATGTAGGGAAGTTTAAGCAAGAGCTGTTTTTAATGCATCAGGGCATTATTTCAATTTTGGACTTTCTGAGTTAGTTCGCATTTATTTTTAATTTATAAAGTGATTTATGTGCTGTCCTTTGGGGCATAGCCCACCCAAGCCTACAACTTTATAAAAGTAATGCAGTATAAAAACTAACAATGGCAGTGGTATTAACAGTTTTCTGAAAAACAAAGGCCAGTTAAAACAAATAACCACCAGTATAAGCTGAAGCCCAAATAGCTTTAACAATAACATTCTTAATAAAATAATGCATGCTACTACACACAAAAAAGTGATTCAAGCATCAAAGGAACTGCTCCTAGTATGTCCTTCCCAGACTGCTACATTGGATTATTGCTTTTAATTCTATTTCTAAGCCAAAACTTTAGTAGACATCTTGGCCTAACTAGAAGAATAAAACAACTGTAGACTGCTCAGCACAGACCAGGTTCAAATACTCAGCCATTAAGTCACTGGTGCCAATGTTTCTCACCCCAGCCTACATCACACGATCGTTATGAGAATCAAATGGGTTAGGGGGCTATTGTAAATTAACCACAAGTGTCATGTGAACAGTTCAGTCATCTGACTCCACTCATTGAGCTGGGGTGGTATGGTTGGCGTGGGAAATGCTGCTGAAAATTGCCTTCTTGTTGAAGCCATCTCCAGCCCTGCTGCAATGTGTAGGATTGTTAACAGAAATCATTCTTTGCTGTTCTGAGTAGATTAAGACATACCTTTCCTAGTCAAAATAAAATAAAACCGTGCTGGTGGTAGCTTTCCCTCTTTCTGGTTGCTTGAGACTTCTGAGTAGTTTCAGCTCAGGCAGACTTATTCAGTATTCACATCACTGCAAGTCTTTTGTGCCTTATAGCCTTTTGAATGCATCTGCATGTGTTCACCATTGTCCCAATAAAGAGAGCAGACTTCATAGTTTGGGACCAGTCATGTTTAACGTCTTCCAATTATTCCCTTCCTTTTCTGTATTTATTTTTCAGTTGCTGTCTTCTTCCTGTGACTCTATTCCCCACCACCACATAATTCTGTATCTTACATCCTTGGTATCAAACAGGCAAATGTGTCCCTTAGTTATGTCGGGTCCATCTCATTCAGTCTTCAAACAATAGAGCTGGCTGCTTCACATTTCCATTTTGCCTCCCCAATAAAGTACTGGAAAGCTCAGTACTACCATTCATTCTCCTGTTATTTCTCACCTTGAGTGCAATTCGAAAATCCCTATTCTCTCCTAAACTTTCAGTTCTGTGGTCTGCCTTTCACATTACACACTGGGTAACAATGACTTCTCCCCCTGCCTCTTCCATCATCTGGTTTCCATCTTCTTCTTTTTAAAGAAACCTTGTGGATTGGCCATGTGTGCCTTTGCTGGTCTGCACTACAAATGCCAGATTTATTTTATGTTCATTTCATATCTCCGGGCTTCTGAGAACATTCAGATTGGCTGAAACTTTTTTTTTTGTTCTTTATTTAAGGTTAGTAGGTCATAAATAAACCAAAACACTTTTCCTTGCTCTGAGCAATATGGTCATAAGCGTACATGAAATATCACTTCTAAAAAAGAAGGAACCTAACATGACTTGACAGGAGTACACGAGGAAGTAGTTCATTGTGTTGCTTTAAAGGCCATGGGGATTTCGGCTGTGGAAGTTGTCTGTCTTAGGAATAGATTAAATATCTTGTCTGATGACCTGTACTTAATTTAAGTGGCTGCTTTTGCCAGCTCTTCCAGAGGGCGAATATGTGAAATAGAGCATCTCATCTTCCGTCTTCAATCCTTTGCATCGTCTTTGATGGCTTGACCTAAATTGAAAATATGGGTGCTGTGTTGCAGAGAACATTTGCTTTACTGCTAGGCCAAGCGACATCTTTTAAATGGTTAATTAAAATGAAACAATGTTGTTCATTCATTCATCTATCTATCTGGAGGCCAAGAAGAACTTAAGGCCATTAATTTACTCAAATATATGTTTTGTGTTTACTTTAATAAGCAAATCCTATACATATTATATATAATGAAAACCTTTCTCCAACGAATTGGGGTGGGGTGCTGTCAACCTTAGGTGTACTTTTCACTGTAGAACTGTCACAAAAGTAGACCTATAACATAATCCTTTATATGATACTGGCACTCTCACAGTAGTAAACATTATGTTTCCCGATTTCAGTCATTTCCCCCCTCCCCCAGTACATAAAAAGCACCTGAGACATAATAAGTCCATCAATCAAATCCTGGGTTCGGGGGTCTTTCTTTTGTCCCAAGTGGTATGACATGCTGGGGTAAAAAAAATCCAACTGGCATAAAATATATCCAGAAAATCCCAGTTGATTCTTGTGTTTTGGGTTCGTTCTCTTTTTTTTGCCCCAGATGGTGAAATTTCTTAGGCAAAAGAATTTTCCGCATGGCTTTTCAAACAAAAACTGATCTAGAGAAGTAAAATTAAGCGTCCTTCTTCTGACACAACACATCACTTTTTTGTGGGGGCGGGGGGGGACATTTTTGCCACCCCAATAGGTATGGGAATTTGCCTTGGGAGAGTAAAATTGTCCGCCAAACCATCTAGGTAGGTTTATTTCTTCCTGTAGAAGAAATCATATAAAACAGGACACTGATGACACCATAATTTCCAGAAATCAGGAGAGGTTTTTCTGGCTCCTTTGCTTATCATAAAAAGTACCAGGTACATTAATGCATAGCACTGTATACATAAAAATAATTGGCATGACTCAGGCAACGTTAAGCACTATCAAGTCTTGCTGATTTCAAGGGCAATGACACGCATGTAATTGAATCACTCAAGTTGAAATAAATTAGACGTAAAGATGGTTAGCAATGGCTGCACTGGGCCTACCGTTTTGGAGAGCTCTAATAGTTTCTCTGGCTATAAAGAAATAATCATGAAGGATTTGCTCTATCAAGAGTTAATTGTGGTGATTGTTGACATTAATGACTTTCACAGTGAAGCTGATTCCCAGAGGACACTCCCAATTAGCACTGTTATCTCTGACACTATTGGGTTTCCACATGCAGACTTTGCTTTGTAACTGAACATGATAGCTTCTGCAGAGAGGGAAACTATTTCATTATTACTTCTGTAAGTCTGGGATGTTTCACACTCCGTCTCCCCCCCCCTTTTTTTTGCTTTCTCACCTCTATGTATTCACTTGTAGAAAGATTAATAAGTTATGTTAACAGAGTGCTGGACCACACATTGTTCTTGCCATGGGAATGCTACCCAAAATAGGATAGCTGTGACAACTTCTCCACTTCCCTGCTCTGCTGCCTGTTTATACGCAATTACTCACTTATGATGGTTACACCCCATGTGAAATCTCAGCACCACATTCCTCTTGGCTGCTAGAAGGATGGAGAAATATACTAGGTGATAGCTGTACTCCACACAGTCAAAACTTGCAAATGTAACTGTGAAAGGTTTAGACGGCATCCCTGAGGCAAGAGTAATTTAAGCTTAGCTCTTAAGTTACAATTCCACAAAAAACAAACTTGGCTCAAGTGGCAAATTCAGAGCACATTACAGCTGCCCACGAGGTAATGTGAGTGTTGGGCTTCCTTCGTTGCATGGCTAGATGAATAGTTTTTGATCAACTGGCTGATTGCATCTGCATTCCACCTTTCTCAAGGTGGCAAACCTTGAAGGGAGCCAGTGTGGTGTAGTGGTTGAGAGCGGTGGACTTGTAATCTGGTGAACCGGGTTCACTTCCCCGGTCCTCCACATGCAGCTGCTGGGTGACCTTGGGCTAATCACACTTCTCTGAAGTCTCTCAGCCCCACTCACCTCACAGAATGTTTGTTGTGGGGGAGGAAGGGAAAGGAGAATGTTAGCCGCTTTGAGACTCCTTCGGGTAGTGATAAAGCGGGATATCAAATCCAAACTCTTCTTCTTCAAACATGGTTCACCTGCTCCATTTAATTCTCATAGGAACCGTCTGAGGTTGAGAGACAAAGTCTGGGCCAAGGTCACCCAGTGATCAGCCTGGAACTTTGCTTCTAATGGTGACTAGACTAAAACAGACCATCAAAGCTAATGATGTTCCCTTGCTCAGCACGAAGCATTCAACACTAGTGTACAATTTAGTAGTTCCATTTCACTAAATGCCCATCCTTCACGAATTTGTCTACTCCTTCATAAAAGGCATCTCAGCTAGCGGCCATAATAACTTGTGGTAATGAATTCTGTATGTTAATTAAATGTTGTTTGAATAACTGCTTCATTTTGTCCGTGCTGAACTTTGTGCCAATCCATTACATTGGGTGACACTAACTACTACTATTAGAAAGGCAGGAGATTTTTCCTCTGTCCAAAATTCTGTCATACTCTAGTATGACCATGAAATAAATCTCAGACCAGAGCTATGCTGGCGAAGAGGCTGGGTATTTAAAACAGGAGAATTATTTTTCAGAGCTGGGATCATCAGGCAGAGTAAGTAGGATTATCTTCATCCCAATTCTTTCCCATGCAAGTGAATGGCTGCCACATGGCTGCAATATGTTCTTCAACAGTTTGGGTGGGAGCAAAAAAATAAAATCAGCAGAAAATTTCGAAGAACTATCACATGTATGGTGTAGTGGTTAAGAGTGGTAGTCTCGTAATCTGGGGAACCGGGTTGTTCGTGTCTCTGCTCCTCCACATGCAGCTGCTGGGTGACCTTGGGCCAGTCACACTACTCTGAAGTCTCTCAGCCTCACTCACCTCACAGAGTGTTTGTTGTGGGGGAGGAAGGGAAAGGAGAATGTTAGCCGCTTTGAGACTCCTTAAAGGGAGTGAAAGGCGGGATATCAAATCCAAACTCTTCTTCTTCTTCTTCTTCACCAACATGGTTAACAAACAGTGCCAATTAAGCTTATTACAGGTAGAGGGAAATGGGCAGGAACCTTCCTTTAGAAAATGCAAGTTTTGCCTGAGATTAAGGGTCTCATACTCTACCGACTCAACTAAAGACCTGGGCCAAAGCATACCTCAGAGGAGAGGATTCAGGGACACCCCAACCCCGGCAAAGGAATTAATCAGATAATTTATCAGAATATTATTTTCCAAGAAATTTCAACTCAACCCTAAAATTAATTTCCCTCCATATGTTTGTGGCAGTTATTCACAGTACTTAAACTGACTATTGGAAATGCAGTGCTCTCAGGTTTTGGAGTCGGTGGTTTGGTGGTTTCTTCCTACACTTTAATATAAATATGCTATTAAACTTAATACTTTTGTGGCTGAGGAAAAGCAATAACAAAGTATAACTCCATAAATGCAACTGCCCATGCTGTGCTTCAAACAGCCGATTTGCACAAGAAGCAGCACCCAAAGCAACTGTCTGCTGCACATCAAAGATGGGAGTTAATTTGCAACCAGTAGAAGTATTGGGATTTGGCTCAAATGTAGCATTCTGCCTGCTGATGACAAATTGGCATAGAATCAATTCTAATTTACAACAGCTTTGCTGATATTTATTGCATTGGTTTTATATTATTCATTTCAAAGTGCTGGGTTTCTTAATTATTATTAATTTATTTACAATTTCAGTTTGTGATTAAATTAGTGTTTTTAATTAGTAGGCAATGTTAGTCGATCTTCAAGGTTCCTTTTTTCTGATGTAAGGGGACAAAGTTAAACTGACAAAAGCACTGAGGTTCAATCTTAACGATCAAGTCCGAAAGGTTATGACAGAGTTGAGGGTACGGATGGACAAATATGCCATTTTCAATTTCTCTTGTTTTCTCATTTTGCCAACCTCAAGTACAGTTCACTGCATTAGCTTGTGATTTTCTTTAAAGCCCTCATGAAAATCATCAGCATTTTAGAACACTTTTCTCCTAATATGTACACTTATGCATGTTGTTTTGCCTGATATTCACATTTTGGAAAACAATTTCCCCTGATTTAATGCACTTTGTATGTAATCTTCACTAACACATGTATTTTATATATCACTTTCTCCTCTAATATAACATTTTTTCCAGCATTGTGTTGTTCAAGAACTGCACCACAAAATTCAGAAAGTGTAAATTTAAATAAGTAGCTGCTCTTTGGCCGGCATATTGTTTCGGGAAATGAGAACCGAACCAAATTTACTCCCCACCTAGCTGAGGGACATCAAAGTTCCCAACAGGTTGCAATTAGTGGCAAATCGTGCCATTTATCATCTTGACTGCATTACAAAATTCTATAGAGATGCCATACGTCTCAAACAACGGACACAGAAATGGCACTTTATGTGGCCGGTCTTGGGGTGGGGGGGAGTCCAATTCAAAGAACAAGGTGTGGACAGGATAAGCAACTACAATGCTATGTATTACAAGAATAAACTAATTCCAATTATTCCTGGTTTGCTGCACAGTCTCAAAGATGGTATGTGCTCTTGGAATCTGTGATATTGGGGAAACAATCTCAAATGTGCGTGTGAACAGGAAGCACAGCATCTAGCAGAAACCGATAAAATAGTGTGTTGTGATGCTTGTCCAAAACTCCTTTAGTGATCCATTTATACTAGCCTCCTCTAAGCAGGTGTGTTCCAAATATAATTGGAAGCAACTTTCATCATTCCTGACCTTTGGCGATGGTGGTTGGGGCTGATGGGAGTTTCAGTTGCAGCACAAAACACCACCAAGTTGGGGGAAGCTGATTTATACCAGACTGTGGAAATACACTGTATTCACAGCCCTCATAGAGATGGCTTTGTAAGGCGTGAGTAGTATCACAGAAGATGCTTCTTGGTGTTCAGCATTCATCATTTTGCAGTGCCTATGATTCAACTGTACGATGCAGAGAAAGCACAGCAGCATCGCATCTGCAGCTGTATCAATAGAGGCAAGTGGTGGTTTATCTAACAATGGAGCCGACAATAGCCAGACAGTTGGCTCTGGAGATACCTCCTCCCTACCCTCCCTTTGTTTAATGTTTCTTGTTTGCAGGTTAACTTTTTCTTCCTGTTTAGCAGGCACTGCTATGGTCTTTGACTGGTTGCTGTTGAAGGACCAGGAAGAATTTTTCCTGCATTGGCAGCTTTTGTCTTCCCCGTAGCAATTCCTCACAACTTTGTTGGTTATGGCCTTGGGTGGAATCCTTCAGCCTTTTCTTCCCCATATGGGGGGGAGTGTGAAGTGGTGACTCACCCCCCAGTGGCGGCGATTCCAGGGTCCCTCTCTTAAAGGGGTTATATATATATGGGTGTCACTGGCCATACACTGAAAGGTCGTCAGTGAACTACCTTGGCTGCCTGCTATACTTACGTCTCACAGAGCACCCCCATATCCCATTTACCCTGTTGAGCCCCAACAGTCATTGCCAAGTCATGGAAAGAATATGCAATTACCAGTAATTTGTCACATAAAGACAGCAGAGATCACCACCTATTTTAGTATTTGGAGAACTCAGGTTTAGGCTGATGGTAAAGTGTCTTTGTTTTTCAAACACGGACAACACTTGCCCTGATGTTAATGCAGTAGCTATTGATGGTCCTGGATAGATAAGTGTACTCAACACTGGGACTGCTCTTAAGTGTCACGGGTATGCTGAACTGGTTTTCTAGTCATGCATACTAGTCAATAGATGTTGCATGGAATGTGATGCGAGTATGAGACATCTCTGTCCATCAACTGCTATGGATTTTGAAAACAAGACTGAATTGTTCAAAGTTCTTATAGAGATTATCTCAAGGCGTATCTACAAAATAATCTTGATTAGCCAGCAATTTCCACCATCCATCATTTTGACATTAGTACTGTCACCCCATAGAACCATGAAGAAATGCAATCAAGAGTAATGTTCCTCATGTAAGATGCTGCTTTCACTGATAACTGCTTGAGAAATCAGATCAGGACTCCTGAATCTTACACTGAAGCCCTCGCCATTTTATTCTTTTTGCAGATTTCTGTTAAGCTGTGGCTTTGGTCTGGCAAAGCACTTTACACACAGAGATGTTTGTGATATTGCTATGAAACTTGGTGAGAAGATAACCAAGGCATTGATTCTCTTTCATGAATCCATAGCTTGAGACGTCTCGTCATCATTTGCAGGAAGCAGAACCTCACAGCATGGGACATGTAGTCAGTCTTCAGGATTTCAGACACACTCATATTTTCAGTGTTGAAACTCATGGAGTTCAATACATGTTTTTAGGTAGGATTGAAAGGTACTTTGCACTGATGTACAACTGCGGTGAATATATATCACTGAATGAAGAGATGCAAGTGCTGCTTTTCACATGGTAGTTCCATCAAATGTTGTTGTTGTTGTTTAGTCATGTCCAATTCTTCGTGACCCCATGGACCAGAGCACGCCAGGCACTCCTGTCTTCCACTGCCTCCCGCAGCTTAGTCAAACTCATGCTGGTAGCTTTGAGAACTCTATCCAACCATCTCGTCCTCTGTCTTCCTCTTCTCCTTGTGCCCTCCATCTTTCCCAACATCAGGGTCTTTTCCAGGGAGTCTTCTCTTCTCATGAGGTGGCCAAAGTATTGGAGTCTCAGCTTCAGGATTTGTCCTTCCAGTGAGCACTCAGGGCTGATTTCCTTCAGAATCGATAGGTTTGGTCTTCTTGCAGTCTATGGGACTCTCAAGAGTCTCCTCCAGCACCATAATTCAAAAGCATCAATTCTTCTGCGATCAGCCTTCTTTATGGTCCAGCTCTCACTTCCATACATCACTACTGGGAAAACCATAGCTTTAACTATACGGACCTTTGTTGGCAAGGCGATGTCTCTGCTTTTTAAGATGCTGAGTTCCATCAAATACATTCAATCAATAAAAGAAATGTTACAATAACATATCATGCATTGCCGTCTACTAGGGTATTCATGTATGGGCATAGCTGTCAACTTTTCCCTTTTCTTGCGAGGAATCCTATTTGGAATAAGGGAATTTCCCTTTAAAAAAGGGAAACGTTGACAGCTATGTGTATGGGGGTGAAGAAGTGGTTACTTGCAACCTCCGTCAGCACAGGGGTTATAATTGGAGCAACGGGATGGAAACCACATTGGATTACTCTTTCACAGGTTTAGGATTTTTGCTAGGAAGTGATTTATGTGGATGTAAAACAGACCGTTCTGGAAAATGTCCGCGTCAAAAGAATGAATTGCAATGAAGACATCTGTGGTCATGTACATGTCAATGTCACTGATGAAATTTTGGTATGCAGTGCACTCATGCGAATACACCCTCAAAGCATAAAGCACCAAAAGAACATATGTTATTATTCTACATCTTATTACATCTGAAAGGCTGGTATTACATTGGAATAACTTCATTTATAAATTTTACATGCTTTTAGATGCTCCTAATGTATATTATTATAAAATGTATTGTTTTGCTAGTTTGTTGTTTGCCGCCCTGGGGCTCTTTTGGGAATATTATATATTGCATTTTTGCAGTTTCCATCACTGAAGCAGCCATTTTTTGAAAAGGCCACTGCTGCCCAGCAAGGCTGAAACTGGGTTGCTCCTAAATATTATTTTGATCAGTTTGGAAACCATGCATCTGAACTATTTTTGTTTGTTTAAAGGTAAAGGGACCCCTGACCATTAGATCCAGTCGTGACCCAACTCTGGGGTTGTGGCGCTCATCTCGCTTTACTGGCTGAGGGAGCCGGCGTACAGCTTCCGGGTCATGTGGCCAGCATGACTGAGCTGTTTCTGGCGAACCAGAGCAGCGCACGGAAACGCCGTTTAGCTTCCTGCTGGAGTGGGACCTATTTATCTACTTGCACTTTGATGTGCTTTCAAACTGCTAGGTTGGCAGGAGCAGGGACCGAGCAACGGGAGCTCACCCCGTCGCGGGGATTCGAACTGCTGAGCTTCTGATCGGCAAGTCCTAGGCTCTGTGGTTTAACCCACAGCGCCGCCCGTGTCCCTTTTTGTTTGTGAGGAGAGTGATGTTGAGCTCCTGTCCTGCTTCTGTACTTCCCATGGGCATCTGGTTGGCCTCCATGAGAACAAGATGCTGGACCCAAAGGGCCACTGGCCTGATCCAGCAGTGCTTTTCTTATATTTATATTCTTGCACACAAGAAACCCAACAACATTAACATCTGCACCACTACAACTGGTTTCAAAATTTCCATTCACTCAGTTACACATCCCTTTTTCAAGAATGGTGTCTATTCTGTTCTACATATAGGATTGGTTTGTCGTTGGTTGCTGCGTTCAGTTTTCAAAAACGCCGATGAAAAATCCAGGTATCAGATATTTGCAAGGTTTTGACAAAGTGAATGGCCATAGGCAAACGTAGGAATAGGTAGAGAAGTAAAAGAGAATGGAAAGTGTTTTGCAAGCCCATTTGTTTTTCATTCAGCTGACATCAGTCTACACCAACCTCACCTTTAGTGGCAGGTAGAGACGTACCTCACATTTTCCTTATTTCATATTTGCCATTTTTCCTGGTTTCAACTTCATGCTGTCTTGAAGAGTCTCTTGCACTGCACGTTCATCATATTGCTGCAACCTGAGAAAATAAATGCAACTTGTTATATCAGCAACCAAAGGACCAAATTATTACACCTGCCATTTCCTAATTTGCAAATAGTGTAGGATTTTGCAAATAAAATCTTTTGTAAGAAATTTTGTTATCCGAACATAATATGTAATATTCTGCAGGGAAGACCATAGGTAGGAAGGTGGTGCTTTTCAATATGAAATACCACTGTATCACACTGGGTGAATTCCATGATCCCAGTACATTCCCGAGCACAATTCAAAGTGTTGGTGCTGACCTTTAAAGCCCTAAATGGCCTCAGTCCTGTAGATCTGAAGGAACTTCTCCACCCCCATCGTCCAGCCTGGACACTGAGGTTCAGCTCCGAGGGCCTTCTGGCAGTTCCCCCTTGTGAGAAACGAAGCTACAGGGAAGCAGAGGGCCTTCTCGATAGTGGCATCCACCCTATGGAATGCTTTCCCATCAGATGTTAAGGAGATAAATAACAATTTGACTTTTATAAGGCATCTGAAGGCAGCTCTGTACAGGCAAGTTTTGAATAGTTAATTAATGTTTCATTGTGCTTTTAATCTTTTATTGGGAGCTGTCCAGATTGACATATTATTATTATTATTATTATTATTATTATTATTATTATTATTATTATTATTATTATTTGTTGTTGTTGTTGTTGTTGTTGTTGTTGTTGTTTTACTGTTAAGCAATAAATAAAATGTGTAGAAGAGCAGTACAATTTAGTCACATTAACTCTTTATGTTGTTACCACCATTAATTTTTTAAAAATCTGAATTCTGAAGGAAGCTGGCAGTTGTGCACCAGATGTGAAAGTGCTTGACATGAATATGCACTGATCAAGTAGGATCAGCACATCAGTATGCATGTTCATCGTTTCCTACTGCCTATTATTGACCCAAAAGATTATTCTGGTGGCACTTGAAATACGTTTACTTGCTCTCTGAAAATGGAGTGCACTGTTGAAATAAAGCTCTCCAACTAATAATGCACGTGTGCACGGCAATCCTACAGAGATGGGATGCTGGTGATCCATGCTAATTTCAGAACAAGCGCATGCGCGGGGGCTACTGCTAACCAACCTGCCTGAGGAAGTGCAGAGATTGCAAACAGAACAAAATTATCCACAAAGATTCCATTGGGTCCGGCTGATCTAATCTTGCTTCCCAGAGGAATTTTCTCTAACGAGCAACTCCAAATGGGCAGTACAGTATATAAATAATGATTATCCTTTTATCTCTTCTAGGTCACAAGCTCCAATGCATGCACAGAAGTATATTGGTTGCAACATCTTTCACGTTAATTTCAGCAGAGTGTGCTACACAGACATGTGACAGCACACATGCCTCTCTAGCTTAATTCATTAAACAATATATGTATTCTGCCTTTTATCCCAGGGTTGGATACGGAACATAAATAATAAAACACACAACAGTAAAATAGTAAAATAAACTGTTTAAAAAGCAAACAGATGTGTCTAAAAACAACAGAGCATGGCCTTAATATTGACAATCCCACAATCTCTACTTTGTGATCTGCCGCTTTACTTCATTATGTGCCAACAGGACACACATTTGGGTTTACAAAAAGTTAAAGCACCAACGTCAAACCAAAAAGTAATGGGTTAGTTAAAACATACTTTCTCCTCACTTCTGGACTGCAAGATCTCCACTGTTTTGCTAATGGCACAATCTCTTATTTCTAGAAGAGAGGTACCTAGTTTGGTTTTCATAAATCGTAATGCCTTCATCTGTTCTGTAAATCAACCACACAGGAGTACAACTGCTTTCCTCATTATTGTCCCCGAAGCAAATATTCTCATCCTGACTTCATGTTTAGGTTCGGATGATTTAACTAATATCTTGGCAATCCCATTTTCTAGACAGTGGGAACTGGAATCAGATTCTGGGAAAGAGTGAGTAGGCGAAGACACAGGAGCAATCTAGCAGAAATAATACTGTAGGAAACAGGATGGAGACGTGAAAATCAGCACACAACAAACTTAAGGCATCACACAGTGTCCTGTGTGCAGTTTCCCATGCACATTAATTTCCTTTTGTGAGGATTTTCTTTTTTCTTTTTCTTTTTTGGTTAACAGTTGTCCTGATTTGGCTTGGAAAGGCACTTGTTTTCTTTTTTTCATGGTGTGTGGGAGAGAATATACAGAGAGCTCCTTTTTAAGTTGAGACGAGACTGCCGTACCTCAAATTTCCTGGATGAGTTTGCACAAGACTGTTAAATGGATTTCCAAAGTCTGTTTCCTCCTTCTATACAGTCACGGCCAGGATAAACTTGGCCTTATTTAGTGCAATAAGAAATATATCTATACATGTGTGTACAGATACAGGATGCAATTTCCCCTTTCCAATAGCAAAACAAAGCATTTGCAAATCAGCTTAGTGGGGACATTTCCCTGGGTTAAAAAAACCTGCTCAAGGAGCAGAGACTACATATTACTGATCATCTGTTCAGGCGGAGCCTTCTTTTCTTTCTTTCCTTCCCCCTGAACAGATGATTGGTAGTACAGAACACAATCTAATCCAACTTCTTCATCAGGCTTTCTTTCCCACCCTCCACCCCCAAGGGAAATGCATGCACTCATCTTCCTATCAGCTAGATGTTAGTTAACATTTGTTTTAAATTCATCTTAGTGCTACAGCACCATGTAAACTCGCTTTTGCCTTTTTGCTGCCTTTTCCCTTCATTTCCTCTGCAGACTTCTAAAACCTCAAGTCCATTGGCAAATCTATTCCCAAAACTACCATATTTTTCGCCCCATAGGCGCACCGCCCCATAGGATGCACCTAGTTTTTTTTGGGGGGGGGGAATAAAGAAAAAAATATTCCCCCCCAGGCACGGGTCTGGCGCGGGGGAAGCCCAAGCTTCCCCTGACCCCAGCCCCCAGAACAGCCTGCTATCCGCAAGCCTAGGGAGCCGCGCCGGTCTCCCCAGGCTTGCAGAGAGCTGCGCAAAGCCCAGGCGTGCTCTTCAGGCTTCGGAATGCAGGCAGCTCTGCGCTTTGGGAGAGCTGTGGGAAGCCCAGGAGTGCAGGCAGCTCTGCACAACCCTTGGGAGCCCGGCACGAAGTCATGCCGGTTTCCCAAGGGTTGCGCAGAGCTTCCTGAAGCCTGGAGAGCGAGAGGGGTCGGTGCGCACCAACCCCTCTCGCTCTCCAGGCTTCAGCGAAAGCCTGCAATCGCCCCATAGGATGCACACACATTTCCCTTTCATTTTTGGAGGGGGGAAAGTGCATCCTATAGGGCGAAAAATACGGTAATTTCTGAATGAAAGACTGAGTTCCAGAGCTACTGCGAGTGTAGTGGTTCTGAGGTTTGTGCATGTCTGTGTGCATACCTGTTTGTAAACAGGTGCATCTTCAAAAGCCAGTGGAGAGCCAATACAGATTTTAAACTTTTAAAGAAGCTTCCTGGCTAGTGATTTGACCTGCAATCACCACCTACTGGTGCAGGGGAAAGGGCTGTGGCTCAGGGGTAGAGCACATGCTTTGCTATACAAGAAGTCCCAGGTTCGGATGTCCCTACCAGTTTCCCCAAATATATTGTTCTTACATGATGATGGCTTGGCTTGGATGTCTGAATTAATGTTTTAAGTTTACACCCCAAAATGTTTGACAATAATATTTGTATTTTTCTTTTTAAACTCTAATAAAACTACACAGTCAGAAAACACAGGCTTCTGATTGTAGAGGATAATTAAAGAGAAATGTAACGAAGAAACAGGAATCAGGTGCGCACATGTACACGTTTGTGTGCAATTCCACAGCCCAAACAGAACATAGGAATCTGCGTTATGCAGAGCCAGGACACTGTTCCACCATCTACCTGGGTGGCAGCAAATTTCCATGGTTGCTGGTTGCTCCATGGTCAGGCATGAGACATACCCAGCCCTGCCAGGAGATGCCTGGGATTGAGTCTGGGACCTTCTGTGCGCAAATCAGATGCTCTACAACTGAACTAGAGCCTTTCACCAGCCAGAGCTGTGCACACATAGCCCCAATAAGACTAATGGAATTTAGGGTGGGGAGATGGAGGCTGACTTAGTCTCCCTCCTGTCCCCTGCCAAACAACTGATTAGTGCTGTTGCTGAGTATCTGGCTGGAACAACCTGTATCCAGCCTTTGTCGCTGTGCACGCATGGAGCTGAAACAGGGCCAGGGCGAGCAAGGCATTTCCCACAGCATGTTTCTTGCCCAAGGACTGGATATATAATACCTAATGAACCAGGAACTAAAAAGCACTGTCTGGAAAGTATTACAGTAAAAGCAGTGAGATACATCACATGGGTATGTCTAATGGGTTTCTGTTGAAAGTTAGCTCTTTCCATAACCCTGCTGATTTACTGCTGTTCTCTAAGACTACACTGGAAGGTGAAAAAAGCCTATCTAAGCATTTCCAAGCACATGGGAAAATTACTGTAGGGTGGTTTTGGGTTGGTTTTTTTTACCTAGGCAGCTAATTAGCCCCGAAAGCTACTTAGCGCTGCTTTGGACAAAAGAAACATCCCCAACATTTTCATTTATGTTTTGGAAAATGACCTGAGGGTGTATCAGAAAGCGCAAATGGCTTTCCTTCTGTTGTCTTAGCATACTCCTTGTTTTGTTTTTGTTTTAGTTTTAAAATGTGATATTTACCAGTGGTAGGCTTTCTATACTGACTGGGTATCATGGAAAAGGAAGGTTCTTCTTCTGTGTCCTCCTAATGGAATAATACCAACTAGCACCTCCTGAAGTCTTGAAGTTTCCAGATTAGGTAGACCAGGGGATGCTACTGGACTCCTGGCTCTTATCATCCATCGGCTACGCTGACTGGGGCTGATGGGAGTTGGAGTCTAGCAACACCTGGAGGTCCACAGCCAGGTTCACTACCCCTTGTGCAGTAGAAGGCATTGCACCTGTCCTTAGGTGATTGTGCTATGAAGACAAGGGTGATTTTCTCCTCCTGTTAGTGGTTCTGCCTTTGTATTGCGACACTGTGGGATCTCGCCTCCCCATGGATGGGAATCCTGCACGGTAAAGCCTAATGGAGACTTGAGCCACAAGCTCTCACTGTTGCTAGTTAAGTGTGGGTCAGGGAAAGAATCAGCACTGGCAACCAGCTCTTATGGCTGGGAACACAAATGAACTCATGCTAAGCTGTGTCTTAACTCTGGAGATGCCTGGGCTTGACTTGGCATGGGCTCGTGGAGGGGCAAAAGTCTGTATTTCAAGTCCTACCCATTCCAGCTGGAGACTCGGACATCAGCCCTCCTCTCCTCGCAATTATTTTCTTCCCCTGCCGCTGCTCTTGCTCTCATAATATGGCTGCGAAGCTTCTCATTAGGCACTTTTAGCAATTACATTGAGCCTGATTGGCTATGTGCAGCCAGTGATGTGATTGGACTGACTGTGTTTTTTTAGCATCAGACTGAATCCTTTATGGTTCTATGAGATTATCAGAACAGTATGTCTGGAAGCTATATGTATTCGGATATTCTGTTTGGCAGAATTCTGGTTATGAAATAATCTTTCTCTTGGCAAAGGAAAATGCCGGTGATCTTCTGCTGTACTGAAACACTTTGTTGAGGGGAATTATGGACCTTGATTGCCAACAGATGTAATCTTGTCAAACTAGGACAGGGAGAAAAATATGCCTCAAGGTGAAAAACCTGTCTGTAGAGAGATGTCAAAGCTGTCACCTGTCCATCCAAACCTTTCTTAGCACCTCTGTCTTTGAGAAATGAAGCAAGCTCCTTTCAACTGGGCATGTTGCCATTGCAACAGATGGTTACAAGTATAGGCAGCCAAGAGACCATGCTTGTGTTTGCAGCACAAACTGGAGAGGGGAACATCTTAATATGACAGTTTGTGAGAAAAAAGGAAGCATAGTGGATGGAAAGATTTTGAGTTCTGTCAGTTGGATTTTTTTAATTCTGAGGAAATACATTTGCATAAGCACATAAGAAACCAGAGGCAAACTTGGAAGGTATTTTTTGTCTTGCTCTTTAGGAAAGATGGGAGTAAATATGGAACAGAATCTAAACTGAGGCTGCAGTCCTGTGCCAACTTACCTGGGAGTAAGCACCATTGAGCGGCACTTATGCCTGAGTAGACATGGTTAGAATTGTGCTGCTATGCTTCAAATATTGCTCAGCAACTTTGGACAGGTCACATACCTATATTTTTAAAAAATCACTGTCCAGCCAGAGGAAAATGAACATTAAATAACAATTATCTTGAGGATGTAGACATCTGTACAGTGTAGTAAGTTTACTGTGATCAGGAGAGAGTGATATTTTATTGGCAAAAAACTCTTTAGTCAAGTCTCACACATGTTTACTGAGAAGTAAGCATTGCTTTACTCAGTGGCATTTACTCTCTGTTTCTTGACTTGAAATGGAACAATATGAACTTTCCCTCAAAGAATTTTACTAGTCTTATCCGAACTCATTTTGGCTTCAAAATCCCTTTGTTCTTCACCCGAGTATGTATTTCCAAGTTTGCTTTTAGGCCAGTTGGTGTGCAGGCCAAAATTCCTACTCAGCCCTGAAGCAACTGGTTAATTTTATCCAAAATCTGAGTGAGGGTGGAGTGGGCTTAAAGAATAGAGTCCCTTCAAGTTTTGCCTTTGCATGTATGAATGCAGCAGCACACATCCATCTGCTAGCACCACGTACATTGCCTGCTTCTCCTGACCTGCGTGCAACATTGCTTTTGCCTTGAACCCTTATGGTCTGTTGGCAAATGAATTAACCACTGCAATGATACTGCTTATTTTAGAAAAACAAAACAAAAGATGTACATGGCAAGTACAAAAGCTACTTTGGAAATAATTTGGTTTCCCCTTAATAGCCATCACATGATTCACTACCTAGGTAGGAACCCAGTGGTTATTCCAAAAATCCATTTCAATTATCATACCGATGTATTTATTTCATTTTGGGTGGTTGTTAAGTTGTATAGACAGTTTGATTCTGTAAGAGAAAGATAAACTTTAGCTGCTCTTCCGTCAAAACCTTGTTTACATATGATGAGGCACAAGGAACGAAAGGGCACCGTCTCACAGATTCCTATAATTTAATTAATGAAGAGAAATGAACCTTGCTTAAGATATAGTTTCCCTCAAAGGCAGTACAGACCCAAATATCAGACTGAAGAAATGGAAATAGGCAATGCACTCATTCCCTGTTTTGAAGTTGGGTTTAAAAACAAAAACTGAATTTTTGCTTTGGCCAGTCATTTTCATTCTATTTTGTACCTAAAATCCGCAGTGGTTGTAGGCATTGTGAACCACTTGCACAGCTAGCCTTGAGCATTCATGTTGCATTAGATTTGTGTTGTCAAACTGCAATAGCATGCACGTGCTTGTGACCAAGCAAACCGAAGACATCTTCATTGCAACTTTTGAAGGGAAGGGTCTATTGTGGGAGGAGGCTGCTGCTGCTGCTCAGTGGTACATCATCTGCTTTGCATTCAGAATGTCCCAGGTTCTACCCCACATCTTCAGGTAGCACTGGGAATGCACAGTCTGAAACCTGGATAGCAGCTTCCAATCAACGTAGATAAAACTGCATGCCTCTTACTCAGTCTAAGGCAGCTCTCTATCTTCCTATGTTTTAGTCCCTCTACCCAAATCTGAATATCCACAAGCCACAATAAAATACAAAATATCACAAGCGAGGCCAATTCCCCCCCCCCCCCGGTCTCCCCAGTTTACAAACCACATTTTACTGTAATAGTGCTGAGGGTCAGCAGGTAGGTGATACAATCTGCTTCAGAAAACACTTGGCTGGGGAAAGCGAGCAGATAAAAGTAGGATGTGTTTGAATAGTGCAGCAATACTTTTACAAGCATTGGCCCTTGTTATTTGGGGGCGGGGAGGGGCTTTGCTGCAGGCAGCAGAATGCCTTGGGCCAGCAATAATAGCACCCAAACACGCATTCCAGTCAAAAGCCTGTTTCTCATTTTCCTGTTCTTGGAAGGGAGTATGTGAGAGTTAGCTGCACATGATGGATGTTAGTCACTTGGCTGAAGGTATTATTGGGATGTGCTCACAGAAGATATCAGAGCCAGTAGGAAACTGCACGGATTAACACTTATCTGATCTTTCCATTGCTTCAAAGTTTCTGGGACATCTCGCTGTCAGACCCTACTTAGAAGCAATATGCTTCTGAATACCTAGGATCTTAAATATATACTTTTGAAAATGAGCATTGCTCTGAGCACCACTTGCAGGTGTGGTTTTTTTCCCCTGTTTGTGTTAGTTAGTGCCAAAAAATTTAGTGAGTGTGACATTCACATGTGAATTTTGATTATGCTAGATGAATTTCACTGTGTCCAACACTAGATATGTTTCCCCATATTCAGGACATACACCAGTAATTTCTGATAATCCCATTTAAATGATGATTTATTAAATTTGTATACTGCTCTTCATCCGCAGAGCTCAGGGCGGTCGGCAACATAAAACTACAATATACATAGTAAAAGTAAGAACAACAAACCAATAACCCCCCACCCCACACACAACACATTTAAAATGACTGTCACTATTCATTGACATACCTCTAAATTTTCAGGCATTCACAAAATTCGATACGAATATAGACATTCATGAACTGTCAATATTAGAATCATAGAACCACAAAATTGTTGAGTTAGAAGGGACCATTGGGGTCATCTAGTCCAGTGTTTCCTAACCTTGGATCTCCGGCTGTTTTTGGACTACTCCCATCATCCCTAGCAAGACCAGTGGTCACGGATTATGAGAATTGTAGTCTGAAAACAACTGGAGACCTAAACTTGGGAAACACTGAGTCCAACCCCCTGCAATGCAGGAATCTCAACTTACTCATTGTAATGTATATGATGTTATCTTACCTGTGACATTCAAGACTGATTTACACAGCCTTTTGGCTATCTGGATAGAGGACAGAGAGGGTTGTGTGATTGTGTGTAGAAAACTAGCATATTTTACAAAGTCAGTATTTACATTCCACTGACTTTTGCCTCTTGCCCCACCTGCCACTGGAAAATGGCCCTTGCAAAGTTACCCAGGAGCGAATGTGGCCCTCAAGCTGGAAAAAGTGCTCAGCCCCTGATCTACAGGAAGACTGAATCCCCTTTTCACATGGCGGTGATTCCTATGTGGGCATTACATCATGTTTGAAGATACCTTATCAGTGTTTCTCAGACTTGAAATCCCCCCAGCTGTTGTTGGACTACAACTCCCATCATCCCTGACCACTGGTCCTGTGAGCCAGGGATGATGGGAGTTGTAGTCCAATGAGAGCTGGGGGCCCAAGTTTGAGAAAAACTGTGAGTGGAGAGATGCTTCTTAGTTATAATTACAGCGGGCAACCAACAGTGTATCTAGCAGAAGCACTTGCTTTTAAATAATACTCTCCCCATTTTCTTAATCTCATTATCCAATTTCTGAAAATGCAATTCAAGACAAAACCTCTTGTCTTGGGAGTTCAATAGGATCCTAAAGGCTTTACATTAGTTGCGTAATGCCTGGCCCCTTTTCAGAGCTGCCTTGTCGTGGTGAATAGAAAAGCAGGCTGCCATTCAGCAGGCAGAAAGCGTTGCCTCATTGTGTAAATAATCATCATTCTGGCACACAGGAGAATGGCTGTCACAGAAGTCTAGTTAGGAACTCTCCCCCCCCATTCTGTTTGTTCACGGACCATTTTTATATCTTCTTCAGTTTGAAGTGGCATCTCCCAGGTGACGTGGATGAGAGCCAAGCTGAGTGTCTAGCTCTCAGGAATATGCATGGTCCTCACTCATCCAGAGAAATCGGGGCACGGATGCTTGCCTGCACAAGTAAAGGTCTTGGCTGTGACATGTCACTTCAGGGGCCCCTGGTAAACAGCTTTCATTTCGTTTTCTTACCTAGGAACACCTGCATTGTTTCTTTCAGATTCAAGTAACAAACTAACAAACCCCAGTTCAGAGAGGGGTCATAAAATCATACAACTGTAGAGTTGAAAGGGACCCTGAGGTTTATTTAGTCCAACCCCTGCATTGCAGGAATCTTAACTAAAGCATCCGTCCAACCTCTTGCTTATCATCCTTCTCCTGCATACATACCCTCAACAATTCCATTTGATCCATTTCCATCTTTCCGGATAGCCACTTCATGCCCCCAACATGCGCGCGGAGGCTGGCTCCCAGCCCCGCGCGATCAGGGGAATCCTCTGCCAATTGGCTGGCTCAGGGGTGTGTGGCTTGCAGCATTTAAGACAAGCGTGGCAGAGGAGCTTCCTCTTTGCCGCTGATCAGCCGGGGAATTTCCCACCCAACCACCCTTCAAGGTTTCTACTTTGACCTTGCTATGGACTTCGGTTGGTTGCCATTAAGGGGCCTGGTAGGAATTTTCTGTCACGGCTAAAATGGCCGCTGTTTCTTTAATGCGAATAAAGCTGGGTCAGCATGACTCAGCGGTCTGCACCAAGTTGTATATATAAGTGAGAAATGTTAGTTTGTTGCTGAGACTGGTGTTTGGGTTGGTTGGTGCTGGTGTGTGGAGTTATTCAGTCGTGTTTTGCACAAAGACTTTTAAGAATAAAACTCTGCAAGGATATTCTCGTGGACTCTTTTTGTGCCGACAAGGGTCCGAGGACCAGGCTGAAGAGGCAAAGGGAGGTCAGAACCTTTTCCTCCTTTTTTTTTTTTTGCTTTTTACAAACACTGACAGGTTATGGGCCCAGTGTTTCTGAGCATGTGCAGAGTGCAAAACGACTGACAGCATCTCAGCAGGGAGCTGGTGAGTCCTGGTGGTGTATGGAGCCGGTGGCTCTGCGTTGGTGGCAAGCTGTAACTGTCTGCAGCGACGCTGGAGCAGCTAGGATCTGAGGACCAGAAAAGCACTCAGCGTCGGCTACTGGAACAGTTTGAACTGCTAGAGGACCACAGTAGGCGACTCACAGAGCGGCTACACCAGTTGCAGAGCCAGGCGGGACCTGAGGGTCAACAGAGGCAGCAGCTAGAAGCCGGTGAGTGCCAGCCAGGACCATCTAGTGGGACTCTAAAGACAGAGTCTGGAGAGTTTGCTGGAGGCCCCACAGAAGGGGCTCAGCAAGCACCAGCAGAGATGGCAGATTTCCAGTCTTCCCAAGTTGTAAATATTGGGGGAGGCATCCCTTTTGAACTTCTCTCAGAAAGCAACTGGCTGAGTTGGTCAATTAAAATGCAGCAGTTGTTAAGGAGAGATGGACTATGGGACTGTGTTGAAACTGAGGTTTTGAGGACTGACTCTACTGAGAAAAAACGGCTAGATGAAAGGGCTCGTGCCCAAATTATGCTGTGTTTGAGCAACTCTCAGTTATTGCATGTAGCAAATGCCAGCACAGCGTTTGAGTGCTGGAATTTATTAAGGGCAATGCATGTCAGAGAAACTGCTGGAACTATAATTTCTCTGACCAGAAGGCTGTTCAGGACTGTTATGAAAGAAGGTGAGAGTTTGGCAACTCATCTTCAAACGCTGAAATCTCTGTTTCTTCAACTACAGCAGAGAGGTAAGCGTTATGATGAGACTGACCAAACCTACATTATTCTTTCAAGTTTGCCTGAAAGCTGGTTGCCCGTGATTAACAGCATGGAGAGTATGCGTCCCCGAGATCTGACCCTTGAGTATGTGGTTGGAAGATTGACCGAAGAAGCAGAAAGAAGGTCAGATAAACAAGCTGAACTCCAAGAGCGGAGGAGTTACAGTCGAGGGGGCCAGCAGCAGAATCTGCCAATGGAGCAACGCCAAGGTTTGGACTTGGCCATGGCAGTGAGGAGATGCTATAGATGCAACCAACCTGGGCATCTCCAACGTCAATGCAGGGCAAGACTTCCAGGAGACGACGTGGAGCAGAGACAGCAATCAACGCAGAAACGCAAGCAGAAGGGGTTCTCTTCAGAGAAGAAGAACACGCGTTCTGCTCAGTTTGTTTCTGCATTTTCTCGAGAGGAGAGGAAGATACCTCGAGGAACATGGTTGCTGGACTCTGGGAGCAGCAGGATTATCTGCAACAGTCGGGAGGACTTTAAGACCCTGGGGAAGCCAGCTGATGGAAAAGACTCAATTTATCTTGCTGATGGTCGTAGAAGCAAGATTGATGGCCAGGGAACATGTTTCCTGCAGTGCTTGAACACTACTCTACCAGAGACTCTGTTTGTCAGCAGTTTGGACTATTGTTTGCTGTCTGTAAGCTGTTTGATTAATGCAGGGTATAGTGTTAACTTCACACGATATGGCTGTCTGATAAAGAATGGAACTCAGGTATGTGGCCATGCAAAGTTGGAAAATGGGTTATATGTAATGCAGGACAAGCCTGTTAAAGCAGCCCAGGTGGTTCAGGATAATTTGCCAGTTCATAAGGGGTGTGTACATGAACTGCACAGAAAACTGGGTCACGCCAATTTCCGTGTGCTTTCAGAGATGCAAAAGGTGTGCAAGAACCTAAAAGTAAACAGCTGTAACTGTTTCCTAGATTGCAATGTATGTAAAATGGCCAAATCTAAGAGGAAGCCTGTGGCTTCTAAAAGTGACAGAGTATCTAAAGAGGTTTTAGAACTTGTCCATTGTGACGTGATAGGCCCTTTTCCACAGAAGACTGAAGGAGGCGCCAGATATGCTTTTCTGGTAATTGATGATAAATCACGTTTTAGTTGGTTGTTTTTGTTAAAGCAGAAATCTGAGTGTTTCCCCACATTCAGAGAATGGGTTGCCCAAGCTGAAAAGCTCTTCGCTCGCCCTGTTGTGCAGTTGCAAACAGATAGGGGTGGAGAATTTCTGAACAAACAATTTGGGACATGGTTGCGACGTAAGGGGATCACTCATCGTTTGACTAACCCTTATAGCCCTGCTGAAAATGGTCTGTGTGAAAGACGTGGGGCTGTAATACAGTCAGTAAAGGACTGCCTGCTAGTGGATGCAGGATTGGGTCACAACCATAGGCTGTGGGGCGAGGCTTTTCTGACAGCGAACTTTTTGATTAATAGAACCTGGTCTAGCTCTATAAAAGATATTCCTTATCGTGTGTTGTTTGGGAAAGAACCAGAGTGGACAATGCTCCATAACTGGGGTGCTTGGGCACATGTAAACATCCCCAAAGCCCAGCGCCAGAAAGGGGGTGCTAGAGCGCAGAGACTGCGGTTTGTGGGATATCAGTCCTATGGCAAAGGGTGGCGTTTCAATTTACGCCCAGGACGAGTAGTTCTGTCACGAAGTGCAGACTTCGCTGACCAGGACAGATGGACTGTGATCCATGCCAACCCAGATTGCCTACTGCCCCTGCAAGTAAGAGAAGAGGCTTCTTCTCAGCCATTGGCAACGCAGGAGCAGGAGGAGGAGGAGGCACAGATTTCCCCAAAAGATGTGGCAAAAGATAATACTTCTCTAGAGGAAGAGGAAGAAGAGCCAGAGATAAGGGGGGAAGAAGAAGTAATAGTGCCTAGGCGCTCCCAGCGTTCAAACAAGGGTGTACCTCCTCAGCGTTTGACCCTAGGAGGAGTGAGAGTATGCAATGTGAGTTGTGTGGAACCACAAAGTTATAATGAAGTCTTAGACTTACCCCCTGGGGAACGTGCTTTGTGGGAACAAGCTATGAAAGAAGAAATGGACTCTTTTAAACGTAACAAAGTGTTTGAGGTCATAATGCCGCCACCTGGTGGCAGAGTGGTGTCATGCAAGTGGGTTTACAAAAGGAAAACCCTTGCATCTGGGGAACCACGTTTTCGAGCCAGATTAGTAGCCAGAGGGTTCACTCAGATTAAAGGGGAGAGTTATGATGAAGTGTTTTCTCCCACTGTAAAGAGTGAAACTTTTCGCTTAATGCTTTCCATTGCTGCTGTAAGACAACTAGCAGTGCACCATTTTGATGTTGATGCTGCATATCTGCATGCAAATTTAGACCATGAAGTGTTAATGAGACAACCCCCTGGGTTTGAAGAGGAGAATGGTGCAGTCTGGCGTTTGAGAAAGGCTGTTTATGGTCTCAAACAAAGTGGAAGGTGTTGGAACCAGTGTTTAAATGAAGCCCTTGTAAAACTTGGTTTTAAAAGGAGTGTGGCTGATCCATGCCTGTACACCAAGGGATCAGGCAACAAATATCTAATGCTCTTAGTCTTTGTTGATGATTTGCTTGTGGCAGGGAGTTCCACAGATGAGATCCAGAAGCTCACAAGTCAACTGGAAAAGAGGTTTAAGCTTAAAGCCTTGGGGCCTGTAAGCAATTACTTGGGAGTAGAAGTAAGGCAGGAAGCTGATGGAAGCTTCCTATTGAGTCAGAAGGAGAAAATTCTTCGTTTGATAGAGCAGTTTGGCATGGAAAACTGCAAGCCAGTTCAGACTCCCATGACACCAGATTTCCCAAAGACAGTGTGTGATGATAAATTTGATCAGCCTGAGTTGTATCACTCAAAAATAGGATCACTGTTATATTTAAGCCAGTGGTCAAGGCCAGACATTGCATGTGCTACAAATGTTCTGAGTCAACGTGTATCTAAACCCAGTACTGCTGATTGGTGTGCTTTGAAAAGGCTTATCAGATATCTAAAGGGGACATTAAATGTATGTTTGAAGATATCAAGTACACAAGACGAAAAACTAGAAGTATTTGTTGATGTGGACTGGGGAAGCTGTGTAGCTACCAGAAAATCTACAAGTGGAATGGTTGTGATGTTTGCCAATTCCATAATTGGGTGGAGGTCAAAGAAACAAGGATTTGTTGCAACCTCATCCTGTGAGGCAGAATATGGGAGCCTGTCGCTAGCATGCAATGAAATCATGTGATTTATACAGATACTAAAAGATCTAAATTGTAAAGTTGATTTGCCTATCCAAGTGTATGAAGATAGCCAATCGTGCATTGCATTAGCGGGCTCGGAAATAATGAAATCCGCATCAAAACATATTGCTATCCGTCATGCGAATGTTAGAGATTGTGTACAGAATGGGGTAATCAAACTGGAGTATTGTCAATCACAAGATAATATTGCTGATTTGTTCACCAAGCCTTTGCCAGCAACATGCCATAATGAACTGATGACAAAACTGGGTTTATGTATATAATGTATGTATGTATTGTTTCTGTTGGGGTTTTTCGCATTTAAAGAAACAGAAGGGGTGTCACGGCTAAAATGGCCGCTGTTTCTTTAATGCGAATAAAGCTGGGTCAGCATGACTCAGCGGTCTGCACCAAGTTGTATATATAAGTGAGAAATGTTAGTTTGTTGCTGAGACTGGTGTTTGGGTTGGTTGGTGCTGGTGTGTGGAGTTATTCAGTCGTGTTTTGCACAAAGACTTTTAAGAATAAAACTCTGCAAGGATATTCTCGTGGACTCTTTTTGTGCCGACAAGGGTCCGAGGACCAGGCTGAAGAGGCAAAGGGAGGTCAGAACCTTTTCCTCCTTTTTTTTTTTTGCTTTTTACAAACACTGACATTTTCCACTTGGCAAATTGGCACCAGCCATTTGGTTTTTTCGCCTACCTCGTAGCAAATTGTCACAACTTCCTCGGTTTGGCGGTTAGGCATTGGATGGGGTATTGTTATGTAGATGAATGGGGGGAGAAGCGCCATCACCTCCCTCAGTTACTGAAGGGTAGTCCGGTAAAGGATTTTGGGGGGCATGGCCCCGTCCGAAGCCTTTGGAGGTCAGGGCCCAAGGCACACCCCCAAGCAGTGACCCCGGGGGAGTTCCTAGTTGATGTGCATCAGCAGGACTCCCCCTGTTGGTGTTAACCCTTCCCGGCCTTCAGGCAGACATACTGAAGCCGGACAGTCGATTAGCACCAATGCCTAAGCCAATACCACTCATCACCTGTAACCAATAAAGTTGTGGCCAATTTTAGCCCATTAACCTAAATAATGGTGTCGTGTGTCTTTATTTCTACTGGTGGGAAGCGGGAACTCGCCCCGCAAATCCTCCTTCTCATACACACCTTCCTACAATTCCTTTAATTCCTTTGCACATTATTATCTGCCTTCAGTTGGTGGGTCAAGGACCTCTACTGGATCACAGCCTGATCCAAGATGGGTAGCGCTACTACCATACAAATAAAAGATAAAATAAAATAAGAAATAGGTCCCCAAATGCATGTTTGGGTCACAAAAGGTTGAGGACTACTGTATTAGGTAAATTGCTACATCATTTGTTCAAGCAGCAGAGCTCATTAACAAGTAACATATCTAGCCTTGTTATCTGCTTGTCATTAACACCTCGAGCTTTTTATACGCCTATAAACTTAGATAATCCATCATTCCATTTCCAAAGAGAACTTGCTTCCTGGGAGCATTTTAGAGCAACAACAGCACACAGCCACAGTGGAGGTATTCACTGTTCTAAGCAATTGTAAAATGTTTAAGTAAGAAAGAGGCAGCCTTTGCACTGCCTCATAAGTCGAGTACAGATCTATGCACAGATTGGTTTGTTGATTATTTGACTTATTCCACAGATCTATATCAATCTGCATCAAGCTCAGTGTTGATGTTTTCAGTAACCGCCTTTGAGTATGCGAATTTTCTTTTGGACTGTGTATATTTTTGAAGAAATTCTATTATTAAAGAAATACTTCTCACAGTTTGGGGTGCCTGCATGTTTATGTAGTTTAGAGATGACTATTTACCAAATGGTATATTCTCACAGTGCACTAACTTGGCAAACCAATCTGCAGTAACTGTAAAACAGAGAGGAGAATTACCCCACACCCACCCAATTGATGCAAATTCTAGAGAGGCAGGAGTGGTGAAATTCTCCTCATAATAGATCGGCTTGGATGATATCAATTGGTTATGTGCATTCTCTCATAATCTACCTCTTGGTATGTGGTGTATGTTTTCACCCTTCAAAATGAAGGTGAAATCCGCCTTCCCACGGTGTGTGTGTACAGTATTTCTAATGGTGGCTATTTTAAATGTTCCAGTAGATTCTCATGGGTACTGAAAAGTATCTTCAGTTGCATAAAATGCTTAATCCCAAGCATATTGGTCCCATTAGTTGCACTTTCCAGTATAAATACTGTAATGAAAATAGCTTTTCAACTGTGTGTATATTTAGGATGTTAATGCCACTCTCTGGGGTAATTCCTCTGTTTTCTTTGGGGCCCTGTTCTACAAAACTCTGGCTAGTACTAGTTAATAACTCTGGTATATGTGAGACACCTGAAATATTTTGTTTTAAACTTCTCATAAGTCTGCATAGACACTGATTATGTTTGCTAGAAGTCTAGATCTATGGAATATAAGAATTACTCTGGCAATTTTACCGGTCAGGCAATTGTCAACAACTTTTGGTGTACAGACCTGCCTTTTTTCATTTCTTCTTCTCTTGTTTACAAAAATTTCTACAGCCTAATGTATATTGTATATTATCAATGTATATTGATAATGTCTTGGTCCTAATATACTTTTCCATCTTATTATTTCACAGTAATACCCTACACAACCATCCCAAGCACAGGGATGGACAAATTAGGGATCACATTAGGGATGAATGACTCCGTTAATTTTGATTTCTCCAAGCTTCTCATTTATGTATCAGTTTGCGGTTTATTTTTTAAAAATTGCCATCACCCCTATTGTTGGCTCTGTTGGCTGAAGCTGTGAATATGTGACAATCCATCAGGGTCAAAGTCCTCCAGATATGAGCTCTGTAGCCTGTTTCTCTTAACATTTACTCAGAAGTAAGTTTAAGTCCACAAGTTTACTTGAAATTAAGCCCAATCCTATGAGGTTACACTCAGACAAATTAGTACAAAGTTGTGGTCTCAGTCTTAAAAAAATCAGTGGGGTTTATATGGGCTTCTTTATCCCGAGGCTACTCTGTACACAACGGTGTACATAACATGCACTATTGCATGTTCTATATGCAATAGGAATACCTCTGTGTACTTCATGCTTTAAAATACATTAGTCAGAATGCATAAACTTTAGACCTTGAGCAAGAAAAACCTGCTCCATCATATATCATTAAACAAATTTCTCCTATTTTACACAATTCTGCTGTTGTTGATATTTTCTGTAATGCATGCTGCAGCCTCCCTCTCTCTCCTTTGAAAGAGGTGCTGTGTGAGCATGGCACGGGCCAATGCCATGTCAATCACACTCTCCTCCAAGGAACTCAAGGTAACACACGATGCTGTTCCTAATGCCATTCTCAACAGAGGCGCCCACATTGTGGGGTGCCCTTCCTTCACAGATCTAGCCTGCACCCGTCCCAATGGGTTTCCGGCATGAGTTTAAAATGTATCTATTCTCTCAGGTCTTTGGTTTAAGTTGATGGTGAGGCTTGCAGCCTGCCCTTGCTAACCTTATCTCGTGCTGTATATGATGCAGAATTGAAAGTGACTTGGTTTATTTTATTGCATACTGTACTGCATGATTTATGTTGGATTTTATTTTATTTTTTTAATGATGTGAACCGCCTGCATAGTTCCAAAACGTGGCATACACCCATAAAGGCTGGCATTATTAGGAGACTGAATTTTCCAGGCAGTGTTGCATTCTGTAGCTTTTCGGTCCTGCAGAATCGTAGCAAGCTCTCACAGCCTTGATAAGGGGGAAATAGCTGTGAATTAACGCTTCAGAATTAACATTAGGATCCTTGATTTGTCATTTTGAGGCGGGAGGAATGTGGGGTGAAAGGTTGGCTAGTGTGTTATATTTTAAGCAATCCTTTTTTTAAAATGACTCATATTAAAACAAATGTCAGGCTTTGAGTAAAATGTAGGTTGATCTTTTTCATGGGCGATATGGGATACCCAAGTTTAATCCCATTAGGCCCATAAAAAAACCCTGACGGGGGAAAAAAAAGTCTGGCCTCAACGAGAAGCTCAATATTAGTTTACAACTTGAGTCCATCTAGAAATGTAACTGTTCAGGGGGGGGGGGGACCGAACAAAGAAAGCATTTAAAGCCATCTTCTGTAGCATCATCATGGTTAGTCATGGAAAAACAGTTGAGCTATGCTCAGATTATTTTCATTTGTAAAATTTCTCTTCATGGACATATGGAAATAATAGCTAGTTGCTTTAATGGTGAGCTGTGTCTATAAATAAAAAGGGTTACAAATCCAGTTTGTGGGTTTAAATGTATATAAATCAACTGCTGCCTTCACTCCTGCTTTTGACACGGATCTCTGTGTACATTTTGCTCTTGATTTTCAATAATGGGATCAGGCAATCTTCCATGAAAGCCGTGATTCTCAAAAAACCCCACACAGATAGCCTTTTCTTTACTTTGATGGGAATATGCATGTTCCAAACGAGTTGACGATGGGGCATAGAGCATCTGAAATTACCAATACAATTAGGAAACAAAGGGCTTTGTGGAAAACGATCATCAAGGAGGTGGGACAAGGTGGTTTTGGTTATGGAACAGAGAAATTATATTTATGTCCCAATTACTTATACTGTGCATGGCGATGCTTGTGTTACCAGGCATATAGTCAAGAAACCCACAGGCACTTGTAATTGGATCTCCCTATCTGCGGCATCCTGGAATTGTTCTGCAGATGTTAGATCAGATGAGAAAGTTCATTATGGTCCTGCACAAATATGTTCCTCAAGAGCTGCAGCTGCAGCCTTTGCTCTGTAAGGAATCTTCATAGGAATGTTTAAGATTTGCCTTGCTGGATCAGATCAAAGGACCATCTATTTCCAATGTTCTGCTTTCACCAGAGGCCAGGCAGATGCTTGCTGGTTGCTCTGCAGCATCTGGTGCTCACAGATATACGCTGCCTCACTACACTTGGGGCTCTTATTTGTGCCTCTCATGATGTGTTCATACACTTATCTTCCTTGACTCTGTCTACTTGTATTTAAAACCTTCTAAATTGGTGGTCAGTCTCGCATCTTCTGGTACTGGGTTTCAAAAAGGTTAATTAGATGTTGTGTGAGGAATTGCTCCGGTTTCTTAGCCCTGCTGAGTATAATGCTAACCTCGGCTTCATTGGAGGACCCTTTGTCTACAATAGTGAGAGAGGGAAGAAAATGTCTCTGTTGCCACACGGTTTATAATTTTTTTTTTTTATCTTGCTAACGTCTCTCTATCACTCATCTTTTCCCACTGAACTAGAAAGCCCCAGATGCTTTGGCCTTTTATCAGACAGAGCCCCCCTAGGCCATGATCATTCCAGTTGACCTTATCTGTGCAAATTTTATTTGTGTTGAGAGGGGGCAACCAGAAAGGCATGCTATATTCCAAAGGCGTTGAACCATAGATTTATATAACGGCACAATACTTGTGCATTTTCTAGCTTTCCTAATAATCTCCAGTGAGCCTGTCAGGGCAATTTTATTTATTTATTTATTTATTTATTTATTTATTTATTTATTGTCATATCACACATACCAGGGTGGTGTCCCATATTAAAACACAAAAAACCATTAAATAAAGATTAAAATACTGTTCTTCACAGCCACAGCACACTGAGTTGCTACCGTATTTATTTATTTATTGAGAAACTTGTACACTGACTTTTGATATCATAGTATTAAGACTGTGCCTGGCTTTGATGGATCTCTGTAACCTTCCCTGTGACCTTAGCGTATAAACAGCAGTATATAAATCTTAAGAATAAACAAACAAGCCTGGACCATTAAACCAAAACTAGGACCAGAAGAGCTGAAATTGAACCCAACCTTTGCTTAACCTTGAGGGAAAACTTGGAGCACACTACTGGATTGGCACCATTCCTTGAATGGTGGTAATCCTAGCCTGATGAAGGAAAGCAAACACAGTAGAGTAGCCTCCAGCAACTATGAATCATGTCATTCATTTGTGAAGAATTTTAGTGGATATTGCTCAGTGGCTCTATTTTATAGTAGTTTATTGGAGAAGTGCAGAAAGGTTAATGTGGTGTAGTGGTTAAGAGTGTTAGACTCAGACCTGTGAGACCAGGGTTCAAATCACCAATCAGCCATGATGCTCACATGGTCATCTTGGGCCAGTCACCATCTCTCAGCCTAAAGTACTGCACAGGTTTCTGTGTGAGGATAAAAACCCAGGGCCAGCCCAAGGCAAAATGGGCCCCGTTCCCTGCCAGGGAAGAAGGGGGGAGTGAAGATCAACAACAGGAACAAGGGGAGAATAAAGATCTACATCGGGATCTGCTACCCCTATGGATTCTGCCGCCTGAGGAGCTTGCCTCTCCTTGTCTCATGGATGGGCTGGCCCTGGGGAAACTCATGTATGCCACCATGAGGTTGTTGTTTTTTTTGAGGAAAGGAGGTATATAACTGTAATGAATCTATTGCAGCATGAGTTTTCATAGGCAAGAGCACTCTTTATGAGATGCATGAAGTGGCCAGTCAGTTTCAAATAAACTGGAAGTGGAGAGATGGTTTAGCAAACTTGTGAAGGTAGGAGAGAGATAAAGGAACATCACATCCTGACAGCAAGGAGGTCATAGAGGTCATTCAGTGGATTAACCAGATCATTTGGAGGCACAGTCCTATATATTTTGACAGGGGATTTGTTTCAGTGATGTAATAGCAAGCAGAAAAAATGTATGCTTGTTGTGTCTGGGTGCCCCTTGCTCAGAGTGGATGCTAGAAGTGAGGAAAGTTATCCCAAATGCTGAGGCAACTAAGCCATCGTTCTCTTTTTTAGTACACTAGGCTGCAGCAAGTAACATCAGTCAGTGATGCTTTACATTGCCCAATCTGATAGGCTGCATGACATTATGGCATCACCACACTCATACAGAATCGCTGATTGGCTGGGATCAGATGGTGTGGAAAAATAAAGAATCCTTAAAACTGTATCCCAAATTATGACAATTGGGGATTCTGAACATTCAGAAAAAATATGACTTGGAACGAAGGTTTCAGCTAATCAGGGCCTTTTTTCCCCCACCCTTGAGGGCCCACTCCCTGCCCCCTGCTCTGGAAATATTGGCAGGCGTTTAGTGCAATCTTGATCAGGCATACTCAGTCATTGCAGAAGGGTAGCATGTTCAGTTTCTGCTCTTGATGATGATGATCTAATTTAGCTGACTTTATTCCCCAATTTAATAAGACTTGTCTTTAATTACTGATAGTCGCTTCTGAAAATTTCAGCTTTGCTAGAACTCTTTGACTTTGAGCCCAAGTTGCAGAAGGCACTGGCAATTTTTGAATGGCCTTTAGAAAGAAAGCTTTTTTTTCAAAATCCACCAATAAAAATATGCAAAATACAGAGGGAAAATGTCATGGACAAGAACAGTAGCTGCCTGCGCAGAAATAATTTTTTCCCTTCATTTCCAGGACATAATGGCTGTGTTCTGATGATTATATCTTGGCTTAATAAACTGAGATGTTGAACAAGCCTTTTGCCCATTTATGACATGCTTGACTAAAATCGTGAAACCTCCCATTAGCAACAGTTTCCAATTTTATCCAAAATATGGTTACCAACTTTGGAGCAAGGGAGAGCCTTAAACCACATTTAGAACTTAGTTTGGACTTCTGCGTCAAATTTCTGTCCTGACAACATCACTGGTGAGGTGTGTGCCCTGGTGGGATTGGAATATCTCCTCTTGGGTTTGGGACTGGTGGAGTGAGGTGAAGGGTCCTCCTGGACTAAAGATAATTTAGGGGAAGAATTGTGAGATTCAGAAGACAGGGGCTACCTGAAGCACGGGGGCTGAATGCCTTATTGGGGCATAGATATCCCTAGTAGATCCTCAACATCACCTGCCTTTTTCACATCACCTTCACCTTCATCTTCATCTTTCACATCACCTTCATCTTTATTTACCACTGACTGTCTCCAGTGGTAAATAAACCTAGTCCTCTGAGTCTTTGGAGCTCTTCTCTGACAGGGCTGTGATTTGGGGACCTGGGTTCATACATGTTCAAACATGGCCTCGGCATGTAGGTTATGCATATGATGGACCCTCAGACTAGGCATATGTCTGTGAGAAGCTGCTGGTCATGTGATCAACCCACCCCTCTTTCGTGATAGACTGTCCAAATGGGACTTAATCACACAGACAGCTTGGGGTAGACAATACTAAGCTAGATGCAATAATGGCCTGGCTACCAGTTGCAGTTTCTGATATTCCTGGTGTTGGGCAGTGAAGTCCTTAACACTGGATTTGAGTGGTGGTCAGCTGAGCATTATGGTTATTGACTCTGTGGCTTCTTACAGTTTCCCATGCTCCTGCAATATCCTGCTTACAATATTCAAGAAAGCTGATGTAACTCCTTTCTTTCTCTCCCTCTCCCTCAAGAGTTCTAATTGATTTATGTTTTCTTCTGATTGCCCTTGGCTTTGAAGTGAACCTTCCTGAACTCTTTTCATAGAAGATATGATGGTGTGTACTACAATTTGCTGCAACTGTCTGCAAATGCTAGATCCTACTCTTACTAGAAGTAATTTATCTAACTAAAACTCATGCAGATAGCTTATGGTATTGTAGTTGTGAATTTTGGGATAAACTTGTATTCCTCCACCCACCCACCCGCAACATGTGGGAGATTATCATAATAGATGCATTAAAGTATAAAGTGAAACAAAAGTATAAAGTATAAAGGAAGTTGCTCACGCTTGTCAAACACAACGTCATTGTATACACAGATTTGATTGCTAGTAAAATCTTGATGTTGCTATTAATTTTATTTTTGGTCACATGTATTTTAAAATATTTTTTCCCCTGCCATTTTTTACTTAAAACATCTTCTATCATCAAAAGGAAACATGTAAAATATATAAGTACTTGTGATTGAATGCTCTTAGTGCAGCCATTTTAAAACTTGGTAGCAGAAAGTATTCTGAATCACAGAGCACACTTTTCTCCGTTGAAGAATGTGCATTATCATAATTTTGTTCACATGCAAAATGGTTCCAAGCCTATTTACATTTCATTGCAACTAAGCCCCACTGAAACCATCTGAACAGGTTAGTCAAGCTAACTAATTTAAGTACCAATACTTTTAAAAAATAATAATAATAAGCAGGTGCAACTAAATTCTGCTGCTTTGGGTTTCAAGTGTTAGGTTGTACATTTTTATCCATAGGTAGATCAACTGACACTTTAGATTATTCATCTGTGGTGCTCATTTCCATCACTTGAGTTTATTAATAACTAAAGTTGATTTATTTACCATTTACCATTTAAAAGATTTATATACTGCCCCTCAGCAGAGCTGTGAGTAACAGGCATTATTGTTTACTTTCTGAATAACTATTTGATTTAGTTATAATAGGAGGTTTTATTTTTAAATGTCCTTTCATTTTGATGTGTTGTAACTTAACTTTTATAAGTTGCAACTACGATACCCTCACACTTCCTTTACTATCTCCAAAAAGAACATATGCATATTATGGTTTTGTTAATTTGCAGATGTACTTACACTTACCTGGTCAAAGTTCTTAATCAAACTGCAACCCTGATAATATAAAATCTGTGTGGTTTAATAGCTAAATTGAACAACAAGATAATGTAATCAAACAGAAGGAAGCTGATGTTCTAAGCAACTGTTACACTGTGTGGGGTATTCTGATACCCTGTTGTTTTCAGTTATCATAATTGTTCTCCATACTTGCCTTCTTCAAACTTGAAACATCTGGACTATATTGGAGTAATCTACTCATGTGAGCAATGAAACATCAGAAGAGGTACTCTGGTAAAATTACAGTGATTACTTCCGTGAAGAGGATGTGCTAGAAACCGGAAACCCCTTTCCACAGAGGCACTTTCTGTGATCTTTTATATTCTCTGATGTCACACTGCTCGCGTGAGGAGACGTCTGGCACAAGTTCTTATTTGTGTGTTTCTTTCTGCACACATACACATTTCTATATGAACTCAGTGTGCATATGAATGCAAGAAAGAAAGTTATTCCCCCCCCCCCACAAAAGACATAATTTACTGTCACTGGATGTGGTGGTTACGGCTGACTTAGGTAACTTAATACAAAGAGATTTGGACAAATTCACCAAAGACGGAACTATCAATAGTGATGCTTACTACAGGGATCCTCTATAGTCAGAGGCAGTTTCTATAGAGCATCAGCACATGGGAACTTAATGCTCAGCTTGATGGACCAGCCCTACCACTAGGAAGAGTGAGATGGCAACTTCAGGCAAATGCAGGGGGGGCAGAAGGGGAAGTGGCCTGAGCAGAGGTTGTTATGTGCTGGAAAACTAGGGATGTCAGAGAATTCGAGTGAAAATGAAAATTACTAATGTTGGCTTATTATTCTATGTCCAGATTTGAAATCCATTCAGTAAATACAATTGGTTGTTCACTGTTATTTCTGCTTTCAGTCTGCAAACGAAATTTAATTGATGATGTGGTCGTCCCCCGCCTTTGGGATGTTTCCCCTTTGCACTGAAATGAATGATGTAGAATATTGTCGTGCTAATTAAAATAATTAAAACTATGCCACAGAATAGAAGCCAATACCTTCTTACTTTCCTATGAGAACAGAGCAGTGTATAACATATATCCCACGCAGCACCCCCTGTAGCGGAGCACAGTGGGTGCAGCCAGCCTGAGTGCCTTCCCTGAGGGGGGTGACATCGCCGTTGGCAGTGCCCCCCGGGATGCTCCCCACCACTGGCGCACTCCCCTGGGCCGCACGCTGACGTTGACACACACCCCTGGGATGCAAACCAACACTGACACACCCCCATGACAGCTAGCCCCGCCCCGCAGGTGGCTAGTCCCACCCCCGTGGGCCGCTCTGGGTGCTGGAGCAGCTAGCTCCACCTGTGAGCACCCCTAGCATCCTGCTTTTACATGCCACAGAAGAAACTTTCCCACTGCCAATGCTGCAGTGAGATCCATAACATTCCTATAGGCTTTAGTACATGAAATGTGGGGCATTGCTTCGCTTCAGGAAGCAAAATGTATTTGACCATGTCTGTCTGCTTGTAACTATTCCAAAGCCATCCAGTTGACTACTACAGAAAGTAGGTCCCTGGGCTAGATCAAGGCTGTTCTTACATTCAAGGCTTGGCCATTCAGCCCATATAGAAATGAGTTGGCTTCCAAACCCAAAAGGCTTGTGGTAAACAAGGCCTGAGGCTTATATGCTTGGTTCCCACCGCAATCATCAGTGGGAGCGTGTGTTGGAAAATCGTAACTATATGAACAGCTCTCTCCAAGTGGGTTGTCTGTTAAAAGCACCCAAACTGCAGCTTGCACGCTTGTGTACCAGAAATATCACTAATGCACACAAAATAACTTTTACATGGAGGATGCTTTGCATTTTCTTAAGGAGGTTTGTGGTGTCATGGTGAGAAATCCTTCCCCCAAAACCCCCCGTTTGGCATCGCAATCCACTGCACACAAACAGTTTGCTGCATGGAGACAGACACCACAGGGAGCAATTTAAAGTGGCCTCCAGGTGGACGTTGCTTTCATGAGCTCCGGCCCCTAAGCTGTACAACTCAGCGCAGAATAAAAGATCACAATGGGGGAGCCGCGTTGGTGCGTCAATCAAGAGAAAGACTTTCGCTGCGCTTTAGGGAGAAAATGAATCTTGTGGTTGAAATCCACACATCTGGATATCCTCAAATGAGACGATTTCCCCACTAAAATGTGTCCATAAATTTCAGGTTTCTCCTCCCTGGAAATTTTGCTTTTTCAGTTTGTTATAGAATACACCAACCTTTGATGAATACAACAACAACAACAACAACAACAACAATTTATTTATACCCCACCCATCTGGCTGGGCCTCCCCAGCCACTCTGGGCGGCTTCCATAGAAACCAAAAATACAGTAAAATATGACACATTAAAAACTTCCCTGAACAGGGCTGCCTTAAGATGTCTTCTGAATGTCAGGTAGTTGTTTATCGCTTTGACATCTGCTGGAAGGGCGTTCCACAGGGCGGGCGCCACTACCGAGAAGGCCCTCTGCCTGGTTCCCTATAGCTTTGCTTCTTGCAATGAGGGAACCGCCAGAAGGCCCTCGGCACTGGACCTCAGCGTCCGGGCAGAATGATGGGGGTGGAGACGCTCCTTCAGGTATACTGGACCGAGGCCGTTTAGGGCTTTAAAGGTCAGCACCAACACTTTGAATTGTGCTCGGCAACGTACTGGGAGCCAATGTAGAAGCAACATGGGACACTTCTACCATGTCACAGAGGATGCTACACTGCTGTGTTTAAACTTGAAAAATGCAGCTATTATTTAATATGATGGCTCCCGTTTAATATTTTAATTAATACACACGATGGTGGTGATATGTAATGGGATGCTTTCTTGCACTTGCTGTAATCACCCATTACAAGTCCTGCAAATAAAGTTGTGGCCTCTTCCTTCGAAAATATGCTTGTCTATGGCTGCAATCCTAACTGCACATAACACAACTTATTTATTTCAGCAGGACTTGTTTCTGAGTAGACACATGTAGGGCTGAGCTGTAAATCTCTTCCAGTGGCTGAGCAGTGATTACAAAACTGGTTAAAAGAGAAAAGTAATCTGTCCTCATTTAATTCTGTTTCTTTACAAAATCAGGGTAGTTTTTGGTTACTATCTTTTATTTAACATTTTTGCCCATCAGTGTATGACGACACATTCCTTATATTAATTACACTCTGCTTGAATTTTTGCCTCGGCCTTTTTAAAATCTGGAGGTAATGATGGCTAACAAAATTATCAAAATTGAGGCAAGAGTTCTTATACGCAACATATTTTAAATAAATAATTGATGCAACATATTGCAAAACCTTCTAAAGTGCAAGGAAAAGTCAGGCTATATAACTCTCTCTGATTTTGTTTTCACAGATGAAATTAGCAAATAGTTATTATACCTCTAAAGTTACAAAAAATGGTTTGTAACAAAACCAGGGGGAAACCCAGTTGACTTCCTAATTTAGCACAGGAACCACAGCTGCTACTTATGCAGTAGGTTTTCCAGATGTCTGTCTGTTCTGTGGAATAGTGGTGTAATTTCAGGAAGGAAGGGATACAATTATGCTATCAGATGATGTTGTCAAACACTCCACATTTCACTGCACTGATGTAGATTGAGTATGTACTGCAAGTCTTTAGATAATGCATTATATACCCAGTCATAGTCTGCCTGCCTTCATTAACATTGTGTATCTTATTTTAAAAGAAAGGGCATATTCTCTCTCTCAAATCATTCCCATATCTGAACACATACACACGCCAACGTTCTGTTTTGGAGTCGTCTCTCACTGCATGTTCAAGGGTGGGACCAGATGTAGTGTTAAACACAGAGCTGCCAATGAAAAGTCAGCCCATGTTCACCTCCTCTCTCCCCTTAGGCAAGCTTACTCGTGTTGTTCCTCTGCCCCGACAATGATGCGGTTATGAGGTCCAGAAATGCAAAATGTGAATGGAGACCCCACCCTACCCCACCTATGAGGCAAGGTAAGGTGACCGCCTCAGGTGGCAGGATTCACAGAGGCAGCAGATACCGCCTGCAGGGAATGTTTTTGTTATGGTGGCAGCGACAGCTGTGGTGTGCTCCTTGAAGGCCAGATCTGCTGCCTCCTCAGCATCCCTCCCAATACCATCTCTACAGCAGCCTCTTGGTGAATAGGAGGAGCTGCTGGTCCCCTCCCCCTTGTTCCCAATGCAGATATTAATTCTCCCCTGGTTCCTGATGTAGATCTTCTCCTGATGTAGAGGAGAAGCTCCATTTTGTGGTCTGCCTCAGGTGGCAAAATGGATAAGAACATAAGAAAGCTGCATCGCACCAAAAGGCCCATTTAATCCCGCATCCTGTTCTTACCTACCTGATGGATGAAGCTGTTTCTAACCCATCTGACTTTCATCACACCTTTTTTTAACAATTCTGTTCCACTTCAGCATTAATCTATGCTTAAACAAAATTCTTCTTGGAACAAAATTCCAAGATATGATGTATTTCAACGCTAATTTCCCTCCTCAAAATATGTACTTTAACTGTTACTTTTCACCTGAAATACATATTTGAATGTGGGCATCAGTACATTTAGACCACTAAGAACTGTGCCACAGCATCTGGAGATGTGTTAAATTTGGTGTCTATCTAAATTCCAATCCACATCAGAATTCTGTAAGGGAATTCAGAAAGATCAAATTTCTCAAGTATCTGCAGTTGCAGAAAACCTAGCCAGATGGGCAGGGTATAAATAATAAGAATAAGAGTAATAATAATAATAATAATAATAATAATAATAATAATAATAATTATTATTATTATTATTATTATTATTATTTCATGCAGAAGAGCTCAGGTTCAATCTCAAGCATTTCTAGGTTTGTTAGTGTGTTTTTTAAGGGTCAAGTGGCAGTGAATAGCAAAGGCCCCAGTCTGAGACCACAACACTGAGTTAGCTAGGCAAAGGGTCTTGGAACAAAAATAACTTTACTAGGGATGAGAAGAACTGAAATGGAACTTGTGCTTTTGGCAGCAACCCCAAGTTCAGCAGTGAGACCTCACCAGCCAAGGTTTGTTTCCAAAGTTAGTTTCCTGTCTTTCTGTTCTCATAAGTATGCTTCGCTTTCATATCCCTGAGACTCAAGGGAGCATCCATGCCTCTCTTACAGTGTAATGTGAGAAAGCAATGGAGGGTACTTCTTTTTTATGTTTTTGAGTCACAGTCCTGTGTTTGAAAATATGCACAGTTAATCTTCCACACAGCAGCTGTTTCTATAGGATAATGCAACAACGCATGGTATGTAGCACGGATAGGAATGTTTCCCCCACCCCCAAGAAAATCCTTAAGGTCAAACTTTTTAAGTTGATGAAAACCAACAAATTGAGGTCAAAAACTGCCTTTCTGAGCCTCATTTAATTGCCACTGAGTACTGGAGCATACAGGAAAAGCTTATGCAACAGGCAGAGATTTTAGCAATGCAGAAATTCAACAGACTGAATGGAGATTGTAATGGCAGATCGAGCCCTGGCTGTCCTTTCTGTTGTCAGACTATATATTATTTTAGTAGAGAAATAGGCCATGGTTGAATGATTTGATTAACTCCTACTCAAATCCCCCACATACATATCTGCACTATTTAACAACGGCTTCTTCTTAGACTCCCAACGCATCCGAAGCATTTTAGTGATCGTGGCAGTAATGCAGAGTGTTGTGTTTGTTTTTTCAAAGCCCATGATGTTCAAAATCAAGAAGGCATGTGCTGCTAAAAGTGCTTTCAAGAACTTGGTCTATCTTTGGATCTGATCGTCTTTCCATATTTCTTAGATTAAACCCTAGCCTGTCCTTGCCAATTAACGACGGTATAAGTAAATTCTGCGGAGAATGAAAAGTGCAAATAATTTTGGCAACTGAGGTTTTATTCAAACATTTGATCTGTGATGAGCTTGATGCCTAAAATGCCATTGCCCAGGTCTTCCACTAGAGCTAACTTCACACATTAGTCATCTGAAGTGGGCATCATTCAAGAACCAGGGAGCAGGAATCCGCTCCCAGCACCAGACACACAGCCTAACCCTGCTAGCTAGCTCTGACTTTCCCCAGTTGCTAAGTGAAGAGAATGCTGTTGTACCCATGCCCCACTTCCGGGCTTCCCGAAAAGCATTTTGTTGGACCTTTGGTTTGCATTTAAAAAGCTATTCTTATGCTCTTATGTTGACATCCATCTGTACACAAAAAAAGCCTGTGCATGACCTGAATACATTTTTGGATATGTTACAGCAAATGCCTGAAATGTGGTGAAAGTGATTGATTACTAGCAGTCTTGTGTTTTCAAAATGTGAGAAAATGCATTTCAAGCACTTCAACGTGAATGTCATCATTCGCCAAATTTTATATGGTCATGGAGCCTCATTCAGTGTTTCTCAAATTGGGGTCCCCAGCTGTTGTTGGACTACAACTCTCATCATCCATAGCTAGCAGGGATCATGGGAGCTGTAGTCCAACAACAGCTGGGGACCCAAGTTTGGCCTAGTTCCTAGCTACAGAAGTAGTTCATCAAGCATGACAAATCGAGGCTACCACTAAAAGGTAGAAAATCATCAGCAGTTTAGTTATTTCTGTATTGTTGTTGTTGTTGTTGTTGTTGTTATGCAGCATGGGGTGCCATTTTAATGCTCTGCCTTAGGCTCCAAAATGTCTTAGGCCAAAGGAGGGGAACCTAAAGCCCTTCAATATCCTATGCCTGGCTGCTGAGATGCTCCCAAGTTCACACTCCCTTCCCAGACCACACCCATCACCAGCCCTGCTCTGCATTCCCCTTGAGTGCTTTTGCCTGGCTAGAATGCATCCTCTTGCTTGCCTCGGTGGAGGATGAAGAGATGTATGATTTTTTGTGCGGCTGCAATGCAGCCTACTGTTCACAAAGGCAAGAATAGCACCTGTTGTTCCTCTAACTTTTTGCCTCTGGCACCACCCACCACTGGCATGCGGCCCTTGAAAGTTTGTCTATGAGGAACTGTGGTCTTGGACTGAAAAACATTTCCCACCTGTGTCTAAGGCTGTCTGCACCATTGGCTGTACCATATATTAATCTTCAGCAGAGTAACTCTTTTGACTTTAAAGAGAACATGCACATTGCAGTGGTGACTATTTCTGGTGAATATAATATTTTCATGCGTGAGAGAGATAGTAAGTTAAAAACATACCACCTCTACATAGCAATTTTGGTTTGCTCCTCTAAAAAATCAACGCCTAAATTGTCTAGGGCAAAATGCAAATTAATCTTGCACAATATCCACCCTGTCTCTGATCTACATGCACTTCTCTGCTTTAGCTTAATTAAATAGATCTGTAAATGTAAATCAGAGAAATCAACTGTACAGAGAAATGGGGCATATCAGAATTGATAGGTACATATATCAATAGCTGCATAGGTTTCCCACAAATTACAGCACCTATTTAAATATGCTACGACTGTTTTCAATTGTTTGACTCATGGGTAACATATTTCTAATAGATGAAAGGATAGCAAGTCACGGATTGCATTAGTCCATTGTAAATAAAACCAAAAGTAACCTGCGATTTTGAACTGAGGGAAAACTACATTTTGTAATAGAAAAGCACATATTCCGCAGCTGAGATTACAAAACTGTATATTTACTTAATTTGCACATTTCAGTTTGAAATTGTATTTACAGTCTGGAAGGCATCCTTCAACACTCAGAAAATTGGAGATCAAATGCTGTGTAGAAACAGAGGGAGAAGGTGGTGGCTGGGCTAGTGGACATCCCATTCATATGTTCTAAATGTTCCTAAATGTGCACACATTTTGGCATTTTTCAGCCATGAGATGGCTTTCCATTTTATTATACACGCATGCACCACATCAGCGGTCCATTTAGCTATCAGAATTATACTTCTTCATTCAGTTCTCTGATCACTGCTTACAGATTTCTATTCTACATTCTTCGAATAATATCTTAAGTTAGCTGTTAGAGGTATCGGGTGGTTGCTCAAGAGCAATCAGGCAATATGCCTCACTAGTGTGTTCTAAAGCTTTCTTATTGGTGCTAAAAAAACTTTAGAATGCAGAGCACCTCTATTCCATGTCTTGCTCATTCACTGGCAGAATCTGAGAGTGGGTGCTCCTTAAATCTTCCCCAGCAGAGTAGTTTATTGACCCCCAGTCTGCGCCTCCCCTCTCTGCATGAAAGCCTACTGCACAAGGAAGACTTGGGTAACGGGGGACCTCCCTCCTCCCCGCTTTGCTCAGGCAAGGTGTCCTGGCCCCGCCTCGCATCCTCCGAGTCCTGCATCTCCTCCCCACTAGAGGCGTGGCTTCCTTCCTCTAATGAGGAAGTGCTGCTTCCCACGATCTTTGGGGGCTCTCTGTAATCCATCCGCCTTTTCCCCTGTCGCCCCTGAGCCGATGGCAGTTCCCTGACATTAGCCTATGGCAATTTTCTGTTCTATCTTCAGGTTTCATTCATTTTGCCTTCTAAACACTGGAAGCTGCAATCCTGAAAACAGTGGGCTTTGCTTCTGAGCAAATATGCTTAGAATCATGGTTGCAATTCTACATCCACTTACCTTGAAGTAAATCCCACTGGACTCAATGAGACTTCCATGCAGACTCGTATAAGATTCCACTCTGAGTCTACTAGAGCTAAAATCCTTGAGTATGGATACAGAAAGAGAAACATAGCTCATATGCAACTATTGTCTATATTGTGTGAGGCATAGTAATATCTAAGCCTGAATATCCAACTTTTTTTCAAGGAGGTGATTGACTGAGAAATCTAAGTATTCTAAAAATATTTTTGCCCCTTCCACCGAAATACAATCTGCCTACAATTCTCTTTCTCAGCCACTGCTAATCTATCACCTGCTGTACATGTCCCGTTTTCTTTTCAGCTAAAAAGAATAATCCAGTAATGTGGTTTTAAAAAAGGTGATATGGCTTGCTGAAAAATGACACAAACCCAAAAGTCATATAACCATTGTGTGGGGGAACTAGTGATCAAAACAAATGAATCACGCAATGTAAGAAATCTTATTTTTAAGGTTTTCAAGTAGCACAAAGTCCACTCAGAGGTCGGTCCCATTGAGTTAAAAAGGACTTAGGCCCATGGCTACAGGATTGCAGTTTCAGGTTATCGTTTAGTAGTCTCTGAAGTGAGCGTTATGGAGAAGCTAGTTTATACTTTAGATATGCAATGCTCTTTGAAGATTATGTTCTTCTATCTCAGTTCAAATTATTGCTGTTGCTTCTACACAGACTTGCACATATTTAGGATAGTGTTCCAGCAGAAAAACAAGGGGTTCCATCCCATAATATCTGCTAATGCTTATAAAGTTCACGCACAGCAAGTGAGTCAACTGAACTATTTTTATTAAATAACAGTAGAAATACTTACTGCAATTGTATTTTTTTATTATTATTTAGCAAACTTAATGGATGAAGGGACATTTTACAGTTTTAAGATGGAAGTTTAAAATGAATTCCGTTTCAGGATTTGATGTAATTTTCTATTAACCTGGCTAACCCTCAAAAATTCAAAGAATTAGTCTTTGTAATATTGGCTAAATCTTTTGGAAAATTTGTGTCCTCCCCCCTCCCTTCCCCCCCGCAACTAAGAAACAACAGCACAATCAATATAAAGTTAAGCCCTCTTTAGTTCCATTGATTTCAATGGGGAGCAAGTGCTCGAATTCCATTGATTGAAATCAATAGGACTTCAGCTGCATAACTCTGACCATATCATGCCCCAGGTGTGCAATAATTCTACATACTTTGATTCTAAAGCTTTGTAAGCTGCTGGCTGCCTGCTGGCTTACCAAACAATTCACTCTCTTTTGATTGTGTTGCACAAAGTCGCTGCTCTCCTAGTAATGTGAACTTCCTTCTGTTCACATCTGGAAATCTTTGATCCATTAACAAAGCTAAACAAAAGAGCTTTGCCGCTGCTGCAGTGAATAAATGCCGAAGGACTGGTGACAATCACACCCCAAGTATGATTCATTACAGTCTTAGGACACTAATAAAAGCATTCTTAATGCACATTAAAAATGAACTGCTGATAATAAAAAAATAGCATTTGAGACCGGTGGGTTGAATCCACTGAAGTCACTGCATAAGCGGAATAAGTTCCACTTAGGCAATGAAACCTCTCCTCCCTCTCCTGCCACGTTTGCATTCTCCATACCCACCTCCACAGACCCTATAACTTGGTATATAGAGTACATACTTTGCATTTAGAAGGGTTGATGTTCAATTCCTGGCATCTTGTAAGACAGGCCCTCCAGATGTTTTGGGACTACAATTCCCATCATCCCTGACCACTGGTCCTGTTAGCTAGGGATCATGGGAATTGTAGTCCCAAAACATCTGGAGGGCCGAGTTTGCCTATGCCTGTTGTAAGACCTATCCAAGTAGTTGGCCCCCACACCCCCGAAATTAAAATTCAGTGAGGGAGACTGGGGAAATGCTATCCACATTGTCATTGCTGTGCCCACTGCCATCCACATCTTCAGCACAGAGCCTGTGGTACTTCCATGGGATAGTTGTTGTTGTCATTTAGTCGTGTCTGACTCTTCGTGACCCCATGGACCAGAGCACGCCAGGCACTCCTGTCTTCCACTGCCGCCCGCAGTTTGGTCAAACTCATGTTAGTAGCTTTGAGAACACTGTCCAACCATCTCATCCTCTGTCATCCCCTTCTCCTTGTGCCCTCCATCTTTCCCAACATCAGGGTCTTTCCAGGGAGCCTTCTCTTCTCACAAGGTGGCCAAAGTATTGGAGCCTCAGCTTTAGGATCTGTCCTTCCAGTGAACACTCACAGGGCTGATTTCCTTAAGAATGGATAGGTTTGATCTTCTTGTGCATAGAGTAAGCCCTGCACAGGGGGTCTAAATCAAGTGAGGATCAGGGGGTCTGAATCAAGTGAGGAGCTTGTGTAGGTGCTGTAGGCTCCCTACTGCACCTGTTTGTTATCCCACGCACATAGTGTGCCGGGCATGAGCATACTAACATGATGGGAGAAGCAGCTGCCAATGCATTCCCACCCTCCCTAATCACAAGGGAAACTTAGAGAAGCATCAATGTCATGCTTTCTAGTAGCCCAAGGGAGCAATCTCCCACACTCCATCCATGTGGTGTTCTGTGGGTTCTCAAGAGCCAATCTGGGGAAACACAGAGTGGGCAAGAGAGGAGAGGGGAAAGTCACATTGCACAGGCAGGAACACTTGCACTGGCTCCCACTAGCACACCTCCTTAGTAGAACCTGGTCCTAATGTGAATGGGAGTCCAGAGATGGGCATGGTGACATGATGCAACAAGATAACACTCAGTGGACACACACTTTCCCTAATCACAAGGGAACCTAGTTTTAAAAAAGTGGTGCTAATGATCCATAGAGCCACCTCCAGTCAGTCAGAGGAGACAATACTGACCTGGTATAAGGCCTCTTCCCATGTTCCACTTCTCTGCTTTCAACCTATAGCCTCTTTGTCATGGGACTTCTCATTAACCGCCCTGGGCTCCTTTGAGAGGAATTACATGCACAACCTGAGTTGGCTGTTCCATTGAGGCTGAGGGGGAAGGGGGGAAGTCACTATGAACTGAGTGTGTGGGGTGGGGGGAATATGTAATACGTAAACACTGTTCCTCAATGGAGGACGGTATGAGTTAGAGTATGTATAGTATCAATTAATAAGGGGAAATCACAGGCTATTTATGAATTTATTCCCTACCTTTCTACAATGGTAAGATGAAAAGTACTAGCTAAAAGCAAGACGAAATGAAATCTAGAAACAAAATTGAGCCGACAAGCAAAATCAACAGCAGTTAAAAATAGACATGCGGCAGTTTTTAAAGTAGATCACACAACAGACGATTGGGAGCCATGGGAATGCGATACCCTAAACTTATGAAACATCTTAGACCACGATGCTGTGGAACAATAGACACTAACAGTGCCATCGAATCTACAACGGCTTCCAGGTAAGCTCCATAGAACTTCCTGGCTCTTACTTCTAAGTAAAGTCATAAAGGATTAGCTGTGCTGTGCAAGTCATAGCTTTATCAAATCACTGAATGAACACATGAGGAGATATTCAACAAAATAACTGTACTAGCGCAAAGATTAGCACTAGGGCAGCAGGACTTCCCCCCATCCCACCTACATCCTGCACTGCCCCCCCCAATCTGCAGCAGAGGGCAGGGGCAACCCCCAGAATCGATGGAGGAAGCAAGTGGGAGGTGGAATGGGGAAGAGCGGTTCATTGAATAAGGAGAAGTTCTTGCACTGATGGAACCAGGGACTACCTTGAATACAACTCAGGATGTAATAAAGGCTGTTCCGTAATGCAACACCAAATTAACTTTGAATTAAATTTGTAGCCTCCATTTTGGATTATCTAGATAAATTGTCTCCCTCTGCACTGGGTTCTCTGCCTTGCAGAAAGGCAGTCATATGACACGCAGAATCAAATCTTTGATGTTTTCTTTCTGGCAGTGCAAAATGGAAATGTGGATACAATTTAGGCTTTCTTCATGTTGGGGAGCACCATTTGCACATGTGCAAGACAGAAAGACAGGGCCAATCGGAGAATGACAAGAGCAGTCACTAACCCACCCTTTGCAAATAGCATTTGATGAAGGCTGAAACTGGGGAGAGAGCAGAGGTGCTGAACATGACCAAGTATTTCAGAGTGCTACCTATGTAAGTAATTAGTAGGTCTCTTGACATTAACCTATCTTCCTAGAACTTCCATCTGTCTCCAGCCTACCCATGGAGCTTATAGATGTAAGCTCTTGCCAAACAAGATTTCCATATAAAATATCTAAGTTCATTTGAGATATAGCCTGCACAATATGAAGTTGCCAGATTGGGAATAAAAGCATCAGTAACCTATCGCTTTTCCATAGGCCCACTCAGAACATCTGTCTGGCTTTCCTCATACATCATTGTTGCCATCATCTTCATGATGTGTTAAGATCAGCAAGAAGCAGCTCTCCTGGTAGTTCCACTGCCCTCAGAAGGTTGGGCTGGTGGAGAGGGAAATTCTCTACCTAAGTAGTGAGATTCCCTTCCCACAGAGTTGTGTTTGGCATATCCACTCCACTATACAGCTTTTGGTGAATGCTGAAGATTCCTTTGTCACTTGAGATGTGTGTTTTGAAGACCCACCCTATTCTTGTGGCTACAATTTATTTTAAATATTCTAAATTGTCCTTTAAATTGTGGTGAAGGGCAGGTAAGAAACCAAATAAATCATCTTCATCTGCACATCAAGGAATAATAAGCCACATGAATCATTGTTCCTCAGTTTCCCTGCTCCAAATTGGGTGCATTTCTGAGCCTCTCTTAAGAGGAATTGGATATGCTTCCTGAAACGCTTTCAAAAGTCTTCTGAGATGTGTGTGTGTGTGTGTGTGTGCGTGCGCGCGGAGGGGGGCATAATTGAAGAGGCAAGCAATATCATGAAAGACAGCAACCACACACACACACACACACATCACGCAAGAGCAATGCTGTAATCCTGGCTCCTAGGCAACCCACCACTAGCAAATCTGGGTTGACGGATTTGTTTTGACTGCAGAACCACACGGACAAATGGAACAGACAGATGGTATGATGCACATTCATGATGCATACCCTTGTATCACAGTCTAGTCCGTAGTGTGTGTGTTAAAAACAAAAAACAAAACCCAGCCATAAATGGAGCCAGAGCTTACATCTCAGCAGTCTGAAGGGGCCTTAATTCTACCTTAATCAGGGTGTGGGGGCTCTCTTTTTATTTGAAAGAATTCATAGAGGAAGGATCTGTGCAAAAATGCCGACTCCCCTCTCCTCCTCCAGTAGTTTTCTTTTGTGAAGGTGGAGCCTTTAACAAACTCACCACCAAATAATATATATGAGATGGCTGAAGAAGGCCAATGTTAGCATTCACACCCAGCCTGGATTATGTGTAGACATGGCAAGAAGTGAGGTGGGGGGGGGTATAAACAGCAACAAAACTTCTACTAGAGATATTCAGCTCAGTCATTGCTTAAGCAACGGACAAGGCACAAATACTGTGGCTGTTTTGTCTCTCCTCACTGCAGGGGAAAGAAAACCCACCCCCTCTTCTTTCCAAACTTCTTTTATCTGGAAGCCTGGTTGACTAAACAGAGAGAAAGCAATTGCTTGTCAGCGAATGTGGTAAGCATTGTTCAACATAAAAGCAGCTATTTATCCTCTAGTGTAGAAACAGCCGGCATACGAAGGGGGCAAACAAATCACCAACTCCCCCCCCCCCCTTGAACGAATATGTTTTTTTCCTCTTTGTTTCACTTTCCCTGCTTTGTAAAACATTCCTCACGATCTGCTAAAACGTACAAGCACGGAACGCTTAGCGAGACGTTGCATCGTGTTCCGCTACCATGCTGAATAGCTAGCTGCTCATTTTGGACAAGGACGATGTGGTGTTATGGCTATGGGTGAGGGGCTGTAAGACAGAACCTCCGCCATCCCATTGGTTCAAATCTCTCCTTGGCCATGAATGCACTAGGAGGGGGCCTTCGGAAAGTCATTATCTAGCCTTAGGTCATTTGCAACATGGGAATACTAACTGCTCCAAAGCCAGGTTAGCCAACACGAGGCATATCCATGAATCTGCCTCATCCACTGAATGCTGCATCTGTGGATGGGAGGCAGATGTGCATATTCAAGACCCAACCCTAAAATCTCTCTCTCTGTGCTGCTATGTGCACTAAGCCTGCAACTTTACCTGTGTTGAGCACAGGGGTTGAGTCTGTAGGGATTGTTGTTTTTTAATTCATGTTTGCTTGAATGTGAATAGACCTCACACTTTATTACGGTTGCTCTGCACAGAGGATTATATTCATGTTTGAGGGAACAGGAGTAAAAGCCCACTGTAGACTTTCCTAACTCGATATGGGTACAGTCAGGGACTGAACATGTGGCGTGCCACACATACAGGTATCCCCCCCCTTAATTCAGGCTTTTTTGACCCTTAATTTGAAGACCTCTTTTAGTTGGGCAGGAGCTGTCAAGCTATGTTTTTAGGTTTTTACTTGGTTGTTTTTAATTGCTTTCAATGTAAGTCCCTTTGGGTCACTTGGTGAGAAAATGGACTAATAAATATTGGTATTGATAATGCACATACATGCTATACTATACTGTTCCATTCTGTTTTGATTGAAATGGCTTTACTGGTTACTGTTGGCTGGTTGTTTTTATACTACAATGATACATTAAGAGTATTTATAGATTATATATACTGGGAGATTATGATGAAAGGTGGCTCAGAAATCTTATAAACAAGCAAATAAATAACAATAATTGCATGGGGGGGGCACTGGGAGCTTTTTGCAGCAGAGGCAAAGAGCTTTTGGGGTGGGACAAGCTTTGCCCTACGTGTCAGGAATCTGATATAGAAATAGCAGCATATTTCCCATTAATGCTGCAACCCTGAATATACAGTGTTACCTCAGGTTACGAACGGAATTCATTCCAGAGGTCCGTTCTTAACCTGAAACCATTCTTAACCTGAAGTACCACTTTAGCTAATGGGGCCGGTGGCGGCGGCATGATTTCTGTTCTCATCCTGAGGTAAAGTTCTTAACCCTAGGTACTACTTCTCGGTTAGTGGAGTCTGTAACCCAAAGTGTTTGTAACCAGAGGTGTTTGTAACTTGAGGTACCACTGTATTCCTCTTGGAGAAGTCCTGTTGATCTTGATGGAGTTTACTTTAAAGTACGCAGACTTGGGATTTCGGCTTTATATAATTTCCAGTTTATGAGGCAGTTACAATTTGTATGGAAAAAAATGTTTTTCCTTCAAGTAACCTCAGTGGTTCCCCCCTCCCCAAAAAAGGGAAGGTAGATGTTTGTTAACCACCACAGAGACACCCCATCGTGTTACCTAGAAATGCTAAGGGTTTTGCATGGGCACCTTGCAAGTAAGCAGCCTGTCACATGCCATTGAAAAGTAGCTCAGTGAACTTTAAGATGGTGACAGCATTGGGGGCCAAGTCTCTGCTTCTCAGTGCTTCATACTAGTTATCTCAGTAGTACTTGGTTGGAGTGGGGGGGGGGAGAGGGAATAGTATAGGGTTGCAATCTGCAGCCATACATGGGGAGCAGTGTAGCCAGAGGAACAGATGAGATGAGAATAAAACAAACCAGGCAGGTCAAAAGACCCTGAAGTTTTTTTAGATAGGCACAGATTGTTTGTTCTTCTCAGTAGTTTTCCATTCCTGAGCTAACTGTCCGAGGAAGCCTAAATCTTTAATTTGCCTGCCTCTAACAGCTGCTTCTGATGACACCACAAAAAGGTAAATTATAGCTTTCAGGCCTTCATTTCATTCCTTTCACCTATAATTCTCGAGTTCCAGACTGCCTGTCTGACCACTCAGTGAGGCTTTTTGAAACGAGTAGATCCCTTCCTCCCTTTTGATGGAGTAGGATGGGATGCAGAGGAAGCTTCCTAAATATGCTTTGTATATATGCAGAAAAAGTAGGTCGCCTCAGAGACTTTCAATCACACAAAGCACAACCTGCTGGGAATATAAAATGGCACAAAGCAGCCTTCTCAAGGCTACAACTATCACCATCCCTGATTGCTGACCATGCCGGCTGTGGGCTAATAGGACCTGTATCTCAAAACATCTGAAGAGCAACAGGTTGGAGAAGGATGGCTAGAATAAGCAATGTACCAAAGATACATAGTTCTTGTACCAGGCTACCTTCGGCTGCACAGTGATGTAGTGCTCATGGTTTTGAGATGGCTGAAGAGAGGTTAGATGAAATATGTGTAACTAGAAACTGCAAACACATTGAAGGACATGGTTAACCTGTTTGTTTTCAATCTCTTTTACTAATGCGACATTTATTGCTTTTTATTGTGAGGCTTTTAAATTTTGTTTTGGTGGCTTTTATTCTAAGTTCTATTGAGGGTGTTTAAAAACAAACAGCTGCTCTTGTATGCCCAAACGATCTCTGCAGCACCAAGGACTGGAAATGCCATTGTAAAAACAAAATCCTGAAATTGCAATATCAAATTCAGCATTAAAAAATCAAGCATGGTGTCTCTAGTGATGAATATTCCTCACCACTCGTGCGTTTGGATACAGTTCACAGAAACAACTTACTTGTGCCTTTTTCTAAGAATGTAATGGCAGAAGAGGCCATTGCATTGCATCTTGATGGACTGATAACATGCCTCATCGGCTCCTTGTGAGCAGACACAGAAGATGCTGGACCAACTGCCTTGAGCCAACTTTGTCACTCGTCTGCCTCTTCCAATTCATCTGGGAAAAGAAGGAAAATGTAATTAATACACATCTCTCTGTGTATTAACAAAAGCAGCATGGATAAAGGAACATCATGAAATAGTTATTTGTTATTTTTATGCTCTACCCTTTATTTTGGAGCACAGGGTGGCTTCACATAATTTATTGTCAAAACAGCCATATACAGTAAGGCATAAATATAAATTACTCCACTATAATAAAATACAGCAGAGCAGCAGTATAGTTAACTAAGGGACTACACCCCCAGCACAAAATAATTAAGAACCAAACAAAAGTGCAAACAAAAAAGTCTTCAGATTGCATTTAAATATATTGACAGTGGGGGCAAACGGAATAGTGTGGTAAACAAGGTAGGTTTGTGTAAATGTACCGGTAGTTTGATACAGTGTGTTTGTGTGTGAGATGGGGGGGGAGGGAGATGAGGAAGATGAGGATGGTGAGAATGAAGAGGATGATGATGCTCTGCATGTGACAGACTTAACCGTTCAGGGGTCGCTTTTAAAGAAACTTCATTCCCCCCCCCCCAAAAAAAAACACCTTCAACACTTTTTACAGGCATTCCTGCAGGTCCTGCAACTAAGCCACATTTTGTTCGTTCTGAATTCTGAACATTCTATCACACTCAAGTTGAGAGAACTCCTGGTGGGGCCATTCAGAACAGAGCAGGCTTGATTCCCAAGGCATTTGGTAGTTATATATTTTGTGCAGCACTGTATTTTGTACATCACCTTAAGATATGTACATGGAAATTAATTCATTAATCACCATCTCACCATAGCAAGGAAGACTGCTAGCAGATGGATAAGAAAGTCATTGTAGGGATGCTCAACCCCAGCTTAATTCTTGGGACATCTTACAACAAGAATAGCCAACATGGTGCTCTCCAGATGTGGCAGGCTGTAACCTCCATCAACTGCTGCCAGTGTTAAAGAGAGGAGCTGAATTTCACAACATCTGGAGGATACCACAGGAGAAGAAGAAGAAGAAGAAGAGTTTGGATTTGATATCCCGCCTTTCACTCCCTTTAAGGAGTCTCAAAGCGGCTAACATTCTCCTTTCCCTTCCTCCCCCACAACAAACACTCTGTGAGGTGAGTGGGGCTGAGAGACTTCAAAGAAGTGTGACTGGCCCAAGGTCACCCAGCAGCTGCATGTGGAGGAGCGGAGACGCGAACCCAGTTACCCAGATTACGAGACTGCCACTCTTAACCACTACACCACACTGGCTCTCACACTGGAGTGCTTGCTTGAACATGCAACCTCTGTATCTGTCTCTTTCCTATGTATTTATTTAGTTTGGATGATTTATATTCTGTTGTATGAACAAACCACAGGGCGATTTACAACAAAGTCAAATTAGATAAAAAGAATCTATAAACTCCATAAATAACACAGCCCTTAAGATACAAAACACAACTCACTAAAGGAGCACTTTACTAAAAACCAACAGCAGCAATGAATTCATTTATCTAAACAAGTCTCGTCTCCTCCAAGTGCTTGCCCAAAAAGATACATCTTATCCAGCCACACAAAACTACAAAGTGATGCACCTCAGCATAAAAATGTAGTAAGACAGTCTGCCTGATATCAATAGGTAGGGAGCTCCAAAGTGTTGGTGAGCATCACACCAAATGATCGAGTTCTTACAGATGCATTGCAGGTACTATGTGACACGTGTAAAAGTGCCAGTTCCACCAACTGAAGCAGACTAGTTGGCACATTTGGGGTAAGCTGACCAAAGTTGTTAAAGACTTTGTATACTAGCAGTAACACAGTGAGGTCAGCCCAGTAATATAAAAGACTGTTCTCTGTAGAGAGGGCTCCATGGCCACTCTAACAAAGAACAAGCTTTGCCCACCTCATTACAATGGTTTCCTCAAATGTACTTTTTCTTTATCTCATATCTGTGAATAATTCCCACTCCTTCCTATGGGGAAAAAATACGGCAAGCATTTAGGGAGCCTGTAGTAAAAAAAAAAAGACAAAACCTAGCCTCCACATGGGGTGCAATGGGAGTGGAGTGATACTGCCTACACCTCCAGAGGAACTTGTAGCACAGAAACCTGCTTTTTCTCCTTTCCCTTGCATCAGATGTCACAATGATGACTATTTTCCTAGTTGTATGCTATAGCACAATAGCAGATTGAACATTGAATGCATTGTGATGCAAATTGTGATGCAAATAATCTGTCACGCCACAGTCATATTTCACCGTATTATTTTACGTCTCTCTTTTATTTTAATAATTGCAAAAACAGGTTGTTGTTTTTTTTAAAAAAAATTAATAAAACTTGGTTTGTCAGGAATACTATATCTACTTACTTACTATTGTAACCTACTCCCCTTTCTTTGAAGTGTTTTTTTTTCTTTTCTTCTAAGCATTGCTGTTGCTTCTTGGAAGTATGTTAAGCCATGATTTACCATGATACGTAAACCCAGTGTGTACACATATCAGGGTTTGGTTGTTTACTCTTGTAATGGGTCAGTGTGTCTGGCTGTTAACCAGAAGGTTGGTGGTTCGAGCCTACCTAGGGAGCTGCAGTTAGCTTTGGAATTGAACACCTCTCTCAGCATTGTGGCCAGTAGGAGGACTTTGTAAGCTTTTGCATTCATTTCCCCTTAAAGTCAGCTCATTGTTGCTGGGAGAAAAAGCTTCCAAGCTCCACCCAGCCACATGGGAAGAAGAGAAGGGAGTGAAAATTGTGTGAGCCTGGGAGTCACTGGAGCTCTTTCCTGCTTGGGTATTTCTTGCTTAAACATAGGTCAGCATGATGTGCAGCTGCGGTCAATCCCTCTGCCAAAGAGATTGGCCCATTATGAAATCCACTGGTATGCTCTCATAGAAAAAACAGGTGCCTGCAGGAACACACTGGCAAAGCAGCATCTAGCAGGATTGAGTATTCTGTGTCCCCCTGGCCATCAGCTGACATCACCCAGCAAACAGGTAGCTGTGGTTTGGGGGGAAATGACCTCAACTTCAACCACCCCTGGAAAGCCAAGATTGACCATAGGGCTGGATGTTCCTTATCCCTGATATAAAGCCTAGTTTGTAACTCCCGCCTGTACTGTACACGGGTTGTGAGCTTTGCGTGTTTTGATGGGTTGCAAGTTGTATAGGTGAGCATTATGCCAACATTTCCAAATCTCCATCTGAGTGACAGGAAAGCAGAAGGATGTGTGACCTGGAGAGATGAGGACGTATGAAACCCCTGCAACATTTTATACATTACATTTTGAAATGTGTGTTTATTTAAGCTACTCAGTAACACAACCTAAAACTGTGAATATAACCAACCTGCAACATTTTACACATTATATTTTCACATTATATTTTCACTTTTATGCTTAAGATGTTCAGAAGTCCAACTAAAAACTGTGAATGTTATAACGCTGTTTCAACGGATTGTTCTCATGGTTAATTTTAGCTGTACTGGAGCCACACGTTGAAAAAAATTAAATAGAAGTTTTCCTACTGATCCCACCCTTTAAGTCTGCAATTAAAATGCCTCAGTATGGATAAGAACATATGCACTGGGGTTTACTTCAGAGTGGACACTTATAGGATTGCACTAAAATAAATATTACTTGACATTAGAACATCAGGAGCAAAATATTCCATGTCATAATCTATATAGAGATTCAAAGAACTTCACTCCAGATGTCAATCAAATTTGCAAATACTTAACAAAAGGGCCTCCTTTCAAAACCAAAGCTAGTAGTATGCTCAACACACTTACACCATTGACTTTTTAAAAAGTAACTGTTCATATCAAACGTTATTCAATACGCTATTTTTACCAAGTCTATTCCATTGGATCAAGATATGATCCAAGATATGAATTTGGGCTTCACAATGTTAATGCATGACCTTAATTAGCTTACAAGATTATACATACATACATACATACATACATACATTTATGTGAACACTGCCTATAAACCAGTGTTTATGTGTGTGCGTGTGATTTTCTTACTCTGCAACAAAATCTGAGTTTGTGATATGACTTGTATACAAAACCTACAGTTCTAAAATCACATTGGTTTCAATGGAACACTTCCCTGTGTGTTTTGAACCACGGCCTTAATCTGCAGCACGGTAACATAGCATGGAAGCCCAGTGGAACTTTTTCTGGGTAGCACTCCCGCTTCTTTCTGAATTTCCATATTCCATACATATTTATATATATAATGGTTACAGTCATCAAGGCCGCAATGCCTTCCATTTACACTGTGTAAGGAAGATTTTGGGCATCACATGACAGGACAGAGGCTGAAACAAAGATGTGTTCTTCCAAGCCCAGATTCCCAGCATGTTCGCACTTCTGTCTCAGCGATGTCTACACTTGCTTGGTCATGTACATGGGGGTGGGGAGAAAGGCAGGATCCCGCAGGACGTCCTTTACAGGGAGCTGGCCTCAGGCACCAGGCTTGTTGGCAGACCAACTCTGTGTTAAAAAGATGTCTGTAAATGTGACATGAAGGCTGAAAGCATTAACCCTTCTATGTAGGAATCCTTTGCATACGACCGCAGTGCCTGCAGACAGACAGCCAGGTCGTGTATCCACAGCAATGACCAGAGGAGAAATGTCTACTGGGAGGAGCAGAGAAAGAAGAAACGCCATGGTGCAGACTCCTTCATCTGCCCCAGCTGCAATAAAACATGTCTCTCCCGTTTTGGTCTCTACAGCCCCAGCAAGTGCTATAACTGTAACAGTTTTGAGTTTACCCCTGATGATGCACTCTTCCATTGTCTCTCAAGACAGATGGGTGCCAACAACAGTCTTCAAAACTGAGCAATTAAAAACTCTTGTCATGAAAGGTGAGTTTAAATTTCTGACATGAAGCAACCCGGCAAATGTAATCTTACAATAAAAAACAACAGTTGCTTTGACTCATGATGAGGAAGACATACAATAAATACAGATATTTTGAGATTTATGAACGCCCCAGTCCCAAGAAATTTTGTGGGCCTTAATTGAAACTTGGAATTCTTATGTTTTGTTCAAGCAGAATTACCTGGATTTCACTGTTGAAGTTAATATAAGAAAAACAGATACAGATTTATATTACGGAAAGGAAAATGAGAAAATTAACAAAAGGGAGAAAAATATTTATACGTTAGAAACTAGTTCTTGCAAAACATTGTAAATAAAGTCATTTCCACAGTGAAATAATTAGTTAAATTTGATAAAATAGCAATATTTCAAAATCTGATGTGCCGTTTTGAAAATGGAGGGTCAGCCATCTTTCTTTCAACTAGTTGTGATACACGTCTTGGTGGCAGTAAGTAGATTACGGTAACAGTCAGTAGGTCAAAAGCTTTTAAAAAGAACTTGCAGGTCAGTCTCACTGACAAAATCCTTTAAATAGAGGACTCCTGTAACCAGCTATGGAAAACTTGTGGCTGCCCAAATTTTGTAGGACTGCAACTCCCCCTGCCTTAACAACTGGCCATCCTGATTGGAGCAGCAACAACATCTGAGTAGAAAAACACCTGGATTACTGTCTCACGAAGCATATAGTCTGGGAACTATATGCCAAAAACAACAGCAACTTCACTAAGCTAAAATCGGTGGGCATCTAAGTAGAAATAGTGGTGCAAAGGAAGAACTGGTTTTCTATGGGCAAGGGCTATGGCTAGGGGGACTGGGAAGGAAGGAGATGTGGTTAACCTCTAGGGATTTTTGGCCAGGTATTTATGAAATTTATGGCCATCCTCAGATTTGCCTTATTTGTATAACAAGTACCAGTCTTCATCTTTTGATATTCCATTACGGAAAATCTGTAGTATCATACAGGAAGTGTTTTATGACATTGACATCTTCATTCTCTTTTTCCCCCCAGTCCCCATTGCCTCATCTCTGTTCTCTGTGATCTTCATTTCCAGCTTTGCCATCTTAACTGCAGAAACCACCACGAATTCTAAGAGCCTAACAGTGCAATCTTAAGCATGTCTACTTAGAAGTAAATCTCACCGAGATCAATGAGATTTACCTCAGATTGTGTGTACAGGATTGCTGCCTCCACCTCTGCTTTGTAAAGGAATCCTTTGAGTTCTGGAAATATATGCAAAATTATTTCATCTGCATAATTAATATATTGAGTTTCCTTGTTGCAGTGCTTGAAAAATATTTATTTGGCGAAGATCATGAACAGCCTGAAGTAAAAGGTTAGAGTGTGCTCTATAAAACTGAGAATTTTCTATTCAGTCTTTCTTCATGGAAGCTATCATGCCTGTAAAGTGTCCCTCTTTGCAGCTATTTTGTTGAGCTTAGTATATACAATTCTCATCTTCCTAAGAATGCTTTCCCCTGCATTTTGCCTCTGAAGCCTTGGACATCTTGCCAGCTCTGTATTCTTCTTGCTGGTGTTTTACACATGAAGTCTATTTTCCTCGAGCAAATGGGATCTTTGTGCCTTTGTCTCCTTCGCTAGCTTTCAGGCATGTTTTGGCAGAAGCTTTGACTGTCGAGGCACTGGAAAGGCAGGGAGGAGGAGGGACCGTGCAGTCATTTGTCAGCTTTCCCCGCATCTGTAATTTTTTGTCCACTCAGCACTATTAGAGGGGCTTAGAAAAGGGGAACTCTCATAGCTGGAGAGAGTCAAAAGCTTTTAAAAAGAACTGCCAGACAGTAATAGTCAAAGTGGGGAGGGGAGTGGGCTGGATTTAGGAGAAAATCCACTAAACGAACTGCAAGCTATGGGATAAGTATTCACACAGTTCTTTGAATTCAGACAAATGCAGGCTATATCTGCAGACTGCAGTAGACAAAGTTGCTGTAACCTTTTTTTACAAATATTGTTCGGAATCTTAGATTCCCGTATCTTCTCCGCAGAAAGGATGGCTCTTCGGGGCATTAGAGCAAAGCTGCCTATTTCTTTTTATTCAAATTATCTTCACCTACCATCCAGAAATCTTTAGGAAAGCATGGGTGACTTTAGAATGGTCACATGAAAGCAAAGAATGCTCAGAACACTGTTCCTTCCTTTCTACATGGGGATCCATTCCAATATTTTATGAACTAGTAATGCTGATCTTTTACAATTTCTGTAGGTTGTTCAGTTCTGAGCTCCTGCTGTGTGTGAGCCGTTAATTAATCAGTCTGACAAACTGAGGAAGTATCCAACTATGTAAGAAATTATTGCTCCAGTGACTAATAAGGAGGGTAGGAGTTGCGGTGATATATTTTTTGGGCAAGAAATAATGAGGCTTTACATTGTTTGCACTAAAACACATTGTTATCTCTATCTCTGGTTTAGCAGAAACATGAAAGGGCTCATCAATATTTCCCTTGAAAAGTCTAGACAGGAGTTAAAAGAGCTACTTCTCTAGCCTGAAAGGATCCTGTTCCCAATAATTAATAACAGGAAGCAAGTAAACAAGGTTTTAGTGACAAATGAAATGACAACAGTAACATGTGTCGAGGAATGTTAGATCCCAGTTGAGCAGCGCAGCTTAGTGTTAAGTGTATAGGAGCAGATTATGCTGTAGACATATTAAAATTCTGCCCAAGCCTAATGGAGGTAGGCGATAGCAGAAGACTTTGGGTTCAATGATAAAGATAATGCATGTTAATTACAGCATGAGATTCTTGACCTTTCAAAACTCTTAAACTGTTATAATCCAAGCACACTTCCTCCTTTGTAATTATTTAAAATACTGTGTCTTGCAAGGGAGTCTTTCATGTTTATTTAAAAGCAACCAGAAGGCATTCCTGACATTTCCTGGAACAAAAAATGTATATGTTGGAAGATAAGGAACAACAGGAACACACACACACACACACACATATAGTTATTAAAATCAAACTACAAAAACCTATGGAGAGGGCCACTTGCACAACTCTTGTTTGTGTTCTGACCTTTTAAATCCGACAGATGTATACAGATGACTGGGCACCCAACGACACAGTGCATAGCAGTGCTTGAGGAATTATCTCTGTGAGCAGACCTGATCCATACCACCAGAACTAATGTGCAGCTTGGAATGCAATTGGACAGTTTAGATGTACCCAAAATGCATTAAAATTAATATTTTAGCACAAAGTTAGTTTAGAATAGAATGCACATAAAATAGTTACTTAAATATGATTTTGATTTTTAATGTGGAAACAGGAATGAATGGACACATGAATGAATACATGTGAAATGTTGCACGGACCTGGGATAGCTCAGTCGGTAGAGCGTGAGACTCAATGTCAGGGTCATGGGTTCGAGCCCCAGGTTGGGCAAAAGATTCCTGCATTGCAGGGGGCTGGACTAGATGACCCTCCTGATCCCTTCCAACTCTGCAATTCTATGATTCTATAGACTGATTCACCCAGTCCTAGCATATGGTTGCTTTTCAATCAACCTTCAGAGTCTGTCTAGTGACCCTCATCACTCTGGTGCCTTAATACCAAGTCACAAGTATCAGACTCTGCGTTAAATCTGTTCTTGTACTGAATTACCGCAAAGCAGGCAATAGGTGGTGCTGCATGTTTGTGGGTTCCTCAAACGCTCTTCTTGGGGAAACTTGCCTGGTGCCTTCATTGCATATCCTAGTGGCGGGTAAAAACATTCTATTCACTCAGGCTGCTGGCTAATTAAACAGCCTATGGCCCTTTAAACGAGGTGCGTGGGAGTATTGCTTCATTTGATATTATGTTATGCATTTTTGCATTTTTAAACCATATGTGATCCTCATATGAAATGTGGTGCATTCATTAAATGAATGAATGAAGTTTGAAAGCTCCCACATTTTTAAAAAACAAACAAATCCTGCACCATAAAACTTGCATGCAAAGATGAAGGATAGAGTAGAACCCTTCTAACTGATATGATTTTAATTATCTCTAAAGAAGTCTTTTTATTATTTGGAGGATAAAAGAGCATTCAATAATTTCACCCGTCTGCAGTCTTTAGTGGTACAGACCAGAAACCATTTTACCCCACACACTAGTTTTTGTTTGAATTAATTTTAAGTACAAGTGACCAGGCAGGTGATTCACAACGGTTTCCTTCCACTGCCTGCTCAGAAATTGTGGTGTCTGCATTTTACCTTGGTGGAGGGAGGGTGGGGGGTGGCAGAAGGAAAATGAGCTCCAAGTGCACTCTTCTGATCTAAATGACACAAAGATAAATATGGAGGAACAATGTTTATTTCATTGCTGAAGAGTTCCCTCAGTAGAGTTCCCTTGGCTTGCGATAAGTGAGTTCAGAACTGGGGCCCTAACTATTTTCTTTCCTGCTTGCAGAAAGGCTGGTATTTATGGAAGTTGAAAGTCAAATGTATGAAGGCAAGCCACGGAAAAAAATATAGTTTGATATTAGTTGGTTGCATAGGGCTTGGCTTACTGAATTATGGCTCCATCTGCTCCCATGCCTCCTATACAAATTACACTGTGTGCCACACACGGCATGTTGTTTTGGCAGTGACCTTGAAAAACAGAACAGCAGGGATGAGGTTTTTCTGTTGATTCTCAAGTGTACAAAGTTGTAAATGCATAGATCTTTACAGGCTTGGACATTTAATATATAGTTGCTAAATTATATGTCTGCTCTCCCACCTCTCTATACAAGAAACAGATAAGAGTTAACTCTGAGAAGACAGGTAAAAATATACCTACAGTACATTCCTACTCAACCTCCCCCCCCCCAAACTCTTTTGTACATGGGAGATTAACAGCTACACTGTACATGGGTATTGAGATGAATGCTAAGTAAGAACCTCTCTGTAAGGCAGGCTGGAATGAACTTGACTGATTTGAAAATATATATACCTGAGTATAGCATGAACTTGTATGCCTGTGCAGGGGGAGGTGCTAATATAATCTACCCTAATTTAAGCAAATAACAAAAAGTGCTAAGTTAAAGTTTTTGCTGCAAAATACTGGCAATGGGGGGAGGGTTTTGTCCTAGTTGCTTTTTGAATGTTTCGCTAATAACTTATGAGAAATGAAATCTTGTTAAGCAATTTGCTCCACTTCAATCAACCATGTAACGTCTCCAGTCCATTTAATGTGGCCATCTGCCTTTGGCTGACACTGAAAAACCCTTGTGGGTGGGTGCTCATGATTTGCGTTTGGGAGAGCAATAGTTGATCCACTTTCTCCCATTTTGTTGTCTGATCAAATGCAACATTTAGAGACTCTGCACCTGCGGGGGTCCTGAAACAAAATGATGGGCCCCTAGTGGACCATTGTGAGATTAGCCGGCTGAAGTGGCTACATTTCAAGCAGCACCAGGTAGCTGGTGTTAAACCCCTTTTCATTCCATACCATGCTCCAGAACGACATGAGCTTGTAAGAAATGAAAGAGGTGGTAGAAGTCGACTTCAGTATCACTCCCCAAGTGTGGAGCACCAACACAAACAAGGATTTCCAACAGCAAGTTTGAACTTCTCTCCCTTTGCATGGATTGTCGTTGCCAATAAGAGCTTTCTGGCAGCAGCCCATGCGCAGGCTGAGCACCTCTTTAAACCCTCCCAACTTGTGCCATGCAAGGCAATGGAATAACTGATGGATGCAACATTAAAGACTTCAAGAACACTGTTGAATTGGAAGTTGGAGCACTGTGAAATGATTACATGTATTTATTAAGAATTCAAGGAGGATAACGATGCTAGGCTCTTGCTGCCAAAGAAACAATGAGTTCTATAGTAATGTAGAGCCGAACAAATGGATTGCAGCACGTGCTCTTGTACACAACACCACACAACATGAGTTTGATAAAGCAGAATGTTGTTGACACAGCATGCCTCTGCACGATCACTACTTTGATTGTGCAGTCCAAGTACACGCCAGAACTTTGTGCAGTTAAAAGTGAACTTGAGAGCTCTGTTGCCTTCAAAACTCATCATCATATAACCACCCCACTAACAAATCATAAAAAATGCACAACAAAGAGCAAATACAATCTAACTTCTGTGTAAGCTTTCCACAAGCAAATCAGGATGAATGCTCAATAAACAACACCTCAGGAGGGGTCCCAAAGCTCACACCAAAATAAATTTGTTGGGCATTGAGGTGCCGCTGGCTTGCCCATGAAGTGGGGTGAAGCAGCCATTTGGGTGGCAGAAGCCCCCAAACTGTTGCCCCCATGAGTGCCCCACCCACCCATGAAAATCTTGTGAAATCTTGCCAAAACTGACCACCGCCACTTTATACCACCAGCAAAGGATGCTTCAGAGGGGGATGGCAGAGCAGGGTGGCACTTTCTGATTTTCCTCAAGAAGCGAAATGGGATGCACCACCCCTGCCTAGGACTTCACTATTGCTGGATCAGTTCTATTGCTTGCATTTCACAGCTCCAAATACAGGATAGACCCAAATAAACGTAGAGCTTGCTCATAGAGAGTGCTTAGTTTGAAAGCATTTAATAAGGCCCTGCTTACTTTTTCCACCATTTCTTATAATAGGAGGTCTTTGATTTTACTATTATGGCAGCTACCCTTTGGAACTCACTGCCAATGGAAGTTTGATTGGCTCTCCTACTTCAGTGCCAGAAAAAAACATGTTTATTCTATCTGGCATCCACTGGCTCCTTCTTGAAATTATCTGCATAGCTTTCTGCTTTGTATTGTGGTTTTAATGTTCTAATTTAACCCTCTTTTTAAAAAAAGTATGTCACTATGAGTGATTGCCTAATCTTAAAAATGCAACTCAGACATTCTATAAATAGACAGACAAATACTACACGTAACATTCTCTCATATGCAAGGGAAGCCAGAGTTTCTCTCGTCTCTCTTCAGGAATGTTACTTTAGCTGCATGCAACCCCATAAATTTTAAGCACATCCATCCCCTCCCCAAAGAATCCCTGGAACTACATGCTATAGTTCCTAGCACCCTTAACGAACAACAGTTCCCAGGGTGGTTGGGGATGTGCTTTAAATGTATGGCATGTACACAGCCTCTTTGTGGAAGTCTCATTTCTGTTGACATAACCTAGAGGGAAGCAACCTGAACCAACTGTCACCAAGCGGATGAATTTTCAGCTACCTGTGACCAGTCACAGCTGGTGGGGTGGGGCAGAGCTATGGAGAAAGCGTCCACGCTGGGAGAGCATGCTGTACTCCTTACACAATTTAGAACTCTCAGCAACCACGGGGAGCCTACTAGAGGAAAGCAGGCTCACCTCTGCAGAAATTACACCTTGAATTCATGCGAGTGGCGGTGGGGGAAGGAGTCGTGGAGCCAAATGATGGGAATGCAAGCCATGGGCCTCCCTTCCCCCCTCATACAGTTCTAATGTCTTGGGGAGTGGGGTATGTGGGAAGAAGATAGATTTAAACAAAAAGGATTGGTGTGCTTAGTCTTTGATGCCAGTAAAATCAAATCAAGTACTCCTAGAGATCAAAAGGCTTAGTGATTAGTGCATACTTTTTAAACTACAACTACTACCACCACTAACTGTTGTTGATGAGAAATTTTTATTTCTCATCACCAAACTGTACTTGCATTCTTCTATTGGTTTTGCTTTATGCAAATGCTTCAAGGGCTGTGATTTCAGGAATGCAAAGGGGTGGTTTCTTTTCTTTCTTTTTTAACTCCGCTTTTGTTATGGCCAAGGGCCAATGTAAATAAATTTTACTACATTTGTTCTGCAGCTGCATGAGGCTTAAATCACTGCTCAGCCACAAATGGAAGCTGGACTCAGATGAGGTAGGGTCTTTTCTATTCTTTTCTTTTGCGCCTGACAGTGAGGTGTCCCCGCCACCTCCCCGCTATGGTTACCACACGTATGTGTCAAGGTTGCTGGAATGGCGCAGCATGTCTTTCCTGGCTGCGCTCCTCCTTCGCCTCCACAAATACACAGGAGGAGGAGGAGGAAAACTCAAGGCACACAGACCCACTGCTGGGCAACAAGCTTTCCTAACAGCTCGGGAAAGGAAGGTCAATCACCCCTCCCCAAGGAGGCTCTCCAAAAAACCTAGCTGCTGACCATAGCTATCTGAAAACCAAGGGGATAATTCAAACTCAAGATCTACCAGCATGAGAAAGTTAGGATCTGGTAGATCTCTGGTTCAATCAGGATTATGCTAGTGTAACTTCCCTGTTCAGCTAGAGATATGCTGTAAGGCTAGTGTTAAGTCCCCCAAAGGGGGCCTGACTGAGCAGGGGAGGACTTACGCTGTGTTCTAGCTCCATTCAGCTCACTCATGTAACCTGGCAACCTGGCAGAACTTGCACTGCCAACAAAAGTGGTGCAAGTCAAACACTATTTTAAAATTCTAGTCTTCTTTCTGCCTGGTTTGGGCTGGTTCAGCCAGCAACAGGATTGCTCTGGAACAGGGTCTGGATCTGGTGTGCTTTGCACTAGCTTAACTTAAACTGCTTGAAAATCATGCTGTTTTCCTATAGTTAGGGTTGCTGCAGAATTTGTTCTGGATTATATAGCTCCTCCTGGTTTTCTTAGCAGGGCGGGCAAGGAACTACGCAGAGGAACGAAACCTCATTCAGCAGCCACACTGGAAATTCTGCTCTGCTCCAGTGTAGCTTGACCTGCTGCCCACATGTTCTGTAGCTTATTTCCACAGCCACGAAGGCAAATGTCTTGTTTGCATAGGACAGCCACTACAGGGATGCATGCCCCCTTTAAATGACTCCACCAGCAAACTGTTCTCTTGTAGAAAAGCATTCCTGCACACTGCATGACTTGCACCACACCCAGATAAAAATCAGGTGCTAGCACTCATACCTTGATAGAAGTGATGTGGGTTCAAGCATACTATGGCTGCCAGGGTAAGAGGTGACAGTACTCTGTACCATTGATTACCACCACACACAAAAAGCACTCATGCTTCTCTTTCCCAGGATTGGTGGTGATGGTGTGACAAAGATCACCTGCTGCATGTTGGGAGGTGCTGCAACAACAGGTCATAAAAACTGTCATATGGAATGATGTCAGACCCTCCAAGTGCCCCTATTTTCCAAGGACAGTCTTGGATTTAAAGAAGCCATCCTAGTTTCTGATTTGATCCAGGAATGTCCCCCTTTTCCTTTGGACATCCCTATTTTCACTGGAGAAATTCTGGAGGATATGGAGTTATGTAAACCTCAAGCCAAGGAGATAAGTAACTGTTCAACCTTTAGAAGACATCTGAAGGAAGCCCTGTATAGGAAAGGTTTTTTTTAAGATTTAATGTTTTATTGTGTTTTGATATACGTTGGAAGCTGCCCAGAGTGGCTGGGGCAGCCCAGTCAGATGGGCAGAGTATAATAATAATAATAATAATAATAATAATAATAGAATAGGACATCCCTATTTTCATTGGAGAAATATTGGAGGGTACATGAAAGATGGTTTCCATTACTATAAAATGTAAACTTACCCTAAATTATAAAATATATATTTTATATACATAGATACTCTATAAAAATAATAAATAAATATTATGTTTACCACAAGTAAAACAACAGCAATTCCTCATACCGATGTAAAAGAAACAGAAACACTGATAAACAAGCTCAAGACTACAAGGAAGATTTTTCCTTGTATGTATGAATGTGTTAATAATATATATGCACAAGATGCATTATAAGGTTGTGCCGGAGTGGGGTATTAAATCTACTTTTAGGGTCAGATGTAAACAACCTCCTGAGTCCCTCACCCCCAGTGACATACTGGATGCTGGGTATAATGTGGGAGACTGTGAATCTAAATCACGTATCCATAAACCTCTCAGTCACAAAGAAGAATAAAGGATGGGTGAGCAGAGAGGGTCTAATGAGGAAATGCATTGCCCTTGCCTGCAAGTAATTTAATAACTGCTAACCTCTATCTTTAAAGACTTGGTGAGCGTTTATTGACCCATCTGGGATCTATGAATAGAGGTCAATGAAGGAGGACCAGAAGTTTTGTCAGCATCATTGCAGTGTCTTCCTTATACATTCTTGTAAAAGTAGTCAATTCTTTTATAAAGAGTATACAGTCGTGCTCAGGTGGACTGAGTGGACAAGACCAGTAGTGGGTCCAACGATTGAGAAGGCAGTTTCTGCACTTGCTGTGGAGGGAAGTGAGGGGCAGATGGGGCTCCTCAACCTGGGAAGGTAGCCCATCTAGGAGAAGGAAAACTCTGATCCTAAAGCTCCGCTGCCTTGTAGGATATCTTCAGGAGAAGAAAGGGCTAAAGAGTAAATCTAGAGTGGAGTCCCTACGATGGTTGGCTAGTGCTTTCTGCACCTCCTTCCAGCAACACCTGCAGTTGGTGCCACACTTATTGCCCTGCTTTCCTTTGAACCACATTTGCAAGACTGAGACAAGGATCTTGTTGTCTGGGCAGCCCAAAACCTCCATACACAATGCCTAAGCTTGTGCCCCAGGCAGGTCACCTCAGTTTGACTTCTCCCTTGGACAGATGCCAACAACAACAAACATCGCATAACTGAAGGAGGTAGAATTGGCTCCAGGTCTTGATAACTAACAAGACGCGGGTGGCCCTGTGGTCTAACCACAGAGCCTAGGGTTTGCTGATCAGAAGGCTGACGGTTCAAATCCCCACAATGGGGTGATTTCCCGTTGCTCGGTCCCTGCTCCTGCCAACCTAGCAGTTCGAAAGGACGTCAAAGTGCAAGTAGATAAATAGGTACCGCTCCGGCGGGAAGGTAAATGGTGTTTCCATGCACTGCTCTGGTTCACCAGAAGCGGCTTAGTCATACTGGCCACATGACCCAGAAGCTCCCTCGGCCAGTAAAGCCACAACCCCAGAGTTGTCTGCGACTGGACCTAATGGTCAGGGGTCCCTTTACCTTTACCTTGTTAACTAAAAGTGAGGGTGCTGGATTATTTACCAAATTTATGTGATCCATTTCACAGAACTGCACTTCTCCGATCTCCTTAGGAAAAGAGAATGGCTTTGAAACCAGTTTCAAGGATGGAACGCTAAGTAACAAATTTCTTGTGGTTTCGCTTTTCACCCCTCCTGCGGACACACAAATACCACCACCCCAAATCTGGTCTGAACATTTCAGCCCAGTACTATTTGGAAAAGTGTCTCCATATATAAGGTTTTAACTCATCCAAGGCCCAAATCATAGCATGGCATTCCATTTGTGCCACTGAAAGTACTTATTTCCCCACACTGATAACTTCCCAGTAAAGTACACGATGGCGTGCTTTACTCCTTGCCTATCTTGCAGTAGGGAATCTAGGCTGCGCCTCCAGGCTATGCTGTCTTGCTGTCCTTCCCTCAGCTCGTTCTGCTCTCTCAGCATCTAAGGGCTCTTTTATTATCTTCTTATTGCAATACACTGGTTCCTCGGGTTAAGAACTTAATTCGTTCTGGAGGTCCATTCTTAACCTGAAACTGTTCTTAACCTGAAGCACCACTTTAGCTAATGGGGCCTCCCACTGCCGCTGTACCACCGCTGCGGAATTTCTGTTCTCATCCTGAAGCATAGTTCTTAACCCGAGGTACTATTTCTGGGTTAGCGGAGTCTTTAACCTGAAGCGTCTGTATCCTGAAGCATTTGTAACCTGAGGTACCACTGTACCGGTCTCAGTCATTTAACAGTGAGGCCTTCCCACAAGAAGTCCTAAGCTATGTTGTGTCCAATAAGCTCTACTTCAGGGACGTCCAACTTCCAAGCGACTGCAATCTACTCCCTGTATTAAAAAAAACAGGCAGTGATCTACTCGTTGTCATTGCCAAGAGTTGTCAATCTTTTGGGGAGGGTTACAGATAGGTAGCCGTGTTGGTCTGCCATAGTGAAAACAAAAAAAATTTTCTTCCAGTAGCACCTTAAAGACCAACTAAGTTAGTTCTTGGTATGAGCTTTCGTGTGCATGCACACTTCTTCAGATACACAGGGGGCAGTGACCAAAGTTGTTGAGCTTGTCTACTCAAGTGTTACTACCATTCAAGTGTTCTTTACTGTACTTGCAAGAAAATATCTCTCTCCTCTAACAGTCTCTACAGCTTCAGCAGGTGCTGTAACATCCCAACAGTTTGACTTCATCCCCCAAAGGTGCACTCCTCCATTGTCTCCTGAGAAAGAAGCCTGGATAGCTTGATAGTTGGTTAGATTGTGATGCTGATAACACCAAGGTTGCAGGTTTGATTTCCATATGGGGCAGCTGCTTATTCCTGCATTGCAGGGCGTTGGACTAGAGCAGTGTTTTTCAACTTTTTTGGGCATAGGCACACTTGTTTCATGAAAAAAATCACGAGGCACACCACCATTAGAAAATGTTAAAAAAATTAACTCTGTGCCTATATTGACTATATATAAAGTAATTTTCTTGAATAGGAATCAAATAAACACAAATAAAGTACCATATTTTTTGCTCTATAAGACTCACTTTTTCCCTCCTAAAAAATAAGAGGAAATGTGTGTGCGTCTTATGGAGCGAATGCAGGCTGTGCAGCTATCCCAGAAGCCAGAACAGCAAGAGGGATTGCTGCTTTTACTGCGCAGCGATCCCTCTTGCTGTTCTGGCTTCTGAGATTCAGAATATTTTTTTTATTGTTTTCCTCCTCCAAAAACTAGGTGCGTCTTGTGGTCTGGTGTGTCTTATAGAGCGAAAAATACGGTATTTTATAATTACTTTATTATGAAATAGTAAGTAAACAGAAATATGAAAAATTATAAAATACTTTATTTTTAAATCTTTCGAATTTTTCAATTTTTCCCACGGCACACCAGGCAACATCTCGCGGCACACTAGTGTGCCGCGGAACAGTGGTTGAAAAACACTGGACTAGAGTATCCTTGGGGCCCCTTCCAACTATACATTTCTATGATTCTGTGATTCTAGCCCACCCCCTGCAACCACCCGTTGAAGGCCATTTTGTTGAAATAAATAGACTAGAACGTTGGCTATGATAACAGAAGAAAAGCAAAAAAATACTTTCACTGAAAAATTCTGTTGAAATCTAGCAGTTTTTAGTCTTTGTTAAAAGAGCTCAGGGTAATTGATAATTAACGTGAGAGAGAGAGAGAGAGAGAGAGAGAGAGAGAGAGAAAGAAAGAATTGTCTTTCTGTCCATTTGTTCTCTACACATTCGGACGCCTCTTGAGATATCATTGTCAAATGTGGTGTAAGTGTTCCTGGGGTGGGAGTCTTGGTTGATATTTGGGTGTCAGGAACCATTTTTGATCATGATGACAAGCCCAAATGTGAATTTGACATGACTTCTCCCAGTTTTTGGTGAGATGGGCCCAAACTCGCAAATTACAATTTTTATTTAAAAAACATTTTGTTGTTTTATATATATATATATATATATATATATATACACACACACACACTAGGCAGCCCCTAGCACTCCCTGCTAGTAAAGTTATATTGTGGCACAAGGTGTAAAATGTACATAAAGGTAGCATAGTAAACAGAAACTGTATGCCCCTCTCCATGAAATTTCAATTATTATCCTCAAAGATTGAGTAATTAAACCAAGCAAATTGTGTTTGTGTTAAATTGGTTTAATGGATGGTGACATTTATGCAGCAATAAAGGAACACATTAAAATGGCCTTTATTGTTAATAGATTTCTTAGATGTGTTTTTACAGCTTGAAAATGAGTCATTCATAAACTGAGCATCTTGCACACTTGTCCAGGACAGTGAGCACAAAGGCATTTATGCGTTAATAAACAGAGCAGCCAAATACTGTGTTATGTAAAATACCCCCTGACAGTAAAACTTCCAAGAATGCTTTGATGCTGGGAAATCTCAGGCTATTATTTATCTCCAAAGCTGGAAATCAATTTGCTTCTAAAAATTATCTTCAAAGAGAATTTGATCACCAATATACACTGGATATTTGCTAAATTTTCATATTTTATATTAGCCATTTGTGTCTAGACATCTGATAATTTATGTTTATATATGATTTCAATTTTCCAGATTTTACAATTGACATTTGGCTATATATATATATATATATATATATATATATATATATATATGCAGGTTTTGGTGTCCTCGGGTGTCTTCCCGTGTAAAAGTTGGGGTGTCTAGGCGACGTTTCGACGAGGTCTCACTCGTCATCTTCAGGCTGGTGCTTTCGGCTTCTTGTTACTGGAACAGAGCTCTGTTCCAGTAACAAGAAGCCGAAAGCACCAGCCTGAAGATGACGAGTGAGACCTCGTCGAAACGTCGCCTAGACACCCCAACTTTTACACGGGAAGACACCCGAGGACACCAAAACCTGCATTCCTGTACCCGTGAAAATCTACGAAAGCATATATATATATATATATATATATATATATATATATATATATAGCCATCTTTGTTGAGGAACAGATTAAAATTCCAATTGCTGCAGAATAGGATACTTAAACTTGTCTATGCTACTTTGTGAGTTATTCTCTGACCTGCAACATGTGATCCTGCAACAGAGTCCAAAATAACATGTACACAAATGTAGGATTGGGTGTGGACATCTTAGCATTGTTTTATGCATTTTGAGCTGGGAACTGCATCATAAAATTTAGAAAACTGCATAACCCAAAAGGTAAGTACATCCTAATCCATGTATTAGTTCAGCAAGTGTGAACTAGGCCAATTTGCTTCTGCGTAAGCTGAACAAATTCCTTGAACATCCTCATTCATACCATGGTATGAAAAGAAATGTGAGAATCAGACATAACACTGTGTGGTAGATCACCATAACTCACTTTGCTAACAGATAGGCTGAAGCTGAGAAATAGTGACCTTACCTAGAATTCTCAGTTGCCACCAATAGCACCTTCTCTCACACAGCAAATAGCTGCTCTGAGAAAAAATTACTTTTGTCAGCATCACAGCATGGGGGAAAGGTTAACACCGCTCCTCATGTGTCATCATCCATATCAAACTTCTCCCCAATAATTAAAACAAATAAAGGCTCAAATATATGTCTTAAATGTAATCACATAATTAACATAACATGCATCTTGGCCCACCAACTGAAGCCACCCTTTCCATGCAATAGACCACACTGCCTCTTAGCTTCAGTTGCTGTGTCTCTGAGCTTCCATTTGATCTTGCCAACAGAAAGATCCTCCAAAACAGTCTTTGCCAACATGGTAGTATGTGACATAGCCATGCTCACTGGAGCTGAAGGGAGTTCTAGTCCTAGGCATCTTGAGGGCACCAGTTTGGCAAAGGCTGCTCCAATGTTTTTGTCTTTCTTTGGGTGGAGAACACAGACATGAACCAAGAAGGTCACTTGGACATCACTTGGGCCATCACAAAGGGGAACTGCACATCAGTGCTTTTCAAGTGCTTTTCTATAAGCAGGCAGAAATGTGATATGAATTGTGCGGACTTATAACAGTTAATAAGGGACACAGGTGGCGCTGTGGGTTAAACCACAGAGCCTAGGACTTGCCGATCAGAAGGTCGGCGGTTCGAATCCCCGTGACGGGGTGAGCTTCCGTTGCTCAGTCCCTGCTCCTGCCAACTTAGCAGCTCGAAAGCACATCAAAGTACAAGTAGATAAATAGGAACCGCTCTGGTGGGAAGGTAAACGACGTTTCCGTGTGCTGCTCTGGTTCACCAGAAGCAGCTTAGTCATGCTGGCCACATGACCCGGAAGCTGTACACCGGCTCCCTCGGCCAATAAAGCGAGATGAACGCGCAACCCCAGAGTCGGCCACAACTGGACCTAATGGTCAGGGGTCCCTTTACCTTTACCTATAACAGTTAATAAGATCTCTAATAATATTTACAATGACATTGTTATGATGAGAAGTCAAAGGTGGGAAGAAGTATATTCTTTCAGTTTCTGAAAGGGTCATTTAAGTCTATGAATTTGAAGAATATCCTATTTAGATTTAAGGTGCCTGCACAACCAAAGGTGATCAGCTGGAAGGAATGATGCCAAATTTGAACCTGCTAGTGGGGAGTCAGGGTGCTCCCTCACTTTTTGAATGCTTCAGCAATTCAGTCTTTCTGGATTTCTACATGAAATTACCTGAACCACATTTGTTGGATTCATGTGAAGATCGGGACTTGGAGATCTCTGTATGCTGCAATACAGTTATATCAAAATGCCAATTTTCAATAGGTTTTTTTTTTTTTTTGAGAAATTACACATATGATGTGTTTTAAAATACAAACCGTAATTAAATACACATTTTGGGAGGAATTTTTAAAATGCAGATTTAATTCTGGAGATGGAAGAAAATTGAATTATGGGTTAAAAAAACATTAAAAATGACCCAGGCCCTTTCAACTTTTTGGCTTCTAATCAGTAGCCCCCCCCCCTTTTTTTTAAAAAAAGCAGGCTCCATTTTGAAGGGGGGTATAGCTTCATAGTTTGGAAGTGACTCTTTAATCTTTGCAATGCATGCTACAAATACAAGAAAATACCATGCCAATTTTTATAAAGGTTGAAATGCATTATTATTTTCATCATCATAAACAGAAGTTCAAATCTACTACTGCATTCAGTAAGCTGATTTTCGAGGCATAAAAAACTGTTCTCCAAAACACACTGAGAAATCTTAATGGTGAAGATTGAATGATATTACCATGGCACTAAAGAATTCAGTGTCTACTTCTTCTACATTTTGTATTAAACTTCCTGGAAACAGATGTGCTATTCATACATTTCATTCAGTCTTATCCAGATGTTGTGCTCATTAAAAAAAATGCACAGGGGGAGAGAGAGAAAATTGCTTTCATTGTCTCACTTGCTTACTTCTAAAGAAATGTTAAAATATCTTAGTGCTATCCAATTTGAGTAACGAATATGTGCAGAACATATTCCACCGTCACTTATCTTCATTTGGTTTAGCCCATGTAATTGCTGCTTCTAGTTCCAACATGCACATAAATCATAAACACATCATCCAAAATTGCAATAAGTGCATCCTTCTGAGTTCAATGTCCCTCTCTGGTCATTATGATCTAATTGCATGGGCACATAAAACATAAATCAAACTGGAGGCTAAGTGATTGTTTTACCACACATATTTTGAGGAAGCAGAAACAAAGGGAGAACAATGGATTTTCTTGTGGCGGACAACAAAATAGAAGAATCACAACAACATTTTTTTTGATGGGCAGTGGCTTCGAGAGAGGAAGAAAAAGTTATGGGAATAAATTAGATGGATTTATTGAAAGTTCATATGTTTTCATTTTTTTAACCTCTCTTCTTTTAAAATATGGCTACAAATTGCCACAAAAACCTGATCTGTTGAGCTCACATTTACTGACAATGGCAAAAACAAATGTTCTGAGGAAGGGTTAGGTTCCCCAAGACAATGAGTAGTCTCCGTGGACAAGGAATAAGTGTCAGACTTCATAATTACATGGATAGTCTTAATGAGCGGCTGATTTGCATTTATTAATTACTGTATTACAGAGTCAGGAAAAACAGAAGGTGATCTCTAAATATTAGAGCATGTTAACACTGGGAAGGGAATATCATTTCAGCAAGTTTCCTTATATTTTATGTTGTTCGCCAGAAAGCATTTTTCGGCTAGAAATTGTAGTCTGCGGATGTGTTAGTCAAATAATAAAACAAACCCTGTAGTCTCTATAAAGGCCACTCTGAGAGATACACTGAAAAGAAAAGAGATGATACAAAACCATGATCCATCACTGAAATATTAGGTTCAGTGGTCTCGGGGAATGTGGTTTGGCCCAGATCCCCCAGGGGAGGATCTTTAGCATGCCTAAGTAAACCCCTGTCCTGCCCCAGCAGGGCTGATGGTGCAATCCCCCCCCCCCCCCACTTCTGGGTGTTGTGGTCTGGCCTTGCATCCCCTGACATAAGGCAAGAGCATGAGGATGGGAAAGCCATTCCCAGGGTGGATCGGGTGCAGAGGGCAGACAGCTTGCATGCCTGATAAGATGTAAGAAGCAAAATTTAATAAAAAAGACATATGTATACAGTCATACCTCATGTTACGGACATTTCAGGTTATGTCTTTTCGGGTTGCGGACCGCGGGAAACCTGGAAGTACTGGAATGGGTTACTTCTGGGTTTCGCCGCTCATGCATGCACAGAAGTGCCAAATTGTGCTGGCACCTGCACAGACGCGGCGCTTCAGGATGAGACTGCTGTGGGTTGCAGACGTGCCTCCGTCACGGATTATGTCCACAACCCGAGGTTCCACTCTCTCTCTCTTGTGTGTGTGTGTGTAGATGACGTCTTGGTCTGCACTAAAGGCCCTGCATTTCTGTTACTAAAAACCATCATTCAAGTATCTTCACAACTGGCCTAAATAACGTGCAGAAGTGTGTGTTTTTTCAAATTGCCACGTCAAGTTTAAAATGTGCTTTGGATTATGTATTGGGCACAAGGAGAAGAAACGTCTTTCAGTATTATTATTTGTAAATTTCCAAAGCTCAGGACAGCTGAAAGAAATGCACGGTGGAATTGTGTGTATGGTAACTTAGTAGTCGTATCACTATGTTCAGTGGAGCTTACTCCCAAGTAAGATTTGTACAGGACTGCAGCCTTCTACTTCTGTGTATGTTTACTTAGAAGTAAAGCCTGCTGTTATAAAATTACTTTTAGTCTTCTGCACACCCTTCAAAGAGCTGCCAGTGTCGGAGAAGATTTAGAAAGGGAAAATATAGTTGTTATTACTCTGATTTGTAAAAATGCTTTGTAATTGTCATATAAGCCTTAAATTGGAATATACATTGAGTAGTAAACTTGTAGGCATTTCAAAACTAGGAATGGAAATGTTCTCCCTGCTGCAGTCTTCCACTTTAAATAGAATTAAAATACATAAAATGTGTATTATTGTCAATAATAAAATTGCCGTTGGGTTATACCGTGTGGAATACTGCAGAGTAAGATGCCCAAAAGACATTGGCCTAAATATGTATCAATCCTCCAGTAAGCATGATGCACCAACTGTGTTCTAAGCACTGTTCAAATAATAAAATCTGCAGCTCAAAATCTGATAGACAGGGTCCGAAAGAAAAGAATGTTAACAAAATGTAAACACAGAAGCAAATCCACCTTTGTTGGGAAACTGATGGACCTTGGTGGATATTGTCATGATGCCCCGCAGCTCTTGGACTCCTGGAAAGGTTGGAAAGCACTTCCCTTGCAGTCCCTAATATAATTAGGAGTTGGGACCAAGTGGAAATTTCCCTTACCACTATCAGAAATAGAGCAAAGAATGTGTAGCTTATGTTCTTTTTCATATTCAGTAGATCCTGCAGTTAAACTTACTTTTGACCCTAAAATGAAGCTCCAATTCAGCAGCACTGGGATGGAACACGGAGTGATTGAAAAATATGTTTGGACAGCTGGTACAGTCAGCAGCTTTCTTGAAGAAACAGTTTCCAGTCAAGAAAGTCTTCGTTCAAAAATGTGTCTGTGTAATGGGGCAGGAGTGGGGAAAGCTCCATTATCTTCGTAATGTTGGACAGCATTCTTCAGGAGTTGCATGGCATGAAATAAAACATAGAACAGGCTGATTTATGGGAGTTTTTTTTAAAAAAGAAGACTTTAGGGTATAAGGAGCTTCCTTTTTTGTTAAATCAGTCAGTGGGTAACCCTTGCACAGTACTGCAAATCCTGACCATTTATTTTGTGTCTGTGGGTTGATCTTACAACGCCTACTCCCTTCCTTTCATAACTGTACGCAAGCTATCCTTTGCCAATAGAATTTTGGTGTTGGGCACACAAAGTCAGCTCCTGCAAGCTTCAACTTTCATAATCTCACCTCTCTATTGTTTTTTTAGCCCATCTGGCCGTGGCTATGAAGATGGGTTTGAAACTGTGTGGGCAATGGGCTGGTGAAACTGCGGAAGCCCAGCTAAACAGCACTAACATCAGGGCTGGCTTGCCTTGCATAACTTCTTACTCATCATTGTCCATATTGATGCTGAGCATAATTTTTTGGAATGGGTTTGAATGAGTTCTACTTATCTTTCTTATAACCCACTGGTTTGGGGGTACCATTGAAGGTCAACAAAAGGTCAACTACTGGCTGAGCAAAGTGAGACCTTAGGTTTTACTCCTGGCATGTCATTCCTCTTGTGAATCTTTTGTTTGTTTGTAATACAGCAAGTACGTTGCTTTAAGTCAATCCCAAGATACCAGAATTAGTCTTGGTGCACAAGCTGAGAACACAATGCTACATTCAAGTGCAAATACAAGCTTGGCTTCCCACTGACGACAGCCGATTTCAGTGGGGAAAAGAGAATGAAAAATGTAATACAATGCGTGATTATCTTTCTTGAGGACTGAGAGCAAAACTACTCGTGATTTTAAAAATAAATTGCCTCTTTGTTTTTAATGTGCAGCTTTTTCAAAGTGCGAATAACATCAGCTGGGAATGCTGATCATTACTGGGATCACAGCAGGCATGGAGGTATGGTTAACCCTTCCCTTCTCTGTGGTAGTTCCTGTGGGAGATTAGCTGCCAAACCTAACAAATGCATATTCTTGCTAGCTAGCATGAAAAGGAGCTAACGCCGCAGAGTTGTATTGCTGACTCAGACCATAGAAATACAATTGGTAGAGTGGGCTCTGCCTGATGTCATTTCCTCTCCTCTCCTGGAGAGGAAGGAACATATAGTACTTCCTGTCATCATCCCCCCTTTGACCAGCATTGGATACAGACATGCCTCTGCTTGCTCCAGCTTTAGGCCCATGTCTGAAGCTGGTTATACTTTAAATGTAAGTATTTTGCTGGCATAGTTTTTACTGGTACTGTGAACCAATGCATGAGTATAAAGTAAGTAAATATTATTTTAAACTTACTTTACAAGTTGCTGCCCGTTTCTTTGTTAAGCGAGGTAAGAAGTGGGATACAAACTTATTTCATAACTGGGCTTACTCAAAACAAGGTTTTACAGCCCAATTCCCATGCTTTTAATTTTGCTGCCAATGATGGATTGTGAAACTGTTCAACCCAGACACGTAGGCACTTGGAGGGTTAAATTGCAACTGAGATATCCTTTCCTGCTCATTAAAACCCATCCCGCAGTTCCATCCACTGAAGCTTGTAGTATTTCCTTTGGGGGAAGGCAATCTCCCTTTGGTGCCAAGGGGGAAATTTCCATCCAACATGTATGCTAGCCCACAATTTAAAGTTTGAAAACTTTCAATAGCAACATCCGTTTTCAAAGAAGGTAGAGGGAAATGCAAAGTGTGTTGTAAATTTCATGCTGGTTTTGAAGACTGAGATATCAGGCTCAAAGCTGGCACTCATGTTCAGAAGACAGCTCTACACTTCATGGACAAACCTAAGTTTGACCTCCCCAACTGTCCTCAAGAGAGCCAGCAGCAAGCAAGTTCTCTCAAACAACGAGGCTATTATATTTTAATCACCAAGGGAAATGAAATATGTTGTTTCTGTGTCAGGAGCCAACATGTACTGAGATGTCACTAAATCTAAATCTTCATTGCTGCTTGTTGGACTATGGTTCTTTAAAAGGGGAAGAAAAAACAACCCTCAATGACTGGCAGAATCCGAGACCAGGGAGAAGAGTTGGTGGAAGAAGACTGGAAAAAATTTAAAGATTATTTACAGAAATACTGTAAAATTAATGAATGTTAGGAAAATGTTGGAATGAAGTTATATGGCTTTAGCAGAAATGTTATAAGGAATTAAGTACAAATAGACTTTTAAGGTATTAAAGGGAAAAAATAAGGTTAGAATAAGTTAAGACAAATTACAGGACAGAAAACAGAGGAAGATGGAAAGGAATTGCTGAAACAGTTAATGGAAGTGGAATACAAAAAGGGAGGTGTGAGGAGGTCGTGGAAACAAGTGAATGAAAGATAAGACACTGAAATTAATGGATGTATTTTAAACTGTGTTTGTTTTGTGTTGTTAATTTAATGTTTTAGTGTTATTGTAATGTAGTGTTTTTGTTTTTGCATTGTTTTGTATTGTTTTGTTGAATTCTTTTTTTTTTATAGTCTTTAAACAGTTAATAAATATTATTATTTTTTTATTAAAAAAAGAAAAAACAACCCTCTCTTGATGCTAGTTGTCTGCATCTTTGACTGCAGCAGCATGTGAGGGGGTGGGGTGGGGGTGGAGCAGCAGCTGCGCTTTTTGGGATGGAGGTGGGGCAGGGCGAGGCGGTAGCAAGGTTGGGGGAGCTAGTGTTGGCATTGTCCTTGCAGGAGTTTTTCATAAAGCACCAGTGAATTTGATTTCCCGTGGCATTTCCTTTCCTTTCTTGCACAACTCTAGCCCGAGCCTCTAAATTTTGAGAAGGAGGAATTATTCAGTGTCTGATCTCTAAAAGGAGAGGTGTTGGGCCCCATGCCTCTCCAATGACAGAACCTTTTGACTCGATGTGAAAGTGGATGAATATATTATTATTATTAATTTATTTTATTTACTTATTAAATTTGTATACTGCCCTTCATCTGTAGATCTCAGGATAGTTTATTTTCTACCAACAGTAATATGGGGCTTTGGAATCGCCTGGTCACAGTACCCCCTATTCTGGTGAGATCTAATGCATTTATAGTCATTATTTCTAATTTTACATCTATGCATATAAATTAGCACATGCAAATGTGCTCTCCTTTGCCCTCCCCCTTTTTTGGCAATGTGCAATGGTCACTTTAAACCTGGGGTTCTTTCTCATGGGAAGCATTGTGCTCTATCACTGAGTGACTTTGGAGCCTCCCGTGTCAATTGCTCACTACTAGTAGTGAGGAAAGGCATTGGAAGCTTCTATTAGGCTACCAACAATGCAGAGAATAATATTTCTGCTTTTGTTCTTCCTTAAGAAGGATCTTGAGGAGCTTGTGCAGGGGCATTCTAACTCACACTAATGGGTAAGAGAAATGTTGGTAGATGTCGTGTGTGTGTGTGTGTGTGTTGTGTGTGTGTGCGTGCACACACACGCGCATAGCCTCTCCCTCCCTCAGCACAGTTTGTGAATTACTTGGCTAGAATCACATCAGAAGTAGGTCTTCAGTGCAAGCCAATATATTACCAACCACTAACAATGATTAAATATGTTTGAAACTGTGTCTTGGTTTATATTTTCAGCAGTTGTTTTGGCAGAGTTACTATACAGTAGAGTTACTGGCTAATCAGTAAATAATCAATTGGGCAAGTTCGTGTCGTTTTAATTTCCCACTTGGATGAATAATCATTTTTTGCTTCTAAATGCTATAGATTTTTGCAGGCCAGAGTTCTTTAACTTTACAATTCAGCTGGATTTTTGGAAAATGTTTGCTGGGTATTCCACTGTTGATGTCGGAAGAGCATCGGAACTGAACAATATTCATCTTCTGAATTCAGTCAATGGGGTTAATTAAAAGTAAGGCACGCCCTATACTACAAAACTGGAAATATCACAGTGATGTGAAGGTCAGCCTAAGCAGAACCCTGCACTGAAGCAATATTTATCCACGTGGCCAAATTATGGCCATGCAATCATCCCCTCCAAATTCTTAAAAACAAAAACAAAGAACTGATGCCCATCAAATATCTGGTGGTCGTTCTCATAGTTCACAATGCCTGGTGGGTGGCCTCTCTCCTGTTTACAGAGGACTATTTGAAGGGCTGTCCTCTGCTTCAAGGCAGACACCATTTCAAGGGTTGCCCAGCCAAAGTACAGTTTGAAGAGAAAGAACCCTAAGAAGAGACGGCAGCTGGGGCCTTGAAGTTGCCCATCAGAACATCACGCGCCTCCACAGCAGATGGAGCTCACTTCCATCAGTTTTCCTGGGGTTGTGAGATGTACTATATCCCTATTAAAATTATAGCAATCATTTCTAAATTTGCAGCTAACATATATAACATTTTATGTAAAACTGTGCCTTCCTTTCTCCCTCCCCCCTTTTTGGTGATGATGCATTTCCTATAACACCCATAATATGATACAATACCTATTCTTCCACTCCAGATATGAAGATAGATTCAGGTAGGTAGCCATGTTGGTTTGACGCAGTCGAAATAAAAATAATAAAAAATAAAAAAATGTCTAGTAGCACCTTATAGACCAACTAAGTTTGTTCTGGTATAAGCTTTCGTGTGCATGCACACTTCTTCAGATACAATGAAGCAGAAGTCACCAAACCCTTATATATAGTGGGAGGGTGGGGTGGGGTATTTCTCAGAAGGGTATGAAGCATAGTTAGCTCACACAGAATGCAGCACCAATAGGAATAGGTATGCTCATCAAGATAATCATAGACCAAGCACATTCATAGAAATGAGGCAGAATAAGAGTGAATTTCCAAGCAATATTTTCACCTTGGTGTACAAGAACTTTTTTTCTTACAGTGGAACTGGCTTTCCAGGTGCTTGTGGCAGACATCCCCCAATCAAGCAAGGAAGATTTATCTAAGGGTAAGCAACCTCCTACTGTGCATCTGGATACCCAGCCCCCTTTTTCTATTGAAATGTTCATCTGAGCTCTAATGAACTCACTAGATGTGTCGTTTGAAGCAAAGAAGAAATCTTCATTCAAGGCCACCAGGTGTTGCATGTCACTATTTTCCTATAATTACAGCTGGATCAGGACCAAGATGGTAAAGGACATTCCCCCAAGCTTCAGTCATTCTTAGCTATTTACTTGTGGAAGAATTTTGGCAAAAATCAATTCACTGTAGCAATCTGCCTCCTTTGATAATTGTAGAGCATGAGTTCATGAGAGAGTATTCTGAATAGGGAAGTCCCTAAATCAGACACAGTTATACTGTATTGCTTTTTTAAAAGAAAGCAGGGGAAAATCACAGGAAAATATCACTAGATATCCATGACTGCCTCAATCCCTCTCCCACTCGGAACAGCGAAGAGCCTCTATTACCATCCACCCCTGGTGAGGAAAATAGTAGAAGTTCAAACAGGAATCAAAAAGAGGACTTCTGTTGCAAGACTAAAGTCAGCCAGGATAAGAAACTCTGTAGTGGGGCAACTACAAAGATATCATCACTCTACAATTTTTTGTTCTGCACTCACTAGGATAGAAGATTTCTTTAAACAAGCAAAACATCAAATTGTTCTGTTGTTTTCCAGGATCTGGCATCATCATCATCATCATCATTTATACCCTGCCTATCTGGCTGGGCTTCCCCAGCCACTCTAGAGGCCCGGATCTGCTGCTTCTTAGAACTGTCCCAAACCTCTTGCTCTGGTGCAACTGCTTCACCTCGACCCTGATTCTGACAGATTTGACTATGGCAACAGAGCGTTTCCTGGACTATCCTAATTCAGGCTACTAATGAATGGTTGCAGGTCTGATTGTTTACCCATGGAAAATAGCCCTCATGAACAGTGATCCCCTGACACAGAGAAAGACAAAGGTTCTGCAGGGTTGAATTGATTGCAGACAAACCCACACAGCAGCCTCAGTTGTTATTGTCAGGATAGGGTTGTGGTTTCTTTATTTTATTCTACAGATTGTAATATACTGGGCCTTGGTTAACCTGGAGCAGAGAGAATAATGGGCTCTTATGTGTGTGACAGAAATACCACAATATCTGGCCACAAGGTGCAGCAAAGTCAGGGTTGGCGGGAACTGCTGCTGCTATGTTAGTTTGTTTTTTGTTAATTTAATAGGATTGTGGGAATGGAAACATTAGCAAACAAATTTGGACATGCACTAAAAGACACACTTTGAGGAGGTCATGTTTGTGAAACAGGGTCTGTGCTGTGTTAAATAGCCTGTACTTTGCAAAATGCATGTGTAACAGGCACATACTAATTAGTTGTTGGGGGGAGTGTTGCACCTGGGGTAGGGAAGCATGACAAGGTGAAAGGTCAGCGTTAGGCATGAAGGCACTGACTAAACAGACTTTACACTCAGTTAAAAGTCCAGACAACCCCTGCAGTGTCACCTTATAGCTCTGAGGGTGTTTTCTTTTCAAAGCATAAGTAATCCATAAACAGAAATAAAATCACTAGTATAGTTTAGAAATCCTTTTTAAAAAATAAAAATATGATTTCCCTCACTTTTACTTGCTCCTTACGTATCAAAGCATTTAATCCTTATTCTTTTAATGTCAGAAGCTGCCCCCCCCCCATTATTATGCTCTGGCTTCACCTTTCTGGAACATGGTTACATTTCGATTTCAGATCGGTCAACACATTTTGGAAAACACACATCACAATGGCGTGGGAGGAAAGGACGTCAGGCAACTGAGTAATTTTATTCAAGAGCAATTTGCAAACTTTGCTTTTAGCATTCTCTTGGGAAATGCATCTTTGGGGAAGGGAGGGAATAGAAAACTGCCTTTATAGAATTGCCAACATTTTTTCTGGCAAGGCTCCTCTGCCTTCAGCTGCTAGGGGACAAGTACAAATACAGCAGGTTGCTTTTCTACTGGAACAGAGACACAGTAAAAGGAAAACTGCTAAATTTCTCCCTTTCCATGCAGTAATTAAAGGAAACAAGAGGCCACCAGGGGAGGAGGTGGCAGTGTTAATCCACCTGGAATGCATTTGGCTCCTCTTGGCTGATTGTGTGTCAGTGAGAGACAGACAGACAGACAGACAGACAGACAGACAGACAGACAGACAGACAGACAAAGAGAGACTTGCAGTGCTATGGCAAAGACACTAAGGACAGCACAGGAGCATCACAGCATCAGGGTCATAGAAGGTCCAACTCCAGTCACTCATCTGGGGCATAGCTGCTGAGCATGAGAATCACTGGGAAAGGGGAGAATCTGCTGCTCAGACAGCAGCGGCACCATCAGGGAATGACTTTGGAGCAGAAGACCAGAGTTCAGCAGAGCAGAGAGAGCAGGGCACCCGCAAATGCAACAGGACAGGCTTACCACGTTTTGAAGTAAGTGAAGCAATGCACATTACTATCTAAAGAAAGGATGAACCCAGGCCATTAAGTCCAGAAGCTCAAACTATCTGGCTGAATAATTACTAGATGCTGTAGAAGTACCCACCCCATGTCATTGTATTGTGCTGCTTGTTACAAGCCACTGTGGGGCTTATTTTGGATCAAAATACATGAGCATGTCAAATAGTCACATAAAACAATTATCTAATGCCAACTGTCCTAATTATAGCATTATACAAGATGGCGGAAATACTATGAAATACGTCTCTGAACTCTGGTTTCTGCAATGGCTGCAATCAGCTGTGCATAATTTCTCCATGCTGGCTAAGTTATAATGAGCTCTAGAAACCCATGGGGTGCTTCCCATACCCCATCATCAATGGTACAGTCCCACTGTGGAAGGACGTGTGGATCCAGAATTGGCCTCCACAGTCACTTACGGACTCATTGTTAAAACTGTGTTTATGGAAGACAATCTTACTAGGCTACGAGTGATAGCCGAAGAAGAAGAAGAAGTTGTCTATTTGCATGTCTGGGGCCAACACTGTGAGACTGCGCCAAAGCACTTCTCAGGATTGGTTTTATGAGCCCAAATCAAGTTTGAGGCAGTCCCATTGCCCCCCACCCTATCTCAAAGGACCAGCTCAAATGTTAATACATTCGGGTGCCTTGTCACTAAAATTAAGCTGGCCAAGGTAAGCCCCATCCCTACTTACTTTGCAAGGAAACAATATCTCCCATTCTCCAGCTTATGCATGGTTTGTGGCTAAGGTTTCACACAGGCCAAAGCACATCATAACTTGTCTGTTTTCCCACCTCAACCATGCTAGAATGTGAAAGGAGAAAGAGGCATTTCACTTTCTTAATGCACTTTTGTACAGCTCTGAAGCCAACAAGAAGGCAATGGGAAATGCCCAGTGGAACTTAACGCAACCTGCTTAGCAGGCAGAAGGAAGCTTTTCTTGTCCTATCCAGGGTGTAGGGATTAGGGAGAAATTTGATTAAGTTAACATTTAAAGACAAACTTACCTAATTCACACTTTCTGCAGCAATATGTGAACCAGAACACAATCAACTTTCAACATGTTCACTTCTCTGAATTTTGCAATGCAGCCAAGTAATGTGTTCAAAAATGCATATACAGGGCTGGAGTGTGCATTAAGTGTGCATTAAAATGCATATATTGGTGTAAATAACATAGAGAAGTGCACTATATTAGGGGCGACTGCTTTGCAAAAATGTCTTTAGGCAAAACTGCATACCAAGGATGTGAAGAAATTCACACTAAAATGCTGATGAATTTTCATGTCTTTTTTTTTAAAAAAAAAATGCAAACTGATACGGAAATGAGGAGAACTCACCTTAATATTGGGAAGATGAGAAACAGAGAAACCTAAATTAACAGATTCGCTCATGCATAGCAGGGTGCCATTGTGTTTTCACCGAAGTGGGGGGGGTGGGGGAATAGCAAAAACCTATTTTTTTTCCTTTCTCTTTTTCTTTTTTTGTTTCAGTCCCACATATGTGAGTCAGAAAGCAATTTTCTGTCCCTACAAAATGGCAGGCACAGACACAAAATGTTATTTAAGACTTCAACCTCTGCTCATCCACTAAACTTCTGTTATGAATCCAGATGTTTTCTGTTATCGGTCCTTGTCAAAAGCCAACTGAAAACATACCAAAATATGCTTCTAGCCACACCTGTGCAACTGGGCTCCCCTCCCCCACTCCTCTACCCCAGCAGCTATTTAATCTATTCATTTCACAAGTTACATATATCACTTGATTGTATTAAAAGCACAAAGTGGATTGCATTAACAATACAATCCTAGGCATGTGTAATTCTCACTGTGTTCAACAGGACTTACTCCCTAGTAAGTCTGTTTAGGATTGCAGCCTAAGGTCCAAAAAAAGGTTAAAACTATATCTCTATTCAAGCATTCCAATAACTTATTGATAGCTGATCTGTATGTAGAGTAAGGGCCAGTATTTAGCAAGAGCTTAGAAGTATACAGGGCCTGATCTGCAGTCAGAGGCACATGGTGCTACTGCAGGATCCCTGTTAGTGGTGGGCTAGTCAGTCTGTGTCAGGGTAGTGGTCTCACTGCAATAGTGTCCCCAAATGAAGGTGGGTTTTCACTGAACAAACTGGGCTGCATTGGCAAAGTTTTGAATTTCACAGAACTCTTCTTTAGATGGAATAAAAAGCTTTCCATTCTGTCTAATAAAGAAAACTGTCAAATACCCTAAACCAGCTCATTCTGTTTTAAACTGTCAGACCTTCAGGACCAACTCCTAGGGAAGACCAGATGCTTTCTCACTTCACCATTCACTGTGAATCAATGCAGTTTTATCCCAAAGCATTTTCAAGATCTCTGTTTTGCTCCCTTTGTTTACAAGGGTTAATTCTGCAGCTCTTACATGGACAAATTCAATTGAAAGTCTCAGGGAACATGGTATATGTGCTCTGATTATGAATTCTGCCCTGCTTGTTAGAATCACTCCCCCCCTTCTTTTTTTTTGTCCTTTACTGTGGTCACAGTTGTGGGGGTTCATGGGCAAGCAGAAAAATTAAGAGATCCCAAAACACGCTTTCAATGTTTCCATGCACAAATTCTTCCATGTCTTGGCAGGTAAGCAGTATATATACAGTGCATAATTCTACCCAATTGGTACATGCCGTTTTATTGGTGCACGAAAGTTGACAGTATACCCAGCTGTAATTTTGCTCATTTATTTCTCCCATTTGAGTAGTGCTTTTAGGCGTGTAGCATTCCAAGGCAGTTTCTAAAATGTGGAACAATTGTCTCAATAAAGATTTATATGGTACAGCCAAAGAACACCGTTTCGTAACAGTGGTTTAAAGAAAAGCCATACAGACATATCTGTCAGATTAAGCATCATAAAAAGTTTGGGTGAAAAGAAACGTATTCACTTCAAACTAAAAGGGTAACAGAAAGGGCAGCCAGGTGAGCTTTGCTGGGGGAGCAAGTTCTGTTACGGCAGGGTGCCATAAGAAAAAGGACTATATTTCGTGTCATCCCCACCTCATCACAGCAACCCACAGAAGGGTCTCTTACCCATGGTCAGGCTGGTATGGAAAGAGATTGGCCTTGTGGCATCTTGGTCATGAGTCTTGCAGGATTTTTAAAGTTCAAACCAGCATTCCAAATTAGGCCAAGAAACAGACTGGGAGCCAGTGGAGCTCTTTGAAAATGGGTAACATGTGTTCCACTTGCCTATCTGCCATATTTTGTATTAACTGTGCAGAGACCTACCTAGGGTCCCTTGCACCCTTGGCAAGGAGCTGTATTGCTCCCTTCCCCTCCCCCCACTTCATATAGGGAATGGCAGTCCTTCAATTAATAAGATATTACTGTCCTGAGCTGTTTAAGGCTTTATAGGACAAAACCAGCACTTTTAATTGGGCCTGGAAACAATGGCAGCCAATGCAATTGGGCCAGGATTGGTGTTACATGCTCAAACCACCTTACCCAGGTGAGCAACCTGGTGACCAAAGCAGTTTCTATGCCAAAACCAAGCCTAGAGCATCAGTTTCCTCCAAGAGCACTTGGATCTGGTCCACAATCCAATATTACCATCTACTGAAAGACAGAAATACTACTTATGCTATTAAATCTCTGAAAGCTTTCAGATTGGGCCACTATGGGTCACTTAAGTTGATTCGTGATTTTCAAACTTTCTACCTTTCCACATTGACTCCTCTCTCATCTCTTGAGAAGCCGCTTCATATCTTCCATACAGCAACAATGAATTCCAGAGTGCAGACTCAATTCATGTGGGGCACTTCCCAAAGTTAGCGGGCCTCACCGTAGCCCAACACAAACACAATGCACAACCTAGACTTTGCACAACCCCAAACTTTCCTCTGGCAACAGATTGCAGGGAAGGTAATGGTGAGCACGCTCATTTTTGGAGAAACCCATGCATCATTACTAATTTAACTGAGGAATTCCTGAGAAGCTTCCAAGGAACCCCATGGCTTTCCTAGAAAATGGACTGAAAACCACTGGGCTAGATGTCTTAGAATCTTTAATAACTTTCATACATCTCCATGGGATGGAAAGCCACAACCAGTTGTGGTTTTTCAGCACACGTACATACTGTGAAATGTACACACATGCAGCTTTGATTACTGTTGATGATGGTATGACCAGAGAATCAGAGGAATTTTCTGATTCAGACATTTGATGATCAGCTTGTTTAATTCAAGCAATGCTCCTTTTAGATACAACGACTAAAGTAAAATTTCAGCTTGTGGTGAGATATCGTGACTTTCTTGAAGCAAGCGAGAACTCTATGAGTCCTATACTGTGATTTCAACTACAATTTGAGACTACAATTTGTGACGCAAACAACATACCTTCATGACGAGCTTATAAAATTTAAAAGGGAACTATTAAAATGCATGGCATGATCCAGCAACATTTACAGCACACACTCCTGATGGGTATGTTCAGAATACAGACAAATATCTCCCATTCAGATAATTGGGGCTTAACTTCCGCTGGATTGTACTTGCAGTGTTAGTCCATAGTTATTTTTAAACATTGGTAATGATACTGCCATTTTAATAATTCCAGCTCTTTTACTCAATTTTTAGATGGCAGTGTTGTGCTGAAAAATATTTTAAAGTATTATGATTTGCATCTTCTAGTTATTTGTCACATCTAGAACATGCCTGTAGATTATTGCACAGCACAGCAAGAAAGTACTGCACACATTTCAGTGTATGCAGTTATAAATTACATATCACAGCCACTTTTCTCCAGCCACACTCACCCTACAGTTAACAATGACAAGGAATCAAGCATGCTATAATTTGCTCCCTCCCTCCCTTATAATGTCTGTGGCGCTCTCTCTCTCTCTCTCTCTCTCTCTCTCTCTCTCTCTCGCTCTCTCTCTCTCTCTCTCTCATATCCAGTGAGAATAAGCAGTGTTTGCCTGCGTGCAGGATGACACTAAGGATGCTTGAAGAACCCGATTGTTGTGAATTCTGATACCAACTGATTCACAACCTCCCAGAACCCAAGTTACCCAAGGCTTTTCACACTTTCCAAATGTTCTAACACAGGTGTTGGTGCAAAATAAAACTATCGAAATGTTTTTTTTAAGTGTGAGATTTCAAAGAAAGTACATTTAGTAATTTGTGATTTGGAAGGAAATGCATTTAGAAATACACCTTTTGAGGGAAAGCAAATATCTTAAAGTTTTGTGAATTTTCAAGCACGTTTTGTTTTAAATGCACCGAATGTGAATGAACGCATAGCACACACCCTAGATAACCATGCCTTCTTGGCCACCACCTCATTCTAGAAAAAGGACTCCACCTACATCCTCCACACACAGACACATAAAAACAGTTAACATAGCAATTCTAGGCCAACCCATATACATCAAATATTCCTAATTATTTCAGCTCTGGCTAGCAAGGACGCAAGACAAAGGCGAGATTGATGTAGTATGTCTCACAATGGCTCTACTGATTTCTCCACTGGCCCTTCCTCTGCACATGGTCAATTAGAATTGAAAATCCTGTGCTGATTTCATTCTCTGGAATTTTTAAGCAGGTCAGGAAGAAAGATGTTATTGAAAGGAAAACTCTCATCTAAATAAGAAAAGAGCATGTGACCATCTGGTTCAGTTCTACCGTACAGAAAAGTCGTTGAAACTCAGACTCTCTCCCCCCCCCCCGCCTCTCTTTCTGTGCAAGAGTTTGCCAAGGAATCAAAGAGGAGTATGTTTACATTTAGGTTCCCTTAACATATTTTTATCTCCAAAAATGCTCTGCGCAGCTCGTTTCCTTTCTATAGATGCATATGTTCGCTTACTCATGTCCCGTGCTTAGCAAGATTTGTAGGCTCAGTTGCCAGCAACAGGCTTGATAAAGGTCGGGGCAATCCAAGCAGTCCTTTTAACGTTCTAAGAATGTCTCTGATATAATTTTTTCCTCAAGGCTGTAAGGATGGCTTCACGTACTAAGCCTTTCCTACATGGAAAGGGCTACTGCTCTGGAAACAGCATGAAATCTGGGTGTAGACCATAACACATTTGACCTTAAGTAGGCATCCTGGAAAGCCACAACTCATGCTATGCTAAACTTTCATTTCTGACATGGGAAAGTTTATACCCCATTAAATGAGGTACAAACATTTCTGGGTTCCTGACAGATGTGTCGACCCATTTCTTTTCCCTTTCCGCTGTCCTGTCTCCCCTTCTGCATTACCGGGTGCTTTACAAAATGCATAATGTAGATTTCTACCTTTGCACTTATGTGCTGTCCATGTGTCAATTTATTTTGGGTTGAACGAAACCAGGTTACCTCCTGATCCACAGTACAGCTATTTACAATATTTGGAATTCTATGCCTCCTCTGCTGCCACCGCCCTTTTTTGACTGCATGGGCACAATAACATAAATCTGGCAGTTCTCTAATTGGGGTGGGGGTTATTTGTATGTGGAAGAAGTTAAAAAAAAATAACCTGCTGGAAATACAAGAGTAATGATGGACAAAAGTGGACGGAAATTAAACAGAACAATGTGTATTGCCTAAGTCTAAGTGTATACTGAATATGCAAATTATTTTGGAAATGTACACAAGCCATTTGTGTAAGTGTGCAGGCATTTTGTAAATGTTTTGAAATTTATCCCCAAATACTACTATTGCTTTTCTTTTACCAGGCTACAAGCTACAGGGGAAGACTAGCTAAGGAGGAGCTGTTTAAGCCTTTACTCCTTGGTGACTTTACCATTGATTTACACAAGAAAAAAAATACAGAGGGTATAGGGTTAGTAAGCACCTTCCCTACCCCCCCCCCCACCCCATCAACCTATCCCAGCCACACAATATTCCGTCTGTAAATTTCATAGCTACAAATTAACTACACGCAACTGAGCATCACACGACACTGGGCAGCATGTTTACGAATCAAAGTTTCGTAGCATTTTTCCCACCGAAATTTGGGGTGCTGAGATCAGACCATATCCTAAAGGCTTGCCAAATTATCTCCTCCACCACACTTTGGCATATGCACACCACAAATGTGAATGGTTCCAAAACCTACTGATCTGCAGGTGGCTGGCCACAGACCATTACCACTAGTCAAGGCACAGGGAGCAAGTTCGCTACAGATACATCAGCCACAGTCCCACTGAAACAGCAGCTGTAACACTGAAGTACTGCAATAAGAAGTGCTTCTTTAATGATCTGCATCCCCCTTGCCGGCTCCTACCACCAGGCAGAACACCAAGTGGAAGCATTGTTCAAATTCTAATTATTTCCAATAACCATGATTTCTACTCCAGCTTGTTACAAAAGCCGATCTGTTAAAAAAGGTGTTATTGCTAGGTTCATTCAGAGGTGACGGTTATAGGGAAAGGGTGCGGTGCTGAGTGTATTTCTTGCATCGATTTACAGATGTTGGTGGCAACGCTGGAAGCAGTGGGGGGGTTGAAGCAGGCATGCAGCAACGACCTTTGTTTCCTGCACATGCAACCCTGTCCTTTTTGGAAGGCTCAGAATGGCTCCTGTCCTTGGGTTCTCCTTCTGGCACTTCTGGCATCTATTCTTTGCATGCAGTCACCTAAATAATGTACCCTGTTTGCTACAGTCTGGAAGCAAAGATGGAGATGAAGACATTCCGGTGTTGGAAGTAGGATGACCTGGTTCAGCAATGGTTGCCTAATTAGCACCATGTGAGAATACCCAACACGTCATTTGAGAAGATGTGGGTAAGGGCTGATGCAAACTTCATGCAGTAATTACAGCAGTCAATGCCTTGAATCAGGACATGTATTTAAAGCAGTGCTGGATGCATGGTATTGAGTCACGCTGAATTTGCTATTCCCAGTATAGGTCTACTGCGTGTTCCTCTGAAAAGGCAAATCTTAAAGTTTGTGGTCCTGTTTCTGTGAACACTGGTTTCGTCCTTAGACAGTGGCGTAGTGTGGGGGGTGCATGGGGGGCTGGCTGCACTGGGCGCAACATCTGGGGGTTAGGGTTAGGGGGCGCAAATCCACGGGTTGGGGGGCGCAAATTACTTGCCTTGCCCCGGGTGCTGACAACCCACGCTACGCCACTGTCCTTAGAAGAAACAAGCTTGCTGCATAATGTCTGAATGGGTTCTTCTAGCCAAGGAATAGGAGAGGCTGATCAGTAGAGGGAAACTCAACTGCACGTATGCATGTGTAAGTGCACGTACATATCTGTGCACCTAGATAGATAGGGCACAGGTGTACAACACTGGATTCTTCAGGAGACTGTGAATATACATTTTCACAGTTATTTTGGAAATACAGAAGAACCAGATTTCTGAGTCAGGCAACACTATGTCACATCATAAATTTAAAGGGCTAGTGGTAATAACAAATGAACTCTCAAAATTATCCACTCAGTCTGTGGACAGAGAAATTGGTGGTGCGTTGGTGTTTTCACCAAATTTCTTATGGGAGAGGAGAAATTATTCAACAGTTAACACAAATGAATATAGGAAGGTGCTTTCTACCAAATCAGACCAATGGTCCATCTAGTTCCTTATTGTCTGACTGGCAACAGCTTGCGAGGATTTCAGATTGGAGAATTCCCAACCTTATCAGGACCTGCCGGAGATTGAAGCTGGGATTTTCTACAGGCAAATCATACGCTCCACCACTGAGTTACAGCTCTTCCCCTTTCTTGGGGAGACCATTTGCACTGGCGATAGCACGGCTTCCTTCTTTTCTCCCTAAAGTTCTTTTTGTTGTTGCTGCTGCCGTCTTGTTGCAACACAGGTGCAGAAACTGTGTAGGCAAACCAGCCACCATTTTTGCATCCTCCACAATGCTCTAGACCAAGCACCATTCCAGGGCATGGTGTGTGTGTGTGTGTGTGTGTGTGTAGAGAGAATGACGACTGCCACACACAAACACAAAATGAATAATAGTAAGAGAGAATATCTTGATTTTTGATACTCCTTCAGAATGAACTTACACAACTGTGCAACAAACTATTTATTAGATGTAGCTACTGTTCAGAAAATTATACCAAGGAAAGTATCAGTATTGTAATGAATCCCACTTAAAAGTGGGCGAACTGTACAGCAAGGGTGTTTGATCCTGGATAAACTTAATTCAGTTGCAGGTTCCCATTTCCAAAGGCTAGAGCAGCAGTCCTGTAACTAAAAGTTTTAAGTTTACAACTTTTTGTACTAATGAATGTATATTGACTCAGAAGTGGGGATGAAGCTGTACATTGTGTATATTTCTGACTGTGATTCTTCTTCTTTTTCCTTCCCTTTTTACGTATTTCTTTTGTTTTACAAAGCCACAAAGGCTGTGATTTGGAACACAAGTGGATTTTTGAGCCCTCTCCCTTTCCACCATTACTCTGCTGAAATCAACTGAAATCCAGCTGTTTTCACCCCAATGAAGAAACTGTATGGGTGCCCATATAATTTCCATTGAGGAAGTCAGAACAGCGAACGGTCAGTTTTCAACCTTTCTCTTCACACTTTGAAGGAGACCAGTACTGTACATTTTTTTAAATAAATCACATGATCACTTACCGCCATTAAAGGCTGTTATTGGCCATTGTGGTGAAGTTCTGGTCATTTACAGGTAAGATGTGAAGTAACACACTGGGATTATGAAATCTCTTTAAGTATTGAATATATATTAACATCTGTTGGTGCATTAAATAGGTAGAAATCAGTGATAAATGCATCTTTCGAGATGCTGTAACCTCTCTAGTTATTTGAAGTAATTTTAAAAAACTGCTTTAAGAGGTAAGTAAACTGAATAAATGACAGTGATAATGAAAATAGAGCACATTAAGAACACTAGAATGAATGTGTTTTCATGAACAACCTTTCAATTCCTTACCCACTCACGTTGGAAAAAACTCTATTGGGCTTAATGGGACTTAATTTTAAGTACTTCAATACACACTTACAAGGAAGTAAGTCCATTTGAACTCTCGGTATACATTTATAGTATAGTGCTGTTACATACTGAGAACGTAGACTGCTGGAATCTACCCTATCACTACCCTATCAGAACTAAGTAAGGAGTTTTAAATGTTGTTTTGTCATATGGATGGTATTTTCATACACATGCAATAGTCTGCATTACAATGCAGATGGACAACATTATAGGTCTCCTCTTTAAATAGAAATTTTAAGGAAATGTTTTGTTACACTATATCAGTTAACATGTTACTCAAGTTACTTTGCCATATGTGTGCAGACAATGTTTCCATTGAAATTATTTAGAGAATGCCATTACTCCTGCCCCCTGCCCAACACACATACTTTCTCTCATAAAAATGCCTTCAGTGGGTCAGGGGAACTTTTAGAAAGAAAGTTACTAGGTGAATGCACCACTGAAAACAAAAACAAATGAATAGAAAATCAATTTACTCATTGGAGTAAACCTGAAAGTGTAAACCTAAAGCACTTCACAAAATTACAGATGTATCTTTAATAAGAAATAAACAACAACACTTTATTTGCATTCCTCCCTCACAGCATAGGTTTCACTCTCAACAACAGTATTTGCTATAAATGTATTATAATGGCCATATCCATTTCTATATTGCATGGCTGGGCACAGAATACTGGTTGGTATGTGAAACTAGCTTGCGTGACCTTCCCACCCTTTCACCTAAGAGATTTCACTAATATTAACTGGCCAAATTTCAGGCAAAAGTTACTGTTGTTTTCAAGCATCATTAGTGAAATTTGTCAGGTGAAGAGGCAACAAGGTCACAACACATCCCTATTCAAAGCCAGTTTCATTGCTTTTGCACCAGGTTTCCATAACCTGGCACATTTTAGGCTGGTAAAAGCAGTTCTACACCAACCAGTACTCTGCGCTAAACTGTACCATAAAAGAATCAACCCGCACATTATAATGCATTTATAACAAACACTTACCGTGCAAAAGCCGCAGGAAATATTTTCCTAATCTTTATCACCATTTTGTTAACTTCCTGCAAAACTCATACCTATGCATCACCTGTTCAAGATCATCCAAAACCGCTTTGAATTTGGTTTCAGGCAAAATTTCCTAGTGACTCGACTCTAAATATTTCTTGTCTTTAAGGCAACAGTCCTGTACATACTTACCTGGGAGTAAGCCATTGAACCGCACATCATCAGACTTACTTCCAAGTAAACAAATGTAGAATTGCACAGTTACTCATCTCCTTTTAACCAATTCACAGGCCACATCGAAATTTTAAGTGCAGCTCTGAAGGCATAAACACCTCAGTGTTTCACCCCAAAGTCCAACTTTATGAAAGTGTTGTTTCTCAAAACAATGTAATAGCTGCCTAACAAGGGGGATAACAGCAAAGTAAATGACTTGATGCTTCTTACAAATGGGTTGTTGAATTACCTTGGAATGTTTATGTATGTTCGTCTAAACACAGTAATCTTTTTTTTTTAAAGGGGGGGGAGAGAAGCACCATGCAAGACACATGTGTGCAATGCCTTTCTATACACCCCACACTTTCTAAAAATAATACCTGTGGGAACTGTCACATAACTGTCATAGTATATGAAATGCACAGCGCATGAATACTAAAGTAAACTGTGAGCTTGACAAAACTGCAAAGAGGAGCAGATAGCGGTGCTTGCAAATGCATTGCGAGGGACAGAGAGAAAATACATGTCAAAACGGGTCCTCGCCTGGCTAGAGAAAGGGGATATTGTTTGCTTGGGTCTTGCCACGGTGTGAGGAGCAAGACTCCCACCCTTCTTCTGCATGCAGTTGAAGAATAAGCCTGGTGTGCATTGCGTGCAGGCTGCTTGATTGGAGAATGGGGAAAGGGGGGGGGGGACCTGGCTGGAATCCAGACAGGCTGGAGTAAAGCGCTCTGTTGATCATTATGTCTGGCCTTCAGGTGTCTCAGCTCACAGTGGGCGGTGGTTGGGGGAGGTGTAGATAACAGTACGGCAGACAAAGAAGAGGAAAAAATAAAGAGTGTAGCTTTGTGTGCGTGTTTTAAAAAGGTTATGAGATATTTTCACGCAGAGTCCTCCTTTTAGAAAATGCATTCCTTGGGTTCCTTTCCCAACAAACCACACCAAGCGTAGGCTCTGCCCGCGAAGATTTATTTCCAACTGTAATTAGGAACGTCTGGAGTCTCACTAAACCATTTTCTCGTTTTAATTGAAATTCATATTTCAAGGGGCGTTGTTTTGTTTCGCTGTGGGTGAAGCTAGAAACAGTTTGCATGTCTCTCTCTCTGTGTTAGGTTTTGCTCTGCACTTTCTTACAGACCCTGCTTAGCTGGGTCTGAATCAGATTTCTATTGTCCTGTTCGCCCTCCCCTCCTCCCCTCCCCTCCGTCCCAAACCGCTCCCCTGTGAAGCTAGTTTCAGAATGCAACTTTCTCATAAAGGGTCGCATTTTTCTACTCTTTAGTGCCTGGTGAGAATTCTTTATGCGAGCATAAGCTGTAAATCAAAGTGCCTTGCTATACTCCGAGACTCTTGAATTCATTTTTCCCCTTCTCGGGAGGAGGGGAGAAAAAGGGGGCAAAGAAGGAGAAGAAGAAGAAGGAGGAGTAGAAACTACCCCCTCCTTATGCTTTGTCTGTTGCTCCTGCTTGAGAACTCGTAAATCTCACGCAGCAAAAGCAACTTGAATCTCTCGTGGTGTGTGTGTGTAAAAAGCACCAGGGAAAGGCTCCTTATTATGAATGTCTTCTGATCGCCTTGTCTTCTCTTCCCTCTGATCTTGTGCTATGAAGAGAGTCCCCCTTTTTCTTTTCTTCTTCTTCTTCTTCTTCTCCCAAGCCCGTTGGGAATTCAAGCAAATTCAAAATCAAAGGCGAGAGGAGAATTCCAATGCGTGTCTATGTGTGTTGGGGTTTCTCTTTTTTGGGGGGGGGCGGGGGAGCAGCCTCTCTCCCCCCCCCAGGTGCAATTAAATTATCCTAGGCAGGCAAATAAATAAATAAATCGCTGGAAAGAGATTTATTTATTTATATGTCAAGAAAGAAAGAAAGAAAGAAAGAAGGAAAGAAAGAAAGAAAGAAAGAAAGGCATTCTACTCGAAAGAGGGGGGGTGAGAGTGGAGTGGGGGGGGGTCTCTTGCCCCACAGAACCTTGTCCAGAAGAACCTGCGAGGCGTTTTGTCCCCGTAGTGTCTCCGGGCGGCCTCATTATCATAACTGTCAGATGCCTGCAAAGTGTGGCGCGTCCTCCCCTCGCCAGCTGACTTGGCAAAGTTTGTCCCTCGCTTCCCCGACGCCCCACCCGGAGCGCCGCGCCTCACTCAAGACCCCCCGAGAAAGGAAGACGCGGAAAATCAATAAGGAGCCGAGCGTCCTCGTCGTCCGTCCCCCCAGAAGAGCCTCTTTCCTCGTCGCCGCCGCCCCCCCCCCCAGCCAGCCAGCCAGCCAGCCACCCCACCTTCCCCCTCCTCGTTTTCCCTCACGAACAAAGCAGGACACTGTCTGTGATAAGCAGCGGCGTGGCTTCGCAGACTTTTGCCCTGAGGGAATAACTCTGCACATTTTATATATATATGAAGTTGAGGGCTTTCTCGGAAAATCGGCAGGAGACCCTCTCTCCCCCCCCCCCCCCCCGCAAAGTCTTCCCCTCAGGAATGCCCCCACCTGCGCGCCAAAGGCGGCTCCGCCGAGAGTGAGGGGAAGCGTTTTTTGACACATGCCCGGGACCGAACCCGCCGCTCGGAGAAGAAAGAAGGGGATGGGGGACGGGACTCACCGTTTCCCGCTGAGGCGAAGTCCCTCCGGCGTCGTCGGCGAGCTGGACGCGGCGTGAGAAGCATACCAAAGATGCAGAATTCCCAGGGGTTGGATGCGTGGGGGGCCGGGGCAGGGGCTGTGTCGGGCCGGGCCGAAGAAGAAGAAACGGAAAGGAGGGCGGTGGTGGGAAAGTCTCCCTTGTCCAGCAGCTGCCGCCGCCGCCGCGAACGGGGCGCTCCCCTTTGGCGCGCGCAGAGACATCCCACCGCCGGCGCGAGCTGGCCGACCTGAATTGAAGAACTAAATAGCGCCCGTGTGAAGAGACAGGGTGATGGTGATTGTTGGAGGTGGGCGGGCGGGCAGGCGGAGTGGGGTGGGGTGGGGAGGAGAGGGGGGGTCTAAGCATCGTCACGTGAGGCGCGACGCGCTCCCCCATTGGCGGCGAAAGCATAACTTGGGCACCCCTTCGCCTTTCTCCGACGCGTCGCTCGGCGAGAGTTGGGAGTGCGCGCGCCGAGGGAGAGCTCGTCTGTCTTGTCTGTCTGGGTCCTCCTCCTCCTCCTCGCCGCCGCCGCCACAGTCCGTGTGGAAGAATGACTGTAGGGTTTCCGAAGGGGACGGGATTAGTAGAGGCGCGAGGCGGCGAGCGTGAAGTCATTCTCCGGCTGAGGCGGGAGGGTGGGTAGGTGGGTGGGGACTGGGAGGAGGCAGGCCACCGCCCCTACACGCACACGGGGACACACACACACATACACATAGACCACGCGTGTGTGTGTATTGTGTGGTGAGGAAAGCGAGCCCCGTCGAGGCGCGTCCGTAGCGCGCGCTTTCCACACGGGGCTTCGTTTGGGGTCTGAGGGAAGTGTTTGAAGAAGAAAGAAAGAAAGGAGAGAGAGAGAGAGAGAGAGAGAGAGAGAGAGAGAGAGAGAGAGAGAGAGAGAGAGAGAGAGAGAAAGAGAGAAAGAAAGAAAGAAAGAAAGAAAGAAAGAAAGAAAGAGAAAGAAAGAAAGAAAGAAAGAAAAGCTTCCGTTCAGGGTTCACTTAAGGATTTGGGGGGTTTTGGTCGACACACCATGAACAAGGGCTTCGCTTCACGCTGAGGAATTTCTCCCTCAGAAGAGCGTCTGCGCGTTTCATAGCCTGTTGAACAAAAGGAATGCGCTTCCGCACTGTTCATATTTTCTCACTCCCTTTCAAAAAATAATAATCGTATCGTAGTGCAACTACGAATCTCTCAAACGTGCCCCCCCACAATGAATGGAAAGTACGTCCAACTTTGGGCTCCACTTTCTTTTAGGAAATCTGGCAAACGTGGTCTCGACCTTTTTAACCAATTCAGTCTTTTGTCTTCCCTCTTTCCACACACATGACCTGTTATCTTCCACATTTTCGCCCATATCTGCCTGGAATTTCACTTTGTCGCCTGTCTCTTTGTAGCATATCCGTTTCTGGCCACTGCAATCCTAGAAACTATTATTTTCTTACCTTGAAAGAATTCCTTATACTTTTTGTATTGGCTGACAAGAAACAAGAAGAGTCTCGCTGAACTGCCTATATATTATCAACCATGAAATATTTTTTCCCAATATTCCTTTACACTTGGATAATAAACCACGAATTGATACTGGTTTTGACATGTGCTTCACATTTTCAATACACCAAAAGGTAGCACTGATTAATTTTGTCATTCATTTGAAACTGTTTTCTCTCATATTTACACACATTCTTTTTTGAAGGTGTTCGCAGAACTCAAAAGGGATTCATTTCTGGGGCTCCCTTTATCATTGAGTTTTCATTATGTCAGAGAAACAGCCTTGGTTTTACATTAACGTGACATCCAGGAGACATAAATCCATCACATTAATTGTGGCTTTGTATTAGCTACTGGCTAAAAACATTAGCCCCTTTTACTGGGTCACAGACGAAAGAGTATGTGTCATCTGACTACCTATGTAAAATTCAACCTCACCATTATTCTGTGTAGCACAAAAGTCTCATGGTTGGACAAACACAAATTCAATCCGCAAGAGGTTTGTAAAACATAACAATGGCATGATTGCAATAACGAAGCATTTATTAAGATGCTAATTGGGGCTGCAAATGGTATTCAGCTCCAGTTCAAAATCTGCCTGTCTCAATTTCTTATGCTGGCATTGACCGTAACTTAAAATAGCACATAGTCAAGTGTGGCCGCCTCAGATTAACTCTCGCCATAAATGCCAATAACTGGAAGCATTGAAAAGAGAGAGAGAGAGAGAGAGAGAGAGAGAGAGAGAGAGAAGGGATATGCTGCTGGAGGTGTCTCTAAAGTGAGAAGGAGCAGCTGTGGGGGCTGGGAAAGCAGAATAGGACGGCCACAGAAATCTGTTTTACACCAAGTCAGGCCATTAGTTCATCCAACTCTATTGCCTACACTGACAGGCAGCTCTCCCAGTGCTACTTGGGGGTTGAATCTGCAACCTTCTACATGCAAAGCAAGGGCTCTAGCACTGAGCAGCTGTCCTTCTCCATCTGCCTAAGTACCCACTTAATGCCCCCAATACAGTCAGTAGACTGATTTCCTCAGGGAAAGGGAAACGTCCTGAATTTAAGCCAGACCCAGGCGGAGAGCTAGTATTCTGTAGGCGCAGTAACTGGACAGCAGGGAAGACCTTGGTTCAGCTCTCGCCAACAGCTGAAATTGGGAGTTAGAATGTACAAGCTAAGTAACTTAAACAATGGAGAAATGCTTTAGGACCCACACATGATATTCATTTAGATTTAAATATGAGATTGATTCAGCAATATATATATATGATATTTTGGGTATGTTGGACTCAACAATGTCTTCTGTGGAGGTGACAGCTGAGACAGCTCAGTTGGTAGAACATGAGACACTTGATTTCAAGATCATGGGTTTGAGCCCGACTTTGGGCAAAAGATTCCTGCATTGCCGGGGGTTGAACTAGACGACTCTTGGGGTCCCTTCCAAGTCTATTCCACGATTCTCTACAATAAGGTGTTGTTTAACTCATATATATGCTGGAGGTGAAATGCCTCCTTGACACTTGTCCTTCTGATAATCTGCTCTTTGGTCTGAAGTTGTTGTCTGTATTAATCTTGTCTTGGCAAATTCCTATATTCATGGAAAAGTCACGTACTTTTAAATGGCACACCTGTAGTATGGGGACAGGAGAACAAAAAGGGATTTTTATTAGAAACTTATACTTGAAGCCTGGGAGGATAAATTCTCACCATCTATTATGCAATGGTCTGAAGGCATCATTGCCCTTGCCACATTTGAACATACTTTATATAAGCATCAACTTCATTTTGATAGCTACTTGGACATTAGGAAGGCATATCTGTATGTCTAAATTAAGAAGGATGTTTCCTGTATTGTGACTGTGAACTGATGGCTTTGTTTTGTTGTTGTTGTGTGTTTGTTTTCCATACTTTTGGGTCCCCCCCCCCTTTTCCCTTTAATAATTTTGAAATAATAAATAAAAACCCAACCAGTAACATGCATTAGGTGGCCTTAGGCTGTTGTTTCCCTTGCACACAAATACACACATCTGCAGCATGGGGTTAATAACTCTGACCTACTTTACAAGGTTGCTGGAAGGTTTACTGGGATAATGTACGGAAGCAATCTAAACACTCTGAATCACTATGTATTATTTATATTATTATTAAGTACCATAGAATGATAAAATTCCTCAGAAATGTACGTTTTTGTCCAATGTGCAGATACTATACCACCTGCACATGAGCAGCTAGAAACATTATATGTGCTTACATTGTGTATTTGGGGCCCCCCAGATGCCCTTAGAGGTATAGGTCACTTTTAGCTTTTGAGACTCCTAGCCATAATAATAATATTTTTAAAAAATAGCAACACAGAAAAGCAAAATAAGGCATGCAAAAAAGTGAATGGTTTATTTATACAATCAGCTGATCGGAGAGGACATGCTCGTCAAGGCGTAATCTTGTGCCATCAGACCCAATATATTTTTCTTAGTACTTATTGACATCTTAAAGGGTACTGGTTGTTTGAATTTTGTTCTGATCTTTACATTCTTAACCTTGAAAAAATGTACAGTTAATGGGTTTTCTTGCAGTTTTGAGTTTTTTCCCATTCATTGTATGGAATAAACATTTTTTGTTGTTGTTTTACATTTGAAACGTTGTTGTTTTACATTTTGTTGTTGTTTTACATTTGTTGTTTTACTGATAAATAGCAAACTTGAATATTGGAAGTTGATTCTTCACTCTAAAGGTTCAGTTGTAAACAATTCCATTCATTGTATGGAATAAAACATTTGTTGTTGTTGTTTTACATTTGAAACTCTGTGGACTACTGATAAATAGCAAACTTGAATATTGGAAGTTGATTGGAATTAATTTTAAAATGAAATGATTTTATAATGTTTTGTCATTTTACTGTTGTTAGCCGCTCTGAGCCCGGCTTCGGCTGGGGAGGGCGGGATATAAATTATTATTATTATTATTATTATTATTATTATTATTATTATTATTCGCTCTAAAGGTCCAGTTGTAAACAATAGGAAGTGACCATGTGGTTCTGTACAATGCAGTAGACTATATTATTGGAGGCTAGTTTTTACACATACACACACACCTTCTGTCTCTATGCTCCTCCTAGACAAGCAAAAGGACTCATCAGAATTCTAGGAAACATTCCAGCTGAGTAAAAAGCCTCAAGGAAGGTGTGGAGCAAGCCAGTGAGGGATATTGCCCAGGGAGAGTTCTGACAGTCAGATAGAGAGGTGGAGGGTGGGTGGGTGTAAATTTGGTCCTTGGACCTGAAGTCCACCACCACTCTGGTGAAAATAGATTCAAAGTGCTGGTGTTGTCCTATAAAACCTTACATTGCTCAGAACCTCAACACGTTAAGGATCGCCTCTCCCCATACAAACTGACCCGGACTCTGCACTTGTCATCTGAGGACCTTCTCGATGTCCCCCATCCTGGAGAGATTAGATGGGCGTTTTCTGTGGTGGCTCCCCAGTTGTAGAATGCTCTCCCCAGAGGGCCTTGCCTGGCACCATCATTACATGTCTTTAGGCACTAGGCAAAAACACTCCTCTTTACCCAGGTCTACCACTAATAAATAATTTATGACCTGTAAAAGTGTCAGGGAGAAGATTGTTATTATGATGAATGTTTTATTATTAGGCTGTCTGCCAGTATACTTTTTATTATGTTTTTATCATTGATGTTCTGTAATGTGTTTTAAATGGGATCTTCTGATAAAGCTTGGTATAATAATAATAATAATAATAATAATAATAATAATAATAATAATAATAATAATCATGGATTCCACCAATCCCATCATAACATTCATTACCAGTGACCCAAGGCAATGGTGGCATGAAATGTAACAATGTGATCAGGGTTATTTGTGAGGCAAGAATTTTCATGTGGCCAAGGTTGATATGGGACCAGCCCATGGAGGTAAGGTTTTCCAATAGCCATATATGAACCGTGCTTGTGACTGTTTTAGTGATATTCGCTTAAAACATGCTCTTAAAAAGAAAAGAAAAACCCTCCCTATCATGGCTTGCTAAGACTGATTGTCCTGGTTTTGACAGTTTCCCTCCCTCCATGATGTTTACCTCTGAAAGTATTTATAGACTTTATCCTCTGCGCTCTTGTCATCACTTCAGCTGGGCATAGTTTTCCAGGTATAATTGCACAAGAGGCACGTTGCAGAGCTTTTATGTTCTTAGCTTGTGACCTAATGCCTCTCCAGCTAATTGCTTAGTTCACTATGCCTTTGCATGGATAGTTGGTCGGATATATATATATATATATATATATATATATATATATATATATATATATATGCAGGTTTTGGTGTCCTCGGGTGTCTTCCCGTGTAAAAGTTGGGGTGTCTAGGCGACGTTTCGACGAGGTCTCACTCATCATCTTCAGGCTGGTGCTTTCGGCTTCTTGTTACTGGAACAGAGCAGGATCTCAGTGTTTGAGTTCCTATAAATACTGTTGAGGGGGTGTGGTGTATAGCCTCCAATGTTCTGGGCAGAGAGGAAGTTCCCAGGCTAGTGTGCCTTTTCTTCTTTTGTTCCTTAATTACTTGAGGGATATCTTGAGTGATTTCTTGAGTGATATCCTGAGTACCACTTAGGTGGGTCATTAGGTGTGGATTAGTTGCTAAAGTCTTTGTGTCTTGACCTCTTGAACTTTGTGAAGAGTTTTTCTGAGAAGATGGCTGTACTGCACTTAGTTGTGCTCTGGCTTGGCTTCGTGTATAGGGGCGAGCTGTGGTTTTGTGGCCTGTGTCAGCCAGATCTGTGTAGGGGTTGCAGGGGGGTGCAGCATCCGGAGGTGCCACCATGGTTTGGCTGCTGGATGGTGTCTGTAATTTATCTGTGGAGAGGGTCTGGGTTTGGGTCTGGTGTGGTTGATTGGTGATCCACACCTAATGACCCACCTAAGTGGTACTCAGGATATCACTCAAGAAATCACTCAAGATATCCCTCAAGTAATTAAGGAACAAAAGAAGAAAAGGCACACTAGCCTGGGAACTTCCTCTCTGCCCAGAACATTGGAGGCTATACACCACACCCCCTCAACAGTATTTATAGGAACTCAAACACTGAGATCCTGCTCTGTTCCAGTAACAAGAAGCCGAAAGCACCAGCCTGAAGATGATGAGTGAGACCTCGTCGAAACGTCGCCTAGACACCCCAACTTTTACACGGGAAGACACCCGAGGACACCAAAACCTGCATTCCTGTACCCGTGAAAATCTACGAAAGCATATATATATATATATATATATATATATATATATATTCTTTATTGCTTTACATGGAGAAGTTATGTTCTTATTCAGAATATGTAAAGAAAACATTAAAAACTGTCAACTTGGTACTACCCAGTTCTCACTCCTTATAACCCCTTAATCCTGTACTTCTTGTCCAGTTTCTTTAATCAACCTCAGCAAATATAATTTTTAAAGAGAAGGTAGCATAAAACATAAAAATCCTCCTCCTACAGGCCCATTTCTGAATGAAAGCTACGCGACTGATGGATTCGAGGGGCAATAAAGGGGAAGCCAGATTAATGACTGCTGTAATTCATAGCAAACTTTTCATCCATTTCCTCTCTCAGAATGCCTGCTTGTCTCAAGGACTTAGCTGGAAGTATGCCTTTATTAACAGTAGATGTATAATGTGATTTCTGATTGATTAACAGTAATATTGCTAGTCCGTGTGTGACACCATGGTAGGTGTTATGTCCTGGATAAAGTAACATTGGGCAGGTATCACCAGCTCGGACACAACGGCAGCATTTATTGCGGGACTTATTTCCTTTGGCTATTTCAGCCTTCCAGCAACAGGGCTGAATAATGGCATTCCACATTTCTGTGCCTTCAGCAAGAGTACCTGAAGAAGGAGGGTGGGATGGAGGAAAGCAAGTGAAGATCCCGGGAGGTCATCTGCAGAAGCCATGCAAGACTGGCCAGCCTATGTAAGAGAAGCAGGAGACAAACAAAGACAGCCATCTGCTTCCAACTCATGGAACACTTCATGGTCGGCCATTTTGTTGCTTCACTTCCGCATGTTCACAGTTTTCCCATGTGTGTTCCCCACTTCTCTTTTACTCTCTACCCCACCCGCCTAACAATCTTTCCACGTGGATCCATTTCCGCCATGGTTTTAATTTTTTAAGTTAAGTATTTGTTATATAACATATTTGTCGTTGTGAGTCACTTTGAAGACTGGGATCAAAAGGTGGGATACATTTCGAATCAATAAATATAATACATTCACATATGCACGTTGGTGGTTTTTAGGCATTTGGGAGGAAAGGCTGCTGTTGCTTTTTCCTAGAAGACTGTGATTCTTAAAAAAATGATTAAATAAAATTTGCTATTTAAAATTTAATAGGAAATCTCTCCCACCAATTTCGCAAACATATATGTTGAGAGCCTACATTGACCATCAATGTTTTAAGATGATGTAAAATGACACTACAAACTCAATGTTATGTTTTTGTTTATTTGTTTGTTTGTTTGTTTGTTTGTTTATTGCAGAAACTGAAGACTAGGATTCTGATGCTACTTCATGTTACGACGACTTACATGTAGGAATGGGAGAAATTCAGTAGTTCCACATTAAACTGCAAACTCAAGGGGGGCATCAGGTTGGTGAATTTTTACTTTCATAGAATCATAGCGTTTGCTTTGGGCTGCTCCATTCTTCAGCTTGCAGCTCCAAAGCCCAAGCTCCAAATTCTCAGCCTGCACCTCTTCCACCATACTATAGCTTTTGGATCTGGAAAACTCGTTCTCTTCCTACATGTTGTGTGTGTGTGTGTGTGTGTGGTTGCACTCTCTGCCACTCTAGCAGCATACTTGTGACTCCATATGGAAAACAAAGCTGGCCTTCCCACTGTTTCGCTTCACTTTGCCAGGAGAGCAGCTTAGAACAGCAATTTGAGCCAATCACCATATGCCTCTCTGAGCCTTTGGTGGAGGGGAAAGAGGGAGAGCGTAAGGGGGTGGGCATGGGAAACATGTCACTGATTTTTTAGCTTTGGGAGGGGATGTAAATTGCTTCTGTTATTAATTTTGATAAAATGAACATTTGGGTGGGCAGTGAATCAATCGATTCTGTGATACCTTATTAAGAAGCTGGTGGTGGCAAGAAGAATGGATGAAGCAGTCCAGGGTGGAATCGATTTTGTTTTCAGTGAGTTTTGCGGTGGAGGGCAGAACAGATGACTTCCAAAAGATATCGAGGGGTTGAAAAGCAAGAGAATTACAGAATCACGGGGAGGCAGGTTCCCAGCACCTAAAATGTTGGAAACTGGCAGCTCTCATTTTCCCCCTCCAAAAAAAAATTGCCTTGAAATGATGCTATGTTTAGGGAATCCGGTGTGTGTGTGTGTGTGTGTGTGTGTGTGTGTGTGTGTGTGTAATGGAGCCTGTCTATCAATGACCCACAGAGGCCCCACCACCTGCAACTCTGGTGGGGTCAGTGAAAAAAAAGTTAAGGGGGAAAAAAAGTGCCACTATCAAAATGAATGGCACCTGACTAACTGCCCATGAACCTCTCTAAGCTTTTTGCCCCATTCTCTCCTCTCCTTTCTAATTTCAAGCCCAGAGTTCTCAGGTGAAAACGTTCAGCTCAGCTGAGACCTCTCAAAATTCCAACAGGCATTTCAGATGAGCTGAATCTTCCTCCAGCTTTGCCTCCACCTTGTCAGCCGTTGTGAGGCTCAAGCCAGTAGAAGCACTGGTCTTCTGCTTCATGAGCCACCAGGCAGAAGATGGAATCATGGGGACACAAACAGGCCCAGAATCTTCCATGCCCAGGTAATCACATTATGCCAGATGACCAATCCCAGGCCACCATGTGAAAAATATTCTCACATTTGCTGAGCTCTGTCTGTCTGGGCAACTTGCTTGATGGAAAGACGCCTCTGAGTTCTCTCTTTGCATTGTCCTCTTCCTGCCTGCTGTTTGTATTGTTGGACCTGAGTATCTAACAGAACCTTGCCATAGGTCAAACATGAAGGCAACTTTACATAATAAAACATTTTACCTTTCTTACAAGCCCTGGGATGGTCCTATTGCATGGGCAGTTGCTGGTATGGTTACAATGAAGTATAGATGGGTCAGTAGCAAGAAGACTTTCTCTTCCCTCCCTGTCACTGTATCCTGATCTAATAGGCTTTCCACATCTGGGCTCCAGAACACAGAGGGAGCAGAGTTACAAAGTCTGAGAAGCGTTCGCTTTCTCTTTTGGTCATGGCTGGTGGTCTTTAATTTTTCTTCTCTCTCTTTCATTCAATTAAAGTGGAAAGAAATCGTAATAAAAGAAACCTCACTCTAAAGAACAGTCATTTCTGTTTTATTTTCTTGCTGCTGTTTTTTTTAAATGTGTGATCTCATTCTAAATCGCCAGTCAATGTCAGCATTTCCCAGGATTAGGAATAATCTGGGTATATTGTTTTACAAATATTATATAGGTAAGGAGATATGTGTATATTATATTTTTCCCAGTGCAAGGGGTGGGTGTGTGAATGAGAGAAAGTGGTACACATTCAGCATCTTCTCCTACGAAGCAAGCTGCCTCCAAAACGAAGTAGTTTGTCGCATTGCAAAGAGCTGAGAAATGGTGTGGCTCAGCCCCTGTGCCATTGGTGACGCACCATGTGATTTTCTAGCTGAAGTTTATGCCGGAACATAGCAAAATATTATGGAAGGGACATACTATGTAAATTAAAGGTTATGCTCAGCAGGAGCTTAGAGGTGGTGGCACCGGGGGTAGGGCCTTCCAGAGGAGGTTTGCTGGACCACATCTTCCCTGGCTTTCAGAGGCTGTAAGACCTACCAGTGGTAGGAAGCATGTGCTCTACAGAGCCAGTGTGGTGTAGTGGTTAAGAGCGGTTGGCTCGAAATCTGGCGAACTGGGTTCAATTCCCCGCTCCTCCACATGCAGCTGCTGGGTGACCTTGGACTAGTCACACTTCTCTGAAGTCTCTCAGCCCCACTCACCTCACAGAGTGTTTGTTGTGGGGGAGGAAGGGAAAGGAGATTGTTAGTTGCTTTGAGACTCCTTAGGGTAGTGATAAAGTGGGATATCAAATCCACACAAAAAAACCAACACAAAAAACTTCTATGGCCATAGGAAGAATTGTTATCAGAAAGGTTTCACTTCTGTTACTGATGTCTTCAATAGTTTTATTTGTTCTGTTGCTGTAATGGTGGTTTTCGATTGTGCTTTTCCCATGATAAACACTATTTCATAGAGTTTATGCACAGTTGTTTTAGGCCAGGGCCACTGGTTTGCTGAGGATAATGAACTGATCTCCTAGCAAATAATTCCCACGCAAGAGACTTACACGATCAAGGGAGTTTGTTATTCTAATATATATGTGTGTGTCTGTGTGTGTGTGTGTGTGTGTGTGTAGAAAGAATGTTGCACATGGTCAGAGGCACTTGATTCAAAGTATCGGAATTCTGCAAAACAAAAGGGGGCAAATCTAGCAGAATCTGGAGCTATTTTGCTTTTGTTTATAATATCTCACTTCTAATTGAAATCCACTAGTGACCCTAAGGTCGGTTAGGATTGCATGTGTTGCGTTTAGGAAAAGCCCCTGCACATTTTAAAAGCATTCATGCTGCTGTCTTTTGAAAGCCTGTTACTTGTTAAACTGTATGCAGCACCCTGTTTTGACATGCTTACCCTTCAGCGGATACACAGACTGTTTCCATACGTTTAAGCAAATATTTCATCATGCTAATATTGTCATTTTATGGATCACTTGCATGAAAACGAGAAATTTTGTTGATTCTTGCCTGGAGGGAAGTCACTCATTACTTCAAGACATTTCTACAGCTGTGGGTTTTGGGGGTTTTGTGTGTGTTTTTAAAAAGAAATTCAGCACCTTGTACCTGCCAACATGATTTTTCCAATTGGACTTTGGGAAAACATAGCTTCTTGGGATATGGTTTCCTGTTGTCAAATGCAGGCAAACTTTACCAAATACATTAAAAATCTGCCTGAAAATTTCCACTAGGCCATTTACTCTTAAATGATGTCCATTAGGCTTCCCCAACCTGGTGCCCTCCAGATGGTTTGGATTACAGTTTCCATCATGGTTCAGAACAACAGCCTATCATACACCTGTATGAGGTGATGGGGGTTGTTTTACTAGCAAGAACGGCCAATTGCCAAGTATGATGGGAGTTGTAGCTCAGCAACTTCAAGAGCCTCAAAGGTTCCCACGACACCCTCTACTTTCTTATGGTCTCCATGAATACACCATACCCACCAAGTGTCCTGATTTTCCAGGGACGGTCCCAGAATTATGAAAGCTTTTGACAAATGAAGAGAACAAAACAGAAATACAACAAAACAGAAAGTAGTTGGCACCCATCTGTCTCAAGGGACAATGGAGCGCACCTCTGGGGGTGAAGTCAAAGCATTGCATTAGCAGCACCAAAGCAACCTCCCCCAGGCACAAGGCTGGGCAGTATGTATGGAGGTCCTGGGCTGTGAAAAGACTCCCCTCTCAGCTTTGCTGATATGGTCCAAAGGAAAGCAGAGAAACATGTTTGGTACCAGCTTGGCAGCAGGAGTTGCTGGAAGGAGTTATACAAGGCGCCATCCAACCATCTTAGGGGCTCCACACTGGATCTGTGTGTGGTTTGCTCCTTTGTCTTTTCTTCTCTCAAAAATATCCAGCAAGGCAGTGGAGGTTTAGGATTAGAGTTTTCCTTCTCCTTCAGATTACGGCCAACAAGACTTCTTCCACAAATCCCATTAGCCTCAGCCAGTATAGCCAATGGTCAGGGAGGATAGGAGCTGGAGTACAGCAATACCATGTTGGCTACCCTTGCAGCATTCTCTCAGATATCCCTCAAGTAGCTTCAGCTTCTTATTATGTTCCTTCTTGGTCTTCCCCCACACTAGGATACCCATCTAGCATGTGACACCAGATATTGAAATGTCCTTTGGATCAAGGAGGTACTAAATGGTAATCTTATACAATTTGAGTGTACAGAGCTTGGAACTCTTGTCATCCACCTGAATCTGCCAATATCTGCTACTGATATCACAGACTACAAGTACCATTACTATGTGTCCTTGTCCACACATGTCCACAGGAGAAAAACTCTCCTTTTCCATACAGTTTGGTTCCTTTTGAAGCCTATCTCTTAGTGTTCCTATACTCACCTATATTGCATTATAGGTGAGTGAGACTTGCAGATTTATGCTTGTTCTTTGGGAAGCAACCTAAGCCTTGTAGAACAGCTCTATCATCTGCAAGGAGACTTTCGGGGTCTCTTTCTTAAAATTAATTCTTTGTATCCAATTTGACCCTTAGAGCAGTATATTTTTATCTACTACCTGGAATTCTAGGTCAGCTGTTCTGACTTTAACACAGTAATTTAGATTGCATTTAACAAACACTTGCAGTCCTGAATGGGAGTTGAAAAGGTTCTGTGTACAACTACTTTCGAAGTGCCAAAGACAATGCATGAGCTTGTACCCTTATGTCAAATTTAAAATGCACTCTTTTGTGATATTTATGAGGAAACACTATTCATTGTCAAGTGCCCAAGAAGTTGGTTTACAATGAAGAAATCCTGTGGGTATTCATTTGTTTCCAACAGTATATAAGCAGTATCCTAGCCCTGATTTCCAGACGTGTAGCCGTGTTAGTCTGTTGCAGCAAAACAAAGAGTCTTGGAGCACCTTAAACACTTAGACAATTATTATGGCATAAGCCTTTGGGGACTAAAATCCACTTCATCAGATGCATGAAGTTTTGTCCTGAGTTAGATGTATGGAATGGAAACTCATCAATCTCAAGAAGAAACACACCCAAGTAACTCAGGATAACACTTCATGCATTTGATGTAGCCCACAAAAACTGAATGCCATACTCAGTTTGTGGCACCTGAAAAACTTACAAGACTTTCCCTTGAGGCACCTCTCCCTCCCCCTTTTTAAATTTGCCACATACTTTTATTTAGAGAACAGGCACTCCACTGGTGGAGAAATGAAAGCCACGCTCCCTCTTTTGATGAAAGAAGAGGGGGAGGAAGAATTAGGAGGAAGAGGAAGAGGGGGAGACAAATTTAACTACTACTAGTAGTAGACATATTTTATTCCACCCTTCAGTCATATTCCCAGGGCGGTTTACAAGAATAATAAAACAATTAAAAGGTAAATACACAAAATACAATAATCTGAAAGATACAAAAAAGTAAAAAACATCATAGAACAGACACCAGGATTAAAACGACTTCTAAGAAGCTCATCACAAGAAATGTCTTTGCCTGAGACCAAAAGGAGAATGATGTAAATTCTCTCTGAGGGTAGCGTTACACAACAGGGAGTTGTGCTTCGAGCCCCAAAACCCATCCTGAATGGAAATAAAGACACAGTGGAGACAGAATTTAGTTTAAATGTTAATGGGCAAATTTTGGCCACAACTTTATTAAAATACACAAATGTGACTGGTATTGGCTTAGGCATTGGTATCAAACGATATCTGGCTCCTGCCCCACCCTGCAGGACGTTTGGAAGGGTAAACAACCAGCAGGGGGATCTCTGTCAGTGTATATTGACTGGTGCTCACCCCTGGGGTTCCCTGGGGTCCTGGCATGGCCCTAGCCCCTCTCCGGGATTTGGACAAGATCCAGACCCCCGGATTCATTTAACAGAATACCCTATTCATTGGAGGGGCAGGTGATGGCTGCACCTCCCCTCCCCACATTCCCCTTGCGGTAGCTAGACTGGTGACTGGGAGTGGCCGCCGGGACCACATAACACCAGTTCTGAGAGATCTGCATTGGCTCCCAGTATGTTTCTGAGCACAATTCAAAGTGTTGGTGCTGACCTTTAAAGCCCTAAACGGCCTCGGTCCTGTATACCTGAAGGAGGGTCTCCACCCCCATCATTCAGCCCGGATGCTGAGATCCAGCACCGAGGGCCTTCTGGCAGTTCCCTCATTGCGAGAAGCCAAGTTACAGGGAACCAGACAGAGGGCCTTCTCGGTAGTGGTGCCCCGCCCTCCCATCAGATGTCAAAGAGATAAACAACTACCTGACATTCAGAAGACATCTTAAGGCAGCCCTGTTCAGGGAAGTTTTTAATATGTAACGCTGTACTGTTTTTAACACTTGATTGGGAGCCGCCCAGAGTGGCTGGGGAAACTCAGCCAGATGGGCAGGGTATAAATAATAATATATTATTATTATTATTAAATTATTATTCCCCTAAACCAATGCCTAACCACCAAACCTTACAAAGTTGTGACGATTGCTAAGAGGTAGGCAAAAACCAAGTGGCCACAGCCAATCTGCCACATTGGAAAAAAATTCCTACCTGGCCCCCATTCCAAAAACAGGCCACCAACCGAAGTCTCTCTTCACCACCCAGACATCTAAAGCACATTTAAAGCAATGGCTTCGCCCAAAGAACAATAGGAGCTGTGGCTTGTTAAGGGTGTGGAGAAGTTTAGCTCTGTGAGGGGTAAACTACAATTCCTGAGATTCTTTGAGGGGAGAGCCATGCATCTTAAATTTATGGTGTGAATAGCAGAGGCACCCACAGGAGGCCGGTCACAGAAGACCCTAATGTACAAGTAGGAACATTTGAAGACAGTCCTTCAAGTCCTCAGAGCTTAAGCCACGAAAGGCTTTCAAAAGTCCAAACCAGGACTGCAAATTGGGCCTGCAAACTGAGCCGAGCTGGATAGATATGGATGCCACATTTCTGCATTCTGTTTTTAAAATGGCCAAATGAACACAGATGTGCAGGATAGCATTATCGGTGGGTAGGGTGGAATTCTGCCTCTGATTTATGTACATCCATAGGAACATACATTGAGAGCCTAATGCAAATGCACCTGTGCATGTGGTGAGACTCTGTGCACAGGTTCTAGTGAAAGTGCAAAGGCCAGGGATGGAGCTTATCATAGAATCATCCAATTGTAGAGTTGGAAGGGACAACTAGTGTCATCTAGTCCAGCTCCCTGCAATGTGGGAATCTTTTGCCCAATATGATTACCCTGAGATTAAGAGTCTCTACTGACTGTACAGTACTGTATTGATCTCTCTCTCCCCCTTTTTCTCATTCTCTCCCACCCAGCCATATATAGCACATTCATGATGTTAGGAGAGGAACAGGCAGTATGAGATATGGGGAGAATAAAAGCATCTTGTACATATGAAGAGTTTGGTGTGTGGCTTAGAGACTTTGGCTGCCCCTGCTTTACACGGTCAGCATCTGTTAAAAAGATTTTCCAAATAACATGTAGGTAGGAAATTGAAATCACCTGGAAACCAGCTTAAAGTCATTTTCTCAAGTCAAGGTAGACTCTCTTGGTATGGCAGGCTGCTTAGGGAAAGTTCAGCCATAGGAAATAATACCCTGCACTGGCTATTTAAGAGCTTTCCTGTACTGTTTATATCCTGTTTAAGCTTCAGTCAGCAAGGCTGCAGAGCCAACACTTCAGCATCAGACTCTGTTACAGACGTTAAGTTATATTTGCTGCTATTTTAAAAAAAAGTGTAGTGGAAGTTTAGTGCCTTCTGGTGTACCTCCTGACCTGAAATGCTGGGAGTTCTTCAAATGTTGGTTTTAAATAGAACTATTTAGTTAAATTTAGTTAAATTTCAAGTAATTCTGTTTTCAAAGTTACTTTTCCCCATCATAATATGTTATTGTTCTTTTAGTTCTGCTTTGGGCTTCCGGAGACTTCTAAGTCATATTCCTCTCCCTCCACACACACCGTCCATTATTTTTCTTCTGCTGTCACATATTATGTCTAGAACTAAACAGGGTCTCTTAAATTGCTAAGATTCTTTGCAGGGATGCGTGTGCTTTTACTGCATTGTGTGTATGTGACCTTACTCTTGTTTAGGAGTGGGAAACTTGTGGGTCCTCCAGATGTTGTTGGATTCCACTATTTATTTGATTGATTGGTTGGTTGGCTGGTTGATACACTGCCCTTCATCATAAGATCTCAGGGCAGTTCACAGAATAAAATACAGGATAAAAACATGAAAATAAGTAAAACAAAACAGCAGAGCAATAACCCCACTTCCTACAGACACATTTAAAAGGTTGCAATGTATTTATCAGCCCAAGGCTATAATTACGTCTCAAAAAACTACAGTCTCTGGGATTCATAGGGGGCTTAGAATGACTCCCACAGTTTAAGTCTTCATTGTTCATATGCCATTGAATTTCACATAAAACAGGAGCAGAGAACCTGTGACCCTTCTGATGTTACTGGACTACAACTCCCATAATCCCTCACCACTAGCCATGCCCCAATGGGAGTTGGAGTACAACAACATCTGAAAGGCCACAGATCCTCCAACCCCGACCAACAGCAAATCATGGGAGTAATTTAAGTGGCTGGTGCTTGAGCAAACAATCAAAGGATTGTGAGGAAGCATCTAAAATGCTTTCAGTGAAATTAGTGAGCATTCTTGGGAGGGTGGTGCATACATCTCTAGTTATTACACTGAATCCCAGTTTCAGATATGCAAAAACTGAAGCATCTTTCTGTTCCCTTGTTGAGGGTGCCAAGCAGGGAGAGAACTGCATATTTCTTTGATAATTTAAGCTCTTACAGTTTCCTTTCCATATTTTGACATTGGCAGACCTTTCTTGGATCAGTCTTCTTCTCTTCATAATATCATATTTCAATAGTACAAAACTGATGCCCCAATACGATAAGTGCCCCTTTTATTTCCAACATTTAAATTTTGGTGCGCGGGGGGGGGGGGAGTAGTCTTACTAATGAGCTTAGGTAGTTGGCCCTTTTCCACTCTTGTTCCACTTTTTGGGTGGTCTCAGATCAACAAGGTGTTCATTAAAACGTCCATCTGAATCCCATCTGCCCTGCAGATTTCTTTCACACTCCACCCATAGCTTACTGCGAAAGAAATGGCTTTAAACTTTATATATGAGATATTAATACCATAAAGATATTTCTGCCCACATCACTGGCTTTCTTTGTGGGAAGCAAAGCCCAGTGCATGGCCTCATCATAGATGCATTATTTTGAAAGCGCATGAAACTGCAAATTGCACGGTTTTAATCATTTAAGATAGCTAGCAAGCACACACTAGAATTCAGATGTTTTCAAGATGGCTTGTTAAATATGAAACACTTTTCTAAGAGGCTGTTGATTCTTTGCTGTTATAAGTGGCTGTCCTTGGTAATTTATAGAATCCTAGAATTGCAGGGGTGGAACAAGACCTGAGAGCATCTTAAACGGTACTCCAGCATAAAGTGCCCTGCCCACTAACCATTATGGCACACTACAAGTGCATAGCATGCATGGTGAAAGCCCAGCCCGCCAAAGCAGTCTGCACAAAAAGGGGTCATCAGTGCATAAGTCAGTTCCCAAAGTCTACTCACATTCACAGATGATCAGGAAACATTAAGTTGAAATGGGAATCTACCTTATACTGTGTCAGAGAATTGTTCTATACAGGCATCTCCCCCTCCCCTTCTGGGGGAGTTACATTCTGGGTCCCCTCATGTAAGGGAAATCGCATAAGTGGGGAGCAGCCTCTAAAAAGCCTCTAAATGCCTATTTTGCCCTGCTTTCCAGCTCACTCTCTCCCACTCTCTCTCCACACAACTCTCTTTCCAGCTACAGTTGTAGCCCTGGCGTCAGCTGGTGGGTGGAGGACAAAAGGGGAAAGTGGCAGCAGCTGCTGCGCTACCCCACACATCAGCTGTTAGGTGGGGAGGCTGAGGAGCCTAAGCAAAGCCCTAATCTGCCTCAGGTCTCTTCGGGGCTTCCTCTGTCCTCACTGACATCATCTTCCTTCTGTTGCTGAGGTGCAGCCCTGAGTAGTAGGTTGGCTCTCAGTGGTTGGGGTCACACAGTGCAGGGACTTTCTAATCCCATCTCGTTGGTGTCCCCAAGTTGTACTTTATTTTGTCCTTGGTGTGAGTGGTTGGCATCTGCAGTAAGGCAGGGGTGAGGAACCTCTGGCCCATGGGCTTAAATGTGTCCCATGAGGCTGTTTCTACAAAACTTCCACCCCTCCCTACACCTATCATCATATGAGCAGGTGGGAACATGCCTGCTGATGCACAATTGGGGGCCTTAAAGTGTGCTTCTTTCTGGCAAGGGAGGTTTCCCTCTAATACAATGTATTTTTGTGCATCATTTTTCCTAAGATATGCATTTCTAAGCTCACTTTGCCCTAGTATATATATTGTTGTACGCATTACTCTTCCCTTGCAAAGTTCAGAGAACTGCAAATTTCAAAGAATTCTGTGTTTCGGTTCACGAAATGTTTCAGAAAGTGCAAATCATTCAGGTTTGCTTTTAAATGTGAACTGAATCAAATACCTCTCCCATCCCTAAGCCTTAATTTAGGATTTTGGAAAGTACATCTGTCTTACAGAGGCTGAGTTGAACAGGAACTCCATTTTGGCTCTGTGGCAAAGAGCAATGCCTCAGATAGAATCAATTCATGTAGAAATATGTGTGTGTTCCTTTGAGAGAAGTGAATAGATAAACTGTCCAAGTTATAGGGAAATAGAGCATGGATAATGTTGGTTTGAGATATTCTGTTGCTTAAGTGATGCATTAAATCAATATTCTGCAAAGCCTTTCCTTGCTACGTTGTTTTCTTGGCCGCTGTCAGATTTCGCCATTTAGGTCATCTGGCTTGAGAAAGCAAATTTCATTTTTCATGGCCTAATTTATCTAAATGAATTTATTTTTAGATTACTTCTCAAGGTGGAAGCATTTTAGGGGGGGGGGGATGTTTTCCCCATACTGACAATTTTCGATTCAGTTGGTTGGCTACTAATTTAGGGAGATAAATAAGTTTTTTAGTAAATTACTGCTCTGTGGGCTGTATAGTCTGTAACTGTTTCTGAATGTGTTGCGTGTGTATCTGAGCAATGGAACAGAGTTGTGAAATGAGGAAACACAAAGCTACAGGGACCATAGCTCAGTGGAAGGGCAGATGCATAGGAACTGCGTCAGATCACTAGTCTATCTAACTCAGGAGTGTCTACACTGACTGCCAGCAACTTTCCATGGTTTCAGGAAGAGATCTCACCCAGCCATACCTAGAGAAGCCAGAAATTGAATCAGTGACCTTTTGAATGTGTGCTCTACCAGTAAGTTACAATCCGACTGGTCACAATATGGTGTAGTCAGCTTTATGTGGGGGGCAATGTGGATTGGCTAGGATTTGCCAGTGACTAGTGCAAAATCATATGGTCAGTGGCAGAGAAACGATGGTCAATGGCCATGTTATGGATCCCTGTGATGAACATAATAGGTAGGCTGGTAATGAATAAGCTTGAGGACCAGAATTTAGAATCACACCAACAGCAGTTCGGTACAGAATTGTGTAAGGATTTACACTCGGAATTAGGAACCAAGTTTTTCCAAACACATGCTTTGTGTGAGAATTCGTTTCCAGTATCATAACTGAGCTCACCATCCTTTCACTCAAAAATCTAGTCCTGGTTTATCCCCACCCTGATCTTCCTTTGTTTCAGCAGCATTTTTTGGGGTGTTGCTATTGTTGAACAGTTGGGAGACAGAAAGCTTTGTGGGTCTACTGCCTGCCCTAACGTACCGCATCTCAGAAACACATATTTTCCACAATCCAGCTCTAATTGCAGCTGACTAGTCATGTGCAACAGCTAGCGGATCCGTATGAAGATTTGCATCATTCCCCATCTGCATTAAAATATGCCCCCGTCCTTTTCAGTGGAGCTTGGATAAGCACCACGTTTGCATTCCCTTCCACATCAGCTGTGCACAACGAAGCCTATTTCTACATGTGAGTCTCTCCTCTTAGATCAGGGTAATCATCCTACATTTAAATTTTGATTCCATCCTCCTAGTGCTTATGTAACCAAAATGCCAATAGCCATACCCAAGAGGGAGGTATGAGCAGAGTCTAGGTAACCCTGAGTTTTGCAGTAATACAAATAGACTTTTGGAGGGATAGCGGGGTGGGTGAGAATCTGTAAGGGAGGGGCACTCTGGTCAGTGACCGAAATAATGATTCATGTAAGGGGGGGGTGAAACTGAAAACAGCTCAATGAGGATTGAGAATGCTCAATACCCACAAAATTATAACTGTCAAGAGAGAGAGAAAACTGAAAACCAAGTAGAAGGAGGAATGGAAAAGGATTGGTGGGAAGATGAGGATGAAGGAAGAGTGTGCTCGTCCTGTGGGTTTCCATGAGGCGAGGTCCGAGTCCAGTCCGAGGTCGAGGGAGCAGTATTGAGGACGTCCATCAAAGCTGAAGCTGGGTCCAAGGCAGGGAGTCGGGTGAGGTCAGGAGATCCGGCAGGACAGGGTGCAGGCAGGAGCTGGCTACCAACAACGTTGCTCCCGCAACTTGGGACTGGGCCTGGCTGGCTTTTATCTGCCCCGAGGCATAGGGCGGCCCCAGTCCACAGGTGACTCGCCTCTCCTGGCCTGGAGGCGAGCACTCCTCCTGCGGGAACTTAGTTCCTTCCGCCTCTCTGACCCGAGCCTCTGCAGCTCAGGAGAGGCTGGAGGGTTACTGGACCCAAAGGCAACCTCAGCCTCCCCTGACGGGGCTGAGAGTGGAGCACCTGCAGGCAATGGGTCCTCAATAACCTCTGGAGCCAGAGCAGATTCAGCTGATGCCTGCACCTGAGGATCCAGCACAGGTGAGGACCCTTCAGGCTCAAGCCCCAGCCCCGGCTCAGCTGGTTCTGGAGGTGGGGAATCCTGTGCAGGCTGGGATTCCTCAGGTTCAGCCTCCGAATCCCAGGCCATCACAAAGAGACACATAGAGGAAGGAGCTCTGGGAAAGGAGAGCTTTAAAGCAACATTGTGTTAAGAGCTCCCCTTGTATACAGCAATCACTATTCTTTGAGCACCAGCCATTATTTTGCCAAAATGGCACCATCCAGATGCAAATAGGTAGAATCGGCCGGCAAGAAAAGAATGGGGGAAGGTTTTTGCATGTGAACCCCAAAGAGCCCAGTGAAGACTGCATAGGAATAGGGGAGGAATTTGATTCAATTCACATTTAAAGGTGAACCTGCCTAATTAGCACCTTCCAAAATAACGCAGAAGGGACACAGGTGGCGCTGTGGGTTAAAGCCTCAGCGCCTAGGACTTGCCGATCGAAAGGTCGGCGGTTCGAATCCCTGCTGCGGGGTGCGCTCCCGCTGCTCGGTCCCAGCGCCTGCCAACCTAGCAGTTCGAAAGCACCTCCGGGTGCAAGTAGATAAATAGGGACCGCTTACCAGCGGGAAGGTAAACGGCGTTTCCGTGTGCAGCTCTGGCTCGCCAGAGCAGCGATGTCACGCTGGCCACGTGACCCGGAAGTGTCTTCGGACAGCGCTGGCCCCTGGCCTCTTAAGTGAGATGGGCGCACAACCCCAGAGTCTGTCAAGACTGGCCCGTACGGGCAGGGGTACCTTTACCTTTACCTAAAATAACGCAGGAACTGAAAGAGCCATCCTTCAAAAGTTGCACTCTCCCGAATTTTTCAAGGGAGTTTGACAGCAAGGTAATATGTACAAAAATGCATGTACCAGGGTAAAGTGTGTATAATACTGATGAAAATACATGCATTGCATTAGGGGAAATTGCTTTGCAAAAATGTGTATAGTGTATAGTAGGCACAATTGCACACAAACATTAGGAGAAATTGACATGAAAATATTGGTGAATTTTCGTGAAGAATTCTTTTTAAAATTGCACATGAAAGTGGGAATGTGGAGAACTGAATTTAAGATTGGAAGAATGGTAAGTGGAGATTTACCAAAACTGACTGGTTTGCCTTTCTGCAGGACTGGGCATGCTCACTGGGGACGGAATAGTAATTGACTACTTGAAAGAAGTGAGTGGGAATGGAGTATCTTGAGCAGGAGCATTCCACACAGTAACATTTCGTTGTTATGTCCTGTTTATAATGCTGTTTCTGCCTTGATATTATAATTTGCTAAAGCTGAAGATTAAAGCTTATCTTTGTTGTACAGGTGCTGTTTATTTTTAGGTTCTTTTTTAAAAAAAAAAGTCTAAAGGATTATTTAAACTGGAGCTTGAGGAGAATGTGCATTCGGCAGCTGTAATGATACCATGGGGAAGCTTTCATCCAACCGTCACTAAATGGCTGAGATGTCAAATAAATGCCACAGAACTTCAGCACACTGAGGTACTTCAGTTCGCCCCAAATACATAGATGTCTCCTTGGCCATAAATCACCTCGGCTGCACTACGAGTCTTGCAAACCTTGAGATAACAAAAACCCAGCTGAAAACGTGCAATTTATGCAATTAATTTTTTTCCCTTTAATCAAGACTTAAAAGGCCAAGATCACACACTTCCTACTGTAAACTATGGCTTAGGGTCTCTCATATTTCCACTGCTGCTTGAGGTACCATCCGTATGCACCATATAATTAATCACAGGGCTCTAAACTCTTGTTGCCAAGTCTGCATTTAAGCTTCTGAGGCTCCCCTTTAAAAGAGTTTTAGGAGTGCATTTAATTACAAATGACAGACATAGGGGCTTGCGCTGAAAATAGATCCTTTTATTTTGCAACTGGACCAGGAGGTCTTCTTTCTCAAAATGGAAACTCTTTCCCCCTAGGATGCAATACAGGCAGAAGAGTCAGATCACTTAGGGTCTACCCACATGGCATTTGTTTATTTTATTCATTATTAATTTATATACCACTTACACCCCCCAAACAGCTTCAAAGCGGTTCATAGCTATAAAATCAATACACAATTAAAAAATATACAATAACAATTGTGTCGGGGCATTAAAACACCTTTAACTGATATATGCAATAAAACAAGCATTTAAAAAGTGTGGCAATTAAAACAGATGCACCATCTTAAAACAAAACAAAACAGCTCAGTTAAAGAAATAAAATCTGAAGTTAGTTCAGTTCAGGGGAATGCTTGACTAAGGAGGCTTGTCTCCAGGATCTTTATCCTCTTCATACATTTAATATAGGAAAAAGAAAGAGAAAATCACAAGTAACAATTGCTTGAAAGAAAAGGAAAGAGAAAAGAAAAAGAAAAAAATAGATATTTGATAGTGTTATATTATCTATCTGTCTGTCTGTCTATGGTAAAATCTCATGAGACTCTTAATCTCAAGGTTGTGGGATTGAGCCCTAGGTTGAGGTGATGATGATGATGATTAATCTGGATTCAGTTTAACAGGAAGCCACAAGAACAAGGCTTCCCTGCCAACCCACATGACCCTAGGCCACTTACGTTTCCTTTTCAAGTGGGAACAAGTGAGGATGGGAGCACCCTCAATTTAGGGCAGCTCAGCCAATTTCCCCACACTGGGCACCAAGCCAAGGGGGTGCCACAGGGCACGGCAACTATGATGTAGTGCCTGCGCAGAACGGGTGGAGAGAGGCGGGGGGCCAAATTTTGGGTTCTCACAGGGCGCTGCTGAAAAGTGAAAGACCGAAGTCTGCCCCGATTCTGAAGCATGAGGCAGAAATACTTACCCTGCCGCATTTTGCAGACCAATGCCTACTGCCCCACAAAACCCTTGTTTAAGGATAATTTCCTGGAATAGTGGACTAAAGACTGTTACAGGAATAATAATAATAATAATAATAATAATAATAATAATAATAATAATAATAATAATGATTTATTATTTGTACCCCACCCATCTGGCTGGGTTTCCCCAGCCACTCTGGGCGGCTTCCACAAAGACCAAAAATACACTAAGATGTCACACATTAAAAATTTCCCTGAACAGGGCTGCCTTAAGATGTCTTCTGAATGTCAGGTAGTTGTTTATCTCTTTGACATCTGATGGAAGGGCGTTCCACAGGGCGGGCGAGAAGGCCCTCTGCCTGGTTCCCTGTAGCTTCGCTTCTCGCAATGAGGGAACCGCCAGAAGGCCCTCGGCGCTGGACCTCAGCGTCCGGGCAGAACGATGGGGGTGGAGACGCTCCTTCAGGTATACTGGGCTGAATTGTGCTCGGAAACAGACTGGGAGCCAATGTAGGTCTTTCAAGACCAGTGTTATGTGGTCTTGTCGGCCGCCCCCAGTCACCAGTATAGCTGCCGCATTCTGGATTAGTTGTAGTTTCCAGGTCACCTTCAAAGGTAGCCCCATGTAGAGCGCATTGCAGTAGTCCAAGCAGGAGATAACTGGAACATGTACCACTCTGACAAGACAGTCTACGGGCACATAGGATCTCAGCCTGCGTACCACGTGGAGCTGGTAAACAGCTGGCCTAGATACAAAATTGACCTGCGCCTCCATGGACAGCTGTGAGTCCAAAATGACTCCCAGGCTGCGCATCTGGTCCTTCAGGGGCACTGTTATCCCATTCAGGACCAGGGAGTCCTCCCCACCAGCCTGCCCCCTGTCCCCCCAAAACAGTACTTCTGTCTTGTCAGGATTCAACCTCAATCCATTAGCCACCATCCTTCCTCCAACTGCCTCCAGGCACTCCAGGAAGCCTGGACCACAGAAAGCATTGCCTTGAATGGATTTGCCGTCCTCTCTCTCTGAGAGCAATCCGGACAAATATGAAGGGCCATCCTGGTGCAGGCCTTGGAGTTTGAACTTCAACTTGGCCGCTGAGATTCATCTGAATCTAGCCGTCTCCTGATTATTAACGTTTATATATCTCCAGTCAAACCATTTCCCCCTTTATACTGTGCTATCAGCCACACCAAAATGGAACCCAGTTTCCTTAACAGAAGTCTGATCTATAATTTAGACTCCAGCGATTGATTATATCCCCACAGAGCTTACAAAAGTAAAACAACACTGGTAGCCACATTGTTGGCTACCCTTTCTTACTACAATAAATAATTCTGGTATGATCCCATCTTGTACCATTTTTTAGAAAAGGTCAGGCTGGTGAACCAGGAAACTATAGATGTATTAGCCTGGTATCAGTTGTGGGGAAGTTGTATATTCAGTTCTTCAGCAATAGATGTCTTGGTTTCTCGGTCTTGTATACCTGAAGGAGCGTCTCCACCCACATCGTTCAGCCCAGACACTGAGATCCAGCGTCAAGGGCCTTCTGGCAGTTTCCTCATTGAGAGAAGTGAGGTTACAGGGAACCAGGCAGAGGGCCTTCTTGACAGTGGCACCCACCTTGTGGAACGCCCTCCCATCAGATGTCAAGGAAATAAGCAGCTATCCTATTTTTAAAAGACATCTGAAGGCAGCCCTGTTTAGATAAGCTTTTAATATTTAATGCTGTATTGTTTTTAACACTTGATTGGGAGCCACCCAGAGTGGCTGGGGAAACTCAGCCAGATGGGCAGGGTATAAATAAATAAATAAATAAATAAATAAATAATAATTTTATATTGTTTCTTGGGTTCTGAGAATATACTTACAGAATCTCAAGTGGCATTTTGAGAGAATCATTGCACCCTTAATCACTCTCTAGTCCTTTCCCACCTTCAAGACACTTGCAAGGGAAATGGTTTACTGCCTTCATAAATTCAAAGGCAGCTTTTGATTCTATCTGCGGGGTCAAATTATGGCAGTATGCTGCTGAATGTTCATTGCTGGCTCTTGTGCTTAGGCGCAGTTTGCGGGCTTTTTTCACCATCACCTGGTTGGCCACTGTGAGACCAGGACTTTTCTTATGTTATTATGGTCCTCCATTTCCCTTTATGAAAGTCGATACTGGAAAGGGCCCTGAAGCTGCAACGAGAGACCATATTCTTGGAAACAATGGGCTTTGATCATGAACTTAGCTCAGGCTGAAGACCTATGCTAGTAGTTTGGCCACTGATGAATAAGCCACAGTTTACTTTAGCTTGAGAGTGAAACATTCTGCCTGTATGAAACCTGAACACCCCATAAAACACTTGCTGACTTGCTACATATATGCAAAGTGGAAACAGACCCATAGTGCAGTAATTGCTCAATTAATTACAAGTGGGTGCGGAGTCATGCCTAACCCCGATTCCTGGCTTCCCTGTTTACAGTGGTTTTTATTTTATTTTATTTTTTAAAACAAAGCAGCATACTTGAATGAAATGTAAGAGGGATTAAAACAACCATCCATTCATGAATCCATCTTTAAGAGGGAACATTTGAAGATTGTTATCTATTTTCTGAAGAAAGCACCTATTATGTTTTCCTTCATCTCTGAGTACAAGAGGGAAGAGAGCTACAATAAAAGACTCAAAGCTCCAAACACAAACGCCTGGAATTAGATTCATAAAAGTTTCGCTGTGCTTTTACTCCTTTTAAAAAAATACATTTTCAACTCACAATTTTGCAGACAGCGATCAAAACTCTGCTCAGCACACAGTGTTGAAAGGCAATTAGTGTCTCATCCTTTCAAAATAGTCGTCGTAACTCCCCAATCAAAAGCAACAGATAATCTTTATGTTTGGCCTTTTGTTTGATGGGGAGAGGAACCATATAAAAATGCTACCACCAGAAATTATTTGAGGGCTCCACTGGCCTCAGCTTCATTTTTTTTTTTCATTTTGGACCTCCCTATTTTTGTGATTGTAAGCTGTTTTAAGTTATTTTAATGCTGTATTTTAAATTGTTGCAACCTGTTCTAGGACCTAAGAATGAAAAATGGGTTGTTAACAACAACAACAACAACAATAACAATGTCCTTGAAGGATGGGTGGCCGTAAACTGTTTAAATAAAAAATTGTCCAGTAGCACCTTAAAGACCAACTAAGTTTGTTCTGCCTATAAGCTTTTGTGTGTACGCACACTTCTTAAGATACACAGTGTGCTTGAACACGACAGCTTATACCCAGAACAAACTTAGTTGGTCTCTAAGGTGCTACTGAACAATTTTCCATTTATTTCGACTGCGTCAGACCAACACGGCTACCTACCTGAATCTGTAAACTGTTTGCTAACCTTAACTGTTAGCTAGTACAGCTAATTAATGTGGCTGCCACAAAAAAGTCAAAACACACATTGGCAACTAGCAGTTTTGGTGGCAACCACTGAGGTGTAGCCAGTGGTGTAGCATGGAGCCTGGGGTGATCATGGCCCTGAGAGCAAATTTCTGCTCCCACGACAGACTTCTTCATCAAGGCCAGAGCCTTGGGGAGGCAAGCCATGCCTGGGCTGGGCCTTCGGGGCTGGGGCAGCAGGGCCACCTCCTTGGTGGGTGAAGGGACATTGGAGCACACCCCACCCTTGGGCTGGCTGAGAGGTAGGGAGGGTGCTGTTAGCATCTGGGGGTCGACAGTCCAGCTGGATCGTCTCCCTCTCAGCCTTCGCGCTGCAGAGATTCATCGACCTCTGGCTCCCACGTAAATCAGCAACTCAATCCTGCTGACTTGAGCACACTTTACTTAGCAGAGTAAACTGCACAACAGAAGAGGCTTGAGGCTGTGGATACATGCTAAAACTACGGATTTATTTTACATAAATCAGGACAAAGAAACATGTCGTCTCTCCTTGCCATCTTCTCGGAGAGGGGCGCAATACACAGAGCGGAAGTTCCGCTCACGGGACCCAGCAGTCTGTGCTGGAATGTAAACAGGCATGTGGCATGTAACAATCCCACATATCTGCAACAAAAGGTGGAATGGAATCTCCCAACAGGTGCTGCAGCTGCCTCCCACCAAGGAGAGAGGGGAAGGCAGGAAAGCACTTTTAGGGCCACATGTATTGCCCAGAGTGCCACACTGCAAGGACAGGATGGTGAGGCGACACAGCAGCGCTCCTAGCTTCGTGATTCTCTAACTTATATCTGCTTCTAGGTTAGGGCTAGTTTACAAGGAGAGACTCCCTTGATTAGATGTTGGTTGGTGAAGGGACTGACTGACTGCTACCCAGTCCACCAGTGGGGCACAACACTTGCTTGGTCCCAGGCACCAGCAACCCCTGCTATGCCCCTGGGTAGAGCAGTTGGGGCAACATTGCTCTCCTGGCTTCCCAACACAGCAGTGTGCTGGCATTTACCAAAAGGGAGAGGGGAGAGGTGGGGAGCTTGGCACTGTGCAACATGTCATCGCAGGAGCATCAGATTGGCTCCACCCTCTTTTGTGGCAAATGATGTCAGAAAATGTGGCTGGGGAGGGAGAGAGAGAGAGATTCATGCTTCGACATTCCAGAAACCCACCCACATGCTACCCTCTGCACAAAAAGGATTGTAGTTGAGCCTCTACCTTTGAAGGCATTATGCCCGGTGGTAGCAATCCAGAGAAAAATCACACTCAATGCCCACTGAATTCGTGGGGCAATTAAAAGTTAGTTGGGATAATAGGAATCCCATTGATTTCAATAGGAATCAAGTCCTTTCTCTCCATGGTTCGAGGCCACAGTTTTGGGCAGCAACTTGACATGGGAAACCAGAACTCAAGAAGAACTTTGCTTCATGAAGAAGTGGTATTTACGCTGAAAAGTCATTTTGTACTCTGCTGCTTAATTACACGGCCCCCGTAGTCTTTCTGCTTACTTTCTGCTTACATGTCAATTATTTTATTGCCGGTAGATAGTAGAAATCACCAATTTGACTTCCTGCATACCATTCTTGCTGACATATAGCCTTTGATTGTGTGGGGGGGTGTTAAAAAATTGAAACCCTGCTGTATGCTGTTACAAATCCATTAATTTCAAACTCTGATATATTTGAATGATTCCAACATTCTCTTCAATTCACATTAAACAAAACTCGCTGTGGTGCAAGCCAGAAGGAGTCGGGTTAACTTTAAAAGCCAATTAGTTGCATATAGCTTATCCTCATGTAAGAAAACAAAGGGTGAAACCCAGCCAAAGTTCAGCATTTTTAGGTCCAATTGAAACACACGGTTAACCCTTTCATTGTCAGTGGGACTTAGAAGTGCCAAACTTTGAGTGAATGGTGGCCAAGCACAGAACATTGTTCTGTGAAAATTATGGAAGTGAGGGGAAAGAGGAATTAAACCTCTAACAGGCCCAGGAGGTGGGGGCGTGGAGAGTCAGTGTATTTGCCTGACATATTTTGAGATGGCCTCTAAGCTCCCTCTGCACCTTCTTTAAATGTTATTTTGAAAGTTGTGTTGACACAGCACAAATTCTTTGGCAAATACTTCGGAAGCAGTTTCCTTCTTGCCATTGTTGCCCTTAAGGAGGATTTTATCTAAACATGGGACTGGGAGTCTGTGGCCCTCTAGATCAGGCATAGGCAAACTCGGCCCTCCAGATGTTTTGGCACTACAATTCCTATCATCCCTGACCACTGGTCCTGTTAGCTAGGGATGATGGGAGTTGTAGTCCCAAAAAATCTGGAGGGCTGAGTTTGCCTATGCCTGCTCTGGATGTTGGGCCCATTGGCCTGAGCTGGCAAAGCCAATTGTCAGGAATGATGGGAGTGCATAGTCCAACACATGAAGCACCAGTGTTTCTCCATCCAGGTTCTAGTGAATGTTGTTGTTTAGTCGTTTAGTTGTGTCTGACTCGTGACCCCATGGACCAGAGCACCCCAGGCACTTCTGTCTTCCACTGCCTCCCACAGTTTGGTCAAACTCATGCTGGTAGCTTCGAGAACACTGTCCAACTATCCCGTCCTCTGTCGTCCCCTTCTCCTTGTGCCCTCCATCTTTCCCAACATCAGGGTCTTTTCCAGGGAGTTTTCTCTTCTCATGAGGTGGCCAAGGTATTGGAGCCTCAGCTTCAGGATCTGTCCTTCCAGTGAGCACTCAGGGCTGATTTCCTTAAGAGTGGATAGGTTTGATCTTCTTGCAGTCCATGGGACTCTCAAGAGTCTCCTCCAGCACCATAATTCTAAAGCATCAATTCTTCGGCGATCAGCCTTCTTTATGGTCCAGCTCTCACTTATGTACATCACTACTGGGAAAACCATAGCTTTAACTATACGGACCTTTGTTGGCAAGGTGATGTAGAATCACTCCTCCCCCACCAGTGCACCTGTATTAGGTTTGCTTTCACTTTTTACGGTTATTTCGTTTTCTTATTCCTTCTCCTTGCATTTATAGGACAGTCTGCCAGATAACATAAGTAAGCTGGTCTTCCTTAGAGAAAGTCAGTCAATATACTGTAGAATAATATGCCGTATTTGTTCAGCCCAGACACTGAGCTTTAGCTTCGAGGGCATTCTGGAAGAAAAGTGAGGTTACAGGAAACCAGGCAGAAGTGGTAGCCAGGGAACCAGGCAGAGGGGCTTCTCGGTAGTGGCACCCTCCCAGTGGAATGCCCCCCACCCCATCAGATGTCAAGGAGATAAGCAACTTTATAACCTTTAGAAGACATCTTAAGACAGCTCTGTATAGGGAAGTTTTTAATGTTTTATTATGTTTTTATATATGCTGGAAGCCGCCCAGAGTGGCTGGGGCAACCCAGTCACATGGACGGGGTATTATCATTAGCAGCAACAACATCATTATTATGATTATGTAACTTTAGGTTCCTAGGCAGGTGCCTAGTCCAGAAGGGCATGGAAAGAACCTCCAGTGCATTTAGCACCTCAAGGAGATGAGTGTAGTGAAGACGCTATGAAGAGGCAAGTAGATAGCAAGGAAAGCACTCTTACAGATATCTATGTTTGTTTGTTGTTGTCATTATTTTTATTTTAGACAAACAGAAGAACTTTAAATCCGGCCTGCATACTGGATTTTATTTTATTTGGTGGGGGAGAGGAAAGTCCTCTTGTACAATGTTGGATACAAACTGCAGTTCATTATTTCCCCCCATAATACAATATCTTGAAGTTGTTAGCCCTTGCGAGAATGGGATGCTGGAGTCGGTGGGCTGAACCAGCCTCGCTGAACACACAAACACACACTTTCTACTTCCACTTCTTACCTAATTCTGTTTCCCCATTGATTATTTCATAACTAGTTTCCTCCCTTATTTTTTTAAGTCACTGGTTGTGTTTGATAAGTATTTTTAGTCCAGTGAGGTCCCCCTTAAATGAAGGCAATGACAATCGAGGCTGCAAAAGCCATATGGCAGTGCAAGCTGGGAACTGTGCCCTAAACTTTCACACTTATTGCACATATAGGATCTTTTGGCTACCGGCCTGTTGTGCCCATCTGTTCCAGTGGCAAGGGACCAGCTTCAGACCTTCGCTCCTCACCTCCCTCTGCCCAGCTTAGATGCCAAACACAATTGTGTTTCTAGGGGTAACACTTAAAATAGCTCCGAGAGGGAAACGATATATGGTTTCCATCAGAAGGCTTTTTCTCTGCACTAATATTATATGATTAACGTTTATCTTATGGCACCTTGGACTTATTTGACTCCTAAGACATTTCATATTTAATGAATTCTATGAGAAAACGCTGGTAAAATGAATATGGGGCATCCACAAGCCTTTCTGTCCTTGAATCATACATTTAATGAAGGAGAAACCAATCAAGAGCTTTGAGGGCAAACAGTAGGCAATTCTTTGCTAGATCCCCAGTGTCCTGTAGATAGGAATCTGGCTTTTTGAGAAGAAATTGTCCTTATTTATTAGCCTGGGATTTTATTTTTTTAATTGAAACTTTGTATCTAGAGACATGTGTATCAAGTGATTTCTGGATCAACATCAGGATACTGAGGCCGAATGCCATTTATTTATTTATATTCCGTTTACGAATTGCTTCCCATAAAATCCCTCAAAGCCATGTCACGTTAAGGACATCATCAACAACAACAAAAACACAATTAAAAACCATTCTCTGTATCAGCACTATTTCACATCCAAAGACTGGGATAAAAGGTCAGAGCCATGCAACCACTCTGGCCAAATCTGAGTCAACGCAAGATTCAGATGGAGTGTGGTAAAGGCAGCTGTAGCATCGCCCTGGGTCAGATGGGGTTCACCCGGAGTGATCCAAGGCTGTCAAAAGGGGTGATCAGCTGGTAAGGAGTGGGAAGAGATACAGGCCCCCTGCATCCCCACCAACACATGTGGTTGGTGGGGGGGGGGTTAAAACCCTAATTAATCACTATGCAAGGCCTCCAATTTGGTTCAGAGCCAATCTGCATTGAGTTGGCCCTAGATCATCCCAGGTCCATATAGTTAAAGCTATGGTTTTCCCAGTAGTGATGTATGGAAGTGAGAGGTGGACCATAAAGAAGGCTGATTGCAGAAGAATTGATGCTTTTGAATTCTGGTGCTGGAGGAGACTCCTGAGAGTCCCATGGACTGCAAGAAGATCACACCTATCCATTCTTAAGGAAATCAGCCCTGAGTGCTCACTGGAAGGACAGATCCTGCAGCTGAAGCTCCAATACTTTGACCACCTCATGTGAAGAGAAGACTCCCTGGAAAAGACCCTGATGCTGGGAAAGATGGAGGGCACAAGGAGAAGGGGACGACAGAGGACGAAATGGTTGGACAGTGTTCTTGAAGCTACCAGCATGAGTTTGACATAACTGGGGGAGGCAGTGGAAGACAGAAGTGCCTGGCGTGCTCTGGTCCATGGGGTCATGAAGAGTCAGACACGACTAAACAACAACAACAACAAGATCATCCCATGCCAGATAGTGGTTGCTCTGAAGCACCAGATCAGAGCCCAGATCAGATTGGGGGGCTGCGCACAGTCCTAATAAAGATCTTCACTTAAAAGGTTTACAGAAAAAGGAAATGTTCAACAGACACCCAAAAGACAATAGAGGTGGTGCTTGTCTAATGATGGAGGGAGTTCCAAAGGGATGGAATTGCCCTTCTGGTAAGATGTTATCTGCAGGATCCCTGCAGAGCACAATGACTGGTTGGGCATTTACTGGGTATCTTGTAGATGTGCTTCTGTATCTGCAGCCCTGCAGGACTAGGATGCCTGTTCCTCAGCACATTTTTATAGCCATTACTGCACACATAATATCCAGGGCTCTGAAGAGGTTAGGAATTTTTACACCTGTAAAAACACAAATGACATGGCAGTTCCCAGTAATTTTAAAAGAAAATCATGGTGAAAAGAAAACATAACAATCCCTACTCATCTTTCTGTGATGGTTTCCCCTTTATATCTCATTTCCCATCCTTAAATTTGGTTAACCTATTTTCTGCATCAGTTGGAGATTTATTTATTTTTGCAGGAAAAAGTAATCACACACACACACAAAAATCACCGGGATCTTAGCGCACATTTTCCCCAATATACACTGTTTTGCAAACAAAAAATATATATAATAATGCATTTGAATTCTGTATTCACCAATACGTGTACTTTATGTACTCTTTGATCTCATACAATACATGCATTTTTCCATACAGTTATGTGTTTGCAAAACTGCATCACAACTTTTGGAGCTTTGGCATTTCAGTCCTGATATTTTTAAAACTAGAGTTCCCTGTTACGTACAAAATGGGAGCACTAATGTCCATTTACAGTTCATGATCTTAAATGAGAAACAAATGTGACTGAGATCCTGGTTAAGTAACTGACATTAAACTAGCATTTCCTGACTTAGATATCATGGAGAACACTGTGTGACTGAACAGCTGAAGCCAGTGTTCAAATGGATGATATTTTGGGTTAGAATGGGCCTGCCACTCATTTGTGGCTTGTTTCGCATCCTAGGATCATTGCATCTGAACTGGCATGTTGTACTGGCTGTTAAGTTTCATATCAATGCTGAGCAGGAATGAAGGAGTACTTTTCCATAAGTTTTTGTAGCTTTGAATATTCTAGGGGGAGCTATCAACAGAGGATTAAGTGTTTACCTATTCAGAGCAAGTGCAGCGAGGATTTCCCTCACTTAATTGAACTGACATCATGATGCCATCACAAAACTGTCTGATTATGTGACGACATTATGATATCATACTTCTAATTACTTGATCCCTAATTGGCTGAAACAAAGAAGGGTGAAGAACGCCTTCCTTTCTACGATGGCTTTGTTTTGAAAATACACCGGAGCAGCTGCTGATTGGTTTTCACTAAGAAAGAAACAAAAAAGGGGAGCACTTGATTGGAATCAGGGAACATTTCATTCCCCAGCACTTATTCACCGTGACAATAGGAAACAGTCAATGTAGACGGCTTGATATGTAGTCAAGTAAGCCCTGCACATTTCTTGGCAACTTTGCAAGCGGATCTAAGAACCCAGCTCTTCTTAGATTTCTGATAATCGAGACACACTTCCAGTCTTCAGTTAAATGGGAGATGCATTCTTGTACCTGAAAACATTTTGTTGTAGAAGCACGTAAGTGTAAGGATTATGGTTACTTGTCTGCAGCTGAGCCCGTTCTGTGTTTCTGACCGAGTTTTCTGCATCTTAGATCTGGATAGATCTTCTGACTTACTCTGCAAGAGATGTTGCTCCTGCTAGTAGGTCTTAGAGGGGGACATTTGCATGCCCTGACAAGGGCTGTGTACCCATTGTACATTCAAAGTTCATAACTTCCTCTAAAGAATCCTTGGAAGTGAAGTTTACCCCTCCCAGTACTCTTTGTGGGAAGCTGTGTGTTTTAAATGTATGTTGTACTCTGTAAAGCTACAAAAAGAAGCAACTCCACAGGGGGAATGTGGAGAAGGGCCCTCTGATTCTGGCATCTCATTTATGTAAGTGATAAAGAATAAACATTTGCTTGAGTCAGACATGCCCTGTATGATGTTGTCCAGTTTCCCTCTTTTGTCTGCCTTCCATGCTTCCATGCAAATTCTGCACCTCTGCTTTCAGCCTTCTAGAAGATTATGTTCCCTATCCCCCCATCCATGCTCCCCAAAAGGAGGGGAAAAGAAAGACACACCCACACCCCACAGATACACTCTCTTCCCCAATCTATCGCTGTTTTTGAGGATTCCATTTTGGTTGCTTTTCTCTCCCCCCCCCCCCGATCCACGTTCCTTTTGCTGGATTAAGGCCCCCCCCCCCGGTTCCCCGCTCCGAATAAGCTTCCAGAAACGCTAACCTAGTTTGATCTGACAAGCCACATCACACAGCTCAGACTCAAATGGCTTGGACAGGGGTCAGAGTCAATCCAGTTGGGAGACAGTTGAGCAGTACTGACTGGCTGCCAAACGAACCCTTTCTCGCTAGCATCAAGTCCATACCACATTAGAGAAGAGTCGGGGAGTTGGGGTGGAGGCGAACAAACTAAAGTCCCTTTGTCCAGGCTTTGGTAGGTGTTAGAAGGCACACACTGTTTTGCTGAGGTATCTTCTCCCTGTAGTATCTGCCAGTTTTCTACTAGTAGTAAATCATAATATTCCAGAGCCTTCATTGGAAGATTGAACCTTATACAGTATAACATTTTGCATTTTTTCCTTCTCGTATATAGAAGCAAGGTGCTCAATTCCAAATGGAGAAATCTGTGGTAAACAACATGCTGCTCTCTTTACAAGGGACATCTCTGTGTGTGTTGTATGCATTTTCCTGACCTGTGAAAGGAGGTGTGGAGGGCTGGGTTGGTATTTGGGCTTGTGTCCTGAATATATACAGTGGTACCTCGGGTTAAGTACTTAATTCATTCCGGAGGTCCATACTTAACCTGAAACTGTTCTTAACCTGAAGCACCACTTTAGCTAATGGGGCCTCCTGCTGCTGCTGCGCTGCCGGAGCACGATTTCTGTTCTCTACCTGAAGCAAAGTTCTTAACCTGAAGCACTATTTCTGGGTTAGCAGAGTATGTAACCTGAAGCTTATGTAACCTGAAGCGTATGTAACCTGAGGTATCACTGTACTCTATATTCTAATAGTGAACTCATTTTGTGGATCTTTATGTAGCTAAAATGGCTGCACCCAAGAACAAGAGATACCAGCAAACATGGGAAAGTTCAAAGGTTTCTAAGATTACCGCAAAAAAACACTGCAAAAAAACAACCTTCACCCATCCTAAGTGAGGAGGGAACCTCAAAAGCAGTCCAATGAGGACTGAGCATGCTCAGTGACCATGGTATGCTGATGGGCTGTTGTGGCAGGAAGTGAGATAGTACAATGGAAAGAAATATCTAGAAAAGGTTGGCTGAGCCCATAACACTGTGTTGCACATTCAAGTTGTATGACAAACAGCTCAATATCCAAGGGAGATGCTATACTGTGAACAGTTATGTAAGAAACACCAACCAAGCCTGGCTTTCTTCAGTCAATTAATTCTCATACAGAAGATTTTATCAGTGTTCTAAATTTCCTCACAGCAAGAAACATAGTGAAACCTCTATTGTCATGATTTGGGAAGGGCACTGCTGTCTGAGTTGTGGGGAAGTCTTAATGCCTGTAGAAAGGTAGGGACAAGTTCTTCAGGTTGTTTGGCTATTTAAAAATTAGGCCATGGAAGCAATTTGAACCGCCCTCATAGTAAACAATGATTAATCCACTATTTCCCAAATATCTGTTAGCTGAGGAACACTTCTTTCTGAAGTAATCTGAGGTGCTGCTCTTTACTTTTACATCTCCTCGTTTTTACTTTTAAAGCAGTGTTTTCCAATCTTTACAAGTACAAAGAAGCCTTTTTAAACACAAATGTTTTTGCAGACTCCCACATGCTAATTGTTGCAATTTTAGGCTCTGTTAACTGAGAAAATACGGACGGGAGGGGGAACCCATTACGAGCTCAGTGGCAATTTTAAATGAACTTGCTTTTTATTAATCACAGCAACAAACTGTGAAACTGCATACATCTGAAAAATAGTTGTACCTATATGTCCGTGACATATTTATTTCAGTCTACAGAAGAAGGGTATTGTCCCATCACCAGTGTTGGAATAAAACTCAACGATCAGTCAGTATGTCAGGCTTCTGAAGGTGGAGCTGGGTGCTGCAGACGCCATTTTGTTCTTTGCCTGAGGTAGCAAAATATCTTCAGCCAGCCCTATAACCAGGAGAGGACTTTTGTGCAAAAAGCCCATGACCTCCGTTCAGTTCTGGTACTGGAAACAAATTCCTGCATGTGCCCAGGGACACCTTGTTACCTAATTCTGTGCCCTGACACAACTTAGCTTACAATTTAAACAACTGCACACAAGGAAATTTTGTGGGGAGTTTGGAGCTCTTTATGTGTTTTCCGTGAATATTTCCATAGGCTCTTGTTTTCGTAGGGGCCAATATTGTGCGAGATGCAGATCTTTCTCCTGGCAGACAAGGGATGTTCCCTGGAGTCTGTGTGTATGTCAGACTTGTGCACAGGGATAGCCATAGCCCCAGAAACGTGTCTGCATTCTTTTTGGAGCTGGCCGACCTGACTGGAAGAATCCGCAATCAGAAAGAGGAGGGACATTGAGAAGATTGGAAGAAATGTAAGGACTATTTAGCTAGATATTCTAATATAACATAAGTAGAATTACTTGTAAGTACCAAACTGGCCTAGGAGTAAAATATGTGGAATTACCGTATATAACATTATGGATTTAAAACATTATGAAAAGAAAGGAAGATGGTAATTTGAATAAGTTACATTTATTTGAAAGTGGATATTGGAAAACTGCTACAATATGATCTATGGAAACTCAGTTTGGGGGAATCCAAGGAAGTCACCTCACAATGATAACTAAATTGAGACTTTAACAGTTAGGATACATGTTTGTTTGTTTGTCTTTTTAATAGTGTAATGTTTTCTTTTATGTTTGTTAAAAATTTGGAAAATCAATAAAAAAATGATAAAAAAAGAAACGTGTCTGCATTGGCGGCACTTGTCATCAGGGAGGAATTGGGACAAAGGGTAGAAGGTGAGCCACTCACACACCACTGTTACCATGGTCTGTGAGTGCGCATTTGAGTGCTTTGTGCTGTGGTTTGGGACTGTTGCTGTGCTAACTACAGTGTCGTTATACATAGTACACCTAGTCATCTGCCTGCCACATGTCCTGGGATTGTGCCCAAAATGAAGCGGGCTCAAACTCCTTGAGGGAAAGGGCCCCACTTTGCTCATAAGCTGATATTGGGGAAAGGTCAGACAACCTTTCTTCACACTGATTATATGTGAGACTTGTTAAAAGGTGTTAAGGAGAAAGCAACTAACAGGCTAAGAGTACCATGGACTGCAAGAAGATCAAACCTACCCATTCTTAAGGAAATCAGCCCTAAGTGCTCACTGGAAGGACAGATCGTGAAGCTGAGGCTCCAATACTTTGGCCACCTCATGAGAAGGGAAGGCTCCCTGGAAAAGACCCTGGTGTTGGGAAAGATTGAGGGCCCAATGAGAAGAGGATGACAGAGGATGAGGTGGTTGGACAGTGTTCTCGAAGCTACCAGCATGAGTTTGACCAAACTGCGGGAGGCAGTGGAATTCAGGAGTGTCTGGTGTGCTCTGGTCCATGGGGTCACAAAGAGTCAGACATGACTAAACGACTAAACAACAACAAATCATGTCTGCTTACAAGTCCTATTGAATTCAACAGGGCTTGCCCCTAGGTAAATCGGGGCACGTTTGTAGTGTTAGCCATATAGATCTTATAGTCATTGTTCAGAGAAGTGTGTGTGAGAGAGATAAATATATACAGAGTGATGATAGAGATAGAGATAGGTGCCAGGCAAAACCTTTCCTCTTTAACCAGACCTTTGGCTAATTGACATCTAATCCCCTTTTAAAATGTGTTGGGGGATTATTGTGTTGTCATTGTATTTTATTTTTATTATGTATCTTGTGCTTTTATTTTGTGCTTTTATGTTGTGACCGCCCAGAGACCTGTGAGTATAGGGCAGTGTGCAAATTTAATAAATAAAATAGATATATAGCTATGAGAGATAGGGTGAGCAAGACTGCATTACCTGGCTGGCATTTATTGCTTGGTAGGCTCGGAGTTTCTGGACCAGGGGAGGGCAGCGCAAGGCACAGAGTGCCCTCTGGGAATTTACTCTGAAGTCGCTGATGCTGCCTCTCTGCCTGCCATTGGTTGCTGTCCCTGCCATAGAGTTGCTGCTTTGGGAGTCCTCTGGGCTGGGAACCACTGTTTTAGAGCATATAGAGTAAGAATTGTTTATCCTCAGTCAAGCCCACCCCTGTCTTTTTCTTAGAACTGGATTGAATTTCTTAAGGACTGAAAATTCGGCTTGCGCTTTGTACTTTGGGGGGCTGGCTTCAAAGCTCTGCTAGAGTCAAACTGCCCTTTTCATTTCCCCAGAGTGTCCTCTTCTGAATTACAGTGTGTGAGAGTTAGAAGTGGCGTTTGTCACAATAATGGTGGCCCCTCAGCCAGGGAACCATTTCTCCCCTAAAATGTCATTTAGAAGGGGGCATTCTTAGAAGTCTAAAATGGTCTCCAGTTGAATGATGGTCTGAAGAGCTCTGCTAAGATTATTCCACTCTGCCGAAACTCTCCTTAAGACTCTCCACATTTTGTGATGTGTGAGGCCATGAAACAGGTGGGGATTTCATTCAGATGTATTTTCTGTATGGATCCCTTTCACTGATATGTATGTTACCTCTGGACTGGAAGGGGATAGGCCCAGGACAGTGACTCATACAAAGATGCAACAGACTCAAAGACTTGGTCTCTCTCTATGTTACTGATCTTCTCAAGAGTCATCGTCTGATGATGATACATGACACAACATTGCATCGCACAACAAAGCATTCAGAGGAGAAGCTGATTTGAAACTGGGCAAAGCCATGAATCATGCAGGAGAGGGTTGGACAGCCTCTTTTGTGAATATGCATACCACTAGACCTTAACTGATGGCTAACAGTTATTTTGTGGTCACACTAGTGTGTCCTGGCACACACTTTAGATATTACAGTACTTGCTAATCCACCCTGGTTAATCCACAAATGGATTTCTTGAAACCCCAATCCCATTCTATGCAGCCATTGACACCCCAGAAGTTGCCTCATTCTTCTGTCTCACTTTCTTTCTGCTTATTTCCTCTTCCTCATGGCTCTCTAAGTAATTTCAGAACATTTGGCAGAGACAGTATTTTAGTTGACAAAAATAATGTCATGTTTTTATAGTTTTGTTTTCCTGATTGTGTGGCTTGGGGAACAAGAAGTTTTTCTCCCAGCTGTCTGAGAACAAATTGATAGACTTCAGGAAGGAATTGCTTTCATATGCTATTCAGAAGCTCATAGCCTGCTGAACTAAAAACACACCTTTACATGCTTATTTGAGAGTAACCCCATCAAATCCAGTGTGTCTTACATCAAAGTAAGCTTGCATAGGACTAGGAATTCTAATCTGAGGTAATCATGGTAAAGAAATGAAGCAGAGTGGTCTTCATCCAGATTAAGTGGTCTCTATCCTAGATTAGTTAATCTAGAACACTTTTGTCTCTGACACAACATATCACCGTTTCTAGCTACCTTAACTGCTGCATTATGCAACCCCCCAAACCAAGGAGATAAGTAACTATACAACCTTTAGAAGACATCTGAAAGCAGCCCTTTGTAGGGAAGTTTTTAAATGTTTAATGTTTTACTATGTGTTTATATATGCTGGTAGCTGCCCAGAGTGGGCGGTATAAATAATAATAACACCACCACCAACATCATCATTATGGAATAAAGGTAAAGGTAAAGGATCCCTGACAGTTAAGTCCAGTCGCAGACGACTCTGGGGTTGTGGCGCACATCTCGCTTTACTGGCCAAGGGAGCCAACGTTTGTCCACAAACAGCTTCCGGGTCATGTGGCCAGGATGACTAAGCCGCTTCTGGCGAACCGCAGCCTATTTCGTCCCTATATTCATCAGAGAAATGTTGAAGGGTATGCATTTGGCAACATAAAGATAACATCACATGTAAATATAACTGACAGTGCTGTTTGTAAGGCATTTCTCTTCTATGTATGTCTGTGTTTTCTGATGAAGACTCAGGTTCAGATAATGGACTTCCAAAGATTGTGTAAACGCGTATCTTGTATGTAGAATCATTCCATTACAGCAGCCTTCACAAAGCTGGTTGCCTCCAGATGTTGCTTGTTGTCAACTCCCATCAACCCCAGCTGGTTGACAAAGCTAGAGGTGATAACTACAGGTAGATATATTAAGTTCTGAAGAACATGAGGGGAAAGCTGGAACAATAACTCAAGCTGATGTTCCAACATCTAACATCCCAGTCTTATTCCCATTCATTTCTGTAACATTTTCTACCAAGGCTAAGACTACAGGTCAGGTACCTATTCTGAATTCTGGGTGAATTATTCATTGCACCTGAACTCTTCCTCCTAGGCACTCAAAGCATTTTATATGTGCTGAGCACAGAGCTTTTGGACTGAACAGGTACGAAGGCATCTCATGTAGAATGGTTTTTGCTCTCGGATTGAACAAGAGTATGGTGATTGCCTCTTGGGCCTATAAATAAGGAAAAGGCAGATGGGCTGCTGTGATGGATTCTTCTATAAGTTTGTTCCTTCTTTTTTAATTCTGATTACAGTCCTTAACTTGCTGAGCAATAGAGACTGAAAGGAACTGTGAGAGGCCAGGCAAGTTCATGGGTGTGCTTGGGTCTTGGCCACAAATCAGTAAAAGGGTAACATTTTGTCTTTTTCATATTATCTGGCCTGCTTTGCTTCTGATTAATAAACAGATTTGTGCTTCCATTTCAGAAGCATTTCTTATGACCTCCTAAGATTTGGTCAAAGATGCTGAATATTCTACAGTAATGCAAACATGTCTGAAAAATAGTAAATTTTGCCTTTGTAAATTTCTGGCTTCAGATTTTTTTACCATTTTGTATTAAATAGCTTGACTCCAAATTATAATACACTAGTGTGTGTGCCTAACTTATAGAAACATGAGGTAGCTTGCTGATGTTGAGGTGCATGAAACCTAATTCTAATACTTTATTGACTATGAAAAAATCCTAGAACAATGTAATTCATAGCAGAATCACAATTTAATTTTGCTCTTGATTATAGATCATGGCTATGGAAGAGAGAGTTTACCCACAGACTCAGGTTCAGACAACGCGTGAAGCCAAACCTAAGCTGCCATGCTGTACAGAGCTACAAAGATTGTGGGTAAGTACAGCAGTTGTGGTTTCTCCCCAAGGAGCCTTCACATTCACATTAAACTATGGCTTGGCTTAGTGTTATATGCGAATGCTTCCATTTTGTGTTTGTGTTGACCTGCGTTTATTGTTTGCTGTTTATTTTGTTTTTCTGATATCTTAGTGTGTATTTTCAAAAGATGGTCATATTGTGTTCTTGCTGGAGATCTTTAATAGTAATAGTAAGAATAATGTTATTTTCTAATGCTTTGTTTTTGACATGAGCTACTTTGAGCCCAGCTTTATTATTGGAAAAGAGGCATACAGATATAAAATCATACCATATATTTTGCTCTATAGGACGCACCTGACCATAGGACGCACCTTGTTTTAGAGGGGGAGAACAAGAAAAAATATATCTCCCCCCCCCTCTGCTCAGCGCCCCATCAGCGAAGCGGCAGGAGAAACGGCTTCAGCGAAAGCAATGTGAAGCCTCCAGAGCGTGGTGGGAGCGCTCCCTCTGCGCTTCGGAGACTTCGCGTTGCTATCGCTGAAGCCAAGGAGCCTGCATTCGCTCCATAGGACGCACACACATTTCCCTTTAATTTTTGGAGGGGGAAAAGTGCCTCCTATAGAGCGAAAAATACAGTATGTTGCCAACCAGCTGATTGGTGGTTCTCCTTTGACCATTATCAAATAGTAGTGATGAGCTGTTGTAGGTAGCTCCGCCTCTTTTAAAAACCTTAGCCAGGCAAGATGCTCTAAACATATAAGAGCTAAGGCAAGTTTCCATGAAAGCCATCTTCTAGGTCCCCACCATAGCCAAATATAAATTAGGCCGCAGCACCAGACACTTGACCTTGGTCTGTTCCCCTGGATTAATTTGGTGGGGTGGAGGAGATCATTTGCTTTCTAACCATAGAAACTGAAAGTATCTGAAAAAAGCATCTTCAGTAGTGTAATTCAAGATGAGTATTGAAGAGAGAACAATCCTCTTGCATTTGTCAAATATCTCTTTTGCCTGCCTGCTTTTTTAACTAATTTCAGAGCCGCCTTTGTGTGGCTAGAAAAAAGCAGTAGTGTCTTTAGAAAGGCACAAAATAAATCCCACTTACCAAGTGGGTAATCGCTCAAGGTCATCTGTTCGTTGTCTTTGTCTCAATTGTTTGAATTAGTAGCTAATAATGGGGCCGAACTGTGAATGAATTATTATCCGTGGGGCATATTTTGGGGAGTGTCAGGAAATATTACAGGGTAATTAAGGTTATCCAATAGCAAAGCAGAGTTACCAGCAGATGTCGAGTAATTACAGTGTTTAAAAAGTGTGGGGGTTAAAGTAAGATTATAGCTTTTATATTGTCTGCCTTTAGAAGTCATATTTGGAATTTATTCAGATGTGGATCTGCTGCCCTTTTTTTCCTTTTGTTCTGATTCTGTCACTTGAATTTTGACTTCAACAAAGGCTTTTACTGGCTGGGAAGGGGGGAAAATAAACATCAGCAGATGGTATGCAGTGTCTGTATATAATGTGGCACGTGAGAACCTCTGAGGTGATTGCATCTGATAAGTATCCACGGCGATTTATATATTTATTTTTGCATAGTTGTTATTTTTTAGAGTATCTAGGTTGCATTTCTGTGCCATGGCACCCAGTGATTACATTCCAAAATGTATGAGGCATACGGTGGGCAGGGGGGTGGGGGAGACACAAAATGTGGCGCTGGGGATTGCACTTTTCTGTATTAATAAATAAATAAATTAGGTAGGTTAATAACAAAGTAAAAAAAAATCTAGTGAAACATTGTAATCACAAATACAGTCATACCTCGGGTTGAATATCCTTCGAGTTGAGCGCATTGAAATTGCGCTCTGCAGCAACCCGGAAGTAACGGAGTGCGTTAGTTCCGGGTTTTGCCGCTTGCGCATGCACAGATGCTCAAAAGGACGTCACGCGCATGCGCAGAAGCGGCGAAAAGCGACACGCGTGTGTGCAGACGTGCCGTCGCTAGTTACGTTTGCTTCTAGATGCGAACGGGGCTCTGGAACGGATCCCGTTTGTATCTAGAGGTACCACTGTATAAAAAATTTCCATATTCAACACTGCTTGAAAGAAAATTACCAAAAAGGCATGCTTCCACCACCTCATGCTTGCCCCATTCCTGCACACGCACACACCCACGCACACACCCACCCAGAACCAAGTGAATAAAAGTACTGACCTCCGAGATTGTAAGGCAGGGGTGGGCAACCTTTTGCAGCCTAGAGGGTGTATTCCTTTGTGGGAAACCAAATTCTCTTCTGAGGATCAAATGTTGACGGTGGGCAGGGAATCAGCACTGAAATGGGTGTAGCAATGAGTGTTAATTTTACGTTTGTATACCAGGCTGGTGTCTGCACATACTCACTCTTCTTTATCCTGTATCCAGAAAGGCAAAAGGCATGGCCAGAGTTCAGACACATTCCAGCCAGGCAAAAACACCCAAGGTGTGCACTGGGAAAGTGTTTGAAGGCCAGGTGAAGAGGCTTGAAGGGCTATCTCCATACAGTGGTACCTCGGGTTACATACGCTTCAGGTTACACATGCTTCAGGTTACAGACTCCGCTAATCCAGAAATATAATCCAGAAATATTACCTTCAGGATGAGAACAGAAATTGCACAGCAGTGGCGCAGCAGCAGCAGGAGGCCCCATTAGCTAAAGTGGTGCTTCAGGTTAAGAACAGTTTCAGGTTAAGAACAGACCTCCGGAACGAATTAAGTTCTTAACCCGAGGTACCACTGTACTGGGTTACATGCTTTCTCTCATGCACACATGCACAGGCCAAATAATCTGCTTAGGAAGTATGAAAAACAGGCCACAGTTTCTTGTACTGCTGCAGACTTGATCACACACCGAGAGAGACAGAGAGCATGCTGATGAAATCTCCCTCTGGTGGGTGGGTGGTGATGTTCTGGTTGCATAAGGACTGGCACCCAAAAAATAGAGTTCACTCTCAGTGTGTATGATAATAAGTTTCTAATAACCACCCAAACTCTTCTGTTCTATGATCTGTGTGGGCATTTTTAAAGCTTTCAAACAGTTCCCAAGTTGGGTTTCTTTTGTGGTGGTGGGAAAACTACTTGGCAATTGAACAGTATTTAATAAAAGATGGGTGAAGTTGTTGTGTGTGTGTATACACACACATGGGTAGTGCTGTGGTCTAAACCACAGAGCCTAGGGCTTGCCAATCAGAAGGTTGGCGGTTCGAATCCCCACGACGGGGTGAGCTCCTGTTGTTCGGTCCCTTTTCCTGCCAACCTAGCAGTTCGAAAACACGTCAAAGTGCAAGTAGATAAATAGGTAGCGCTCTGGCAGGAAGGTAAACGGTGTTTGTGTGTGCTGCTCTGGTTAGCCATAAGTGGCTTAGTCATGCTGGCCACATGACCTGGAAGCTGTATGCCGCTCCCTCGGCCAATAGAGCGAGATGAGCGCCGCAACCCCAGAGTCGTCCATGGCTGGACCTAACGGTCAGGGGTCCCTTTACCTTTAGTGTGTGTGTGTATGTGTGTGTGTTAAAGTTGTTCACATGTAATATGCTGTTATGAAACAAGCAAATTATTGCATTCCATTGTATTCATTGACCATAACCCATTGGCTAAACCTCAAGTGTTAAACTGAATTATATTGGCAAACATTGGGAAGCTTGCAAATGTTGTTGTATCCACACTTTGTAGATTCATAATATGAAGTGTTTAAAATGTGTTTTGTATCTGCTGATAATACAGACAACTCCCATGTTTCTTGACCCAGCAGTGGTTAATGGGGCTCGGCTGATGCAGCCCTCTCCCTCTTGGTAACAGGTGAGCAACACTACTCTACCTGTTCCACTCCACCACCAGCTGCTGCTCTGACCATTGGCCATGCTGACTGGGACTGATGGGGTTAGAGTGCAAGAATATCTGGAGGGCCACACAGCCCCATCCCTGCTTTGGAAAGCCATTGTAGGCCTTAAACCTGTGGCAGTGCATCAGTCCTATAGCTTCCTGCCTACTAGTGAGAGCCAGTGTGGTGTAATGATTAGACTATCAGACTAGGACGTAGGTTCAAATCCCCACTCAGCCAGGAAGCTTGCTGGGTGACCTTGGGCCAGTCACTGCCTCTCCGCCTAACCTAGCTCACCGGGTTTTTGTGGGGATTAAATGAGGGGTGGGAGGTACCATATACGCCACCTTGAGTTCGGGGGGTGGGGTGGGGAGGTGGAATATAAATGTCATAAATAAATACCGTATTTTTTGCTCACTTTTTCCCCTCCTAAAAAGTAAGGGGAAATGTGTGTGCGTCTTACGGAGTGAATGCAGGCTGCGCAGCTATCCCAGAAGCCAGAACAGCTATCCCAGAAGCTTTCGTTGTGCAGCGATCCCTCTTGTTGTTCTGGTTTCTGAGATTCAGAATATTATTTTTCTTGTTTTCCTCCTCCAAAAACTAGGTGTGTCTTACGGTCTGGTGCGTCTTATAGAGTGAAAAATACGGTATGTCTCATGCAAACTAGTTGTCGTGGGGGGTGGGAAGGTTGCCAAATATTTTCTATTGAGCATTGAACACAATGTACTTACAGTGAAATTACTTGACTGCTTCCAACCCAATGTATGTTGTGGCAGCATTAGAACATTGTTCAGATATTGACTCAGGACAGCAACACTTAACACAGAAAGTAGGAGAAGTTTAGACAAGTCACCAGACAGTCTGAGGATTTGGGAGGAGGGTTACATGAAAACGTTAAGAGTCATAAGAGTTTAAAAATATCTAGTGTGGCCCTGTGTTCAGTGCAAAATATAGAGCAATGTGTCTAAAAACAGAAGCACAAACCGTCAATTGACTGACTGTTTTCTTTGTAGCGCGCAGACCTCTTAACGTTTGAGAAAAATATATGGTAGGCCACAGAAAGAGAACCCACACTAATTCGGGCTTTGCTTTTTATGGTGTGACATGAAGGGGTGTCCTTTCATTTGTGAAGCTCAGGCTTGTGCCTTTTAAAGGAGTGGTTTCAACTAAACACATGTTTGACACCTCATTAAAAAAAAAACATTGCAGGCAACAGTATTACCTAGCAAACAATATATTCAAAAAGCTTTGCAGAGATGGCAGTTTCTCAGTTAAGACATTTATTACACAGCAGCCCTGATAGTACTGTAATTATTGCACTCAGGGTTTGGTCCTGTTTGTGACATCTGTGTTTTTGCTGAAACCAGTGGAGGAATTTAGACCTCCCCCCCCCCTCATAAATTGAACGTGGAGATTATTGAGGGCAGGAGTTTATCTTGATCTGTATCTTCTGTTTGTCCTGCTCCTGAATCCCGGGGAACACAGAGATGCAAGTATAGCCTTCACAGCAGTTAAATCAGTAATTCCGAACTCTGCCAGGCACTGGAGTGTGCTGTGAGAGAAAATCATCCAAAATAGCCCTGCTACAGTTATCCATGTTCTTATTATCTCAAGTTTAGATTTACTGCAATACATCATATGCAGAGCTGCTGTTGAAAATGGTCCAGAACCTTCAGATGGTCCAAAGATTACAAACTGGGACCGGTTGCTCTGATCATGTCATACTTGACCATCTGCAATGGCTGCCCTTCCATTTCTGCGCTCAATTCAAAGTCCTGGTTTTAACCTTTGAAGCCTTTTCTGACTTGCGGCCAGGTTTGCATGAAGGATCGCCACTGTTTCATTCCAGTTGTTTCCTGAAACAGTTTTCAGACTGAATTATCATTCCTCCTGGTACTGTCTGGTGCCTAACTGTGATTAGAAATCTAGGAAGCCACCATCAGGTTGTTGACCCATTTGACTCCATATTATTTGCCTGGAAGCGTCTCTCCATGGTTTTCAGATGTGAGTCTTTCCCAGCCCAAATTAGGATTAAATGTGGGGATTTGGCAAGCAGAACATGTGCTCTACCACTGAAGTATGGCTTAGAGCTGGGCTGGGGAACCTCTGACCTTTCAGGTATTTCCTTGGCTCAGGGGTTGCATAACTCTGTACCCTCCAACATTTCTCCAATGGAAATAGGGACGTCCTACCACACCCTCCAACATTTCTCTGTTGACATCCTAAGGAGAAGCAGGACATTCCAGGATCAAATCAGAAACTGGGACAGCTTCTGTAAATCCAGGACTGTCCTTGGAAAATGGGGACTCTTGGAGGAGCTGACATTGTCAGAGTCCACCTCCCATCATGCCTCTCACCCATTGACTATATTGGGTGGAGCTGATGGGAGTTGGAATCTGACAACATGTGTAGGGCCACAGGTCCCTCTACCCTGGTCTAGATCTCACACGGTGCTTCCAACAGTGGCAGATCTTCAACAGTGGCAGAAAAACAACTACCAGACTTTTAGAAGACACCTGAAGGCGACCCTGTTTAGGGAAGCTTTTAATGTTTAATAGACTATTGTATTTTAATATTCTGTTGGAATATTCCCCAGAGTGGCTGGGGAAACCCAGCCAGATGGGCGGGGTATAAATAAATAACAAATAAATAAATAGCTATAAGAAATTCATACATGTATGTGACCAGATATATCTAGGATCACTCATGACTAGTGTTTTATTGTGGGTATATTTTAGAACATGCTTTTAGCACAATAATGATGCGTTATCGGTGGGTTTATTCCACTTGGTTAGTTGTTTTGCAATGCTTCCCCAATGCTGCCACGTTGCTGCTGTCTGGCAGGGCTGTAGCACAACAAAAGTGGGACAAAAGTAAACCAGAACATTGAAGGTATATTGGGCGGGGGGGTCAACAGAAAGTTAAAGGAGATGTACTCACTGGACAAGAAATTGAAAGAAAAATCACATTTGACCACCATGAGCCAAAAACATCATGAATGTCCAATGGAAAGCATGTCTTGAAATTCAGAAATCAGGAAGATGGAGAGGGAAAGAAGGAAAAGGAGAAGTTAGGGGTAATACGGGAAGTTTCCTTAGCTTTGAAAACAGAAATACAAGAAATGTGGGCATTGGTGGCAGCAACATCTTAACCATATATATGTTCTTTTATTATCCCCAAAGCCTAAGTGAACATCAAGGCATATTTAATGAAAATTATATTTTTCATTCATCTATCATTAATGTTAGCAAGATTTAACTACTGAAGGAAATATGATGCTGATTATTATTTACAGGTACCTCAGTGAGACTCTATCAACAGAGTTACTATAAACAGTCATTCCTGCATAGCCACTCTTTGCTACATGTTACTACAAGGACCTCTTACCCCCCCTTTTTTTTAAGAACTGTGAGGGGAGAGACTCCATCAGGCAAGGCCTCTTTCCACCTGCCTTGCCCCACCCTCCAGCCCTGGGTCTCCTCATAAGGAAGCTGTTCCTGGAGGAAGAACTGTGAGGGGAGAGACTCCATCAGACAAGGCCTCCTTCCACCTGCCTTGCTCTACCCTCTGCTTCTCAATGTGTATTGTATTGTTTTATGTACTGTGGCTTGCCGTTGCTTTATTGATTATAGTTTAGATATTATTGTAACTGTTGAGTGGATTTTTGTTTAACTTTTATATGTTGATATTATTATTTTATGCTATTCTAATGATTGTTGAATGTTACTTTTTTGATGGAGGTTGCCTATTTTAAAGTTATGTTTTATTATCACATTTTTGTATTGCATTAGATTGTTATAAGATGTACATTTCCCCCCCTTCAGATTGTAAACCACCTTGAGTATTGTAAGATAGAAAGGCAGTTTACAAATTAAAAATGATGATGATGATGATGATGATGTCTAATTGGCCAGGAAGGTGGAAGTTTCCTCATAAATAACAAGAGGCTTCCTAGAAAAAATACTAGGTGGTGTCTAAAAAAAGTAAACTTTAATAAGTTGCAGGGATCATCATCACCAAAATATGATGGAGTTCTGGCAAAATGTTTACATATATTCATTGCTATGATTGGAGTGCTAGTTCAACTGTTAGTTGGCATGTTGTAGTGGTCCTAGGACTGCAGAACAAAAGTAGAGCACATGCTCGTTTCTGCTGCTGGCTGGGCCACACAGGACCATTTGGGCATGGCACCTTCTGTCTCCCAGGAGGAACATCACACCAAGAGAAAGAGAAGCCAGGTCTCATCCATCAGCCAGCTGCAGGCAGCTTGCTTCTCCTCTCCCTCCCACATCTCTGGTCCAATTAATCTTGGACTACAGAAGGATGAAGAAGTCCACTCATGCCTCTTCGATCTCCCATAGGAACAAGGGCTGTTGAGTCAGTTGAAGCACCTTTTTCCAAGCAGAGATCGCCAGCCAATGAGGATCAGCCTCCCTCCTTCAATATGCCCATTTGCAACTCAGCATGCATGTTCTGGCATTATCCAGCGGATCTCTTTCACCTATAGTTTCTGTCCATTTCTCCTCCTGTGTTTTAGTTCATAAACTAAGGCCACTTTCCTCTCCCTCTCCCTGAAATGATACCTTGTCAGTCTCTCTCTCCCCCCCCCCCGCCATATTAAGTCAAAACAGCACCACTGTAATCTCTTGAAGAGAAAAGGTGAGAGAGAACAAGAGACAGTGACTGAAAGAAAGAAAACTGCCAATTTGCTGTTGTACTGAGCTCCCCCCACCCTTTACTGGATGAGCCACAGAGTGAAACACTTTTGCGTCTTGAGGCCCCAAGCCAGCCCCCCCCCTGAAATAAACTATGTACGGACACAGAATTAAGGTTGATGGGTAACATTAAGGCCACAACTTTATTGATTGCAAATTAAATGTGAGAGGTATTGGCATAGCCATTGGCTGAAGACTATAACAGGCTACTGCCCCAATTGACAGAGTCTATGTAGGTAAACCCATTGGGGCAGCAACATCAGGATTTTGCCCGACAGAAGCTTACCGCAAGGTTCATATGATCCCAGCATGGCCCTAGCCCATCAAGCAGACTTCAGACAGGATCCAGGACCCCCAGATTCCTTTAACGGAATACCTTTTGATCATTGAGAGGCAGGTGATGGCCACATCTCCCCTCCACACACAAAATTAAGCCAATGCCTAACCGCCAAACCTGGAAAGTTGTGACGATTGCTAAGGGGTAGGCAAAAAAAAAAAACCAAGTGGCCTGTGCCAATTTGCCAAATGGATAAAAATTCCTACCCGGCCCCTGTCCCAAGACAGGCGACTCACACAAAGTCCAAAGCAAGGCCGAGAACCTACACTAAGGGTGGGAGAGCAAGTGTTCAGCAGTGCCAATCAAGTGCCTAAGGCACTCTTGCGCTGATGCTTATATAAATCCTTAAACACCCCCACCCCTTTCCTGATTGGCTGGGACGTGTGATGCCTATTTAGAGAAATGAAACTTAGACCTAGAAACAAAACCTACTTAGTCAGGGGTGTGTCCAGGGACCAGTCGCAAGAAGGACCGCCTTCTGAGGACGATCCTATTTTCTTTCGCACATTGACAGTGCAGGTGGCCAATTAGGACTATGGTGGGAGGGGCAGGTGGGCTTTAACACCGCCTCCCTGATAATGTGACTGGATCCCCTGCACTTATGATTTGCATTGTTGGAGAGGAGGGGAATTTCCAGTGCAATCTGCAGATGTGGGGGGCAAATAACTGAAGTCCCCTGTCCCCAGGATATCTCTCTCTCTCTCTCTCTCTCTGGCTGGCAAATTGTGAAAGAAAAAACTTGCACTTACGAATTTTCTCTTGGCATGTGGCCTTGAGATAGGTGTGAATCTTCACTGAAAAGAGGCAAGACCAGAGCAGTAATTTAAGTAGACCTCCAACAGCTGGGTAACATCCTATGAGGATGGGACATTTTGCTGGAGGTTCCAACCATCTGGTGCACCCAACAGAATGGTCCAGATCCAGCGGAGGTTGGTGGGGAGGCCAGCAGTTTATGCAAAGAAGCTGCAGGTTCATTTTGGGCTCACAAGGGGACTGTGCTTTAAGAGCACACTTGTGTGTATAGCACACATTCTAGGAATAACTGGATCCATAGAACAGAGAAACCTGTTCCTATAGCACTTCCCATTTGTGGTCCTGGATTTGCAGCTTTTTAAACACACACACACACACACACACACACACACACACTCCTCTGTTTTGTTACTTTGTTTCCTTCCGCACTCCCAGGACCTTGTAACAAGATATTGTCGAAGAGTGATAACATCAAAGCGTCTTTATTGAGCATGATCAAGGAACCCTCCAATGTCAATAGAAGAGGGTGGCTTATCCACAGCTGGTTGGCAGCCAGCCAGAGAAAAGGCTGCTAAGGAGAGCCTTTAATGTCGAAATGACTTCTAAAGAGTACAGGCAGGGGCTGCAACAAAGTGATGCAGCGTGGAGTTTAAGGCGCCAGCCAATCAGTCTTCCGGGGTATGCCATTTCATTTCCCCCCTCCCAGTTGATTTTCCTCCCCTCAATGGTCAGCCAGCATTTCAAGACAACTGTGCAAACTCAGATGTTCTCAGGCTGGTGGAGGGCAGGGAGAGGACTCTTCCTTATGTTCTGCCTCCAAATATTGCTTTGTACTTCTCTAAATGTTGGGGTCCCCGAACCCCACTGGTATGCATGGATCAGGATGCTTGGAAGGTGATCAATGGCCTGCATAAGCCAAACTTGGAAATCCATCAGACGCCCTGCCCAGATTTTTTTTTTAAGTGCCATCCCAGGTCAAAAGAGAGGTTTCAACTACAGTGGTACCTCAGGTTAAGTACTTAATTCGTTCCGGAGGTCCGTACTTAACCCGAAACTGTTCTTAACCTGAAGCACCACTTTAGCTAATGGGGCCTCCTGCTGCTGCCGTGCCGCCGGAGCACGATTTCTGTTCTCATCCTGAAGCACAGTTCTTAACCTGAAGCACTATTTCTGGGTTAGCAGAGTCTTTAACCTGAAGCGTATGTAACCTGAGGTACCACTGTATATTTGAAACTGGGTTTTAAGTGCTGTGCTATATTCATTTATGAATGAAAACAAAAATGTGATCTCTTTAAAAGAAGAGAACTCCTATGATTCAGTTTGTAAATCTACCTGAAAACATTTTATTGTACATTTTGCACATAATGGAGAACTTGAAGATATTGAGCTTGCAAGTTCCCCAAGCCTGAACTCTCTCTATGAGGGCAGACAAGGCTGAAATGCTGATCATTGATTGTTTAGCGTAAAAGACATTGGGATAGTTTTACACATTATGGGTGATTCTCTTTGCTAGTTTTCCTAGATGATGTTATCTTATGAAAATTCTCTCTTCAGATGAGCCATAAAAGTCAGATGCTATCTGGGCTTTTTAATAATACGTTTAACCAAAAAGAGCTGAGTGTGCTTCTGAAAATTCTTCTCTAATTAGTTCTACTTTGGGTTATTATATAAATCGCTTACATTTTAGAGCATCGTATTGATCCCCTTGCTTTATATTATCCTCGCTAGTAAGGAACAAAGAGCCAGAAAGAAAAGAATACATTACCAAACAGCATTGAGAAAATGTCTAATAAATCGGTGCAAGCTTGACAGCTTGATTTCCCCCCTCCTCTAATATTGCTCTAAGGGTCTCAGGTGTCATCAGAGTATTATTAATCCAAGCTCCTGTACAGCTAGACAAAACAAACCCGTGTCTTGGAGACATGAATGAACATGGATTTACTATAAGCCCATAACTTGCCTGTGCTCAGACATCAACAGCTTAATCCAAAAACATTCAAACTGGTGTTATCTGTCAGAGATGCCAAGGGAAATTTCTGTGGCAAGGTTGTGCAGTGCAATCCTAAGGATATTCATTCAGAATTTTTTTTTTTTAGAGAACTTGCTTCTTACATCACGGCTTCATATATTGGGAGTGCACCTTATTTGTGTATGCTTGACGGTGACCCATTGTATGTGGGTTATAATATTGGGTTGGGTAGCAATATTTCCAGAACCAACAGACTTTTTCTATAAGTTACCTCAGTCAACAACAGCTGCAGCTTCTGTGGTAACATCAAGGGAAGCCCTATATGCAGCACAGTGCAGTAATTCAGTCTTGAGGGTAGCTCTGCGAAGACCACAGTGGGCCTGCTTAAGTCTCTTGTGAACTTGATGGTTGATCATTGTATTTTGATATTTTATTGCTACCTTAAGTCACCCAGATAAGGTTGCTGGGTGGCATATAAATGGGGTAAATAATGTATTGTTTCTAGCCCCAGAGTGAAAGTGGTGATTTTTCTTTCAACAACTAGGGAATCCATACATTCAAAGAAGCTTGGAGCATCTCTTTGATCACCTTAATCACCTCCTGTACTGCAGAGGCAAGGAATCTTGCAAGTAACAAAGCTTGCAAATTAGAGCTCAAGTGTGCAGCCCTATTTTTATTTATTCATAATTAGTTCTAGGCCATCTGCCCTTCCATAGCAATGTTGGTAATTTGTGGCACACTGAGGACACGAGAGAGTGATTTAAACACAGGGAGAGAGAGAAAAGACGGACAGATCTTTTTAGGTTTCCCAAATCATCCTCACCTGGTCGCCTGAAGGGGACTTTCATTCTTGACGGTGGCTGTTTTACAAGCCTAGAGTAATGTATTTTCCCTTAGGCTCACAATAAGTTGCTGCTCTTGATAACACATGCCTGTAATTCCAAAGAGCCCTGTGCTAAACAGATTCACTTTTCAATCCGATCCAGAATATTGCAAATTCAGCAGCTGGTTGAGTTGCTCTTGCTTCACTCGCAGTGATTGAGAAGAACAAAGTCAACAAGGACCTGAATGAGGCAAGTATGCAATTCTGTATCCATTATATCACCATGGAGTGCAGGCTTTATCCCACACAGAGCAACCTGGTGTCGTCCTGCTGCAGCAGCAGATAACTGGCTTGGAGACATGGATTTCTGTTGCTGGATTGTTGCTGTAATCCTAGCATGATTTAATGCATTGCCAAATAAAAACAAAAACAAAAATCCTCATATTCAGCAGTGTGAGTACTCCTTTAGAGAAAGGAGGTCGTTCAATTATCAATCTTCTTAAGCTATTTTCTACACCTGTGTAAAGACACTTTTCACATTGTAAATACAGGACATCATCCAGCAAAGTTGCAGCTGTGGTCCTAGGTCCAGGAAGGAAGTCCCACTGGATTCCCACCACCTCAGTCTAGATGGAGTCACTAGTTGTACCAGGGTGGGAGTGTACAAATACAAATATTGAGAATGCAATGACACCTGCACTCATATTCACATTCAGATGTGCAGCTGATCTCTGTCTGGGGGATGGAGGGGGAATGCGTTCTATGCACTTTTCACAGCAGACCAATCTGATTCGACGTTCCATGAACTTGCTTGTGAACTGGAATGCAACTGTTAGTCAAATAATGCACTTTTCCAGATTTTCTAAAAAAAAATGCTATTACAGTTCTATCTTCCCTTTCCTGCAAGTACCTCCAGGTAGCACACATGTCTCTCCATCTTATCTTCATGGCAGCCCTGAGAGATAGGTCAGTTTTAGGAACTCTTGCTAGCCCTAGGTCATCCAGCAAACTTCATTGTCGAGTGTAGGGATTTAAACCCTGGTTTCCCAGGCTGTAGTCCGACACTCTAATTTCTACACTGCAGTGGCTCTCAAAAGAGTCTTTAGGCTTTTCCTATAAGAAGGTTTTCAGGTCGGTGTCTTCTCCTCACCTTACCTGGAGATATCAGGGGTTGAACCTGGAACCTTTTGCAAGCAAAAAGCACACACAATGCATGCATTCTGTTAAAATGTGCAGGAGAAACCCTGCACTGAAAAATGTGTATTTTCTGGAACACCATATTGTTCAAAGTGCATGCAAATTACCTGTGGATTTTTCATGTGTTCTTTTGGAAAGGCTGCAAAAGCCAGGAATAAACTGACCTATGACTGAGTCCCAGTGAGCCTGATACAGGGCACAGGTTGGTTTGTCCATCCATTCCCAAGTAAGACTGGAATTCTATATACTCATACTTGGGAATAGGTCACACTGTGAAGGTCCATAGCTCACTGGCACAGCATCAGCTTTGAGTGCAGAAGAGCCTTGGTTCAATCCCTGACATCTTCGGGTAGGACTGGAAGTGATTGCTCTCTTAAACTCTGGGAGCTGCTACCAGTCATTGTAGACAGTTCTGAGCAAGCTGGACCAATGGACTGACTCAGTATAAGGTTGCTTCCTGTGTCCCTATGAATATAAGTGTGGTTTGCTTCTGAGTAAACATTGATAGAAGGGACGCAGGTGACGTTGTGGGTTAAACCACAGAGCCTAGGGCTTGCCAATCAGAAGGTCGGCTGTTCGAATCCCTGCGACGGGGTGAGCTCCCGTTGCTTGATCCCTGCTCCTGCCAGCCTAGCAGTTCGAAAGCATGCAGTAAAAGTAGATAAATAGGTACCGCTCCGGTGGGCAGGTAAACGGCGTTTCCGTTTGCTGCTCTGGTTTGCCAGAAGTGGCTTAGTCATGCTGGCCACATGACCCAGAAAAACTGTCTGCGGACAAACGGCAGCTCCCTCAGCCGCTAAAGCGAGATGAGCGCCACAACCCCAGAGTTGTCCGTGCCTGGACCTAATGGTCAGGGGTCCCTTTACCTTTACTAAACATTGATAGGATTGGTGTTGTTAAATTCATTTAATTTCAGTTGGGGTGGGAGGCTCAATGTCCCCCTATTAAATGGGTGGACTTAAGAGAGTTTTACATTGAGATGCACCAACATTTGTGTATATTACCCTTTTCCTTTTCAAAAGATAGAGGCAGTGGAGCGATGTAAGAGAGAAAAATAACTACCTCAATTAAAGCATATTTATGGAGAAAAACACATCCCCCCCTTGTTGCATCTTCCTGCCTGCACATGTTCAAAGATCTGTTTTGTGCATTTAAAGTGCAGGTCCCCAGAGATCTCTATCTGTAGTCTCAACAGCCAAAAAACTAAATATTTGTAAACCTCCTTCCAAATTAAGCATTGTTGAGACGGGTGGAAGTGGTAAGAAACCGTTAAATCAGTGGTTAGGAAGGCAGGTCTCTGTGGGTACTGATGGGAACAAGTCGTTAGGGCAAGGCTACATCACCACACAGGAAGTAACATAAAATTCTTGAAAGCCTTTTCTCCAGCTGTGGCGGAAGAGTAATTTGCATTGAAGACCCTGAGAACCACAGATCTTATGCACTGATCATTCCTAGCAGAGGGTATCCTTCCATACAGTGCAGCAGTGCAGCTTTCAGAAAACAAAGGCTCATATTTATCATCATTGTGATGAGATTTAAAATAAGTAGAGCAATATGTAGGTGTGTATCATATCATTGGGGGGGGGGGTGTTTGCTAATTGCAGTTTATATAGCACTTATGAAAAGTGATTCTAGGTAAGTACTTAGAAGTCCCAAGTTCAAGGAGTGTTGCCCCTCAGTAAGTGTGCAGCCTGAATTGGTAACTTGTTAGTCTTTGGGTTCACCCTGGCAACCTGTGATCAACTATTGCAGGGGTGGTTGGTGTGCACTGGGGACTGGTAGAGTGGAAGACAGGGAGACCAAAAGTAGGTGGTGCCAATGAAAGGCAGAGTCGCCCCAGGGCAAGACAGACAAGTGAGGGCTGGCTGAAGGCAGGCTAAGGTTGGTGGGCCAACACCCTATTTTTCATTAATGAACCAGCCTTTACTGAGCACTGCCTCATCTCAGTGAAGGCTATGGTGGGAAGCTCTGGGATATTCGTGGAGGGTGGGAGAAATGAACATCATTTGACTTTGGGGTGGATGCATTGATGAAATTGGTCCATTACAGGCTAGTCCATAGACTTCTTCAATTTCTTTATGCTCTGTTAAGTTTCTCAAGGACAGAAAGTCCTGCAAGAGGCTGGGAAGCCCAGCTGCTGCCATGTATCTTCAAAATGGCCTGGAGAATGTCCCTGGAAAGAATTCTATGTGATGACGGAGCTTCATTTCCAGGCACATTTCTGGCAGTGGCAAAGGGGAGACAGCTGCCTTCACCCAGGGAAGAAGCAATGATCACAAAGGATGTGCGTGCTTAGGCTGGAGAGGAGGACTAAAGCCAGGCTGACAGTGTCTGACTCACACCAGGTCATACAAGAAACCCAGAGGTGGCTTTTGAAGTTCACCTCTCCAGCTACTAAGCAACACTGGGTCTCTCAAATAGCTATTTGATTTATCGTTAAGACCCAGTAAAGGCAATCGTCTTCCAGCAATGCCCCTAGGTCACCATTTACCATTGTTTCCATTGGTCTATTCTGCTGGCAATGAGGAATACGTCTGCTGCTTGAACTGCCAGCAAAGCTGCTGCTTCTTCATGCCATACATTTAAAGCACAATGATACCTAGCAGTTCGAAAGCACATCAAAGTGCAAGTAGAGAAATAGGTACCGCTCCGGCGGGAAGGTAAATGGCGTTTCCGTGCATTGCTCTGGTTTGCCAGAAGCGGCTTTGTCATGCTGGCCACATGACCCGGAAGCTGTACGCCGGCTCCCTTGGCCAATAAAGCAAGATGAGCGCCGCAACCCCAGAGTCAGCCACGATTGGACCTAATGGTCAGGGGGGGTCCTTACCACATTAAACAGGTATGGCTTCCCCCAAAGAATTCTGGGAGCTGTGGTTTGTTAAGAGTAGTTTAACAATTGTTTTCCACGGGAAGCTCTGGAAACTATAGCTCTGGCAGGGGAATAGGGGCCTCCTTACATGCTTAACCAAGTACAGCTCCCAGAATTCTTTGTGGGAAAGCCATGACTGCATCATTGCAATGCTTTGGATGTAGGATGTGAACATGGTCCAATTAAAAGGCAGTGCCACCCCAGGCAGTATTCAACTGAATAAACCTAATAATAATAATAATAATAATAATAATAATAATAATAATAATAAGATTTTATTTATATCCCGCCCTCCCCAGCCAAAGCTGGGCTCAGAGCGGCTAACAACAGTGAAGTAATATAGCATTCAAAAATCAATTCATTCTAAAATCAGTTCAAATCAGTTCAAATCAAATTAATGGCAACCATTGGGCTAGAGTCCTGTGAGGATTTCCCTTGGAGGGGGTCAGACTGTGCCTTGGCCAAAGGCCTGGTGGAACAGCTCTGTCTTGCAGGCCCTGCAGAAAGATGTCAAGTCCCGCAGGGCCCTAGTTTCTTGTGACAGAGCGTTCCACCAGATCGGAGCCACAGCTGAAAAAGCCCTGGCCCTGGTTGAGGCCAGCCTAACCTCCCTGTACAATACAATAATTTCCATTTGTGCAGCAGAAATTCTTTTCTCTCTTCTCTCCCCACATGCCCCCTAAATCTGTTATTTGAGAAGGGTATAGGGGCATGCATGGAGGGGAGAAAAGAAGGATCTATTTAGTTACATATTGCCCCCTCTTTTGCTGTGTTTATCATAGTGAGCCCACCTCGTCGTTTTAGAATGACTCCCACTCTCTTTCACAGCAGGCAAATAGTTCAATGAAAGAGAGAATTTTTCATCTGTGCCATATTTAGGTGCTCTTTAATGTAATGCTGCTCTCTTGCATGACTCTATCCCACAGTATGGGGGGGTGTTGTGGTCCTCTAGATGTTGCTGGAATGAAACTCCCATCATCCCTGACAATTGGCCATACTGGTTGGAGATGACAGGAGCTGGGAGCCCAACATCTGGAGAGTCACAGGTTCAAAGTTTGGAGCCACTTACATGAGCCTGTCCCAGAAAAATATCTCTCTCTCTCTCTCTCTCTCTCTCTCTCTCTCTCCGAGAGATCTATAAGATCTGCCCCCCACAAGTATTTGTGGGTCTTTAAAGCAGTTGCTAGTACCATGGGATGAACCCACAGAAAGGCACTTTCCACAGGACTGCTGTAGTATTTTAATTTTGCCAAATCTTTCCAACTGCCCATCCTCAAAACAAACGGCCCTTCCCCTCCCTGTGTACATCATTATACAGTTTATTTTAAAATGTAACACTGTTCACATTTTAAAAAGTTCTGTGAAATGTGTGCCGACTGAATGTGAAGGCTCATTTCTCCACCAAGTTCCCAAGACTTGCAAAGCATGGAATCTTCTGAAACTTTTCCAACAATAACGTTGAGCCGAAGCCAAACTGGATTCAGAATGCGGTTGCCAGATGGAGTTCTACGTTCTCTCGATATTAATGAACCTGTTTGAACAAAGGCTGTCATTGCATCTTATGTCATTAGAAAAAAATGAAATTGATGGATGGTTCTGATATCTGGGGTAGACGGTAACGGAAAGCCTTGTGAAAGTGCTGAGAGCATTTGAACAGCCACTAGTGGCCTAAGTGTTGAAGCAGGATGGCTTTGCCAAGCCAGAGCACCAGTTCCTATTTTCTTATGATTGATGGATTATATTAAGAAAAAAGAAAAAAGAAGAAAAGATCCAAAAATAAATCTCACTTCTTCTTTCCAAAAAGTACTTGATGGGAGAACCCCACACCTCCCCAAACCATATAGAGATGATTAGGTTTAGAAATACATTTTTGTTCCCCAGGCATCACACTCCCAAGATTCCTGTCCTTGCATATAATAGAAGCTTACATCAAATTGGCCCGAGAGTTTCAGAAGGCCAAGGAATTTGGTTGATGCTTCCTGTAACTTGTTCTACAGCTTTCTACGTAGTGCGATTCCCCTGTGAAACTGGAGATGTCCCAAAACTGACTTTGAGGAGCAAACTGTGAAACAGGAAATGTCTAATTTTGATCAATGTGGATGGGTAACTCTGAAAGAAAAGATGTAAGAGGCATTTCCCCTCCGCCTCCCTGCAAGCCCTTCTGTGATGTTTTTCTTCTCATCCAAGCTCCTCTGGATCTGCATGTTTGGGAGAAAAGCTCTCCAGGAAGGAAGGAAGGAAGGAAGGAAGGAAGGAAGGAAGGAAGGAAGGAAGGAAGGAAGGAAGGAAGGAAGGAAGGAAGGAGTGTTTGGCTTTTAGAGTAGGGGGCAGCCTGCTTTTAAAGAGCTAAAAGTGGGGCTTGTTTGGGCAAAAATGGGAAGGAATCTGGCAACTGGGCTAATGGATTTCATTAAGGCTTCATGTATCGCACTGGTATGCCTGTTTTCCTGTTAAAACTGGTCCATTGCTCCCTTTCTATCATAGAATCTAGTCCAGCCCCCCTGCAAGGCTTTCTACGTGATTAGAACAGGTCTGTGTTCCAAATGAAGCTGTGGTGATGGCTACCAAGTTGGGAGGCTTTTAAAGAAAGAATTAGACAAATTCATGGAGAGTAAAGGTATCAATGGCTATAATTCACAACGGATATGTTGTGACTCCACTGTGACAGTTAGTATGGGAATCAGGTGGGGATAATGCTGTTGCACTCAAGAGCTGCTTGTGGGCACCCCATAGTCTAGCCTGTGTGAAACCAAAATATTGGACTAGATGGAACATTGGCATGATCCAGCAGCACGCTTCTTACATTCTTCTGAAGCTCTTCTGATTCCACATCACATATTATATGACCCTTAGCATGAGAAACCAGGTCAGAATCAGAGATTTTTATAGGGACAGGTGGAAGGAACCCCATTGGTTCTTTATATCTCCTGACTCCTGCTAGGCAATTAGCAGAGCTACCACCCTCTGTACACTGGGAATTGTAATGCCTTCACATCAATCCTCTAATCATGAATCAATGGAACATTCTTCTTTCTTTCCAGAGGAAGTAGTTTGTTTTCCAAGTGCTAAAGGAAGGCCTGTGAATCAAAGCTGGTACTTTCAGCCTCCTTGACTGCACTCGCATACCCTCCAACATTTCTCAGATGAACATATGAATGTCCTACTCAATAATAATAATAATAATTTTATTATTTATACCTGGCCCATCTGGGCAGCTTCAAACATATATAAAAACAAAATAAAATATTAAACATTAAACATAACCTTCGCTATACAGGGCTGCCTTTAGATGTCTTCCAAAGGCTGTATAGTTATTTATCTCCTTGGCTCAGGGGTTGCATAACTCCATACCCTCCAACATTTCTCCAATGAAAATAGGGACGTCCTAAGGAAACGCAGGACATTCCAGGATTAAATCAGAAACCAGGACGGCTTCTGGAAATCCAGGACAGTCCCTGGTAAATAGGGACACTTGGAGGGTCTGCACTCGTGAGATCATGATCCCAGTTAATTGTTGGGGCTTCAGCCATGCAGAGCTGTCTTTAACCACAGACAATCGGTGCTTGCAGTTTGAAGCCCAAATGATCAGCTGATAGCCAGGACTGGGTTAATGGGCGCTGCCAATTATCTGATCCATGGTGTCTGCAAGCCCTTTATTTATTTACTTTCCCTGCCTCACACTTGATATCACACCTGATACTTCAGCTGGAGAGCATGGCTTTGCCAAACTGGCTTGGGGGCCAAGCAGAGAAGTCTGGTGGGCCTAATTAAACCTCTGCCCACCCTTGCTCTAACAGAAGGAGAGAGCAGGTCAATCGCTGAATGAGCTGCTTGGCTCTGTCAGCCAGAGAAAGAGGACCTCTGGCCCTTTACACACACAGCCCTGTGGATAGAGACGTGGAAACTGCTGAACTGGCTAGACTCGTTGAGATTTGCTCAGTGTAGCGGTTGGCTGGCTGATGTGGAAAAGGCTGGTAAGCACCGAGCTGTGAGCCTCTAAGATAATGTTTTGAAGAAGTCGTTGAGACCTCTGAAAACAGTGTCGTTCGGAGATGTGCCGATACACAGCCCTACCACACACCAGCTGTTTCTAATTGCTGAATAATAACTGCAGGATTCAAACATCACGAAACTGGGAAAGATTCCAGGAGGCACAGATGAGCTGATAACTTATAGAGAAACACAACAGTCAGTTTTATCAATCAGCTTCCCCTCTATCGCTGCCTTGGAATTTTTCGTGTTGTTTCAGGTTTCCTCATTTATTAGACACTGCCAAAGTTGAAGAAGGCAGGAGATGCAAGAGTGGCTGCAGATTGCTATGTTTCAGGAGATACAAAATGGGTCGAGTGTAAGTGCCAAGGAAAAGGCCTCCATCTCAGAGAATGCAGTTTGGAGCAGCCTCTCCCAACCTGTTGTCTTTCGGATGTTGCTAAACTACAGATCCCATAATTCCTGGCAATTGGTGCCATTAGCTAGGCCTGATGGGAGTTGGGGTTCCAAGAAGGAGAGCTCCAGATTTGGGACAGCTGCTTTGGGACATGAAACTCCAGACCCAAGACTACATACACAGTATACCTTCAAAGCACTTTCAAAGCATGCTTTTCCCCTCCAGGAATCCTGCGTACTGTAGCTTTCTAATTGTAACTCTGTGAGGGGTAAACTACATGTTCCCATTCCGCGGCATCAGCTAAATAAGTGAACCAGGTTGAACAAGATGTCCTGTTACTTTTGATGCAACACAGGAGTGGTTCACCCTCACCTGAGGACTGCATGCCAACTTTTGGATAGGGAGGCTGTAGTGGGTGGGCCAAAACTGGGTGGGACCACCCCAGCCTCTCACCTGCAGATCACCTGCAAGCAGGCTCAGAGGGCCATGCAACATTCTCCCCCAGCTGATTGAATTACAGTGGTACCTCGGGTTAAGTACTTAATTCATTCCAGAGGTCTGTTCTTAACCTGAAACTGTACTTAACCTGAATACCACTTTAGCTAATGGGGCCTCCTGCTGCCGCCGCGCCGCTGGAGCACGATTTCTGTTCTCATCCTGAAGCAAAGTTCTTAACCAGAAGCACTATTTCTGTGTTAGCGGAGTCTGTAACCTGAAGCGTATGTAACCCGAGGTACCACTGTATTGATCTTATGAGCTGAGAGGGAGCAATTTACATCCCAAACAGGGCAGCGAGTTGCAGGGAAAGGTTTAAACCTCTCTGTCTGCACCAGCGCTATGTCTACGTTAAAAAATAATAATTCTTCCCTCCTTTTAACATCATCTCCAAAAGCAGTGGGGCCAGAAAAATTTGCTGGGGTGGAGCATTGAACCAGGCCCCCTGGCTGGGGGTTGGCCACCACTGCTCTAACAGGCTATGTTGCCCTTTTGAAGGATGAAAGAGCACACCTTTTCCCCCTTAGAATGCTACATTTTAGTTAAAGGTTGTTGTTTTTTTTAAGCAGGAAGATTAAAAACACTTTCAAATATATTGGCAGTCGAATCAAATGCTGGACCAGTTCAGATCCATCAACACTTTTTAAACATACCATGTTTTGCTTCAGAATTAAAAGAAGAAAGAGTTGTCCAGCTTCCAGTTTGTCTGGAGTTCATTTAAACCCATCATTTTAAAGCTATGGATAAAAAGCTTGCTTCCCTCCTCCTGTCCAAATAAAAGTGAAATCATATGGAGATAAAGATATGGATTCAATGGATTCCGTTCAAAAAACTTTTCATGTATACATGCTTCTTTCTTCGTATATATCCAAAAGTAGGTGTAGCCTAAAATGCTTTGCGGGGGGGGGGGGGGGAGTGCACAGAGAGAGAGAAATTTTAACACAGAATCAGTTAATGTATGTGTCAAAACAATATAAGATACACAATTGTGCTGGAACTGGTTGTCCAATACAATTTTCTTCCCTGCCAGAAATCCCCTAACTTGAGCAGTGTAACTGTCTTCACTGGAAAAGGGAGTTCTCCTGATCACAGCAGAACACCTGGGAGGGTTTTTTTTTGGGGGGGGGTCTCACAATGCTGTGTAAAACCAATTTACCTTCAAAATATTAGTGTGAATTAAGAACTGATTATATATCCTCTTGCCTTGTGACAAAGATTTTGCATTTCATATTGCTTCAGCCACATCTCCTAACAGAATCGCAAAGAATATAGCAAACATAAAAGGTAAAGGTAAAGGGAACCCTGACCCTTAGGTCCAGTCGCGACTGATTCTGGGGATGCGGCGCTCATCTCACTTTATTGGCTGAGGGAGCCGGCGTACAGCTTCCGGGTCATGTGGCCAGCATGACTGAGCCGCTTCTGGCAAACCAGAGCAGCACACAGAAACACCATTTACCTTCCCGCTGGAGCGGTACCTATTTATCTACTTGCACTTTGATGTGCTTTCAAACTGCTATGTTGGCAGGAGCAGGGACCGAGCAATGGGAGCTCACCCCGTCGCAGGGATTTGAACCACCGACCTTTTGATTGGCAAGTCCTAGGCTCTGTGGTTTAACCCACAGCGCCACCCACGTCCCTATAGCAAACATAATCAAATACAAATAGGGAAAATAGGTGGGTGTTCTCTGAAATGTTGGATGGGCTCATCAATCCTGTATTAAGTTATAACACCATCATAATTTAAACTGAAGTAATAGAGGTGCTTGTGAACATCTACCAATTTTTACTTAAGCCACAACCGTCACAGGATTCTTTTCTTTCTGAAGTTTATGCAACACAGTCATAAGTTTATGCAGTCTTAACTACTGTCACCTTGTGTTTCATGGGAATCATTAGGAGAATTATTCAGGAAGTGAATGGTGAAACACGACACTTATCACAAGCAGGTTGCACAAATGATTTCACATAAGCATACCAGGATGCTAACATAGCATTAGATATGTAGTCCAGTATCATACAGACAGGGAATGGGAACATCTGTCTATTTTGATTTCTCACAGTGGTTTTTTCCAGTATTGCGTTCAGTTTGCCACATTCCAAATCAGTTGGCACTTTTTTTTAAGTCCTCACAAAAGTCTTTCAGCATTTTAATGTGTAATACATACATTTTTGAAAGGAATTATCACCAAGGAATTTAAATGTTACTTTCTCTAATATATGAATTTTTTAATGCAAGGTTTTGGAGAAAAGCAGCATAAAACATGGACAAGCACAAATTTCAAAGAATAACTGCATGTCATGTATTGTTCTGGAATGTGCACCTGCACTGCACATTTAAATCAGCATCATACCACTTTAAACAGTCATGGCTGCCCCCCAAGAACCCTGGGAGCTGTGGTTTTCTTAAGAGTGCTAAGAGTTATTAGGAAGGAAACCTCTGTTCTCCTCACAGAGCTATGATTCCCAGAGTTCCCTGGAGGAGGGATTGACTGAGAAACCACTCTGAGAATTGTAGCTCTCAGTTATGTAGGTGGTCTGCCAGAGAGCTAGTGTTCTTCCCAGTTGTGGGACAGCCACCGAGAATGCCTTCCTGTGAGTCTTTGCTTGGCACACAGATCTCAAGAAAATATCCCTAGTTTATCTCAATAGTCATAACTGTTCAAAACAGAGGAGGCAGTCTTTGAGATGCTGAGGCCCAAACCATTATGGTGTCAGGAGTGTAATAATAATTTATTATTTATACCCCGCCCATCTGGCTGGGCTTCCCCAGCCACTCTGGGTGGCTTCCAAAAAAATATTAAAATACTGTAATACATCAAACATTAAAAGCTTCCCTAAAGATGTCTTCTAACATCTGGTAGTTGTTGTTCTCTTTGACATCTGATGGGAGGGCGTTCCACAGGGTGGGCGCCAATACCGAGAAGGCCCTCTGCCTGGTTCCCTGTAACTTGGCTTCTCACAGTGAGGGAACCGCCAGAAGGCCCTCGGTGCTGGACCTCAGTGTCCAGGTAGAACAATGGGGGTGGAGACGCTCCTTCAGATATACTGGACCGAGGCCGTTTAGGGCTTTAAAGGTCAGCACCAACACTTTGAATTGTGCTCGGAAACGTACTGGGAGCCAATAGGTCTTTCAAAACCGGTGTTATGTGGTCTCGGCGGCCGCTCCGTCACCAGTCTAGCTGCCACATTCTAGATTAGTTGTAGTTTCTGGGCCACCTTCAAAGGTAGCCACATGTAGAGGGTAATCTGTGGTTGGCCTTACATTGCTGGACTACAAATCACATCATTCCCATCACTCCATGCTGACTGGGGCTGATGGGATTTGGAGTGCAACAAGTTCTCAAGCAGGATTTCCCAAACTTGGGTCTCCAACTGTTGTTGGACTACAACTCCCATCATCTCTAGCTACCAGGATCAATGGTCACGGATGATGGGAATTGCAGTCCCAAAACAGCTGGAGACCCAAGTTTGGGAAACCCTGATAGAGGGCCACAGGTTAGCTATCCCTGCATCATGGACCTTTCTTCTTTTAGAAAGGTAAAGTACAGGACCTTGAATAATCTGGTTGTAATGAAGTGGTGTGGCTCACAGGGGGTAGAAATCACTGTACACCATTTTACTATTATAGTGGTACCTCAGAAGTCAAACAGAATCCATTCCGGAACTCCGTTCGACTTCCAAAACCTTCAGAAACCAAGGCGCAGCTTTCGATTGGCTGCAGGAAGCTCCTGCAGCCAATCGGAAGCCCCAGCGGACGTTCGGCTTCCAAAGAATGTTCGCAAACCAGAACACTCACTTCCGGATTTGCAGCGTTTGGGAGCCAAACGGATGAGTACCAAGGCATTTGGCAACCAAGGTATGACTGTATATGGATTGAGAATGACAGGCTGACAATGTGGTCCCTTGCCACCAGAACATCCCCTATTCAGAACTTCATTTACTGCATTCATATTGTTTCTGGATCCAAATATTAATGGAATGTAATTGGGGAAGGAACCCACAGGAAATACTTTGTAAACTATCAAATGACTTTCATATTCATATGATGTGAACTAATTCTTTTCACTTCTAAAGATTGCTTCACATGCATGAGAATATTCATTCCCTAAGTGTATAGACATTTGTTTAATCCCCACATGAGAATCCTCTTGTGTGCCAATTTTGCTTATTATCAATAATAATGCAACACAGGAAATTATCCAGTAAATTACAGTAAATTACATGGTGTAGAATCACTTCATGTGATCTGCCCATGGGACTCACCAAAAATGTGCTTCTGTATAGGGGGGTTAATGTGCAAATATATTTTTTAAAGATAGAAATGAGAAATAATTCCTGACACTACAGTTATAGACATAGATACTTTATAGATATTTTGGGCATAGAGATTCTGTCAATTTTTCTACTGAAAGGCATTTTATATCAAACAAATAAATTATTTAATTTAGTGACACAAAAAAGCTAGAAGACATGGATTTTTTTTCCCTATGGGTGCTTCCAAACTGATGGTATTTTGGCATTCAGCTGCATATCAGAAAATCCAGGTTGCAGAATTAAAGTGGATTTGGCTTTCTTGTATAGCAAGCCCACTCCCTGCTCCAAAAACAGAAAATCAGAGTGATAGGGAAATTCAAACAATTGCTTTATGGGGTGTTGCATAACCTCTCCACAAATAAAAGATTAATGTCCAAGAAACAGACACTGTTGTATGATCGCCTCACAAATTTTGTGAAAACAAATCAGGATGAATTCTCTCTGGGAAGTTAATCTTGAAGATGCTTACATTTTTGAGGTACTGTGTTAGAAAACAGGTACAACTAGTTACACTATCAGGCAAATTTGTCTCCACTATGCACCTGCACTTGGTAGCCTGTGACAAGAAATGTGTGTGCATGTGGTTTTACTCTGTGCAGTTATAGATTAGGGAGAAATTGATCCAGTACACATTTAAAAGTATTGGCAGAGAATAGTCATGCATGTACCTGCCTCAGGACTGATGGTGATCACCCTACTTCAACAGTTATAGGAGGTATACTTGCCAAGTTAAAAGAGAGGGTACCAAAGGCAATGTCTTGCAGGCCAAGGCTTTGTGCCTACAAAGAAAACCGGGTAGAGGGTCCATGTGCAGGCTGTTTAAATGCCCTGGGAGTGGACCTGGGGGAAGCCTGCTTGCTTCATCAGCCCCACCCCCAAGGTCATCCCTGTGTCCAAGCCTGCCTGGCCAATCAGGCAGGCAGGCTTGGATCCAGCACCTGATAGGCGGAGGGGGCATCACACACACCCTCACCTGCTCAGGTAGGATCCCAGTGCCTGGAACTCCCTCATCTGGTCCTGTGGGCCTGCAATGCCACCACACCGAGAAGGTGTGCAGACTTCACAAACAATCTGATTACAAAGGGAGCATCTATGAGAAGATCAATAATGATGGATACGTTTCCGTAATCGATAGCTTTCCAGTCAACTACTGATCTTCCTTTGCAAAGTGCAGTTGCAGGAAACGGCTAGGGGTATGATGGGTTAGCCTAAGGTTACCAGATTTTTTTTTCAAAGAATCTTGGGACACTTTTTTTGTGAAAAGAGAAAAAAGTTATTTTAAAAAGGTTATTTAAAAATAATAATTAAGAAGTAATATCTTCTCTTCTTTGGTCTCCTCTGTTGCACAGCCTTCCTATGGGTCCTGGCCTGCTCTCTTGGAGCACTAGCCGTCGTGGAGAAGGCTCACGTCAGGCTTGGGCTCGGCCACGTGTCCTTGCCCTCCCGGTGCTCTCCAACCTCTATTCCTTGGTGGCGGTGGCAGCGGCGGCGTGGCAAGGTCGGGGCTCCCCTCTTTTTTTCTCCTTCCTCTTTCTCTCTCTTCCTTCTCCTTCTCCTCTCCTCCATCTCTCTGCGTCGGCTCCGGGGTTTTCCTGGCCCCAGAGAGCCGCTGGGCAGTCGGCCAGGTGGCTGTGCGCTCTCACTCCCAGCTTTATTTGGGTTGGGGGGGCAGAGGTTCCCCCAGTAGATGTGCCGAGCATCCCTGGTTCCCCCTCAGCAGTGGTGGCAGCAGCAGCAGTCATAGCAGCCCGGAGCCAGCCTGGTAGCACAGTTGGCTCTGGCTGGCTTCAGGAGATGCCCGCTGCCACGGTGCCCGCCATGTTGCCTCACCAGAAGTCCCCATATGATGTGTCTTGTGCCATTGAACCAATCACATAACATTCATTCCCTACTAATAAATCTACAACACTTAAAATAAAAATCCAGGGACATTGAATGAAATCTGGGGACAGATTTTGTCCAGGGACAGATTGCTAAATCTGGGGACTGTCCCCGCGAAACTGGGATGTCTGGTAACAGGTAATAGGTTAGGCCACGTTTTCCATTGGGGGGTAGCAAAGCACCTACATGTGTGTCATAGAATATGCCTTGGAGTGACACATTGTGTAGCTTGTAACTGCATCACAGGATTTAAAATAATTAATCCTAGGCAATAAGGGAGCATGAGATTTTGATCACGGCCACAACACATGGGGAGCTGAAGTTTAGCCCTCCCCACCCCAGCCGTGATGAAAATTACACTTTTGTGCTGCAATGAGTGATGGAAAAGAACAAGATGCTCCCTTTGTGGCAGTGGTGGCAAGGAATTTCTGCCCCACTCTGCATGATGCTAGGACCAGCCTTGATTGTGGACGGAAATTCCCTTCCTCATACCTAGGATGCAATTTTTCAAAATCTATATCCTGACGTGGCTCAAGCCATACAATTAACAAAACATATAGTTAGGCCACAAGATATTCAGTATGCTTTCTGATATGAAGAACAGCCTGCACAAGATGAAACGTTGCCAACTCTGTCATTTAATGATAAGCAAAACAATTTAAGACGAACACAGTAGAAAATGGCATTGTCAGTGGGAACTGATAAATTACTTAACAGCCAGTTTCCATCTTTAATTCTTGCTGTCACTTGGCTACATTAAATTACTCTCCCAATAGTTTCCATCTTTGATTCCTACTGCTGCTCTGAAATGAGGGTTGGAGAATAAAAATGATAGGAAATTCACTGCGTGTGATCAGAAACCATTAGGCTGTGTTTTTAATTGATGACTTGGAACAGAAATACGAATTCGGATGGTGCCAACAACCCCTTTTAGATTTTTGTTAGACCTATAAATGGGTGTGTTTGTGGGCAAAGATGCGGCTATGTGTGGATATGATGCATATATGGGCCGTTGCATGTACTATTTAATATATTGTTGATGGTGTGGTTTGAAAGCACATAAGCCCACCACCTTGCTGAAGCTTAAGCTGGTCAGGATCTGGTCAGTTCACCTGGGGACCGTGTGTATGCCATCTTGGGTTCCACAATGGGAAAAGGGCATGATCTAAATGTAAGAAAATAAGTAAGTGCCATGTAGGTTTGGGAGTGAGATGCAGACACCACCAGTAAGAGGGCAGCCTTAGTCTGACCAAAAATGCTCAGCCACCAGAAGTGGCTTACAGGTGGGGTGAAGCAACTACGCTAACTTCCTAGCAGGTGGGTTACTGTTGCTAATAGGGAGAGAGATGGGCAGGGCGGCAGGGAGGTTGGCATGGCAAAGCCAATGCAGTGCTCCTATAAGTGCATTTGCACCGTGCCAAGCTCCTTGCCACCTCACCTCTCCAGCTTCCAGTAAGCAACAGTGACCAACCTCCCACAAAGCTAGTATAGCAGATGCACCCCACCTGCTGAGCCACTTCTGCCAGCCACCTAGAAATATGAATCAAGGTTGCAAGTGTTCTCTTCATCTCTTTCTCCATGCTCTACCTTGTTGACACTCATTTGGGGTGAAGCTGAATGCCTTTCTTAGGAACAGCAGGTAGGAATTCACTCTGGGTAACAAGTGAGGGAATTCCAGCCTTCTGCTCCCCTGTTGGTACAAGCTGAAACTCTGCCTCTCCTCCTCTCCTACCTGGTGCTCACATTTTGTAGGAGAAGGTAGGGGGTCCTAAATGATATCCCATCCCCGATTCCTCCCAGTTTGAGCCATGCCATGTTTCTCCAGTAGCTAATGGGGGTCATCAAAAAAGATAAAGAGAGCAGGCCCACTTTGCTCAAACCTCTGTGTAATTCATGTACAGAACATGCGTGGGGTTCTTGAATAAGCAAAGCAATGCAGAGACCAGGTTACCATCCACATGAGACACATAGGCACAGAGGAACAAGATGAAGCATGGTGGGGGAGCTTGTATAGAGACAAGTCTATTCAAGAAAGTAGTGTGCCTTCTAAAACAGTACTATGAAGGCTATCTTCTAAGGGGCTGAGGGCTGGACCCATATAATTTGAACCCAGTGCTTAATTTTTCTGTGTGGTTGTCTTGACTGAAGCACTAAACCAGGCATGAGGAACCATTTTTGGTGTGAAGGCTGCATTCTCTTCTGGGCAACCTGCCATTGGCTAGTCTTGGACAAGGTCAGAAGAAATAACAATAATTGTATCTACACACCTCTGTCTCCATCCTCCAACCAGGCAAAGCAATGAGGTTTTATTAGAGTTCAAGGACACATTCCAGCCAGTTCCCCCACAAAAAACAACAACACCCACCCACCCAAGGAGGGTGTGAAACAGGGTTAGACTGGTGAGGAACATGTCCTGGGGGAAGTGGGTGTAGCTAAGGAAGGGGTGTAGTCCAGGGAGAGCTCTAAGGGCAAGGTAGGGAGGACTGGAGGACCACATCTGGCTCACAGGGCCGAGGATCCCAATCATTGTGCTAGATGAACCATAGAGTACTCATAAAGAACTACAGAGTACTCATTCAGAAGGAGAGATTCAGAGAGAGGCGGGGGGGGGGTTCCTTGTACAAGAGCTTTTCCCAGCTACTGATATTAATTCTCAGTTTTAGCTGATTTTTTAAATGCTAATAGTATGTTGTTAATCTACCATTTTCTTTTTAAATGCTCAGAGCAACTTAAAAAAGAAAAAAACATAACAAACCCAAAACAAATAAATAATATGCAATTGAACATACAGCTTGCCCTCTTCACAGCAGCAGTTTTTGGAAATATCCATTGTATTACAAGCTTATTGTTTTATTATCATTTCTAGTAAAGCAGAGTTGGCCTGAAATATAGATTTCTGAGGGGGGCGGGGACACCTAATCTGATAATGCTGATTGATCTGATAAACTTTACTTCCATTTCAGCTTTACATTGAATTAGTACCCACCAAGCGGGTTCTCAGAGCTGAGGTAAGCTCTTTCATTTTAATGCATATCATACAATTTCACCTAGAAACTGCTTCTAGAGTATGTCACACCAATACCTTAATCTTTCCTTTTTTTAATCACTGTGAGGTTGAACATTAACAAGAGACAGAATTATCACCTCATTTTATTAACTGCACCCAAGGAGAATTAACAGAGCATGCTGGCAGCTTTTTTTAACCTGACATTTTTCATTCCATTTACCTGAATTTTTCTATTAGATTTGAAATGTACATCATACTGTGAGGATACTTTTAAAAAATCTGGTCCCCTTCATAATTTTTGACAGAGTACGTTAATAAAAGCAAAGTGAAATACTATCCACTGGAAGGAAAACGAAAACGAAAACAAAGCATTCTTCCTCCTTTGCTGAAAAATTCTAACAATCCTTAGAAAAGGCTTAAAAGATTATTGTTTGATTCTGTAACCTGTTGTAACTGGGAGTGGGGGGGGGGAATAAAAAATAAATGAGTTTTGGACAAAGTGTCCAGACTGCTACTTTACCACAACATCACAACCTATTGTACTGTGCTTGCATCATAATCTGATGTAAATTGGATTCATGTACAACTTGTGGCTATACTCACACAAATTCTGACCTATCAAATTCAATGCAGCATGCCAGCCAATGGAGGATGGTAACAGTTTGACTTGGTAGAACTGCAATTTTTAATCTTGATATATTCACCATAATAGGATTTGGACAGCGCTTATTTAGTAGCGTGCACCATTCCTGTGCAGAGAGACTTTCCCTTTTCCTCTCTAATAAAACCAACCCATCAGTTATTCTCTGCACATTTATGTACAGGGAAAGAGCTTCCACATAAGAGGGTCCTGGTATGATTTTCAGACAACGCTGATGCCATACATCTTATTTAGAAATTAAGCCACACCACAGGACATACGTTTTGGAAGTCATGTATTGTTTACACCTAAACATCCACTGCCCAAAAGGCCTAAACACAAAATAACTTTTAAAATGTGAGGGAAACTTGCTTCCAGCTGCATGTGGTTTTCCTTCCCCACAAAATCAATTTAACCATTCATTATCCAAAACACTTCTTTTCTCTAAATTATAGGACAAAGTATCCCAACCAGTAGACCAGCAAAAAATGCCCCATTGTTTCATTGACACAGAGTTCCTTCCACCAGACTAATCACAATCAACCTCTGTTATGCATTTCAGGGAATATCTTCCAGGTTTGAAGGGAAATGTGGAGTCATTTCCAGGAGGCACGAAGCCCAATTTTTGCATTTTAGAAATTTGCCAACAAACTCACAAAAGGGCAGTGTAGAAATAACAGTGACAGTTTCCCACATTCCTAGGCATTCAAGATACATCTGCTGCTAGGGTAGGCGCTTGCTGGAAGCAGGTCCACACACTTTTCTGGAATTGACCCAGATAATAATAATAATAATAATAATAATAATAATAATAATAATAATAATTTATTTATACCCCGCCCATCTGGCTGGGTTTCCATCCTCATCTGTCCTGCCTCACCCAGCTGCTGCTGCAGCTTTTAATGAACGAATGTTGGGAAATGGTTACTGCAGAGTTTGCTGCTACAAGAGCCACCCACCATTTCTCCCACCTCCCAAGTCCCCAATTCAAAAAAATAAATAAATGCAAGATGATTAAGTAAAAATAGGTATTAATTATAGAAAGAGGCTCTCTGTTGCTTGCTTGGAAAGCCATAAAATAAATACTAGACATAAAAAAGCAGCTAATTGAAGTAGGAAATGCTTCCTTTTTGCTTCTCTGACCTTCGGGAAATAGCTCTGAGCATGCTCAGAATCTGTGTGTGATAGGCTAAGTGCTTACACATGGGAATGTTACTGAAGCGGGTCTGACTCTTCCCAAATAATGGCTGTGCATGTTTTCTCCCCAGCTTAAAGGCACCTGAGAAGAATCTCTTTCACACAGTTATACTTTTTGACTGGTGCAGAGAGCTGATTGGCCAGAAAACAGGCAATGGACAGAAATGCCTCTGTAAAGTTGAGGAAGTATAAGATTCTGAGGCTCAGGAAAATATGTGGCTTTTGAGATTCTGAGGAGAATTTTTCAAATATATATATATATATTGCTAGGCAATTTCAGCAGGAGGAGGGCTGTGTCTCCACTGATGCTGCCCATCTATAGAAATCTACTGAGGGCTCAATAAGGCTGTAGTTTTATACTGATTTACTTGGGAGTAAGCCCTACTCAAATCAAACTTGCTTTCTGAGTAGACATGGAAAGAGTTGCATTAGAAACCTCCTCTTTTTGCCAGGAGATTTTCAAACATGAGGCACTATTCTGGGAGGTGTTTATTTTACCTCAGGTAGGCCATATTAGTGTTTCTTCACATAATGGCATGTATGGAATCTGTGGCTGAAGAAACCCAATGGCTGCCGGAGGAAGACAATTTTGGTGTCTGAGGGGGGAAAGGTCAAACAGTGTTACTCCTTGATGCTTTAAAAATGTAGTGAACCATTAATTGCTTTCTTATGGCATTCTGAACTACAATACCACAGACAGGACCCTTCATTCTGTTTATTAGGAGGACGGTACCTGGGCAAACCCTTGAGGAAAATGGTGCAGGTTGAGGGGGGGAAAGGATGTTTTTCCAGAAGAAAACACCTCCTTGTTTGTTGCAAACACTGTTGATACAAGACTGGTTTAGCCTGGCCTCATTTTAAATGGACCTCAGGGCGTAGTTTGTGAAGGCAGATTCTGCTATGACATTATTGAAGTGGATCTAGACTTGATCATTGCTGGACAGAACACAGCTGTGGACCTCTGTGGAAGAAGGGTGAGGTAGGCATTTAATAAATCAAACAAAAATCCAACACACATTCTTGTAACTTAAGCTTTCTCATTTATTTTCCAAATGCAGGACAATGAGAAAATTTGCAGTAATACTTAGTGACCACTCCATTGTGTATCATTCTGTTGTGTGTGTGTACAAACTCTTGCTGCCCCAACATTGAGGATAAAAACTTTAAAAAAACAACCTTTATGTAGATGAACATAAAGCTTAAGTCAAGAAATAATAACCACAGTGCTTTCTCTGAAGAGATAAAATGTAATATGCCTAACAGAGGTCCTATCTGCAGTATACATTTAAAGCCGCCTCATAACACTTTACACAGTCATGGCTTCCCCCAAGGAATCCTGGGAAATGTAGCTTGATAAGGTTCCTGAGAGTTGTTAGGTGAGCTCTATTCCCCTCACAGAGTTACCTCACAGCCTCTGACAATGGAAGCTCTCAGCTTCCAATTCTCAGCACCATTAACAAACTACATTTCCCAGGATTCTTTGGGGGAAGCCGTGAGTGTTTAAAGTGGTATAATCCTGCTTTAAAAGTGCGGATGGGTCCAAACACAGGTAATTATATCTATTTATTTTGCTCTGGTTACCATAATTCACACAGCAAAAATGTTATTTCACGGTATAGTGAGTAGTTTGAATGGTGGGCAGGATTTGATCCTGCAGAAGAGGAAAACTAAAGGAGAAACCATGATGTTGGACTGACATCCAGGCAAACCTGTCAATCAGAGCAAATGTTTTGGATTGTGGGATTAGTCACAAAGTTAACCTTGTGCCTTAGGTTTGCTTATTGACCTAGAAACCTTCATTTATTTATTTTTTTAAGTGCAGTCTTACACTTATGAGGTTCACATTTCTGATTATTACACAGAGCCTTGGGTCACTTGTTGTTGTTTTTCTGGCATGAACTAACTGCCCTGAGACCTCTGGGTATAGGGCGGTATATAAATTCCATAAATATTAATAATAATAAGTCATGCCTCCACTGCCTGTTGCTTTATTATCTGGTCTTTGGTGGAGATGCTGGGATTGAATCAGGAACCTTCTTCATGCAAGGCAGATGCTTTGCCACTGAGCTATGGCCTTTCCATCCTCAAAGATTTCATTCTAAAGGAGCTGAGCATGAACAACTTTTCTTTAGTCAACTGGAGCTTTCGGAGCAGTTCAGGTCACTGGAAGGACAATAATAGCATTGGTGTTTGAATGAATGAAATGAGCTTCCCCTGCTCCCAGCCCTGTTACAGTGCCATCTGCCTCTGGACAAATATTGAGATTCCATTCCGAATGGTCACTAAATTTTTGGAAGCCATTCTGTACTTAGGTGTCCTCGATATTACATTCTTTTTCTCTACGTCTTAGAAGTTCCAGTTTTAACATTCATCTCGGACTTGCATGTAAGCTGAACAGAGTTTGATGCACGTCTGGGAAATTTGCCTTTTTGCTCACACAGGGGATGATTCAAGTGTACAGCTGTCACAAACTGTATTCAGGATCTACTTTGTGAATTAACTGTCTGTTGCTGAATTCTCACAATAACAGCCAATTAGGAGCACAAAAGAGAAGTGGCCTTGGGATATGGGCCTTGAGTCAGAAAGACATAGTACAGCCAAAGATCACAGAATAGTAAAACGGGATTTAAAAATATTGTGTGAGTTTTGAGAGTAATATTTTACATTTCTGGTATGTACAGCAGACTCAGATGACATCTGATACAGCATGGTGAGAGGGCACCAGAATCTAGAATTGGGGGTCCATAAAAGCAAACCAATGAGTGATTCCTCACTTCCCAAATCATTACGAGTCCCACTTAAATCCTTTGGATGTGACTTGTAAAGAATTTGCAGTGCTATTATGGTCCTACTACTTCACGCATGTCTCCCCTTTCTGCTTAAATGGAGGCCTTGTTAGAGATCTCAAAAGTGTGTCCTCAATTTCTTCCTCCCTCCTTCCCTGTCTGGAACAAAAACATTTGTCCCTAAGATCAGCTTCCATACCGGGGATTGGAAAATGGTTTAATGTAACACTTGATTCTTTAAAAAGGGATCCAAGGGGGATATTGGAAATTACAATGGGGGGACCCAGTTTTCTGAGTGCATGTTCTGGAAGTTGGGCAAAAGGGGCAGTACAGGATTCTTATTGGTGTACCAACCTCCCCGCTTCACCAAAGATTCCCTGCCTGAGCTGGTTCAGGTCTTGGCGGATGTTCTCCTGGAGACACCTAGTTGGGTTGTCCTAGGGGATTTTAACATTTGCGCCAACACGACCTTACAAGGGGCTGCTTGAGACTTTGTGGAAAGCATGGCCTTCATGGGGCTGTCCATGAATAAGTTTGGCCCAACCTATGCCATAGGCCTGGTGTTCACCTCTATGGATGTGGGTGATCTGACATTAAGTAAAAGTGAAACAAAAGAAGTGCCATGGTTGGATCACTTCCTGGTGCAACTAGACATTTCCATGACCCTTCCCCTCCACAGGGTTATGGGACTGATTTGGATGGTCCACTTAATGGATCCAAATGGTTTCCAGAGAATGGTAGGGGGTGTTTTACCCCATGTTGATGGCCTCTCAGCCAATTTCTTGGTGGCCCACTAGAATGCGGAGTTAACCAGGGCTATCAACAGTCTGGCTCCAAAGCACCCTCTCCAATTGCATGGAACCTGGATGGCCCCGTAGTTTCCCCCAGAGCTGAGGGCGATGAAGCAATTGCTGAAACTGCTAGAGTGCTGGTAGCAGAAAACTCATTCTGAGTGAGAATGAACATGGGTTAGAGCTCAACGTCGAGCCTACCAAGTGGCAATAACAACAGCAAAGAGGACTTTCTCCAGTTGTCATTGGACTACAGTTCCCTTCAGCTTCAGCCAACATGGCTAGTAGTCAAGGATGTTGGGGGTTGTAGTCCGTCAACATCTAGAGAGCATCACTCAAGTTAACCTCTTTATTGGATGCACAAATCCAAGCTGAATTTCACCAAGCAAGGCTCTCATTTTGCATCTTAATTTGACACATTTCCCACTGTGCTAAGTCTTCAGAACACTCATCATCATAAGAGTTTCACATCATGAATCTATACGGTTTGTTGCCTGATTTTCTCCTCCAACGATGGCTGTGGTGCTGTGTACAGCTACTCGGGAATAAGTCTAACCAAACTCCATGTGATTTAGTTCTGAGTAAATTTGTATACATAGCATCTCTGTTTCTCTCTCTCTCTTTCTCTGTACAAGCAAAGCTGTACCATCCCGACTTCCCCATCTGTATGTTTTCATCACTTCCAAATCAGCTGTCTGCATGTACAAAGTTGCTTGAATTATTATCTTACCCAGCTGTTTTATTTATATATATATTTGCATGCTCCTTCTGACAACTTTGTATAGTAGCAATTTGTTTTTTTCTCAAGCAGCCACTCTTTTCAGTGTGACAAATAATGAGCCCTTTGTCAATACATTCCAAGTGCAATAAAGTCCCTGTTGGTGCGCTGGGTGATTCTGACGCTGTGCTTCAGCTGGGTTGATTACAGCATTTCAAAATGAGAAAAAAAACACGGTTGCTGCTGTAACACCCAGATCTGTGCCTCACGCATGCAATGGCAGGAAACTGAGTTTTAAAAACCCAACCCTGATGCCTTGTTTTAGCTTTGTATTTACTTACTTATTTTTTTACATTTTGTCTCCTTCCTGTTACTTTATTCTTCACCCAGTAGCACACTGGGAAAGAATCATGATTACATTTTACTGGAATTTTATACACCATTAGCAAGCTGAGCTCTAATGAGCAGATAGCCACGAAAGCTCCATATTCGTGACTGCATTTTAATTAATTTACAGAACCTGGTAACAATTATGACCTGTACATTTTAAGAAGGCTGTTAAACTTTACATTTGCCAGTTGAGAGTTTTTAAAAAGCTAAGGCAAGGCAGATTTTAACACTAAGTGGTTTCCTTCTTTAAAAAATAATGATGATGAATGTGGAGAAATGCAAGTCAACAAGAACTACATTAATATTTGTTGTCATAAAGTGCTAACAGAAAAAAAATCACTTGATTTTTCTATGTTGATAATTAAGTACTGTTAATGTTGTTAGGTATTATATTTGAGTCTGTTACATTGCCCCTTGTTTTTGGTTTTGCCATTGGAAGTTGTTATAACAGTCCAGTCTGATAATTGTGTTCTGTTGGGGTTCTGTACCTTAACTTATTGCTTATTTGTTTATTGCACTGGTGGTGGTGGAAATGTGGTTTAGGCAAGCTAGAGAGCCAACAGGAAGAAGCACTAAGTTCAGGGCAGGTTACCCTCAGGCAGGGGACACAATGCAGCACGCCAGGCAATTTTTTTGTTGTTGACTAAGCAATTGGGGTGGACATGAGGGAGCAGATGCTTCAGAAACCTTACCTCTTACTTTCCAATCAACAAAATGGCTGCCTCTCTCTCTTTTACACAGGTAGGTAGCCATGTTGGTCTGCCATAGTCGAAACAAAATAAAAAAAATCCTTCCAGTAGCACCTTAGAGACCAACCAAGTTTGTTATTGGTATGAGCTTTCGTGTGCATGCACACTTCTTCAAAATGTGTTCTGAAGAAGTGTGCATGTGCACAAAATCTCATACCAATAACAAATTTAGTTGGTCTCAAACCTAGACAGCATCTTAAAAAGCAGAGACATCACCTTGCTAACAAAGGTCCGTATAGTTAAAGCTATGGTTTTCCCAGTAGTGATGTATGGAAGTGAGAGCTGGACCATAAAGAAGGCTGATCGTCAAATAATTGATGCTTTTTAATTATGGTGCTGGAGGAGACTCTTGAGAGTCCCATGGACTGCAAGAAGATCAAACCTATCCACTCTTAAGGAAATCAGCCCTGAGTGCTCACTGGAAGGACAGATCGTGAAGCTGAGGCTCCAATACTTTGGTCACATTATGAGAAGAGAAGACTCCCTGGAGAAGACCCTGATGTTGGGAAAGATGGAGGGCACAAGGAGAAGGGGATGACAGAGGACAAGATGGTTGGATAGCGTTCTTGAAGCTACCAGCATGAGGTTGACTAAACTGCGGGAGGCAATGGAAGACAGAAGTGCCTGGTGTGCTCTGGTCCACGGGGTCACGAAGAGTCGGACACGACTAAACGACTAAACAACAACAACAACAAGGTGCTACTGGAAGGATTTTTTTCTATTCTGTTTCTCTTTTACACAGATAGCTGTCAGTCAATGCCAAGGGAGGGTGGAAGGAAGCTTGGGACTAGCTATTCCCTTCTCCCTAAAACCTCTCCTGTGAGAAACCCAGGCCTTTCTATACATGCTATTTATTCCTTCTCCTAGCAGATGGGTTAGGGTGGCAAATTAAACATCACCAAAAAGGAGGGAAACCCTCCCCCCCCCAAAAAAAGAGGGCAGTAGAGGACACAGCTTAGCATCAGATTTGGATAGGCTCATTTATAAAATAGATGTAAATTTTGGTGTTCAGGATGGTGTATAGGGAATGCCACCCATTTTATCCTAATGGGCTAAGAGATTGTATGTGGTCCAAAGTCATGGCTGAGTGGGGATTTGACTCCAGTCTCCCAAGTCCTGGTCCAGCATTCTAAGCACTATTCCACAATGAAATAGAAATAGAATGCCCTGCCCATTATGGGGAAGACCGAGACCAGGTGGGTGGGTGCGCATGCTGAGTTTGCTAATTGTGGGCTGGCACAAATTCAAGGTCCCTGTTATCCCTTCTTAAACTGGAAGGCTTTTCAAACAGGTTGACTCCTTCAAATACGGAACTGTCTGGTGCAAAGTAGAACACTTGGCCACTATAGCCTAGAGCTGGTGACCCCAAAAGCAACATACCACGTCTTGAGGTGTGGGCTGGACCACTGTTGGATTCCGCAGCACATCCCCCCACCCCACTGATATGACAAGAGTTTCTGCCCTCTATGGAAAGAGAGCAGAATTGCAGCCTAAAAGGTTCTCAAGGAGATTTGGAACATTTCATAACTCATGCCTATTTACTTAATATGCTGCATAAAGGGACGCTGGAAACTACATTGGGTGAGAGGGGTTACAAAGGCAGAGGAAGGGGGTGGAGAAGTATGTCAGTCCTCCAAATCTTGAGTTTCCTGTAGTCGTTTTTGTTTTTATGTATGGAAGTTTACAAGCAGAGTGACATATTTTTAGCAACAGCATACAGCATTGCCAAAAAAGTATAGAGAGCAGCTTCCAAGTAGATGAAAATAAGCTGCTCAGCCCTTTGATGTGACTTCACTGCACACAAAACATACAGATAAAAGGCTCTCTTACTGTTTATTATGGAATTAGTTGGGCAAAAATTAGAAACCCTTGGGATATACTCAGATCTTTGCCAAACTGTAGCTCGTCAATCCTTTCTTTTTTTACAGTAGGAAGAGATTCAGCAAAGAGATTTAGAGCTGACAGGTTCCACCATTGTGTACAAAAGATCTCTCTACAGCAATAGGCCTAAGACTGCTTTGGGGCATGGACTTTCTAATTCCCATTGAAGGTTCTAAGTTAAAATACAAACCAGAAACCATTGCTTAGACCTCTTAAGACATGTTTGATGGTTCCTACCACTCTTGCTTCTGTGGTTCCTCTCATGCTGGTAAAGCAACACCCGAAGCAGCCTTCTTCCATCTTGGGACCCCAGCACCAACATCACTTGCTGCCATGACGCCTCCTCAAAATTGTTGCGTTCCTGTAGGACTGAAAATGAAAATGAGATAGTACTTCTCTATTTTAACTCCATGGGGGGGGGGAATCTTTTGATAAAGGTTATCTCCATCAAAACAAAAACACAACCAAGCAAGCAATAGAACTTACTTCAGAGAAAATATATTTCTCTACCATTCAAGTTTAGATTTTCTGAAGACCTGCTGTGTACTTCAGCTGTCTGAAGTACAGTGGGACCTGGGTAGGCATATGATCTAAACTCTTTTTGATGATGGCACTCCAACTATGCAACTGAAATATACTCGGAGTTGAGAGTGGATTTCATACTCTTTATTCAGCTCATAGTGGTGAGGAGGAATGAAAGTCCCCTCAAAGTATCTGCTTTATATACATTATTTACACAATGGGCTGCACGTGATTGGCTAATTCAGGAAATCTCCTGTAGGCCAATCAGGTTGTGGATTCACTTCCATCTGGAGCTGGGTTGGGTGGCTCCTGCAGACCAATCAGACTGCTGCATTTTGGATCCTATTCAACTCTGTACATAACAGCAACTTTGTTCAGGAAAGCTCACCTGATCATTTTGTGGGTTGGTTAGAACTGTTCTCCAGGGTAAATGCCTTTACCTGTTGTTTTTACTGAAGGTGAAGTTTTTGCTCTGTTTATAGCTCTTGCCTTGTGTCCCGTCCCCTCCGCCAATCATGAATGTTTAGGATTTGTCAAGAGTTACTGACATGAAAGTGCAATTGACGACCTTTTTCTTTTTAAAACTTCTTTTTGATCCCTATAGCAAAATAGCTTTCTGAGAAGTAGTTTAGCACTTACAACCATACTTGTGAAAGCAGCAGAATTGTAGGTTAAAATTTCAAACGCAACATGTGTTTGTGGGATTACCAGAGAGGTAGCAAATGCAGGATGGTCCAAATGGCCATGCACTCTGGGGGTCTCGCTGCCATTGAAACATTGAAATGTACCTTATAATACATGACGTTTGGACCACCCTGTATATTCTATGACACTTAATTGTTTCCTATTCCACACTCAAGCGAGTGAAACATGATTCTCAGTAATCTCTCTGACACCAGACATACAGGATCTGCAGTTCATGATGGTGCAATTATTTTACTGCATGGAGGTTGGTTGATATTAGAAGAATCCTACATGCATGAAACATCTGCAGGCGTGAATAATAACCAAAGTACCCTTGCTTATAGAGAGCTAAAGCGCAGTCTTCTTTTTTTGAAACCTTTTGTGCATATGCATCTTATCTGCATCTTTTGTACATGCAGATGAAGCAAAGATGAAACAGACCAAACCCCTAATTATTTGGAGTTTTTTGCCTCCCCAAATGGAGCAATTCGGTGCAGGTTGTACCCTTTTCCATAGCTATTAGTTTTGTTGTGGTTGGTATGGGGTTGGCATGCTATTTTAGTTCTCCTTGTTTTATCTGACATTACTTGCTTAATAAAGCTTTTTAACCCGCCTTTCCAATGTAGCGCCACAGTGATGCACAAATATTTCAGCATAGTATAAAAATCAACATTACCAGTAGCGTACATCACATACAACACAGGCATATTATGTTTCTGTTTGATAGCAAACATTGCTGAAATGTTTTTAAATTCGCCAAAGCCTCATGGGGAAGTCGAATTCCCCGAAATGTTCTACTGGATGGCACAGCAGGTGTCAGAGAAGAAACATCTCATTATCACCCAGGCTTAGGCCTGATTGTGCCATTTCAGAGACAGGAAATGCTGCGTGTTTGTCTGTGATTCTGAAATTTAGATGTAGTGCCCCCTCCCCCGCTTCAAGCCACCAGATTATTTTAAGTATGTTTATCCCAATGTGCTGGTATGGGTAGAAAGTTTGACAGACACCAGGATTCAAATGGCTAACTCAGCTGGAAAGCATGATGGGTAACCTAGGACTACCTCTCAGTGTAATCTGTCTCACAGGGTTGTTGTAGATAAAGGAGAGAGGGAGACCCTTTGCTCCTTGGAGGAAGATTAGGATAAAAACTTAATATCCACAGATCTGGTTATTCCTTTTGGAGAAGAATTGCATGTCTTAAAAATGGAAGCAGGGGCATTTCTGTACATTAAGGATGTAGTCAGAATATCTGTGAAACGCCCACATTTTGTGTTAAGATCTTGAGAAGAAAAGCTTAAGAGAAAAGCTGTAAGGTTAAAAGGATGCTGTTCAATGGTGTGGAATGAGATAGTCACTTGAAAGAAAGTCTGGATGGTCTCCCTTTGTAATATTGTGTTTATATTTACATTGTATAGAATATTGGTATTGGTATCCATTACTGTATAATAGAGAACATTTGTTTACATTCCTCAATAGCATTTAAACACACTTCTAAAAGTTATGCTTTTAATTGTAGTTGGAAAATGCTACTTTGAAAATGCTATCCTCACTATTAAAAAACAACAACAACAACTTCCCCTATTTGAATGTAGGTTATAAATTCCAAGAATTTCCCTCCTTTGCCAAAGTCCTTTTCGTGCAGCACATCTAACATAGAAACATGTGTCAGGATGCATAATGTTTCAATTACATACCCTGCAGCAATGTTCTCTCTGCAAGAAAAAAAAATCTAAATTGTAGATTCAATGGTAGATTTACTTTTTCTTCCTTTCCTTTGTGCTTTGTCATTAGCTGGTTGTCTTGTTCTAATTTTTTAGGACTAGAGCGTTCATACATATGAGTAGACAAGCAGGAGGGAGTATGTCTATGTCTATGTCTATGAACTGGGGGGAAATGGGTTAGGTCTATGGCAAGACCATGTGGCTCTTTTCTGAAAGAACATGGACGATATCTAACATTAGTCATATTCAGAGTAGTCCCATGGGTCTAAATCAATGGGCTGAATTCAACACGGTTAACTGTTCAAGGGGAAATACATTTGCTCACAAAATGAAACTTCCCCTCCCTCGCCTCTGCCTGTGCCACCCCCCGAAATCTGCTCCAGAGGGTTGAGGGAACCCTCTGGAGATGCGGGTAATAAATGGGGGGAGAAGAGTGGGGAGTTATGTTGCACAAGCAGAAGTCATTGCACTTATTAAATGACTTGCTTGGATAAAACCCAGTAAACTTAAGTAACTTCAGTCCATTGATTAAAATGGAGCTGCTCTGAGCAGGACCCCAATGAGATGGGCAGCCTGGCATGGCCTATGAATTGCTGAGGAGCCTTGAGAGGAGAGTGAGGGCAACCATAGAGAAAGCAGTTCAGAGAGAGGAGGAGATGGAGGCAGAGGTGTGGGCAGGTGTTCCAAGGGCTACAAGGGAAGGACCACAAGTGCTTCTCCCATAGATTTGTAGTGGTAGACTAGCATAGATGGTCTGATCTGCGGGTTTACTTCGGGCGCTATTCCCCCCCCCCCGCCCCACCTGATGGAATTGAGAGCTGCAGATGGAGCACGAGAGAAAAGATACAGAACTGCAGCAGCATCTTCGTAGCTTGGACTTCGTTTTGTGCGAAAAGTGGTTGCTGCTTGTAGTTATTTAATTGCAGCGTTTCATCAGCTGGTGTCTTGAGCAGCAACCTCTGGAAATGAAGGGCTAAAAACTGGCGCTGCTCTCCAAAATTATCTGGTCCCTTTTAACTTCGTATTTCAGCTGGTTGGCTAAAATCCCTTATTTTGGCTGCTGGTCCCTTGTTTTCAAGGCTGCTGGTCCCTTATTTTCAAATCTGTAAGTTGACAGCTATGTACCAAAGGAGGGGGTCAGGTTGTGCCTTGGCCAAAGGCCTGGTGGAACAGCTCTGTCTTGCAGGCCCTGTGGAAAGATGTCAAGTCCCGCAGGGCCCTAGTCTCTTGTGACAGAGCATTCCACCAGATCGGAGCCACAGCCGAAAAAGCCCTGGCCCTGGTTGGGGCCAGCCTAACCTCTCTGTGGCCCAGGACCTCCAGGATGTTTTTGTTTGAAGACCATAAGGTCCTCAGTGGGACATACCAGGAGAGGCGGTCCCATAGGTCATCATCATCCCATAGGTTATCATCATCACCACTATAACTTAAGTTTTCATTACTCCTGAGAATCCTTAGAGCCATGACAGTGGCTTACAGCAGGAAAATGCACACAACTGCAACGTAAGAAAAGTAGTCATAAACAAGAAATATAGCATAAAAATACACAACCAAACTGAATCATTTCCACATAAATCACAAGAACTAAAATAAAGATACAAAAAGCAGGGGGGGGCCAAACAACACCCCAGCCCATGAGTCTGTTTGGCAGCCTCAACTTTTGTAGCTGAAGTGAGTAATGGCCTCCTCCTCCCAGGCCAGGTGGGAAAGGCCTGCAAGGCAGGGTGCAGGTCTCCCAGGACTCAGAGCTAAAATATTCTCAGTAGCCTGTTTGATGTAATGTGAATCTGTAAATAATGTTGTGAATAAACTGAAGTAAGAAGTTATGGTAACAAGGGACTGCATTTCATTAAAACACTAAGAGTTCAATCCAGTTCACTCTGGATACAGAGAAAGCCCTGAAGATATAACTGATCATCTCCTCCAGCATAAATCATGATCGTGAACTGGCACATTAGATTTTGCCTGGCCATGGAGATTAGGCTCAAAATTCAAATAAGATTATCTGTTTATTGTTGCGACTTCATTCCATACTGATGGGAATATGACAGAAAAAGTTTAGCTTTGTTTTCTTTTAATTAAAATTAACATCAGGCACCAACCTCACCCTGAATTTCCAGAAGTAATGGATATGATTTTAAGCCAGTGGTCTCCACTGTCTTCAGTGAGCATTGTATAGCCCTTGTTCATGCCTGTGAATTGTTATTGATGCTTTTGATGAATGTAGCCAAGAAGAGATCTGATTGTCCTGCCGAGTCAATGTCAAAATAGGTCTGTTTTCCCTCTACTCAGCCTGTTTTTAGCACACCTTTACACAAAAGTTATAGATCATGAAATGCCTTTTTTACTTATTTTTATCTCCATACATTTTTCCTTTTTTTTTAGCAGACACCATAGTTCTTCTAGGGCAAAATATATGGCTTGCAATATATGCTACCAGCTCTCTGTGCCTAATTTGCTGGACTATCACAAACTCCTGCCCTTTCCTTTCTTTCCTTTTCCAAGTCAGAATGTTTACTGAATTGTTGCAAAGGATAAAAGGTTTACTTTACAACCACTTAGTTTTCAAAGTGGTAGGTTAATAGAGATTCCCAGTAGCTAAAAATCTGTTGAGCTGTTTGTTGTATCTTTAATGCCCCAGTGCCTTCCCAGTAGGGATTTATTTATTTATTTCATTAAAATTATATACTACCGATAGTAAAAAGGCTGAACACACAGAGACTTCATTGTGAGATGGGGTAGAAATTCAGTTTGGTTTAGATTTTAATGGGAATCCTAGCTAATTCACACTATTCCAAAACAACATGCAACCTAAGCGCAGCTATCTTTTGCAAATCACACTTTTATGAATTTTGTTTTGCAATTCTTCATCCGAAGCCTATGTTCAAGAAATGTGTATATTAGGAGGAAGTATGTGTAAGGATGTCTATATTAGTGAAACTTGCATGTAACTCATTATATTACCCAAAAAATGGCTTTCAAAAAATGAGCATGCCAGGCAACATTGCATACACAAGATTTATATATAAGGAGAAGTTTCCACTAAAATGCTGGTATATTTTCATGACGTCTTAAAAAAGAAAAAAGAAAAATGATGGGGAAATAGAGAGAGCTGAAGTTAAGCCTGTGGAGATGAACAAATGGGATAAATTGACAGACTCATCCCTCCCTATTTCCCAGTTTCTTTTTTTCAGATAGTTGACATTTATCAATTGAATTGCGAAGTCACAGAGAATTCAGAACCATTCAATAACTGCTGAGGAGTAGAGTTGGGTACAATATTAGTGCTGTTGGTGTGAGGTGAGCAGGAGCTTAGCTCATTTGACAGGGAGAACAACAGAGCCAAGAGGGAGAAAGATCCTTTGTTGTATTGATAGGCTGGTCAGAGGGAGGAAATCTCATGCAGGAGTTAGATACAGGAGGTGTTTTGGGAATGGGGTGATTGCCTAGGGGACCTAAATGGTTCAGCAAACTGGATTTCACATTCTGGTTTAAAATAATCAGCAGGACCCTAATATAATATTCATGGCGTAGGACCCTCGTACCTAAGAGACCGCCTCTCCTGGTATGCCCCACAGAGGACCTTAATGTCCATAAATAGCAACATCCTAAATTAGCCTCAACCAGAGCCAGGGCCTTCTCAACACTGGCTCTGGCCTGGTGGAACACTCTGTCTCATGAGACCAGGGCCCTGCTGGATCTGATTTCTTTCCGCAGGGCCTGTAAGACAGAGTTGTTCCACCAGGCCTTTGGCTTAGAATCAGTTTGATTCCCTCCCCCTCTTTCTTTTTCCTTTCTCCTCCTGTGAAGAGGCTGCATCCTAATGTTTTAAAGTTGAATTTTAATCTTGTTTTTTTAAAAAAATTATATTTTAATCAACTTGTTTTCATTATTGTTTGCTAGCAGCCCTGAGCCCGGTCTTGGCTGGGGAGGGCGGGGTATAAATAAAATTTATTATTATTATTTATTATTATAAAGAAAATTCATCTGAAAGAGATACTGGAACTTCTGCTTTGTGGAGTGAAAACCTGTCTTCATCTATGGAAGTCTTCCTGTTGGCTTCACTGGGGCAGAATGAGGCATTTGGGTGAACGGTTATGTTGTACTGAGTCCCAGCAGTACAGATGAGATCACAGTGTCAAACTTTGCCCCATCTGTCCCTTCCAGCTGAACGTTTCTCTGCCTCTTCCTGGAGCTGCTCAGAGCATCTGACGTCAATGCCAAAAAAGGAGTTGCATGTGGCTGACAGATTTTCTTAAAGGATAAGTGACTCATAAGGGTGTTGGGGGATACAGCCTAAAGAGACTGGTACAAACTTAGAAATGTATGGAGACAAGTTGTGAGCAATTTCAGACTGTATTCCTTTGCCGTGTTGCAATAATCATTGCAATTAGCCCAGTGATTGATAAAGGTTCTGATGTCTGAAGCGACCCAATTCAATCATGTAGCGAATTCTAGGAGCAGCAAAAGATTGTTGTGTGAATCCCAGTAAAGACCAAGAAGCAAACATATAATTTACTTCCTTTGAAGAAGAAGCACCTGCTGTTCCTTTTGATATTCTGGAAAAGACAGCTAGTAGTAAATCCATTTAAGATGTAGATCAGTTTGTTCTGTATGTGTCACTATACCAGTGGAATAGACTAGGGAAAACCTTTAAATTTCTTTAGTGGGCCTTTCTGCTTTCCAAAATCCCAGAAGTGAATCATCAAGACATTTTTCTCCGAAAGCTGATACATAATTTTCTGCAGTTTTCACTTATTATTGTACACTGTTGTTGCATGTGTCAGCCCAAATCATTGTTGCACATTTGACGGAACTGTGCGACAAACTACTTTCCCCTTTCCTGGCAGTTCCAACATACCCATGTGCCACCCTGTGCTATCTCTTAACTAGGGCACTTACCCATATATGGAAATTTGCAGTTTCCACAGAAGGTATGGAAGATCACAGCTACTTGCAGCATCCTAGAATCACCTGGGCACAAGTCCTTTTGGTCGGGTTTCAAAGAGTGATTTAGAGATGCAGAAAAATAATGCTCTGAAGGCCATTTTCCCATCTGCTGCCCTCGGTATTTTGAGCACAAAATACATGAGTATCACAACAGTTGTGAATGAGGCATCAGTTGCTTTAAAAATTAAGTGTCTCTTCAGACTGTTCAAAATCAGCTATCAGGGAAAGAAAAGAATTAGTATGCCACATCACAGTGGATGCAAAACTCAGTTGCTTTATATTAAGATCACAGAAAGCTCAATCTGCCTTATACCAGGTGAGACTACACAGTCTTCCAAGCCCCCAAATTTATCCCTTGCTAACTTGACCGTTTTAACTAGAAATGCCAGGGACTGAATCGAATCTTTTGCATGCAGGGTGTTGTGTTGTGCCATTACCCAAGTACAATATATGAAGAGTGAAGCAGCCATAAAATAGATTATTATATTTCTGTATAGAAAACAATCCTTTGGAAAACATCAGATAAAACATATACCATAAACAGGCCAATAATGGTACGATTGTGAAAGATATATCTTCTTGCTGATAACTTGGATAATCAGCCTAACATAGATTGCATTAATCGTATCTTATAACAGTCACAATTTTAAGGGGGCAGGGTAGTCAAAACTATTCATAAAAAATATTAAAAGTAAACTACTTTTCTTTCCAGATATATTATCTTTTGTGTTTTTGAAAGTGGTTGTTTCATATGAGATGAAAATCTTGTTTTCAACATTTTAAAAATTACTCCATGAAATATCTGTTTCTAAATTATAAATTAATGAAAGTTATGGTGCTTTTTTCAAGAAGGCTTTTTTTTGTCAGAAGGGGAGAGGTCCGTTTTTGAGCAAACCTGATTCAAATTTAATGCTATTTTATTTTTATCATTTTGCTACTGCTCACTGAGCAATAAACATCATCTGATGAACCGCCTTTGTAAATATTTGCCCTTGTCTTTTAACAATTGTCTTCCGGTTACGTTGGGGCTTTCTAGGTTGCTTGCCTCTTCTGCTCAGTTAAGAATGTAATGAAATAAGGCATTCACAAACATATTTACAGCGTGTTTCCTTTAGAAGGGAAGAAAGCACCCACAATATATATATATTTAAAGGGCAACAAAATCACTCATTTGAAAAATACTTAAGAATATTTCCCCCTGATTTGAAATCTTAAAAACAATCCTGAAGCAAAAAAAAGTTTTAAGTTTTACTAATTAACCTGTTTTAGTTGCCATGTCCCCCGTTTATCCCATGGTGCTCTTCTCTTGCCATTTATATGCTCTATTTCACTCCTTTCAGAAAACAAGACTCCACAGATATTTTCAAGCCAGCTCTTGCATGTTACCCATCGTGTACCACGAGAGCCGTGATGACAGGTAATGGAAAACTACCATTATCTTCTTTTTGAAGGAAATATGTTTTCCAGCACAGAATAATGATCTTCTAAGTAAAACCATGTAGCAGCCAATATATAACCACCAAAATATAATTTGATTTACAATGTGGCAGACAAAGGATTTTGAAAATCAGTTTTAAAAAAAAACCTAAAGATCCATCAGGTTGTGGTTAACAAAAGTTGCTGATAAAATAGTGCTTCTTTTCTCTGACTTTTTAACTTTTCAAAACATTTGTGTCAATATGTGCCTCTCACAACTATCCTCCCAATAACTGTTAGCTAGCCAGTGAATTATGCTCCCGTTTTGTCAGCCAGAGTTTTGTATGAAATTGAGATACAGGACAATACAACACCTATCTAACTAGTTCACTTTCTGCTCTTTCCAAAGCCTTCAGACAAGTGACAAAACTTAAAAATAAAATGAAGCCTACATTTAAGAAAAGCCAAAAGAATTAAATGCAAGTTACCCTGCGTTTACCTAATTCTGGCCATTAGGTAAATGTAGGTCTCTTCTACAAACACTATTTGAATATCTTTAAATATATCTATATATTTCAATAATGGTAGCAAAATCTGTGATGATTTCTCTTACGTTTGAATAGGTTTCAATTGCTAAAAAGACTATTTGGGATCCATAGAAAGCCACTCTGGGCTCCTGTGAAAAACAGTAGACTTTAATATATAAGTAAATAGTGACATTGATTATCGTCAAATAATTACATTGCTATGGTAGCTTGTATTTACTGTATACTGATACCCTTATGGGGCAAAAGTGGTTGTTCCATATGCCTGGATTTTGTTCTAAGCTTGGTTGAGATCAGTAGTGGGTTGATCTTAATTATTTTGTTAGCGAGCAGGAGATTATTTACAGCAAGGGTTGCCAATCTTTGGGGCCCACCAGCATATTTGTAAACAGGAGAAATTGTCGTGGGCAACATATGCACACACACCACAACCAAGCACATAGCTCAACAACGCTTCTTTCAAGCCTAATTTTAGCAGGTGGAGGGGACCCTCTGGGCACCAGGACAGGTGTCTGTGAGGTGCTATATTGGTGACCCCTGATTCAGAAGAGCAGAAGCTAAACAAAGCATTGTTCTACTTCTGCTTCTCCATATTCCAGCAATTGCTCCAAATTTCGGGCAACATCCTTTCGTGAGTGTAGAAGGGTGCATTTCCTTATACCAGAGTGTTGCCGTTTCCTTTTGCTGTCCATGTTGCTCTCCTTATTTGGGCGGCCCAATTATGTCCGTGCTTGATTCGAAGTGGCAGCTCCAAATAGAATGTCCCCGTTCTGTCCTTCGTTGTCAACAGCTCACCCATATAACCTGCAGGTTTCGTATGCATCCCTCTGCTCTAATTTTTAACCTTATCCTGTGGAAAACAGGAGGAGGAAAACAAGTGACCCAGTCATGTACAGGCATGAGTCTAGTATGTATTAATTAAAGGCAAGAATGGTTGATGACTTGACATGCAAACCCATTAAAAAGTTAAAAATTCAGAAAAATAATTGGCAGCTCATTCAACAATCCTAAGTGCTTAACAGATCTGAATAGTGTATGGTCCACCAAGCTAAACCTCACAGTGCCCTCCCTCCCCACACGAGCCATGGATCATGGTCTACAATCTTTCAAGTACAGTACTTGAGAACCACACCCCTTTTTTACACTCCTGAAGTAAGCAGCAGCCAGGTTTAGCATTGTGTTTCCATGTAGGGCTGAATGACTGCCTTTCACTTGGTTGTGTCATAAGGTTTTATTTTTAAACGAAGGGAAGTGTAATTGGTATTTGAAACATTTCGGCTTTTTCCCCTGCAAGGAGAATCTCATTTTTGAAGTCACACTGCGCTGTTTTCAATTACAACAAGAGTCGAAAAAGTGGAGAAGATCTCATGTGCAAATCAATGTTCCTCTGTTAAAATCAATGGGCTGCTGAGATGTACATCAGCCCAGTATCTGCCATCTGCTCTCCCCCTCCCCATTTCATTGTAATTGCAAACCTAAGCATGAACAGGGACTATGTCACAGTTATTGCAAAGACAGAATTCTTATTACTGCGCCTTTGATAATAATTGGATACAGAACACCTGTAAATAAACTTTATTGTATTTTCCCCCCTATTCAGAATATTGTGGATTGTAATATTCTTTTTAAACAAAATAGCAGCATGAAGGAAACTACTGTTGCAAGGGTAAACTTTGATTCTTTGTGCCGTTGTTCTTGTCTACAGTAGGATGGTGGCCATTGAGGAAAAAGTAGGTCAGTGAAATAATTGCAGTTCTGAAAATAATACAGATTGACAGTTGTTGAGCTTAATCTGCCGAATGGCCACGGGGGTGTAGCAACAAAGCTCATGTGTTCACATATATGACAGCCTGGTGTTAAGGACATAGCTAAATCCTTATGAAAATAAATATATAACATAGCTGATTACTCTATGAGAGTTGGGTTTTGTTTTGTTTTTTAACCAAGAAATGAAAAGGAAATAAACAGAGGATGGAAAAAGTATATATCTAGACAGTTTCATTTGTTGTTTCTTATTCATTGGCATTTCTTAATACTGATGAATTTCTTAAGAGTTAGTATTTCTAACCCTTTCTTTGGTTAGATTTGTATGCAAATCTGTTTGGTTTTTTTTTATCCAGAGCTAAACACTGTTAAACAGAATGGTCCAATGTGATGCCCAATTAAGCAAAGGTTTTCATTGTGGGGTGTTCAGTGAGGTAAATTAATCAGTTAAATTAAATACAGATAAACCTATAGCCCAAGCAGAAGGATGCTTTCTAACATGGTTCATTTTCTAAAATGAATGACAATTTTATACTCCTCCATCTTTAAATTTTTGAAATATTTTGTTTCAGTCAATAAAAAAAAAGGTTTTTAAGAAAGGGTTCTTATACAATGGAGCAAATTATATGTTTGAAGGACAGACCAATTTGGGTTTCCCCAACAAGGCTCTTAACACCAAAGCGACACCCAAATGGCGGGGATTTTGGGGGAAAGAACTAGCAACACCACTTTATTTAATTCGTGAAAATGCAGATAGTTACAACTAACAACTAATTTGATACACAAATAGTTATTTTTTGTCTGTTTCTTTATAAGAAAATTTTACTCCCAACTCATTAAAAAAATCAGGCAATAAAATCATTAAATCATCATAAAGCTATAAAATGATAAAGCACAGAACAAGTCACCAACACCAACTTACTCCAAATGCTGTTTATGCATTCAGTTGTATGTTGGGAAAACCATCATACTGTTGGCTTTAGGTTTTGGGTCCAAATAGTAAAGATTTGCCGGAAGAATATTTTGCTTCCCTTAACCATACATTTTCTGTGACTGTAAAATCCCCAAGTTTCTCCAGTCATTCTAGCACAACCAACAGTGTTTGCATTGCTTTCTTTTAGTTAAATTGCACTCTGCTTTCTAAAGATGAACTGTTTCTGAATAAGCAAAAATATAACTAAGCAATTTTCTGGGAAGTCTTTCATGTTCTGCTGATTCCCACAGCCTTGTACATGACCTGTGTTCAGCTTTGGAGAGAGAAGCCTTGTTGAGTCTAAAAATTCCTGCACCCACATTTTCTGACTCTGTGCAAAAAGATTCTGGTGTAGCAGGGAAAGTGTCAAACCAGAGGGCGGGTCTAAACCTGTTAGTGAGCATACTCTTTCCTGACTCATTTACATAAAGCAAAGATTTGAGGAAGGGATCCATGGCTTTCAGCCAGAGCCTGATAAACAAAAAAATAAGTACATAGATGCTCTACTTAATAGTGTAAAATATATATACTGATTATTTCCATGAATTCTTTCTTTCAGAATAAGATTATTCTATACATAATATTCTTAAGAAAGGCTTGTTTGAAGTTCAGAAAGCCACATCCTTGTGTGTTTTCTTTTCACGGTTCTATTTTTAGAGAGTAAAAAAGCAGCAGTGGATGTTGGAGAGCTTTTTCCTCATGAATAATGTAATTTCTCTCCCCCCCCCCCCCCGTTTCTCGTTCTCTTGCGTGACTACAATCCCTTTATGTCATACGAATCCTTGAGATATAGAAGACACATGCATGGGGATGTGGAGATACATGTTTTTGTGGCTATATCTCTGCTCAGTTGTACACATTCCCTCTTGTGATTTGTTTTGCACACATGTTCATTGCCTAGATTGGGTGCAGTTCTGATCAGAATATTATTTTCCTTGCGGCCAAGCCTTATTTTTACAAGCCAGTTTTAAGCACATATTTCCACACTAGGAAGGGTGGGGATGTGCAATGTAGAATGATGTAGATTTCATAGCTGTGCTTCTTCTGTGCGTGACCTAACAAACCTCACTTACTGGCTTCATGGGGCTTATGTAGAATTATAAGAGAGGACAGCATACTCTTTAATATGCTAAATTAAAGTTTCCAGACCTGTCCAAAACAGGAATATCGTCTGTGTTGAGAAAAATGCCATCTTAACCCATCAAAATAGATCCAACACTGAATGATATCTAACCAAAGTTAAACAACTTTTCTGTGTTCTGGTGATTGCAACAGGGCAGTTTAGTAAACATGGATAAATCTCACTCTCTGAAATCAGTGAGGTTTATAAAAGCCCTTAAGTTCGACTAGGTCTTCTGTTTCACATAGGCTTCCCTGATTCAAAATTAGACAATCTACAACGGATATCCAGATCTTTGATCACCAGTGTTTTGTCTTATTATTTGTGAAGCCTCTGAAATATATATCTTACCTGTTTTTAGCTATAAATTACAGTTTATGGTTCTTACTCTTCATGTTCCCGTCAGTCTCATCTTCGAACGTCATGGTTTAAATAATGAATGCAGCACATGTATACAACTTTTAAGTACGGCATTTTTCTCTACGTTTCCTCAGAGTATCACATAAATGTAATATTCAGTCTTTCATCGCAGTACTCCCTGTGAACCCCTTTCACTTCTGCCCTCCAAATTTATTTTCCCCATTCCTTAGACATCCTCTCACATGTATTGTCAACTCAGGTTAAGATTGCCCTCTGTAAAATATCTCTCCTCCATTCCCAGACTTCAGTAATCCGTCTCGTCTTTAGCTGCCAAACTGTGCGTAACTTCTTGGTATGGTTTTGTTTGGATAATAGGGATCATTTCACTAATGTGTAACAAATACCACAACATTGAGCCTTTCTCTAATTCTGAGAAGAGTATTGATTAATTCAGAGAGAGAGAGAGAGAGAGAGAGAGAGAGAGAGATTTCATTTTCATTTTCCCATCACGAATAGGTGGGACTGCCTTTCTGCAAGACACTGCCACCCCCCACTCCATGGCCATTTGTCTTTATCTAATTCCATCATCTCTGATGCCAAAGGTTCCCTTTCACCCTTGTTTGCATTTGCTTGTCATGCATGACCCTCTGTATTTTGTCTGTGCCTTCCACTTCTCCTCGACAGGCTGAAGATTTTTTCCTTTTTTAAAATAAATGAAGGTGGAGGGGGCAACTTCTTTCCAAAGCTCAGTTCATTCTCAGCCGCTTTTTCCCTTTACCAGGTCAAAAGAGGTGAAATCCACTCTTAGCTACATCCTTTTTTTTTTTAACCCTTGCCAATGAAAAAAAAAGAAATCATACTTGATGGCATGCAGCTTGTACTTTTCAGGCTCTGAGATAATAATAACAGTCTCAAGAGGCTGTGTCTGAGAAGACAGCCTTGCTCTTTAATCTCATCAGTTATTACCGATGGATTTGAAATGCAAGGTGACTCTCATGGCGCAATTAGACACAAGCTCAACAGGCACTCGTTACTATAGAACCCAGTTCTCAGTGATATGGCCAACCTGTGTTTGGATTGTACCACATAACAGCTGCAGGTTGAGTCTCACATTATGGAACTCCTTGGAACAGCAACAGCCCCTGCACTTTGTAAGGTAGCTATCCCCAGAGAATGGTTGCAGTCTAACTGATTTGCTCATTTCCTGCATGGAGGGGGTTTTTTGTACGGGGAATAATGCAATCCTGCATGTGCACGCTGAAGAGGTAGAAGCTGGACACAGGTTTACTGTCTCTGTGAGAGAAGCACACAAGTCTCTGTTCTCTCTAGGGATAGAAACAGATAGTTTGAGTTCAGTTCATTTTGTAAATACATGTGCTCACACACATACTCAGGGTGCTATGAGTGGAGAGAGGGCTCCTCTGCCTTGGGTCCTGCTTGCAGACTGCCCAAAATCATCTGGCTGACTACTATGAGACCAAGATGTTGGATTAGATGGGCCTGATCCAGCAGGCTCTTCTTACATTCTAATGTTCTTGTTGTTGGCATTCAGAGGGCCGGGAGGCCAGCTGATAAGCCCCAGCTGTGCTGTCTCCATCCATCGGCCAATGCTCCAACGTAACTCAGTGACCCGGACTTCAAAAGGCAGGGCACACAATTGTGTGTACTGTGCATACAGAAGTAGGCATGAGGCTGTGAAAGCATACTATTACTACAGATTTATTGCTCGTAAAGGTAAAGGGACCCCTGACCATTAGGTCCAGTTGTAACTGACTCTGGGGTTGCGGCGCTCATCTCACTTTATTGGCCGAGGGAGCAGGCGTATAGCTTCCGGATCATGTGGCCAGCATGACTAAGCCGCTTCTGGAGAACCAGAGCAGCGCATGGAAACGCCTTTTACCTTCCCGCCAGAGTGGTACCTATTTATCTACTTGCACTTTGACATGCTTTCAAACTGCTAGGTTGGCATAAATCAGGTTGGCATAAATACTCATAAATCAGAACAAAGAAACATGTCGTCTCTCTCTCATGTCGTCTCGGAGAGAACAGCAAAAGCAATACACAATGACCGCTCCCCACTTAAAACGGGGGGCGCCCTTTGCGTGGACGCGTGCAGCCCTGGATCTGGAGTGGCCCCATCAGCATAGGCTTTGCCTTCCCTCAGGTGGGATACCTGGAGGTCCCCGCCTACCCCAGTGAGTTGTCCAATCCCACCTGGGGGAAGCATTGCCAGGGAAACCAGGCCAGATAGGGGAGGGATTACCTGCCCACACAATAGAGGGTGGATCTTAATTGGTAATCCTCACTTGGCTCCAGAGCTTCTCCCACCCTACCCACCCTCAGTTAATGTCTTCTTTTGCAGGTTAACTTTTCTTCATAGGCTTTGCAGGTTAACCTGTCTCCACAGGTATGCGGGCGCTGCTACGATAAGGTTGCTGTTAAAGGGCCGGAAAGGAATTTCCCTGCATTGGCAGGTTTCGCCTTTCCCGTAGCAAAATGTCACAACTTTGGCGGTATCAGGCCTTGGGCGGAATCCTTTAGTCCATCTTCCTCTTTGCGGCGGCGATACCAGGGTTCCCCGTTAAAGGGGTTTTGAAGGGAGGCTTTGGCCGTACGCCGAAAGGTCGTCATTGCTCTCCCCTGCGGCGGCGTAATGGGGGCGGCTATCTCTGCTTGAACATATGTTCTCCAGAGCCGGCCCATCCCCCCCACACACACTGGATAACCCTGATGCTCCCTAGGTCCCCGGCTGGGGACTAGGGAGGGAGAACGCCCAATGCCTGAGCCAAGGTCTACCCACATTTGAAATTTAATAAAGTTGTGGCCAATTTAATCCCATAGCATGTTGTCTAGAGTCGTTATTCCACATGACGGGGGGGACCACTCGGGATCTGGGGACTCCGCCTGTCCACGCAAATGGAAGTTCCCAGCATACTGTGCTGGAATGTAAACAGACATGCGACATGCAACAATCTCATGCCTGTTCCTTAAGGTGGAATGGAAATGTCAACACTTATGATGTAGGCAGTGTTACAAAGAGAAACACTGCCACCAAAAGATCTAGTCATGTTGGTTTCTCTTTACTCACCTTTAGCAATGTGCACCCAAAAAGTTACCCAAGTTAATATCCCTGAACCCCCCAAAAATTGCTGAAGGCAGAAAAAGGGGGGGGGACAGTTGGCTGGGCCTGGGAAGTGATCTATTCCTCCTAGCAAGAGGGAGTGGTTCCTGCCATCTTGAAGGAGGCAGTGGTGAAACCACTCCTCAAGAAACCCTCTCTAGATTCGGAACATCCAAGTAACTACTGGCCAGTTACTAATCTCCCCATCTTGGGCAAGATTCTTGAACAAGGGTTCACAAACCAGATTTTGGAGGAAACTGATTTTCTAAATCATTTTAAATTGGGGTTTGCGCCTGGTTGTGGTCGCCCTGTGTAATGACCTCTGTCGGGAGAGAGACGGGAGAAATGTGTCCCTGTTAATTCTCCTCGATCCCTCAGTGGTTTTCCATACCATCAACCATGCTATCCTTCTGGAGCGGCATGTCCAAGTTAGGGGTGGTACCAGTTTGTGGGTTTTTTGTTCTTGATTATATTATGTATCATGTGCTTTTAATCTTGTATTTTTATGTTGTGAACTGCCCTGAGATCTACGGATAAAGGGTGGTATAGAAATTTAACTAAAATATAAAAATATTGGGACATCTTGCATACCCTGAATGTGGTTGCACTTCCGCTAAAGGTGCAAGTTCACACTTTGGGGTGCTTCTGAATCCAGCTTTGTCGCTTGAGGCTCAGGTAGCCTCAGTGGCTAGAAGTGTCCTTTACTAACTGAAACCAGTTCAACAGCTAGTGGCTCTCCGCTGAATATCTTAATGTATAGGTAGGTACCTATGGAGACAGGTTGTCCTTCATGCACCCATGTGCTAAGCTACGAAGGGTTTTTATAGTGAAAAACCAGCACTTTCATGTCTGGACTCAGCCAGCAAACTGGAAGACACTGCAGTTAGCATTGCACAGACATGATCTAGCAGTTGCATTCTGCACTAACTGCATTTTCCAAACAGTCTCCAAAGGCAAGTCCATATAGAGGGCGTGACAATACTGTAGTCTAATCTGGAGCCTATCAGACATGGATAACTGTGCCCAGGTTCTCTCTGCCTGGCCTAAGATGCTCAAAGCTGCTCAGTGCCACAGAAACTACTTCTGCCTCTACCAGCAAAGATGGAGCAAGGAGCATCTCCAGGCTGCAAATCTTCTCCTTCCAGGGGGGTTCAGTCCTGTCTAGCACAGACTGAATGACACCATTCCCTTGGCTGGATTAACACCTTTTGGATCCCTGCCATTATTTTCCTTGTTATGTTAACACATGAGCAGCAGCATTTATCTAAGCAATTAAAATTTGAAAAGTGCCTATTAAATATTCAAATAAAACCAATATTTTAGATGTTAATACTTCAGTGAGTGGTTTCATAATGATGAGGAGCTTTATCATTCTGGTGGTGATTTTCTAATTAGAATTGGTCACAGTACGAGTTAGGTTTTATCCAAGCTGTCAAGCGCTGAGCTCCAAAAGATAGAAAAATAAGAAGCTGAGGTCGTAGTCTCAGTTGCACATACATAAATCCTATTTCTTTCAGTGGGATCAGAGTACACACAGCTGGGCAGGATCACAGCCTAAGACACAGCCGCTGAGTCGTAATATGAGCTGCTGTGCATGGGGGCACGGGCAGGATTGCTGCAGCAGGCCACACCTCCAGCCTGTGCATACAAAATTGAACTTCTGGGCATGTTGTCGCTTTGTTCAAATGTCAGAAGCGGCTGGGATCTGTGGGATCATGTGCCAGGCAACTCAGTTGCAAATGCCAGTTTCTTGGTGAAGTTCCCCCAAGGTTCTCGAATGACTGCCCATCCAGGCTGGCCATTGGATCATATATATAAGAAGGCTTTCTGTTCTAGTGGAGTCTTACTTGAACAGGGTCATTTGATGCTCTTTGTGTTCCTGTATTCTTAGCTACAGGACACGGGTGGAGCTGTGGGTTAAACCACAAGAACCTAGGACTTGCCGATCAGAACGTTGGTGGTTCGAATCCCCGCAACGGGGTGAACTCCCGTTGCTCAATCCCTGCTCCTGCCAACCTAGCAGTTCGAAAGCACGTCAAAGTGCAAGTAGATAAATAGGTACCGCTCCAGCAGGAAGGTAAACGGCGTTTCCGTGTGCTGCTTTGGTTCGCCAGAAGCTGCTTAGTCATGCTGGCCACATGACCCAGAAGCTGTACGCTAGCTCCCTTGGCCAATAAAGTGAGATGAGCGCCACAACCCCAGAGTCAGTCATGACTGGATGGTTGGGGTCCCTTTACCTTTACCTATTCTTAGCTACTATTTGGACCTGACTATTGACTTATCCCAGACTGTGGCCCGTAGCCCCACCCTGATGCTCTGCCATGAATCCACTATGCGATCTAGGCTGAATTGCTCCCCTTGTCTGCAGTATTGGTGCAATAACCATGACCCTACTGGCTTGCTGTAATCCTTAGCACAAGTTAAGGCATATGAAACACTTCATATGAACACTGTAATGGTGAAGTATAAATGCTAACTATTACTGTTGTTGTTGTTGTTGCTGCTGCTGCTGCTGCTGCTGCTGTTATTCGGAGAAATTATCTGAGAATTTTATGTTAGGGACTCTCCATCTCCCCCCCCCCATTGGTGAATTTCAGGCTCCACCCTGAAAAATATGCAATGAAACGTTGCCTTGTGCATCTAGCATTAATATTCTTGTATTACTATTGAAGGAAGCAATGGGCTTGGCTGCTGGCCCAGTTTTTTGAGTGCACTTGCTCCCAGATCCCACTTGTTGCTAGGGATTCAACCTGCTATCATCTTCATACAAAATGCACATGGTCCTTCTCCGATGACAATCCACTCCAGTGACAGCATTGGAGTGAGTGTGCAGAACCCCTTGAGAAATGTGATTATGATCAAGACTCATTTCATTTCATTTCCCTCAACTTTGCCTTGGTTTATTGCCTACCAAAGACCACTTCTCCTTTAAAAAAAACTTTCACTTTTTCTTCATATAAAATTTCAGTAACAGTTTCAGGCTCATCTATCATCAGTTTTTTGTTTCTCCCAAGTACAAGGGAGAAATATCCATTTGTTGAATCACTTCTTCTTTTTTTACAGTAATCTGCAAGACATCTGCCTTGGCCTGTCAAGCTTTTATTGTCTGTCACTCATTTCCAAGGCTCCCAGAGCACTACAGTGCAGCATGCTCTCTGATATGTTGAACCATCTGTTGGGGGTAGCTATGCTACAGGGAGCAAGATGGAAGCCTTATTTATATGACTCAATTCCTATAGGAAAACCACAGAGCCATCACAGGAAAAAAAATGTAGAATTCATGTTCTCAGCCAAAGATAAATATCTTATTACTTTTGCTGATAAGAAGATGGCAACACGAGTAGTGAACTCCCTTGATGACCATGTCAACACATAAGCCACACACAACAGCTTTCAATAATGGAAATAGCACTGGAGAAGTTGAAGAGCAATCATTATAGGAAGCTGGCTTTAAACTACCCCTGTTCCAAACTTGGTTCAGGAGTAGGGCTATTACTGCCTGAGCTAGCCTCAGCCTAGCAGAGGGAAAGCAAGCCTTTAGTTTGACTTACACCACCCTTTTCTGCTTGCGTAAGTTCTGCCTGGTTGCCTGGTTATGTGAACAAGCTGAATAGGGCTTCTTCTAGCACAAGTTGATATTCAATGCTGCCCCCTCCACTCCCCCAGAATGCCCATTTTCCAGGTCTTACAATGGCATAAGATCCTTCAGTCTCACCTGAACCCCGGCTGAGCTGGGATGAGGAAGTTACATCAGTGTATCTCCACATGAGCCAGGATGTGAGGCTTACACCAGGGGAGCCTGGATGCATCAGAAATCAGCTAGCTGATCTGGAGATATGCCAGATCCTAACTTGCTCAACCTGGAAGATAGTTTGGATTGCTCCTTTAACTGGGAACATTTAGGAATGGAGTTGAGTGGCTGGAATCTCAACCAGCAGCATTCTACATTTCAGTATTTTGTTGCTGGTCCCTCTTCCTGTCCCTTGATAGCAAATAGTGGTGGTGGAGGAATCCATTTCAAATGGATTTATACACAGAACTTGGTGGTTCTGGCCCACCTAGCTTTGCTGACACTACACATCGAGCATCCATTTATGTTCTAGCCTTTTGTGGTGGGGGGGTGGCTTTTTTAAAAAAGCCTGACTAATTATATGGAAACTTAAAAAAAACAATGCATATTATATTATAAAATGTGTATAAAAGAGTCAGATATTTGGCCGGACATTTGTACAGTATAAATATGTGCACTTTAGTATGTATCTTTTTATGTGCTGGTTATTTCAGAAAACCTAGAGTTTATATGTATATAATATACATATCATATTCTACACGTAATAGAATAATGTGCATAGCATATGAGAATTGTTTGCATTTGTAGTACAGCTGGGGCTGGGAATAGCTTGCTTCGCGTTGAGATCAAGGGGTGACATGGAAACTAAAAACGAATTGACACAGATAAGTGCAACATCGTGATTTTCAGAAAATCTCATCCCTAATAGTGAACGGTATGTGAATATTGTATATGCTAGGAAATTCTCTTGCCTCATAATTGCTTCTGCTAACTCATAAATAGTGTGGTTAGTGTACTGACCCAGAAAATAAATCTATCTATGTATCTATCTATCACCAAATAATTGGCTTCCTGCCTTGCTTACTAATTTGTAGAGGAAATCGGACTTTTAGCAAGTATTTTCCCCTTGACATTTGCAACATTTAGATTCCTGAGCTGGAAGAATAATAGTTACAGAAAGGGTCAAAGACTGATGGAGCTGTCCCAACACTAACTTCAGGGGGTGGTGATCAATAGTACAGCCAGGAGCACAAAGCATGGGAAACAAAGCAAAAGTAAGCAAGCAAGATGCCCAGGAAAGTGACCTTGCTCATAATGGGGTGAACCGGTTGACCACTCCCTCAGTGTTTTATAACATAAGGGAGTGAAACTAATAATCCTTGATGAAGTGGTCAGGGACAGTTGTGGCTTCCTTCAGGGGTGAAAGGGCTAAATTCCTTTACATGCCGTCCTTCCCCTATTAAGATAAATTTGTCAACCTGTCTGAAGCCAGCACGAAAAATGGAGAAAAAAATGTTTGGCTCAACCCTATCCGCCCATGCATAAAGTAGCCAACCAATTCAAATATCCAGCCACTTGTGTTAAGAGAGTCTGGTCAAATGCCACCAGGTTTAATTGATAATGTTAAGTAACTGTCTGGTGGGCAGCAAAGTGGTCTGGACTAGTTGTGAATCACTAGTGTGAATCACTGCCTGAAGCAGTTTTTATACAGTTTGGAAAACTCACCTTTGGTTTCCTAAAGGTCTCAAGTATTTGCATATGACAACAGTTTGATTTGCGGAATGGCTGAATGTGCCTGTTTCTGGTCTGCATCACTTTCACATGATTTTGCCCATGAATTTGTTCCATTCCATGTCTGCATTCATCTGTGATTTTTTTTTTTAAAAAAGAAGCTATCCAAACATGCATTTAAATGCATATTTTAAAATGAATTTAAATGCATATTTTCTCTTCAAAAATAGTATATAAATGTGCATTTTTATATTTGAATGGATACATAAATTCATATCTTCATACATTTAAACTGCCTAGAACTGTGCTGCAAAGCATAAGACAGCTAAGTTCTGATCTGCACATTTTATACAGGAATCTGCAATGACTGAGTATGATTGAAGTTGGTTTGGATCTAACTGTGTTTGAGTCTTTGACTCACCACTGCCTGCTGTGCCAACCTGCTTCCCACCATTGCTGTTGCTGCATTACAAAGATGGGAGACTTGTGGCTCACCAGAAATCAGAAATCAGCCTCAGCCAGGATAGCCAGGGGTGTGAATGATGGCTGTTGTAGTCCAACAACTTCAGTAGGGCCACAATGAGGTTACACCATATTGCAATGCCACTGCTAGCATTTCCAAATAGTTTGCATCTCCCACCACCACCATAATGCCATTTTGCCTAATGCTATCCTTTGCTATCATGCACATGCACATTGTGCTCACAAACACAAGATCAAAGTGAGGAATTTCAGAGGCAAATGGACCTCTAATTGATTGTTTTGAGATGTTGTCTTGCAGTTCCTAATGATTCGTCATTATTTTTTAGTCCGGCTGGGAGCAGAAATACTGAAAGATGGGGGTCTAGAAGTTCAAATAAATTAATAAGTAGTTTAAATGTTCACAGGTGAAATGGTTTTCCAGAATACCCTTGTAAAACAACAGCAACAGTGAAGGAAAGTTCATGTTTCACATCAGAATGAAAGCTGTATGTTTAGAGTATTGTTGCCACCCCATCTCCTCACATTCACACATGGTTATGAAGAACAGCATGTGTGGCTAGGTTCCTCTCCATGTGTACCTTCATCCGTTGCAATAAGGAAGGGGTAGATAGATCACACTGGTGAGGTATGTGCATGTATGTTCCTAGACATATATGAGATTCTACATAGGAGAGATATATGTGTAAGACCAAGACCTCTCCAAACTAAACTCCCATGAGATGAGACAAATGAATTGACCCTGTGGGTGAAATCCATGGGTGTGACAAATATTTCTTGGCCTTGCACAAATCATTGACACCCTTAGTGGTGAGCATGTGATTGTGCTAACCGGTTAGCATCAATCTAGCAAAGTAGAACGCCTGATTTGGAGTGGAAAGGTCATGTCCTATTCCTCAGCAGAGAGAATTCCTTAGAAGTACTCCCTCTGTTTTCTCCCTGATTATCTCTGGTGCTGAAGAAGAAACTAATGGTCCAGTCTATGGTACGTTGGGAAAAACTACACTGAAAGAATATGAACTAATCCCAGCAGCCCAGAGACCTCCCATTGCTCAACTTGTGTAATATCTCACACATGTTTTAACAATGAGGTGTAGGAGTTATGTTTAAAAAAAAAATCTACGGTCTCTGCTACTTAAATCTCTGCTACTTTGCCAAGGAAAAGGCGATGCTGTTTCCTGTTTCAAAAAGAAATGTAACTTGGCTGTTGGAATGTGTGAAATTTCCCATTTTTGTTCTGCAAATTTGTTCTCTTTGTAAAAACAGATTTTTACAGAGTTTCCTGGAGAAAGTCCAAAAGTAGCGAGTGTTCTGTACTAGACAAATACTTTAAAAGACACTCGTATATGTTGAGCACATAATCCTATAGAATGACTGAAATTAAACAAGTAAATGTCGATAATCATGTGCCACAGATGGTATTGCTTGAATCATTCATAAAACAGTAGCAATTTAGTGTAAATGTATGGAGTTTCTAATTTTGTGCATGGGCCTTATATGGAGAAAAGGCTGATGGGGAAGAAAAAGGTCCCTAGGGCTATGTTATTTATTTATTTATTTATTTATTTATTTATTTATTATACAAGTATTTATATACTGCTCATTCACATAAAATAGCAAGTTGGTGCACAACAGAAAATAGCATAAAATACAATCACAAGAATGACTGGTTCATCTATAAAAGAAAATTAAATAATTGAATAGACCAGTTCACATTTAAAAAAAGTCTTAATTTGTCACAATGAAGAAGTTTGCAAGGGTCCTGGAAGTAGAATCAACCCTTGTAGGCCTTTCCCCTATGCCTTGATTTATCGGAGATGCAAACAGCACTTTCTAGTATCCCTCCTTACCCAGGGTGACATTCAAAATGGAATATTTATGTGTTTGGCAGAGGTCAGAGTTCAGTGGTAGAGCACATGCTTGACGTCTTTAGGGACTCTTAATTCAATCCCTGGGAACAGCCATCTTTTGCAGGAGATGGGTCTGACATTGTGGATCCTGTTGCACAGCCATCCTCCTCCCTGCCAGTACCTAGATAACCTGTGACAGGACAGAATGAGGCAGACAACCAGTTTGGACTGAAAATGGCCACAATTTTATTGTTTGCAGGTGTAGGTAGAGCTTTGGATCAGGCACTGGGTATATATTCATTTCAGCCTCCTGCTGGGGGGCTGAAACCGCTGCAGGGTAGAGCCAGGATGATGGCCTCCCCAAGATGTCGATCTATTGATGTGGCCGTCACTGGAGGCACTATGGCCCATCTGCCCCATGCTTGGCTTCTGGACAGAGACTTCTACCGAGACCCCTCTAAGAGGATAACCTGAATACGCCACTGGATCAGTACTGGGTGATGTACTACTTCACCCAAGTTTGAAGACTAGAATTCTACCGAATGCCTTAACCGCCCAAAGTTGTGATGTTTTGCTAAGGGGAAGGCAAAACCTTTCGACTGACCAATTTGTATAGAGGGAAATTCCTTCCCTGCTCCGAATATGGCAACTATTAGCACTAGGACCGGATTTAGGTTTGATGAGGCCTAAACTACTGAGGGTAATGAGGCCCTTTATATGTCCAGCTGTCCTTTGTCAACAACAAATGTCACCGTTTTTTGTGTTGAATATATGCTATATGGTCATTTATGGACCTAATAGGTATCTAAAGGCATTTGCACATGCTACTATGCAACCAGTCCATGCAGAATGTAGGCACCCTGTATATAGAAATGAGCAAACTAGTGATATTTTAGGGAGCAGGCCAGCAACCAGGGCCCATTACTTACACCATAGGAGCCTACACAACACAAAACACTGTTGCTGTATTAGGTTCTATTTTGGCAATAAGCTCCATATTTAATTTTTTTGGGGGGCCCCAAGAGAGTGGGGCCCTAAGCTATAGCTTGTTAACTTATACGTAAATCTGGCACTGGTCAGTAAACATAAGGACTCAAACCTGGCTGAAAACAAAAGACCTAGAAGAAACATGGTTAAGTCAGCAACCTGGAAATGAAATATGTTTAAGCTGCATTGTTGAACTTCCAACCTGAAATGACATAATGATTAAAGGTAAGGGTGAGGGTTGCTTCTTCAGCCAACTGTGCTGCAGAGGCCACATGCAGCCAGCACTTTTATGTGTTGCTACTCAGCCGGTCATGGCTGTGGCCAGTGCCCAGCTGGCCAGCAAAGGAATTCCCCAAGACATAGGCCCTGATTGGCCCATTTGAACCTGTCTACTTGCTGGGAAGTTAAGCCCCCATGGTCGCAATGGTTGTGGGGAATTGCCCAATAATAATTGCTATTATTAATATTTTAATTATACCCAGCCCATCTGACTGAGTTTCCCCAGCCACTCTGAGTGGCTTACAATACATATAAGACCACAGAAAAACAACCACCATTAAAAACTTCTCTATACAGGGCTGCCTTCAGATGTCTTATAAAGGTTGTGTAGATGTTTATCTCTTTGACATCTGACAGGAGGGCATTGCACACAGAGGGACATATGAGTTTGAATAAGCAAGAGTCAGCAAGAGGTGTGCTAGGACTTTTCCACTTCCTACAGAAATAGTGAATCGATTGAAGCAGTTGGCATTTTCATTCTTTACCTGTATGCTTTAAACACTTTAGTTACCTCTTATGTAATGCAGGTAAAGAGACTGAGTCACCTATAACCTTAACTAAACCAGATGTAGGATCATTAAGCATCTGCTGGATGATAATCAATTTCAGCTGTTGCACATCAATTTGCAGCAGCCATATGGCACCCAAATTCCAGGGCAATGCACCGAGAGGACAACATTTTGAAAGTGCAGTGGGTGTATCCCTGAAGTGCCAAACTCTTTTCCAAGATGCACTGCAGATATAAGACCTGAGACGGTAAGGGATTCCTCTCCATGCCCGCCCTCCGCCAAGTCCAGAGTTCTGTGCCATTTGCCTAATTTGGATGCTGAAGGTCTATACCTCAAAACAGCAGCATCCTTCCTCTTTTCATATAAGCCTTTTGTGCATCACTGCTGACCATCTGGTCTACCCCAAGGAACGAGGGAGGCAAGGTATGTGAAGCATCTGGCTCTCTGTGATGCCTGGGGGAGATTCACGAGTGCAGGAAATGGACTGGCTGCCCCCAGCCTTCAGGAGCAAGCAGCTGATTTGAGGCTAGCAGGAAAGATCTTGCCTTCCAAAAGCCCAGTTAAAGTCTGTTTTTGTTGTTGTTGTTGTTTAATTAATTAATCACCGTCCACACACATGTTCAGACAATGTACAGATACATTAAAAACAGCTTTTAAAAAGAAGAAGTTAAAAGCAATGCAGAAAATAATAGCAGGTAGATTTAAAAGCAATTCAAAGTCAACACCGATGACATAGAATTTTATTCATCCAACTGGGGAAGCTCACTGAAACAGTTTCCCCTTAGTGCATCCATTTCTTTTTGGGATTGCAAATGGTTCTATAACAATAGCTAAGAGCAAGGGTAACAATGGGAAACTTCTTGTTCCTCTGTGTAACAGAAAACCCCTCAAAGTACTTGGCTCAAATTAGCTTTAGTCATGGAACTTTACAAAATAGGTCTAATGCATCAGAATGCCCTCTGGATGTGAGGTTTGGTGGAAGTTTTGCAATACACCTCAATCTTGCATGGGCCATAGAGTGAGAAGGGGGTGCTGGACAAAACAGTGGTACCTGCACAGGTACTTTGGGAACTGATTTATGGCATAAAAGAAAAAAAGTGGAACACACCATGTCAAGAGAACAGAAGACCTTTAGGCAGCTGAGGGTGATAAGAACTAGATAAGCAAGGGAAAAACAAGGACAGAATAGTCCAATGTGGAAAGACGGTGGTGAGCTTTCAAGGAAAAGTAATGGGCCAAGTTTCTTTGAGCAAGCTTGTTGTGTTGCTTGAGGCATAGGCCCATGACACAAATGTGCCTAAAATATGCACCGGCTAATTTATATGTAAAGATGCAAATTTAGGCTGACTTTGGGCTGGCATACTTTGTATTTTGCTTTCAGGACCTAATGGAATTGGTGGGTGGGTGGGTGGGTGGGGTCTCACTTTTACTGTACTTTGCAGTGTACTCTGTAGTGAAAGAAAAGGAGGAGGAAGAAACAGAAAATCCAGAGGTCTAGCAGAACAGACTCAGGGAGGGTTTGGGCCTCCTAGACTACCCCATATAACACCTGGCTCTGACATAGATAATAATTCAGCTTAGCTGGCTGACTGGACTATTATGTACTGAAGTTCTCACCCTGGGTCAGCAGGGGGATACTGCAGATAGTTTTCACTCAGGTCCACATATGCAAATAAGGGATTGAAAGTGACGTTCAGTGATTGGATAGTTACAGAAAGTTGTTACAGTTGCGTTGTACTGGAGCTCTATATAAGCAGGCTGGCTGAACCCTTCAGTTCTGTTCTGTTCTGGCCTGTGAATTAACAAGAGCTGTTTGAAGAATTGCTGTGTCGTCTGGTATGTTCCCCCACAACTTAACATGGACATTTCTTTAAAAATCCAGGTGATGCTTAGATATATCTTAATGGAGTTGTTTATTATTTGCTCACAAAAGGCCCACATTATTATGATAGGCTCCTTGTTGGTGAAGAACTTGGGGGGGGGGAGTTGTCTTCCATGATGTAATTGAAGTGAGGTCCTTGCCCTTTAATAGCCCTGACATCTGAGCTCCTTTTTTGTACTAGGTTATGATGGAAATGTTGGGGATTGGCTTCTCCACATCAACAGGATATTTACGAGGCACCATTGTATAGAAATTAGTACTAGACTAGAATTACAGCCAGCCCAGGTTCAAATCTCCACTCGGTTTATTTTTGGTCAACCAGTCTCTCTCCAAGTAATGGGGTTGTTGTGAGAATAAAATTGGGGGGGGGGGGTTTGCAGACAATCCTGTAAGCTTCCTTGAGCTCTTCGGAGGAATCATTAAGCAATCGCCATCATCAGTCGTCATTATATGTGATTTAGGATTTTGCTAGAGATGACATCTTTATTCACCGGCGTGTCATTGTTGAATGCAGTACATTTGTTGGGACCTTCCCCCCCCCTCCATTAGACACTCTTGTTTTAGCACTTCTGGGTCCTGGAGGCAGATAGTTCTCAGTGACATGCTTTCAGCTTTGCTTCACTTGTTGGTCCATCACAGCTGGTCCTCTAACCTTCAAGGGACAGAGCACAGGGCTCATCTCTTCCGCCGAGCTTTTGCCGGAGGAACATCAATAGAAGGGAATCAAGGATATCTTGTTATCAGACTCTATCTGCTTTGACAGTGTCAGAAAATGTTTGTGTTTTGTTCCAAATCTTTCCTACGTGTGCCCAGAGCCTGCTGGTACACCATGCTTTGGAGGAGGGGAGAAAAAGATCTGAAGTGTTTTTTATTGTGGAAAGAAGGGAGAGGGACAGGTTTGAGATAAAGGCTCTCCTGGCTACTTGACCACCATTTTGACACCATTAGGTCCTCTCTAGCTTGTTTGCAGCTTGCAATATCTGACTTGTTTTGTCCACACGTTTTACTCAAAATAAAAATTGTTACATGCAGCAGGCTTATGTGTCGGCCGTGTGCATTCGAAAACAGGCATACTCATCTCTGTTGCCTAAGTAGAAAAAAGGGGGGAAAGATATGTGCTGGTTTTCATTTAAGCAAGTGCTCCCTCAAGCCATATCTATGACAAGAGCTATAAGGTGTTAAGTGGCTCTCAAAATCCAGGAATCTGTATCATGAAAGCAAAACACAAGAGCTGGCATATATAACTTGTGACCTGTTATGGCCCATCAACCCATTTTGGGATGTTTGCCAGGGGCACCTGGTTTTGCTGCCTTCCTGGGACTGAAAATAAACCTCAGGCAGTACACACCTTGTGCAGGAGGTTCTGTTGGGAATGGCAAGGCCACTGAAGGGTGCTTTTGGAAGCTATGGGATCAAAACCTCTACCCCAATCTTTCACTATACACCATGCTGAACTACAGAGGAACCAGAGGCAAATTACAGGAAAGGAGAGGGGATTTTGACAAGTGCAGTTGGTCGTTCAGAGGAAAGCTGTTGTACCTGCTGAAACTTCCTGTTGAAAATGCAAAAACCCTATTCTCCTTTGCATTGGGTTACTGTACAACTGAACACACACAGAAACACACATGCACGTTTGTGTATATATGTGTACCGAATATGCACACACCCACACACACCATGAAATTCTCAAGGCTCTGGATTAGGCTAGGAATTAGGAAATACAGTAAGTTAGAAATAGATTTGCTCAGGCTATTATAACTAACCTAAATTTTCTAAATGGCTCCCCAGTTTATCTCTGCTGCAGCAGCTGTATCAGACCTTATAATGGGATTAGACACCGCCTTAGAAAAATGCACTCTCCCCCTTAACTGTAGGTTCCTGGCAAAGGATAACATTCCACTTGTTCCCTAATGAGAAGATGAATTTATTTTTCTTTTAGTAACGGCAAGGAGGTAGTGGAAGAACTGAGTCAGAGCTTGATTTCTACAGTGAACTCATTCAAAAATAATAAAGTGGACTTTAAACAGTGATTTTGACCGTATTGCATTGTAAAATTTAGTTTAATTTATTTTAAAAAAAGTTTTCATTCAGAGGAGAACTATTGCTTCTATCTAAACAGTCTTGCATCAGAATCTCCTTCTGGATACAATCCTATTCCCAAAGAATACAAGGAAAATTGAAAATATCATATACATGTTAAGAATTAAAATTATGAAGACCTCTTGTCTCAAATTTGCTAGTGTTATCAAAACTTAATATCCCTGGATGTTTCAGTTACAAATATTATTAGACTTTTACCTCTGGTAAAAAAAACTAGGGGTATGTAAAAGCCCTTTCTGGTGGGATGGGGAATAACTATCTGATGTTTTCATTGATGAGGAGCCATCACATTCATTCTGTTTTGCTTTTACTGAAATGTCAGTGGGATCTCGGCAATGTCAATTCTCCTCCTCAACTCTTAACTTTATAAAAGAGGAGGTGTGTAAATTAAGGTGGCTTCTGAGTTCAAAATCTGTGTTGACCTGACCATCAGTGTTCAAAATTCACCACGCGCATTTTGCTCCTGGCTATTGGCCACTTGCAACCTTGTGAAGATGCCAGGATGGCGGCTCATGTCTATACCATCTGGACATGCATGCCTAGGGATCCTTGGATATTGAGTGTTTTCACACACTAGCAACACATCCTGTAGAATTCTATCTGTTATACAGTGGTACCTCGGGTTAAGAACTTAATTCATTCCGGAGGTCTGTTCTTAACCTGAAACTGTTCTTAACCTGAGATACCACTTTAGCTAATGGGGCCTCCCGCTGCTGCTGCTGCTGCTGCCACACCACCACCGCGCAATTTCTGTTCTCATCCTGAAGCAAAGTTCTTAACCCGGGGTACTATTTCTGGGTTAGCGGAGTCTGTAACCTGAAGCGTCTGTGACCTGAGGTACCACTGTACTTTATCAGCCCAATCAGAATGAATTTCAGGAACCAAAAAGTTGTGTTGAAGGACTCTCCTGCTCTCTCTCTCTCCGTTTCCTCTTACGATTCTACCATCTATCTATCTATCATCATCATCTATCTACCTACCTATCTACCATCTATCTATCTATCTCTATCATTTCCTGGTGCCTTGCATATACGTGTGCGTCAGTTGAGCATAAGTGGGGGGAACACTTGCATCACACCAGTTTAAGCAGTCATGGCTTCCCTCAAAGAATCATGGGAACTGCAGTTTGCATAGGTCAAAGCATGGTGCTGATAATACCAGGGTGGCAGGTTCAATCCCCGTATGGGGCAGTTGGACCAGATGATCCTCATGACCCCTTCCAATTCTGTGGTTCTATGATTCTATGAAGGTGCTGAGTTGTAGAGAAAGCCCCCATTCTCCTTACAGAGCTACAATTCCCAGACTTCTCTTGAAAGAGGGATTGACAACCATGAGGGGAATAGTTCCCAAATAGTATCCCATTGGGACAGGAAAAATCCCACCACAAACAAGTTCTCCCTCAAACCTCACAGTCAGTTCTGGAAATGCTGTATTACAGCCATGTCCATTTTCTTAATCTGCTTTAAACTTCAAATATCACATCACTGTCTCCTTGCCTCTGTGGACAACTCCCGAGTGGCAAAATGTTTCATGTTCCATGTTCCATTTCCAACAAAACTCCAGTGACCTTACCTGCTGTTTCCACCGCTTAAGCTGAAGGGCGAAGGAGAGAGCTATCTAGCTTTCTTTGTACAGGGCTTTCTGGCACAATTACTTCTGAAACGACACTATGTTCCTCTGTGTGGACTATGGAGAAAGCTGGGAGTTTAAACAGACCATGTAATGAAACACAGCATTTGAACAAAGTAGAGCCCAGCCTGCGGTCACAGGACATAGAAATAGGCTCTAGGTTTCCTCAGAGTTCTTCAAATGTTCTGGCACCTCATCTGTTACCAAATGAGGTGCCCCCTGTGCCCTTTGTGGGGGGGGGGATCTGATAATGAGGCAGGTCCCTATTAGCTTATTGCAAAAAAAGGTGGGCTAGCTTGGCGCATCTTTTCCATGTATTATGATCTTCAGATTTCAGTCTTGATGTCAAATAAACATACTCTTTCAGCCGCCGCAGATCTGTGCATTGTTTATACATCCTCAGGGAGCTGGCAGAGTCATTTGGAGATACGCAGAGAACAAAGAGCGTTGTGCTCCCTGCGATCTATCCTTGTTCCAGATTTAAGCAGGATTACATAGGAGGAAAGCTTTACAGTGAAGTTAAATTGCGGATCTCTCAAATCCTTGCATTATTGTGCATTGGCCTGTATTTAAAGCCGCATAGATATGACTTAATTGAGTGTTGTTTCTTATAGAGAGGCACGGAAGCTGGAAAGCTACTGTGTGAATCCATCCAGTCAAACTAATGCCTTATAGGTTCCCCAGTCATCTGCAGACTAGCCTGCTGTTACACATCATCCCTTGTGGATGGTTGTATAAGGCACACAGAGACCGTTGATTAATGGTTTACCAGTATATTTATGCACACTTTAGTCTGATACAATGCCGTTTTGTGCACTTTGCCTGCCTGGAGAATGGCATTGCAAAATTTGGGCAAGTGTGATTCTCAAAGAATGGTTGTATATTATTTTGGGTGTTGTTTCCAAACATGAAACACAAACGTTACCTTTAAATGGGAACGGAACTGAATTTCTTCACAATTCCTTGGTGTGAAAAACTCTACTAGTGCCACTGTATTCTGCTCTGGTCAGACCTCACCTGGAGTACTGTGTCCAGTTCTGGGAACCACAGTTCAAGAAGGACACTGACAAACTGGAACGTGTCCAGAGGAGGGCAACCAAAATGGTCAAAGGCCTGGAAACAATGCCTTATGAGGAACGGCTAAGGGAGCTGGGCATGTTTAGCCTGGAGAAGAGGAGGTTAAGGGGTGATATGATAGCCATGTTTAAATATATATATAAGGATGTCACATAGAGGAGGGAGAAAGGTTGTTTTCTGCTGCTCCAGAGAAGCAGACACGGAGCAATGGTTCCAAACTACAAGAAAGAAGATTCCACCTAAACATTAGGAAGAACTTCCTGACAGTAAGAGCTGTTCGACAGTGGAATTTGCTGCCAAGGAGTGTGGTGGAGTCTCCTTCTTTAGAGGTCTTTAAGCAGAGGCTTGACAACCGTATGTCAGGAGTGCTCTGATGGTGTTTCCTGCTTGGCAGGGGGTTGGACTCGATGGCCCTTGTGGTCTCTTCCAACTCTATAATTCTATGATTCTATGATTCTACTGATTTTTTTGCTCCCACGCAATGAAGGGGGAGGCTTATTTTCCTGATCGCTCCTTTCCCTTGCAACCCCTTTTGCCACCCCATCTTCTCCAGAGTGTTAGTTGGCTCTTCGGGACAGTGTGAGAGTTGGGACAGGATGGGGGTTACTGGTGGAAGGGTAAATCAACAAAAATATCCTCCCCCTCTCTTCCATCCGTGGAAGCATCTACTGGATCGAACCCCTTTTGTGCCTAGAATGAGCCTTTTATTCACACAAATGAAATAATTAAATAAAAACAGGTTTTGGTATCTGGCAACTAAATGTATGAACAGGCACTGGTGCAAAGCACTGCATATTTGAGATGACTGTTTGGCTGCAGTGTGTTATACACGTGATGGCCCATGCACACATACAAGTCATCAGATGTGCACCAGTCCATGCTGTTACAACCCCCTCAAACAAATCACGATCTGTGGACAAGAGCAGTCATGAGTGGCTGAAACAGCGACTGGCCAGTAGATTTCATAACCCTGAGTGGTTAATTTACAACCTGTCCCCCCCCCCCCGGCCGCCGATTTTCGGACAGGGAAAATAAAGGTTTGCTCCGCATTTTCTGTGTGATTTTGAATGAAAATGCATGCTTTCTCTTGGTGCTCTACTCCAGCCCAATAAAAAGAAACACAGACACATGTCTTTATTAGAAATATAATGAGCAGTTCACCAGAGATTTGATCTGTCGCCAAGTGGCCCCTCAAAGCTCTGTTAAAAACAGCTCAGACACAGCCCTGCACTTTCTGATGAGGCTCGTGCAGGGCTTGAGCAGACTGAGAAACAAAAGAGCAAGCTAATTCCATTGGAAGTTAGGGCCCTCAGTGAACTAATAAACTCAACAAGGCCCCGAGCTGTGTACAATGGCCAGCGGAGAGATTTCTGCGGCAGATCCTTGGAGGAAGGTTAAAAGCAGCAAGGAGACTGAGAGGGAGAGGGAGCACTGAAGAGGAAACAAATAACGCATGCAAGGAAAGTGGAGCTGGGGAGTGAAAACCAAGAAGTCTCTGAAGGAACTTTTCTGATGAGCTAATGCTGCTGCCGAGATGACTTGCCGACTATGAAAGAAAGCCATTCTTGGGCGAATAGCGACAGAGTTAGCTGCGCCGTCAATTTGAATGTGGCCTGTTTGTCTCTGCATCACAGCCTAGCATTTTCCACTTGGCTTTCCAAGGAGATCAGGGCTCCACACACATCAAGAGGAGGAATTGTTCAGTTGAGACAAGAATCAGTCGGCGGATTCTCCCCCTTCCCTTCTTCACAGGAGTTTTACCACAGCAACTTTTCTTTCCAGAATTAGAAGGGTCCATCAGATAAGGGGCAATCCTGCATAGCCCATGTGAGGACCAGCTCCAGGATTGAGGGGACCCAGGCCCAAGTGACCCCTGGTGGGCCCACAGATGGATGGATTAGTATCTTTCCACCAGTTTACGTCTGTTCCTTCATGGGTCCATTCCATTTCTACATCAATCTGTGCTTTAAAAGAAAACACAGAAAAACATGTATTAAAATATTTATTTTATCACAAAATATATGTTCATTTTATCTTTGTGTATGCATTTATAAACGTATCTCACCCTAAAATATCTAATTTTTAATTTACTGTGGTACGTTATTTGATATATATTGCAAAATTTGGAGACAAGTGTGAAATTGTGGTTTGTCAGACAAACCATCAGCCTGGGTTCAGACAACATTCTAAACCGCATGATGACAGCTCCCAAAAATGCAAAATGCCCACAATCTCATTTGCAGAGTTCATACAGAGTTTTGCACGCGTTCATGCTATGCCATCGTTTGGCTTAGGATTGTCTTTATTTTTTAGATGTTCCCAATTCTAAAGTACTGAATATGTTTTGCTTCCCCTTTCAGTTCATATCATCGGTTTTCGTCTGTCTACTTAATTTACTTTATTGTTATAGCATTTGATTCAACTCTTCTGTTTTATTGTAAAATTTACAGCTGTAACAATGGGAACATTAGAAATACATAAGATTTTACAACGTGCATGTGGGAGCAGTCAAAGATAGAGTTCTGGAGTACTAGGATTTCAGCGAACTATGGGTAATAGTCAAGTTTAACTCAGAACAGACCCATTGAAATTAATGAACAAAGTCCACTAAGTTAATGAGTTTGCTCTGAGTAAAACTTACTGGAATACCACCCTATACCACAACATTGAATATATACTTTGGGCTGTGTCCAACAATACTCCGAGTCGACCCACTGAAATAAACACAGATAACCACCTTAGGTCCATTAATTTCAGTGTGTTTACTCCAAGTGGAATTTAGATGGATACAACTCATTGTCTCTAAGTGTACAGGTGGAGTAGAAAAGGATTTTTGGAGATACAAGAATGGCAGCCCTGAATATTTCTTTACTGTAGCTTCCCCTAAGCAGAGTGCTGCAATATTTGCTACGATGCTTGAAGCTGCTTGTGTCACAAAAGCTACAACAGAGTGAAGTCAGGAGAGAAAAATATGATAATGCACCGATGGTTGCAAGACTCTTAAGACGATGCGGATATTCAAAGAAGCTGAGAAAATCCTTTTGGTGTCACTGCTATTTCCTTTGTTTTGCTTTAATGTAGTTATTTATCTGGACTTCAAATGGATTTGCATGCAGACGCGATGGGAAGAAATCTTGCATGAACACAAATCAGACGGATAAGCCTTCTGCATGACTTGCTGTACAACAGTATATTTAGTTCTAAAAATGGATTCTTTTGACAAGGGAGCTCTAGCCTGGAGACAAAGGGGTAAGAGTGCACCCTTCTGTGAAATATCTGAGCAAAGCAACGATTGGCTGGCTAATTTTGTAAGCTTTTGGAAACGGCACGTGCCAGGGCATCATGTGGATATGGAACCCTGGAATAAACACAGTATCCCAATACAGCAGAAGCATGCAGCCTTGTAGCATGGTCAAGATACTCGACAAGATACCAGGAAGTAACAACCCACTAGGAATGTGTCCTGTGCATTTTCCTGTCCAAATGAGTATGATCAGCACAAGACCAGTGTCACAAGGCATCATCAGAACAAAGAGGGGGACAATGGGCATGTGCAGATCTGGCCCGCCCACAAGGCAAGGTGAGGCAACCATTTGAGTGGCAGAAGCCTACCAGGCAGTTCCCTGCCCACCCTACCTCCTCCAGAGAAGCTGCAGCAGCACTGGGAAAATCTTGCGAGCGCACAAGATCACAGAGTGCTCAAGATCTCATGAGATCTTACAGGAAGCCGGCACCTGCTGTTGTGCAACGCAGGATGTGAAAAGCAGGTCCGCAGCGGGGCTGGACATCACATTCTCATTTTGCCTCGAAAAGCGAAATGAGATGCGCTGCCCCCTTGTGAGACGGCCTTGTAGAAGAGTTTGATTGAACTCACAGCTACACAACTGTTAAGCCCAACATAGACCACTAGCCACAAGAGGCAGCCTAGCAGTTCCTGGCTGACTGCTAGAGTTATCACGGTTGAGACATATCTTCCCCAGTGTGTTTGGTCTTTATTGGAAATGAAATGAAAAAGTGCCAGCACTTGAAGCTCACGAACATTTGCCCCTCAAAAGTTGCCCCTCAGATTTTGAATGCACAATTTCAAAGTGCACCTATGATCTGTTTGTTCATTTATTGCTTTAAAAGTGTCAGTGTCTCTTGTTTGTTTTAGCAGAAAAGTATGAAATCCCATAGGCTGTGCACTGTCAGATAGGGTCAAATGTTGATAACTAATGAACAACACTTCATCTTTCAAATGCCGTTAAATAGGATTACATGTCATCTGTCAATACAGACAGATACTAAATGATATTGCGTGTGAACCATGAAAAGGTAAAATATGAAATACCGCTACAAGTTGGCTATTGGATAGGCAGAGAACACAAATAACACAATTTAAAGATATCCCTATAGTTCTGTATAGCCAACATACAGCTTCTGAAATACCAAATGCAAAATAGTTTGGGTTGTTGTCTCTGCCTTAGGGCTCTCCTACACTTCCATTTTCCCTGCCACTTTCCCTGGAGAAAACCCATGGTTTAGCGCTGAATCAGAGCAAATGGCAGTCAGGCTGTCTGCAGATTGCTGTTTGTTCTGATTTAGTGCTAAAGTGTGAGTTTTCCAGGGGAAAGCAGCAGGGCTAAGGCAAAACCACTCAGACCCTTGCAAGTGAAAAAATACTCAAACCTATGATTTTTAGGCATGGGACAAGCGGGCGTGAGGACAAGCCCTAAGTCCTACTCAAAGTAGGCTCACAGATATTAATGGACCTAATATAATGCCCATTAGTTTCAGTGGAGCTACTCTGAGTAGGGTTAGCACTGGATACAACACCTTTGTATTTAGTACTACCCAGGACAGGATGGGGTTGTGCAGAGTTGTTAAAGCAGTAGAGAGCATTGTTGGCTGCCCACTCTCCACCTTAGAGCAGATTTATGCCACAAGGTGCCATAGGAAGGCACTGGACATAGTAAAAGATCCATCGCATCCTGGTCACTGTCTCTTCGAGCTCCTGCCGTCGGGACGGAGATACAGGACGATGAAGACAAGAACGAGCCGTCTTAAGAACAGCTTCTTCTCCAGAGCGATCTTGGCCCTGAATGGGAAGCCTGGACTTTGAAAGTCATCTTCCTTGCTGTATTATACTGTATTGTTTTAATTAGTGTTTTTATAGTTGTTTTGATTTTGTGTGGAGTGCCCTACCTGGGTGGATGGAGCAGCCAAGTAATTTTGTTGTCCCCAAGAGGGGGCAATGACAATAAAGATATTATTATTATTATTATTATTATTATTATTATTATTATTATTATTTCCAAATATTTTAGCCTCTACTAATCAGAGTCAACCATTCAGCTATGTTTGATGCATCCTTCAAGACTCTGTTGTGTTGATTTGGTCACTCTTGAAATGAGGCCACATTTTGGCTAGAATTCCAATAAATATCCCAGGATCTCAATAGTTTATTAATGTTCAGGTGTCCAACTGTTATATAAGGAGTTGTGTATACAGGAAAGCCGGATGTAGTGCTTTCCTTCTAGAGAGAAACAGGTGCCAGTACTCACCATGAAGTTGTTACAATAAGTGCCAAACTTTTAACCAATACTTTTTTTCTGGGGGAAACGGTGCTGGTACTCCATGCCCTTGAGTACCCCTAGTAAAAAAAAGCACTGGTCAGGTTATTCACAAGATCTCCAGAACATTTGCATCATTTTCCATCTCCAACTTAGGGCTGGATAATATTAATACCAGAATATCATAACTTTGAAACAGTTCTGTTTTAAGTTTTAACTGTTTTAACACTAACATAGGGGTAGCCAACATAGTTTCTTCCAGATGTTGTTGGACTCCAACTCCCATCAGCCCCAGCCATCATGACCAGTGCTCAGGGATGATGGGAATTGTCCAGCATCTGGGGGTAACCACATTGGCGATCCCTGTGCTAATGGATCTAATAGATGGCTTATCCACGAAACAGCCCAAGTTTCATCCTCTACAATACTGTATCTTATTCCAAATGAATATTCCTTTTCCTCTTCCCCCTCCCTAGTTAACTTGTTGTGGGCTCTTGAGTCTCACTGAGCAAGAATTACTGTAGTACTATCCTTCAATAAATCTCATGCTGATTCCAAATGTCTGTCCATCTCAGTAAGTTGTTGGGTAATCTGTTGTTTTAAATTCTCATTTTTCTTAAGATGTTATTGTAGCTGTAGATACTCAAACCACAGTAGGCTATATTTGGGGATTTTCTGTTGTAATGATGCCAAGCGCAATATAGAGTCATGGTCATACAATTTTGCAGCCCTGGCATTGGTCCATGGTGAGAATACTCCCCTTTATTATTCTTATTACATGATGTAAAGCTAGAAAGCCAAGCCAAGGGAGAAATCCCTGAGGAACGAGGCTTGTCCTATCTGTCTCATAAAATGTGGGAAATTGCAGTGAAACATAACTCTGCATGAGTGCTAGTTAGTGCATGAAGGGGTTAAGACCTGAGAGTTGTGTTCCTAGACTCAGTTAGGTCACGCCCCCTCACCTCTTTTGATGGGGATTACTTTTTTTAAAAAATAGATTGACAATTCATGTGTGATCTAGTTGAGATTCTGCAATGCAAGAATCTCAGCTAGATCAAACAGTGGTACCTCTGGTTGCAAACAGGATCCGTTCCAGAGCCCCATATCCAACCTGCGTCTGCGTGTGCGCGGGTCATGATTCGCTGCTTCTGTGCATGCGTGTGACGTCATGTTGAGCGTCTGCGCATGCGTGAGTGGCGAAACCTGGAAGTAACCCTTTCCGGTACTTCCGGGTCGCCACAGGACGCAACCTGAAAAGATTTAACCTGAAGCGTCTTTAACCTGAGGTTTGACTGGACATGACAGATGACCATCCAACCTCTGCTTAAAAACTTCTCTGAAGGTTTCCACCACCATTTGAGGTAGTCTGTTCCACTGCCGAACTGCTCTTATTGTCAGAATGTCCTTCCTGGTGTTTAGTTGGGATCTCCTTCCGTGACCCATCGACTGCAGGAGAGTTGAGGCATTTTTTAAAACAATGAACTGTGAACATTTTCTGTACACTTTGTCGGCAGGGGCTATATGATGTATTGATGCTGTGAACAGATTGTGTGTCCCCCTCCCTCCCTCTCCGTTTCCTATTGCAAGATAATTTAAGTAAAAGAAATGCCGGCACAATTTAGAACTGCCTTGTGCATTAACTCTGAAAGCTGTTCTGGGGAAAACATGAACTTGAATGCCTCATTCGACATTAAAAATTTACAAGCAGCATAAGATGTATTGGCTCCAGAAATTTCCACCATTTGGTGGGTAACAGAGAAGTAGGTGACGTTATGAGCAGCTTGGTCGTTCTCAGTGCTCACAATAACTTTTTTTCATCGTAAGGTATCTCAAGCACAGTAGTGATATGCCACAGGGGGCAGGAAAAATCGATCACCAAGAAATCTCAAAGCCAGATGGGCGGGGTAGAATATATTATTATTATTATTATTATTATTATTATTATTATTATTATTATTATTATTATTAACAAAACAGTTTGCTGAGAAATGAGGGGGAACTATGGGTGGGATTCAGTGTTGTGCTCTTCCAAATGGTCTTTCTGCTCAAGCATCATACAAACGCCAGAATTTTACCTAGACTGCAGAAACAAACAAACACTCACTTCACAGACACACCCGTTGGTTCTTTAGGAAATATATCCACACAATATTTAGATAGAATCATAGAGTTGTAGTGTTGGGAGGGATCCCAAGGTCATCTAGTCCAACCCTCCTGCAGTACAGGAACCTAAAGCATCCATAACTGATAGCCATCCAACCTCTGCTGGAAAACCTCCAAGGGAAGGAGAGTCCACCACCTCCTGAGGGAAGACTGTTCCACTGTCAAACAGCTCTTACTGTCAGATAGTTCTTCCTGATGCCATGTCACATCTTTGTCTGCAAAGTTGCTTAAAAAACACAGAAGGAGTCCAAAGAGAAAAGTATCCTTAATTACGCTTTACTGAGGAAACTGAATAAAAACAGGGTATAATCTAAGGGAAAAATAACAGAGCGTTTGCCTTGTGCACAGGAGGGAGAAATTCAACAAAACATACAGTGGTACCTTGGGTTAAATATGCTTCAGGTTAGAGACTCCACTAACCCAGAAATATTACCTCGGGTTAAGAATTTTGCTTCAGAATGAGAACAGAAATCGTCCAGTGGCGGCACAGCGGCAGTAGGAGGCCCCATTAGCTAAAGTGCTTCTTCAGGTTAAGAACAGTTTCAGGTTAAGAACAGACCTCCAGAACAAATTACGTTCTTAACCAAAGGTACCACTGTATAAAAGGTAAAGGGACCCCTGACCATTAGGTCCAGTCGTGACCAACTCTGGGGTTGCGGTGCTCATCTTGCTTTATTGGCCGAGGGAGCCGGCGTATAGCTTCCGGGTCATGTGGCCAGCATGACTAAGCCGCTTCTGGCGAACCAGAGCAGCACACGGAAACGCCATTTACCTTCCCGCAGGAGCAGTTTCTATTTATCTACTTGAACTTCGACGTGCTTTCGAACTGCTAGGTTGGCAGAAGCAGGGACCGAGCAACGGGAGCTCACCCCATCGCGGGGATTCGAACCGCCGACCTTCTGATCGGCAAGTCCTAGGCTCTGTGATTTAACCCACAGTGCCACCCGTGTCCTGTATAGAGGGGGAGAAACACTCAGAACTACGCAGCCAATCAGGGCACGTGCTACCTCAGCAAACATGCCACTCTGCCTGGTTGCTAAGCAATATGCACACCTGTTTATCTGTGGGCTAGTTTAATACTCCTTACGTTACTCACAAGGCATTCTGGGAACTGTAGTTGCTGGAAAGTGGCTCTCCACAGCTTCTCACCAACTGCACTTCTAGGGAGACCTTTCTTCCAGACTGACAGGGCTTTGTGGAGTCACTGCCACAAACACAGCCTTACTGCTCATCGCGGCTAGGGCAGCAGAAAACCACAGGCAGACAATTTGCTGCACCAGCCTGAAGACAGCATAGCAATTGGGCCAGACCTGGGCTGATGTTATCATGTGACAGCAACAGGGCCATTTCAAGGTCCAAGGGATCCAGGTCTGCCTCAGCCCCACTCCCATGAAGCTCTATTTTGAGGCTGGCAGGTCATTCTGCCCATCCACACATTCAGCTGAGAAGTTTCACACCAGTGGGCTATTGCTGTGCCAATCCACAGGCAGAAGCTCTTGGGAGGCCTACGGAAGAACTGTCAGGGCTTGGTAGAGGGACGTCTGTGCCCAATCCACACACATTCCACACCAGCAAAGGGAATTTGAATTGCTCTAGCCCAACCCAATGAAAACTTTCCAGTTCCTACTAAAGTAAGCGTTGTGAGTACTTCAGGCTTTTTTTCCCTCTCCAAATCTTTTGTTAGAAAAAATTCATATGGGGAGACCAATGTCTTCTCCTTTAGTTTGGAGAGACTCCCCCACTTCCTTTGTGGTTTTCCTTAATTTACAGTAAAAGCCATCCAACCTGAAAATAAGTTTCCGTCTTTAAATATAAAGGGAATTACAGTTAACCAAACCTGTAATTGAATCATAAGCCAACATTCACTTTGGCTTGAGAGCTCAATAAAAACAAGAAAGATGGCAAAACCAAACCTTCATTTTAACTCTTTGCTGTTTTGCAATCTAGGCCGTATCTTTATTTCCCATTCTGGAAATACCTACATGTTGTACCACTTAGTTTAGAAATTATAAGGATAGTTGAGCTAAGTTATTTATTTTCTCCAATTTTTTGTAGAGCTGTGGGAGAGAGGAAGATTATCTGGAAACACAGAATGAAACCTTCTATTCAGTTATAATGATTATCTATTATCCCATGACTTATGTAAAGCAGATTAAGGAAACCTTAAAATCAATGCTATTTTTAATGAACCACCAATTTCTTTTTGGGAGAGCTGTCATATTTCTTTTTAAAACAAAAACAAAGCAGAATTCTAAAGAGATTCCCATTTGCTATTTCACAGTACCAATTAACAATTAACAATACTATGTTGCCTTTATGTTATTTTATTTCAAATATTTATATACCACTTAATATCAAAACAGTCTCTATGCAAAACAAAAAAATTCCTTCTAGTAGCACCTTAAAGACCAACTAAGTTAGTTCTTGGTATGAGCTTTCGTGTGCATGCACACTTCTTCAGATACCATGAAGTGTGCATGCACACGAAAGCTCATACCAAGAACTAACTTAGTTGGTCTTTAAGGTGCTACTGGAAGGAATTTTTTTGTTTTGACTATGGCAGACCAACACGGCTACCTATCTGTAACAGTCTCTATGCAGTTTACAAAAAATACAAAAATAATTTATCTACAACTTGATCGTAATAAAACCTCAAAGAATATAAAGCAAACAATAACACCATGAATATAAATAATCTAAAATACAGCATATCTAATCTGCATTATTATACAATAGTATCTTAGAAAGTCTTTGTTTATGAACTATAATGAATGGGTTTTTTCCATGAATGAGGAAAGTGTAGTTCTACTGAATGATTTAGAAATGTCTAATCTATTTCTGAAATGTCCTTAGATTGGTGAGGATCTTTTCAAAACAGATGTTTCTCCTTAGTTATGCCTAGGATATGTCTGAGGATAAAACAAAAACAAGAGAAAAATGAAGATGTAGTTACCACTGCAAAAAGCCTCCTTCGCATTATGTCCCATCTAGTGGCTGAGATCCAGTGTGGCTTCTTATTAAGTACTGGCAATTAGTAATGCACCTACCCATAAATGCTAATCAATATATTGTTTCCTGAGGAACAGGAGCATACGTGAGGTCTACAATGTGCAACTACTAATGGATTCTCTATCAAATATTTACCTTAAATTGTTTCGCTTCATTTCAGTGAGAGCAACCCCCTACTGTACTGATATTAGTAACAGTAAAACCGGAGATTGGCTGCTGAACTTTAATGGGGAGAGCATCCAGATATAATTACAATGAGCAGGGGGAAAGACAACGCTGCTTTCACAATAGCATAGGATCCACAATATATGGACATCTGAAAGACGGCCAGATCAACAGAGCAATCCTATGGTGGCAGGGAGAATCCATGGACGAGCAACTGCTGTATCCAATGCCCTTCTAGTTTGCTGTGGCCACAGCAGAAAGTGGCAGGGGATGGACCATTCATCTGTTTTGCATGCAAAAGGTTCTTGGTTCAATTTCCAGGTAATGGCTGGGAGGAACCCTGGAGAGCTGTTGTCAGTCAGCATAGAGATTACCGACACAGATGGACCAGTGGCTCTGACTCAGTACAACACAGCTTCTTAATTTCCCCTCCCTTCGACTCTTAGAGAGAATTTACTGTAGCAGCTACTAGCTTCAGTCGGGACACGGGTGGCGCTGTGGTCTAAACCACTGAGCGTCTTGGGCTTGCCGATCGGAAGGTTGGCAGTTCGAATCCCTGCAACGGAGTGAGCTCCAATGCTCTGTCCCAGCTCCTGCTAACCTAGCAGTTCAAAAGCACCTCAGTACAAGTAGAGAAATAGGTACCGCCGCGGCGGGAAGGTAAATGGTGTTACTGTGTTCCCTGGCTTCCGTCACGGTGTCCCATTGCACCAGAAACTGTTTAGTAATGCTGGCTGCATGAGCCAGAAACCTGTCTGTGGACAAATGCTGGTTCCCTTGGCCTGAAAGTGAGATGAGCGCCGCAACCCCATAGTTGCCTTTGACTGGACTTAACCGTCCAGGGGTCCTTTACCTTTATCTTTTACCTGTTTAGGGGTGTGTGATGTCAGGGAAGCAAAGATGCCATTCCTGGTTTCACTGCTGGTGGAGGACCTTGGCAAAAAAGCAGCCGAGCTTTCTGCTGGCACCCCGGCGAGGTTTCTAACCACAGGTGGTGTGGGAAGTTGACAGCCCCTCAGCCACCATCTGAGAGAACACAAAATTGCTTTCTAATGCTGGGTAATCACTAGAGATTTAAAAAGTTTCAAGCATTTTCATTTCAAGGGAAGCTCTAAACAACGGTTCAGAAATTGCACACATGGAACATGGCTGGTAGAGAACACAGCACAGAGAAAACTCTGGGGTGGGTGGAAGGTGGACAATGAGTAGTCTCGATGCAACAGCATATGCGACTGAAAGGAAGGCAAAATGAAGTGGCTGAGGTAAAGGGGGTTTTTTTGTTTTTGTTTTGGGAGAGATCTTGAAAGTGGAGAAGAGGACAACCTGACTGTTCCAAAATATGGAATATAATTATAGGAAAACATAAAATTAAGAATTAGCTAGGATATTGTTGCTGTTATCCCAGTTTTACAGGTGTACATGCACGGCTTTTTTTCAGGGGGAACTCACAGGAAGTCATTTTTGGCACCTCTCAGGTGGGTGCCATTGCCGTTCTAAGAGAACAAGGGTGGTGTTCATGGTGAGTTCCGGCACCCTTTTTTCAAGAAAAAAGCATGTTTGTGTGAGGGGCTTAGGCCAAGAGGCCTATGCAGGCATTTCAGTTATTGTTTTGTACTGCTCTTAACAGTTGTGGGTTATATTTTTATATTATTATTAAATATTACATTTATATATCACCCTCCAGCACGGGACAACAGGGGAGTTTACAACATAAAAAAACAAAATACATAATATAATAATAGTAAAAGGGGAAAGAAGACAATACCCCTCCACACACTTTAAAAGGCCGTAGATTGATTAGCAGCCGAAGGCCTGGTTGAAGAGGAATGTTTTCGCCTGGTGCTGAAAAATATAAAACGAAGGCACCAAGCAAGCTTCCCTGGGGAGAACAATCCACAAATTGGGAGCCAACACAGAAAAGACCCGCTCTTCTGTTGCCACCCTCCGGACCATTTTCCTAATGTAAGCTATATTCACTAATATATGCATTTCTATGCACACTTTACCCTGGTGTGTGCATTTTTGTACACATTAGTTGATTAGAGAACCACATTGCAAAATTCAGAGAAATGTAGATTTCAAAGGATGGCTGAGTTTCTATTTGCATATTGTTTCTGAAAGTGTGCATTAGCTACGTTTGTCTTTAAATGCAAATTGAGTAAGTTTTCTCCCTCATCCCTAGGGAGAGAATGGTTTCCTTCTTCCCCTCCTCTCTTTTGCAATGACATGCTTGGGAACAGCGCAGTGGTGCGTGAGGAAGGAGGGAAACCACAGAAGATCTAGCACTCCTGGAGGTATACTTGCCTCAAGGGCCGCTGCAATTTGATTTGAGCTGCAGAAGAATTCAAGTGCTTTAAGAGCTCGCCTCTCATTTGAGGTGGCCATTTTATGAGCCCCCAGAGTCCTTTTTCTGCTCCTGGCTTTGGAGAACGTTAGCAGCATTCCTGTTCTCTCTCCTCCACAATGCTCTGTAGCCCTCGTCCTTTAAAATAAATGAGAGTTCAGTAGGATACTGCGTTTTAGCTGCGTCTTCATGAGTCGGCACATGTGATTGGAGGTTCCCAGCACTTTAACTGGTTTATTGCATACTTTTGATCAAGAAATCACACATTGTCACAACTTTGGTAAATATCTCTTCCCAAGGCTATAGCGCAAAAGCAGAAGATCTCTAGACTCAGACATGTTTCACTGGTTGGAAAAGCACCCGCTTGTAGGTATATTATTAGCACATCACATTAGAGATAGGATTAGGCAAACGCAACGTCCTTAGGCTCAATTTGGGAGAGTGTGATTGATTTTCTCGCACTCTTTGGTTCATTGAAAGAGGGATGCTGAATATATATGGCATGAGGTTTTTTGTGTGGCAGCAACACTTTCCAAAGATTTATGGTGAACTAGAGCAAAATGCCCATAAAACATTTCAGACTGCCAAGGAATTAATAAAGTACTTACTTTCAGGAAATCAGGGTTGCTCTTTTAGATCTCAGTGCCGGGCAGGGAGGGAGCAAAGAGAGAGCAAGTGAGAACCACCAGGGTCCAAAGACAGTGGTAAAGAACCTTTGGGTCTCCAGGTGTTTTTGGACTCCATCTCCCATCAGCCCAAGCGGGCATAGCCAATGGTCAGGGATGCTGGGAGTAGTGGTTTATTGTGTGTTTATACTGCATTGTGCACCACTTTGATACTCTCATGTCAAACAGCATACGTCAAATAAATGAATAAAACAATCCAGCAACATCTGGAGGGTCACATGTCCCCCACCGCAGTCCTAAGGGCTTTCTCTTTGAGGCATTGAAGGCTGCAAACAGAAGTTGTGTCGTTTAAGAGCATTTCTTGTGATTTCATTCTTTTTATATCATATATCACAATAATAGTCTTTAAAAGACAACAACCCTGTATGAGATGGGACTAAGGTAATATTTAAAATATCCCCACCCATGTGGACTTCCTTGGTCAACTGGCAGCACCTACCCTGCATTTCGTCTCTGGCTGAAACAGGTGTTGAATTACTACTTGTCGAGAGGTACACGTGCTACTGGCTCGTTTACAATCTACATAGTACAGGTGATTACATTCCTGTTCCTTTGGAACTTTACGCATTGTGGTTTAGCTTTTCTGCTTCTTAAAATACTTAGCAGACTAGCACTGAGCCAAATTTGCCTTTGGGTCCAAAAGCTGCCATTTTCATGGGGTGTGTGGGAAAGGACAGCCCACATCTCACTCTTGCACACACACACACACCCCACTTATTCACAGTGGTCGTGATGACATCTACCTATTGCTTGTTTTCTTGCCTACTGTTTTAAGAGTCATGGGTTCCCCACAGGGCTGGATTTAGGTTTGATAAGGCCCATAGCTACTGAAGGTAATGGAGCCTTTATACAGCAGGCAGGGCCCATTACTTACATCACAGGAACCTACACAACACAAAAGACTGTTGCTGTATGTAGGTTTTATTTTATTTTTATTTTTATCTTATATTTTGGAAATGTATATCCAGGTGTTTTTTTTCTTTAAGTTTTTTTGGGGGGGGCAAGAGAGTGGGGCCCTAAGCTATAGCCTGTTTAGCTTACACGTAAATCCGGCACTGGTTGCCCCAAAGAATCCTGGGAACTGTGGTTTGTTAAGGGTGCTAAGAGTAGCTATAGTTAAAGGTAAAGGGACCCCTGACCATTAGGTCCAGTTGTGACCAACTCTGGGGTTGCGGCGCTCATTTCGCTTTATTGGCCAAGGGAGCCGGCGTACAGCTTCCGGGTCATGTGGCCAGCATAACTAAGCCGCTTCTGGCGAACCAGAGCAGCGCACAGAAACGCCGTTTACCTTGGAGACCCCTATTTCCCTCACAGAGCTTAAATTTCCAGAGTTCTCTGGAAAGAGGGATTGCTTGTTTAAGCACTCTGTGAATGTGAGGGGATTGGGGTTACCAAACAAGTCTCAGGACCCTCAAGCCCCGGAGGAAGCTAACTGACTATTCAAAGTAGTATAAGAGTGGTTTCAATTTACAGTGTGGATGTGGCATTTGACAGCAGCACCATCAGAGCAAAGGAGGATATGTCATCCCATCAAAGAAAGTGTTTTGTGCCCTGACCCATTGGGTATGTTCCTGTTATTTTTATGGTATTATTCGTTTGTTTGTTTGTTTGTTTGTTTGTTTGTTCGTTCGTTCGTTCACTCATTCCTAACTATTGTTTTATGTATACAGGCAACCCCCCATTCAGTCACATTCAATATGTGTGCTAGTACACACAAATGCATCACACTAAACCTGGAAGTGACCCAAAAATGTCACCAAAAAGGAACAGGGCAGGACAGAATGGGATGGGGGCAGAATGGGGGTGTTTGCAGGTTTTTCCAATGGTGTTTCAAATATACATGCATGCGTTGCCTCGGAAGGTAACCCCCACATAAATGGGGGGGGGGTTGCCTGTATATACATCTGCCATGTTCCCACTGTGGGAAGGGAAGGAAGGGCAAGTCTGAATCCAGCCCCTCTTGTCTGTTTGCATTTAATATCTCATACTTCACTGCAAACAGTCTCAAAAGAGGTCACAGAATTATGTTAATTAATCAATCCATGAAAACTCCTTAGATTTATCAAGTAAGTCTGCAATCCTAACGCAATTCACCTGCGAATAGGCTCCATTGAACTCAATAGGAATACAATGTTAGATTTATTTAACCAGGCAGTAGTGGCCCTAATAATTTGGAAACTGAATAGACACTGTTCATTAACTATTGGTTTAGATTTACTGGCTACCAAGAAACGTGTCTCATTTTCTTTAGGCTTCCTTTCAGTCTTGAGGTGGTTGTTGACTATCACTTTTAGTTGTGAAGAGATTTTCCAGGAAAGAAAAGAAATATTGTACTATAGCTATACAGGCTGGTGTGAATGGTTTCCTCTTGTGCTGGGCCGTCTCCTTCCTCTTTTTGAGTGAATGGCTCATAGGATTATTCTGTGATCCAGACATTGTCAAGGGTAGGCATTGAAATGCTAATGCTATGAGACATTTTAGGACCCAAATTGCCCTCTCCAAATCTTTCATGCCAGCCCCTGTCAGCGTCCAAGGCCATTATCAAGAGGAATAACATTGACGCTACTGTAAATAATGGCGCATTAAAGACCCCCATTGTTTGGCTTTATCCAAAAAGGAACATCCCCAAATGTCAAATGGTGCAGTAGTGGTCTTAAAGAAAAGGACATTTCCTTTTAAAAAGGGTTGCCATTTTAAATAAGCGACTGTTCAGAAGCACCCTTTTTTAGAGAAGAAGAAGGAAAAAAACCTGCAGACCTCTGCTTCCTTAAGAGCTTGATTTATTTGCATTTGGTAAGTCAGAGGCATTCTTTGAGCACCGTATGGTAGGAAAACAGGTTATAAATTTAAATGTAAGCTGCTAAATATAAATTCTGTTGCTAGTCCCATATATGTAAGAAGAGAGGTTTGTTAGCCTTCTCACTAAAATGTTGGGGTAGCCTTTTTACTCAGACCCATTGAGAGGAATGAACTTGATTAAGTTAGGTCCCTTAATTTCAGTGGGTCTACTCTGAGTAAAATTTAATTGACTTACATCCTACTTCTCCACATGCAAGAGGTGGTTTGTGTGTGTGTGTTTATCTTCATTCTGAAGTGGTGCAGGTTAAGGAAGTGAGCACCCTGTGCTCCTTAAGCATCAGCCCATATGAAAGAGGAGCTTACCAAAGCTATTTCTCACATGCATAAAGAAATCCAACATTCCTTATTCTGAAATCCATTTACGTCTTGCTTCAAATTGCTCTTCAACGTACCCTCTTCAAAGTGATCATGTTTCATATTGTAAGAAACATATTCTCTTTTACTTTGGAAGAATTCAAAGGGAACCTTAGAAAACAAGTGCTATTACTTCTTTTTTTCCCTCATTTGACATTTCCAATACTGTCTGGAGTGAGGATTCCAATGAAAGCGAAACAGTATAATGCATCACTTACCAATAGAATCTTTGACATATTCATTTTACGCTGTATTCTCATTCTCCTGTTCCTCAACAAAAAGACAAAACAACACAGTCCCGAGTGTGCATAGAAATGCTGAATTTCTGTCTTTCTTTACCTTTGTCTTTCCATTGTGTTTCCATGTGTTAATATGTAGATCGCAAACTCCTTTTGACAGGGAGTAGCGTTATCATCAACAACACCATCACCATCTTATCCTGTAAAGAATCCTCTTTGTTGACAATACTGTATAATTATATCAGTTTAATAATAATATTGTAGGCTGAGGAACTCGAACTCACTCCCCAGGGTAATCCTGTCGTCCCCCCACCCCCTCCATAAACAAAACAGAATTTGAGACCTTGTAAGCTTTGGGATTTGCAGCAGTGCTTTAGTTCCTTGCAACAGAAGTAATAGGATCAGACCTAAAACAGCCCCTCCAAGTGTCCCATTTTTTTTTCATTGGAGAAATGTTGCATGGTATAGAGTTATGCACCCCCTGAGCCAAGGAGATAAGTAACTATACAACCTTTAGAAGACATCTGAAGGCATCCCTGTATAGGGGAGTTTTTAATGTTTAAGGTTTTATTGTGTTTTTATATATGTTGGAAGCCACCCAGAGTGGCTGGAGCAACCCAGTCAGATGGATGGGGTAATAATAACAATAATAATAATGAATGGGACATCCCTATTTCTGTCGAAGAAATGTTGGAGGGCATGCTAGAGCCCTAAAATGCATAAATATTATAAGCCTTCCTTCTCAATGAGAAGATTCATCTGTGAAAAGAGTATTTCTTTTTCTCCATCCTAATTGTGGTATTTGTGGCAGATCCACTCTTAGACCCAAACAAGTATTTCAGAATACCCTGGGTAGTTCATCCCACGTAATCAGTAGCTATGGCTGTTTATAACCATCATTGCTATATTTTACTCCACTGTCTGAGGCAACGTGTCTCTGAAAACCAATCTGTAAGTACAAATTGTCAGGTCCTGTTGGTGGACTTCTCATAGGTTTCTGACTGGTCACTGTGAAATGAGGATCCTAGACTAGGTGGGCCTTGGGCCACCTGATACAGTGGGGCTATTCTTATGTTTTATATTTTACGGCTTATACTGTTCTGCATAGGAAGATAATGTTTGTTTTTAAAAAAAAATATTCAGCATCCATAGTCTGACTAAAACACAATTACAGTGAATTTTACTAACAGCATCACTGAACATCATCCCTCTAACATCCTACTGTTATTGGAAGAATAATGGATGGGAATCAGTTTTCTGTGACTTGGGTTATCATAGCTGGTTGGTTGTCTCAGAGCAAAGGCTGTTGGGTGGTATCTAGAATTCAACCCATCTGTTCTTCTGACCTGTGAGGAAGACACAACAGAGGCAAGCTGAATCGTTATGCTCTTACACTTCCATTTTAGGGTTTACTCAGAAAAAGCCAGAAAGGACAAATAATGTGGACAGTAAAATCTATATAGCTTCTGCTGCATCTTGCTTTTTCTTTTGTTTGTTTTGAGATTTATTGTAATTTTAATGAGACAGTGTTGTATTTCATATATTGTTAATGCTTTAATTTGAATATTTATGTATTCTCCACCTTGGGACCTTCAGGTGAAGAGCAGCTTATGAATACTTTTGATAGGAAGATAGAGAAGAAAGATCTGAGGGTTAAGGGTTTGAGGTTTCCTCAAAACAACAACTGTTGAGGACTGTTTTTTTTTCTGTCCCATTTTTCTTTTCTTAAAAGCCCATGAAATGTTCTTCAGCCATTTTAGATCATGGGGATTTGATACACAAATAGCTCCCCTTGCCTTGGCTGGCATTTGGTTCAAGCCCCAGGCTCGATGAATTCCCTGGAGAGCTGCAGGGTCTATGCCATCAGCCCATGCAAAATTAAAATAAGTAGTGGCATTTCAGATATGAATCTTTGGTATAACATGCTGGAAAGTCTGTCAGGCTGGTTACAGAAAGCCCTACAATTATATACAGGCTTAGGAGGCAGCACTGGTTCATCTTCTGGGTTACAGAAGTGTGCACATGATGGGTGATTCTAGCACATATATATATTTTAAGCCCACTTGCCTACAAACAGCTGGAACTCTGCTAATAGCAGAGAAAGTTTGCTCAGAACTCAGTAATCTATTGTGGGTAAAGGGATCCCTGACCATTAGGTCCAGTCGTGACCGACTCTGGGGTTGTGGCGCTCATCTCGCTTTATTGGCCAAGGGAGCTGGCGTACAGCTTCCGGGTCATGTGGCCAGCATGACTAAGCCGCTTCTGGCAAACCAGAGCAGCACACGGAAATGCCATTTACCTTCCCGCCGGAGCGGTACCTATTTATCTACTTGCACTTTGACGTGCTTTTGAACTGCTAGGTTGGCAGGAGCAGGGACAGAGCAACGGGAGCTCACCCCGTCACGGGGATTCGAACCGCCAACCTTCTGATCGGTAAGTCCTAGGTTTTGTGGTTTAACCCACAGCGCCACCCATTGTGGGTATAACTACTGTAAAAATGTGGCCTCTCTATTTTGGGTTAGATTTCATATTCAATACAGCAGTGCACAGCTTTGGAGCAGAGTTCCAACTCAGCAAAATGAGTGCTGGGGCAAGGGGAATTTGGCAGTGCTGACTTTTAATGTTTTGAAATCAGTAAGTAAAGCAATGCATATTGCCACCTAAAGAGCCACCCCTCTCAACATGTAGAGTCCAAAGTCTAAAATTGTCCAACCAGAGTAAGAAGCCTACCTAGGCTCCCTTGCACTCTTGGCAAGGAGCTGGATTGGTGCCTCTGTTGCTGGGAGAGACCACAGACCAGAAACTCTAAAAGTTTTGTCAGCTTTCACGCTCCGCCATTGGCTTTCTCTGTGGCCATTGGAGTCGGGTCTGCCTCCTCTTCTCCTTCTCCTCCGTCACTTCCTGCAAATCTGCCCCCTGTCTGCTCACTAGGGAATGTCCTCTTCCAAACACTTTCAGTGCCTCCTTTTTCAAGGTGTACCGCAGTCCTATAAGCTTCTGTCACTTCTACAAATGCTCTTTGTGGAACAAAGTAATGAGACTGGGGGAATGCAAATATTCAGTCCCATCACCTCTGCAGAGGAAAAGCAGCCCACACCCTGCTGCCTTCTCTTACTCAGTTTTACAATTGGTGACTGAGTGGGGGGGCGGGGGGAGAGAGAAGAGGAGAGAGAATATATTTAATCCTATTGACATTTAGAAGTTGGATGGTATCTTCCTAACAGCGCTAGCCAGAGACATTTCAACACCTGAGGTGGAAAACCTGTCACTCCTCTGGTGGTAAAGCTATAATAAATTAATTAAACGAGAAGCTGGCACCAGCCTTCTGTTGGAAATCCTGCAAATTCATTTCACCTGAGTAGGCACTTCCAAATTTGTCTCAAATGTAATTTTAGACAGAAATGTGCAGAAACGTAAGATATGTTTTCTAAACTTACAAGATTTATTTTAAAAAAATTCAGAGGTGATCTAGAGACCTAGTAAACATGCCAGCTGGACTGGACAGAGACAAGCTATCATCTATAAAATTAAAATAAAATATAGGACACATTTATTTATTATGTGTGCAGCAAAACAGAACATCCAGTTTTAGCATGTTTAGTTCCTTATTGCATTTTAACCCTGCCCTTCATCTGACGCTGTTTACATTTGGCATATTAAAACACCAAGAAAACCAATCCTAAAACAATCCTACTATACAATTAAAAGAAACCCTATTACTGCAGCAAACTGATTATTTCCAACTGGCCTCACCCAGGCGTTTTCAGTTTTCTCCAAAGGAAATGGAGATCAATTGCGCCAAAATAGTTCCTTGAAAGAAGAGATGGGGAACTTTGGAACTTACAGATGGTGCTGGATTACAAGTCCAAACATCCATGACTATAGGCCACGCTTGTTGGGACTCTGTGTTGTTGGCTGGAGTCCAACAGCCACCTTTCCTCTCATGTGGTGCAAGGAGAAGGATTTCCCATATAGATTTCAGAGCCCAGGCAGGCCAATATAGAAGGATACATTTTAATGCACAAAGCAGGGGGAAGCGTTACAAAGCTATCTCCCAATGCCTTTTCTCATGCCCTTGCTTTCCTCTGCTCGTTTCAATGCTTCTCTTCTCCCACGCTATATGAATTGGCCATCGTGGCTTTTGCGGTGGGGGTTGCAGAGAAGAGCAGTGGAAATAATAGCTCACGCTAATTCAAAACATTGCTAGGAGTAACTACACTAAATAGCTCCTTCTCGCCTCGAAATTTCCCACCCTTACTGACTTCAGCTGCGGGAAGAACAGAGTCCTGTGCGGTGCATATTTACTGTATTCGATACAAATGCATGCTGAGTGATATCTTTTTGTATTAAATTTCCTGTGAAACAATAAGGAATCTTCATATTCCCATGGGTTGATGCACACACACACACGAGAGAGAGAGAATATTTTCTTTTTGTTTCTCCATATTTTTATGTTTTTTTATAACTGCCTCTTCTTGGCTGCCTGCAGTTTTGTAGTTTTTCCCATCCCTGTGTTTCGTAGGCAGCAGAGCAAGTTTGCATGAACTGTTATGCTCCTGGCGGCTCAGAAGCCAGTCTGTTTAAAACTTCTAAAAACAGTATTTCATTCATGTGTTTCTCGGTCAGTAGAACGTGACCAGCTTATGTCCATTTTTAGCTTTGGCTAGTGTTTCAAAATGTGAACAAAATGTTTGGCTTAAGACACCATCTTTTTCTGTTTTGGTTGTTAGAGAAATTCTTTTGCCAAATGTTCAGCATGACTATTGTTTTAAAGGAGGTTATCCCTTGCCCCATGAAGTGACTAATTTGGCCTTTCAAAAAACTTATTTTGAAGTATTCATTTGCAGAATGATGTAATAATTGCTGCTCAGTGCTTCATTGTAGTGTTATTGTAGACTTGCACAGATTAAGATGTGGGGTTGCATCCAGACTTAATCATGCTTAGAGCAGACCGGCTGAAATCAACTAACTTCAGTCCCATTTATTTCTTTGGGCCTGCTCAGAGGAAAACTAAGTCTGGATCCAAGCCCTAGAATAGAAATATTTATTTATTTCACAAAATGTATACCCCACTTGACTACAAGAAGAAAAAAACACAAGTCTACAAAAAAATAGAACAATAAAAGTATCACTAAGCAAATTAACAACAATAATTTAAGACATCCAAAAAGTGAAAATGGCAGTAGGCTTAAAACAGATTAAAACTTGCACCAAAGCCACTTCCGCCTTAAGGAGGAGGTGGGGTTGTGGGCTTCACGGCCCTTCCATGTGTGCGGGGGTTGGGAGGCCAGCCCCACGTGATTGGGGGATTCCTGACTGCGTCTCCCCCTAGCCGGCCAATAGGGTCGGTCTGGAGGTGTGGCCTGCCACTTAAAGGCAGGACGCAGCCTCTTTGTCCACTCAGCAGCTGCTCCTGTTTTCCCACCCTCCCTCCCTCTAAGGTTTTCTTTCTTTGACCTTGCTATGGACTTCGCTTGGTCACCGTTAAGGGGCCTGGTAGGAATTTTTCCACTTGGCAAATTGGCACCAGCCACTTAGTTTTCGCCTACCTCATAGCAAATCGTCACAACTTTCTGGGTACTGGCGGTTAGGCATTGGAATAGTTCTGTAGATGGAAGAGGGGAGGTAACGCCATCACCTGCCCCGCATATTGAAGGGTAGTCCGTTAAATGATTCTGGGGGGGCGTGGCGCTGTCCAAAGCCTAGGGAGGTTTGGGCCTAAGGCACTCCCCCTATCGGTAACCCTGGGAGAGCTCCTAGTTGATGTGCATCAGCAGGACTCCCCCTACTAGGGGTTAACCCTTCCCGGACTTAGGCTTAGGTCCAATGCCTAAGCCAATACTGCTCACCACCTGTAACCAATAAAATTGTGGCCCTTTTTAGCCCATTAACCTTAATAATTGTGTCATTATTTTCCACCTGGGGGGGGGGTCGGGAACTCACCACGCAACTTTAAGGCTCTGTACTATTGTTGAATAAAATGCAAGTCTTAGGTGGATGTGGCATCTCCCATATTGATGAGCATTGGACGTTGCCTTTACTGAGACGGTCAGTGTAGCTCATTATTATTCTAAATTGACTGGAAGCAGGGATCTTCCCTAGCCCTTACATGCATACGATCCTGGATTGAACCCAGGATCTTATGCATGTAAAGCTGATGCTCTACCACTGAGCTGTGGCCTTTCCTCAAAGGGAGCAAGAAGCAGGGCCGCACCAAGTGCCTCTTTCCCCATCTTCTGTATGGACAATCACTAGAACTATACACAGCCTCGGCCCAGTATACCTGAAGGAGCGCCTCCACCCCCATCGTTCTGCCCGGATGCTGAGGTCCAGCGCCAAGGGCCTTCTGGTGGTTCCCTCATTGCAAGAAGCAAAGCTACAGGGAACCAGGCAGAGGGCCTTCTCGGTAGTGGCACCCGCCCTGTGGAACGCCCTCCCATCAGATGTCAAAGAGATAAACAACTACCTGATATTCAGAAGACATCTTAAGGCAGCATTTGTGTAGGAAGGAGCCTAAACAGGAACATATGGTGTCAGGGGCAGAGCTGCTCAATGCAACCCCCATTTTCAACATAGAAGTTATGACACCTGCATAGGCATAGGGTTGATGTCTTTTCTGTATGCAATTTTAACCTAGAGTAAGGTCACCCACAACCTTGGGCTAGCAAGGTTCCTAGAATCCATCACCTGCACAATTTAACCTTTACCTTGTTGGGGAAGCATGGACCTGTTGAGTTTCTCCCGTATAGGATACTCAAAGAGTCTGCTGCTTTACCCACACTGTCCCCAGGAATCATCAGCAAACTTTGGTGGGGACAGGATTTGGCCGTGTGAACATAACTTTTCCCTAGTCTTTGCACGTGTGGGTCCGACATCTCTTGCCAGATGCAAAAAATAGTAGCTGGTTAAGGATGCATCACATTTCTAGATATAGATCGGTTCTAGATATAGATAGTTCTAGATATAGATTATGGGACACGGGTGGTGATGTGGTCTAAACTACTGAGCCTAGGGCTTGCTGATCAGAAGGTCGGTGATTCGAATCCGTGCTACCGTTGCTCGGTCCCAGGTCCTGCCAACCTAGCAGTTCAAAAGCACGTCAAAGTGCAATTAGATAAATAGGTACCACTCCGGTGGGAAGGTAAACGGCATTTCCATGCGCTGCTCTGGTTTTGCCAGAAGCGGCTTAGTCATGCTGATTGCATGACCCGGAAAAACAGTCTGTGGACAAACGCCGGCTCCCTCGGCCAGTAATGCGAGATGAGCGCCGCAACCCCAGAATCGTTCGCGACTGGACTTAACTGTCAGGGGTCTTTTACCTTTACCTTAGATATAGATTGGTTGATAGTGCCACATGCCCCTGCAGTAAAGTGCGTCTTGGCTTGAGCACACAATTATATCATTATGGTGCCAGTTCTCTGGAATTCTCTTTCCTTGGAAAGTGAAGGAAGCCCCAACATATGTTTTTTGACATTACTTGAAAACTTTCCTTCCAAGTCTTCCTAAATTAGTTTCTTTTATCTCTAGCAGGGTTTTAATATTTTGATACCACATTATGGTTTATACCCAGTTTCTGCCACTGCTTGGGAATTCTCTGGATGCAGAGTGGTTTGTAAATTCTGGAATAAATAAGTAAAAATAAATGAAATAGAACACAGTATCTCCCTATCCGTACGGACCACAACTGAGAGTGTGGGTGGAAATGGAACTTTTGATCATGGTTGTCAGGATTACCACATTATAGTATTTTGTTTTATGTAAGCTGCCTTGTAAAATTCTTCAAAACTAAAGAAGGGTAGAAATAAAGTTAATTTCGGCCATTAATTAAATGCATCAATAGAGAATGGCCCATGCAAGTTTAAAGACCTGCAGTAAAACACATATGCAAACCATGATCTGATCCTTTCTTAATGGCTCCTTCTGTGTAATTTGAGACTGTAAATATGTGTGCATGGGGTCTTTGACCTATCAGAAAAGAAAGGCTTGTCTGTCGCATCATTTTCACCTAATGTGCAGGCTTCAGCTGAGTTTTCCACAAGCTTAAGGAAATAGATGGTTGATCTTAGCTGCAACCCAGCATTTTGCATGCTATGGCATGAGAGCCTGGAATGGGCATGTGTGTGTTTCCTCCATAGCCATCCCACACTCACAAATTGCACTGACCAAAGGGAGAAATTAAAGAGCCGTTGGTGGGGGAACAAAGCAGCATCTTGCCAGTGGCAGCTGTTAGCTTTTGCTCTTACAGCCAGTTCCCTGCGCACCTCCTACTTTCTGCACTAGAACCCAAGCACAGCCTCAAGCTGTTGCATTTTAACAGCACTAGTCAAGGGATCAAACTTGAAAGGTTTTATTAGTTCTGCTTCATGGAGACTGGGCCTTTTGAATTTAGAAAATATGACAAATAGGGGTGGGCATGAAATGCATGCATGGTAGAAGCTTATAAAAATTGTATGTAATGTGGAGGAAGTGGGCAGAGAGATTTTTTTCTTCTGCCTTTCTCATAATACTAGAACCTTGGATAGGTAAAGGTAAAGGGACCCCTGACCATTAGGTCCAGTCGTGGCCAACTCTGGGGTTGCGGTGCTCATCTCACTTTATTGGCCAAGGGAGCCGGCATACAGCTTCCGGGTCATGTGGCCAGCATGACTAAGCCGCTTCTGGTGAACCAGAGCAGCGCACGGAAACGCCGTTTATCTTCCCGCTGGAGTGGTACCTATTTATCTACTTGCACTTTGACGTGCTTTCAAACTGCTAGGTTGGCAGGAGCAGGGACCGAGCAAACGGGAGCTCACCCCATCGCAGGATTTGAACCGTTGACCTTCTGATCGGCAAGTCCTCGGCTAGGTGGTTTAACCCACAGTGCCACCCATGTCCCAGAACCTTGGATACTCTGAGACAATTGGCTGGCAGGATAGACATCACACATCACCAGTAGAGTCTGAGATGCGGCAATGCCACCAGTTTAGATGCATCTAAAAGGGGCTTAGACAAAGTCATGGAGGGAAATAACAATAACAGATACGAAGGATTGCCATGGCCAGAAACAGCATGCCACTGAATATCAGCTGGGCATCCTGTCCTGCTCATGAGCTTCCAAGAGGCATATGGCTGGTCAATGTGAGGAGCTCCAAAAGGGTGGTACTGAACTAGGCAGACCTTTGGTCTACCTAGTGGACTCTTCCTATGTCCTTATGAGTCCACCAGCCACAGACAGCTGACCTGCCCCCTCCCACCTCACCCATTTCTCAGTAGTGTTAAAAATAAAAACCTTTCACAAGTGTTGTTTTTTAGGGATTGCACAGAAGGTGTGTTTTGCACCCAGGTATCCATACCTGAGGGACGCGGGTGGCGCTGTGGGTTAAACCACAGAGCCTAGGACTTGCCGATCAGAAGGTCAGTGGTTCGAATCCCCGTGACGGGGTGAGCTCCCGTTGTTCGGTCCCTGCTCCTGCCAACCAGCAGTTCGAAAGGACGTCAAAGTAAAGTAGATAAATAGGTACCACTCCGGCGGGAAGGTAAATGGTGTTTCCGTGCGCTGTTCTGGTTTGCCAGAAGCAGCTTAGTCATGCTGGCCACATGACCCAGAAGATGTACTCCAGATCCCTCGGCCAATAAAGTGAGATGAGTGCTGCAACCCCAGAGTCGGCCACGACTGGACCTAATGGTCAGGGGTCCCTTTACCTTTATCCATACCTGAGTGACAACTTTAAAGTAGGAAGCAGCCTCCATTAAATTTTTGGTGTCAAGTTTTCTTTTAACTTGTTCTTCCAAGTAATAACTTCCCAACTGTGTCTCTGCTCAGTTCTTGAAAGGAAATCTCTCTGTCTTCAGCTGGAGCATGTTCCCATTCACTAGTCCTCTCCCTGGTGACTTCTTGTGCCAAAAGATATTAGACCCTTAGTTTCTAGATCAGTGCTCTCCTATATAATTATAGGCAGTAATACACAGTACTGATTTCTGTTCGAGTTGTACCGATGTCTTTAATGGTTAAATAATTCAGCAAGCTCTTCTCATTATAAATTGCACTACTGCCAAAAGCCATGTGGAACTTTCTTGTTATTGCCCATGTGGGGACCAATAACTGCTATGAATGGCCGACAAGTTCATTCTCTTTTACTCACTGGGGCATCATTTTTCTTTTGGCACAGAATCTGACTTGCTGTGTGCTTCTTTTTCGTTTTCCATGGTTAGTATGGCATAGTATCCACCCCCCCCCCATTTTTTAGTAACTTGATGGCAGTTATACTGGAGGAAAGTTATTCATATACAGTGGTACCTCGGGTTACATACGCTTCAGGTTACAGACTCCGCTAACCCAGAAATAGTGCTTCAGGTGAAGAACTTTGCTTCAGGATGAGAACAGAAATCGCGCGGTGGCAGTGGGAGGCCCCATTAGCTAAAGTGGCGCTTCAGGTTAAGAACAGTTTCAGGTTAAGTACGGACCTCCGGAACGAATTAAGTACTTAACCCGAGGTACCACTGTATTGGGATGGTGCCAGGTTTTGCAACTGGGCAGATCCCTTGTGGCTTGATCTACAAAAAGATTTAGCAGGAGTATTTGGATTTAAGCCTGTCTCATCAGTGGAACTCTGCACCATAATGTGCAATCTATGAGTGTGCAGGATGTGGTCTTGATTGTGGCTTCACAAGTGCAAAATGCTCTTTCCATCACTACTGATCTTTCACCCTACAGCAAAGACATGGAACCTTTGTACAACATGCTTTGTAGACATTGGTTGTTTGATAGTTTCCATATTTTGTCATATCTCTGCTGGCTTATGAAGAGTTGGGTTGTTGGTTTTGTGTTGTGCTGTATGTGCTGTATTTTCTTTCATGTGCTTGAGGCTGAACTGCTAGCCATATTGGAAATTGTTTTAAGACAAAAAAGGAGTTACAAATACTTCAATAAATTAATAAATAGCAGCATTTTGGAGGTGAACTGTTTTGAGGAAATAACATCATACAGACTGATATCGATGAAACCACAGGATCCAGTGAAATAAGTTATTTGGGGCTAAGATAGTTGCAGAGATGGATCAAACCTAGTTTTCAAATTCTGCTTCAGATTTTTAAAAATCTGTTACTGATTTGCTTCCATACTTCCTCTCCCCGCCCCCCAACCGCTGCTGTTTGCTTTCACATTGCTCTTGGAACATTATTATTGGGTCACACGCAGCACCAAGATTGTTTTGCTCTATTTTATACTTAGCAGCTAATGCTTAGCTCAGTGGATATTTCCCTTAGTCAGAGCTTCAGGATGCTGGTTTATTCAGCCAACATATGCTCCCATCTTGGACCCTGTAATAAAACTGTGCTTGCACCCTTTGGAACAGTGTCTGCTGCTGGTCTGGCCAAGAAATACCAACTGAATCACTTGAGAGCCAGAACCACATGATGACTCTCTGTGTAGGTCCTGTTAGGCAGGGAAGAGAAAACAAGATAGAAATTGTGTTCCTTCTCCTTTTGAAATGATTTGTAGGGTGATTTTACATTATGAACATTGCAACACACATATAAACATTCCTATATCTGCTTCTCTGATTGTTCACCTGGATGCTCACCTAACATATGGCAAACTGGCTGCTTTTGACTCCCCTCACTTTTCAAAGTAGTTTGACATGTAGCAAGATGGAAGGGGCATGATCTTTGCAGGGAAAAACAAACCTAAAAGACTCATTTGGTGAACTAGTTTCGTGGATCTTTGGATCTTGGCCATAGTTTCCTTTTTAATATTTTATTGGTCTTTATTTTTGGGGGGCGATGGCTCACAATGGAATAGAATGGAATAGTGTTTCCACCTCTTTTAATGTAAGTGAGCACCTATGTGTCATGGCCTTGTAAAGACCAACTTGCTTGGTTACCTTTGGTGAATGGGAATCACTTCCAGGTGAACATTCAAGGAAACTTTTGTAAAGATATTTAACATTTGTAAAGATACTTGCAGCTTTTCTTCCTTCTTCCTTCCGGTTATAAACATGCTACCAAAATCAAGCATAGCTAACCAGTTTCTAACCTAGCAATGTGCAGAATTCAGCAGCCACTGGTGAAGTATCATGCTGGGTAGCAAATGGCTACCATTTTCAGTGGTGATCATGAATAGGTGGCCCAACCCCCTACTATTGGTTCTTACGTAATGGTGTTGGAGGTAACATGTGCCAAGTACCCACATAGCACTTAAATGATCCACAGGACACTTAATATCACCAGCATGTGCCCAGATGGTATATGGTAGACCAGTCATGTACCTGAATTGGGCTGATCTTATCTTCCAGAGACTCTGACACTGTCATGTGGCATCTGACAATGAAGGCATTGGCAGGGTGGGGCTGCTCCCTATTGGATGCAGTGTGACCTTTACCCACCAAGCCATGGCTGCTGGAATGACTAAAAAACATGTGCAAGATGGATTCTAAACCCTACCATGTCATCTGTTCTCATGTTGGCATTCCTAACACTGTTAGATCTGGCTAGAGGTGGAGCTGGATTTTGAAGAGTTTATTGGAAAACTCCCTAAATATGGAAAAATTGAAATCAGCCCTTGGCTGTGAGATGTGTTTTTTCACTTAAAGGTGGTGGTTGTGGTTAAGAGTGCAAAGTTGATGTAGGTAGATACACATGCGACTCATAAAATAGGCAACATTCCTGCTTCCTAATGTATATACATTGGGGGGCATACTCCCTGATTCACACAGAAAGGCAGAGTGGTACTGACTTATTTCGAAAAAGATCTCTTGGTAACAGAAAGGTTACAATGCAATGAAGTAAACAGACTTGAGATTTGTCAGGAGACCCTCCTCAGACTGCCTGCTACAGCTGCTGCTGTTACTGGGGTGACTACTTTAAAGCAATTACTCCATTTTTCTTATTGACATTTAATCCTGAGAACAATTTTTAAGAGAGATGTTGCCAGCCCAGCTCATGCAGAGTTCGGTTGCTGTTGAATTTTGTCCAGAGTGAAATTTGATGTAAATTCAGAGGGTCCTGCTCAAGAAAAATAGTTTTAGGAATACAGAGGGAAGGGTTGCTGTTGCTTTTTAAGAGCAAGATTACCAAGGTTGGGAATTTCTATGCAACTCTAAACTCCCATTATTGACTGAAGGTTTATACTACGATTGCACCAAATATTCTCTCCGCATTTGATGTTTGAGTGAAAAAAAACCAGTGATTTCAATGGGGTAGATGCTTCTCCTGAAAAATATTTCACGTGGGAATAGTCACCTTTTTTCCATCATCCATGCCTTTGTTTCTGCTTACTGCCTCTTCTTTGGTGTCATCCCCCCCCCCCAAGTTGGCTACTGCTTCTTCCAGGGTTAGTCACTTGAGTGATCTCCCCACACAAGGGCTCACATGAGCACTGCCAAAAGATATAATGAATGCTATTAGGTGGAGCCTAATAGCATTCATTATATCTTTTGGCAGTGCTCATGTGAGCCCTTGTGCGGGTGGCGCTGTGGGTTAAACCACAGAGCCTAGGACTTGCCGATCAGAAGGTCGGCAGTTTGAATCCCCACGGTGGGGTGAGCTCCCGTTGCTCAGGTCCCTGCTCCTGCCAACCTAGCAGTTCGGAAGCCCGTCAAAGTGTAAGGAGCTAAATAGGTACCGCTCCGGCGGGAAGGTAAACAGCGTTTCCATGCGCTGCTCTGGTTCTCCAGAAGCGGCTTAGTCATGCTGGCCACATGACCTGGAAGCTGTACGCCGGCTCCCTGGGCCAATAAAGCAAATGAGCGCCGCAACCCCAGAGTCAGCCACGACTGGACCTAATGGTCAGGGGTCCCTTTACCTTTATTAGATAGAGCTAACAAATCACATACCCACTTTGAAGTTTGCGATTAGAAATCTGATGATAGCACTCCGGGTTGGGATGGCCCCAGGAGCTAACAATCAGTAACAGCCCTTACGCTGTGCAGAAGGTTTCCTGTCTACATACATTAAGGGCTCGTCCACACTTCGGCTTGTCCCATGCCAACAAAGCATGGGTCCAAGCGGTTTTCTACTTGTCCCTGTGCTTTCTTGGTTCTGGGTCTGGGTGGTTTTGCCTTTTGCCTGCCGCTTTCCCCCAGAACACCCTCTCTTTGGAGCTCCATCGGAACAAACGGCAATCCATGGAAAAACCAATTGTCATTTGTTCTGATTTAGTACTAAACTGCGGGTTTTCATGGGGGCAAGTGGAAGTGTGGCTGGACCCTAACTCTGTATGCACTCATTCATTGCAGCGGGACTGACTGGAGTCACAATCAGGCAGAAACCAGAGCAGATAAACCACAGGTCTGTCAGAAGTATGGCAGACAATGGCCTCAACTATTCCTGCATGGATGTGGGCGTAGAATTTCACCTGCATGGAGGCAAGAGGCTACTGTGCTTGTAGGGACAATCCCTTGTATTTTTTCCACAGACCTTTGCAATCAGCAGCAAAGTCCTGTGATCACTGAGCATCCCTCAATGCCTTTCACATCCCTTGTAGAGGGTAAAGAAAGTCTGGTCACTCACTTTTACCCTCCTGACTACCATTATGACACTGCAATGCATTTATACCTAACTCTTTTACCTGAACAGAATTCAGGTATCCCATGTGATATTCACAACGACTGAGGTACATACAGGTGAAAGTTAATGACTGGCCCAAGATCACAGGCTGAGCAGGAATTTGAACTTCAGATATGCAGATGTCACAACCTTGATGGCAGAAAGCGAGGAGGAATTAAAGAACCTTTTAATGAGGGTGAAAGAGGAGAGCGCAAAATATGGTCTGAAGCTCAACATCAAAAAAATGAAGATCGTGGCCACTGGTCCCATCACCTCCTGGCAAATAGAAGGAGAAGAAATGGAGGCAGTTAAAGATTTTACTTTCTTGGGCTCCATGATCACTGCAGATGGTGACAGCAGTCATGAAATTAAAAGATGCCTGCTTCTTGGGAGAAAAGCAATGACAAACCTAGACAGCATGTTAAAAAGCAGAGACATCACCTTGCCGACAAAGCCATTTCCGACCTGGGAGGAGAGGGTGTTGCGGGGCTAACCCCTCCCACACACGCGGGGGCTGGCCTTTTGCCCCCGCGTGAACAGGGAATCCCCGGGCGTGTCTTCGACCCTACCCGCCAATCAGCGGGCCGGGGAGGCAGGGCCTAGCCTATTTAAGGCCAGGCACGCCCGGGCACCACCCTCTTTCCCCTTTCCAGCTGAGCGGTTTTCCCATCCCACCCACCCTTTAGGCTTAGCTAGCTAGCTATGACCTTGCTATGGACTTCGGTTGGTCGCCGCAAGGGGCCTGGTAGGAATTTTTCCAAGTTGGCACACTTCTAGCCTTTTGGTTTTTTCGCCTACCTCGTAGCAAACGTCACAACTTCTGCGGTATTGGCAGTTAGGCATTGGCAGGGGTTAATTGTTATGCAAATGAATGGGGGGAAGGAAGCACCATCACCTTCCCCCAATGAAAAGGGTAGTCCGGTAGAGGACTCCGGGGGGCGTTGCCTTGTCCGAAACCTAGGGAGGTTAGGGCCCCCAAGCGGTGACACCCGTGGGATCCTAGTTGGCGTACTTCAACAGGACCCCCACGGCTTGTGGATAACCCTTCCCAGTCTCCATGCCAGGTAGTCGATAGGAGCCAATGCCTAAGGCCAATACCTTTCAATTCTGTAATCAATAAAGTTGTTGCCTTTTTATGCAACAACTTGTGGATAACCCTTCCCAGTCTCCATGCCAGGTAGTCGATAGGAGCCAATGCCTAAGGCCAATACCTTTCAATTCTGTAATCAATAAAGTTGTTGCCTTTTTATGCCCATTAACCTTAATTAATGTGTCCAGTGTCTTCATTTCACATGGGAGAGGGGACTTGCCACGCATAGGGCCATATAGTTAAAGCTATGGTTTTCCCAGTAGTGATGTATGGAAGTGAGAGCTGGACCATAAAGTAGGCTGATGGACAAAGAATTGATGCTTTTGAATTATGGTGCTGGAGGATACTCTTGAGAGTCCCATGGACTGCAAGAAGATCAAACCTCTCCATTCTGAAGGAAATCAGCCCTGAGTGCTCACTGGAAGGACAGATCGTGAAGCTGAGGCTCCAATACTTTGGCCACCTCATGAGAAGAGAAGACTCCCTGGAAAAGACCCTGATGTTGGGAAAGATTGAGGGCACAAGGAGAAGGGGACGACAGAGGACGAGATGGTTGGACAGTGTTCTCGAAGATACCAGCATGAGTTTGACCAAACTGCGGGAGGCAGTGGAAGATGGGAGTGCTTGGCGTGCTCTGGTCCATGGGGTCACAAAGAGTCGGACACAACTAAACGACTAAACAACAACAAACTCCTTGGTTCATGTTCCGCTATTGTAGTGGTAAGGAACCCTTGGATCTGCAGATACTGCTCAACCGCAGCTCTCATTGCCCTTGACCTCTGTGCTGACTGAGGCTGATGGGAGTTGGCATCTGGAAAGCTAAAGGTTCCCTAACCTTGCTCTACATCGTAATGTCTGTCTGATGAGAAGGCTGGAGAGACACAGACACTGATGTGCTTCTGAATCTTAGGATTGAGTTGGCCATGCAAGTTAACAGGAAAGCACAATTAAGAGGAAAAATGATTAAATATGAATGTATGTTAGATCCCAGCTTTACATGTTGTTTTCTCAATGTACTGTGTATGAGCATATGCTCTTGTTGCTTTGCTATTCGACATTTTAATGTTAACATTATATGTGTATAGAACCTCTTTTTTTTTTAATCCACAAATATATTTGGACCCTGTAATTGTTGTAGTGTCCATTTAACAATGGGGGAAGTTTAACAGACTTCCACTTGGCTCCCTTGACAGTTTTTTCTCAATATAAATATACCATCTGGGAATGCTTGAATCAGTGTTTCCCACATAATTGCTTTCTTATGTCATTGTCAATTCTAGTTTATTTTACTGTGCAAAGTAGCCTCCTGCTCTATTATTTTCAGGGAAAGTTACTGCTGCTGCAGCCGCAACAGCTTTGGGTGTTAGGACTGGTTGAACCCTTCCCACTTACTGAAGAAAACAGTGTCATAAGTAGGACGACCTCAGAATTTCATTACTCTTGGGCACCAACCCTGCACAAAACACCAGACTGTGCTTTGGAAAAAGAAAATTCAAATCCTCCTCTGCAATTGCTCTCCCAAAAGTCAGAGGAGTCATTGTGCACAATGAACCAATTTTATTCAAAAAGGAATAATGGTCCCAGTTCTGTAAAACGAGAGTGGCTAACCAGGTGCCCTCTAGATGTTGTCAACCCTACAGAGGGTGAGAAACCTGTGGTCCTCCAGTTGTTATTGGACTACAGCAGCCATGTTTGCTGGGACATATGAGAGTTGTAGTCAAACAACATCAGGGGGTCCACACAAGTTAGCCTCCCTATGCTATAAAACAAGTGTATTGTTTGAGGAGAAAGGAAAGAGAGGCTTTTGTCTGCCTTACTTCAGGACTTTAGGGAGCCATTCAACCAAGAGGGGAAACTCCATCAGAACTACACAGCCAATCAGATCATGTGTTACCTCAGTCAACATCATGCCATTCTGCTTGGTGCTAAGCAACACCTCCCCACCTCTAGGTTAGTTGACTTACTAACAACAGAATTAACCCTTAGGTTAAAAACTCTATGATCCCTGCTGGTGCACTTCCAACCATTTCCCTCTCTGCTCAAACTAGCCCAGCCTTTCTTACTGATACTATCTGTACATATCCAGCATCTGATTAAACCAAGTGCCTTGCTATTGGGTTTCAACTTTCAGTCTTCTTCTAATTCTGCAATGCTAGCAAAAGAAATGTTCCCATCATGAGTACCTGGCTTGACATTCCAAAGGCATATTTCCCAGCAGTCATGTCTGACACCTACATTCCCTCCTCATTTTTTCTCATCAATAAACTATCCCGAAAGATTGCATGGATCTTTAAACCCTTCTTAATCTCATACTCCAGATGTGACATGTGAAATCTGTACAAACCAGGAAGGAATTTAAGGGGGGGGTGTCACCCTTTCCCTTGATTACTTGTAAATCAGGCCATTAATGTACTCTGAATACAATTTATTAGGGTTATAATATCTATGGTTATATGTTTGATTTTCTTTATTGCTTTCTGCAAATGTTTCACCAAAGCAAATTTTGACACGTTAGGGCAAATGATTACTGAGGAGTTGAAGAGCCTCTTTCAAATGCAGCATGGAGAAAGAAAACGATGGATTCTCTCTATAAATATCAACATGGGTAGAGGAGATGGGGGGATAATTTGCATTGCTATGCAAAATGTCATCTGAGCTAATCCCAAAAGACAAGCTTAGCAAAATGTCTTGACTTCGGGGTGCAATAGTTCTTTCAGCAACAGATCCCCTTAATCTCAGCGGCTTGCACTGAATTAACCAATTAACACTACAGAAAGGATTTCTACCGTGTTTATTTTCTTTTGAATACAGCGCTTTGTTTCTGAATTTAAAAATAAATATGAGAGAGAGAGAGGGAGGGAGAGATTTTTAATTCCAATAAATTGATGCTTTCTGTATGCTTGCACTGTCACATTTGCAGAAAAATGTGTCTGAGAAAGGATTAAATATTTGGGTTCTTTTTTTCAGCTTCTTGCAACAGCTTTTTAAAGAAGCAAATCTCCCAAACTGCCACACACACACACACACATGCACATCATGAAGAGAGTCAAGCCAGGATCAGTGGTGGCCACCCATGGTCGCAAAATTTATTAAGAATGTGAATTCTGCAAGAAAGGGTGCCACGTGAAAGTCTTTCCCAACACTACCTAGAGATGCCAAGGATTAAAATTGGAACTGCTTGATTGCAAATTAGGTTCGTTACCACCAGTAGGATGGTGAGGTGAGGGGTGGCATTTACCTGACCTCGTGGAAAATGGGCTACTGCTGCTTATTGGGAGGGGCAGGGTGGTGGGGAGGTCACTGTTGTGCAAATACAGCAAAGGAGCCATTGTGGCTTCCCTGCCACCTTGCCCCTCCCAGCATACCTCCCAGTAAGCAGCAGCAACCCACCTGCTGGGAGGCCTGGTGTATGCTGCTGCTCCACCCCACTGTCCACTAGTGTTTATCACTGAGCAGCAATATGAGAAGGTGAAAGGAAAAGATGTGCCAGTGAACAAGAGAGAAAACGATTCCAATCTGGCTGCCTATATTAGAGCTTCTTGGGATTGAACCAGGAAGCGCATGCTTTAAGACAAAGCCCTCACTTGTTGAGCTACTGAAAAAAAAATGTGTATGCTTAAATTTCAGGAACTTCTTCAGTCACAGAAATGAATAAGCACAGGGCTGTCTTAAGGTTGTCCAGTCCCAGGCACGCAGGAGGGCGGAGCCAGCCAGCCGGTCTCCCCAGTATCTTGCTGGCTCGGTTGCCCCCGAACTCGCAGCACAGAGCCGCCACAGCAGAAGAACCCACCATGGCACTCCGACCAATGGGCGGGCTCTTCCTCAGACTCAACTCTCGGGCCCCAGACTCTCAGCCTGGCGCCCCTGAGGGTCTGGTAACTGGATACACCACACCCCTAGTGCCTATGGGTAAGACGGCCCTGAATAAGCATATACTGCAGGGGTTGGAGAGAGTCTGTGGGCCTACTGAGGTTGCACAAGTTCTTGTGAGTTGTTGCTAGAGGCTATTGCTGCTTCTCTTCATTTCTCCAATGGAGGCAGGGGCAAGTAGGGTGTCCCTGGGGGCAATGCCCTGCAGGATTCTGCCACCCGAGGCAACTGCCTCATGGGCAGGCTGGCCCTGCCCACAATCAAGGTGCCACCACCAAGAAGGCCCTTTTTTCAGTAACCAACAGCTACACCTCAGATGGTGGGGTGACCCAGAGAAGGGCCGCTAATAACCTTGAAGCATATTGACAGGCACATGAAGAGAAAAGCAATCCTCACACATATCCAGTTCTCAAGCTGTAGAGGGGCTTTAACGATCAAAGCCAACCATATGATCTGAGCCCAGAAATTAACCAGCAGCCAGGGCACTTGGACTGGTGCAATACAATTGTAACACCTTGTGTCAGTTCTGATTGGATCATTCAGTCACTCTCAGTGCAGAGACACTGCAAAGTCACTGGGACCCTGCAGAGCTATGTTTGACTCTGTTTTCAATGGCAAGATCAAAATCAAAATAAAATTCATGGGGCTGAGGACGGGAGAGGCTGGCAGCAGTATCACTAAACTCCTCTGTGCTGTCGCAAGCTATTACGGCTCTTCCTTTGCACTGAACACTGAATCTGTACTAGGCTCTTCTTAGCCTTGCAACCATGCCAGTTCCTGTTGTTTGTTATTCCTGCAGAATGGAAAGTCAATTTTTACATGGTTTCAATTTTTGTCCACGTGGTCTCATTGCAAATCTCTGAAACCTTTGTACGATGTTGTGCGCATTTTCACATGCCTATTCAGTTCAAATTTGTGCAGGGTAAAATGATCTGTAAAATTTATTCAAATTAAGTTGGTAAATGCAGGATAATTGGGGTGGGGTGGGAACAGCATAACAAAATAATAATAATAATTCTGTCGAGCAGAAATCCATTTGTCTTCTGACAGTGAATTTGCCTTTCTCTTGAACTATGTCCTTGACTCACCCTATTTTGCTTAACCAAGAGATGTCACATTTTACCCTCTGCTGTCAATTTTAAGATCTTTTTCCCCAACCTACCACAACGTTAACATCTCTTAAATGCAGTTTTGGTCTGTGTTATATAACGCTGGTCAGGTCACATTTAGATTAGCGTGCTCATATCCTGTCAGGGAGTCATTTCACAAAACCCAAACCAGACAAGACATTCGAAAGCCAAGGTAACAAAAGATTAAAGGGGGAAAGAGACCAAAAAATAAAAATAAAATAAAAAGGGCTTATTCTGTGTGCACAAATAATACACATGAACAGGGCCTAATTTAAGTGTTCCAAATCATACATGGGGATAATGTAGGTTGCTTTTTTTAGCCGTACAAGGAGAAGCGGCAGAAATCACTCTCAGAAATAAGAAATCCCTCTTCTGAGACAGAGCTAGATGTTGGGCAGAGATCTGGGTTTTGAAACTATCATCTCTGTGAAACAGCTGCAAAGCAGGGGTATTTTGAAGAGACTTTGAAGAGAAGGGAGTCACTTTACCCAACTCTTGCATTATACTTTCAGGGGGCCCTCTGATGGTACTGCTGATGGACCCCTAGCTCCAACACCCACCCAACCCCAACCCCATGTGGCCACACTTTTTTCTTCTACTGCCACCATGGTTGCAGCACCAATATAACAACCTCTTTGCCCAACCCCAAGATGTCCATTTTAGCAGTGGATATGCTGAAGTGCAGCTTCTGAATCATTGCCCGAAATGTAATGCCTGAGCCCACAGATCTATGAAATCTGGCAAAATCTGACAAAGGGAGGGTAAGTGATGATACAGCCTGGTTGTATCCATGAGTGAACCTCCTGAGCTACTGGGGCCCTTGGCTAGTGCCCAACTTGGCCAATTACTGGCACCAGGCCAGACTTAACCCACCATCTGTCTCCCACTTTTTGCCCTGCAGTTCCTTCCCCTGAGTTGTATTACCCCAGGGGAGCTGAAGTCCCATGAATGGTTCTGTCTACGTCTCAGGGAGACATGGCCCTGTTGCTTTACAGCTGTTTGGCAGACTCCCAGAGACCCAAGCTCTGTCAACTCCCATCCTCAACTAAGGAAAAGTTCTGATAGTGAATGGGAACAGTACTGTATCCTAAATGTGGGCCTGTGGAAAGTGGCCTAGTTTTCTCTAAGGTGGTAAACTCGTATCTAAGATATATCATGACCACAGGTGGTAACTCAAGATGGAGTCCCCCTCGCTCCTTTACACGGCTTGCTGCTCACCCACTCGATGGCCATGTTCCCGGCCAGAGATCTCAGGTTCACCTTCTGGATTGCGTCCATTTACTCTGGGCCAAGTTACTGGCGAATGCAGCTGTGCTAAATTATTCTTATCACTTTCTATCTCCACGGAGTACCTTTACTAGGCTGCTGATTTCTGGAGCCCTTTTACATTGTGGCATGTTTTTAATTTCTCCATTGCTGATCGAGTCAGCCACGAGAAATGCCAATTTGCAAAAGCCACAAAACAGCCCATAGAACACTTCAGTTACAACACTGCAAATTGCCTGGTTACGGTTTGTAAAAAGATACGCTCACAGAAAGCCAGACATCTTACTACTAGTAGGCTTAACTGATAAAGGAATAAGAAGAGAGCAAAAGCAGAAAATATTGCTATGTGTTTGGGTCCCCCAGCATTTGTGGGTGCAGGGGCACCCATAATTCCTGGAATTAGTCAATGTAGGGTAGCTTACAGAGTTTTACAAAGAGACTTGTCCCTGGCTTCAAGAGGCATACAGTCTGAAAGACAAGTCAGACATGGGAAGGGTAGATATATGTTATTGCATTTAGAAGAAAGATAATATAATGAACTATGCTGGTGTCCTCTATGGTCTCCCAAGACAAACAAATGCCAACAGTGTCCTCACTGAAGAGCATACGGCTTCTCAGTAGAAAAAGTAGATCTTGCAGTCCTAGTTTCTTAGAACCTAAATTAACAGTAAATTTCTTAAGTCCAAAGTAGAGAAAGCACAGTACACGGCTGCCACATACAATGGCAACCATCACTCCTGGTCTCCTTCCCTTTCTATTATGCCTTGTACCGCTTTCTCTGTGTTGTGACATCTTGACAGGTCTTGCATCCCTGACCCGCACCATCAGCAACCAATGATGTGGAGCAGTGGTGGGACGGGGAGAGGAAATGCAAGACGTTACAGTGTAATGACGCTGTCACACGGTAAGTTCTCATAGCGTTAAGGAGAGGGAGAACAAAATATGTAACTTCCATTTTTGTGGCAGCCCCGTGATCATGTTAACATCTAGTTTGGCTCTTAACTGGCTACAGTGGTCACACTTGTATGGGAATAGGAAAAGATGCAAAGGTAATAACATCTGTTCTCCCGGCAATATGTATGCGTGTGGATGTTTACACACACACACACACACTTTTATGTCAATGCCTCTGTAAAACTGGCGACATTTGTCCCTTGAACTGCCAATCAGGGCTTCATTTCAGAAGCTGCTTACGAGATGGATGATTGAAGCTGTCGGTACCGAACAGGACCTCTTTTGTTGGGGCTTTTTGAATGATTATCCTAGGGCTCTGCAGCTTTTAATCCACCAAGCACTTCACTGGGCTCGCGTGCATGTCTGTAAGAAGTTAGCAACAGCTGCTGGCAATTAATTAACCCTTTTTAAATAATTCATAAAATGCACCAAACATATAAAATTTCCAAAGCCAATCCTGTCAGACACAACAATGAACTAAGCTTTTCCGACAACTTGGGGAAGGCTCAATCCATGTTGGGTACACAGCAGCCTCTATCCCTGATCTCAGCACAAGTTGCTGATCTCAGCACCCCACTAACATTGCATCCCTTCATTATTTTCACTGCATAGTCATCCTCAAAACCTAATGCAGCGATGTTTGTGCTGCAAGGCATTTTTTATTGGTTTGATTTCAATAGGGTGTTCTGTTTTGGTTTTAATCCTTTCTGTTTGTCTCCTAACCTTGAAATTCTAGGAACTGGCATGTTCGTTCCTCTAAACAATAATTTTTAAACTTGAATCTCAGTTACCCCCCATTAGATCTCGAAATGCTGAGTTCCCAAGGCTTATGTTTCCCAAAATCACATTGCCAAAATTTGGACCCAAAATGCTTGTTGATCCTGGCTCCTTTTCCTCATTTGTTTACTGACATTAAGCCAGACTTCCCCCGGTAACTAGAACTCTGGTTTAATAAAGCCAGAATTTTTGTGCTGAGGATGCGGAGACTCCTGGCTCTGGTACTTGTCCCCCTCATAGAATCCTGGAACGATTTCCAAACTGGCCCATTGACTGCTTGGATGTCTGGATTCCATTGGTTCAGATATTAAAAAGCGTTTCTCTTGTCATTTTCTTCTCGCTGGTTTGCTATTTCACCATGTATAGGGCATGATTTGGCCAGACATTTAGAAAGAGCAACTGTCGCTTGCAGCAATATTAAGTGAAACAAAGGAATGAAGTGGCTGGATCCCATCTAGGAGCCGCTTGAGGAGAACTTTACTATTCCTCCATACAGAATAGCAAGCTCTCATTTAAAGAGAGGAGACGAATGGGTGCATATGGGTTTGGAGCATCCAAGCCCCTCTTGGGTTCTGCTTTAGACGCATTAAAAGTGTGACAAAACATTGTCAGAGTTCAATGTTGAAAAATTGCTTTTACATAATATAGGAAGCAGTAATATGCTCTGCCTGGCACTCAATTTATTTTCAGAAATTACCAGCCTAATGGTATTTTCCAACAGCATTTATTCTTATTTAATGAATGGATGAAAGTGTGTTAAACCATCAGTGAGGCAACAAAGCAGACAGATACATTTTCAACTGCAGGAAGAACTCCCAAGGACACTCCAAGGAACAAAATCACACACTTAAACAGTTCCTGATCATTTCAGTGCAGCAAAACTTCCCATCAGATTCAGCCTCAAACTAATCATCTTTTATATGCCCCTTAGATTTTCACTTGTTTGTGAAATTTGTATGCTTTCCTTTTGACTGCAGCTAATCCCTTTTTGGGACGCGGGTGGCGCTGTGGGTAAAAGCCTCAGCACCTAGGACTTGCTGATCAAAAGGTCGGCGGTTCGAATCCCCGCGGTGGGGTGCGTTCCCGTCGCTCGGTCCCAGCGCCTGCCAACCTAGCAGTTCGAAAGCACCCCCGAGTGCAAGTAGATAAATAGGGACCACTTCCTAGCGGGAAGGTAAACGGCGTTCCGTGTGCTGTGCTGGCTCGCCAGATGCAGCTTGTCACGCTGGCCACGTGACCTGGAAGTGTCTGCGAACAGCGCTGGTTCCCGGCCTCTAGAGTGAGATGAGCGCACAACCCTAGAGTCTGTCAAGACTGGCCTGTACGGGCAGGGGTACCTTTACCTTTAATCCCTATTTATGGTTGGGGTGGGATGGAAACACATCATTACAATTATTGCATTTTTTTGTTGTTTAGTCATGTTTGTGTCCGACTCTTTGTGACCCCATGGACCAGAGCATGCCAGGCACTCCACTGCCTCCCGCAGTTTGGTCACACTCATGCTGGTAGCTTCGAGAACACTGTCCAACCATCTCGTCCTCTGTCGTCTCCTTCTCCTTGTGCCGTCAATCTTTCCCAACATCAGGGTCTTTTCCAGGGAGTCTTCTCTTCTCATGAGGTAGCCAAAGTATTGTAGCCTCAGCTTCACGATCTGTCCTTCCAGTGAGCACCCAGGGCTGATTTCCTCCAGTATGGATAGGTTTGATCTTCTCTCAAGAGTCTCCTCCAGCACCATAATTCAAAAGCATCAATTCTTCAGCTCTCACTTCCATACATCACTACTGGGAAAACCATAGCTTTAACTATACTGACCTTTGTTGGCAAGGTGATCTCTCTGCTTTTTAAGGTGCTGTCTAGGTTTGTCATTGCTTTTCTCCCAAGAAGCAGGCGTCTTTTAATTTTGTGACTGCAGTCACCATCTGCAGTGATCATGGAACCCAAGACAGTAAATCTCTCACTGCCTCCATTTCTTCCCCTTCTATTTGCCAGGAGGTAATGGGACCAGTGGCCATGATCTTTGTTTTTTCGATGTTGAGCTTCAGATCATATTTTGCTCTCTCCTCTTTCACCCTCATTAAAAGGTTCTTTAATTCCTCCTCACTTTCTGCCATCAAGGTTGTGTCATCAGCATATCTGAGGTTGTTGATATTTCTTCCGGCAATCTTAATTCCGGCTTGGGATTCATCCAGTCCATCCTTTCGCATGAAGAGTTCTGCATATAAGTTAAAGAATTATTGCATGCCTGTGCACTATTAAGCATTTGAGCATTTGGAGTACGTTTTCTCAGTATATCATTTTTATTTTTGTAGAGCACACACACATACCCCTCTCATTCAGTGCACACTGTCAACATATCAGCGGATCCACAAAGATTTAAAAATGCCCTTGTTCTCTCTTGCCACAGATACAGGGATGATTCGTAGTGATTTTATTTGATAACTAATGATCTCGGATGTATTATGCAGTCATTCAAAAAGAACAGAAGGCATCAGGCACAATATTAATAATGCATATTCTCTCATTCGCTTTCTCTCTGAGATCTGAATTAGAACCTGGAGATTCCTTGACTGTATTTTCAAAGTATAATCCCTTGTAAAGAAGTAGAATCTTCTAAGGCAGAAGTGGCAGTAGACAGATTGCATAGGCAACCATGATATGAAGGAATGAAAGTCAATTTGTCAAAGTATAAGCTGCAGCTTATATGAATGAATATATATATATATATATATATATATATATATATATATATATATATATATATATATATATATATGCTTTCGTAGATTTTCACGGGTACAGGAATGCAGGTTTTGGTGTCCTCGGGTGTCTTCCCGTGTAAAAGTTGGGGTGTCTAGGCGACGTTTCGACGAGGTCTCACTCGTCATCTTCAGGCTGGTGCTCTGTTCCAGTAACAAGAAGCCGAAAGCACCAGCCTGAAGATGACGAGTGAGACCTCGTCGAAACGTCGCCTAGACACCCCAACTTTTACACGGGAAGACACCCGAGGACACCAAAAACATATATATATATATATATATATATATATATATATGCAGGTTTTGGTGTCCTCGGGTGTCTTCCCGTGTAAAAGTTGGGGTGTCTAGGCGACGTTTCGACGAGGTCTCACTCGTCATCTTCAGGCTGGTGCTTTCGGCTTCTTGTTACTGGAACAGAGCAGGATCTCAGTGTTTGAGTTCCTATAAATACTGTTGAGGGGGTGTGGTGTATAGCCTCCAATGTTCTGGGCAGAGAGGAAGTTCCCAGGCTAGTGTGCCTTTTCTTCTTTTGTTCCTTAATTACTTGAGGGATATCTTGAGTGATTTCTTGAGTGATATCCTGAGTACCACTTAGGTGGGTCATTAGGTGTGGATTAGTTGCTAAAGTCTTTGTGTCTTGACCTCTTGAACTTTGTGAAGAGTTTTTCTGAGAAGATGGCTGTACTGCACTTAGTTGTGCTCTGGCTTGGCTTCGTGTATAGGGGCGAGCTGTGGTTTTGTGGCCTGTGTCAGCCAGATCTGTGTAGGGATTGCAGGGGGGTGCAGCATCCGGAGGTGCCACCATGGTTTGGCTACTGGATGGTGTCTGTAATTTATCTGTGGAGAGGGTCTGGGTTTGGGTCTGGTGTGGTTGATTGGTGATGGCGTTCTGTGTGCCTCTGGATCTGGTGTCAGTTTTTGTGGGGAGGGCTAATTTCCAGATGTCTGGCAAGCGGGATGTGTCGTCACGCTTGTTCATGTTGTGAGGGTGTTTCTCTATCTCGATGGCTTCCATGATTATTCTCTTGTGGTGATGTTCCATGTTAAAGAGCAATTTGGAATCTGCAAAATTAATTTCGTGTCCTGTTTCTTTCATGTGTTGGAAAAGAGAGGAAGTTTTTTCTTCTTTTTTGACGGCATTCTTGTGTTCTGCGATAGACACCCCAACTTTTACACGGGAAGACACCCGAGGACACCAAAACCTGCATTCCTGTACCCGTGAAAATCTACGAAACGAAAGCAAATATATATATATATATACACACACACATATATATACCCGTGAAAATCTACGAAAGCATATATATATATATATATACACACCTGGAATTTGACGTTGCTGAAGAAGCAGGTTAAAATGAGATCCTTTTTCTACAAGCATATTTGCAATTTGTCAAGTCAAACTTGACCCATATTGTTGATCACACTTACATTAATTTGAAAATTTCACAAGCTTATTTGACCATTATGGTCCAAAAAGTCCAAACTTGTCACAGTATGTGACAATAACAACTTGCAACATCATATTAAAGAGATTTTTATATTACATTTTCTGGATGCCACATTGTGACAGATTGTGCTAAAATATGGTTGTGTTTCCAAAGGGACGGCCTTCATTTGCCCAGCATGCCTTTGTGTAACCCAAGATCTTTTGCACAAGGCACACTTCTGACCTAATTGCTCTGCAATTAGTCATCATGATCTCAGGACTGAAGCGAAGCATAAACAGGGCTTGGAAACACACTTTCTTCCAAAAGCTCCCAGAAATTGAATCTCAAGGACTTAATACCAGAAAATCTTGCCCATGAGAAGCTGAGATATCCAGGAATCTTTAGCCTTGACTTCCATTTGAAGATACCCGTGTAAAAGAAAGGATTTTTAAATATTTGATGCTGAACCTGAAATCTGAAGTACAGGAAAGGACTTAACCATGTGCTTTTTCTGAACATACAGATTGGGTCTCTGGGCCTAACTACACATGACGTTAATCACTTGGTTTGTCCTTGAGTGTGCCATTTTTCATTACAGAAATACCTAGCACGGGAGGGCTTATCTGGATTAGAACCCTGGCATGGGGAGGTAATGGGGCTTTAGCGGCCATACTTCAAGGACTTTCCTCTCCTCATATAAACCAACCCAGACTCTGCAATCATTATATGATGTCCTTCTTCATGTGCCTCCTCCATGAGAGTGGCAACACGAGAACAGACCTTTTCTGCAGCAGCTCCCCATTTGTGGAATGCTCTCCCCATGGAAGTTTGTCTGGCATCTTCATTATACATCTTTAGGCGTCAGGCAAAAATGTTCCTCTTCAACCAGACCTTTGGCTGAGTAATTTCTACAACCTTTAAAATCTGCTTGTGGGAGGGGGGTTGTTGTTTAGTTTAGTTTTTGTTTTAACTATTTCTTTTGTGCTTTTCTGCTGTATTTTTATCTTGTGAACTTTGGATCTCAGGTATATAAATTTAATAAATAATAGCTCCAGCAGTGGTCCTGACCCAGATTGGTCCTCTGGCACCTGCAGTTTGAATGGTGAGAAAGCTCCCATTCACTCTGACAGGACTTGTCCTTCCAGAAGCCATGCTGACTCTTTAACAAGGCTTCTTCTATATGCTTGGCTATTTTATCTTTAACAATACTTTCCACCAGTTTTCCTGGGACAGATGTTAAGTTTACCAGGCTGTAATTTCCAGGATTCCCCTGGATCTCTTTTTAAAATATGTTCTTACATTGTCTACTTTCCAGTCCTTGGTTATGGAGGTGCAAATCCACATTCTGCTCTGGTACAGACAGGTCCCCAGATTCCTCATGTTATTCACAAATTGTGTCACTAGGTTCCTCATTTAGTATTTAAGTGTAATGTTTCTTTTTGAGTTCTGTAGCAAAAAGCCTCTTGTCTTAACATGTTGTAAAGAATTCTATTCTTATAAACACTGATAACATTACTGTAACATGATACACGCAGTGCATAATTTCCTTATGATCTCACACTGATTTCCTTAGTTTAGAGGTCCTCAAGTGTCAGCCCTATTCCAAAACATGCAAGAGTAATCCTCCCATCAAAAAATGTCTGCAAAAGAGCCTACTTGCTATAGGTCATTTAGAAGTGGAAATTCCAGCCCAGTCTTCAACTTCAATTATACAAAAAGGGATAAATGCAGTATTCACTATAGAGCACAATTCAAAACTGCATTCAAAAAAACATGGTGATTTCTTGTTTATTTTTAGGTGTGGGGTGCATTACTTCATGACTTCCCATTGCTCCGCGACAAGTTCCCCAGGCTTATAACTTGTCTCAAACCTTCTTCACAAGCAGAGTTGTGCACCTGACACCTACAAATAAACAAGAAATCAAACAAGCAAAGACTTCACCACGTGTTTTTTAATGCAGTTTTGCATTGTGTTCTACAGTCTTCAACTTCAGCATAAGATAACATCAACACAGCTCTCTGCTAAGCATCCATTTAAGCTAGGACAAGCATACCAAAGAGCAGGACCGGCCTTACGAGATTCAAAGCAGATGGATTCAATATGTTTTGAGTCTTTTGAGTGGCATGTGGAGTCTCACTAGTCAGTCCTGCGCGGTGTTAAGATTACTAGCAGACAGTCTGGATTTTGATCCTTGAGTCATAGATGTCAGAATCGGAAGCCATGCATGTTCTTTTAGCTTAAATGGCTGAATCTTGATGTGACCAATATAGATGAGCAGTGATGAACTTTAAAGCACAGCCCTCAAGCAATATACTTCATTTTAGACCCAGAGCAGTTGCACTGATGTGAGTGGAATTATACTGGAATCAGGAGCCTGGAGGAATGTGGCCTACATTCTCAGAATTCATGAGCGGATGTGGTTGCATTTTTCTTACCCAGCTACTAGGGATTTTCCACCCCCATGAATGAGATGGGGGGGGAATACATTATTTCTATGGTGCTGGATTGTTAGCGAGCAGAAGAAAACCTGGTTCCTAGGGTAATACATGAATTGTGTGGTTTTGAAATTTTAGCATTTTTTTACCTCTCCAGGACAGAACATCTCCATGCTCTCCATTAAACAAGAATGAATTAAAGCCAGTCTTGAAGGGGACTAGAGAGACTATTCCTTGGTGGTAGAGCACATGCACTGCATGCAGGCTCATATTGTAGCATCTCTAGTTAAAAGGATCTGGTAGGCAGCAATGTGAAGGACCTCTGGTCCCTGGAGAGCTGCCATCAGTAAGAATAGACAATACTGCATTAGATGAACAGATAACCTGACCTGGTATAAGGCAACTTAACTTCCTATGTTGCAGGCTAAGTAACTAGTTAAAAGACAAATATGCTCTGGGCAACATTATCCCATTTATGCCACTTTTATTGCCTCCTTCCTCCGCCAAATAATCCTGGGGATTTTGTTGCTTGGCAAGTGAGTGGAGAGTTCTCTCTGAAAGATATTGATCTTGCTCTCTCAGAACTACAGTTCCTAGCATTCCCACACGAGCTACTGAATCTGTGTGTGGTTTGAGCCTGATTTTCTTTGTTTGCCTGCTATGTAAGGTAAAGGTAAAGGTAAAGGTACCCCTGCCCGTACGGGCCAGTCTTGACAGACTCTGGGGTTGTGCGCCCATCTCACTTAAGAGGCCAGGGGCCAGCGCTGTCCGGAGACACTTCCGGGTCACGTGGCCAGCGTGACATCACTGCTCTGGCAAGCCAGAGCCGCACACGGAAACGCCGTTTACCTTCCCGCTGGTAAGCGGTCCCTATTTATCTACTTGCACCCGGAGGTGCTTTCGAACTGCTAGGTTGGCAGGCGCTGGGACTGAGCAGCGGGAGCGCACCCCGCCGCAGGGATTCGAACTGCCAACCTTTTGATCGGCAAGTCCTAGGCACTGAGGCTTTAACCCACAGCGCCACCTGCGTCCCACGCTATGTAAGGTACCAACCTACATAAAACCTTCAGCCCCAAGAAGTCGCCCTCAGCCTACATACCTCAAATGGCCCCTGGGTGTCTGGAGCCGCCACTCTTAAGATGAAAGAGCTCTCCATCACTGACAGAAAAATTCCTTAAGACTTGTTTAAAAGAGCCCCCTGTCTCCCTGCAATTGAGTTCCCCAGGAGAAATTTGATTCAGTTCGTATTTGAAGACGAATCTATCAAATTTCCACATTCCAAAACAATGTGTGGATCGAAACCCAGCTATCCTTTGAAATTCACGCTTATCCTAATTATGTGATGCATTTTTCCAGCCAGCGTTTACGAAACTGCATGTATGGGGGAGAGTGTACAAGAAAATGAATACATTAATGGAGGTAACATACAAAAACGCATTCTGTTAGTGGCATAGGTAAAGGTAAAGGGACCCCTGACCATTAGGTCCAGTCGTGGCCGACTCTGGGGTTGCGGCGCTCATCTTGCTTTATTGGCTGAGGGAGCCAGCGTACAGCTTCCGGGTCATGTGGCCAGCATGACTAAGCCGCTTCTGGCGAACCAGAGCTGTGCACGGAAACACCATTTCCCTTCCCGCTGGAGTGGTACCTATTTATCTACTTGCACTTTGACGTGCTTTCGAACTGCCAGGTTGGCAGGAGCTGGGACCGAGCAACGGGAGCTCATCCCCGTCGCGGGGTTTTGAACCACCGACCTTCTGATCGGCAAGTCCTAGGCTCTGTGGTTTAACCCACAGCACTACCCGCGTCCCATTAGTAGCATACATTAGTCCCAAATGTATACAAAAGTATTTGCACTGAATCCACCTTCTGCGTGGGCCTCACCATGTTTTAAGAGCCCATCACTGAGGATGCCACCAGGGGCAAATGTTGCTGTTTCAAATTTCAGTGGTTCTCTGTTTGTGGTTCCACCTCCTCTTGTCACAATGGCAACACCCTGCAGCACCCCCCTTGGCTTGGCACCCAGTGCAAGGTAACTGGTCCCACTTCTCAAAATCCACCTCTGATGCCACGTCCCAACATAGTGTGCTCCCATTGCTTCCAGCCTGTCGTTGTCAATGTCTGGCCAGGCCCAAAGACTGTATCAGTGGCTCCTCCTTCTTAACCCTATTTTATGTGCAAAAACACCGCTTCCTTCTTTCATTGACAGGTTGCCATTGACAATGAATAACAGAGGTGCTTAAGTTGTGCCTCTTCAGAATGTGGAAGAGCTCTGCATTTCAGAAATTATGTCAGCATTTTTGGGAACAAAAAAACTGTTGTTTTTTTTAAAAAAAAATATTTCTTTAAGAGACCTTTTAGTGCACTGACCTTGTTTCATGGCTCCCCGCCCCAACTCTTCTTTCCTTTAGGGGATTTCTGTCAGGTTGCTTTAACACTTTACTTCACTTCAGCTGTAGCCTAGAAATTTTTCAGATGGAAATAGCCCAGTCCTTCCTGAAGAAGCTTATTTTAAAAAAACCACAAAGCTATTCTGCTTTCTTATTTCATAAGATCAATTCTTAAGGGCTCACCAAATAACGCATATGAAAATAAAGACAGTTATATAAAAATGCTTCATAGACAACCAACGTGCATAGCAAAATATTTAAGCCTTTTAAAAAAATAACCTGCGTGTTTCCCATTAGTCCTCACAAAATCCCTTTGTAGTGCCATTTGTGAATGGGAAACTAAGGCTGTGATGGCTTTGTGTGAATTGAAAATAAACTTTCTTTTGCTTTATGTGGTGTCGATTCACTGCATTGTGGTCATGATTCAGGCAAATGTACACATTTTAAAGTCTCATTGAATTTCAATGGAAGAGGCTAATCAGAAAGCCAGCCCTCTGATGTAAAATTGTAAAATTGGCATTATTACAGTGTCCCAGCTAGGAGTGCATCAAATAACCTGCAGGTTTACTTTTCAGGCCCAAATCAGCCATTTTTGTGTTGTAGAATCCCCACACACTTTCACCTAGCCTGGAAGTACATGCTGTGTTGTCTTTAGTTTGATATTCTGCAATACTAATTTCTGAAACTTTCCCATCCTTCAGCAACCCCTCAATCTAACAAAATCAGATGGACATCTTATTCTGACTATGTTTTTCAGCACATGAGACGTCATAAACTACTGATACACATTTAAGATGTGTGCGTCTTATATGGATATAAACTTCCTTAGAATGTTATTTCAGAGTTGTGATATGGGTGACTCCTCTTGGATCACATTAACAATTGAAAGTTCAACCAGGGAGGTGATGGCTCTGCTTTAGATGAAATAATCCAGAATGAGACGTGTGTGATCTTTCCTATAGACTTTCAGAGATTGTCTGATAGAAGATACTGTCAAAATGTGTCGTGCAATCTTCTGCCGTCTGATTTTGCTTTGCTCACTTAGTTCTCTGGTACGTGCTGCTAGACAGCTACTTGCGTTATCTAGATGCACAAAGCACTTTTTGTGCAAGGACTGACTCACAGCAAAAAATGCCAGTTAGAATATTTTCCTCAGGAATGCACTGGAGTTTGGCTTACAAAGTCTGAAAATGAAATCAAGCGAAATAGGTCAAACCCGGAACTATGTGTCCTTATGCGTCCTCGTGTCCTCTTTTTGCAACAGAGCACATAGTTTTGCCCAAACTTTGAAAGCTACTTTGATTTCCTTAATTGCCTTGGTCTGTGCTTGTCTTGCCTATATGCCAAAGACTGTCTGCTTGCAACATTGTCCTTTAGTATTAGCTATCGCATTTAAACAACCGAGTCTCTTCTTTCAATGTACAACAAACAAACCCCAAACCCCACAATGTGTACAATGTGCTGACACTTAGCAGTGGGGCTGTGAAAATCACTCCTGTGTTAACAATTAATTTGAATGTCCCTTGAGGGCTGGTTGAACAAAGATTGAGTGCATGGGTTACACTGAACCAGATCATTGGTAATCTAGGTTAGTATTCCTCAACCTGGTGCCCTGCAGATGTCGTTGGACTACAACTCCCTTCATTCCTGTCCATTGGTTGTGCTGGCTGGGGCTGTTGGGAGTTGGAGTTCAACAACATCTGGAGGTCAGCAGGTTGGAGAAGGATGGTTTTTTTAAAAATAAAAATATTTTTCATTTTCTCATTTTACAAACTTATAACAATACAAATTAACACATCCAAATTAAGATACCAAATATTAATATCGACCCCTCCCCCTTTCTGCGGTTGCTTCTGTAATATCTTTTATCACTGCATATCCAATTTAAATCTATTTATTAATTGTCCTTTATACTCAATTTAAATTATTTTACCGCTTGTTTTTAATTCAATCCTGCTAGTGTTTTAAGTTGTTTACAATAGTTCTTCAAATAGTCCCTAAATATTCCCCATACTAAATTTCAAAGTCTCTCTTCTTGTTTTCTTATTCTTTTGGTAAGTTTTGCGATTTCTGCAAACTCCCAACAGTTTTTGTTGCCAATCTTCTTTGGTTGGGACTGCTGCTTCTTTTCAACTCTGGGTGTATGTCATTCAAGCATCTGTTGTGACATACATTTTTTCCCCTGTTCTTTTGGTATCTCACTTCCTATTATTCCTAAAGAGAAAGACTTCTGGTTTCTTAATAAAAGTTTTAAAGATTTTTTTCCAACTCATTATATATCATTTCCAAGAATGTTTTACCAACCTTACAAGACTACCACATATGGAAAAAGGTACCTTCCTTCTCTTTACATTTCCAACAGATATACGATGTTGACTTATCCGTTTTTGCTAATTTACTAGGTGTCAGATACCATCTATACATCATTTTCATATAATTTTCTTTTATCCCATGACATGCTGTTAAATTCATATCTACATTCCACAGTCACCTCCATGCTTACATTTCAATATTATGTCCTATATCCATTGCCCAATGTATCATTGATTATTTCACCTGTTTGTCTTTTGTTTGTCATTCTAATAAAATCTTATACATTTTTGACATCACTTTTATTGTCTAGCAGGACTTCCTTCTACTTGTGAGGTTTGAGTCATAGGATGATGGGAATCTATCCAGCTAAGTCTTATTCAGAGTAGACCCCTTGAAATTAATCAATCTATATTAGTCATGTCCATTAATGACAATAGGTCTACTCTGAGTAGGACTAGCATTAGCTGCAACTCTTGGTTTTCAAAAGTACTGAATGAGGACAAACCTTAACAGCATATTTTGATCCTTTCATAGGAAGGCTGGCAGCAACCTGGGCATTATTGTTGTTGTTGATTGCTTTTTGCAAGATAGGCAAATAAGCTCAACAACTAGTACCCAGGAAAGGAATTTTCATTTACAATCTTCAGAAATGAGACAATGAAATATACACTGAAGACTTCCCTTTACTTAATCTTTGGTCACACAGATATTGCCCAACTAGAATAGCTGTCTGATGGCACCTGCTATATCCTAGGTCCTAGGTAACAAAAAAAAACTTCCTTCAAATGAAATTTGGAGAGATGTGATAAATAAGAATTCAGATCTATGATTAAATTAAATGATACAATACCTTGGGGCCATCTTAGAATTAGACACACAACTGACAAATTGCATTGAATACCATGACTTCACATCCTCTTCTTAAATTCTTTCTTTGTGACATCTGGCTCAATTCCACTGAAGTATTTCATGGAGAAATCATAGTCATGTATCATTTGACCTTTATCAACATGAACTGAGAAGAATAGTTAATTATCAGTTTATGTGGAAGTTGACTGCCAGCCTTGGTGGACTTGCACCTAGTCTAGCAATACTTTTTTAGTCATTCTCATTTGTTCAGTTTCCAGTTTTTCTCCCACGAAAAAGACAGAAGTACAACAGTGCTAAGCATCTATACACAGAGTAAATCCCACTATGTTCAATGGTGTTTACTCCCTAGATTTACTGTTGTTAGGCTTGCCTATATATTCCTGTGTGTTCACTTTGATCAAAATGGGAGGAGAAAGGCTTTTTTTTTTTTTTGAGAGAGAGAGAGAGAGAGAGAGAGAGAGAGAGAGAGAGAGAGAGAGAGAGAGAGACGAGTTCATCTATATCAGTTGAAACCCACTTACCGATCTGTGGCGCATTATAATTTATTAAACTCAATCAATACTTAATCTGCAGTTCAAATTTTTTGTTAGATATTTGCAGCGTGTCTAAGGAGACACTCATGTCAGGGAATAAAAATTTTCTCCCGGCTGTGATTGTGATGAATTTATAATGTGCTCTAAGAGTGATGCATTGACCTAAATTCGCAGAATGTACTGTCTGTTACATTTGTTGTTATGAATCATGGCCCAGACTCTGGCTTGCCACTTTGAAGTCTTAGGAGGCTTATTAAAAGAACTGCGGCCGAGATCAAGGCAAGGAGGAAAGCACTGAGGGAAGGAGTGAGTGAGGGAGAGCGGTGCCTGCAAAATACTCGTCTGTGGCGAACCAACTGCATGAAACCGCCTAACCAAACCGGCATCTCTGAGTTTTCTTTTGTCTGTCGGCAGCCAGGATGAAATTCCACATGGAGGCAATGTGGCAGGTTACATCCCTGCTCTTGAGCAGAGCTGAGCTGCGGGGCTTGATCTCAGTGCTAACACGTCTGCCGGAGAGAATAGAGGTTACCCCTTAACAGCAGGGTTTGGAGGGCGGGGGGAGGTTGCATGAGGAGGGCGAGGGGGGGGAGAGGGAGCGGAGCCAGGCCTTCTGACTGGCACTAGCCAGCTGCTGCACCACAGGGAGCTCGCTGCCCCATTTCCAAAGGCTTTGTTTGCCTCCATTGCGAACACAGCTCTGGTTCTTTTCTCCCATTTTTTTGCCGCAGCCCCTCTATTGTGTTTTATCGTCTTCTCCCCACCCACCCCTGCACTCACCCGCCACATATCAATTCAGTGGTATCTACAAATATTCAGAGGTAGCAAAGCCCAAACCTGGAAGGGAAAATTTTAAAAAAAGCATTACCTCTCTGGTTTTGGGGTTTTTTTGCCAGTCTGAAACAAGGGTAAGATTAATACGAAAGGGATAGGGTAACCTATATCCTTACGGCAAAAGGTTGCTGGGCTGTTGCTGTGCGCAATATTAAGTTGCTGTCACACAGAAGCAGTTGGGATTAAAGCTCTCTATCCAGGATTAAAGCCGGCAATTCATTAAGCAGTCTCCTTCGGGATTAAATGGAAAGAGTTAAATTGCTCACAGTAACTATATGCAGAAATTAAGGAGACAGGGCACCGTGAAATAATATGATATGTTGTTGGAAGCCGTGTGTGTGTGTGTGTGAGGGAGAGAGAGAGAGAGAGAGAGAAAGAGAGAGAGAGAGAGAGAGACTCTTACTAGACATTCTCCAACATTTACTGAAAGAAAACAGGACCCTTGGGGGGTGTTTTTCAATTAAAGGGTTAATTGCAGGGTTTGATTTGTGCCAGGGTTCAGCCCCAGATGTTTTCAATGACAAAGACAGGCAGAAGAACATGTGAAGTGGTAAAAGAATCTGATCACAATAGGAAGCACAAGCAGCTGATTTCTACCCAGTCAGTGGGAACAGTTATGGACCACAGGTATGAAGTTTACGGCATGTAATGCCTTAAGAGAGAATCTAATGAAAATGATCTACAGGTGGTACATGACACCAGTCAAGCTTGCAAAAATTTACCATTTGCCCGATAATAAATGTTGGAAATGTAATGAGATTGAAGGTACATTCTTTCACCTTTGGTGGGCATGCCCAAGGATTAAGACATTCTGGGAGATGATTTATAATGAAATGAAAAGGGTATTTAAATATACCTTCCTGAAGAAACCAGAGGCCTTCCTCCTCGGCATGGTCGGCCAATTGGTGCCAAAGAAGGATAGAACTTTCTTTATGTATGCTACAACAGCAGCAAGAATACTTATTGCAAAGCATTGGAAGACACAAGATTTACCCACCCGGGAAGAATGGCAGATGAAGTTGATGGACTACATGGAACTGGCGGAAATGACTGGCAGAATCCGAGACCAGGGAGAAGAGTCGGTGGAAGAAGATTGGAAGAAATTTAAAGACTATTTACAGAAACACTGTAAAATTAATGAATGTTAGAAGGATGCTGGAATGAAGTTATATGGCTTTAGCAGAAATGTTATAAAGAATTAAGTAAAAATAGATTGTCAATGGGCCAAAGGGGAAAAAAGTAAGGTTAGATTGTGTTAAGATAAATTATAGGACAAAAATTGAGAAAGATGGAAAGGATTTGCTGAAATAGCTAACTGAACTAGAACACAAAAAAGGGAGGTGTGAGGAGGTCGTTGAAACAAGTAAATGAAAGATAAGATATGGAAATATTGGATGTGTTTTTAATTGTTTCTGTATTTTGTTTCTGTTTTGTCAAGATAAGTAGTGTTTTTTGTTTTTCATGTATTGTATTGTTTTGCTTTGTGTAACTTTTTTTCTTCTTTTTGTAACCTTTTTGTAATCTTTAAACTCTTAATAAATATTACTTTTAAAGAAAAAGAAGAAAAAAGATTTCTACCCAGTCAGACCACTGGTCCATGTAGCTTAGTATGGCTTGGCAATAGCTTTTCAGGATTTCAGGAGAGCTCCTCTCCCAGCTCTACCTGACGAGGCTGGGCATTGAACCTGGGATCTTCTGAATGCAAGACAGACACTCTGCCACGGAGCTATAGCAAGAGGCGCCATCTTCTTAAGCACTTTGGAGGGGCCTGACATGAATTTCTGGCATCACATACACAATGTCATGCAACATCATGTAACATCTTGGCATCATTCCACTCCCAGCCTCAACTATGATGCACAGCACCCTAATAATAAAAAATAAAAATATTAAAAATTAAAAAAATTAAAACTGAGATGGCCCACAGTGCTTCAGGGCCCTGGAGCCAGCACCTATGGCTGTAGTCCTTCCCACAATCTAGCAGAAGAGAGTGCATGTTACGGGCACCTCCAGACTGGTGTTTTATTGTGGTCGTATTCTGCAATATGTCACTGATGCAATAATAGTGGTGAATTTACACTGGGCCACCCACGCATCATTCCACTTTATTAGTTCTACAGCAGTGCTTCCCCAGCTTTAGCAAATTATTGCCACCTGGAGGGCTAAAAGTGAGACAACACCCCTCCCCCACCCCCAGCATTTGTGGTATAAAAAGTTGCAGGACTTCAGGAGGAAATTATGGGACTAGCTCTGACCTGAATCTTCGGCAGGAGCAAACAATTCTGAAAATGGGATTGTGTCTAGCTGCCTGCTACCATCATGAGCACAAATCTCATGGATATCTCATGAGCACAATCGAAAGGATATCAGGAGGCATTCTAAATCAGTGGGACTGAAGTCTATATGTACAGGATAATGGGCACAATATATAGGTCTGATCAATCCTTCTGAAAAATGGTTCACATTTTGGAAAAGAAAAGTGCAACTGGGATGGCCAAGAGACACCTTTCCTAAAATGAAAGCTGCAGATTTGGGGCCTCTTAAGAGAAAAGGGGAGAGAAGACAATTCTATACTTGTCTGCTTGGATGTAAGCCACATTGAGTTTCATGAGATGACTTATTCTTCTTCGGTGATCACTTGTAGCCGAGTAAGATTGTCTTCCATAAACACCGTTTTCAAAAGTGAGTCTGTCACTGACTGTGGAGGCCAATTCTGGATCCACACATCCTTCCACAGTGGGGAGATTGGTTTCTGGGCGCAGGGGCAAAGGAAGGCATCATGACACCTGGGGTGTCGCTACATATGACGCATGCGCCGTACATAGTGACGCCACAGATGCGCGGTACATAGCAGTTTGCCAGTGGCGCCACTTCGGTGCTGTACAGACAGTGCCGGGATCCTCTGCTCATGGCTGCAGCCGCGAACGGAGGATCCTCCACATGCGGCTGCGGTGCGATGGCTGCTCGCGCCACTGCGAGCTCCCACTGGGTGACTTCTTTTTTATTATTTTTTAATATAATTTTTATTAGTTTTTTAAAAACATATCATTTTCAACAGTAATTAAACATACTTTTATATCTTATTCAAATTTTTGACTTCCATCAATCCTGTCTGGAAATTTTCCAATCTAATCTCTCAGTATGCATTTCTTATCTTCCCTATTACATTTCAAACTCATAACCAATATCTCTATCTTTTTCTACTTTGTAACACTTTGTATATTTCTCCTTACAAAACTTCTTGTAGTCCTACTAGCGTAATTTGCTGATTACAGTTGCTCTTCAAATAATTCATATACTTCTTCCAATCTTCTGTAAATCTCTGGTCCCGCAGGTTTTGAATCCTTCCTGCCATTTTGTCCAATTCTGCATAGTCCATTAATTTCGTCTGCCATTCTTCTTTCGTCGGAATTTCTTCTTGTTTCCATTTCTGGGCTCCACGGGGTGACTTCGTGTCACCCCCACAGACATGGAACCCGGGGCACCCCGCCCCCGCCCTCCGTTGCGATGCCACTGGGCGGGAGTTGATCATGGTGGGGGTTTGCCAAGCGTGCCTTTCTCATAGCACATTTCTCCCTTTCGTCCTGGTGACACATTTGGTAAAGGCTATTCTCCAACTGGAGCACTCTCAGGCCAGTGTTTCCCAGTTGTCAGTGTTTATACTACTCCGTATAGCAGGGGTCAGCAAACTTTTTCAGCAGGGGGCCGGTCCACTGTCCCTCAGACCTTGTGGGGGGCCGGACTATATTTTGGAAAAAAAATATGAATGAATTCCTATGGCCCACAAATAACCCAGAGATGCAAGGACCCAGAGATAAAAGGACACATTCTACTCATGTGAAAACACGCTGATTCCCCAAACCATCCGCGGGCTGGATTTAGAAGGCGATTGGGCCAGATCCGGCCCCTGGGCCTTAGTTTGCCTACCTATGCGGTATATTGCAACAAGAAGTGCAAGAGACTTAAGTGGGAGAGACTAGAATTCACTGCCTGAAATGGAAAGCTGGGGTTGACAGGAAAACTATTCTAGTCTAGTATTTAGGAAGTATATTACAGATGCACCTATATAAAATGAGTAGCCCTTTATATATAGCACAGTGAGAGAGAAGCCGACAAAAATAATAGATTTGTATGCCACAGCTCGCTCAATGGCACCATAATTTGTTTCTTTTTCCACCCAAGCCATTAAAAGAAGTTGACTTTAGCTCACATGTGAAACCTTCTGCAAAGCAAAAGTGGTTTTCTTATGGCAAGAAATGTCCAGAGGATTTCAGGAAGTGTATAAATAGACTTTGTATCCTTGCAAAATGTTGTGCAGCTCTTCCCCCGCGCCCGCCCGCCCCCCAACGTCTCCTAAGAAGAATAACTGAAAGTTCTATCATTTTCTATTTAATCTGGGTTTTTCTTTGACTTTCTCTTGGAAATAATTATGACAATAAATGCAACGTGGTAAATTACATTAAATTGCTGCTTCTTGAAGCACTGGCTAGTAGTTAGGCTAACATAAAAATTGTTGCTCAGAGACACCCACACCCCAGGCTGGGGAAGATCTTTGTCTGCAGCCTGGGTGGGGATAGACTGCAATGCTTACACTGCGGCAGCAATATTGCAGGCCAGTCCACAACAGGGAGAGTGCCGCTTAGGTCTGACAGGTCTAATCATCTTGTTCCTTAATCCAGTGGTGAAAGGAGGTGATCAGGAATCCCTGACGATGACCCAACACCAAGCTGAAATATACAACAAGGACTTACCTCTGGACCGACCCAGATAGTGAATGCTTGGTAACATCCAAGCTAAGTTAAGATTGGCGGTAGGCGTTTAAGGGCGCTGAGCCAAGTTCTTGCTGCTAAGATGACTGCTTCTGCCCACATGCTGCTATACAGGGGGGGGATACATCTGTGCCAACTGTTGCTGTCTAATTCACCAGAACCTGACATGAGACTGACATGCCCCAGTTTTTTCCTGCCCCACAGGCAACTTTCAGTGGCAGAATGTAATCTGACCGTGTTAAGACTGCAGGCTCAGAACCAAGGAGTAGCTGTAGCACTGCCACTCTGCCAGGCCTGCTGCCCTTACTAAGCCTCTGAACAAGCATGCATTGTTCTTTTCATCTACCTACGGGACCGCCTCTCCTGGTATGCCCCACGGAGGACCTTAAGGTCCATATATAGCAACACCCTAGAGGTCCTGGGCCCTAAGGAAGTTAGATTAGCTTCAACCAGAGCCAGGGCCTTCTCAACACTGGCTCCAGCCTGGTGGAATTCTGTGTCTCTTGAAACCAGGGCCCTGCGGGATCTGATCTCTTTCCGCAGGGCCTGTAAGACAGAGTTGTTCCAGCTGGCCTTTGGCTCAGAATGAGTTTGATTCCTTCCCCCTCTTTCTTTTTCCTTTCTCCTCCTATGAAGAGATTGTTCCCTAATGGCTTTAATGTTGTATCTTAATCTTTTAAATTGTATTTTAATCAACTTGTTTTTATTATTGGTTGTTAGACACCCTGAGCCCAGTCTTGGCTGGGGAGGGCAGTGTATAAATAAAAAAAAAAGTATTATTATCATCATCATCATCTTAAAAATGTGCTTATTTATTCCACTTTATACTGCATTCCAGTGGTGGCTGTTGCTCATTAGGATTGGTAGGGTGATAGGCAGGGAGCCCAACAGTAGGTGGAGCCAGAGATGATGAGAAGCACAGATGACTCATTCGAGCCTTGCCCCTATCCTCCTCCCTGCTGAATGTACAGGAGCAAAATTGAGACTACAAGGTGGGGAAGTTAATATCCAGGGTCACCTCCTAGAAGGCGGGCAGGTGAGGGATGCCTGAGAGTTTGGTGGAAGAGTGACCCATTTGCCCTAATGTACCATCCTCCACTGACACCCTCCTATACATAGTTACTTGGGAATAAAGGTTAAGGTAAAGGTACCCCTGACAGTTAGGTCCAGTTGCAGACGACTCTGGGGTTGTGCATTTATCTCGCTCTATGTGCCGAGGGAGCCAGCGTTTGTCCGCAGACAGCTTCCGGGTCATGTTGCCAGCATGACTAAACCACTTCTGGCAAACCAGAGCAGCGCACGGAAATGCCATTTACCTTCTCGCCAGAGTAGTACCTATTTATCTAATTGCACTTTGATGTGCTTTCGAACTGCTAGGTGGGCAGGAGCTGGGACCGAGCAACGGGAGCTCACCCCGTCATGGGGATTCGAACTTAATTCTCTTCTTAAACTGAAACTGTTCTTAACCTGAAGCACCACTTTAGCTAATGGGGCCTCCCCCTGCCACCGCGCCACCTCTGCACTATTTCTGTTCTTATCCTGAAGCAAAGTTCTTAACCCGAGGTACTATTTCTGGGTTAGCGGAGTCTGTAACCTGAAGTGTCTATAACCTGAAGTGTCTGTAACCTGAAGTACCACTGTAATGCCCATTTAATACAGTCATTCATTTAAAATATTCTTACCTGCCATTTATCACAAGATCCCTGGGTGGTGGTCACAAGTCTAAATAAATTCATTCCTACAACATACGAATGAAATTTAAAAACAACTAATAGGAATGACAACATACAAGGAGACTTTTTTTAAAAGGTAAAAGCAGAATAAAATGCATCTATAATCCCAAATGCCTTGCAATAAGGAAGGCCCTCACTTGTTGCTTGTAATGCCTATAATGAATAGAGTGGAATTTACTCTTGAATAAGCATGCCTAGGATTGTGTTGTCATTGTTTGAGGTTAATTTCGGCAACCTTGTTTGTTCAATGTGGACTTGGAGGCCAGATCACACCTGGGAGCAGACACCCAAGTTGGCCTCCCCCTTGGCACATCACTGCACATGCTACACAGCCACCTTGCAGTGAAAGAGAAACCTCCCAAGTCACAGCAGTCCCCAAATTGTCCTTTGATGCTGTCAAATATATTTGCTTTGATCTGTGGTATTTGAACCTGGACATGTGTTGAGGAGTCAAACATGCTGAACATTGGGGAATCTTCCCCCCCCCTTCCTTTGTGCAACAGGAGTAAACATGGAATTTGCCTTTGGGGGGGAAATCAGTTGCTCTTGCAGTGGGGGAGTGAAAATTTGGTTTTTGTGTTTTGTTTTGGAGGGTGTTTTTTTGCAGTTGTAAAAGACATTTAGCAGCTGTGTTTACACTGGCACACAATTTGGCTATTAGATGGCTGGGCAAGAACTGAAGATGTACAATATTGTTCCGACATTGTGCACTTACAGCTCATTTCCTTGGAAACGTGTTATTTTATATTTCCCTCGGTGTTATTAATCACATTTCACGATGCTTCGCTATTTCGGCGCTCTTCTCCATGGCTTGATTCATTTTGTAGCCCTGCTCCTTAGTGGTTACTGAATATTATTTGAGCAGGCAGGGAGCCTGCTACACAATATAGTCTTCTCTGCTTTAAGGGCGGGTGGGGGAGAGAAAGAAAGCAAATAAGCTCAAGCATGGCCCCGTGTAAGTTAAAATAACCCGTTAAGAGTTAAAAAAAAAACAAAATCTGCAGTGTGTCAAAACAATATTTAGCTGCTGGAGTTGAACAGAAAGGCACATATTTAGTCATTGTTTTTAAATGTAATGTATTTCCTTGGAGAACATATCAACGTTTTCAACAAGACACAGTGGAAGAGATTGTGATGGTTACAATTACGATTTGTGTGCAACTATACATTTACATAGTGCATCCTAGAGTAACATAAGCAACCTCCCAAAACAGTCCCTGCCTCAAGGAGATCACAATCTAAATTTTAACAATGTGGAAATAAAACAATGAGGTAAGGGGAAAGTCCAAGCAGGATAGCACTACAAGGGAGAGGGAGGAGAGGTGAGGAGAAATAGCAAAAATTGATTCGCACGTTACCGAGTTTTGACCCTGGAGGGTCTGTTTCCCAAAGCCCCCACAAAGGCAATTGGTAGAGCTGACAGTATGGCCTAAAGTAGAACAGGCAAAGGCAGGAAAGGCCATGCTTCCAGTATCTATAGAAGTCCTGGCCTGTTGTCAGGATCCCATCCTACCCAGCCCTCTTCAGAGGGAAGAGACTTGGGGTCCCACAGAGTACTCTGCTTCAGCTGAAGACCTGGAGGAACCATGGCTACTTTGCAATGACAAAGTATCCTCAATCCCACACCCATCAAGATTGTGACTAATATCTGTCAAATAAGTAGAGGCAGAAAAACAGAAGCCTCTTTTGCAGGGGAAGAAATCTTGTGAGAAATCAGGGTACACGTTCCAGCACAGCACTATGTACTTAGAACAGTATAGAACAGAAGAATAGTCAAGTGGTTTTTAATCAGTGTGCGTGCATTGCTGAATTTATGTATAGGCTAAGTAGGCTGAAGCCTAGGGCCTCTAAATCTAGGGGGCCTCACCAGCCAGCCCGCTCCCCAGCAGGCAGTCTCCCCTCTCCCAAAATTGCAAACCCAAGACTTCATGCAAGGGCAGGGCAACTCAGGCCTCCAAGTACTGGGCAACCAAGTACTGTGTACATATGCATGCTTCTACTTCTCAGAGGTCCAATGTTGCTCTATTTGCAGTCCTTGTTTTGCTGATTTCATTTAATATTCTAATTTTCTGAGATTGTTGATTTGGGGTTTTCATCAGCTGTACACCATGAGCATCACAATTATAACAAATAAAGGCTTGACATATCTTGCTTTGCATGTCATGAGTCTATCTCATATATTAGTTTCACCTTTTAAGTTGAATTACTGAAATAAATGAACTTTTCTACGATATTCTAATTTTCCGAGTTTCACCTGTATAAAGCCTTAAACGGATCAGGACTGCAATACCTCAAGGACCGCCTCTTCCCATATGAACCTACCCAGTCCCTGAGATCATCTTCTGAGGCCCTTCTTTATGTGCCTCCTCCTCGAGAGGTCCGGAGGGTGGCAACATGAAAATGGGCCTTCTCTGCAGTGGCTCCCCACCTATGGAATGCTCTCCCCAGGGAAGTTCTCCTGGCGCCTTCATTATACACCTTTAGGCACCAGGCAAAAATGTTCCTTTTTATCCAGGCCTTTGGTTGATCTTATTGACATCCAACACCCTTCTAGAATGTGGTTTTTTTTTTGGTTAGGGGGGGTGGGTTTATTGGGTTATTGCTTTTGATTTGATTTTATATGTTGTGGTCTTGTTGTGAACCGCCCTGAGACCTCCGGGTATAGGGTGATGTATAAGTTGAAAAAATAATAATAATAAATAATATTTTTTAAAAAAATGGGGGGAGGAAAGACCACATATGGAGAGGAAGAGGGTAAGCATAGATGGCAAAAAGCACCATTAGTATTTCAGATTAGCTTCACATAGTCCAGCTTTCCTTCTTTGGAATAATATTCTACTCACAGAATGTGTAGTGCGGCTAAAGTCCTGTTTTGCGGCATAAACATACTTGACTGGGCTGCTGCTGTGTTCAGAGAGATTGCCCAAGCCATTTGCCAACAGCATGAAAGACTGTAATTCTGCATTTCCCTATTTTATTCATATTTTCCTATCTGGAGCTTTTATTCCGTGGGAAGAAGTTGCAACGTGTGAAGCAATGTTCAGTGATTTAGCCTTAGGGTGGTTTCTTCTGCTATGCTTTGAAATGAACATATGGGAAAATACAGTGTGGAAATGACAACACATGTGGTTTCCTTGGGGGTGAGGAAGACCTTTGAACTATAGAGTTGTATCCTGCGCCTTCTTTTCTCGCAGTTCCTGTAGCATAGTGAGGTTTTCCCTACTAAACTTGTGCCACTTGTGAGGGTGAGGAAGCGTGCAACACTGACATCATACCATGCTCCTCCCCCCTCCTTTAAATTTTGATTTTTCCATTTACACCTGCCTATGAAGATGGGCAAATGACAGCCTCCTGGTGGTCCTGTCTCATTATGAGGTGTGTGGTATGTGCCCCAGGAAACAGCCTTTTCCATGGTGGCTCTTCAAAGGTGGTTCACCCTCCCTGCTGTGGTATCTGGCCCCATCTCCTTATAATTTTAAGTGACTATTTAAGATGCATCTTTTTCGGCAGGTGTTTGGAAAAGGAGGGACCTCACTGCTGCTACTGTTAGTTAGGGCTGTCATATGGATGGAGTTTCCTGCTCAGAAATTCTGCAGTCAGAAGCAGTGTCTGGGTGGAAATAGCTGAAGATAGATGGATAAAACTTCATTCGCATTAGCCTATGGCCATAGCAACACTAAAACATTACAGTATAGGCAGAAAAGGAAATTTGATATAAGAGCACAATTTAAAGTCCTGAATCAGCAATCAGTTAGTGGCCCTTATTCTGATTGCCCCTGCTATGAACCTAGCAACCTTTGCTGTTATCTGCTCATTTTGATCTGATAGAAGGACATTGTGCTAGTGGCTGAGTGCCCTGGGATGGTTAATACGAGTGGGGTGATGATCTCGTTCCTCAGGTCTTTGTAGAGAGTACAAGACAGGAGGACGTGTGCCGCTGTTTCAGTGCTACCATCTCCACAGGGGCAAAGACGTTTCTCAGGCGGGATCTTTTGGAATCGACCCTCAAGTACCGCAGATGTCAAAACATCCAGTCTTGCAAGTGTAAAAGCACATCTGTATTTTGGGATAATAAGTTTGTGCAGATCTGGGGCAAGAGAATCAGAATGGAGAGGTGGAAAATGAACATACCAAGGGCAGAATTTCCTTATAGTGGCCAGGTTGTTCTGATGCTCGATATCTTTTAGACGTTGACCAGTTAGACTGTTTGCTTTATTAGGGCCCATAGTGAGTAGGTGTTGTGGGGATAGGCCACAAGATTGAAGTTTTTGATAGAAATAGCTGAAATGTCCTTGAAAATCCGGACGTATGGCAACCCATATCGGAAGTCTAGATTTCGTCGAATTTCCTTAAAAGGAGCTCAAAAACATCTTTTTTGAGATTTTGTATGAAACAAGGCAAATAAAGCTGTTAACCTGATTTAACAGTTTTTCATTATTTGGAAGCTATGGTTCTAACAATACATCAAGCTTTTTAGCAGCTGCATCACACTGCCGACTTGTGTTCAGCTTGAAATCAACTTCATCCCTAAGATCCTTTTCTTCTACTGCCAAGTTAGGTATACCAACTCCAACCTATACCTGCGCTAATATTATTATTATTATTATTATTATTATTATTATTATTATTATTATTATTATTGTTATTATTGTTATTATTGTTATTATTGTTATTATTGTTATTCTTACCCGTAGAAATGTGTGTGTGTGTTTGAGAAAACATAATCTGAGAAATGACCTTTGGTTTTGCTGGTGTGCTGGTGGGTGATACTAAACTAGATAACAAAAAAATCAAACAGATAAACCAGGAAACAGGAAACAGTTTTAGAATATGCATCATAGTTCAGAATATAGGTTTATGAAATTCCTGCACATAACCTCTCTCCCTTATATCTAGTGATTTCCCTGAGAATTCTAGATTCTAATCCTACTTTCAGGATTTTCTTGTGATCACATCTGTATTTTGGATCTCTTCTATTGTTTCTACAGAAAACTGTACAGAGCCTCAATACTCCACAGGGGAAAATACAGAATTGCTATTTGCAGGTTCAGCTTCCCATGAAAGAAAACACCAACTCAGTGTACTTTTAAACAAGGAGAAAAATATCTCAAATCCTGAACTCAGAATAAAATATGCAGAGAAAACAAAGACAATCAGAGAAGAAGATGGAGATATCTGGTCAAAAATTTAAATTTGGTCTCTTGCATGTCATAGGTTAAGATTGAAGGTGCATTCTAGGTTACAAAAGATTGGGAAAATACTAAATTAAGCTAATTGAAGTAATAGCATGTTACAAAGCATGGGTAAAATCCAAGATACCACTCTGTAGAAGGGAAGGACATTGGTCCCTAAATAATTGTCTACCAACTGAAAGAAGTAGGTTTGACCAGCCTAAATTTTAAATTCAGTAACAGCTATTATTTAAGTCTGCCTAGAAAAGAGATGACCGATGCTATATTTACAAATTGCTTTAGGAAACCATTAGCTCTGTCTGGTTCCCCTTTCCATGACTTGCTTCAGGGGAACTCTAAATATAACTTTCAGGCTTCTTCGTCCCATAGTTTAATGTGTAGCAGATAGGGATTATATATATATATATATATATATATATATATATATATATATATATATAAAACACCCGCACACCACCCAGTTCTGTTTACAGTGTATGGTCGAGCCACACCTAGAGGAATCATCTGTACTATTTTTGTCCTTTTTATTGCCCTAGCTGCCTTTTCGTGGTGAACTCTGAGATGATTTCAAGCTACCTTCTCAGAACTCTCATCCAAATTGGTTGGTTCTTTTGAAAATGTGGCCTTGCGTCTTGTCAACAGGAGTAGGACTGCTTCTGGTGAGGACAGTGGTTCATTCTGTGCACACTGAGGTCTTTCAGAAATGTTTACTTGGGCAAGCGCTTACAGAGCATGCTCAGATGTGGGTTCTTTCCCCCCCCCTCCCCGACTCCCCAGTGCCATAGCTTTATTAACAGCAACACATTTCTTATGTAGCCTTTCTCCCAGCATTTTGAAGGCCAGCAGTTCAAAAAGTACTTTGGCTAAAATCCTACCCAGACTTACTATGGAGTACGACCCACTGCATTCAGTGTGGTTTACTAGTGCCAAGTAAACATGCAAAAGAGTTGGTCTTCACAGCCAGATGTGGATAATCACTTTTCAGTATTACCTTATCCAGCATACTTTTTATAGCACTTTCACAATGATTTGGGATCATGTTGCTGTTGGGGTGGTCATACAGTACATGATCCCACTTTCAATACTGTTTGCACCTGCCAAATTTCGGGGGCAGTCACACTGCATCATTTCCAAACAGTGTATATCCCTTAACTTCCTGCTGAAATCCCATAACTTTTTATGCCACAAATGTTCTGGTTTACTTTGTCCCACTTTTGTTGCACTATGGGTATATCCACTGTACCCCCTTTTTTGTGCTCAGGAGCTTTCCCTACAAAAATTCGCTCTTTAAAGCTCAGTTAGAGCAAACGTCAATTCATATTAGACCCGAAATGATGTTTGCTCTGATTGAGAGCTGAACAGCAGGTTTTTTTGCAGGGGAAGCTCTGGAGCAAAAAGCCAAAGCAAAATAAACAAAATAAAAATGGAACTTTACAATGCAGACCTGTGCCTGGAAAAAGCAGGCTAAAGTTAAGTGTGGATAATTATTATTATTATTATTATTATTATTATTATTATTATTATTTATTATTTGTACCCCGCCCATCTGGCTGGGTTTCCCCAGCCACTCTGGGCAGCTTCCACAGAAACCAAAAATACACTAATAGCCCTATATCCACTCTGGGCAACAATGACCGCTCCCCGCTTAAAACGGGGGGCACCCTTTGCGTGGATGCGTGCAGCCCCTAGATCTGAAGCTGCTCCAACAGCATAGGCTTGGTTTGCCTTCCTTCAGGTGGGATACCTGGAGGTCTCCGCCTACCTCAGTCAGTCGTCCAATCCCACCTGGGGGAAGTGTTGCCAAGGAGACCAGGCCAGGTAGGGGAGGGATTACCTGCCCACAGGGAGGGAGGATCTTACCTGGGAATCCTCATTTGGCTCCAGAGCTTCTCCCACCCTACCCACCCTCAGTTAATGTCTTATTTGCAGGTTAACTTTTCTTCACAGATATGCGGGCGCTGCTACGTTAAGGTCGCTGTTAAAGGGCCAGAAAGGAATTTCCCTGCATTGGCAGGTTTCGCCTTTCCCGTAGCAAAACGTCACAACTTTGGTGGTATCAGGCCTTGGGCAGAATCCTTTAGTCCATCTTCCTCTTTGCGGCGGCGATACCAGGGTTCCCCGTTAAAGGGGTTTCTGAAGGGAGGCTTTGACCGTACACCGAAAGGTTGTCATTGCTCTCCCCTGCAGCGGCGGCGTAACGGGGGCGGCTATCTCTGCTTGAACATATGTTCTCCAGAGCCGGCCCATCCCCCCACACTCACTGGATAACCCTGATGCTCCCTAGGTCCCTGGCTGGGGACTGGGGAGGGAGAACTCCCAATGCCTGAGCCAAGGTCTACCCACATTTGAAATTTAATAAAGTTGTGGCCAATTTAATCCCATAGCACGTTGTCTTGAGTCGTTATTCCACATGACGGGGGGCGTGTGGGATCTGGGGACTCCGCCTGTCCACGCAATAGTCTGATAGCATGGGGAAAACATTACAGAACAACACACAGCAGAATAAATCTGTTTGTATTTGTAATATGATTTCATTGGGAATGTATTTCACAAATAATGAGTAGTATTGGGGAAAGGAGATGGCAGTTGGCAATTGGCAGGTTATTTCTGTTAGTTCTGTCTTGACTGCGAAGGTAAGAGGTGTGAGGACTTCATGCAGATGCTGTCTGGAGGAGTTCTGTAAATAATACTTGTTGATCAACTGTTACCAACCTGACAAGCAAAAATATTTCTCTTCAGCTATTTGCGTAAGGCAGAGAGAGAAAGAGAGAGATTTATCACAAATAGCTAACAAAATCCACCACACTAACACACTATTATTGTGTCAGGAACATGTCCAGAACACACCCATAACAAAACACTAGTTTGGAGGGCCCTCCATAAATTAAAAGCAATAAAATCATTTCTACAATTGTGCAATTAGTTTGTGACACTAGTTGCACTATTGCTCAAAGACATGATTTGCCCTTATAATCATTATCACATGTTGCCATATTATTCAGTTGCAAAATATTGTTGAAGAGCACAAGAGGGTTGGGAGTTTTTTTTGCTCTCCGAGGTGCTATACGTCTTTAATTTAATCAGAATCAAATAAGAATCCAGAGGTTTGATCCAGCATGTTTTAAACTGGCAACCTGACAGTCATCATCAGTAAATTAAGGAAAGTTTATCTTCTCACAGAGACATTTAGGATTCCCCAGTGAAAAGGCTTGGTAGCTTCAAATACATCAGATGCTTCTTATTGGCTGATTGCTATGAAATACTTTCTCACAACATCTTTGGGATAATTTGTGCCAGTTTCTGCAGTTTAACTATGTAACCTTCTTTGTCATCTTAATTTTTCCTCTCCCAAAATGGTCTCTTGTCTTGTAGAAAAGGAAATCAACCTTAAAACTTGCCCAGCTTTAATCTAGTTCTCATTAACCTGCCCCTGGGCTGCATTAATGAGTTGATGGTGGATTAGGAATACATAACTTTATTTCCCTTAATAGAAAAATATATATCTTTAAATAGAAACCTAAGGTAGCATTTGCATGGACATGTATCTGTGGATGGAGGCAGAGGTGGACTTGCAAGCCATGTGTGTCATCCCACTTATCTCTCATATGTTGAGTGGAGAAGGTCTGCAGGGGGCTTTTACACATTTGCTTGAAGGTGTGTAGAACTTTCCATGAGATCAAGGACCCTGCTTTCAGCTACGCCCCTTCTCCGAGGGTTGTAAAAAGGTGAAAGGGGGGCATTAAAAGGTGAAAAGAGATTAATTTAATTAGAATAATCCTACCTTCAACCTGTTACAAGCTTCCATTTGGAGTCACAGAAAAATAATATTCAAAGTTTAGCCTTTGACAGGCAAAAGCCTTCAGGTGAGCTATGAAATAAATTGTCTAAGTTCATCCCTGCACAACACAAATGCAAATATTCTCTTTGATATTTTTAACATCCAAGAGCTCAGAAGAAGCACATTACCACCTTAAATCTACCATGCATAGGAGCTGATTATGCCACACACTTTTAAAGTGTTGCAGCCTATTGACATGTGGGCCAACAAACGTAATAAAAATCAAATCCATATTCTAATTATTACACTAGAAAAGACATTACATTAATCAGAGGCTAATAGAGTGATGCTTTCATGCATGTCGTTTTGAATTGGCATCTTGTTGACATGAACTAATTAGTCATCGTCCCAGTTCACCTGCACTAATATGCTACTTTACCAAGTGTAACATCAGTGGCATAATTGGAAGTGGCACATTTTGTAATCAGTATTGTAAGTGTGTATTAATTGTTGGAGAAGGAATTGACTTAGCCCTTAGTTTGTGCTGTTCTTAAAAAAAAGAAAAAAATTAAATGCCCGGTTAATAATTTCACATAGGAATATTCTGCAATTTGCAAGGAAAACAGGGGAAGGAAATTGACTCCATTTCAAATCAGAGCAAGCATTTGGATTTCCCAAAAAATAGCTATTGCTATTAAACTACATTCTATTAAACTAAGTTCCCGAAACATACAAAAGTTGGCCGTTGCTTTCAGGAAGTGGTATTGTGAAACCTGCTATACAGTTTGTGATTTCATTTTGATCTAATTCTGGTGCATTATCAAGCCAGGCTGCAATATGACTTTTTAATAGGTTGTTATGCTTGGTGCACACTGATGACATCATCAGCATAAGCCAGGGCCTAGAAAAACAAATAAGTGTCTGAAATAGTAACTGGATGATTAAAAAAGTAAACTGGTGAATTGGAATGATTACCATACCACAATCAATAGTGCAACCATCCATACCGGACATGAAATTGCAAACATGAATTGTCTGATAGCAGAATACAGAAGGTTGAAGTTTTGGTTTAGCAGAGCTGGAGCATTTTGTCATTGGACAAAATTTTGTTGCTGACGGATCTTCTATCCTCTGTTTTCACCTTGTTTTCTCATGTGTCTGTAATGCATGTAATAATTCACATGTAGGGTTGATAGGGCGCTGCAGGTCTTTAAAGATTATGCCATTCTGCTTTGATTCAAGTCCCTTTTTTGATTTAAAGACTCTTTGGGGGTATATAGTAGTGTTTAGTTCCCCATTCTGAAATGCTTTCCCCTAAAATATTGGTCAGCTGAAATAATGGATGGTTTAATTTCTTTCTCATAAGATGGAATGGGCAACTCTTCTTGCTTCGCAGGTGTTGAGTAAGTGTGCATGTCAGTCCATGATGGAATGACATCACTGAGCAATTCTCTTTCCCTGAAGGTGAATTCTTTTGACTTGAACTGTCCATTGCAAACCTAATCCACATTCCTTGACACTTCAGAAACATTCACACTTTGGGAAGTTTAAAATAAAAATTCTCTTCCTAGCCTGATCTTGACAAATTTTTGCTAATCTCACAGAAATACCATAAATTGGCGGGAAAACCCCTCAGATATTCTACCTAGAAAGAAACTTGAATATTTGATTCAATCTGGTGGCAAACTAGCAGTGGGAATGCACCAAATCCACTTGGAGAAATTTTGCTAGTCTTATTGAAGGGCCTCTTGAAAACTTGACTTCGCTTAAAAATTCCTCAGGTGTTTCAGTTTGCCAGGAATGCCATTTAAAATAAAATAAATGCCGTAGGAGAAAATTTGGGGCAAATTCAGTGGGCCAGTACACAGCTATGTGAAAAAGCAGCAACACATAGACTAGTAGAATTGGAAGGAACACTATGGCATAGCTGTCAAGTGTCCCTTATTTGAAGGGACAGTCCCTTATTCCAGCGCCATGTCCCGCTGCTGTCCCTTATTGATGGATGTCCCTTAAATGATGTCCCTTAAATTTCAAAGGAAGCAGCTCCTCTCCCTCCCTCCCTGCCGGCCAGGGAGGAGGGAGGCTCCAACTGTGTTGCTTAGCTGTGTTGCTCACCCAATAAGAAGTCTAAGAATGACTGGGAGGGTGGAGCTTGCATGCCTTGTGTGTGGCTAGTTAATGCAAGCTGAAGGGTTTTTGGAATGCTGGACGCCATTTTGTTGCACATGCTGCTGCAAACTTTGCAGTGCAAAGCCAGGCCGGGGAGCCATCTTAAGTTGAGGCTGCATAGGCCTTGTGGTGCATGTGATTCAGATTCTATTCAGTTGAACCTCTGGTTACCAAGTTGTTTGGACTGTGTTCTCAAAGCTACCAGCATGAGTTTGACCAGACTGCAGGAGGACAGGAAGACTGGAGTGCCTGAAACAGGTGAGGCTGCAGGTCCCTTATTTTGGCTGCTGGTCCCTTATTTTCAAGGCTGCTGGCCCCTTATTTTCAAATCTGTAAGTTGACAGCTATGCACTATGGTTATCTATGGTCCCCTGCAATGCTGGAATCCCAGCTAAATAATCTTTGACAGATGGCCACCCTGTGATTACCAGTCGCTCCACATAAAGCACAGCTACATTGCAGAAACAGCTATTTTCTAGTGCTGCCTGGTTCACACCAGGGCTGTGCTTTGGCCAAAGCCTGAATGGAATCAGAGCTGTCCAGAGCAATCGAGGATTGTCAGGGAATGACGTGTAGGACAGGAAGGAGAAGCAAAATAGGGGTTGCCAAGGTGAGGGGTGTGAGGTGACAGGATAAAGTGTCCTTTTGCAGGAGGCTTGGGTTTGGGGGAGAGGTGTGTTGGGAAGAAGGGGAATAAAGGGAGTCCTCTGGGAGCTGCTGGGCAGGCCAGAACTCCCTGCAGTGGTTGGAGATCAGACCCATCTTGGCTGCTGGCTGAAGGAGGCTGCACTAAGAGCCAGGGAGCCAGGAGTGACTGCTGCTTTGAACCCTAGTTTGCTGAAGCTCTGAGAGGGGCAATGAGAGACAACTCTTGGGATATAATGTTCTGCACCTCTTCCACTGCAGACTTCCAAGTGTAAATATGTATTAAGAAACCATATTTCTTAAAGACTCTAGCCTCCGTTGTGCCTCAATCTTCCATACAGAAACACAACCCTGGGTGAGTGACTGGGAATCTCGCCCCAATTGTGGGATTGAATTTGATTTGCCATTTTACATTCTAATGCAAAATGAGACGTTTCAGTACTCATGCTGGAATTCCTTTAATCATATCTTGGAGAAAATCTGCAAATAAAATTAAATGTGTGGCCTCAATGAACTGTGATGTTTATTTATAAAACTGTCAAACTTGCATGTTCTTTCAATTTTGACTGGCTTGAAAAGAAGAAGAAGAAGAAGCTCTCCTCATAGATTTTAGGTGTGTGATTTGCTATTCATGAAATCGTGCAATACGAAAACCGAGCGTTTACATAGCACTCAAAATACCTCGCTTGCTCATCCTCATAATCTTAGCAAACTTGTAAAGTTGGCCTGTATTATTATTATCTTCACATGGTTGAGGCTCTGAGACTGAAAGGAGCTTACCTAAGCCGGAAGTAAGATTTAAAATTAGGATTTGCTGTCAGTTTTATTCTCTTAACCATGCTGGTGTTTAATCATTCTAGCACTTCTGAAATGCTAGCAACTACCAAAACTGGTAAGACAGGGATAAGGAACCTTTGCAATGTTCGGGGATGGGGGTTTCCTACCTCTGCTATAATAAATTGGTGTTCCTTTTATGCATGTTGCAGGAACAGCTGGCAAGGAAGTGCCACAAAGCTTCCCTCCTAATAGCAGTTTCACTCACTGCTGCTGACCTGAATGGTGTGGGGTCAGGCAGGGTGAAGGTGAGGTCATGTGTACCCACGCAGCCCAGACCTCACTGCTGCCTGCCCTGACCCCACATTGCCCTGCTAAGCAAAGCTATGTACACTACCACACGGTCCATTCCTGGTGTGCCACTTCCTTCAAGTATTTTGTACCTGCACGACAAAATCAAGATTAAAAATGAGCCAAACAGCAGCACCAACATCATCTAATCCATTTTCCCTGCCAACCCACAAAAGCATCAGGTGATACCCAGTGTTAGCGTTGCTCAGAACAGACCCACGGAAGTGAATGTATTGCAGTAACAAGTCCACTGAAGAGATCTACACTGAGATTGACACGGGTGGCGCTGTGGGTTAAACCACAGAGCCTAGGACTTGCCGATCAGAAGGTCAGCAGTTTGAATCCCCGCAACGGGGTGAGCGCCCGTTGCTCGGTCCCTGCTCCTGCCAACCTAGCAGTTCAAAAGCACGTCAAAGTGCAAGTAGATAAATAGGTACCACTCCGGTGGGAAGGTAAACGGCATTTCCGTGCACTGCTCTGGTTCTCCAGAAGCGGCTTAGTCATGCTGGCCACATGACCCAGAAGCTGTACGCCGGCTCCCTCGGCCAGTAAAGCGAGATGAGTGCCGCAACCCCAGAGTCGGTCACGACTGGACCTAATGGTCAGGGGTCCCTTTACCTTTACCTTTACACTGAGATTAATAGAATTCATACTTGTCAGAGCTGCCTCCAGGTCCCAGCTCACAGAGGACCAACTAGCCGGTAGTAATGTACAAAAGTCTTTATTGAGGTTCAGTTTCCATTTACAAGCCGCAGCGTGCAGCCCTACCTCTAGACGCTAGATCGGCGAAGCCCCGTCTGAGTCTCCACCCCCTGTACACCAGTTTAAGACTCTCGCTTTACTCCACCTTTTCCGTCTCTCCTTTCTCCTCTGGGTCCTTCTGCCCCCCTGTGTCTCATCCTTCCTGGACTCTTCTGACGCTGATCCCCCGGACTCCTGTCCCTCCTTTCGGCGGGCTTTAGGACCTGGCTCCCTACCCGGGCTACCCACTGTGCCGCTCGCCTGTACATTTGAACTTGGCGCGCGCGCCCAGCTTCCAACCTTCCTCTCAACCGTTTCCTCTCTCTCGGATGAAGGCGTGGCCAATCCTGACTCATCTCCTCCCGCTGGCGGTGAGCAGCCTGATCCCGATACCTGGGACTCCTCCCCCCTACTACTCTCTGGTGGGGAAGCTGGTCCTGATTTCCAACTGCTGCTCTCTGAGTCCCCTCTGGTCCCTTCTTCCTGGGGTGTTCCCCTAGGCAACCCCCTTGCTCTGACCATGGGAGCCCCTTTCTGTGAGTCTTCCGATTCGCTGGAAAGACTCAGAGACCTCGGACCACTGTCATCGCTTACATTCCCTTCGGATTCCTCCCCTTCGCTCTCCATTTCCTCCCTCTCCTGTGCCTCTGCTCCTGAGCCCCTGACAATACTTTTTTTTGTTTTTTGCAAGTTTAATGGCTAAATGTCTATAAAATCAATTTTATGACTTCTCCATATGAGTAGTATACTCACCAGGAACTATGTGGCATGCATTACACACCAGACCTATAGAACTAGTAAGTTAAGTCATCAGCATGTATTGCATTTCAGAAAGAAAGAAAAATCCATTATCTTCTTCTTCGACCTTGGGCAGGGCTTCAAATATTTGAGGTCAGGGGGAACTAATAAAATAAAATAAAAGTCATTTATTTGTGAATCATGCTGAAGACTCAAATACAGTGCTCACTATAGTTTGGCAACATTGCATTGTGTGTTTTTTGCAAGCATAACCTGCTTCTTATTCTGCACTCTAGAGAAAACAATCACTTTTATTTAGTACGTGCATTAGTGTGTGATTGAATCTTCAGTATGTTAGTTCAGAAGGATATAACATAGTTATCTGTATCTTTGGAATAGCTGTAATATTTCAAAGTATCGGGGGCAGGGGGAAGGTGCCCTGGTGGGGGTCCTAAAATCTCAATAAAGGGCTCTAGAATCAATGTGTAAATAAATCTAAATACTCTTGTGGCAGGAACCTGCTTTTTCTTTTCTTTTAAAGTATATGTATTTACTTATTAACAATATTTATGTCACCTGATAACACACACTTGTATCCAATGCAGCACTATGTGAACATTCTGTCTGCACAAGTATTTCTGCAAAGGAACATTATTCCCCATATATTCCCCCCCCCCCGCACTCCCTAAAATTGTCCTAGGGGTTCCCCCAACTCTCAGGAGCAGATTTGGGGAGGGTGCAGGAAGGATGGGAGTCCAGTTGCACAAGTGGAAATCCTTGTACTGATAGGATGTGTTAGTCTTCCAGGTGACTTACAACAACAAAAATTAAAATACAACTCTAAGCCATAATGACAAGAATATAACACAGCGTTTAACAGAATTCCAGCGGCAGAGTATCAGTGTGGACTGTATTTATTATTTTACTTATTTAAACCTCGCTTTTTTTTTGCAACAAGTCACAGTCAAACAAGTTCCATCAGTATCACCAGTTACGCCAAAACGTTGTTGTTCTTCAAAATCATCTTCTTTAGGAATGAGCAAAATCTGACTGAGATTTTCTGCTGCTCCAGAGAAGCGGACACAAGAAGAAAGAAAGAAAGAAAGAAGATTCCACCTAAACATTAGGAAGAACTTCCTGACAGTAAGAGCTGTTCGACAGTGGAATTTGCTGCCAAGGAGTGTGGTGGAGTCTCCTTCATTGGAGGTCTTTAAGCAGAGGCTTGACAACCATATGTCAGGAGTGCTCTGATGGTGTTTCCTGCTTGGCAGGGGGTTGGACTCGATGGCCCTTGTGGTCTCTTCCAACTCTATGATTCTATGATTCTATGAGAAAAAAATGTTTATCGACATTCTTTAGGCTTCCTCCAAAATTCCTCAGATGTTTTGCTGGAGGATAAATCTACACATTTGCTTCAAATTTGTCCTTACATGAAATACGCTGACAATCTAATGCTGTGCAGAACATCTCGGAGAAATGTCACTAGTTAGATCAGGATTCTGGTTTCACAGAGTTCAAGAACTGAGAGAAGCCTCCCTGAAAAGAGATTAATGTGTGAATGGCCTTCCAGCCTCAGACCATTACACTAATGCACAGACAGTAGGGGCAGGCCTGGGGGAGCAGCGTGCTATGGTCACAGGGTCTAAAGCATAGCCTTGCAGCTTCCTTACTTCTTGCTTTCCCTACACCCATGGATAACATGGGAAGTGAGCTAGTCACCATATGGCAAGGACTCACCATGTGAATGTGGATGAAAGTCATAAGGATATTATCTGCAGAACATCTTTTGAACTCTACTCTTTTCTTTGCAATGGAAGTTTCATCTTTTCATCCAGTTTCAATACATTTTAATGTGTGGATTTGCTTCTATTAAACCTAACTTAATATACCTCGATGGGACTCAGGTGGCGCTGTGGGTTAAACCACAGAGCCTAGGACTTGCCGATCAGAAGGCCGGCGGTTCGAATCCCCGCGACGGGTTGAGCTCCCATTACTCAGTCCCTGCTCCTGCCAACCTAGCAGTTCGAAAGCACATCAAAGTGCAAGTAGATAATTAGGTACTGCTCCGGCAGGAAGGTAAACGGCATTTCCGTGTGCTGCTCTGGTTTGCCAGAAACAGCTTAGTCATGTTGGCCACATGACCCGGAAACTGTATGCTGGCTCCCTCGGCCAGTAAAGCGAGATGAGTGCCGCAACCCCAGAGTCGGCCATGACTGGACCTAATGGTCAGGGGTCCCTTTACCTTTACCTTAATATACCTGGATATTAACATGCATGGATATATTTGACCTTTTGAGATAGTGTCTGACACTCTGGTTCTGTAAAAGTAGGGTAGGGGACGGGGAGAACCAAGAACCATCTTTATAATGACAAGAGGCTAGGGTTTTAAAGAACTCAAGATAGGCCTCTACAGCCTTGAAAATGTGCACGAAAGCTAACAGGCCACAAACGTTGTTGGTAGTCCACCTGATTTCACTTACCTGTGTTAACCATTAAGTCCTTTGTCTGGTCACTTGGTGGTAATTCTTCCCCAGCCTAGGCATCCCAGGCAAGAAGTATTTACAAGAGTAGGCTATACATTATATTTACTTTTTTATTTGATTTGATTTGAACATCCTGAAGTGGTTTAACAATGAAAATATCACCAAAAACGAAAACACATAAATTTCAGATCTAATACAGAAACGAACCGGAAAAGCTATCAACTCAACAGCCTTCTTGAAAGAGGAAGGTCTTCAGCAAGCATCAAAAAAGGCAACAGAGCTGGCAGCTTTCTAACATTTAAGCAGAGGGAAATGGAAATGGTAGGTGCCAAAGCACCATAGGCCCAATTCCTAGGCTGTGCGCAATGGACCTCCAGGCCTTCATGTGCAGAACACAGTGATCAACTGGGAATATAAGGAGTGTGGTGATCTTTCAGGTATCCTGAACCCAAGTTATATAGGACTTTTGTACACCAGTACCAGCATGTTAGGGCTACAAGTTAGTTACCCAAACTATACTCAATGCAAGCAAAGGAGAAGAGCTACAGACTTAAGTAGCTCTCCCTGTAGCCTCTTACTCTAAAGGAAGCACTTCAAAGGGAAACTACTTGGCATGCAGCTGAAGTATGCAAAACGTAAATATTTGTTTAATTTTTTGTTTTGCTTTTACATATAAGCAAGGTCCTCTGCTCTTGACATCAAAAGTCCTCTCTTATCTCGTGTGCCCGTTTTCGCTCCTGCCCTCCCCATCTCCTCCTCAAAACTGAGATGTCACTGAGCGTGAAACAGAAAAGCTGGTGTCTTTCTGGGGTTCTAATTAAATTGGATATGATAGAATATTAGATTTATGTTTATCTTGTAAATTGCAATTATAGTTTTGGCAGCAGGAGCCAGGATGGAGAGAAAAAAACAACTTCTTCCTTTCCTCTTGTTTTGTCCTGGCTCCTTCCTTCCTCTGCCAACAATCACAATTCTCTCTTCAAAGGGGGAACATGCAGTGAAGCAGACCGCCTGACTTTTCAGTGTGCATTTTGTGCTGTGTAGGCTGAATCCTGTTCTGCTATTTGACTTGAGGTCCTTTGTCCTAAGGCAACTGACATTGTCTCTGTGAAATGTCCTGAAATGGCTTCCCTCCACTGCACTGCCACTGCTTTCATCAAATATGAAACTCAGTCTGAGTTAAAAATGGTATTTATTTTGTATGTGTTACAACAAAGGCCTCCTCACTGCTTTGGGGCCTCCCACCATACTGGAGTGTAGAAGGTGAGCACTCAACGTAAAGATCCTCCTGGAAGATGGTTCTGTGTCCTGGAGGCTGGTCCATTGTAGCAAAATTGAGCACTGCCTCAGCCCATTCCACCTGGGTGCCTTCTTACTTAAAATCAGCCCAGCTTGGTTGCAATGTTGCACTTACAGAATTCACCAGGGAGAAGGATGGGGAGAAAAACAATGCCTGTCATTGGCTCTGGCTCCCCCTATTGCTGGCCTCCCTGTCGTTATGGCATGGCCATTGTTTTCATGGTTTGTGGGCTGGCTGGAATGACGTTGGGTGCCCACAATTACAGGGTGTATTTCAGTGACCCTCCATATGCTGTTATACTCCAGCTCCCATCAATCCTAGCAAGCATGGCCAGAGGGCAGGGAGATGTAGTTCAGTAACGTTTGCAGGACTACAAGTTACCCACCCCTGAAATAGACTCTCATCTGACCTAGCAAGTCTCTTCTTGTGTTCTTACTTAGATTGCCCCTTTTTAAACCATTCCAGATATTGAATTTAGGCAGGAAGCCCAAAGGGAGTTCTGTGGCAGAACTCTACCTATGCATCCATTGCAGAACTCTACCTATGCATCCATTGCAGTTATACGCTTCTTCTGTTTTCTGCTCCCCTTATCATCTAAGATCAGTCTGTAGCAGCAGGCTTCTGAACAGCTACAGGCACATGGCACACACAATTCCTTTTGGCATTGCTAGAGAAATAATACACAGTGACATTTCCGTGACCAAATCTAACCATGAGACAATATCAAGAGGTCTGGCAAGCCCTGTAATCCCTATATGCTGACCTATGTCGAACTGTAAAATAGTGATAATATGGCTAGCCTATGTATAAAATGTTTGGAATGCCTCCAATGGAAAGTTCCTGAGCTAAGCATCATTAACATTTTTCACAGATGTCTTGTTCCTTCATGTTGTTCTTTGGGGAATTGGTACATTGACTAAAATAGGTGATTTACTGATCCTTGACAATCATTCCCTCAGGTCTCACTTTTCAGAGGAGGAAACTTCAGACAACAGTACCACAGCATCCCAAGGAGAATGTAAGTATTTGGGTCATATTCCTGGCAACATTGCCTTTACATCTGATCTCAGTCTGTGTCTGATGTTTATAATCATATATATACAGAGAGAGAGAGAGAGAGAGAGAGAGAGAGAGAGAGAGAGAGAGAGAGAGAGAGAGAGAACGAGAATGCATATTGTAATAGGATGCTTGGAGGGAAATTAGAATTTCAAAATTACATAATTTTACATAATTACATAATTTATTGTGGGACGAGCTATACAGGAGCATATTTCACAAAAATGTCCACAGCCCAACTTCAAAACTTCAGCAATTTGAGGATGAAGGCGGGGAGGTTAGGAGTGTGGGAAAGTGTTTTATTGATTCAGAGTGAAGTCAGAGAACAATGTCCACACTGTAATCTAGCTTTGTGACCTTATTACACAGTCAAAACTGATTGGCTATGACAACATCATAACATCATCACACTCACCACATGATCTTCATTCAGCTGGTATCACAATTAATCCCAGAGACAGGAAACTTTTTTCCAATGGTGTCTGTTGCGGAATGAACAGGCAGTGTACAGTTGTAAATAAAAGGGAGGAGTAGACAATTCACACACAGTATTCTGAAAATGTTCACATTTGACTATTTGGTGTAGCTCCCCATGCCAATGTTTCTTTGACCACTATCCAAACATTTAGCATCTGAAAGATTAATGTGTAGTTCTATACACTATCTATTTTTGTTCTAATTTGAAATGAGTCTGTATGATATTGTGATGCAGAACTAATTTTATCGTAGTTTTACTTCATCGTAGTAAAAGTCTCATAGCCTTTCATGAATTTCCTACATACATTTCACCTGGGCAGGGGCCTCTAGAATTTCCCTTTCGGCAACTCAGACTATACGAAACCCGTCTGTGATATTTTCCTAATTTCATAGTATTAAGTAACTGTCTATAGAACGTTATTCAAGGGTCATGGCCAGGTCTGTGTAGCATGCTGTGATTCCACAAAAGCACAGAAAAACAAGAGGTTGTATAAAGGTAATGCTCAAAATACCTTAACGAGGTTTAAAACATGCATGTTAGGGTTTGCCTGGTGCAAAAGAGAACTGGGCTCCTGTCTTTAATAGGTGTGCAGAAGAGAGGCAGGAAGAGTGGTTTCTGCTCTAAAACAAAAATCCAAGGTTTCATAATACACTGGGGTGTGGGTGGTTGGGTGTAAGCCCTGTGGGTTAGTGTGTTTTCTTGCTTTATCAAAAATTGCGAAGACAGAGCCCATCGTATTCTAGTGCGGAACCTGGGACCCTCTGGATAGTGTGGGACTCCCATCTGCCCCAGACAGCCTGGCCAATGCTCAAGGAGGATGGCAGCTGTGGTCCAGGAACATGTGGAAGGTCTCAGGCTTCAATCCTTGTTGAAGGGGGTGGCAAAGAGAGATTGATGTCAGGCCCCCGAGACTGAGGGCTTGCCGAAACTTCCACTTGTTGCGTGCCCAGAAAGCAAGGGAGCGAGAGGTTTTCTGCTTGTCCCATGCTATTTAGGCATGGGTACAAGTGGTTTTTCATATGTCCCACTGCTTTCGTTGAAGTGTTTACCACTGAATTGGAACAAACGTCAATCTGTGGGAAAACTAATTGATATTTGTGCTGATTCAGCAGTAAGCAGTAGGTTTTCCCAGAGGAAATATGCAGGACAGGCAGGAATGTGGTCGAGCCCAGAGAGTGAGGACTTCTACTCAAGCTGGAGTTGGGGCAGACATTATAAAGTATGTTCTTTACTTTCCCCTAAGTCTTAACTAGCGTTCTCCGACTGGAGGGGAACACTAGGGTAGATAATGGCGAGGCTGCTTTTTAGTTACACCATCAAGAGTTGGTAGATACCACTTCCAAATGGACTTGGTGGCTTGGCTTTGATTGCACAAGTCATCTGGCAGGGAATTCTTCGGCACATTCTCAGTTTGTGGACTTGACACTTTCCACTTCTTGCTGGTACACACAGGGCGAGTTGCTCAAGTACACCTGAATCTGGTCCTGCATTTTACATTAGCTCAGTTCCTCTCCGCCTCCTGCCTCCCAACTTCCCCTTTTCATCCTTTATATTCATGTATTCTGCATTCTTGTCAGCAAGTGAAGTTTTCTTCTGGTTAATATTTATGGTGCCCTTTAATGCCTAGAGCAGAAAAATGCCTGAAATGATTAGAAGTTACATTGTAAGGCAGTTAAAACCTATCATATGAGGACCAGTTGAATCAATTTATTGTGGTGGGGTCCCACACACACACAAACAAAAAGAAGAAGAAAAATAACACAGCAATAGCGTAAGACTACGCAGCTGCACAGCAACATTGGCAAGCTGGACTGTGAATTTCAAGTGTGAACCTGAAACACTGAATGCGCTGTATTTTTAAAAGAAATCCCCTTTTGTATGAGATATGTAATGTCCCTTTGTGCCAGAATGGTTTGCATGATAATGGTTCTCTTTTGTTGCTTGTTGTCACATGACAGAACTAAGTGAGCTGTGGAAGAAACAACATAAAAGATAATCTTCCATTTTCCCAAAGTCGTCATTTTCTCTCTCCACCAAGAATATATTTTTAAAAAATTTCTTATGCACTGCAAATACTTCTTTAGTGTTTTAAAAGAAGTATTCTGCTATTAGCCTATCAGCCCTAATTGGTACTTTGCCTTATCTACACCTTCTCAGCTCAGCCTTTATTAAGAAAGCATTGTTACTTTTTCCACTCATGGAGAAAACCTCAAGGCCAAACTGAATGGCTGTTTTCTGCCCCCACATGGTTAAGTTCATCATCATTGGGCAGGATCCAGTCAAAGTCCAGCACAAGCTTAAAGCTCTCCTGACAATATATGTATATATATATATATGGTACTTAAATTTAGCTGAATTGTGCCCTCTCATATTGACCAACCAGGACCTGAGGGCAACAGGAGGCATATTGCTGGACGCTAGGGAGAACATCACCACCATGGCTAGTAGCCATGAATAGATTCATCCTCCACAAATTTATCTAATCCTCTTTTAAAGCTATCCAAGTGAGTGGCCATCACTAGGTATTGTGGGAGAACATTCCATAGTTTCATTATGCTCAGCGTGAAGACATACTTTTTATTGTGTTCTTGTTTGTTAGAACAACCTGAAAATGTTGATGCCCAACTGGGCTAATTTCTAAACTCTTAAGAGCAGCCTCGCTTGCAGAAATTTAGCAGGCAACTCTGCCATACCTGGTGATGGAAAAACCTTCACCTACATAATTTCTGCAAGCTGTTAAGCAGAAGGGAGAAGGGTTGGGGGGGGAGGTGATGCCCCTACTGGTTCCTGGGATTGCCACTAGTCAAATAGCTATTCTATTTAACGTTGATAGGACTGTGTTTCCCCTATTTGTGCCCTTTCTGAAGTCACTCAGATCTGTGTGGCTCCACACGGATGCCTAGTTCTGTGGTTTGGTTTAGAGCAGTGTTTCCCAAACTTGGGTCTCCAGCTGTTGTTGGACTACAACTCCCATCATCCTTAGCTAGCAGGACCACCAGTAGTCAGGGATGATGGGAGTTACAGACCAACAACAGCTGGAGACCCAAGTCTGGGAAACACTGATAAATAGAGCCTAATTTAGAGAGAAAAAGAAGCATCAGGCCAGGATATGCTCTGAGTAAGTAAGGTTGGGCATGACTAAATGTGACCTGGGTGCCAATGGAGGAGGGTGGGGTAGAGGGGAGAATACTGCCCACACCAATCCACTTTTGCCCCAATTATTGCTGTATCTTTGAGGTCATTGTCTTTCTAGGACAGGCGTAGGCAAACTCTGCCCTCCAGATGTTTTGGGACTACAACTCCCATCATCCCTAGCTAACAGAACCAGTGGTCAGGGATGTTGGGAGTCGTAGTCATTTTGGGAGGGCCGGGTTTGCCTATGCCTGTTCTAGGATCATTTTCCTGTCAGGGGTGTTGAGACTGACAATCCCTGTTCCATCTTCAGGGCAGAAATTTGCTCAGCTGAGCATCTGTTTCTGTTTGTCTCCTCCCTCCCTCCAAAGTATGGTGTTCAGTCCTTGAGACAGGGAAATGGAAAGGCAGTGGCAGTCCCTTACAATATCCCATCCAGGTTTCTTTTTGTCCTCTTACTGTCATGAAGAAAGCAAAGCAGTAGACCAATTTCTCCTGTGTCTGTTCTCCACTTCCCATTCTTCCTCCCCCTCCAAAGCCAATGCTTCCGTTGATATAAACTATGATACTTAGTCAGCTGGGCTTAAATGTTTACATCCTCTTGTCACTTGTGAAGACATATCAAGTAACATGTAGCCAGTTATTCAGATATCTATGCCGCTGGCTGATGCACAATAACAGGAGAAATCTCACTCGTTCTTATTGATCTTTTAGTTCCTATACATAGACACACTGAAAGTATGAGTCTAGTTTAACCCCTCACAGAGCTACAATTCCCATCACCTATAACAAACTACAGTTCCCATCACCTATAACAAACTGGTGACAGCAGCCACGAAATTAAAAGAGGCCTGCTTCTTGGGAGAAAAGCAATGACAAACCTAGACAGCATCTTAAAAAGCAGAGACATCACCTTGCCAACAAAGGTCCGTATAATTAAAGCTATGGTTCTCCCAGTAGTGATGTATGGAAGTGAAAGCTGGACCATAAAGAAGGCTGATCGCTGAAGAATTGATGCTTTTGAATTATGGGGCTGGAGGAGACTCTTGAGAGTCCCATGGACTGCAAGAAGATCAAACCTATCCATTCTGAAGGAAATCAGCCCTGAATACTCACTGGAAGGACAGATCCTGAAGCTGAGACTCCAATACTTTGGCCACCTCATGAGAAGAGAAGACTCCCTGGAAAAGACCCTGATGTTGGGAAAGATGGAGGGCACAAGGAGAAGGAGACAACAGAGGACGAGATGGTTGGATAGTGTTATCGAAGCTACCAGCATGAGTTTGACCAAACTGCGGGAGGCAGTGGAAGACAGGAGTGCCTGGCGTGCTCTGGTCCATGGGGTCACAAAGAGTCGGACACAACTAAACGGCTAAACAACAACAACAACAACAATAACAAACTACAGATCCCATGATTCTTTGCAGGGGTGGGGAACGTGCTTTAAATGTATGGGGTGTGCATACTGGTCAGACTGGGTCTTTTTCTTTTTCCATTACTTTCAATGACAATTCTAAAAGTGTGGGGCTATATTTCAGTAAACTGAGCTCTTAACCTGCTCTCTGACCTATCTATATTAGAATGTTGAACTCAACCTCAAAGAGCTTCATGATCTGGAATTAACATTTTAAAAAATCACAACAATCCATTATTGAAATCACTTCTCTAAGCAGCCAATGTTGAAGTTCCTTTGAATTCAAAGAAAGCTATAAAGTGCTTGATCTCAGTTCATACAAGAACAAAAGATTAATTCTTGCTTATTGGTGTGCGTGTGTGTTCACCCCACTAATGCTGTTTACTTTTTATGATGCTGAAGGCAAGACTGTGCTTTTTGTGTGCCAGTGCGTTTGATTGTAAGTGACCGTTGCTTTAAATGTATAGGGAGTTTCTTGTTGTTCATGCATAAAAATCAAATCCCAGTGCAATGTTTACTTAACTCCCTGCTGGAGTTGAGCAACAGGCATCTTTGGAAGAGTCTTACAGAACTTTTCCTAATGATGCCAGTGAGAGTAATGCCAAGATTATTTTTTTAAAAAGTGTGTGCTGCTAAATGCAGACAAATGTAGAATTGTGTCAAAATTAGCTGAGTAAAAATAATCCGCACTCTGCCTGCTCCCTGTTTGACTTAACAGACAGTTGAGTGACTGTGGAATATACCAATGAGAAGGAGGGGCCAAGGCTTGCCCTAAGTCCCAGACTCAGTGAGAGACTGTGGTCCTTGATCAGAACTTGGGCTGCTTGTAGCCAGGTTAATTCCATTAAGTTTCACAAAATCCACAGTCAGAAACTTCTTCCTGATACTTAATTGGAATCTTATTTATCGTAACTTGAATCCATTGGTTCGGTCCTACCCTCCAAACCAGGAAAAAAACAAGCTTGCTGCATCATCTATGAAACAGCTCTTTAGATATTTGAAGATGGCTGTCATATCTCCTCTCAGTCTCCTCTTTCCCAGGCTAAGCATGCCCAACTCCTTCAACCACTCTTCATAAGGCTTGGTTTCCAGACCTTTGATCATCTTGGTTGCCCTCCTCTGCACATGTTCCAACTTTGCCAATATCCTTCTTAAATTGTGGCTTGCAGAACCAGATACAGTACTCCAGGTGTGGCCTGACCAAGGCCCTGGAGGCTCTGGGCCTTCAACGCAACCTGTGGAGATCTGGGGATGTCTCAACCTTACTCAAACCAGGCCCAGATCCCTCTGAATTGCCCCAATTTTCTCTGGTTTCAGGCCTTGGCCAAATTTGGTGCACAGCCCTAGGAAATATAATCATATAACTAGATAAAGCAAGTAAAGTATGTGAAAAGACACCTAGCTTGATCTAGCAGCTCAATTTTTACAAGGCATTTCTATAGTGCACTGTTTCTCAAATTGATGCCTCTTACTTTGATTGGCTAAGCCGGTGTGGTGACATGGAATATTCACAGATATTCCAGCTGCTCAGATATAACTAAGCTGTTGTGATGTTTTCAGCTTTTGCAGGGAAAGATTAAAACCTCTCTGGGTAGGATTAAAACCTCTCATCAGCAATAGAGTTCACTGTGCTAGAAAGATGAATCTGAGGGAAGAATGGGTGGGGTGAGGGTGACAGGAGGGAGACAGGCTAAGAATGGTCTGGAAACAATGAGCAGATACATGTGCTAGGTAGAACCTTATAAATACTTGCTTGCCCACAGAGAAAAGCTCTTCCTTTGGAAAACCAGGAATTTGGTGCACATCTATAAAGAATTATAGAATGGGAAAAGATCAAACAAAAGCAGATTAATAGATCATGTCAGATGAAGTGAAATGAAAGCAAGGCAGACTCCCAACTCTGTACTCTAGATTGTCCCAGCTGATCCTGAACCACAGCAGGATACTGCATGCAAAGACTGCATGTGATATTTTAATTTACTGAATGTCTTAATACAACTTACAAAGAAGAAAATTGTAAACAAATCTCTCTCCTAAATATTTTCTGCATATTTTATTGCATTAACATTATTTGGCTCTTTTCACAACAAACTATTTATCAGTTTGAAATGCATGTTTCCTTTCCATGTTAATAATCCATTCGCTTTGAAAACCGTAGCCTTCAGGGTAGGAGAAATGAACCAGAAATGGGGAAAGCGTTTTAAAAATAAGCTACCAATAAAGTGCAGTCAGACCTCACAACAACCACTAGGAGGTAAATTAGGCCGAGATATAATAGCTTGCTCAAGTCTACCCAGTGCATTTCACAGTCAAGCAGGGATTTGAACAGTCTTCCCACTTCATCTGCTAGAGTCTGTGTTAAAAGATGGTAACAATGCAAGCCGTGAATCACACTTTGTGTGGTGTTTATTTATTTTTGCTGCATCAAAATGGATGAAAATTCTGACAAGCCAGAGGAAGACAGAGAACATGAAGAATGTATTAACTTCACCGTTCCAGATTCATAGCTCAAGTATGCTTCATTTTTGCTTCATCCACTAGCAGGATCATGAATTGATCAATGGAATTCCCCCTACGACCCTTGTGTCTATGACACCCAAGTCCTTACGGCTGGCTCCACAGTTGTGAGATCCTAGCCCATTCATCCTAGCCAGGGCTTTTCCCCCCTAGGAAAATAGGTGCCTGTACACACCATGAAGTTGTTACAATAAGTGTCACACTTTTTAACAACACAAAAAAGAGGTGCCATTACCATGTGACCTTAAGTACCCACCCCCTCCAAAAAAAAAAAAAAGCACTGATCCTAGATGCCAGTTTGGGAAGGTTGAAGTTCACTGTGATGTGGATGTAGCATTCATAGTAGGTATTTGCTTTTTCTGCCCTTGCATATATCAGAAGCTAGCTGTCTTGACTGCATGGAAGCGTACGCATGGACATAATAATAATATAATAATAATAATTTATTATTTATACCCCGCCCATCTGGCTGAGTTTCCCCAGCCACTCTGGGCGGCTCCCAATCAAATGTTACAAACAGTACAGCATTAAATATTAAAAACTTCCCTAAACAGGGCTGCCTTCAGATGTCTTTTAAAGATAGGATAGCTGCTTATTTCCTTCACATCTGAAGGGAGGGTGTTCCACAGGGTGGGTGCCACTATCGAAAAGGCCCTCCGTCAGGTTCCCTGTAACCTCACTTCTCGCAATGAGGGAACCACCAAAAGGCCCTTGGCGCTGGATCTCAGTGTCCGGGCTGGATGATGGGCGTGGAGACGCTCCTTCAGGTATACAGGACCGAGGCCGTTTAGGGCTTTAAAGGTCAGCATCAACACTTTGAATTGTGCTCAGAAATGTACTGGGAGCCAATGCAGATCTCTCAGGACCAGTGTTATGTGGTCCCGGCAGCCACTCCCAGTCTAGCTGCCGCATTCTGGATTAATTGCAGTTTCCGAGTCACCTTCAAAGCACATAGAGTGCATTGCAGTAGTCCAAGCGGGAGATAACTAGAGCATGCACCACTCTGGCAAGACAATCTGCGGGCAGACTATGCTCATCCATAGGCTGCTTGACTGCAGATAATCATGCTCATGTGTAGACATCTGGAGGTGGGCCATCAGCGTTCCCTGAGTCAACCAGGAGCACAGCCCAGGAATTGCATTATGCCCCTTTCACATGAGTAATGTGTAAGGAGGGCTTGTTTCATGACAGTTCCTTTTTCTTTTTCTTTTTCTTTTTCTTGCTTGATCTGATTTGTGAATGTATTCAGGTGAATACATGGAAGCTGGGGGTGAGGCCAGCAGGTGTGATCCTAAAGGTAAAAGGTAAAGGTACCCCTGCCCGTAAGGGCCAGTCTTGACAGACTCTGGGGTTGTGCGCCCATCTCACTTAAGAGGCCAGGGGCCAGCGCTGTCCAGAGACACTTCCGGGTCACGTGGCCAGCGTGACAAAGCTGCATCTGGCGAGCCAGAGCCGCACACGGAAACGCCGTTTACCTTCCCGCTGGTAAGCGGTCCCTATTTATTTACTTGCACCCGGAGGTGCTTTCGAACTGCTAGGTTGGCAGGCGCTGGGACCGAGCAGCAGGAGCACACCCCGCCGCAGGGATTTGAACCGCCGACCTTTCGATCGGCAAGTCCTAGGCACTGAGGCTTTAACCCACAGCGCCACCTGCGTCCCTTTGGATGTGATCCTACCATTCCCCTATTCCTTTGCTTCAACATATGTGAAGAAGTGAATAGGGCATTTGAAAAGCAATAATCCACAGTGTTTCTAACTCCTACTTTATTTGGAATTCATTTCCCCTGAATGGGCATTGCAGACATTGCGCTGAACTGTTGCCCAGTGATGTCTTCCATTAGCTCCCCAACTAAGGACGTGTTCTTGAAAATTTCCAAATTGGAGCTATAACACTTCCAGTGTTAATGAGCACCCTATCATTTGCTGCAAGAACAAAAGTCCTGTTATGATATTATACTATAGTGTTGTATAAAGGCAGCACTGGTTCCCTCTGGTCCAACAATAGACGTGATTGTCCGTTGTCCTTCGCAGATCAGTATTTCTCCCAGACGCACTATCAAGCAGAGTAGTTTGCCGTTCGTTACTCTTTACTCTCTTTTTGTTCAGCACTATTGAATGTGCAGTGCTATCAACAACAAATCTGTGTTTCATCCAAGCCAGGGATCTCAAATTGCGTAGCAAGCTTCCCTCCAGCATTGGCAGTATCTACAGAATGTGTGAGATTCTTCTTGGTGTCCTCAGCTCAGAATTTGTGTTCCACAGTTGGGCCATGAGCCAGGTCTTAGCAGACATCTACTCTCTGGTTGTGATGTTCGATTATGGATAGAGTTTACTGGGGTTTACTGAATTTGGTTTGAATCTCATTGTTGGTATTCTAGTTTTGGATTAGTATGGGGGTGCATGACTGAAAAGCAGCACAGAAATGAACTAAAACATAATAGATCATTTCCATGTGAGAGCTAGAAGCATGCACCAATAAGTCCCTGAGCCAAATATCACCTCAGCGTAGGGGACCTTTCATAGACATGTCATTTTAGTGGGTCAATCTTAATTTTTGCAAATTTCTTCAGTGATGGTCTTAAAAATATGTTTTGGGGTGTGAGCAACTCAAATCTGCTATTATTTCTGTGATTGGACAATGTTTAGCTTGATGAAGAAGCACATGAACTGCTTTTGGAAAACCAAACATTTTAAATTTTACTTTCTGAAAATGTCAGGTAATGCTAAATGCTAAATAATATTAATATACAAAATAACTTCAAGTACTTGGCAATCATTTTTTATTATTTCTATGCAATTGTACACACATTTTACTTACTAAGCAAAATTATGTAAATTTATGTAAATTAAGTAATTTATGTAAATTTAACCAAAATATCTTTAGAATTCCCAAGTCATATTACAGCTTTTTAGCATCCCTCATTTTGGGAATTTGAAAGTTGAAAAATTCAACATGCATGTCACAGTTTCTAGACCCTTTCTCTCCTCCCCCCAGCGCCACCCCCATCATAAGGTAATAATAATATTGAATTATGGGAGGCCACATACCCTTGTTCCCAGTGGAGAAGCAACTGTGACAGCCGTTCTGAACCTAAATAAGACAATTTTCAGTTTAGAGAGGTGCTAATTATTTGTATAACGGCACTGCTTTAGCATCCGCAGTATCTTGGGAAGGGAGAAGGATGGGGGGGGATTGGAACAACTTGCCATGACCCTGAGACCTCATTGGCCATGCACCCATGACTTCTAGCAGCCCTTCCAGGTCCACTGGGAACCAGTTGCCACTGGTGTAGGAGCCGGGTAACGATGGGAAGCAAGTTGTGTCCTGGTGTAATGTTAGAGGTTCAAGGAAACTTTCAGGCCCATATTTCTTCAGAGCTGGTGGGTGTTTCTTTGCAGAGGAAAAGGGATAAAACAAAAGGAGCCAGCAATGAGCTAGAAGAAAGAAAAGGGAAACATTGTGATTACAGCTGCTCATTATTTGCAACCCACCAGGCCACATGTAACGTGATTTGTGAAAGGTGGTGTGATGAACTGAGGTTTTGAAAAAGATCTTTCAGTTATTCAGTTAAAATACATTTTGACAATGTTGTACAATTTTCCATTTGACACAAGAGGCTTCATAATGAGTATTTGAGAAATCTGGTTCCCAGTTAACTCGCCTAGAATAGAAGGCATATATTAATTAACTGAGGGACGCAGGTGGCGCTGTGGGTTAAAGCCTCAGTGCCTAGGACTTGCCGATCGAAAGGTCGGCGGTTCGAATCCCTGTGGCAGGGGTGCGCTCCCGTTGTTCGGTCCCAGCGCCTGCCAACCTAGCAGTTCGAAAGCACCTCTGGGTGCAAGTAGATAAATAGGGACCGCTTACCAGCGGGAAGGTAAACGGCGTTTCCGTGTGCGGCTCTGGCTCGCCAGATGCAGCTTTGTCATGCTGGCCACGTGACCCGGAAGTGTCTCCGGACAGCGCTGGCTCCTGGCCTCTTAAGTGAGATGGGCGCACAACCCCAGAGTCTGTCAAGACTGGCCCTTACGGGCAGGGGTACCTTTACCCTTTACCTTATTAATTAACTGAGGATTATAATGATATTCCCATAAGCATGCATGTGAAAAAGATTTTTTTGCTTTATTTCTCTTGTTGAATGAAAGTAGTTGCAGAATATTTAGGCTTACCTAATTCTGGTTAAATGTGCAATCCTTTACATGTGCAGATAGGCAATAGTCTTATGGGAGGCCAATTTTAGGTGGCTGTGTGATTATTATGTTTTAGCTGTGAAGCACACTGTTAAGTTTACTCTTCCCATGCACACACCATTCCATACTTTACAACTTCTTTTACATTCCTGGTATGTTAGAGCAAGACAAGCAGACAAACAAAAGTAGTTTGCCATCCCTGATTTTAATTTTAGAAAATTGAATTCTCTGAGCATGTGTAGTTTTGAATTTTAATCTCCTATAAATCACAGCACCATCTAGGCAACAGGAATAAACTGGAGCTTGCTTCTGCTGCTTTGATGCTTAACTCATTGACTTGGGAATAAGCACCATTTTGATAGAGAAAAGGATAATAAATCATAAAGTGAGCATCTGTAATCATATACATGTCTGGCTAGTCACTTACTGACTATAAAAAGGTTTTAAAATGAGAATAAAGGAAGGTGTAGTGACCAGGAATCATCCCCAGAGAATCCGCTTGATCCCATGATATGGGATTTGTCTGTCATGATATGGGGATGCCCTGGGCTTTTGAAGATCCAGCCCCAATTGCACCTACTCCAAATTACTTGGAATATTACAACTTAAAAGTGTAGACCTAAGATCAGAGTTGAAATGAATATGGAAATATTCAGAATCCATCAAAGATTCCACTCAAATACCAAACGTAACTATTAAATATCATTAGGTACTATAAACCATTTTTAAATCCTACTGATTGAAATACCATACAATGCCAAATATTCAGCATATATTTTGAATATTCAGAGGCAATCTGTAGAACATTCCACATCAAAACGTGCAGAGGATAAATGTTGAGAATTATGGGGAGCAAAAAGATCTCAGCAGAGACTTCAAATCAAAATAGTGACAGCAGATCACTATTTTATAAATCTGTTATAAATCTGATATTTTCTAAAAATTCAAATCAAGTCAGCACTCTGTAGATTTTTTCAGAACAGTTTAATGTTCTACACTGCACAGCTAAATGCCAAGTCTCATAACCATAGCTGTCAATGTTTCCCTTTTTTTAAGGGAAATTCCCTTATTCCAAATAGGATTCCTCGCAAGAAAAGGGAAAAGTTGAAAGCTATGCTCATAACCTAATGAAAATTCCCAACCAGAATTCCAATCAGAATATCTTTTCTAATTAAGCTCTAAAGTTTCAGAAATGTGACATGTCTGTTTCTTCCATTATTATTTTTTTAGCATACATTGTATTGTTTCATTGTCTCAAGGTGAAGAATCTGATTAGCTCTGTAACGTGCCTTTTGTTTATATCAACCATGTTGAATTGGATGGAAGTGCAGAAGGAAATAGCCACCCCAATCAATCCTTTCCTTGCTCCAGTTATTTTTCAGAGGTGCTTTTAACATTACGCATTGAATTCTGTGCGTGCGCTTAGCTTTCAAATTTGGATTATAAAGGCTGGAATGAACAAAATTATTAAGTGTTTCTTTTGGACAGCAAACTGACAAGGCAAAGGAAATCCCTTGCTAAAGGATATTACAGTTCTGGGTCATGATCATTTAAGCAGGAGTTACTGCCATCCAGAGGCAGAAAGCCATAAACTGTCACCTTCCATTATTCTTTAAACCCAAAAGGTAAGCCCAAATGAGTGCATTGGTTGGTTCACTTTAGTCTGAATTAAGGCATCAAAGGACAGAGTAATAACACGTGTAACCTGAGGTTTACGTGTCTTGTTTTATTTAGTATATAATTTAGACATTTGTCAGCCAAGTACCATATGCCGGAGAAGAGGGGTCCACACGGACATGTGCTGAGGGAGGTGAGAGAGAATAAGACCACTTCTTGCCATACATTTTGAATTATCCTACATAAGAAAGCTGATATACATTTGAAGTGAGCCAAAACCTCAGTACGATCGGCATGTGAGTTACAAGCTGTCCCTCATCAACATGTGATCGTTGGGCAACAAAAACTGTGTGTGGTTGGGGATGCAATGTATCTCTCTACACATTGCCTCTCCATGGAGTCTTTGCCAGCAGGAGATGGAATGAAGGAGATCTTCTATCCCAACTGTAGTAGGTGCCAAGGTCCTGGGCTCTGACTGGGCTGCAAGCATTTTGGAAATATGGGAGGCTGCACTAAGCCTCCACCTTATATAAGAAGAGGGTTGGTGCAGTTTGGCAACTGTGTGATTTGCTGCAGTAACATCTTGAACTGCTTGCTTAGGTCAGTGGGACAACCCTCTCCTTTAATGGCAGGATTTGGCCTTACTTCATGTGGGGTTTTGAAGTATGCAATAGATTAAATCAGCCCTACTTTGGGATTGGCAGGATTGCTTGGTCCACTCAATAAAAAAAAACGTTAGAGGAAGGAATGGTTCCAGTACGATCTGCAAAACCTACTGGTGGGTCATGGAAGAGGGAGACTATTCCACAATCCTCTGTAATTCCGTGTTTTTGTGCTGGCAACAGGTCTGCTGGCAGGGAAGTTTCCCATGCCAACAGAGACCCCAGAGTCTTAGCTTTCATTTTTTAAAAAATAAATAAGTCAATCAGACATTTCTAAAGAAAGTTATGAAACAAAGTGTGGAGACAACTCTAATGCTTTGGTACTTGGCAGGCAGCACCATTGCTAAGGATTCTTAATTACATAATCACTGTTGCTAAGCAATTAGAGGAAGGAATGTTGGCCACCCCTATGTGGATTTAGGAGAGGGCCCTACCAGAGGAGCAGAAAAAGCTGGAGAAGCTGGATGGAGGACAGTACTGGGACACATTTGTTTAAGCACTTTCCTTGTGGCCACCTTATTTCATTCACTCCCCATGTGTACTGCCTTTCCGGAATAGAACACAAATGGCTGTCTTTTGTATGTTTTACTTGGAAGTAACTCCCTTGAAATAAACAAGGTCCTGTATCTTGATTTTCCAGGTGCTCAAGGCTGCGAGCGCTTTCTTCCCCTTCCCCCTTTTATCTTCATAACAGCTGTGTGAAGTAGAGTTGGCAGTTCAGGCACCAAAGTGTGAAACTGCACATATTTATAATATTTTTTGTTTCTTGCTTGTTGTTATTTATCAGGGTTGGCAAAAAAAAAAAAAACACCATGTTGGTTTGTTTTGGTATTTTGCTGAAAATTATAGGACTATGAGGGACTATGGGTTAAACCACAGAGCCTAGGTCTTGCTGATCAGAAGGTTGGCCGTTCAAATCCCCATGACGGGGTGAGCTCCCATTGTTCGGTCCCTGCTCCTGCCAACCTAGCAGTTCAAAAGCACATAAAGCACATAAAAGCACATAAAGCACATAAAGTGCTTCCGGCGGGAAGGTAAACGGCGTTTCCGTGCGCTGCTCTGGCTCACCAGAAGCGACTTAGTCATGCTGGGCACATGACCTGGAAGCTGTACACCGGCTCCCTCGGCCAATAAAGCAAGATGAGCGCCGCAACCTAATGGTCAGGGGTCCCTTTACCTTTACCTATAGAACTATGAAACATTGCGGTTAAAGCAAAGAGGAAGCTTTTTCTGACTTTCTTTACATGATATGGAAACGACCTTACATGAGAACATAAGAATAGCTCTGCTGGATTAGGCCAATGGACCAGATCCTGTTCTCACAGTGGCCAGATGCCTATGAGAAGCCCACAACCAGGGCCTGATCACAACTGCATTCTCCCCCCCTATGGTTCCAAGCAACTTGTATTCATGAGCAGTTCTTGTACATAGATTGTGGCAGGTGGGGTGGTGCAGGGCCCCCAAATCACATACAGCATAGCAGGCCTGAGGAATCATGTTGGCATCTCTGGTGGGAAAGTGTCAGTGATGTTCTCCTCACCATGCTTGAGATACACTTAGGATCATAAGCCAGCCAGCAGAGACTGGGAGGGTCTTTTGGCTGGTGAGCAAGGTAAAAATATTTCAGATATAAAACGTACACCATACTAGAATAGGGATGGGCAAATCTGCCCGTTTCAGTTTCTCATTTTTCCTATCTTAAGTTCTCCACCTTTCCACATCAGTTTGCAATTTTTATTTTGTTTTTAAAAGTCCGGTGAAAATTCATTTTTTACACCCCATTTAGGAAATAGTTTACAGTCGGTTTCGAATCACCAGGTGTTCTATTGGAATTGGTCTATATACTGCCTAATAAAAGCTTTGCATTTTTATTTTTATTTTATATATTTAAAAAGTCAGCATACTAGATTATTTGGCTTGAATGCCATGCTTCCATTAACTGAACGTGTACTCTGTAAAAGTATGTCTGCTTCAGTGTTCATCACTTTGTTACTTTCCTCTTCTGTTAATCTCTAAGATCACGAAGGTGTTTCTTTTGGAAACATTGTACAGAGCCCTTTCCGGTGAAGGGAATCTTTTCTCCGCCGGGCTTTTGTAGGTTTTATAAAAGCAGGTTTAAGAGTGCCCTCTGCTGGTGTCATGGTGGGAAACAGCAAAGAATGCCACAAGGCAACCAGTAAAAGGGTTGTACTGTATCTGGAATATGAGAAGCTTTCCCATTTTGTTTGTTTTGCCATACTGAAAAGCAGCACTACATCTTTGGAATACTTATCTGCAAATATAAGCAAATCGTTTTCAACAAGTTATGGATTTTTAAGAAATTGTCTTTCTCTCGTGTATTTTAGATTCCAGGGAAAGTGAGTTGACTAGGCTTAAGAATTTCATATTTAAATTGTTTTCCAGCTTGCTGTCACACAAAGTAGCAGGCTATTTCTCATCATTCCCTGTGGAAATTACCAGCCAGCTTGCTATCGTCCACGAGGATGGGCACATCTCTCTCTACAATTGCTAACTGTTTAGAAACTTGTTGCTGTATTCAGCTGCCAAGAGAAATACATGATTTATCACTCCCGAGAATTTTAAATCACAGATACTATATTAGCCGTGTTGTGGAAACATATGTTATGAAGATGTTAATACTTTTGAGAGACACTGGCTTTGGTTTCTAATTCAAATATATTGTTATCTGTCCTCCACCCGCTGCTGCATTTGCTGCGCTTTATTTATGGACAATTTAAACATTTGTTTTAAACTATCATCTGCCCCCCCCCCCAACTGTTCCTTGGTTATCTCATACTTGTTGAGTTTCTACACAAGCAAAGGCTTTTAGCATAGTGGCACCAGTACCTTGGAGCACCGGAATCATACAGACAGTCACAATTCTGATATTTCACCATCTGCGGAAAGTATTTCTGTTTCAGAGGATTTTAGCGAATTAGTAATCCCTTGGGTTTATTTGGCTAAAATCTGGTTGGAGACAGATAAAAGAGGTGAAGGTGCTTTGCACTGTGGTTCGTGGTGTGTGCTTTCATACCACAACTACCTCAGAGAAATAGGTTTTGTAGATTTACATCCCAGCTGGTGTCAATATGCAGTATATCTGAGCAGTGATCTGGGCATCATCACTGCGGCAAAGCCAGACAGTTACCTTTTGTTGTTGTTGTTGTTGTTGTTGTTGTTGTCTATTTTATAGCATTTCAATAAGTAGGAGGCACCTGGGTCTGGAAGCTACCATTTCAATTTCCAACAATGTACAGTGGTACCTCAGGTTAAGTACTTAATTCGTTCCGGAGGTCTGTACTTAACCTGAAACTGTCCTTAACCTGAAGCACTTTAGCTAATGGGGCCTCCTGCTGCCGCCATGCTGCTGGAGCACGATTTCTGTTCTCATCCTGAAGCAAAGTTCTTAAACTGAGGTAATATTTCTGGGTTAGCGGAGTCTGTAACCTGAAGTGTATGTAACCTGAAGGGTATGTAACCCAAGGTACCACTGTACCCTGGGACAATGCTAAATCAGGGCCATAATGAGACATTAAAATTGCAACTCCACGCCACCTGGTGGTGTTCATATTGCTGCTGCTTCATGCTATGCTCTTGCCACCACTGCTGAACAAGTTCATTCACAAAGGAGGCCCTCTGAATGGCAGTTTGCTGGTGAGCCCCCTAAGCCTGGGACTGGTTTCCATCATGTTTCAACCCCCTTTCTAAAAGCAAGAGTGGGACAAAATAAATGTTATGTGCATGCACCCAGTGGTCGCAAAGTTGTGACCCTCCAGATATTCCTGGACTACAACTCTCATGACCTCTGACCATTGGCCATGTTGGTGGCAGCTGATGGGAGCTGGCGTTGAACACCAACAGGACGGCCACAGGATAGCAACTCCTTGTGTACGCCCTGGGAGGCAGGGACAAACCCTTGTTCCTCTGTAACCATGCTTGTTTCCATCTTCAGCATGACCCGTGTAACAGTTGGCTGATATCCAGAGTTGCTGTTCCAATAGCAGCAGATACCCACTTGCATAGTGGAACTCCCCTCACCCCTGCACAACCTTGAAATCTGCTCCAGGGGGCTAGAGCTAAGGATGGGGGAGAAACTCGATTCAGGACTCGTTCACACTTCCACTTGCCCTGTGCCTAGAAAGTACAGGTCTGAGCAGTTCCCCCCTTGCCCCATTCCTTTCCCAAGGAATATCCACTCTTTAGCACTAAATCAGAGCAAATGTAGATTTGCTGTTTGTGCCAATTGAGCACTAAAGAACGGTTTACTCTGGGGGAAAGCAGCAGGAGAAGAGGAGGTCTGGGTGAGTCCTCAGTTTGCATTTAAAGGTGAACCTATTGCACGAATTGGAACACAGCACTCCTTCAAAACCTTTCTCTGACTTTGTTCAGTGGAGGAAACTAATGTGGGAATGTGCAGAACTGAAAGTAAGAACTGAAAAGTGAGAAGTAGAAAGAGGAGAGCAAGGGACGGTCTCACTGTGCAAGTGGAAATCTACACAAGCAGTGTTGGATATGACCCATTGTAATACCAATTTAGGGTTTCTTTGTCACAAGTTCACAAACGGAACATACCTATAGCACATTCGGGCTGAAATAAACACGTTGATACTTGGATACCACAAATGAAAGTGTCACTGTATGAGATAAATGTCCCAAATCTCAGTCCTCACAATTCAGAGCTGAGAAAAGCAAGTTAGGGCACAACCGCTCCACTCTGCTGAATCTGAGAAACCAAAGTTGCATAATGGCTCTAAAGATCAAACTATTGGTGATACAGGATGCTCAGTAATGAAGAAGTATCCAGAGAAGCAATAATATTCCAGTAAACATTTAAACCAATAGTATGCCTGCCCAGTTTTGAGATTTATTGACTAAGGTAACAGAGAGGTCAAAGGCAATGAGCCTTCGACTCTGGTAAATTATGTTCCCGGTGACCTACTACAGGAATAATAATCGATCTCCTCTTGTAACTTCTGTACCTGCAGAAAAGGATGGTTAAATATGAGGTCCCTTAAACAAAACCTTGAGAGGATCAAAGAGACAGCTTTACCTTTTTTTTAAACCGTTAATTATTTATTTGATTGTTCCTTCTTTTTAAAATGAAATATTTGTTTCAACTGAGACACAGTTCGCATTTCCACATCATGCTAGGCTACAGTTTAGTGTGATGTGCGTGAGCCTTCACGCAGCTACAAGTAGGAGGTTTGTAAGCTTATGCTTCTATTTTTGTTTAAATACAGGTTGGATAACACACCATAACATAAGACAAACTCTCCTGGATCAGGACAGAGTCTCATATGGTCCAGCATCCTGTTTCCACTGTGTGTCATAACCCCTATATCCAGCAGTGCTCTGGGCACAGTGTTAGAAGCTGCAGGGGCCACCATGGGGAGCCAGGTCTGGACTCAGAACTGACTGCAGAAGATAAGGAGGCCATTGCACCTGAGGTGGTTGGACAAGAATTCAGGTGTGGAAAACCTTTGGCCCTCCAGATGTTGCTGAACTGCAACTTCCATAATCCCTGGTCATTGATGATGCTTGCTGAGGCTGGGGGAAGTTGTCATTCAGCTATACCTGGAGGGCCAAAGGTTCTCCAAGCCTGCTGTTAATTATATCTTTTCATCGTCTTCCCACCAGTTTTCCCAGAACAGATGTTAAGCCAACCAGCCTGCAATTTCATAGATCTCCTCTGGATCCCTTTATTAAAAATGGATGTTACAATGGCCACTTTCCACTCCTCAAGAAAAGAGGCTGGTTTTAGGGAGAAGACACGTGTTTTTCTTAGAAGATCAGCAATTTCACATTTGAATTCTTTTAAGAACTCCCAGCCAGATGCTGTTCAGACGCAATGATTCGTCTGCTTTTATTTTGTCAATATGTCATCTGTTGTCACCTCCACTCGCCTCAGTTCTTCAGATTCCCTTCCTGAGGAAAAATCTCTGTAAAGGTAAAGGGACCCCTACCATTAGGTCCAGTCGTGCCCGACTCTGGGGTTGCGGCGCTCATCTCGCTTTATTGGCTGAGGGAGCTGGCGTACGGCTTCCGGGTCATGTGGCCAGCATGAGTAAGCCGCTTCTGGAGAACCAGAGCAGCGCACAGAAATGCCATTTACCTTCCCGCTGGAGTGGTACCTATTTATCTACTTGCACTTTGACGTGCTTTCGAACTGCTAGGTTGGCAGGAGCAGGGACTGAGCAACAGGAGCTCACTCCGTTGCGGGGATTTGAACCGCCGACCTTCTGATCAGCAAGTCCTTATGCTGAATGTTAAAACCTGGTTAGATTATATTTCACACCTAGTATTCTACCTAGAGTGAGATTAGGAGCAAACTTGGTTTACAGGCTCATTTCCTCACTTCCTTCACCATGGGTAGGAGATAACACATAAACCACATATTTGTACCTGCGGTTTTTAGTCTTTTGCAACCACACAAATATGGGATTTCCAGGTTAATTTAGCCACTCAATTTTTAGTCCATTTTAATGCCTTGTGCCTGAAAAGAGGGATGAGAGGAAGCATTTGCTCTGAGGCATACTCCTCATCTGCCCTTAGATCTGTGGGAGCAGAGCTAACTAAATCTAGCATGGTCAGTGTTCAAAGATGATGGAGCTGTAGAGGATCACCAACATCTGTAGGGCCACAAATTTCCTACCCTTGCTTTAATGGGAGATGCAAACATACTGAGATCCCATATTTGTGTGGTTGCCTTCCCCAGATCACTAAAATGCTACCAAGACATAAACATATTGACTTCACTTGACAACTTGATGAGACATTGAAGTTGGTAGACTCCCAGGCTGAGCCACATATGTATGGTTGGGACTTGACAGCCTAACTCATATGTTCACTAGAATGCTCTGTCACCGCCACATATTTAAACAGGCATGAAGAACCACTGATCTTTGGGATAACAGATTATTCCACAGGCTGCAGCATCTAAGATCCAGGTAGCAGAAACAGCCAGCCGCTTCCAGCTGAAAGTGAGCATCGGGAAACATTCCATTTTATGAGGCCATGATCATGTTTTGCCTCGTGTGTTGATTGTGCAACCACCAAACCCAAACTAAACTTTGCCAGTAGACTCCATAAAAAGCAGAGGGGTGGCAGTGTTTACCATTGGATGGGCTTTTTCCAGCACAGCAGATCAGACGAACGCAGACGAACTCTCAAGGCTTCGGCTGCAACAAGGGGGGTGTTTTATTTCACTGGCAAGACACGGAAGGAGGAAATCTCCAAGTGGATGAAATCATTGCTGTGAAGCTTTGCTTGTATATTTTAAGGCAATCGGAAGCCAAGACAATGCTTTGGAAGCAATTTATGGTGGTAAAAGGGTGCCTCCCCCATTACCGAATGCATCAAGCTGGCCTGACCTGGCTTCCTACGTGGACACATGCCAGTACAAACTGTCTGTGATAGGTGCTGCCAAAAGAAATTGTCATTCATTGCAAGCCGGCTCCATCTGGCACCTTCCACTATACAAACAAACTGATGGATTGACTGTGAGCTCAGGAAGTGACAGTGAAATGCAATTCTCCATTTTATGCCCTTCTTTGTGCAGCAGCGTAGGTCTGTGTACGTTGCTCCAAAGAACTTTGCAAGTTATTGGGCAGCTAGCAAACAGCCCATCATAGTTTTGTTTTTGTTTGTCTTTTTTGTGGGAAGCAGGTCTGGGGAGTTCTCCAGCTCTTCCTCTACCATTCCTTTCACTCCTGCTGTTAACCCCTCCCTACCCCTTACCTCCAAGCTCCATCCTCTGCTCACCCCCCCCACCCAGCTGATGAGAAATCTCGCAAATTCCCTGCTTTTAATTAGAGCAGCTGTGAGAAATTTCTGAGGTTGAAATCTATTTCTTTGCACATGTACATCTATCGGACATGCAGGTGACCCACGCAAATAATGCACACCTCAGTGAAACGTTCCAGCATTTAATAACTGTGAAGACATCAGGCACAAAGACAGAGATTCCTAGTAGAACATTGGGACACATTCTTCTGAATGCTATCAACAAGCATGTGCCAAAAATAATGGTTGGCAACCCGCTCACACAAACGCACAAATCTCCCAAGCCAAATGACCTCAGAATATCCTTCCACCATTGGCCTGTGTGGTGCACCCATGCAGCCCCGACCTCACAATCACCCTACATTGGAGGGGTTCACAGCATCAACATCCCAAGAGAGCCTTGCCTCCCTCGTAGCTGCAGCCTTGGATTCAAACAGAAATACAGCATGGCTCTGTCTCTCTCAGTTCCTCGCCTGCTGCTTTCCTTCTTGCTCACATCACTTCACTCTGCCCTCAACGTTGGCTTTGTCTTTCTAACTACCTGCAAGCTGATGGAAGAATCCCTATCCATTTGCTATCTCCCACAGAGCCACTTCCTCTGTGCTCCTTAATGGCTCATCGCCTCACCAGGAAGCTAGCTTGGCTATTCCAGGAATTAGAAGGGAGTCAAAGCATTCAGCCTACCCTCCACCCAAAAAAATACTCACAACACTACTTTCAAGCATCTGTTTGTCTCATCCACAACCTTAGATTCTTAGGTGTACATGTGAAACATCTCGGCTTCCCCTCACCCAGAACAGCCAAAAATGTGTGAAGAGGCTTGCAAGAAGCCTACCACTCTGTGGTAGACATCTGCCTTGCATGTAGAAGGCCTCAGCTTCAGTCACCGGGATGTCCAGATATGGCTTGGAGACATCCCTACCTGAAATCCTGGGGAATCACTCTCAAGCTAGATGGAAAGTCTGGTTCAGTATACAGCAGCTTCTAGTGTTCCTATGTCTGAACAGAAAAAACACAGGCATCTTCAAGATCCCTTCATCGCCCTGGGGGGGGGGGGGAGGTATAGCAAAACGGTTTCAACTGGGAAAAAAGCCCTTTAACTGGTATGTCTGGATAATCCCTCAGGCTCCTCCTGCAGTTGATACAGCTACCTCCTGCTTCCTTACATCTGTGAACATTTCCTGTTCTTTTCAGCCTCTATTAAAGAAGGCTATACCAGAAAAGCAGACAAAACGCAAGTCATTATGTACTTTGGGGCAAGAGAAAATAGCATACTTTACCCGGTGCTTTTCTAATGTATTGGATGGGAACCAGCATCAAAGCTCTGAAATGTTTGGAGAATCTCAGCTCTATTCCAGTGGGTGTACTTTCTCCCGCCTGAGAATATCATTCTTTTAATTTCCTCCTGGACCTGTCTTCCCAACAGTTGAGAAAAGCGACCTCGTCAGGAGTGTCAATTACACGAGGATCAGTTATCTAGAAGGGGATTAGAATGCTGGAAATGTTTCCTTGCCCACCAGACATCTGAAAAAGTTGGAGGTGGGAAACAAGCCGGCCTGTGCCATGTCTGCACTTCCTTCGTTCATGTTTTCCTGCTCAAAAGCGAGAAGGCCGCAAAAGGAATTCAGAATTGTCTGAGAGCTCCAATGGACCTGCCTTCCCTTGAGGAGCTGTTTCATTAAAGAAATATCCTTTGGTGTCACTATTAATACAGCTCTTGGCTGGAATGTTCTTTGTTGATGACAACTATCGTTTTGCTCTCCTGGTGAGAATTAAGAGAGGCTGAGTGATGTTTTAAAGTTGCTGAGAGGCGCTTTTGGCAAGAAACCTCCACTGCCAAAATTGAGAGTCTTCCTTAAAGTGAGCGAAGCAGTTTCACAGCTAGTTCAATACTTGCCCTGTGGTGGCTGCTGCTGCCCACTGCGACTGGTGGAATGGAAGTCATCATCATCATCTACAAGGGCATGTCTGGGTCTCAGGAGGAAGATGGCAACCTGAGCCACTCCCTGCTCTGACAGGGACCAATTTTCACTGGAACTGTGATTCGACATCTGGTTGGCCACTGTGAGAACAGGATGCTGGACTCGATGGAACTTTGGCTTGATTCATTCAGATCTTTTCCTCACCCAGCTATTTTTGATCCTTTCCCCAAAACCACCAGGGATAGAACCTGGTAGATGCAGAGCACATGCTGCAACTGCCATCACATTTCTGAACTGCGTGGACAGCTTGCCACCAGGTTTGCTGCTTGTATTGTTAATAAATGCTTAGCAGATTTTTCAGGGAGGTTATCACCATGCTCAAGAAATTATTTTATTTTATTTTATTAGGGATTTGCCAAAGTGTTTCGCACCAAAGCAAGAAAACTGGCAAGTCTCTCCACATGTTTGTGCTGAGACCAAGATAGATAGATATAGATTAGATAAAGATATAGATATAGATATAGATAACAAGATTTATGTGCTGCTTAATTTAAAACAACAACAGCATTCTCAAAGGGTCTTACATACAGTAATCACCACCCGTGATGTGCTTAATTCATACAGTTGCCACTGAATATAGGGAAATGCCACTAACGTTTTAAGGTAAATGCGGAGGCTCCTTCTTGAGAGAATCATCCAAGAAATATTGAGGAAACTGAAAAGACTTTCAATAAAAGTAATAAAATGCCTTGAGAAGGGGAGGGTGCATAATTGTTTCTTTATTATTTTATTCATTTAATGTGTGCTCTGCTCCTTATTACAAGTAATCCCAGGGCGTATTTCAACAATTAGAAGATGATAATAATAACATAACAATAAAATATAGTAAAATGTCATCAGTGATAATATATTCTGTCATATTTTCTCTGACCAGTTAGCAAACCTATTCAGAAGCCTGGAAGAAGGCAACTAGCTTCAGCTGGTGTCAGAAAATGGGCAGAGTAGTTGCTGGCCAAACTTCATAGGGAAAGATGTTCCATAAGTAAACTTAATTGATTTCCACATCCTTAACACTTAGTCCCTTTTCCGCTGCAAGCCGTGATCAGGGCACCACGTATCACTTATTTATGGAAGAATTTCTATGCTGCTATATAATGAAATACCAAGGCAATCTGCACTGCTAACACATAAAACATCATTTACAAAAAGTTTTTTTTATTAAAACAAAAAGAGAAGCAGAGACCCTTCAGTGTAAAGGCTAAAAAGTGAAGCTGAAGAACACCAGAGAGTCGGTACAGAGAGTAAGGCCTGGTTCAGATGTTTGCCTGTTGCTCCATGTGCAGTGAAGGACGCAGTTGCATGAAGGAAGTAGCATCTGACCTGGCACACCCACAGATACAGCCTCTGCTTCCCTGCCGTGATTCACATGACTGCATGAGAAAATCCATACCCCTATTCATGCCTCTCAAGGCCAGGAAGTGATGGCTGTATATAAGGAATCAGATGTTGCTTTGTCACTGTGGCTCTCTGTCAAGAAAGTGATGAAAATCTGTGCTCACCACTAGAACACAATCCGTTCAGTTAAGGCGCATTTGGTCCCATTCATTTCAACAGAAGAGGTTTGGGTGAACTATCTATTGAAATGAATGGGACATCATTTTGGCTGAATTGGACTCTTTCCTGTAGAGCAGGCACATCTCCAACTCCCAAGAGACTGCAATCTACTCACAGTATAAAAAGACCAGCTGTGATCTACCTATTGTCATTGCCAGGAGTTGTTGAGTTTTCTTCAGGGGAGGGTTGGCCAAAGGCGATCACTAAAATTCATACCGCAATCTACCTGGGACACCCCCGTGATCTACCAGTAGATCACGATCTACCTGTTAGACATGCCTGCTATAGAGTATTTGCAAGTGGATGTCATGCAAACTTACCAGCCTAAGCTAAACATAACCATGTCAGATAAGCAACGCTTGTGCCAGTGAGTCCCAGTTTATTGATGCTATCAGAGGTACCTCTTTGGACTACTATGTGTGTGCACAGCCCCAGCTGCTTGAGCAGTGCTGGGTGCTGTACACACAGCTTGTATTTATACTCACAAGTCCTTCATCAGCTATACACCCACAGAAGCCTACTTCTCAAAGCATATTTTCTCTCCTAGTAAGCAGAGCCTAGCACAGTGGCCTTTGAATTGTTTCAGTGGGAACAAAGTGTGCAACACGGGAGCAAGCCAGTAGATGGGTCCCATCTCTCTCTCTCTCTCTCTCTCTCTCTCTCTCTCTCTCTCTCTCTATATATATATATATATATATATATATATTCATCTTCTTCATATATTTTGAGTTTGAGAAATTGACTCTATTGAAGCCATCCGCTTGCATAAACAACTTGACTATCTTCTTGCCATATCCAATCTAAAACCACTGTAATAATGTGAAACCTTGTTTATTTCAAGCTCGCAATATTTACCAATGCAAACCATACCCAAATGGTAGTCTGAAACTTCCTTACCAATTCTTTCCTTTCCTTTTTTTCCCCCCAAACAGGCTTCTCTGTTAGAAAGATATATTCACATATAATTCAATGTGGCTTGTTTAAAACTGTACAGTTGGTAGCTTAATATATATTTTTTGTATTTGGAGTACAAAGGCTATATTATGCTTTTGTTGGCATCCTTGCTAGTCCGCATGCCAGCGGCATAATTTTCTTCTCTGCAATATGTCAGGCTCTGAGTGCCGAGGGCTCAACAGGTGGCGGTTGGATAAAGTTCTGGCAAATCAAATAGGTAATGTGGTTATTTCTTTTGTCAAATTATAATTAGAAGCAGATCGGAGTCAAAATGAAACTCATATTTTTTTGCTGGTCCAAACAGAGTGTGAAATTAAATACAATCAGTTTCTATGACAAAGGCACATCACTGTAGAAGTTACAAACGTAACCACCTTAACTTTGATCAGGAATCATGCTAATACTTGTACAGTTCTCAGCATAAAAAGATATCAGCATCAATATTAAGGATACTTTAAAAAACCCACCATTTTACTCTACCAGGATTTTCTTTCAAGCTTGCTTCACTTTCCTCCTCAGTGCTTATCTTGAAAAGTCTTCTCCCAACCCTCTGCCTTCAGGCATGTACCACCTTATAATTTGAATCCCAGGTATAGCTTGTTTTTATCATGTACAGTGGTGGTTGGTTCCCCACCCTTGAATGGGTGCCTCTAAAATATCTATTTCACTTTTCCTATGTGAAGATGAATTGTGGGAATGAGTCACCCAAAGCCAGACAGTAGGACTGTGGCAGAAAATCCTTACATACAATCAATCCTTGGCTTACTTTTAATAAAGAACTGGTTCTTCTTGTTGCTTAATGTGATTCAGCCAATCAGGGATCATATAATCAGTGAGATGGCATTGTAGTGATATGTAGCCAATCAGATTTTGTTATATAATTGTGTCATAAAGCCAAATAAGAGTGAGATCAATGCTTTCTAATCTCACTGGTAAAAAAAGGAGAGAAAAAATTGCTCTGTTTTGCAGGCCCATGAACTATTGCCTAAAGGGGCAGAAACAAATTTCACAGAGTATTTTGCTCACTGGTTTATTGAAATGACCCATCTCCTTCATTCTGTTTCATCCCTTTGGTTCATCCCTAATGCAGATTAAGAACTAAAGCTGAAATGAAAGGATCTGGGCCATGGTTAGGTAAAGCCACTTCCGAACTAGTGAGGAGGTGGAGTTGTGGGGTTCACGACCCCTCTACGTGCGCGGCGGCTGGCCCTCAGCCTCCGCGCGATTGAGGAATCCCCAGCCACATCATCCCCTGGCCAGCCGACCCCCTGGCTTGGGGGGAGTGGCCTGGGCTATTTAGCCCCAGCACGGCTGGGGATCTCCCTCTTTTGCCGCTGCAGCTGCTCCGGTTTCCCACCCTCCTGCCCTTTAAGGTTTTCCTTTGTCCTTGCGATGGACCTTGGTTGGTCGCTCTTAAGGGGCCAGGTAGGACTTTTTTCCAATTGGCACCAGCCACTTGGTTTTTCGCCTACCTCGTAGCAAATCGTCACAACTTCCTCAGATTGGCGGTTAGGGATTGGTATGGGTATTGTTATGTAGATGAAGGGGGGAGGAAGCGCCATCACCTCCCCTGCATACTGAAGGGTAGTCTGATAAAGGATTCTGGGGGCGTGGCCCTGTCCGAAGCTTATGGTGGTGAGGGCCTAAGGCACGCCCCGAGTGGTGACCCCGGGGGAGTTTCTAGTTGATGTGCATCAGCAGGACTCCCTCTACTGGTGGTTAACCCTTCCCGGACTTCAAGCAATCAGGCTGAAGCTGGATAGTCGGTTAGGACCAATGCCTAAGCCAATACCGCTCATCACCTGAAACCAATAAAGTTGTGGCCAATTTTTGCCCATTAACCTAAAATAACTGTGTCATGTGTCATTATTTCCACCGGGGGGGGAGGTGGGAACTCGCCATGCAAAAAGTCTGTCTGTTGCTGTCTGATGCTAAACCATTAAGGGATCCTGCACCATACATTCCTGCTGGGAAGAATTTTGATGGAAGAAGATAACTTACTCTTCCTATTGCTCCAGGACTCCACCCTGCAAACACGAATACAGCACAAAGTGTACTTTGGCATGTGCTGAATATTCAGTACATGCAGAATAATCACCAGTAAACAAGCACAATCAAAATCTATTTATCTGGGAATAGGGAGGAAGAGAGAGCATCCCAGCTTGATATGCATGATTTTTCATATCTCTTTTTAGAAATGAAACTGGGGACCAAATGGGGAGGGGATTGGGATGGGCAAGGAGGACCTCCCCAGAAACAGGGGAGGAAAGTGAAAGAGTAAGAGGCTAGATCAGTAGTTCCCAAACTGTGGTCTACAGAGCACCAGTAATCTCTGAGCTTCATTCAGGTGGTCTGCAGCTTGTCTGTGAATAATGGCAGAAGCAGGAGCTGTGAATCGCAGGCACAGTGGCTGCTCTGTTGTCCTTAGGACCTAGCAGTCCTCCCAGACAGACTCAACAGGCACATCCATTGCATTTAATATCCATACCGATTTGTTGTTGCATTTTTATTGCTTCTTCTGTTTCTTATATATTGTATATTATGGTCTTACAATTCCATATTCAAATGGAAAATTCAAATTGTGATACAATAAAATGCAGTACGTAAGAAATAAAGAGAGCGATAATAATAATAAAAAACAATATAAGACAAATAAAAGAAGCTATAAAAATTAGAAATCATCTGTCAGAGCCACCCGTTGGTCCCAGCTCACAAGAGACCCAAGTCCAATCCAGTTTATTTACAAAAGTCTTTATTGAAGATCATTGCTCCTTATACGTTCCATCTCCGTGGCTCTACGTCTGAACGTTAGACCGCTGAAGTCCCCTCTGAGTCGGTACCGCCTCTACACCAGTTTAAGAGGCTTGTGCTGGACCACCTCTTCCTCTCCTTCCTTTTCCGCAGGGTCTTTCTGCCCCCCTGGGTTCCCTCCCGCCGGGACTCGCCCGAGGCTGAATCCTCCGACGCCTCTTCCCCCCTCCTTCGCGCTTTGGGGCCGGGCTCCTCCCCAGGGCTCTCTTCACTTCCGCGCGCCTCCACATTTGAACTTGGCACGCGTACGTTGCTCCTGACCTTTCTCTCGACCGCTACACTGCTCCCGGTGCTACTCTCTGCCCCTTCCGGCAGAGCGCCCTGCCCCGATCTCCTCCCCCTGTCTCCTTCTTGCTCTGCTCCCTCTGACACACTGGTAACTCCACCCCCTTCACTCCGTTCCGGTGGAGAAACCGGCTCCGATCTCCCACTCTCACTGGGGGCTCTCCTCTCGCTCCCCTGCTCCTGATTGCTTCCTCCTTGGGGTCCCCTTGGTCTGACCAGGGGGGCTCCCTTTTGCGAGTCCTCTGACTCACTGGACAGACTCACGGACGACCTTTGGTCATTGTCATCCTCCTCCTCGTCTCTCTGGGATTCTTCCCCCTCGCTCTCTGTCTCCTCCCCCATCTGCCCTTCTCTCCCTGAAACCCTGACATCCTCCATTGCAGAAATTGCTATAACAGGCAGCTTGGGAATCACTGGACTAGATATATTGGAGAATCCAGAAGAAGGAAAATCAGGGTGGTAGAAGAAAAGGTGATCAGACAGACTAAAGTGGAAAGGCTAGAAAAGTAAGTTATATTTATGAGTAGGTCTTGAAAAGAAACATGATTTTGGAAGCAGTATTTCTGGGGGGAGGGGGAATATAGCTTGGGGTGCAATGCATCAAGCATGATCTTTAGGGACAGCTAGGAAGGAAGACACAAGCTTTCATCCCAATTAGCCCATTTTTCCCTGCCCTTGCCAATTCTTTGCCCTTACTGTGAACCAAAACCCATCTGTAACCAAAGTTTCTACTGCTGCTTTGGCAGACAATGAGAAAAAGAAATCCCCCCTAGTGGCTAATCGCCAGTCAGCAACAGCCAGAGAGAAACAGCATCATTTCATTCCATAGTTGCACTATTATTTATTAGTCGTATTAGTATTATACTGCACCTTTTAAGATAACTCCTTACAAGGCAGATTACAAAATTTGTAAGCAATGAAAACAGCATTAGAATTGTAAAAAATAAAGAAACAAAAGAAATAATATCATAACAAGATAACACAAAACCGAACCACTAAAAATGCTTCTTACACAAGCATGCCAGTGCATCCAGATTTTATTTATTATTTAATATTTTATTTTATGTCTTTCTTCTGGAGAAATCAATGTGGCCCATAACAAATAATAAAATGATGAACTGACAATTTAAAACATGATTTACCTTTTTTACATTGTAACATTAAAACAGTAGCAGCCAATAACAAACAATTACAGACATACTGTTCTTTTTAAAAAAATAGTTTTTTGAAAACTAGAGACAATTGAAAACAGCATACAGTCATACCTTGGTTGACGAACAACTTGCAAATCTAACGTTTTGGCTCCGGAACGCCGCAAAGCCGGAAGTGAGTGTTCCAGTTTATGAACGTTCTTTGGAACCCGAACGTTCGGCACGGCTTCCACGGCTTCTGATCAGTTGCAGGAACCCACGCCTTGGTCGCCAAACGTTTTGGAAGTTGAACGGACTTCCGGAACGGATTCCATTCGACTTCCGAGGTACGACTGTATTACAAGACAAATACCTTTCTAAAAAGGAAGGTTTTTACCAGTTCTCCAAAGTTTGAAGCTAATCACAAAAGTCCCTCCTAATCAAGAGTCTTTTCAAAGGCACTTTAAAAAGTACAGATAGGTGTTTGCTGGATTTCTCTGCGAAGAGAATCATGTCCTATTGAGAGAGACAATGCAAAAAACCAGGATATGGAGTTACCCGGATAGCTGCATGTTGGTGGAAGCAGTACTAGAGATGAATGGGACAGACACAATCATTTTACATGCGAGTGTGGTATCCATAAGAGAGGATACCCAAGGGCCACAATTCCTTATGGGCAACCTTATGGGGGCCACATACCTGGCGTTTTCAGAAGGCCAATAATCCTCATTGCCTCTGCATGTTTTTTAAGGGGAAAATCCCAAAATAGAAACATAGGACGCTGCCTTATGTTGAGTCAGACCATTGGTCCATCTAACACAGGATTGTCTGCACTGACTGACAATAGCTCCCCAGGGTTTCAAGAGGTGAAATTCAGCTAAGTTTTGCTAAAAGTAAGGTAAAGGGACCCCTGACCATGAGGTCCAGTCGTGGCCGACTCTGGGGTTGCGGCGCTCATCTCGCTTTATTGGCCGAGGGAGCCGGTGTACAGCTTCTGGGTCATGTGGCCAGCATGACTAAGCCACTTCTGGCGAACCAGAGCAGCGCACGGAAATGCCGTTTACCTTCCTGCCAGAGTGGTACCTATTTATCTACTTGCACTTTGACGTGCTTTCGAACTGCTAGGTTGGCAGGAGCAGGGACTGAGCAACGGGAGCTCACCCCGTCGTGGGGATTCGAACCGCCGACCTTCTGATCGGCAAGCCCTAGGCTCTGTGGTTTAGCCCACAGCGCCACCCGCATCCCTTGCTAAAAGTAGATCCACTGAAATGAATGAACATAGCTAAGTTAAGTCCATTAATTTTGGTGTGTCTTCTCTTAGTTGACGACCAACAGCCTCTCCCAGGCCTACCCGGGGATTGAACCTGGAACCTTTTGCTTGCAAAGCTGGTGCTCTACCACTGAACTATGGCAGCTACTATGTCATGTGCAGCCCAGGCATTTAGCGTCTCAATACACACATGCACACTGAATTACAAATGCTGTGTCATTACATGGCCTTGCTTCCAAGGACATTCTGTCCAAGGAACAGGGTTAGCTCACCTCTAAAAACCAACCTGATCTGATAGTGTTTGGAGATAGACTGTCTTAATAGGTTACCTCAACATAGGCAGCTGCCCCACCATCAATACAGTGGTACCTCGGGTTAAGTACTTAATTCATTCCGGAGGTCCATTCTTAACCTGAAAGCACCACTTTAGCTAATGGGGCCTCCTGCTGCCGCCACACTGCTGGAGCCCAATTTCTGTTCTTATCCTGAAGCAAAGTTCTTAACCTGAAGCACTATTTCTGGGTTAGCGGAGTGTGTAACCTGAAGCGTATGTAACCTGAAGTGTATGTAACCCAAGATACCACTGTACAAATCTGAAGTTCTGCCTCCCCTAAGAAAAGCCTGCCCCCCCCAAAAAAAAAAAATCCTGGCAATGCCCATGTCCCCCAACCCCTGCAGAAGGGAAAGGCCAATGCAAGTCTAAAACTCACCAGGGCCATTTTTTAAAATCCAAATTCCATGCCGTATGCACTGCTGCTGAAGCATGTTTAGTACAGAATGCATCTCTTCCTACCATGGTTCCCAAGCAATGGAGAGGAACCATGTTAACGTAAATGGCATCTTCATATTAAATGCCAGGTGGTCAGGTGTGTAGCGTGTCATATGACCCTTTCTTTGGTTGTGCTGCACACGGCAGGGCGTCATGCTCGCCAAGTTCACGGCTGATCAGAGTCAAAGGTTAACAGTGTTGCAGCACACAGTTTATCCAGTGGAACGGAAACTGTTGCTCCCACAACCCTGGGTGTGAAATCTAATCAGCCCCATTGAAACTTCGCAAAGATGTGAAACGCGATAAAATTCCTACTTTAAAAAAAAGAAACCCAGGCTAAGAAGCAGCTCAAATTAATGAACATTGGACCAAAAAAAAAAGTACAATAATGTCAGCATATTTCTGCTGACCTTCCTTTGGAGCCATCTGTCTAGTTGCAGCACTCTCCACCCCCAGCCCATGGGACCGGGTGAAGAGTTCAGCTCCAGCACTGAGCACCCCTCCCCTACAGCTGTCAAAACCATTGTATTTGGGCTCTGGCATATGTATCATTAAATTCCACACCACCAAGAAGAAGAAAGGTAAACCATATGAAGTGTGTGTGTGTGTGTGTGTGTGTGTGTGTGTGTGTGTGTGTGATTTTGCATCAATCGCCTAACTTCCAATTCTGTGACTTTTTCCTTGTGGCTTTAAAAAAAAAATCTTCTCTCATTTGAGTATTGATATTAATGGAAAGACCCACTCGTAGACATTAGATCTGCATGTCAGTTACAACTCTCTCCATCTCCAATATACAAAAACATGTGTTCCGTGTATAAGGCAAAATGGAAGGGGTGTCAGCTGTCCCAGTGTCGCTGTTGCTATTGTTTTTCCTAAGAGCCTGTGAAAGGTGATGTACGTTTTCATCAAATCAGCGAAACAAGGCATGTCACCTGCCAGCAGTGGGTTCCAGATCCCAGGAAGAGATAAGGTCATGGTTGTCAAGAGCTGGTGTAGCGCAGCAGCTAAGAGGATGGGCAACCAATCAGGTCAAGCCTTGCCCCTGATTGGCATGATGAACAAGATAGCCTTTGGCAGGCGACACTCTCCTAGTCTCAGCCACCCCCACCTCCAATGATACAGGGCTGTTTCAAGAATTACAACTAGATAATATATGTCAAGCACTGTGAACATTTGAAAGCATCAGTAGTAGTAATAGTGACATCAACACTATTGTGTAAGGTTGTCACAGGCCATCAGATGAGGTTCTTGTCTGAGTACTGGAAGGCAGACCAATCAGAGTTTTTCCCCCTAGTTGTGCTATCTTTTTGTGGAAGTCTCCAGCAAGGAAAACCCTCTGAGCTCATTTGCCTATACTTTTCAAGAGGACAGCCAAAAGCATATTGTTTGAGAAGGCCTTTAGGCCCTGGTCTCACTGGCTGTATAAGTATGTTCTTTTGCTGCTTCTTTACCTGGGTTGATAATTTTGATTTTTGTCCAAGGAATGTGCAGTTTGTTCTATCTGCCAAGAGGACTTGTGTGTTCTGGCACTTCTTTTTCTAGAAAAACTGCCCTTTTCCCAACCTGGTGCTCTCCAGATGCTTCGTGCAACAATCCTTATCATCCTGCTGATTGGTATTGATGAGAGTGGTATTCAAAAACATGTGGAGGCTGCCAGGTTGGGGGAGCTTTATCTAAATTGTCTTCTTCCCCTGGTGATGTCAGCCACTGAGAAACAATCAAGTGTTATCTACAAAGTGTGTTCTCCTTCACGGAGAGCACGTGTTGCAGTGGGATCTAACAAGACACCCCACTGTTGCTGGAAGGGTAAAGGTAGTTGGCCACCATTGCGATTGGGCTCCTCTTGTAGTTGAGGAGAATTTGATGTTGCCATTTTGTGATTGACAGCCAAGAAGTCTTATATTCCCTGTGCGCAGTATTGAGCTTCCTCTTTTCCCTGCGCACATCTGATCACCCGCCCACCCTCCATATATTTAGGGTTTTTCACATTGATCTTGCTATGGCTGTCATGGGGTCGTCTGCCATTGGGGCAGGGGCCTGGTAGGAATTTTGTCCATCTGGCTGATTTGCTGGCGCTATTTGGGTTTTGCCTACTGCGTAGCAAATCGTCACAACTTGTAAGGTTGCGGTTAGGCATTGGTTTTATAAATTGGTTGGTGGAGGGGCATGGATTGGCTGTGCCTGCCCCTCCAATGCTGCTGCTGCAAGGGTATTCCATTAAAGGAATCCAGGGGCTCGCCATGCTTTTGTCCGCACCCCTGGTAAGGGGCTAGGGCCACGCAAGAGCCCCTGGGAGCATTTGGGGAGAGGTGAGGGCATGGTACTGAGCTCCATCTTTCTCCCCAAAATGTTTTCCCTTCCTGACTTTAGCGGGTGGGCAAATGTCCGTCTGTCCCCGGGCGGGGTCAGATAGTTGCAACCAATGCCTAAGCAACCACTCACATTTTTTGTATTTTAATAAAGTTGTGGCCAAAATTATGCCAAAAACCTTAAACAAAAAAATCTCTGTGAATTGTGTTTTATTGGGGGGGCTTGGGGACCTCGAAATGCAAAGGCTCTTCCTCTCTCCAGCCCCATTCTGAGTTGTGTTTCTTGGTTCCTCTAGTGCGTGACAGTCTTGGGAACTGATAGTTAGAACAGAACGGAATGTGAATATTGTCCTTCTCAGTTAAAATTTTCCCCCAGGGTCAGTGAGAGAAGGAAAGAACTCTTCTACAGGCATGAGTTTGCAGTAAGTGCTGTGTGTTTGCATGACTGGTGCATAGACTCACATTCGCTGCATGCCTCTTCCATAAATTATGAATGAAATGGAACTGATTATGTAGCCAACTGGGTTCATCCCTCAAAGGGTCAAAGCTCCATTTGCACAAAATTGGTTTGCGCCCTGTTCTTGTGCATCTCAACATTTTTCTTGGCATCTCTAACTCTGGCGAGATTTGAGGGCAAATCTTCAGAGAGCTGCTGGGTAATTGACCTGTTTGGATTGGACATGACTGGCATCTGCTGAAAGATAATGCAGGCCTGCATTTTTGCTGTTAAGTGCTGGTCACGTTATTAACTTGTGGCCCAAGTAGAAGAAAAGACTCCAGAGACATCACTTTCCCTTCGACAGCTTCATTTTCTCCTTACCGTAATCTCCATTATAAATGAAGCACTTTGGTTTCAGTTTAAAGAGAGATAAATCCTACAGCTTGTCTAGTAATGAATCCACTGATTTCTCTGTTCATTATTACAGGAGCTAATGTGCTATAAGGTTATCGGTAAAGTCAGATGATTTAACCTGCTGCCACTGCTTTAACCACTAAAGAGCCTTGGGTACCATGAAACCAGCCGGAAAGTCCTAGGAAAATGTGCTTTTGTAAGAAAAAAACGAACTAGCAAATAAAATGAGGTCAGGTAGAATTGGTCCCGTATTGATACTTAGCCGCAGTATACATATTCAGAGTTCTCCCATGTTAATTGTAAAAGCCTAAATTTACCAGGATGCACTTGAATTTCCCCAGAAAAATATTGAAAGGGGAAGAACAGGCTTGGCCAAGAAGCTATAGAGAGCTACGTTTGTAAACCAAAACATAGTCCTAGAACTAGACCAGAGCTCATGGGAGTTCATAAGACGAAGGAGTTCCAAAGGAGGATGCTAAAGAAACAAAACCTAAGCGATAGGTTCTAATGCTTTATTAAGAGAGCTGTAGACTTACAGCAAAGCATCCTTTCAGCCTCTGCTCACACTCACTTGTGTGGGACGGATACTGCAAGCAGGAGATGATGGACTGTCCGCCCCCAAGCAAAGATGGATACATTCTTTTTACAGTGAAGCAGTCTACATCAGCCACCTGACTAAAGGATGCAGGTGGCCCATACCCAAACATCCCAGTTCCCACAGATAAAGGTACCATCAAAACCAAACCAATTAGGGTATATCAAAGCAGGCATGTATAAACATCTATGAGCTCATAGCTATAGCAACTGCCAATTAATTATAGGGTTATTGTGAGTGCCAAGATGGTGTACAGCTTCCAGAACAGGTCACACCTCTGGTACAATACCGGCACAAGGCTCTTTTTGAAATGCAAAATGGAGAAGAGGGTAGTTAAGTCAGGTAGCTAATGAGAACTGTAAAGTTGTTTTTTTTGGGGGGGGGGGTTAAGTGCAGAACACGGGCAGTAGCCTCACCTATCTCATACATTTGAACTATGATAAGGACACCATTATATTCCAAACATTTTGAGGAAAAGCTGCAGATATTTGCAGCGGATGAATGGGTGCATTTGTCAACTGAGGTGAGGCAGGGGGCAATGGGGAGGGGTGTTATTGGTGGTGCACCAGCTACGCAATGCTCACCCCAGGCAGGTTCATTGGACATCAAGTTAGTTATCATTCAGGCAACAGACAAAACTATTTTTATTCTCACAAAACTTTTAGGATTGTGTCTAGTGCTAGTACAGTGGTACTTCTGGTTATGTACTTAATTTGTTCCGGAGGTCCGTTCTTAACCTGAAACTGTTCTTAACCTGAAGTACCACTTTAGCTAATGAGGCCTCCCGCTGCTACCGCACCGCTGCCACATGATTTCTGTTCTCATCCTGAAGCAAAGTTCTTAACCCGAGGTACTATTTCTGGCACTAGCGGAATCTGTAACCTGAAGCGTACGTAACCTGAAGTGTAGGTAACCTGAGGTACCACTGTAGTGCTCAGAGTAGAACACTGAAATTAATGAGCCTAACAGAGTCATGGCTATCTTAAGCATTAATTGCAGCCCTCAAGAGAAAAAACTTTTGTGCTGCTTTAATCTGTTGCTTTAACTCTTGTGAGGGTTTGATGATGATGATGATCTTTTTCACTGATTATATTTTGTTTTAATATATTTATGAAGCTGCCCATGGAAGAGAAAAAAATATTTGTGAAGGGTAGGACAAATATTCCCCTATTTATATATTTATTCAGTTTTTCAGTTCAAATTGTTAAAATAGAGAGGCAGTTGACTAAGAAAGGCTCATTGCGGGGAAAAAATTCAGAATCATTGGCAGAGACAGTGGCTTCTGTCTTTTATAAGGACATAAATGATCAGTGACAATATTATTGGCTTTCTATGTGTCCCTATAGATTCTCCAAAGGGGCCTTCTCTTTATGGTACTGCGGTGTCTTCTTTAAAATAAATTTTAAAATGCATTTAGGAACTAGATTATCATCTCGCTGCATTCGGCAATGATTCTGACAGGCAAATAAGCAAACCAAATGATCTTAAAGCCTTTTATATGCATTGCATTTGTTGCCCGTCAAGAGCAATGCTTGGATATATCTGAACTGGAATCATACAGAATACACACACAAAAAGTGCTTTTAAACTACATAAGCCACTTCATCCTTACCTCAAAAGGCTGTTGTGAGTAGTGAACTTTCAAAGACAGGCTTAATCCAGGCAAATTTTATGTCATGCATATAGTGTAAACATGTGCAGCAGTTTCTCCCCCTTTCTCACTTACCAGAGAAATGCCAATTTCTTCTGTGTTTATGGACCATATGTGGCACAAGGGAAAATGTCCCTTCAGCCGCTGATCGCCTGTTTACAGTGCTTCCCCTCTGCTGATGGAAGGCATCTGTAAATGGGACAGGGGATGAAGGCAATTTTGGGCAATTCCTCCTCCCCTTTGGACCCCCCCACCCAATCTGCCCTATAACCCTCTGGAGAAGATTTTGAGGGGGTGGTTCAGGGAACCTCAAAGGAGAGGACAAATCACCCAAAATTGCCCCACTTCTCAGTTCCTCTGAGAGATGCCTTGTGTCAGTGGAGGGGAAGCATTGTATATCAACCCATATGTTTGGAAAACTCCTCTTCTGGCAAGCAATGGGAATAAAACCAAACAGTTTGTAATGGTTACAGTGCCTGTTCTCCGCGTAACATTTACCTGTTGTTGGTTTGTAGCAAAACGATACTTAATTCAAAACTTTTTATCTATTTGGCCTTTGCTTTTTCCATCCATGGGGTACCATTCAGGCACCTGAAAGGAAAAGAAAAGGAAAAGGAAATGCAACTGTTGTTTTGAAAACAAAACTAAAAAAAAAAAGGCTGTTTCAGCTGGGCCCCACAAACCAGGTTTCATGGAACCACCAACATCCTACTGTGGATGTTGAAGTTTTGGCCAGAGAGATGTCAGACAGAGATTGCGCCTCTGTGCCATCATCACCCAGCTAGGCTCATATCTGCAGGATGGCCAAAGATCCACGCCAAGCAAGTCAGTCTCCAGCTTTTCAGCCATGTTTGCTGTGCTGAAGGTGGTCTGAGCAACAAGGAAATGTTAGCGCTGGCCGCCAGTTGTCTGTACTATCTCTGGCCTCTGCTTTTGCTTCAACCCACCATGTTCATCTAAACAATAATGGTGTCTGAAAGGCAGTTTGAAAACCACTGAGAAGTATGTAGAGCCCCTCAAGAGTATGACTGATCTTGGTCTTGTTATGCTAGATTTGCTGCTAGAAAGTTTTATTCATTCATATAACAATCGTCCTTATTGACCCATCCATGTACCATGGGTGGGCAGGAGGTGGATTGGGCTCTGCTTATAGATCTCTGCATGATTCACACGATTGGCAAGGATTTCTGACTCCCAACTGTTTAATAGCAACAATGAAATAACTCCTGTCTCCCCTACATACTTCTAGTTTATACTGCTGAAGTTAGAAAGGGTGAAGGAACCAGGAGATGGTTTTAGGATTCTGAGTTCTATTCACTTCTGGTACTGAAAAGCTCGAATTCCTAGCCTCACAATTCTTTGCTTCTGTGTCTTTTGCATCTGAGGATGTATCTATGCCATATGGAGGCACTAGTATACCATTTTAACCATCATGGCTTCCCCCTTAAAAAAAACATATCCTCGGAAGTGTAGTTTGTAAAGAGTGTTGAGAATTGTTAGAAGACCCCTATTCCCCTCAGAGAGCTGCTGTTCCCAGAATTCCCTAGGGAAATGGATTGATAAACTACTCTAAAGGGGAATAGGGGTTTCCTACGAACTCTCAGTACTCTTAACAAACTACAGTTCCCAAGATTCTTTGGGGAGGGAGCCATGACTGTCAAAGTGGTATCACAGTGCTTTAAGTGTATGGTGCAGATGTGGCCTGACTCCAGTTGCTGGATCATAATTTACTAGAAAGAGAAGAAGTGTGGCCTCCCATGCAGTATGCAGTCACTGGCTTGATGGCCTCACAGTTTCTCGTTTCAATGACTTAGGAATGCCTGCTTGAATATATTACCTTATGGCAAGTTCACAGACGACTTTCTCTTTGTTCGTCAAACGTAACTACTTCCCCATAACTGTAGTAACTTCTTTAGCATTTGGAGAAGATTAAACTAAATACATCTTGCCAACGGCAAACAGTCAAAGGGTAACTTTCATTTTAATTACAGCAGACATGAAAAAAGAAGCTCTCTGAGAAGTCTGTCAATTTGGAGCTATATATAACTCTTTGAGGAATTCCTTAGCGATTTCCTTGCTTAAACAGATTTCCGTTAAAATACATTTGTTTTCTGTGCAGGCTAGAATTATTGTAAAATCAAATGCTCGTTTTTCAAAGGTCTCATCTGAATTAGAAATGCTGGCACGGTGTGCAGCATGCACACATCCCCCTGTACTACTCAGGCGTTATTGAATTGTTTGAGGAGAGGGAAAGCATAGGTTTAAACAAAAGATTGACTTTGCATTATGGAGCTGATGCGCTTTCTTCCTTTGAAAAAAGACCATTACTGAAAAGTACAGTCAATAGACAACTGGACATTCTGCCTGGGCCTATTCAAAAGAGTACAAGAAGACAAGAAGAGCCATTCTGGATCAGTCTGTGAGTCCATCTAATTCCAACATGATCCAGAGCTAGATGTGCCCTTGGTCTAGCAGAATTCTTCTTCTCTTATTCAAAGGAGCATAAGACAAGAGGCACCATACAGGATCAGGCCATGAATTCTGTTTCCAACAGGATGCTGACTAGATGGATCTGTTGTCTCTTCCCGCAGGCAGTGCCAGATTTATGTATAAGCAAGTAGGCTGAAGCCTAGGGCCTCTAAATCTAGGGGGTCTTGCCAACCTGCCCGCTCCCCAGCAGGCAACATCCCCTCTCCCAAAATTGCAAACCCAAGACTTCATGCAAGGACAGAGTAACTTGGGCCTCTAAATCTAGGGGGCCTCGCCAGCCTGCCATTTCCCCAGTCTCCCCGCTCCCAAAGTTGCAAACCCAAGACTTCATGCAAGGGCAGGGCAACTCAGGACCAGCAACTATGAGACTCAGGGCTAGCCAGTGGGGCCCAATTTGAAGAAGTGGGGCCCAACTTTAGTTGTTGTTTGTTTTTTTTGTAGGGCCCCAGTTCACAGCCAAAGTCACCAATAGGGAGCTCTAGAATCTGACAGCTAACCAATTGGGTATTACCAAACAACAACCCCTGTTGCTGAAAGCAGGTAACCAGCAGGAAATGCTTCAGCTCAGCCTTTGCACTGTTTACTGAACACCCCCTGCTGTACAGATAATGGAGAAATCTCATAAATTGTATCCCTTCTGGCGTCCTGGCCAACTCTATTATGCTAGTGTAGACCCTGGTGCACGAGGAGCCCAAAATAGCAGCAAATGAAATCCGCTCATACGTCAGATAAGACTTGTCAACCAGTTTTTCCAAAGTATTCCTAAATTATAAAGCTCCAAAATACAGGCCAAAAGAGAGCAGGTCTGGGAAGAGCGAGGCATACAATGGCCACCACCAGTGAAAAGTCCCTGCTCCATGTAGCTCCTGCCCTGTCATTTGATAGGGAGCCTACTTGCCCTCCTTCTTGACATGGAATGCTCTCTATTGGAGTCTCCAGGTCCAATATAAAGACTGTAAGAAGGGAGAGCAGGGACCTTGAAGTTCTTAAAAGCTGTTAAGCAAGCAAGCAAGCACACAGGTCACCTTTGTCACAGGAGGCCTATGTCCCGGCCAGGCCTGCACCCAACCTTGTTTTTGTACAATCTTGTTTGTTCTCAGTAACCAAAATTATATTATCAACATATACAAGCAAAAAAGTTGTTTTCCTTCATTTGCAAGGAATCATACAAAACAAAGTGGCACTAATAAAGAAAAGTTCCAGGGTGGCAACAGAAAGCAAACTGAAAAAGCTTTTGCAGTTCATCAGAACTATCCAGCAATCCAGTTATAGGAAAACTGGTGCTATTAACAGTAACCCTTCTAGTTGGTTAATTGATTTGGCAACTTCCATGCACATGACGTCTGATGCTAATTCCCCTCCCCAAAGAGTTAAATGATAATTCATCAGAGGCAGCTACATTTGCAAATGGAAACGAAATAACTGTGAAAGGAAGAGGAGCAGGTTTGCTCAAGTTTGTTGCAGGTAGAAATACTGTTTGTAATGAAGTGAGAGCAGTAGTTGCTCGAATTAATAAATAAGAAAGTTTTGAGAATTTGCATGCTATATTAAAATTGATTAATTCATTGAGGGGGATTGTAAGAAAATATAAGAGTGCCTGCTATCTGGTGGGTAACTTCCTCCTTTATTTCCACACAGTGGCTGCAGACCAAATCACCTGTCAGGAGAGCTATGAGATTCAGGTGAGGGTCATATGCCTTGTTAATCCTAGCAGGTATATAACAGGAAGGCCAATGGCCTGCCCAGGCCCAACTTCATTTTTCTAAGAAATAGTGCTTATTCCACAAAATGTTTACAAAGTTCAGCTATTGCAAAAGTTTTTCAGTGTTAATTTTATGCATTTTTAAAAATCACCATGGTATTTAACAATAACAATAACAATTTGTTGAACAAAGAATAGTGCCCCCACTCCCATTTAAAATGGCAGTAACATCTAATCTCATACAGAGTAGCCATCTGAATTCTCTTTATTGACTGCAGTGAACTTTGAAGCAAACAAAATTACTGAGGGGTTGATTTCCAAAGAGTTCAGCTCATATTGAAACACAGAATTAACACACCAGATCTGCAAAGTTACTGAGGTCAAAGCTGCCTCCATCATTTGAGAATCTCCAGGTGTTTCAAAAAGGCCTCACAAGTCGAACAAACGAGCAGTGAGATCTTTTTGAATATTTGGGATGCAGTCAATAGTTTCCAGCAGAAGCTGGGCCATACTTATAGATCACAGCAAATTTCTAGGATGATTGTTAGAGGGTGTGGGGGACAATGCATCATGGGGAAAGGTTGTTAGAAGTTCGGTAGAAACATTTTTCTGGAAAGAGATTCGGCTTAGAACCAATATCAGTTAGAACCCTTCTGGCTAAGAAATCTGATGCAATGATTGGATATAATATGCTCATTATAGTGATTTCCCCTGTGATCTAGCAAATAGGGCACAAATGTTTTCTAACTGAGTGGAACAGGGTTGGTCTCAAGACATTTTGCCACCTGCAGCAAAGGACAAAATTGTGCCCTTTCCCCACTCCATGTTCAGAAGTTGACCATGCTGGCAGTTCAGCACTGGTGACAAGACAGTGTTCTCCACTGCACTGCAAAGCAGAAGGCAAGCTTAGAGGAATTGGGATATTTCATGTTGCCAGGTAGCTGCTACCAGCACATTCCGCCTGAACAGGCAGCCTCACTTTGCCTAATGGTAGGTCCGGCTCCGACTTGGAATGTTGTATTTGAAGAAAATCATATCACTTTATAGCTTGAGGAAAGTTGTTGCGTTGCATTGTACAATGATGGCTATTATCTTGTAGTGGTAGTTATTACAGTGCCATTAACACACATGGCATTTCACATAATGACATAAGCAAAAGAAATAAGGCATCTGTCTACCCCAAGAGGTTTACCATGTAACATGCAACACAGAGGAGAGGTATGTGGCACACCATTTTCTTAACTGCTGCTGTTTTCAAATGGTTTTAACTTGCAATGTGGCAAGAGTTGGCTTTAATCTACGCAGAGGCGAAGTTGCATGCTCTGGGGGCAGAGAGCAGGCGGGGGCATGGTTGACGTGAATCCCGGGGTCATGGCGCACGTCCCCGGGGCATGGCATGCATCCAGGGGCATGGCATGCATCCCAGGGGCATGGTGTGCCACCCGCGGGGACAGAAGGCATGGCACTCCACCTGTGGGGGCATGGCGCACTTCCCGGAGCGTGGCGCACCACCCGTGAGGGCATGGCGCCCAGCGTGGAGGGGGGTACGCAACGCATGTCGGGGGCAGCCACGGTGGTACCCTCCTCCCCTATGGTGCCAGGACGGTGGGCTCCCCCTGCCCCCCTTTCCTCCGCCAGTGAATCTACAATGACTTTTAACATCAGCTCCTGAAAGGGCGCCATGTCAGAACATGACATTATTGCTGTGGGAGAGAATCTTAGTTCAAAAGTCTGACTTCTTTCCAGGTTCTCAAATCCTTCAACAACTTTAGTGAAGTGTAGTTATTAACCTTGAAGCACTTAAGCATTTAATCCTGTAAATAGTTACTGACTCAATGTGGATTTATTGAAGATGGCGTATTAATATCATGGTATGCTATAGCAACTCTAGAGACCAGCTTATGAAATTTTATGATGGACTGGATTACTGTTAGGGCACTCCTACTCTCCTGGAAAGTTAGAGTGCTGAGCCAAATTCATTGTGATAGTCCAGGGTAATATAAAGTTGTAAATTAGTAAGTGGGTAGCAAGGAACTCTGTAAAGGACTTGGTAGCACAACTTCATCTCCTAGAAGAGACAGAACCACACTGAATAGCGCTGCAACACTAACAGTTATCAGTATGGATTTTTCACAGAGAAATTAATTGGCATTCCTCTTTTGGCTGTTTTCATACCCTGCAACACTAACAGTTATCAGTATGGATTTTTCACAGAGAAATTAATTGGCATTCCTCTTTTGGCTGTTTTCATACCCTAAATGTTACAAGAAGACTCTCATTTTTTTTTTAAAAAAAGTCCTGAAATGCAACTCCCCACCTTTCAGTCTCCAAATGTACACCTCACATTTGGTTGAAGATTTCCTCTGTTTGGTTTCTGTTTGCATAACTAAGCATGTGAACTCCTCCATCTTCACTGGAGGATGTCAGGATTTTCTGGCTACAAGAAATTTGATTTCACTGTGGATAAGAAGCTCCTAGACCACGAATTTGCTGATTTGAATACCTTAAAACTACCCCTAGAATTCTGCAGGCTTCATCATCTACCAAATGCAGTAACTGATCCGGCTAGAGGGGAAGCAAACCAAATGACTCACATACATACATCCTCACCAAAACAAAACTGAGAAAGTATTCCCAAGGGGGCTGAAGTGTATTAAAATACACGTGTGTATTAAAATCCGCGCTATCTGGAAGTCCAGCCAGTCAAGTGAGCAGGAAACAAGTCATATCCTCCGAGATACAATGGACTACTTCATAGAGATATTGAGATGGCCAAATTAAACCATGACCATTTGTCAAAAGGCTGGAAAGGTACCACTGAGAAGCTGAAATTGTTCCCAGTTTTGTTTAAAACCAAGCCAATCAGTTTTAAGATGTTGAAGTTGCCACCCAGTTCACAATTATGTTGCAGTCGCAGGAATTGTCAAACATATACAGCCCTGGACATAGAAAATTATTTAGACATTCAAAATTATTTGTTTGCTTCTTTGGAAGAAGCTGGAATTTTCATTTTCTGTTTTTCCCACTTGAACTGATTTTAAACTGAGTAACAAAATATGTTGGTCTGCCCATTCTGGCTTCATAACCCACTTATTATGGGTGTGCAATTACAAGTTCAGTTGTTTAAGTACTGTTTAGGGCTTACCTATATACTGAAAGATAGATGAGACACCGTCATGGTAATATAGCTCTTAACCTTTCCTCTCCTCTACCATGACGGCAGAGAATTACAGTAAATGATGGCTACCTTGTCTGTAGTATGGACAATTGATTTGACCTGACGGCTGCTGATGCACTAATGGACTTTGTGGTTGAATCCCTGGAGATATAAAATATGTCCAAGTGAATTGGGGCAGGTTAAAGAACAGACTTGTGTGTTTCTTGGTGTGTGTGGGTTGTTGTTTTTTACTCCCCATTGGCTGACTCAAGTGATAATAGATCTTCCAGTCGTTCAGAGCAGAAGATTAAAAGTGATCAATACCCAAATCATTTTTAAAAGTGTTGACTTCTGTAAATTCACTGTAGTTGGAGGGAAAGTTGTTTCTCCAAACTAGTGATAACAACAGTCTTGGAAGTACTGAGCGGGGGTAGGGAATTGGTCTGAATAAGCTGAGCTCACATTTTTTGTGAGTTTTTATGTATATTTCAAACTTTGCCTTTCGGGTTGGTATATTTAACTCAACTAATCGTGTTTAAAAGATTAAAATAGCCATTTCAAAGGAAACTATCAAAAACACAAGGAAAACTGGTGTGTATTTCAAAGATGATGATATCACAACCATAGCACTTCATGGTTTATTTTGTCTTAGCATATCGAAGGTTACCATTTAGTCTTTAGTTAGCCATCTAAACGTGGATGGCACTGTGGGTTAAACCATTGAGCCTAGGGCTTGCCGATCAGAAGGTCGGCGGTTCAAATCCCCGCGACGGGGTGAGCTCCCATTGTTCAGTCTCTGGCTCCTGCCAACCTAGCAGTTTGAAAGCATGTCAAAGTGCAAGTAGATAAATAGGTACCGCTCCGGCAGGAAGGTAAACGGTGTTTCTGTGCGCTGCTCTGGTTCGCCAGAAGCGGCATAGTCATGCTGGCCACATGACCCAGAAGCTGTATGCCGGCTCCCTCGGCCAATAAAGCGAGATGAGCGCCGCAACCCCAGAGTCAGCCTCGACTGGACCTAATGGTCAGGGGTCCCTTTACCTTTACCTAGCCATCATAGTCACACACACACTGCTCTATGGGTTATAGGGTTTGGAGTTTTCTGGCAGGGTTTCAGACAGGAGTCTTTCTCAAACCCACCTAGACCTGCCAAGTACAGTGGTACCTCAGGTTAAGAACTTAATTCGTTCCGGAGGTCGATTCTTAACCTGAAGTACCACTTTAGCTAATGAGGCCTCCCACTGCAGCCACGCCACTGGAGCACGATTTCTGTTCTCATCCTGAAGCAAAGTTCTTAACCTGAGGTAATATTTCTGGGTTAGTGGAGTCTGTAACCTGAAACGTTATGTAACCTGAAGCATATGTAACCCGAGGTACCACTGTATTGCATCTAGGGCTATTTGCATGAAAAGTAATTGCTGTACCACAAAGACATAGCTCTTCTCCCTAAAGCCCTTGGAGAACTTGAATCTTTGGACTACCTTTGCTTTCTGCACCATCTTTTCACTGCACCGGATCTGAAATTTCATAAGGCTACAGGGGGCTGGATAAAATTGCTGGATCAGGCCAATGGCCCATCTAGTCCAGCATCCTGTTCTCATAGTGACCGGCCAGATGCCTGTGGCAAATCTGCAAGCAGGATTCAAGCATAACAGCACTTTCCCACCCTGTGGCTTCCAACAACTGGTATTCAAAAGTGCTGCTGCCTCAAACTGTGGAGGAAGAGTACAGCCATGATGCCTAATAGCCATCGATAGCCTCTCCTAACCAAAAGGTTGCTGGTTGGCCATCCCCAATTTAAGGTATGTGCACAGGGGATGTCTCTTTAGGGCTTTGCTACTCCTAGGAAGTGTTTCACGCCAAACCTAAGCCCTGATAGCTTATACGAAGAGCAGCTGGTGACCTCTCCTATTTCTCTATTCTTGTTTTTGGAAAAACAGTCAGGTGGTACGAGCACCAAGTCATATGAAAGGCCAAAGTTGAACACTACATTATCCAGATAGATGACACCTTATTCTTATTCCTCAACAATTTTAACAACTCATAGCCCCCCTCAGCCTCTTTATGAACACAGATGTCATTTTAATGGGGGTCTCGCTGAAGTGACAAGAAGGTGACCTGTGGGTGAACTCGGGAGCAGGTGAGGCCTATCAGTTTCTAATTTGAAACTGGTGTCAGTCTTGAGGAATGGCTGGTATAATCACATTTGTAACTGATATATGCTGCAAACTCCACAAATATTCAGAGTGTGTCTGCTATGGGCAGTATGAAATTAACAATTCATGTTTATCACCCTGGACCCGCAACTAAATCAAATGGGTTTAGTTAACTATGTCATCTCAATGAGTGTGTCTGTGTGTGTGTGTGTGTGTGTGTGTGTGTGTGTGTGTTCTTAAAAGCAAATTTCCATTTGGCACAAAGGTATATAAGTACCTGATTGGTTACTGCATTAATATATTTACTTTTGGAAGAGCTATCCACAATGCAATGAGGATGAGGTTTTGTATAAAAGGAATTTAAATAGTTCTTTGACTCATATATATAGTTACGGATGTTTGTGATGAGGATGCCTGAAATTTTGCTTTTTCTTCTTCCTCCCCTTCGCCCCCCCCCACCCCCCGGCCAATCATACATTGTACATCTAATGTTTCTTAAGGGAGAGGGTAACAGACACAAGGAAGCAACATAAGTCATCTTGCGCAGACACATAAATTCCCAGCTGCACTGAGGCATGCAGTCGATTGTATGGGGTCCGGGGTGGGGCAAAGGACCGGGGGGGGGGGAAATAAAATAAAAGAAAGAAGTGATAGTGTAGAGAGGAAACAAAAGGGGTTTGCCACCAGTAAATGGATCCATCATAGGATTCATTCCACCTGCGTAGATTCATTCCTTGCTTAGATTTGGAGGCACTGAGAGAGATCCACTGCCTTGGAGTATAGGGGCTACTGGGATGTATGGAGCAACTGTCACCAACGACCAGATAAAGAAGGGAAAGGTATTGAGTCCAGATTGACTATGGAACAACGATAACCAACATGGTGCCCTTAGATGATGCTCTGTACATCCCATAGCCCCTATCAATCTTGAACAGAGCTGGTGGAAGTCCAACACCACATTTACCCCTGCTGTGGAGGGTGCAAACAAATAAATGTCAGTTAAATTTGCCAGTGGAACACCTCTGGTGTAAAACGTGGCATGGTCTTGACTTCCAGGCACATGCAACCTAGAGGCAGGGTCTAAGGATTCTGACCGCTAGGAACCAGTAGGGTAGTGCTTGGAGCACACACTGCTTTGCAGCTGAGAGGGCGCTAGGTGAATTGTCCTGAATAACCTAGCAGAATGTAGTCATCCACCTGAGGTAGCCACTGCACTCCGCCTAATGGCAGTCCGCCTAATACCTTGATTCCAAATCACAGGGAATACTGTTTACACAAAGGCTCCCTCCAACCCTCCAGGCATTTTACATTTTGTGAATGGACACCGGAAAAACCAGCTCCTGCTCAAGTGCTGCTGTTAACTGTGCCGAATATCCAGTGAATTCTCCATCACTACATGTGTCATGTGGTAATTTACTTAGTATATAGTCTTTGGTATCCACCCCCTTCAAGTCCCACAGCATTCAGTTAAAAATGTCTGTACCCCACATTTTTGTACAGAAGATTTGTTTCAGACACACAGGTGAAGAGGATTTGTGGAGGCCCTTGAAAAGCAAAAAAATGAGTTTGAAATACAAAGAAATTACTTGCAGTGAATTCCATAGCTGCTAAATGCTAACTCTGGGCAGCTGTGGGAATTGGACTGGTGGGGTGGGGGCAGGGGGGGAGAGACACATAAACCCACAACATGTTTAGGAAAAAAATGATCATCACTTTTAATCCTGCATCTGACCAAAAGTTTAACTTGGCCCAGGATTCTAAGATGTAGATGAAGGAGTGTGGATACAGCAGTGAACAATGTAAACTTAAATATCCACAGATGTGATCGCTATAGCAGAGGGGGAATTTGAATTGTAAAAAGAGGAAAAGAAGAAATTGATCATGATGTAGCACAATGATTTGGTGTTTGGATAAGACATGGCAATGTGTAATACAGAGAAGTTTGGATCTTTAAGAAGTCATTTCCATTCACTCATCTTCCTAAACCAGTAAAATATTATTTTCTGCCCTGCTTATATGGATAATATTCAACATATGTTTTAAATAGAGGACCTACCTCAATGGACCATAGCCTAGTTAAACAACATATGTTCTTTTTGGTTCAAATCAATATGGAAATATTGGCAGCTGTGCAGGGAAAACCTTTCCAATAAAAAGATAGTGGTTTTAGGGGGGAAAGGAAATAATTGTGTGGGGGATAATTTGCCTATTGTTTCATTTCCCTTTGTAGGGAAGCAGGGAGGTATTCTAAATCTGTTTATTTTTATATTTCCAATCCAGTCCCTGTGCCTATTATAATAGCCAGGAAAGGTATCATGCTTGGGGAATAGAGCAACCCCAGAAAATACAGAAGTTGGCCATCCCTAATGTATGCAAGAAAGAAAAATTGGCTGAGAACTACCACATTGATCTCCTTTGCTTCAGAAGCATTGGCTAAGTTGCTGTAATGTCATGGAATAGTCACCCAAAAATCTGCTTTTATGTTAGTCCTATAGTTTTCTAGATTCAGGTAGGTAGCTATGTTGAAATAAATTAAAAAATTAAAAAATTGTCCAGTAGCACCTTAGAGACCAAATAAGTTTGTTCTGGGTATAAGCTTTTGTGTGCATGCACTCTTAGTCACATAATGGTGATGAACAGTGCAACATTTGTGAGTAAACGAAAAAGGTCAAGTTGCCTTTGGAGGCAGTATTTCCTTTCTGCAAGAGGAATCTGGGCCTAGAAATCTAATCTCAGATCTAAGGAACCTGGTTTGGTCACTCTAAAATGAGGTAAAGGCATCCTAGATCAGCTTTCCTGGACCTGATGTTTTGTCATTATCTTTGACCATTGGCCATACTGGCAGGAACTTATGGGAACTGGAGTCCAAAACATCTGGGAGGCACCAGGTTGCCATACACTGGTCAAAATTGCTCATCTATTTCTTATTATTTAACATTTTTCTTGGGTTGAACTAGACACTGGTAGTTTATTACGATTCCTAGAAAGACGACCTTGCACAGAAAGGAGTGGTGAGAGATAAGGGAAGTGGAATATTACAAGTTTATTTAAACTTGAATTCTAGATGTTAGGCACGTGGGGTTCAAATGTTATGCTGCCCTGGCAGCCCTTTGGGAGGAAGGAGGGCAGGCTATAATTTTAAGAAGTAACTAAAAAAAGAGAAGAAGAATCTATTAGAAGCACTTTTAAAAACATTTATATCCCAACTTTCTCCCATCATGGAAATCCATGTTGAGTACACTGGATTCTGAGGAAGTCTCCTGCTTAGCTTCAGCAAAGCTTCCTGATAATGGATATGATTCACCTAATGAGTCCCATATCATGAGAAAGGCTGGGCTGGATGAATCCCTAGCCGGAATTAAGATTGCCGGAAGAAATATCAACAACCTGAGATATGCAGATGACACAACCTTGATGGCAGAAAGTGAGGAGGAATTAAAGAACCTTTTAACGAGGGTGAAAGAGGAAAGCGCAAAATATGGTCTGAAGCTCAACATCAAAAAAATGAAGATCGTGGCCACTGGGCCCATCACCTCCTGGCAAATAGAAGGGGAAGAAATGGAGGCAGTGAGAGATTTTACTTTCTTGGGCTCCATGATCACTGCAGATGGTGACAGCAGTCACAAAATTAAAAGATGCCTGCTTCTTGGGAGAAGGGCAATGACAGGCCTAGACAGCATCTTGAGAAGTAGAGACATCACCTTGCCAACAAAGGTTCGTATAGTTAAAGCTATGGTTTTCCCAGTAGTGATGTATGGAAGTGAGAGCTGGACCATAAAGAAGGCTGATCGCCGAAGAATTGATGCTTTTGAATTATGGTGCTGGACTGCAAGAAGATCAAACCTCTCCATTCTGAATTATGGTGCTGGACTGCAAGAAGATCAAACCTCTCCATTCTGAAGGAAATCAGCCCTGAGTGCTCACTGGAAGGACAGATCCTGAAGCTGAGGCTCCAATACTTTGGCCACCTCATGAGAAGAGAAGACTCCCTGGAAAAGACCCCAATGTTGGGAAAGATGGAGGGCACAAGGAGAAGGGGACGACAGAGGACAAGATGGTTGGACAGTGTTCTCGAAGCAATGGACATGAGTTTGACCAAACTGCAGGAGGCAGTGGAAGACAGGAGTGCCTGGCGTGCTCTGGTCCATGGGGTCACGAAGAGTCGGATATGACTAAACAACAACAACAATGAGTCCCATCAGCACATGCCTTGCACAAGAGATTCCACTTGTGCTGAATAATGTGTATTAAGAAAGTATTTGGTTGATGTCCACGTGGCTTCAGGACCTTGGGCAGGTTGCCCTTGGAGCCCCACCACCACCACCCCTTGGAACCTCCTTCTGCAGCTGCCAGCCTTAGCCTCCATCTCCTGGGGCTTCCACAACAGTGTAACAAGCCAGGAAACTGAGCAACCACTTGTCTCATTGCCCACTACAGTGAGTGGATCCTGATTCTGGGACCCACCAATACTAGTGATTCCAGCCGTCGTTCTCCAAGATCTCAGCTGCCCCCCCCCCCGATCAAGTAAAACAGTAGAAATACTTAACTAACTGACCAATCACGTCAGTTCTTCTAACAAAGTCCAACAAAAATCTTGGCTTTGCCCATGTCTGCAAATCATTAAAAAATGACCCATATGGGATGCTGTTCAGGCTATCATGAGAAAAGCAACCAGACCTGGCTGCTTTTGTTCCTGTCTACTTTTAATTAAGCTAAGGGCTACACTAGATCTGACATAAAATGCATGTCAGCATTTAATACGCCTGATTTTGGAGGCGGCATTAGTATAGAGAACACAGGATACAGAGGGGGCTTTATATCTCCCCCCACACACAAATATGTTGTGCTCCTCAATAAAATCCGCCATTCCAAGCTGCTAGTAACCTTAGGAGGAAAACTGTATTACAGTGACACTTCTTACACCTAGTTTCTCAATATGCTATCCGGTTACAGACTGAGTGGTGTCCAGCACAAGATTCTTCTAGCCATGGAACCATTCCATGGTTGTTTTTGTTTAGGTCAATGATTTCAAACTGGCTTGTGTATTCCATAGTATATTATGGATAGGGATGGATAAGGACTGTCAATTTTGGTTTCCCTCAGTTTCTCATTTTTCCAGTCTTCCAGTCCAATCCAAATTCAGTTCTCTACATTTCTGAATCAGGTTGTAATTTTGAAGGAGGAGGAGGAGGAGGAGGAGGAGGAGGAGGAGGAGGAGGAGTTTTAATAGCAATTTCTCCTGAATTTCTTTATACAATTCTATGAAATATTCACATTTTTGCAAACTGTTTCCCCCGACGCAATGTACTTTTATGTTATTTTTACTGATCTATGCATTTTAATACACATTCCCCCAACAGACCCCTTTTTGTATGCCAATTTGATTAGAAAAATGGCATTGCAAAATTCAGTAAAGCGCAATTTTCAAAGGGTGGTTGCATTTTGGTTTGTGTAGCGTTTCAGGAGATGCAAATTAGGTATATTCACATCCTTAGCTATGGGTCAACTCAATGCACAAGTGAACTGCAACTGAGTGCCACTGCAGGAGCAACTGGTATAGTGGGTGCCTATCTGCACCCAGAACTTTACTGCTGCTACTTCTCCAACACCATGGGTGGTATCCAACTATGTTTTGCTCAGTATTGACCTACTGGACCTTACTTTAGCCAAGTTCATTAATTTCAGTTGGTGTACTTTTCAGTAAAACTTAATTGAATACCACCCGGTGAAATAATCGCAACAGAACAAACGTTGATGCAGCTATGGAGACATTATGAAAAGCTGATGTGAGACCGGGGGGGGGGGCAGAGAGAGAAGCATGCAGACTGACAGACAGGCAGACAGACAGACAGACAGACAGACTCTGGTCATCATAACACAGTCTGCCTCTTGTACCTCTTCACTTAGGAAGCCTGTAATCAAAATGTGATTTCGGTATCCCGCTCCTGGTTCTTCGCATCAGTTGGTGCTTTGCTAAAGTCCAGAGTATAGGGGAAAGGGTTTGTAATTGTAAACAGCAACTCTGGCAAACATCCACTAGATGTCAGTCATGCAGTTTAGCATCAATTTACATCTGTAATAAAAGTGGACACACAGCACTTTTATATCTGAAAACACAATAAACAAAAATCCCTTGTAATGCACCCTTAATTCTAGATGCACACAGCAGGGCCACCTAGCAATGCGTTCATCATTCCCTCAGCACAAATTTTTCTCCCTGCCTCACGGAAAGTTGGCTGATTTTTATTATTTTTTGGGGGGGGGATCCTCAATCAGCTTTTACCTCCTCCCCTAAAGAGTTACACCTGTCTGCCTTACTATAGATGTAAGCTAACTAGGAAAATGAACCGTTGAAGTACATTTTACTACATCTCCACCAGTTCAGAGTATGAAGGGGAAGGAAAGGTAAGCACACCTGGGGGAGGGTGTGGAAAGATTGCTGCATTTATAGGGGACTGGACTAGATGACCCACACGGTCCTTTCCAACTCTGCAATTCTATGTTTCTAAAAGAGAACAAGGAGACACGGAAAATCATCCCCAGGTCTGGACTCAACGTCACCCAACCCAAGGCCCATCACATGGTTCTGTGACTGTACATGGAATTCACAAGCAATTCTATGACCATTCCATGCACTGCCTTTTTCAACAGCAGCTGCAGATTTGGTGTATTGCCTAATTTTGCCCTTGGTCATATGTAAATGCTATTAAAAGCACTGGACTGGGTCATGTTATCTAATCCTTTGTATGTTCATTCAATGGGACTGCGAACTCAACACTGTTCATGCATGCAAGTTGTTCACAGTGGACACATGGCATTGTTCTTATAAAAAATATCACCCCACATTTGTCCCCCCAAAAAAATTACTCTGGATTTATCATTTCCATGGTTTAAAGTGATATGGCATGGAGGCACAGGGTGAATAACAAGACTTCAGACCAATTTTTCCAATACAGTCTATGGTTTTACTTAAAGTTCTAGTAAATGTTAAATGGTTTTTGATGAGCTGGTTTTAGGGAGAAAGCAGAAAAGTAATGTTACCATTTGAGTACTTCTAATTACCCATGGGAGCAAATAAAATAAATAGTGATAAACTATACCCATACTAGATTCTTTCTCTAACCAATAATCTCATTTACATTGCTAAGTTCAGCTACTGGATTCCTTTACAGCTTTCTGTTTACTCCTTTCTGTTATGATGCCCCAAGCACCCTCACTTCCAGTGTTTCTGTTCTCTTAATAATAATAATAATAATAAATTTTATTTATATCCCGCCCTCCCCAGCCGAAGACGGGCTCAGGGCGGCTAACAACATATTCACCATACAGTACAGTTAAAGCACAATCCCACCAAAACTGAACTGTAGCTTATTCCTCAGAGCGCTACAATTCCAAGGACTCTCAATAACTACAATTCTCAGGATGTGTGTGTGTGTTGTGTATTTCAACTGTATAGTGCATATACAGCTTAGGTTTTCCAGTTTCTCTCTCTTGCAACTCTACAAGTTTCTGATTCCACAACCCATCAATTCTCTTATCTCCACCACTAACTGCCCTATTTTCCAACTTAAGTTATATACAGTGTTTTCATTCCCCCTCCCAACCTTTGAGCCACTTAGAATAGACTCCTGATTATCTTTCTGTGTCACCTTAGTTGACAGGTTCCTTAAAAAAATTGTCTATCCTGAGCAAAACATCTTGCAAAACATTGACATTCCTGTGCAGAACTTCTCCCTGCGTATCTTTAACCATTTCTGTGAACTTCTGACCCTCTTGTACACGAAAGCATTCATTTTACAATGAAAAATACAAAATGACTGTGAGTCCTTTTCCTTTGCAAATATACGTTTCTCCTCAACTGAAACGATGGAGGAATTTTGAGGGGGAACCAAAACAGTTTTAGTTAAAAAAAATAAAATGAAATTGAAATTGAAATTTATCCCACAGAGGGGCTCTCCATAGTTTGTTAGGCTGCCAATAGATTTCACTTACAGCAAAATCAAAGTGAATGTAAAGCTCCCTCCTCAGGCAAAACATTCAAAGAACCTGGAGAAAACCCCAGAGTACCAATAAGTCTAGATAAGTTTATCAGTTTTTGCTCTTTTTTATTTGGCTGTTGTTTTACTGTTTGTATTTTATGTAGTTTTAATGTGATGGTTATCATTATTTTTAATATTATTGTAAACTGTGTTGGGAAAATAATTGAAAAGTGAGGTACAAAATACTTTAGTAAATAAAATCTCCACACACTCTAACTTAAATAAAGGGGAAAGTGACTTTTCTGACTAGCTCCCCATCAGCACTTTAAATTCATGACAGTTGTTGTTGTTTAGTCGTTTAGTCGTGTCTGACACTTCATGACCCCATGGACCAGAGCACGCCAGGCACTCTTGCCTTCCACTGCCTTCCGCAGTTTGGTCAAACTCATGCTGGTAGCTTCGAGAACACTGTCCAACCATCTCGTCCTCTGTCGTCCCCTTCTCCTTGTGCCCTCCATCTTTCCCAGCATCAGGGTCTTTTCCAGGGAGTCTTCTCTTCTCATGAGGTGGCCAAAGTATTGGAGCCTCAACTTCAGGATCTGTCCTTCCATTTCTTCCCCTTCTATTTGCCAGGAGGTGATGGGACTAGTGGCCATGATCTTAGTTTTTTTGATGTTGAGCTTCAGACCATATTTTGCGCTCTCCTGTTTCACCCTCAGGACGCGGGTGGCGCTGTGGGTTAAACCACAGAGCCTAGGACTTGCCAATCAGAAGGTCGGCGGTTCAAATCCCCGCGATGGGGTGAGCTCCTGTTGTTCGGTCCCTGCTCCTGCCAACCTAGCAGTTCAAAAGCACGTCAAAGTGCAAGTAGATAAATAGGTACCACCCTGGCGGGAAGGTAAACGACGTTTCCGTGTGCTGCTCCGGTTCGCCAGAAGCAGCTTAGTCATGCTGGCCACATGACCCAGAAGCTATACGCTGGCTCCCTCAGCCAATAAAGCGAGATGAGCGCTGCAACTCCAGAGTCGGTCATGACTGGACCTAATGGACAGGGGTCCCTTTACCTTTCCTTACTTTCACCCTCATTAAAAGGTTCTTTAATTCCTCCTCACTTTCTGCCATCAAAGTTGTGTCATCTGCATATCTGAGGTTGTTGATATTTCTTCCGGCAATCTTAATTCCATCTTGGGATTCATCCAGTCCAGCCTTTTGCATGATGAATTCAGGTTCCTATGCAATAATTTTCTTTACAGCATTGGACTTTCCTTTCACTTCCAGGCACATCCGCAACTGAGCGACCTTTCGGCTTTGGCCCAGCCGCTTCATCAGCTCTGAATATTTTTGTTGTGAAAAGTTTGCTGTTCAATTACGTGAGCAAAAAAATATATATTGTTGAATTTACCTGGCCCTTTTGTGCAGTCTTATATACAGAAAATAAAGCACCTCCATTAAGTGTTTGAATATTCATTCTGCCTGAAGTAAATTGCAAGTCTTTAAATCTGTCCTTCTCTAGTGACTACTCATTATATCTCAATTATAGGAACACAATTTAAAGAGCACAATTTGAAAAATAAGATGCTAAGGAAGTTTTTTTTAAGGTTCTTCATTTATACTAGAGAAACACAATAGTTCTGTTTAACGCAATTACAACTGCGTGGTTACTTCCAACCTAGCTATATGATTAAATGGAATAACAGCAAACACCTTTTTATGTCTGAAAGCAATGCTCTTCCTGTTTATTCCTAAAGGGGTACCATACAGGCAGAAAACACAAGTGCCCTGAACTGGAACCTTGTATGTGCTTCACTATGTGCATAGGGTCTTCAGCGCATGCTGGCAGCTCAGTTAATTTTAAGGGAGAAAGTGAACGGATCTATGAGCACAATGTGCTATATAGGTGAATCTCCTTCAGAAATGAACAGGTAAATTTGTTTTGAGTGGAGGAGCTCCAGCACCTGATAAAGATTGCTAGGTCACATTGCCACCAACGCAAATGACAACGCTCCTCAGATTTTAATCAAGTGGAATTGCATCCTCAGGTAGCCGGTCCATGATTAGACTTACACACCTCCTAATCTCAAATATTTTTGCTTCAGTTGGTGCCCCAAAGTGTGCTTTTGCTTCTGCAGTAGACAGCTTTACTTCAAATACCACAAATTTATTGTTCATTATATTGAAATGTGTTATATTAGAGCAGGCATTCCCAAACACGGCCCTCCAGATGTTTTGGGACTACAATTCCCATCATCATTGAACACTGGTCCTGTTAGCTAGGGATGATGGGAGTTGTAGTCCCAAAACAGTTGGAGGGCTAAGTTTGGGGATGCCTGTATTAGAGTTAAGAGAGGCATGATAAGCTAAGTAACAGTGGTTCCCGATCTTTTTTTGGTCATCTCTAAAATCCTGGTGCCCCCCCCTCCTGTGACATATAATTCTTATTATTCAAAAAGTGAACTCATATTCACTTCCTATTCAAAAAGTTGGTGACATATCCCCCCCCCCAATACACACACACACACTTAGAACCAAAAGAATATAGGATTGTGGATCCAGAGATATGCCAGCAAATGGAATTCTGGTGCTGACACTGTTCTGCAAGAGCTAGTGGAAGATTTTTTCACAACGCTAAGATTGTAAGTGGCCTGGAGGCTATCCTGCATTGGGCGACTAATAAGTCAAATTAATAATAATAATGGTGACAATAATTGTCACCTGCATCTTGAATCATTGCACAAGCTATTGCAGGAGGGGCGTTGCTAAATACCTTCCACTTAAAAGAAGCAGCCCACTGGGTTTCAGTTCTTTGCAAGACTTGCACTAAGTCTGAAAAAGCCCTCCTGCATGCAGAAGAAGTCTCATGGACAGGCACTTCTGGATCCAACCCATTAGTTTTATTTTCTTGAAGATTATTTCCCCCTCTTTATTGCAAACAAAAAAAACCCACAATAATATATTATCCAGGTTGCATAATGGCTTTCGCCTTGATTTAGATGTAACGCAAATTGCTAGCTTCAGAAATCTGATGAAGGTTCTGCTGTTGGTTGGTTGGTTTTTTCCTTTTCCTTCTTCCTTTTCCGAACCCTTGAATATCAGACCATAATTGGCAAGGCGGGAGCTGTTGAGTGCTGGTCCCTCTAGAATGCCTGGCACTGAGCTCTTTTGTAAATCTGACCTCACTCCTCTAAATTGTTATCCTGAGAAAGCTTTGCATCGCTTCGGAGTAATCATTAAGTTACAACAATTCCTAGCAGCGAAGTATGAGGCAACCTGATCCTCCGTACCATCTGTAGGAAACACTGTAACAAAGCAGACAGTTGTCACCAAAGGCAGATTTCCTGGCTTGTGCAAGACCTTTGCAGGCTTCAGTGCATTTCCCCCTTTTTCCTTTTTGTTGGAACACTCCAGTAAGGACCTTACTGTCGTTCTTGTTTGCACTGCTTCTGCTGGTGCTGCTGCCTGCCAGTCACTTATTTATATTATTTTTTTAAGACTGGTGAGGAAAGGACGGGGGGGGGGGAATATCCCTGCAGGACCAATCTGCTGCTGCCTTCCAACAAGCTGTGATCACCTTCTTTGTCCTGTCCTGGGGTTAGCCGTAGCGTGGAGGGGGAGTGTGTGGTGGCGACTTGCAGCAGTAATGTCCCTGCTGCTACCCACCAGCCTCGTTCGCTCTGTGCTTGGGCTTACTTTTGGCAGGGCCAGGCGGCAAGTTGGAGAAGGGAGGAAAGAGCAGCAGAGCTGTTGCTGTCAGCCAGGTGAGGCTGGTGGCAGATGCTTCCTTTGCCCCAGGGAGGAGATTTCTCTGAAAGCAGGAGTTTGCTCCAGGAATAGGTGTGGGTGTGCAGGTGTGCAGGGCCTGCTTTAAAGGTAAAGGGACCCCTGACCATTAGGTCCAGTCATGGCTGACTCTGGGGTTGCGGCGCTCATCTCGCTTTCTTGGCCGAGGGAGCCGGCATACAGCTTCCAGGTCATGTGGCCAGCATGACTAAGCCACTTCTGGCGAACCAGAGCAGCACACGGAAACGCAGTTTACCTTCCCGCTGGAGCGGTACCTATTAATCTACTTGCACTTTGACGTGCTTTCGAACTGCTAGGTTGGCAGGAGCAGGGACCGAGCAAAGGGAGCTCACCCCGTGGCGGGGATTCGAACCACCAACCTTCTGATCGGCAAGTCCTAGGCTCTGTGGTTTAACCCACAGCGCCACCCGCCTCCCCAGGGCCTGTTTTAGGAGTGGGCAAAATGGGTGGTTGCCTGGGGCACTGATCTGAGCCAGTGGCTATGTTTTTGGATGTACAGTGAGCTAGGGGTGAGCAGGGGTGTTACGTTGAATAAAATATTGGTAAGCCCCATCCTGCTTAATCGATCATATGATGCAGCACGTGAACACCATTTGAATGACAGAGCCTATCAACTTTGAGGAGGCAGATCTCTCAAATATGTTATTGGGGTGGGGGCAAAGGGACCTCGGCCCCTAGGAGTTGGCTCCTATGAAAGCAAATGTCTCAGTCCCCCCCCCCCCCCGGTTCTACCTGTTGTTTGGATGCAAACCACAAGAATGATTTCTCTTTGGTCAGTCCGCTGGATGCAGCTGCATCTGTTCAAGGCAACTCTGCTATTTGTTGGTACTCTTCGATTAGGCAAGCCTTTTCAGCTTCTCACCATCATCCATTTCACTTTCAGCAAACATTTTTGAGAAATGATATTTGTTCACATTCAGAGGAAAAGCCGTATCCTTTGCTCTTTGCTTAGAGCTAAGCGAAATTAAGCACACAGCATCAGAGCATGTGCAGAGTTCCAGCTGAACCGAGCTTCTGGGTGACAATAAACTGACTGTTAAAAAAAGTAATTTCTAACTTTGGCAAGACCATCCAGCAAAGTACGTCGTAATGCACTTCCTGTTCGTTGGCGACTGCATATGGCACTCCAATATATGCGTAGGGGGCTTATGCAAAGGAAAAACCTACTTTGCATGATCCTGCGCTGAAACGCTTTTGTTTCTCAAAGTCTTGGTTGCATCACTGCCTGGTTTTCAAGTCCTCACCAAGTAAGAGCTTTAAAAATGTAAACAATGAAAGGTGATCATGTTGGGATTTTAACAGGTGCCTGCTGGCTCTACAAAAATGTTCTGGGCTACCTACAGGCTGTATGATAGCTATCCATGCCCCAGGGCACAAAATGGATTTTCTATCATTGAGACGTTTGCTTGAATGCAGATTCTTTCTTCTGAGTGCGGCTGGATATTGGAGCATAGAAGAGGCACATGTGTTGAATGGTTCATAATACTGAGCATTGCCGAGACTAAAACATTTAAATCATCTTCCTTTTATTTAATCTTCACAGTATGGAAGGGCTGCTGTGATTCGCCTCAAAATCACACACAAGTATGCAGACATTGGCTCTTTCAAATCTAATGAAAGAAACAGCTTCCTATCCATCACATTTTATCCCCTGCCCCTATGCTCTGGCATCACATTATGCATTAATTTCTGTCAATGCATTCCTAGGAGGACTGACCCCTGCTCTGCCCTACGCCCCGTGAGGTTCATTACTATGGCCCACCTAGCAAAGGGGAGTAATTCACAAGAGCAATCTCACGGATGAAAATTAAAGATGAAAACATAACTAAACCCAGGACATTCTGTGTCTGACGATGGCCAGCAGTAAATCACAGCTCTGCATTTTCTGGACCAGTCACTGTCTTGTTAGCTGAACCCAGGAATAGCCAATGAGGTGACCTTAAGCTGTGGCGGACGTCAACTTTCACCAGCATGGTCAATGTCAGGAATTCACAGCATCTGGAAGGCACAATGTAGGCCTAACCAACAGCTGGAGAACACTACTCCTGCCTAAGCCTACCTCATAGAACTGTTGTGGTGATAAAATTAGGACAGAGAGATAAATATCTACAGCACCTTGAGCTTCTTTGAGGACACCGTCCCCAAGATACGAGAGATGCCACTCCCAGCCAAGCCTGCCTAAAGAACTTAAACAAGACTGTTAAAGGTTTTTGATTTATTTATCTTTCCATTTTGTTCACCAAGACTCATATCCATTGTTTTTTCATAAAGAAAACTCTTTGGGTAGGGAATCATAGCATCAAAAGTAGCACTACCTTTTGCACTAGACGCCTAATTAAATAAAATAGCTTTTGAACAACTACAGTCGTGAAACATGAAAAGAAAAGGAATAACGTTCTTTTGGAACTATGACTGGTGTTTGTTCCTTCGTTCATTCGTTTGTTTGCTTGCTTGCTTGCTTTTACAAGTGTGTCGTTTGCAAAATCTGCTAACCATGGAAGAATTTAACTCAAAATACAAATAGCTTCCTTAATTGGGACCTTTAAAATCTTAAACAGCAGATTTTGAGCCTACCACTATTTTTGACACTACCCCTTTGGCATGTGGCTAGGAGCAGCTGTTCAAGAAACATGTGTCCAGAGTCCCCTTGTTGTTGTTGTTGTTATTGTTGTTTAGTCGTTTAGTCGTGTCTGACTCTTCGTGACCCCATGGACCAGAGCACGCCAGGCACTCCTGTCTTCCACTGCCTCCCGCAGTTTGGTCAGACTCATGCTGGTAGCTCCGAGAACACTATCCCCTTAGGTGTGCAGAATTAGTACCATGGTTCGATGGATTGCGGCCTGGCTTTTCAAGCAGAAAATAGCCCCCTTCCAGGTTCTTCCTTTTTAAAAAAGTTGGCCATTTTGATGCTTGGCTTACAGTTCAACATCTGTCAAGTTATCCTTCCCTCTCTGCCTTGTTCTTTTCTATCAGACAGCCAGCTATCACCAGACTCACCTCAGTGGCTCAGCACGCTCACGGTCCTATTACACTGAGAGGCAGCACATCAGAATCTCCACAGTGCCAAACTCTCTGTTTTACAAGCTATTGATCGCAAGTCATTGTTTCAGCAGTGCAATGCCATCAGACTTTCCAATGAAAGAGTGGGTGCACTATCAAGCAGGCTCCTTTCCATGTGAACTGACTTCTCTTATGAAGTCCGCTTGGATGGGGACAGGTGATCATTTTGCCCAGGTCACAGAATGCAGTTTGAAAGACAGACTGTTGCTGTTTGCAGTTTATATACTCCCCAGTGCTTCCAGCGCTGATATAATCAGCTTTCGCCAAGTTTTGTGTCATTCCAAAAGCCCGCAAAGCTTCTTTTATCAGAGGTGACAGTGTGACAAAAGAAATCTGTATGGGAAGCAAAGTCTCTTGGAAACCACTTCAAATCCTCTTCAAAAAACACTTTCAGTCTGTAATATTTAACCCATTTTGAATAACAGCAGTGCACACAGTCTCCTTCATCTATTTGACAGTTACCTGGGGTTTTTCCCCACCTGGAGTTCTTTATGCAGAATGTATTATTAATTTTTCTTAAATGTGCAGTGATATATCTACTTGTAACTGTTCAAAACATCAGGTGGGGAAAGTGTGTCAGTATCACATCAAAGCCAGACAGTGTGTGAATTTGGGAGAGAACTTTGGTTCACATTTTAATATGAAACTCCCCAATTTCTCCCTCCCGTGACAATTATGTGACGCAAAACACAGCACTCCTTTGAAATTTGTACTTTCAAAACTTTATGAAGTTGTCCTGCAACCAAATAATATGTACAAAAATGTGTATATTAGAGGGAAGCATGCACAAAAATGTGTGTGTTAGTGAAAATAACGTGCTAAAATGCATTTTAAAGGGAAAGTGCTTGCAAAAATGTATATATTAGAGAAAATTGAATATAAAACTGCATTTATCAGGAGAAATCGACACTAAAGTGCTGAGAATTTCTAATGAGGTCTTTTTTTAAAAAAATGCAAACTAATTCAGAAATGTGGAGAACAGGCTTGAAGAAAAGAAAGATGAGAAACTGAGAGAAACTAAAATTGATATATTCACTGTTCCCCAATACACTACTAAATACATCTACTAAATACATCTACTAAAAATAGACTCATTGAAAGTAATGGATGTCTCTAGCTTATGTTGATCAATTTCAGTGGGTCTACTCTCAGAAGAACTTAGCCAAATGTAAATTCACACATGTCTGAAAGTTCTTTAAATTATTTGCTTGAAAACCCCTCAAATAGATGCAGAAATCAGCATGGACCACACACCAGTGAAGGCAGGACTTATGCCACAATCTGTTCCCTGCGCATGTTGCTCTTTGACAGCTATATCACCCAGGCTTAAATATCCATTAGATGCAGCAAAAGAAGGCCATAACTTGTGTTATACTAGACCAAACACAATTGGTCTAGCCATTAGAGCTCACTATTTTTCCTGGTGATTGGATTTATTTCCCTCTGTCTTTTGTAATACAGATATTAATTTGTTGATAATGTGTCAAAACATTCTTACATTTTAAGCATGTGGACCCTGCAGTTCTGTGGTCCCTGGGAGAGAATCCCAGTGACCATAAAAAAGCACTGGATCTCCCTCTCTAAGAGCAGGATAAGAGAAATCTTCCCTGGAGACTGAAATCTGCCAGTTTCAGTCTTACACAGGGGTGCCAATTTGAATAAAATACTGGGGGGGGATGGGACAGGTAAGTCTCACCCCGCATAACTGATCACATGATGCAGTGCATCAACATTTGAATGGCAATACCCATCAACTCAGGGAGGGGGGCAGCCCCACCAAATATTTTATTGTGGGGGTTGAAGCCCACACAGCCCCTAGGAGTTGGCTCCTATGGTCTTACAGTTAGGCAGGCCTTGCATCTCTTTGTCATACTATGTACAATTAGCATATTTTCTCCTTCTTAACCAATAGGATGGTTTTAAAATACTCCCACATGGGGTTTCTCTTACACCCAGCACCCATGTCAATTTATGATGTTAATTGGGCAATCCTATGCATGACATAAAAAGCAGAGACATCACCTTGCCAACAAAGGTCCGTATAGTTAAAGCTATGGTTTTCCCAGTAGTGATGTATGGAAGTGAGAGCTGGACCATAAAGAAGGCTGATCGCCAAAGAATTGATGCTTTTGAATTATGGTGCTGGAGGAGACTCTTGAGAGTCCCATGGACTGCAAGAAGATCAAACCTCTCCATTCTTAAGGAAATCAGCCCTGAGTGCTCACTGGAAGGACAGATCCTGAAGCTGAGACTCCAATACTTTGGCCACCTCATGAGAAGAGAAGACTCCCTGGAAAAGACCCTGATGTTGGGGGGAGAGAAGGAGAAGGGGATAACAGAGGACGAGATGGCTGAACAGTGTTCTCGAAGCTACCAGCATGAGTTTGACCAAACTGCAGGAGGCAGTGGAAGACAGGAGTGCCTGGCGTGCTCTGGTCACGAGAGTCGGACACAACTAAACGACTAAACAAGATGCATGACAACTCAGAAGTCCCATTGGGCTTCCTTCCAAGTATATTTTATGAAATAATTAAAAAAGTTCACTGCACTTTTAATTTTTTGTAAGTTTTAAATTAAAAATGTGTCCTTAATGTTGTACACCGTCCTAGGGTCTTCTGATATAGGATTGTATATTAATCGAATAAATAATAATAATATTTTTATTGTTTGATCTTTTTTGTAAACTGCTTTGAGGTTGTTCTGCAATCAGGCAGTATATAAATTTTATGAAATAAATAAATAATAATAAAAGTACAGTGATATAGGACTGCAGCCTAAAAATGCAACGATAGGACCTATGTGCTAGACAATTATGGGTTAGTTTTTTTTCCTTCATCTTCATAGAAAAATCTCATTTAGCTTAGTGTATATGGCATGGACATTAATTTGAATTAACTGTAAGTCTAGCACACTTATTTGTAAGTATTATTGGAAAGAAATGTACAGTCATACTTCATGTTGTGTCCGCTTCAGGTTACGTGTTTTCGTGTTACATCCCGCAGCAACCCAGAAGTACCGGAATGGGTTACTTCCAGGTTTCGCCGCTCACACATGCGCAGAAGTGCTAAATCGCTCCATGAGCATGCACAGACACAGCGCTTTGGCTTGCGTCAGTTCCGTGTTACGAACGGGCCTCCGGAGTGGATCCCATCCATGACACAAGGTTCCACTGTAATATTTACAGTTTTAAAAAATCTGATTTCAATTGTAACTTTTAAAAAATCATTGATTTTTATCCGCCCTGATCAGAATCCTGAGCCAAAGGTCCTTGTGTGCTGATATATAGTGTGCATGCAGCTGCCAAAAAGCGAATCAACATAGTAAGTTTTGACATCACCAGCCATCTGTGTGAGACAGAGTGGTTAGGGCAGCTGGATTCAGTAACACAGATGATCATTGTTAACATGTCTTTCCAAGAGTGGATGCTTTCTATTCTTACCACCAGCTCTCCGGGGATCAATGTAAAGTGTGGAAGAGAAGTAACAATTGTGGGGAGAGCAGACAGGGAATGCTGCACACCCAGACCTGGTCAAGTCAATACTTTAAGAAGCAAACACAGAAATTTTGGAATGTAAAGTCTAGAATATTAACGAATATCAAATGTTTGTGAATATTCAATTCAGCTCCAAAAACAGATCTTAGGGGATGAGGGACTTTTTCTTTCATGCTTATTGTTTGACATTTCCTGAAGAAGAAGAAGAAGAAAATACAATTAAAATTGCTAGGTGGTTCTGCTATTGACTTTCTATAAGACATGCATTATGCATAGAAGTAGGAATGAAACTTGCACATTGTTTCGCAGTGAACAGAGATTGCCCAATTAATACGCTATGAGATTTAGGGCTCCATTTCAATAGTGCTCTTGAATGGTAGAAATATTTACTGATTTCCTCCCCCCCCCCATTGTATTTTTTATTTTATTTTTTCCCAATCCCATTTGCTATGTTTGCTTCTACTATCAGGTACTACGTGGGGCCATTTTTACTTCTTTTTTTCCTTTATTAGTCATATGAACAATCCAACTGAGAATCACATAGTGAAAGGGATAATGTAATGAAATGGCTTAGCCAATCAGATTTGGCTGCATGAGACCTTCACAGGGGGTAAATAAAGATAGCTGAAAGTATTGGCACCTGTGATGATATTTTCAACTTTATCATCCTCTGAAATAAACCTGAGGAATCAATGGGCTTTTCAATTCTTTAGCCAACAGAACATTTTTTATTTGAATCACACAAACCCTTTGAGTAGTCAATAGCGATACATCAAGCTTGTGACTAAAGAGCTCTGGCTTTTTTTTCCCTAACACTCCACTCCCCCCCCCCAAAAAAAGAAAATTTAAAGTAAATAAATGTATATGTCTGGGGAGATGCTGATATTTGAATAGGACAATATTAGCACACATTAATTGTGAGAGGTTTGTTGCTGCGTTTGTGAAATGAAGTAGTAAAAGAAGATCACAGCTGCTTATTAGTAATGGCCACCCACAGTGTGGAGAACCTTGGATGATCAAAGAGCAGATATATTTAACAGGGTAATGTTGACATACTCTTCAGCTACTTTGCATAATAAGATCCAAAACGAGTGGTGCAGAGATGAGTGCTTTTAACCATTCAAAACTCTATTAGGTTAAAGGTTCTTCCTTCTTTGCTTCAAAAGTTAATGAATTTAGACACTGTTGTCTTCGTATTTTATCTTTATTTCCCTCCGGGGCATCCTTGATGTGGTGTGAATAATGCTTTACAATGTGCATATTGTGTTTTGCCCCTTGAGTGGCTGAATTTCTGAAGCCAAAGATACTGTTTTTTTCCTATTTCCATTCATACTTCCATTCATTAACTGACATTGCTTCAAATGCGTAACTGTTTTCTGGACAGTTAAGATTATTTCATTATAGCAGGCCCCGGTTACCAAGGTTTCTCAGGCACAGGTCTATTCTACGTGTCTGCAAACTACATCTCTATGCCCAATGAATAAGCTCCTCTGGAATATGAACATTTGAGGTAGCTCAAATGCTAAGGGAAACTTTTCCCACTTTTGCCCTGTCTCTATTCCAGAAAATAACACCATTTACTGAAATGGAGGGATAACAAGCAAAACCAACATGTCCAACTTATCCATTTCAATAGAGGATTTTGGCATAAAATGGTGAATACAGTGGTACCTCTGGTTACGTACTTAATTCGTTCGGGAGGTCTGTTCTTAGCCTGAAATTGTTCTTAACCTGAAGACCACTTTAGCTAATGGGGCCTTCCACTGCTGCTGCGCCGCCGCCGTGCGATTTCTGTTCTCATCCTGAAGCAATGTTCTTAACCCGAGGTACTATTTCTGGGTTAGTGGAGTCTGTAACCTGAAGCGTATGTAACCTGAGGTACCACTGTATGTTTGGCCCTGGCTCACTAGGACTGACCTGTTTAATGTTATTTCCCCCTATTAGAATGATATTAGATATGTGGTTCTAAAATGTCATAGGGCATACTTGTTAATTAAATGTTTTTTACCTTGTTTTTCCCCGTCAAATGTAAGTAACATCCAGCCACACCATTTGCAAAACACTGTTTCTTTCCCTGCTACTGATTGCTGGTTTCTCTGCTCCGCCCCCTGGTGTCACATTTTAATTCTTCCTCCCTCCGTGCTCTGCGTTATCTGTGCATGTCAGCCCTTCAAATTTAATTTATGAGCAGTGTTTCACCAATATAGCAGCATAAAATGATTACCAATTAAGCGATAAAAAGGCAAGGTAACATAAAAAGTAGGACATCGTGCGGCCGTCTATGTTATTAAAACCATTCCTTAATGTTAAAAACCATGTGTGTAGATCCACCCTAGGTCTCTCTAAACCAGAGCTTTCCAAACTTTTCATGCTAGCGAGACACATTTTAGATATGCATCATTTTGCGACACAGTAATTTGGTTTTACTAGCAAACTGGAGGTTAAAAATAACCCCTTCCCAGGAAGACTGGGGGGAGCATTCGTGCGACACACCTACACACTGCAGCCTACACACTAACATGTTGCGACACACAGTTTGGAAAGCTCTGCTTTTGACAATGATGGAAGCTGTAGCCCAGCAACACTGGGAGGGTCACGGAGTCCTCGTCCCTTTACTGGGCATTACGTGAGGGAGGCATAGCTCATCATCAGCCCCATAGCCCCCCTTTGTGGAAACCTTTCCAGCCTAGGGGCCACACTCCCTTCTGAAGGCCACATGGCAATGGTGGGTGGAACCAGAAGGAAAAGTTGATGGAACAAGGAATGTAGATCTCACCTTTGAACAGTAGGTCATGTTCTTCATACACTCCACACGCCTTTCTCTGTTCTCCTCCAGACAAGCAAAAGGCATTTTCAGAGTTCAAAGACACGTTTCAACCAGCCAAAAAAACTTGGGCTGTGAAGACGTGGCCTGGGCAGAGTCCTGAGCATCCTGGAGGGTAGTATTCGGCCCTGAGGACTGATGTTGCCCACTTCTGTGTTAGGCCTTTAAATCAGAATGGGAAGAGACTCTGCGGTTTCTGGAGTCTAAGGTATAGATCTATAGCTTTGGCACGTGCTGCTCTGCAATTTGTTCAAGTTGCACTTTGAAGAGTCTTCTCTCCTCTTTCCCCCCTTCTCCCTCTTTCTCTCTCTCTCTCTCCCAAAGCTGTAAAGTATTCATAAAAGCTAACAACTATCCGAGAAAATTAGCATTGATGGATGTTTTCTTGCTCTCCATCAGGAAATGATGTACTTGAAACTCATTACAGATCTTCACAGAATCTCTGCCGAATGTGCCTTGGGCTTTGTGTGGATCTGCACGCGCCTCATTTGCTGCATAATTCATATCTCTTGTGTCACGTTTAATGTGTAACATGTATTCCTTGTTAATTAGAAAAATATAAACTGCCCCCTCCTTACCTTAGAACAGAACCAGAGAACTACTGGAGAAATCAAGAAAACATAGATTCTCTCTCCCCCCTCTGCTGCCTCACTTACATTTTGAATTGAATTCTGACACCTACTCTAAACCTAAATCATTTAAACAACTGCAGGAGAGGAGAGGGTGGGTGGGACTTTCATCATGCCAAGTCCTTAGTCCTCCACTCCTTACTATTTGCTTCCAGGATCGGTACAAAACATTTTGCCGCCTGAGGCAGAGAAGCAAATGTCCCCCTTCCCACACATAGAAAGCTGCCTGATACAGAGCCAGCCCACTGGTCCATCGAGCTCACTGTTGCCACTGGCAGAAGCTCTCTGAGATTTCAGGTGGGCACATTAACAGCCCTACCTGTCCAGAGATGCCAGGGATTGAAACTGGACTACCCTTAGGGTAGTGATACCCTTAGGGTAGTCATCTGAAGGCAGCCCTCTTTAGGGAAGTTGTTAATGTTTGATGCTGTACTGTTTTTAATATTCAGTTGGAAGCCGCCCAGAGTGGCTGGCGAAACCCAGCCAGATGGGCGGGGTATAAATAATAAATTATTATTATTATTATTATTATTATTATTAAACCAGGCAGAGGGCCTTCTTGGTAGTGGCGCCCTGTTAGGATTTCATGCTCCCCGGTGCTGATTTTATGGTTGGTATATTTCACACGCCTGTCTGGATGGAGCCTGAGAAAGGAAGACTGTCTTATCTCTCTTCCGGTGTGAGTCTGTGAAACTGTACTTTCACTTTTACACTCTCTCTCAGAGCTGGATGAGAGAAAGCATCATGATTCTGTGTCTGTGTAATATAGTGTATATAAATAGTAGTTTAGAACTATGATGCCTCTTTCTTTTGCTGTGTTAAGAGAGAAGGCTAGTGTGCGTAAATCAAGTTGGTTTATGTCGCTTGAGCGCCTTGGAAAAGAAGGGGATGCCTTTCCCAGAGCTATGCTCACCGGACGATGCTCAGAGATCCTGGAGCATTATCCCAACACGCACGGCCTGTGGAACGCCCTCCCATCAGATGTCAAAGAAATAAACAACTACCTGGCATTTAGAAGACATCTGAAGGCAGTCCTGTTTAGGGAAGTTTTTAATGACTGATGTTTTAATGTATTTTTAATCTTCATTGGAAGCCGCCCAGAGTGGCTGGGGAAACCCAGCCAGATGGGCGGGGTATAAATAATAAATTATTATTATTATTATTATTATTATTATTATTATTAGTGGGATATCAAATCCAAACTCTTCTTCTGAATGCAAAGCAGATGCTTTATTACTGAGCCACTGCCCGGGCCCTGTACCCAAGGCATAGCTGTCAAGTGTCCCTTATTTGGCGGGACAGTCCCTTATCCCAGCGCCATGTCCTGCTGCTGTCCCTTATTGATGATGTTCCTTAAATTTCCCGGGCTTCAAAGGAAGCAGCTCCTATCCCTCCCTCCCTGCCGGCCAGGGAGGAGGGAGACTCCATCTGTGTTGCTTGGCTGCGTTGCTCACCCAATAAGGACTCTAAGAATGACTGGGGGGGTGGAGTTTGCATGCCTTGTGCTGATCAAATCGGCCGCGTTGCCTGGGGACTCGCCTTTGCTCAGCACTTCCCAGCGGAGAGGTGACGGTGGTTTTCCTTGCTGCATCCCTATTGTCGGGTTGCTGCGCTATGGGAACCACACCTGAGGCTTCGTTTGGCTGCTGGTTGACTAAAATCCCTTATTTTGGCTGCTGATCCCTTATTTTCGAGGCTGCTGGTCCCTTATTTTCAAATCTGTAAGTTGACAGCTATGACCCAAGGCCACCTAAGTTACTTTGGCCGCTGAGGTGAAAAGCCCACAAGTGCCCCACTCCCTCCCTGACAGCAAATGTAGAGTAATCATCAATTTTAAAATTAGTAATCTTCTGCCCTTTCGTGAAAGCCCCAAATGCCTGGTGCGGCCCACTCCTTCTATCGGTAGGTTGGCCCTAGAAATTTATAATGTTCTTAGAAATGGGCTCAACACAGATTTCTGTTTCCCTTCTCGGTGTTGCTGCCACTAACCAATGGGTGCTGTAAATTTCTTGGGGCTGAGAACTACACTCCTTTCCTTTCATTCTTCTTGTTTGCGCTGCATTGTATTAGCTCCTGTTAATGGTACCATGGGGAAACCCAGCCAGATGGGTGGCGTATAAATATCATCATCATCATCAGATGTGGGGAACCTTTGGCCCTCCAGATATTGCTAAACTGTACTGACTTGCCACACCCACCCACCCAAAGTCTGAACTGGTATAGTCCAGAATTCTGAGCCCACCATCTGATTCTGTATAATGTGTAGATATATTCATGACCGTTTTGAAACAGCTTGGACAGTACCAGTGGCTAAAAGATGAAAGTATGTAAAGCACAAATATGAACAGAGGAAAGAACACAGCTTGTGGGTTGACACCATAAACCATTTTAGGACAATGCGGATGAACAAAGGTTTGACAAAAATCAACTGTGAAATATTATTTCATTTATGAACTGTAGTGGATTTTTAATTTTTTGCATAGTTCATTTATAATAAAGGTTTTTCCCATCACCTTAGCATTTCACCTCAGGGCAAAATCATAGATTTTCCCCCAAGTATTGATTCTTCGTTATATTCTAAATGAGATATAGGGATTAATTTTTCTTCCTTGCGTCTAGCTCTGGGTGTTGGAAATATGTGTCTTGGCCTACCTCTGTCCATTATTGTGAACTGAAACCAACGTCACACACCATCTCTCCTGATGGGGATTTCACTGTTGAAAGTGTTTGATTTCTTTTGACACAAATCTTACTGTTTTGAATATTGGTTAAAGGTGAAAAGAAGGCAATGGAATTATTAATAAATTGAGGGGGGATATATTCCTTGAGGAAAGAGGATGTGCATTCTTAGCCTAGAGCCCTCAAACAATTCAAGACAACTAATTATTTTGTTTTCTGAGTATTGGGTGGAAAAGAATCTGTTCAATATTTGGGGCTGTACGGCTAAGCACACTTACTAAAAAGTAGTCTCACTGAACTTAGTGGGGCCTGCTTCTATTTAAATATGTCTATTATTAGGCTGTAAGCTTCCTTAAAAAGAGACGCGGGTGGCACTGTGGGTTAAACCACAGAGCCTAGGACTTGGTGATCAGAAGGTCAGTGGTTCAAATCCCCGCAACAGGGTGAGCTCCCATTGCTCGGTCCCAGCTCCTGCCAACCTAGCAGTTCAAAAGCACGTCAAAGTGCAAGTAGATAAATAGGTACCGCTCCAGTGGGAAGGTAAACGGCGTTTCCGTGCGCTGCTCTGGTTCGCCAGAAGCGGCTTAGTCATGCTAGCCACATGACTCAGAAGCTGTACGCCGGCTCCCTCGGCCAATAAAGCGAGATGAGCGCCGCAACCCCAGAGTCGGCCACGACTGGACCTAATGGTCAGGGGTCCCTTTACCTTTTACCTAAGCTTCCTTGGTTATTTTCCCAAAGAGATTGCAAAGGGAGTGATCCAATGTGTTGGCCACTCTTAGAGCATGTTGTCGGATATAGTAGGATACAAATCCATATATGTGGGGGGTGAGTCTTCATGGTAAGGAGCCCTAAGGTTCTGTGGGAAATTTAATCATAGGCTCCTTTTTGAGAGTAATGGTGGACAAGCTTCCCTGAAAGACTTGCCCACAAAAATTGCTCTTCCTGTGCAATGCTCAACTAAAAGGGTTGTACATGCTAAAATGCTTCCCAGAATCCTTTGCAGGGTGGCCACTTACACATAACTGCGGGGGGGGGGCAAAGTAGGACACAAATTGCATAATTGTATATGCTAATTGATACATATAGGTGTATATTTAGAAATACGATGTGCCTTTGCAGGTGTCAACCACCAGCTGATCAGCAATGCCTGCAAACCCTGCTTTTGGCAGACACACACCTGATCTCATTCAATAATAATAATAATAATAATAATTTATTATTTGTACCCCACCCATCTGGCTGGGTCTTCCCAGCCACTCTGGGCAGCTTCCAACAAAGATTAAAAATACATTAAATGCCACACATTAAAAACTTCCCTGAACAGCGCTGCCTTCAGATCTCTTCTAAATGTCAGGTAGTTGTTTATCTCTTTGACATCTGATGGGAGGGTGTCCCACAGGGCGGGCGCCACCACCGAGAAGGCCCTCTGCCTGGTTCCCTGTAGCTTCGCTTCTTGCAGTGAGGGAACCGCCAGAAGGCCCTCGGTGCTGGACCTCAGTGTCCAGGCAGAACAATGGGGGTGGAGACGCTCCTTCAGGTATACTGGGCCGAGGCTGTTTAGGGCTTTAAAGGTCAGCACCAACACTTTGAATTGTGCTCGAAAACGTACTGGAAGCCAATGTAGGTCTTTCAAGAGCGGTGTTATGTGGTGTCGGCGGCTGCCCCCAGTCACCAGTCTAGCTGCTGCATTCTGGATTAGTTGTAGTTTCTGGGTCAGCTTCAAAGGTGAAGCAGAGGGTAGGTGGGTACAACTTGTTGGACCAAATTAGTCCCTCAAACCAGAGATTCCTGGCCAGTGGCAGAGGAAGAGGAGTTCCATTGCATTGCTTTGAATGCTTGAAAAATACATTTTATTTTATTTTAAGTTTTCGGGCACAGATGTTGTATAAAACAGAGGTTCCTAGGCATTTATGGAAGACAGATAAGAAGTAATGTACTAAAACTCTTTCTTTCTTTCCTTATTTCTGTAATCCCACCATATTCAAATTTTGAAAAGTATTATGAAGTTGCAGACCCAAGTGGTTGAGAATCTCAGAAGTGGCGTGGTTCAGACTCCTTGCTATGCTCATTTAGCTTGACTGGCTTTGGCATTCTCTTTGAAAGAGATGGATTTAGGAAGCGATACTGAGGGGGTGTCATCTGTTCTAATAATAAGTTTTTTTCAAAAGTACTGTATATATTCTGTCAGAAGGGCTCCTCCTGCTGGTGGCATGAAGCATTGCATATTTCTAATTATACAGGTACAGTATAGCAATATACAATGAGTATCTCAGCCTGAGATAAGTGCTTATCACAGTCCATATTTCTTTGGAGGCATAACACTATTAGAGTTCCATATTTCCACTAAAGTGGCTTAAGGTAAAAAGTGATGAAAAGCAGCTTACAACTCGACACTGGACACTGATATATTAATATATATTTAATGATCTCTCTTTTTGCACAGAGCTGGTTGTAAACATGGAACAATGAACAGATGGTGTTCTATGTATTGTAGAAGTTAGAAGGATACACTTAATATATAAAGATTATTTAGCAATATTATTTAGCCTACTGAACCCTTCTTTCTCATTCCCCCACTTTCCCCACTTGAACTCCTATTTAACCCTCTTCCTCCCTGCTTTTATTTTATTTTAAATTTTCTTCTTTTTCTGTGTCTTCATTGTAAGTTATGTTATTATGTCACTGATGATTATACACTTCATCTGTATGGAAATGTTATGAGTTGATCCAGACTTGTACACAGCCAAGTTTCGCTAATGCTGGAGGAATAGGGGGACGGGGCAATTTTTACCAGTTTCCCTTCCCCCATAATACTCCGTGGCCCCTAAAAATCTGTTCTGGATGCTTAGGAGACCCTTTGGACCACCATGAAAGGGAAAGGGGGAGGTTTCAGGGCAAAGAGGAAACCAACAAAAAATGAAAAGAAAAGAAAAATCACCTTTTGTCCCTTCTCCAGTGGATCTTGGTGCCTTCTGCCAATCTGACTGGGTTTCCCCAGCCACTCTGAGTGGCTCCCAACAGAATATTAAAAACACAAACATCAAACATTAAAAACGTCCCTAAACAGGATTGCCTTCAGATGTCTTCTGAAAGTCAGTTGTTTATTTCCTTGACATCTGATGGGAGGGCGTTCCACAGGGCGGGTGCCACTACCAACAAGGCCCTCTGCCTGGTTCCCTGTCACCTCACTTCTCACAGGGAGGGAACCACCAGAAGGCCCTCAGAGCTGGACCTCAGTGTCTGAGATGAACAATGGGGGTGGAAATAAACTTTCTATTCACAGATGGGATACTCTGGATCCAATCCTATATGTTTTGTATCATAGTATATTTACATTGGGACACGGGTGGCGCTGTGGATTAAACCACAGAGCCTAGGACTTGCCGATCAGAAGGTCGGTGGTTTGAATCCCTGCAACGGGGTGAGCTCCCGTTGCTCGGTCCCTGCTCCTGCCAACCTAGCAGTTTGAAAGCACATCAAAGTCCAAGTAGATAAATAGGTACCGCTTCAGCGGGAAGGTAAACGGCATTTCCGTGCGCTGCTCTGGTTCACCAGAAGCGGCTTAGTCATGCTGGCCACATGGCCCGGAAGCTGTACGCCGGCTCCCTCGGCCAAGAAAGCGAGATGAGCACCGCAACCCCAGAGTTGGCCACGACTGGACCTAATGGTCAGGGATCCCTTTACCTTTACCTATATTTACATTATTTACATTGCATTACATTACATTTACATTATCCAGGCTCACATTTTTTTTAAAAAATGCATCACTGTATTTTAATGGTTATTTGGGGGAGCAAGCAAACCTTTCTTCAATCCAGTACAGGTTTATCACAAATGCCATGAGGGGAAAAAAATAATTTTCTCTGCACAGGTTAACTCAGGTTTAAGCCGACTGCTGGACTGACTGTCACTAAGTTGTCAACTGCCGGTTATGAATAGTGTACAGAAGGAGAACAAGTTGACCTTGAACTCACTAAATGTTTTATGAACTGCACCCATTTCCAGGGAGAAAAAATTTGAATATGTTTTCCAGATTTTACAGCCCCTCTCTCCTTTCCTTAAGGCTCTCCAGTACCAAATGCTTTTCATCTTATCAAGGTGCTCATTATATGGAAGGTTCAGAAAGCAAAGAGCATCGTTTTAATGATGAAGGTAATGCTTGGAGAATATAAGGAGCTGACGCCACTGCCTTTCCCCAAAGGCAACACAGAATATTGCAGTTGTCATGCCATGCTTCTGCAAAAGACCATTTGTTTTTGAGGAGATTCTCATGCAATATATAACATACACAAGTAACAGGGGGAAGTCTGCATTTCAGGGTTTTTCTTCATCCTTTTTCAAAGCATGTGCTTGGATAGGCACAGGTATAGGGAGAGCAGCTAATTTACTTCAGTGCCGAATTTATGGGGGCCCTTTCTCCTGACACATCAACAGAATACTTTTGACTCTTTCAGAGATTGCAGACAGTTTCAGAGAATGCAGACAATGGCTCTACCTAAAGTTAATGACTTTGAAAGCTCTGCAAATCCACTGGTATGAGTTTATGTATCTTCTTGGGCTGCCACTTTAAGAAGCACAAACAGATTTAATAAAGAAGACACTCTTAAACATCATTTGAAGACACATAAAGCTGCCAACTGCCTGCCTTTCCATCTAAGATGCTACCAGGAGCAATGCTAATTTGGAGGAGCGAGGAGTGGCAAAGACTATTAGGAGCACCTGGAGGTGGAACAAATGGGACATGTTTGGTGGAGCACTTGCTAGTCCTTGCTAGCCCCTCATGTCAGCCATGGGCGCCGCCCTTCAATTTAATAGAGCTGGTGGAACGAATTAATGCATTCGTAAATGACAATTTTTAAAAAAATCAAAATATTATATAAACACAATAAAACAGGAAGAATGTTGAGGAACAGCAGGTCCGTTGCAATGGTTGGCTCAGGTGATATGTTGGTAGGACACCATTTTGGCACCAGGAAAACTTCCCTGGGGAAGGCATTCCACAGGAAGGACACTTCAGGCGAAGGACCACAAGACACTGCCCATTACTGAGTCTGTCTAGCACAATAAAGTCCACGTATCTGGTTACTACTCACCTAACATCAGTGAATGAGAGGGATCCAGAAAACAACCTCAATGGGTTTACTAAGTATGACTTAGTTGACTATCACCATATAATCTATCATCTTTAATTATCCTCATTTATTTGTTTCTTTTAAGCATTTTTTTTCTTTGTAGAAGCCCCCCCACCCTTCATTTCAGGAATCCTTGGCAGGAATCCCTGAGGGATTATGCTCTCTGGCAGTAAGAAGTTTCCCCTCAGCCACTGGCTCTGTTCAGAAAGTTTCATGGGCCATCTCATTATTTATTTGTTTATTAGGAATTGTAGGAGCAAGAAAGAAGCAGCCTCAGCTGGCTGGCTGGGAATATGATTATATTTTGAAATATAGTATGGAGAGAATCTATATTTTGTGCTTCATGGAAAGCAGTTGGAAGAAACATCTTGACCCAGAAATTGGTAACCTTCCCCCCCCCCCCTCAGAAGAAGAAGGAAAGAGGAGGGAAAGGAAGAACTGAAGATCAAAATACCCCTTTCAGTTTGGACATTTCCTGCTAAAATGCTACTTGTTCCTGTGTGGTAAATGAAGAAATGCATTTGCCGGAGTTGCCAAACACATGGGTTGCCAATTGGTTCTGAAAGCACCAGTCCTGGGACTGAATTTTCCCATTCAAGCTCAGGGGAATCTCTGTCCCTTCAGCTTCAAGTCGGCTGTACATTAAATGCCAGAGAACATTGGTTCTGTTTATAGGATTGCTAATCTTTTGCCTTAACAGGAACTGGCTCACAACTTTTGCTGGCTCTAAAAAATCTTTTTCTCACTCTGCCTCCCCACCCCCAGCTTAGCTTACTATGGATACGACTGGACACAAATATTGGGTGAGAATGTGTTGTGAATGTGATCTGGGCAGTCGTGGCGTCTCTTGTCATATAAAAGATTTCTCTCCTCCTTCTTGGCAACGGGCAAGCTGGTCAAAGTTCGCCTCCCGCATTAGGGATGGTGAAAGGAAACCGGAGACCCGTTCCTTGTCTACTGACACACTTACAAGACAAACACATGCTCCATTAAAAATAACACAGCTCTGCTGTGATATGTGGCCCTCCCATGTCTTTGGAGTAAAAATGTGCTTCAGTGTGCAGTGTTGAGCTTCTTAAGATATAAGGTTTCCACTTGGCACTGAGGCAACTCAAAGAGTTATGAGATAGAAGGCAGCTGATTTTTTTATTTTTTATTTTGCCAAGGGGGCGCTCCTCACTCGCAGCCTCATACCAAAGCTAAGCACCCTTGTCCCAGATTTTTATCATTTGCTTGTTCTCCATATTTCTCAAGTCAGTCAAGCTCCACATTTGACAAACTCTGGTGACTCCCTTCTTTTCTGTCCCTGGCAGCTGCAAGTGAAGGGGGGTGGGGAGACAGGTTGTATTTGCTTTTCTCTGCTCCATAATACAGAGTATAATGTTTCCTTTTTAGCACATCTTGCTATTGTCAAGAAGTCAGAGATTTTAATGCAGGTTATGTTTTGCCCATAGCTCAGGATTCTCTGAAAGTGGGAGTGGTGGTGGAATACCAGCCAGATAATGGCTTCCCTTTTTCAGGCACCAAACTCTTATTGCCACATATCACTTGACAAGAACAACAATGCAGAGCCATGACTGAAGACAAAACAAACCTTGATTTATGTGTTTTAAACCGCTGCTGATTATGAGTGACGTAGTGTGGGTTGCCAGCGCCCGGGGGAATGCATGCACATTCAAGTGCCTAAGGGTGTCACCCAGGAGATCGCAACTGCAGAGATAAGAAAAGAAGAGGCATTCCATTGTCTGGAGAGGTCACTTCCTGGTTTGCATGGAGAGGCCATTTTCAACAGAGCCCAGCAACGGAAGCACACTGCTGTATTAAGGCAGCATTGGGTGTTGAAATCTTGCGCCCCCTAACAAATTTGCACCTGGGGCAAACACCCCTGTGCCCCCACACACTGCACCAGTGCTGATTATTCCCGTTGTTTACTTTCATCGGCATAAATGTGGACAGCTTGAAACTGGTCTGAAAGTGGTGAAGCTTAGCGCTGCACAGAACTGGTGCTGGTTGCTGTAAGTGCAGCAGAGAGCTCAAAAAATCTCTGGTTCTGGGGCAATGGCCACTTCTATGTTTCCTGGGCTTCTCTCTCGGTGCATTTGGCCTCTACAGGCTTCTCCTACAACTTTGACACACAAACATCCCTACCTTTCTTCTGCTGTCACAGGATTTCCTGTGGTGCTGAGTATTTAAGGCTGGACACTTACTTGAGACTGAGAGTAAGTTTCATTGAGTTAAGAAGGGCTTGGGCTGTGTAAGGGGCAAGGGCTTTATTTGTGCAGCATGTGAGGGAGTGCAGGACTTTTCCATCCCTTTTACTGCCTTTCCAAATGATAAGTTGTTAGGCCAGTTCCTTCCCCGCTCAAACTAATATATTTCTGTGTCCTGGGAGTATTCTGTGTCCGAATCACAATCTTATTTTGTGTGGCTTCTTTTCACTTCCAGACATATAGACATATGACCAACCAAGCTCAGAATGAGAAGGGATTCCCACCCTATTACATTTCTGTTGCACCTTTCTTCCATCACAGAACCCAAAATGGCGCACACATGGTTGCCAGGAGTTTTCCAATCCAGACACTGATCAGACCCAGACCTAATTAGTTTCAAGAAAGTGGTGACCTCATGTGCCTTTCAACCATATCCTGAGAACCACATTTTTTAAAAACAGGGGAGAGGGGGAGAGGGGGAAAGGAGGTAGTCCTTTATGAACCATTTGGGTGTGGTGCTAAAGGTAAAGATAAAGGACGCCTGACAGTTAAGTCCAGTCGTGAACGACTCTGGGGTTGTGGCGCTCATCTCGCTTTACTGGCTGAGGGAGCCAACGTTTGTCCACAGACAATTTTTCTGGGTCATGTGGCCAGCATGACTAAGCCGCATCTGGCGAAACCAGAGCAGCGCATGGAAACGCTGTTTACCTTCCCACCAGAGTGGTACCTATTTATCTACTTGCACTTTGGCGTACTTTCGAACTGCTAGGTTGGCAGGAGCTGGGACTGAGCAACGGGAGCTCACCCCGTCATGGGGATTCAAACCGCTGACCTTCCGTTCGGCAAGCCCTAGGCTCAGTGGTTTAAACCACAGCACCACCCATGTCCCTGGGGGTGGTACTAATGTTCTCAATTTATCTTAGACACTATGGGAGCATTCCCCTACTTGGGAAGAAGGGCAGGGAATCCCTCATCTGGGGGGGGGACAAAGGGGGGAACCCACTTTTGCATCTTTATCGATTACAAAGTTGTAATTATCAATTACAAAATTTTCTCTTTAAATTTGGCAACCCCCAATCCTTAAAAAGAGGCTAATCTGCTCTTCCATAATGCCATTCCTAGTGAAGAATACACAACTTGGAGTCCAGTTTGAGCTGGCAGCCCTGCCCATGGAGGTGCTGCAAAAGTTAGCCATATTCCACTCTGGACCCACTCAGTTATTTGTCAGCATGGGAGGATTTCTAGTGAAATCATGAAGGATGTGAATATGAACTGGAAGAGTAGGCTATGCATTGCTGGTGGTGAGCGGGGGGACCCAAAGGTGACTGCAGATTTATTTATGGAATCGTAGGTGCTGTTCATTGCCTTTGGGGGCAATTACTATTTGAAGGCCTGTTACACTCCAGCAAGGCTTCTTCCCCTTTTTTATGCTGTCCCCATCTATCCTCAAGGCAATAGCTTGAACAGAATCTAATGGATTTAACACAGTTTCTTTAAGCTTAAGTAACATGCGATAACTGGGAGTTTCCCCTCCTCTCAACGGGTTTAGTAATGCGACACACAAACAGCACACTCACCAAACCACCCAGCAGTAATGAGGACACTAAACTAGGGTTACCAGACATCCCCGGTTCCCGGGAAGAGTCTCCGGATTTGCAAATCTGTCCCCGGACAAATTCCATCCCCAGAATGTCCCCCAGATTTGCAAATCTGTACCCAGGAAACATGGCAGCGGCAGTCTCAGCAGCCTAGAGCCAGCCTGGTAGTGCAGTTGGCTCTGGCTGGCTACAGGAGCTGCTCGCTGCTGCCGCCACTGCCGAATGGGAACTGGGGACGTCCGGCGGCACAGATCTCCTGCCCCCTTCCCCCTTTGTTTTGACAGATCGGAGGAGACTTGGGAGTTGCAGGCGGGCTGTAGGAGGGGTGTTGCCTAGGAGGGGTGTAAGGCGCACGGTTTCTCTACCAGGCAAGGTGCAAAGCCTTTCTTTCGCACCCTGTGAAACATAAATACACAGAGTTTTAAAAAAACTGGGCAACAGCCACGCACCCGCAACTCCTGGGCCTCCCCCGATCAGTCAAAACAGAGGGGGAAGGGGAAAGGAGATCGGGAGAGGCTCTGGAGTCATGGGTGTATGGGCGTTGCTCAGTTTTTTTACAAATTCTGCACATTTATGTTTCACAGGGTGTGAAAGAAGGGCTTTGTACCTTTATACAATATGCATGTGTGCTTGAGCCCAGGGTCTTTTGCCTTACCATCCCCACTACTGACTCCCTATTGCTACTCAGCTTCAAAAAAAAAACTGTCCCCGGATTAATTGAAAAAAATCTGGTAACCATAACACTAAACTGGAGATTGCAGTGTCATCAGCTAAGGAGCCGAACCATCTTAGCTGTTCAGGTCTAAACCTCCTTCAGGCGTTTAGTCACCCATAAGAGTAGTTTTGTTTTGGGGAGAGTGGGGGCAAGCAGGCCACGCCCAGCCCCCTCCATTTCCATTGTTGTCCCACTTCTCCTTCGGAAGTTGAAGGCAGAACTTCTGAAGGAGAGGCTTAGTATGCACACAGAAGCATTGTCATGTCATTAGAAACCTGATAGGTTCAAAATCACGTGGGAAGCTTCCATGTATACTGATGGTCTCCTGCTTTTGGGAGTTCACCCTTCAGCTCATGGATGTTTGAATTTTCTCACAGAGTGAGGCAAATTATAATGAATGAAGAGGACTCTAAACATCTCTACATGTGTGAGAAGGCCCAGCTTCTTGAAAATCAGTCCAAGTTCTGTCACTGACTTCAATCTAGAGTTCAAGTGACAATATCCTCAAAATTCTTCATTGTGAATGCTGATGTTGAAAATCCTCCAGATGCTCAGATATTTGTATTTCAAATCTGTATTTGGTATTCTACCACATTTGGTTCTTCACTAGTTCTTGATAGTTGACGGTATTTGAGACTTGGCATGCAATGCTAATTTAGCGCTTAGCAGTATTTGTTAGCTGACATATACTGTTATCTGGAATTTAACAGTACTTGATAGCTGCCCTGCTATGGTATTTGACATTCAGCATCATTTTATAGATGACATGCAATTATACTTAATATCTGATGGCATTCGGCAGCTGACAGATTATGGCAGATTGCCAAGAATCTGAGGTAAGATTTTACGTTTGAAAAAAGTAATTTTGACCTGTAAAATTTGAGTAAAGTTCTACAGTTCGTTAAAAACTAAGAAGTAAAAGTGGAAATTCACTGAATTTTGAATATTTGTGGATATTTTCCACTCTATTTTCCATGTGGGTCCCTTACATAAAGGACCATGTCACTGAAACCATAGCTGCTCATCCTCCCATTGATCCAGATATCTAGGCTTGTATCCAGTGCAGTGCTAAGTAACCGTCCCGTCAACACAAGAATTTCTGCTTGCACAATGGGACTTTCCCCTTCACCCAACCCTAAATCTGTTTTGGAGTGCCCCCAAGCTTCTGGAACAAATTTGGGGAGGGTGCAAGGCATGCTGGGAGGAGGAGAGCTGGGATGTATAATTTTGTAAGTAAAAACCCCTGGACTGACAAGGACAGTTACCTACCGCTGCACTGAATACAAGCTCCAGTTAACCAAATATTATGAATGCTCCCTAGGCCATGAGATAGTGATGATAGTGTACCTCGGAAGTCAAATGGAATCCGTTCCGGAAGCCTGTTCAACTTCCAAAACGTTTGCAAACCAAGGCTCCTGCAGCCAATCAGAAGCTGCGGAAGCCGCGTCGGACGTTCGGGTTTCAAAGAACGTTTGCAAACCGGGACACTCACTTCCAGGTTTGCGGCATTCGGGAGCCAAAACATTTGACTTGCAAGGCATTTGGGATCCAAGGTACGATGACATTAAAGCTCTTCCTCCCATGCCACGCCATAGCATGCCATCATGTTGATTGTAGAAAACTTGGCATTGTTTCCCTATAACCTGGGATCCTATGGTTCTTTTTAGTATGGCATGTGTGCTAACTGTCCTCTGCCATTGTGCAGATTTTTTGTGACAGCATTCCTGAAAAATAATACCGGTGATTTCAACAATATGCCTTCAACCAGGCAATTTGAGTCTCAATCACAATCTCACTTGCTTGTCTTTAGACTTTGCTCACCTGGCAGCTCTTCTCCTATGACGACACACATAATGGAGAGAAAAATTCTTGACTCACAAACACTGGAATTTTCACCGTGGTAATGGCACCGGTTCACTCATATTTTATTCATTAAATATTATTTGTCAGTGCATTTGGCTATTTTAGAGACTTACTGTAAAACACACCATTATCACTTTCACATTTTGAGCATTTGTCAATACTATACCAGCCAACCTGTGTATTTATAATTATGCACATTTTCTCCCCCTCTCTAAAAGGCCAACGATGTTTCAATTAAGCTTGGTTCAGAAGTGCCCTTATTTAGCAAATTTGTCCTTCAGTGGGATTACTAGTGCTTTTTTTTAAGAGCTCTGAGATACAGCCAGATTGTTTCATTCTGTCAGACTCAAAATAGGATACAATCAAACCCTAAATCAATAGCACTTTTTATTCCTACAGAATTGATGCATGGCATCTTTCTTCACACAAAGACTTAATGTGTTGTAAATTAATTATCTGCAATGAATACAGGGTCAGTGGACCTTGGAATGAGGGGGATGCAGTGCTAAAGCATTCCGTTACCTCCCACCACTTCACAGATCTTACTACGTCTTCTATAAATATGACAGTAAGGCCCACTTTCTGCAGGAGCTGTTAGCAAAGACTGTTAATGCTCATCTAAGGATGGGTATGGAAGGGCATGCATGCATTAGCATAAATTTGCTGCCCAAATGTTTTGCTTAGAATCTTTGCTTAGTATTTGAGATCTAAGGGTGGCATCCATTGTTTGCAATTCTCAGGATAAAGGTAAAGGGACCCCTGACCGTTAGGTCCAGTCATGGACGACTCTGGAGTTGCGACGCTCATCTCACTTTATTGGCCAAGGGAGCCAGCGTACAGCTTCCGGGTCATGTGGCCAGCATGACTAAGCCGCTTCTGGTTAACCAGAGCAGCACACAGAAACGCCATTTACCTTCCTGCCGGAGTGGTACCTATTTATCTACTTGCACTTTGACATGCTTTCGAACTGCTAGGTTGGCAGGAGCAGGGACCGAGCAACGGGAGCTCACCCCGTCGTGGGGATTCAAACTGCCGACCTTCTGATCAGCAAGCCCGAGGCTCTGTGGTTTAGATCACAGCGCCACCCATGTCCCAGTTAATTCTCAGGATAGACCCATGGAAATCAATCTGTTTATTTCCATTGGTCTACTCACCCTAAGGCTGCAATCTTATTTCTATGGAATGCACATGGAAACTCCCATAGACTGTAATAAAAGTAAATTGCAATTTGTGGCCGTGATCAAACTTCATGTGTATATAAGAACCACTTACTTGAAATGCTACTGATCAAGCATTCAGTAGAGAGACAAGGAGAACATTAAACCCAACTCCTACTCCCCATCTTGAACACCTGATCTGCACTGCTATGGATATTTCACTGGGGTTGCATAGATCGCCCCTGGAGACTGCACACACAGCACTCATTTGCGCATATGACTTTGCATTCAGCTAGGATTGCATGTGCAACTTCCTATGTCTGCACAAGCATGAGATATCTCCTAGATTGATCGATCTGTATCTTCGGAAGTAATGTCTCCTTGTTTTTGTTTATTGTGTATTTCAATGATTAAAACACTGAATTTTCACTAAAGGCAGAATTAGACATTACAGCAAACCTGAGTGAGTGCGGGGAGATTGAGGGGAGGGGCTGCAGCAGGAAAAGTGATGGTAGGTGGGAGGGTTAGATACTCCTCTTCCTGAGACCACTTTGCATATTAAATACATATATGAGATGCTTTGAATTACTAAAGCTGCAATCCTGTACAAATGGTCTGCTTAAATCCCATTTAGGTCAGTCTAGTTCTTCATGCACAGGATTGCAATGTGAGGAAAGAGGAAAGAGGCAAAGAAACTCTTCACATTTTTATTTTTATTTTTGCTAAAGCAAAAGAAATGGATGGTTGTTGGAGTATTACGGTGTGCAGAAGCGCTACAGAGATAAATAAACTCTCAGCCGTGAACACCTTGATTAAAAAGCTTGAGTTTGCTAACTTCCGAAGTTCTCATTTAAAAAAATAAATAAAACCAAGATGGAGAGGAAACTGCCATTATTTCTCTAGAATTGCTTAGCTATTAGTAGCTATAGAAACAAGGTTACTAGGTAGTAAAGACGGGCTCTCCACAAAACACAATATTACTTAGATTTGAGAATAAGAAAGAGAAACAAGCCACCGTACTCAATTAAATGATTTTTTTCTCTCATGATGAATTGACAGGTCAGGGGAAATGGGCCTAGGATTGTAGATTCAGTGCTGGAAAACCATTCAGTCCTGTGCTGCTTTATTAGATTTGATTTTTTGATAAACAGATGTCTGTTGTGTCCCTGTGCTTTGGGAAACTGAAGAATAACAGGAACTGGGGTTCCAGACACACATGCCATTTTTAATACTACACCTTAGATCCAGCACAGCAGGCATGGGGCAGACGGGGCGGCATGTGGAGCCGGCTCTTCCGTTAGTGCCCTCACCTGCTTGCCCTGGCTGCCACCATCAGCCCAACTCTTGTGGGGTTCTTCAAAGGTCTTGTCCACACCCTCCCCATGCCTCACTCTGAGGAAGAGGGTCATTCCTCAGAATGAGGGGTTCTGGGTGAGGTGTCCCCAAGAGAGTGTCTGTGTTATGTACTGAAGTTCTCACCCTGGGCCAGCAGGGGGATACTGTAGATAGTTCAGGTCCACATATGCAAATAAGTGATCGAAAGTGACGTTCAGTGATTGGATTGTTACAGAAAGTTGTTACAGTTACGTTGTACTGGAGCTCTATATAAGCAGGCTGACTGAACCCTTCAGTTCTGTTCTGTTCTGGCCTGTGAATAAACAAGAGCTGTTTGAAGAATCGCTGTGTCGTCTCATATGTTCACCCACAACTTAACAGTCTGCACCAGCACATTTTTCTGCTCTGTGCATGGAAGAGAACTGAACATGTGTGGTGTGCACACAGCAGCTCTAGGGGGCAGGCCTTGCACGCAGGCCCCTGCCTCTGTCCGACCAGGAATATGGGTGTGGCGTTTGCCGTCCTAGGTGACATCATGCTGGAAAGGGTTAAATGAGTGTGAAGTGATTGGCAAGTGGGAACCCAAGGGGAGGAGTTAGAGTTGGAGTTGTTGGGAAGTCAGTTGGGAGTTGGAGAAGGAAGAGGGAGGATAAGTCTGTGGGTTGGTTGAGTTGTGTTGTGAGAGAAACTGATAGGAGGAGTCAGCTAGACAGTTGGGATAATCCGTTAGCAGTTATTAGGAAAGGTATAGGCCAGTAAAGAAACTAAGATTAAGAAACTGACAAGGAAAATCATCTGAAACCATAAACTTGTTCATGCTTATAAAATAAACTTGATTATTTGTTTTAATGTTAACAACTGTCTGGACTCCATGTGTACCCGAGAGAAACGGGTTGGTGGCAGCCGGGAAGCAATCACAGTGTGGCACAGGGATCAATAGACCGTCAAATGTCCAGGGACCCTGTGTAATCGCCACAATGGGGTTTGCATGTTTGGGTAAACATCTGAACGTGCACCCGGCTTCTACGTTTATGTGTAATTTTCAAAGCAGTCCACACAAAAATCTGCAAATTGTTAAATTTTTTCCTAAGACTTTGGTTTTATTCTTATTCATTTTAAAACCTGCAACTTGTCCAAACTCTTGAATTATCTTCAGTGCTTTGATTGCACTGATCTCAGGGTCCTGTAAAGTCAATACCAAATCATCAGCAAAGGCTTTTAACTTATATTGTTTAGTTCCCACTACTATGCCTTTAGGGATGCGAGTGGTGCTGTGGGTTAAACCACAGAGCCTAGGACTTGCCAATCAGAAGGTCGGCTGTTTGAATCCCCGCGATGGGGTGAGCTCCCATTGCTCGGTCCCTGCTCCTGCCAACCTAGCAGTTCGAAAGCACGTCAAAGTGCAAGTAGATAAATAGGTATCACTCCGGCAGGAAGGTAAACGGCGTTTCCGTGTGCTGCTCTGGTTTGCCAGAAGCGGCTTAGTCATACTGGCCACATGACCCAGAAGCTGTACGCCGGCTCCCTCGGCCAATAAAGCGAGATGAGCGTCACAACCCCAGAGTTGGCCGTTACTGGACCTAATGGTCAGGGGTCCCTTTACCTTTACTATGCCTTTAACTTTCTCATCTTTCCTTATCATATTCAGCAGCACCTCTAGGACAGAAATAAAAAGCAGGGGGGGAGTGGGCCCCCTTGCCTGGTTCCCTTCTCAGCATGTATTTTTTAAAAAATGGTTTTTGAATTCAGTGCAGCACTAAGGAGATGGTTGCATCAATGCAAGCATGTCTGCTTTCCCAACAGAAAAATCTCCACTCTCCTCCCCCTCTGTGGGGCTTCTCTCAATCCTCCGGAGCAGATTTAGGGAGGGTGATATAGCAGTGTTTGCCATCCTACATTTGTAGATAGCACTTTACTAATCTGTTGTAATCTGATCAGGACTTGCTGATCAGAAGGTTGGCGGTTTGAATTCCCGCGACGGGATGAGCTCCCATTGCTCGGTCCCTGCTCCTGCCAACCTAGCCGTTCGAAAGCACGTCAAAGTGCAAGTAGATAAATAGGTACCGCTCCAGCAGGAAGGTAAACAGCGTTTCCGTGTACATATGGGAAGGTAAACGGCTGGCCACATGACCAGGAAGCTCCCTCGGCCAATAAAGCGAGATGAGTGCTGCAACCCCAGAGTCGGTCACGACTAGACCTAATTGTCGGGGTCCCTTTACCTTTTTAATCTGTTGTTGGGGTTCCAGATTTATTTGCTTGGCGTTAAAAAGAAGTGCTGTATTTGACAATGACTCCAATTAAACATTAATAAGATGTGAAATTGTGCTACAAGTCAATGTATCTTGAGGTACAGCCACATAGGAATGACATCTGGGCTCTATTTCTATTGAGTGTTGAATGATGTTGTCTTCATTTGGGGAAGGGGTTGCGCTGGAATGAAGCCTGTTTCGCTCCCCTTGACAAAAGGCCCTGCCACTTGTAAATCTGTTCTCTCCCAGTCCGGTTGTTAGTGTCAAAGTCTGTCAGATCAGCAGGACATTAAAATTATACAACTACAGTAGGAAGCGAGTGCCCCTAATTCCCAGCTCGTGCATTGCAAGCAATAAATAAAGCAACTATTTCTAATTTCTAATGAAAGTTCTACCAAAACCTTTTCATCTTGGATTCCTTCTGGCAGATTATATCATTTTACCTGTTTGGTGGAGCTTAATCACAGGGATTTGTTTTATTACTAGCTAGATGCCAGTATACAGTGAGGATGCTCACGCATTGTCCAATTTGCTGCTGCTGTCTCGGCACTTTCAAGCATGGGAGTGATCTCACAGCAGCCCTTAACTGCACTGAGAGAGCCTTTTTCTTCCTGATTTTTCTGGTGAGCTGTGGAATTTAGAGTCTCTATCACTGAATCATCACACTCTGCCATACAACAATTATTACCCTTTCCTTCCTTATGGCAAGGTAAGTGGAATGGCTGGTATGTGATTTCATCCCTGGCCCCAGCCCAGTGCCAGACTTATGTATAGGCTAAGTAGGCTGAAGCCTAGGGCCTCTATATCTAGGGGGCCTCACCAGCCTGCCCACTCCCCAGTGCCACAGTCTCCCCTCTCCCAAAATTGCAAACCCAAGACTTCATGCAAGGGCAGGGCAACTCAGGTCCAGCAACTATGAGACTCAGGGCTAGCCAGTGGGGCCCAATTTGAAGTAGTGGGGCCCAACTTTAGTTGTTGTTGTTGTTTTTGTAGGGCCCCAGTTCACAGCCAAAGTCTGCAAAATCTTATAAATAAAATCCATCTAGATTGCCCTGGTGCGGGGGCCCAATTTGGCTAAATTGCTCCAATTGCCTTAAGGTCAGCCCTGATGAGACTCATCAGAGGCAGCTACAGTTGCAAATGGAAACAAAATATCTGTGAAAGGAAGAGGAGCAGGTTTGCTCAAGTGTGTTGCAAGTAGAAATGCTGTTTGTAACGAAGTGAGAGCAGTAGTTGTTCCAACTATCAAATAAGAAAGTTTTGAGAATTTACATGCTACATTAATTCATTGAGAAGGGGATTGTAAGAAAAACACTGGGTCCTAATTAGAATAATAGAGTGCCTGCTTTCTGGTGGGCAATTTCTTCCTTTATTTCGACACTGTGGCTGCAGACCAAATCACCTGTCAGGAGAGCTATGAGATTCAAGTGAGGGTCATATGCCTTGTCAATCCCAGCAGGTATATAACAGGAAGACCCAGCCTGCCCAACTTGAAAGTGACTTAGACAAATTTTGACGAAGTCTTGGATGATTTTGCTATGAGGCAAAATGATGGGTTGAATGATGGGAGTGGAGACACTCCTTCAGGTATACAGGGCCTAGGCCATTTAGGCCTTTAAAGGTCAGCACCAACACTTTGAATTGTGCTTGAAAACGTACTGTGAGCCAATGTAGGTCTTTCAAGACCAGTGTTGTATGGTCCTGGTGGCTGCTCCCAGTCTAGCTGCCTCTACTCAGACCCTTCTAACAGGTGACTAGCAAAAGCCCATACTGCATATCTGGAAGGAGGGACAATAACTCAGGGGAAACTGCAGAATGCACAAAAAAGTATGCATTTCCTACAATAGAGACACTGCAGGGACATAAAGCCAATCTCTATCCCCCTTCCCAACTGGCCATGTGGTCGACCCCTCAACCACCTCCTGTCAAGAGACAATCTTCCGAGTCATCTTTGGAAAAAGGGGGTGGGGGCAAATGTACACCCACTACAAGAATGGGAAACAACACTCTCTGACTGTGGAGGCAAAATAACACCATCCACATGCAACGGAAAAACACCAGCTGGTTTGCGGGGAAGAAGAAGAGTTTAGATTTGGATTTGATATCCCACTTTATCACTACCCGAAGGAGTCTCAAAGCGGCTAACATTCTCCTTTCCCTTCCTCCCCCACAACAAACACTCTGTGAGGTGAGTGGAGCTGAGAGACTTCAAAGAAGTGTGACTGGCTCAAGGTCACCCAGCAGCTGCATGTGGAGGAGCAGAGACGTGCACCCGGTTCCCCAGATTACGAAACTACCGCTCTTAAACCACTACACCACACAAGGTTTGAAAAGGGATGCAACTTAAGAAAAGAAAACTTGGGAGCTGGAGAAACAAACAGCACAATGAAGACTGAGTATGCTCAGTGGGCACGGTATGCTGAAGGAGAAGAATGGAAAACTGGATGGGGAAAGGGGAATGGAATGGAAAGTCCTGGAAAAGGGTATGGCTGAATGGCTAGAATCCTAAAAAGAAGCACTCCATACTCCATAGCATTTTGTCTCAGATTCCATTTGTAAACACCCATGGAGACCTGCATCCACAAGGGCTGCAGTCATGTGAACCTCCTTATCCACATCAATCTCCCTTGCTGGATCACAGCAATTAGGCACATGTGTAAACTGATTTATGATATACCTCTTGGGAATGAAGGAAATTTAATAAATGTGTTGAGGATGTTTGGAAAAACCCTTTTGTTCTTTTTATATTTTAAAGCAGAATTGGGTGGTTCAAAATCACGAACTTTTCATTGCAAATATAAAATAATGTGCCCACACGTGTCAGGAGCTGTTAAATCTCTAAAATCAGCTCTTACTTTTGAATCAGCTAGTTTACACGGCTGCATCAATGCAAGGACATTTTGTTATCCACAGATTTCATTCCAGTCCAGTCATTATGGTTTACTGGAAGCTCTACAAAAAATGAGGAGTAACAGCTGGAATGCTACTGGTGGACATCTCATGCTGGGAATGATCAATTGCATCATAAAGGGCTTTTTAAGTCTTCTGTTCTGGCTGTACAGGAGATGGACATCAACTTTTAGTGGTTTTTCACTTCCTGAAAGCCTTGCATACTTGAACTCTTCCATGTGGCAAAACTACGTGCAAAACGAGAAAAAGATGATTGACAGTCTATCAACACGGATATAAAGAAATTTCATAGTATATACAAATAAATTATTTGCAGTCTTCTATAGAAAGAAGTGTGGTTTGGAAAGGCAAATATTAACTCTTCTTAACTGATATTCAGCATACGGTATTTTTTCTAGCTGGAATTGTTGAATATGTATTAATGTTGATTTTGATTAATATTAGAAAAGACATTTGCTAAAACTCATCACACAGTTGAACACAGTTTTCAAAAGTGAGGGGCCCATACTGGATAGTTGCTTTAAAGGCCTGGGTGGACAGAAAAGTATTCACTTGATGCTGAAGGCGTTGGAAGTTTGGGTGCAACTCAGCCTGCTGAGAAGGGTTTGCATGGGTTAAGACAGAGAGACAAACTAGGGACCTCCAGATTCTATCCATGTAGCTTCATGGCTATGCCAACTGCTCTCTATCTCATTGATGTTTAGACTCATAGGTCTTTGTTTGCTGCATCTTTACAACTTGCTGCTTCTCGTCACAGTCTTTCTCTGGATCTCTACCAGACTACAAGACTTTTAGAAGACATCTGAAGGCTTAGGGAAGCTTTTAATGTTTAATAGACTATTGTATTTTAATATTCTGTTGGAAGCCACCCCGAGTGGCTGGGGAAACCCAGCCAGATGGGCAGGGGTATGAATAAATTATTATTATTATTATTATTATTATTATTATTATTATTATTATTATTATATCTTGAGTTGATATGTCATCTTGCATCTATTGGTTTATTTGTTTCTCCAACTGGATAGTTAACTAGGACCCTAGAACCCTTTCATACCCTCCGACATTTTCCCGATGAAAATAGGGGTGGCCTAAGGAAAAGCAGAACATATCGGGATCAAATTAGAAACCAGGATGGCCTCTGTAAATATGGGACTTTGCGAGTCAAAGAGACCACATAGATGGCATCAGGCATGCTGCCCTGGGCACACTGTTGCATAATCGGAGTGCTTGTTGTTGTTTAGTCGTTTAGTCGTGTCCGGCTCTTCGTGACCCCATGGACCAGAGCACACCAGGCACTCCTGTCTTCCACTTCCTTCTGCAGTTTGGTCAAACTCATGCTGGTAGCTTCAAGAACACTGTCCAACCAAACTCGTCCCCTTCTCCTTGTTCCCTCAATCTTTCCCAACATCAGGGTCTTTTCCAGGGAGTCGTCTCTTCTCATGAGGTGGAGTGCTACTACCTAGCTAAGGTGCTCTAAAGACATCATCTTTAGTGGAGATAACAACCACCTCTGTAATGGAGGGTCTGTCAGGGGTATTGTAGTGGGCCAGCAGACTACTTTCCAAAGTCATAGTCCTACGAATAACCAAAACACACATTGGCCTGCACGAATGAGCTCAAAAGTTGAAGTTGATATGTTTCAGAATAACCAACTATGCATGCTGCATACATTAAAAAAAAGGCTATGGAATTCATGGGCCATTATTCTTTGTAGTGTTCCCCCCCCCCCCCATCTTTAAGATTATGGGACAAAGCCCGCACAGAGAAATTACACGTACAAATGTTGGGAAAATGGAGTGTTTGAAATCAATTCTAATGTTAAATGCAAAGGACATCCTTGGCTCATTAAGTAAAAATATCTCATTTAATGAGCAGGAAAGCACTGGAGCACACTGAACCTTGACACAAAGCAAATTATTTAAGTGATAAATTAAATTTTATGGGGAATGTAAAAGTTAATAATACTCTGGAGTAAGGTAATAAATGCAGAGGTGTAACTAACATCACTGACTGCTTTACTTACAAACATGCCATATGTACTCAGTTACTTGCAAAGGTAATAAAAAGAAGACATGGCACAAATTTTTGGCAGTGAAGACTTGTGTCTCCTTCCCAAGCAACTTCTGTGTTTCTAGCAACATTGTTCATTTTCCCTTTTCTTCTTTACTTTCATCCTCCCCTTCCCCCAATTTTTTTTTGTCTTGTTATCATAAATGCTAACAGTGCAATATTACACATCTATACAGAATTTGGCAAGGTGATGTCTCAAGGTGATGCAGAGACATCACCTTGCCAACAAAGGTCCGTATGGTTAGAGCCATGGTTTTCCCAGTAGTGATGTATGGAAGTGAGAGCTGGACCATAAAGAAGGCTGATCGACAAAGAATTGATGCTTTTGAATTATGGTGCTGGAGGAGACTCTTGAGAGTCCCATGGACTGCAAGAAGGTCAAGCCTCTCCATTCTGAAGGAAATCAGCGATGAGTGCTCACTGGAAGGACAGATCCTGAAGCTGAGGCTCTAATACTTTGGCCACCTCATGAGAAGAGAAGACTCCCTGGAAAAGACCCTGATGTTGGGAAAGATGGAGGGCACAAGGAGAAGGGGAGGACAGAGGACGAGATGGTTGGACGGTGTTCTCGAAGCTACAAACATGAGTCTGACCAAACTGCGGGAGGCAGTGGAAGACAGAAGTGCCTGGCGTGCTCTGGTCCATGGGGTCACGAAGAGTCGGACACGACTAAACGACTAAACAACAACAATACAGAATTTATTCCAATGATGGCAGCCTTAGTTTACCTTCTGATGGTCTGATCTGGAAAGAGAATAACTGCAAGTGAGCTGCTTCTGAAATGGTCTTCAGAAGGACTATTTGGCCCACCCAGCTGAAAAAACCAGTGGTTCATGAGTCAGTAGAAAACTATACACGTTTCTCAGAGTTTAGGAGTCCTAAATGTCATGTTATGACATTGGGTCTGGTGAGAAGACAACAATTTTTATGTCCCCCCCCCCCCAAACAACTAAAGAGATCTCTATAATAGCTTTTCATGACAGGTGGTTACTGCTGGGTAGGGTTAGGAACAAATGATAGTTGGACGTAACCAGCTTGAGATTTTGCAGCTATCAGAGGAGCTCTGAAGGCATGCTGCTTGCTTATCTGCTCAGGGCCTGCTCTCCCATGCTCTACTGATATATTTGTAAATAAAACAATACTGTTGAAATGTCATAAGTCTCAAGGACATCCTCATCTCAAGATACTGAGCCCGGATGAATGTGGTTGGTGCTGCATCTGGATCATATTTGCAACCTTATCAACTGACACAAACATAATGGAAGAATGCAAAGTTCTCAGAAATTGATACGTGACCCTTGGACTACAGTCACTATTGTTAGAAAGGAGGTGGCCGGATTGGTTCCAACTCTCACCTTTGACAAAAATGTCCAACAGTGCAGAAGTTCTGGAACATGATAGATATACATAATAGGTATTTCTCAACATCTGCATGCAACAGCAAAGTCACATATAGTACACAAGTGAAAGTCTCCCAAGTTTTTGGGTGGCATGCATATTTGTGGGACGATAAGGTCAAAGCACATAAAGCATTTAAAAACCATATTGTCAGGAAAGCATTGTTCAACGTTTGGATAAGATATAAAGATTTGCTTGAAAATAAAACCCCAAGGTGGTTATCACCGATGGAAGCGAAGGCTCAGAAAAAGCTCAATATGGAGGCCAAATGGCCGAAATATTGCAAGATTTTGGAACAAGAAGGAGATAAATTGAAATTGCAGAGTTTTGAGAAACTAAAAGATAAAGTGCATGATTGGCTTCATTATTATCAAATAAGGGAGGCTTACAATCTGGACAAGAAAATTGGCTTCCAGGTGGAAAAATCAAAATTGGAAACAGAATTGCTAGATCCCAAAACTAAGATATTATCAAGAATGTATAACTTGCTGTTGAAATGGAATACTCAGGATGAAACGGTGAAATCTGCTATGATAAAATGGGCACAAGATGTTGGACATAACATTATGTTTGCTGACTGGGAACAGTTGTGGACCACAGGTATGAAATTTACAGCATGTAATGCCTTACGAGAGAATATTATGAAAATGATTTACAGGTGGTACATGACACCAGTCAAGCTTGCAAAAATCTATCATTTGCCCGATAATAAATGTTGGAAATGTAAAGAAAATGAAGGTACATTCTTTCACCTTTGGTGGGCGTGCCCAAGGATTAAGGCTTTCTGGGAGATGATCTATAATGAAATGAAAAAGGTATTTAAATATACCTTCCTGAAGAAACCAGAGGCCTTTCTCCTGGGTATGGTCGGCCAATTGGTGCCAAAGAAGGATAGAACTTTCTTTATGTACGCTACAACTGCAGCAAGAATACTTATTGCAAAGTATTGGAAGACACAAGATCTACCCACCCTGGAAGAATGGCAGATGAAGGTGAATGGACTATATGGAATTGGCGGAAATGACTGGCAGAATCTGAGACCAGGGAGAAGAGTCGGTGGAAGAAGATTGGAAGAAATTTAAAGACTATTTACAAAAATATTGTAAAATTAATGAATGTTAGAATTATGTCGGAATGAAATTAAGTGGTTTTTAGCAGTAATGCTATAAAGGAGCATGTAAAAATGGATTGTAAACAGGCGAGAAAGTAAATATATAATATATTAAGATGAAGGATTAAGATAAAAACAAAGAGGGAAAGGATTTGCTGAATTAACAAACTGAACAGGAATACAAAAAAGGGAGGTGTGAGGAGGTCAGGGAAATAAGTAAATGAAAGAAAAGCATGGAAAGATGGATTTATTTTTGATTGCTTTTGTTTTTTCTGTATTTTGTATTTTGTTTCTTTTTTCTATCTTTTTCTTATTTTGTAACTCTTTTTTGAAACCTCAATAAATATCATTTTTTTAAAAAAAAAAAAGTCTCCCAAGCATCCTTCTAAACAGCACTGAATTGGTAAAATTCCAGAGTCCGTGATTATGTTTAAGAAAGTGCAATAAAGCAAGGAATTAAATTTTTAATAACAACACCGTGGTTTCCATTTACCTCCTAACTCGAAGTCCGTCAAGCTTCTGGGATTGCCAAACCTGTAAATTTCAGGTTTATCTTAATATACACATCTCTGCAAAGCCACTTTCACTAATATAATTCATTTTTATACACACTTTACATCAACGTATGCATTTTACGTGGGTTTACTTAATACACATTATTTCAGCAGGACAACTGCATTGCAAAATTCAGAGAAGTGCAAATTTCAAATGGTTTCTGATGCTTGCTTTGAATATTGTTTTGGAAAGTTGGAATTAGGTAAACTCACCTTTAAATGTAAACTTAATCAAATTTCTCCCCTGTCCCTATTTCTGATCACATTCCAGTCAAATACAAATGCATATTATTTTTCCTAATGGTGATTTGACAATAAAAGTACAACTATCCTCACATATAACGTACATTTACCTGGAAGTAAGTCCCATTGAACCCAGCAAGGGCTCCTTCTGAATAGACATATTTACTAATTAGTGGAGTTCTCTGAGTGTTTTACTCTAAGCTAACCCTTGATATCCTAAGGACTAATCAATAAGTTTCCTTTTCTTCTTCTTAATTGGTGGTCTTGTAGTAGTATATGTGTTTTCCCTTTTTCCTTGCCTGTGTTAATTAAAAAAAAAAATTCCATGTTAAAATGCAGCAGCATTCAATATCACAAGATGTTAGTGTCCAAAGATGGCAGGGGCATGGCCTCACCTGAGTGGATGATAATCGGCAGGGCCTCATTCTAAGCTCTCCTGTTGGAGGACATTGAAAACAATGAGGACTAGAAACCAACTCTTCAAAAATAAAAAAGATATTATGATTTTGCACACAGAATCATCAAATTGTAGAGTTGGGAGGTACCCCAAGGGCCATCTAGTCCAACCTCCTGCAATCCAGTTCTTTCCTGTTCCTCGGGAAACAGATGCACAGCTGTGCAGAAAGAGCACCACTGTCCAGTGATGTTTGTTGTATCACACCATGCCCATTGGCGCGAATGAAAGGGACCCCTGACAATTAGGTCCAGTCATGGCCGACTCTGGGGTTGCGGCGCTCGTCTCGCTTTACTGGCCGAGGGAACCGGCGTACAGCTTCCGGGTCATGTGGCCAGCATGACTAAGCCCCTTCTGGTAAACCAGAGCAGTGCACGGAAACGCCGTTTACCTTCCCGCTGGAGTGGTACCTATTTATCTACTTGCACTTGGACTGGCTTTCAAACTGCTAGGTTGGCAGGAGCAGGGACCGAGCAACGGGAGCTCACCCCGTCACGGGGATTCGAACCGCTGAGCTTCTGATCGGCAAGTCCTAGGCTCTGTGATTTAACCCACAGCACCACCCGCGTCCCCGACATGTCAGTATATCTGTCAAAAAGCCACCACAGTTCCATAATGCAACAGCTACTTCAGTGTGAAACAAACATTAACAAGTGGGACAGAAGCACTTACACAGTATTTCTCACATCTGAATGTACCCTCCATAGAATCATAGAGTTGTAGATTTGGAAGGGACCCTGAGGGTCATCTAGTCCGACCCCCTGCAATGCAGGAATCTCAGCTAAAGCATCCATGACAGATGGCCATCCAACCTCTGCTTAAAAACCTCCAAGGAAGGAAAGTCCAAAACCTCCCAAGGGAGACCGCTCCACTGTCTAATACAGCAGTTCTCAACCTGTGGGTCCCCAGATGTTGTTGGACTACAACTCCCATCATCCCTGACCACTGATCATGTTGGCTAGGAATGATGGGAGTTGTAATCCAACAACATCTGGGGACCCACAGGTTGAGAAACACTGGTCTAATAGCTTTTGGTGTCAGCAAGTTCTTTCTGATGTTTAGTCAGAATCCTACCTTCCAAAGCAAGAGAAAACAAGCTTGCTCCGTCTTCCACCTGACAGCCCTTTAGATACTTGAAGATGGCCATCATATCTTCTCTTTTCCAGGCTCCCTCAACCATTGCTCATAAGGCTTGGTTTCCAGACCCTTGATCATCTTGGTAGCCCTACATGATGCAGGCCTGCCGTTGCCTAGACTTTTCCCCTTTCCTACTGCCTCCCTTTCTTCAGGGGAAAAAAAATCAATAGTGTTCTTAATCATGTGTAGATGAAAAGATGGAATCGCACAAGTTAGCTGTTTATATATTTCCCGAATCGCACAACCAGATTTGTTTTACACAGCAGTCGCGTGGAAAGCATCCTGCAGAGATATGCACGCGCGAGGGACTGGCAAGAAAAGGCAGCACTAGCCACATGATTTAAATTAATTAAGGCAGCACTGATGCCTCCAAAAGAGTTTGCATTAGCGTTTTGACTCTTTGCTGGGGGAAAGCTATAATTTACATGTACAATATCCTTTCACGTTGCCTATTAATTACATCTACAGTGTCTCTGTTTACAAGCAATCCATTTGAAAACATATGCTGCAATAATTAAAATGTTATTATGCTGACAGCGCCTTTCTGGAGGAACTTGTAACATCTGTATTGACCGTGATAAGCATTGATTATCTCAAGTGATATAAATATTTGGGGAGCTAATAACAATCAGGTAGGAATTCAGCTCATGCTATAGGCAGCAGAAATAAATTACAGGAAGCCTACATCAAAGCCGCCTCCTGCATAAGTTTGTTTTGATACTTAATGGCTCCCAATAAAGCACACAGAGAGAAAACTCTTTGGAGATTTAACGCATAAGGAAGTGCCTTAAGGAAACTTCCCATCCTGTCGGCATCTAGCATTTCAGTACATCTGTAGAAGCTTACATACATGGTGAAGTTAGGAAGCTGGGATGGAAAGTAAAATTAGGACCCCCGGTAAAAAAAAATAGAAACAAACCCAGTCCAAACTCACACAGTCCAAAGATTTTCTTTGAATAGGGTGGGGTGTGCGATCCTAATGGCATGAAAGTATGCAGACTCAATAAGTATAGGAGAGATCAGGATTGCACCCACCAGCCTCTTCCCTGGCCTACAAGCAGGGAGTCAGTTCACATTTAAAGGCAAACCTTCCTGCTTTGCATTTTCTGAAAGAAGACCTGAACCAAAACACAGGCGCCTTCAAAATATATGGATTTTATAATGCAGTCCTCCAGCCCAGTGATGTGTAAAATTGTGTATACTAGTGAAAATTGAGCATACAGATTTATATATCAGTGAAAATAACATACTCAAAATGCATTATATTGGGGAAACTGGTTTGCAAAAATGTGTGTATTTGGGGAAATTGCATAGGTTGCCAAAGGCTGCATCTTGGAATATAATCCACACGTGCTCTTCTTTCGTTTCTTTTAGTTTTTAATGTCATCTTTTTACATTCTTGGTTGGTGTCTTTCCCACCACCCTACTTCACAACCCACTTTGAGCCAGGCATTATCTTATCTTCCTTATAACCACAGCACAGTCACAGTTTTTCCATGATGCTTGTTAACAGTTTGTACTATTCAGAAATGCACAGATTAAGCGTCTTCCACTATTATTTCGTCCTTGTTTCTTTCAGACCAATGCCCTGTGGTTTTCCCCCAAAGCAGCCAGAATGGGAAAAAGAAAAAAAGACATTGCAATCACAATAGCATGAGCTAATGCTTTGCAGACACAACAATAGCTGCTACTTGCACCTTACATAAACTACATTTAATTACCTTTGGGTTGCTTGTTTCATTCAAAAACATTCATTTACATCTGCAAATACTTTAAAGAGACTTCTACAGTATATTGCACTGGACTCCATGATAATATGTTATATTGCTTGTTCTTCTAGCACAGGGAAGTATTGTTGTTTTAATTATTTTTATTCATTTTTGTAAGAAATGGAAACTATTACAGTTTGCTTAATAGCAGTTTAAACAACCCATTTTGGTTCACTAATAAACTGAACTGAACTTTAGTTTGACATTGGGACTCGTTTAGTATTATTATTATTACTACTATTTTACATTAAAGAAATTGTTGGGTAGCCAGAATATCTTGGGGAAACAACAGCAAAATTAACTGAAACATCTCATCCAGAAGGGGACTGTGGTTTTAACTGATAACGGTTGGCAAAGAAATCTTAAGCCTAGGAAACTGCCAGAACTTATTTAACTTAAACCAGCACAAATTACTCCCATTGAAACTGTTCAGTACTGCCAGCTGAACCATCCTAAGGCTGGCAGAGGGAAAATAAGCCTTTTAATCAGAGTTGAATTACGTATTTTTCGCACCATAGGGCGCACTTTTTCCCCTCCAAAAATGAAGGGGAAATGTGTGTGCGTCCTATGGTGCGAATGCAGGCTTTCGCTGAAGCTGGAGGGCGAGAGGGGTCGGTGCACACCGACCCTCTCGCTCTCCAGGCTTCAGGAGAGCCCCACCACCAGCCCCACAAGCTCGGGGGACAGCGGGGAGGCGGAACGCCGCCATCCCGCTGCCCCCCGACTTGGTTAGAAGGCTGGCGGGGGGAGAAGCCTGCTCTTCCCCGTCGCCAGCCCCGCAAACTCGGGGGACAGCGGGAGAGGCGCAGAGCGCCCTTCCCGCTGTCCCCTGACTTGGCTAGAAGGCTGGCGGGGGGGAGAAGCCTGCTCCTCCCCGTCGCCAGCCCCGCAAACTCGGGAGACAGCGGGAGAGGCGCAGCACGCCCTCCCACTGTCTCCCGACATGGTTTGGAGGCTGGCGGAGGGCTTCCCCAGCCCCGAAAGCTCCCAGAGCGATGCCAAAGCTGCGCGCAGCTTCAGCATGGCTCTGGGTCCCGTTCTGGGGGAGGGGGAAGCTCGGGCTTTCCCCGCCCCAGCCCCGCGTCTCCAGCCGGGAGACGGTTGCGGGGGGCTGCTTTAGCCCCGCGCATACTCTCCCGGCTGGAGAGGTGACGCTCGGCTATGGAGGCTCCTGCCATAGGCGCGCGTCACCTCTCCAGCCGGGAGAGGGTCGCGGGGGGCTGCTTTAGCCCCGCGCGCGCTCTCCCGGCTGGAGAGGTGACGCGCGCCTATGGCAGGAGCCTCCATTGGCGCGCGTCATCTCTCCAGCCGGGAGAGCACGCTTGGGGCTAAAGCAGCCCCCCGCGACCCTCTCCCGGCTGGAGAGGTGACGCGCGCCTATGGCAGGAGCCTCCATAGGCGCGCGTCACCTCTCCAGCCGGGAGAGCACGCACGGGGCTAAAGCAGCCTCCCGCGACCCTCTCTTCCCCCGCCAGCCCCAAAGAGCAGGTCGAAAGGAACCTGAAGCCTGGAGAGTGAGAGGGGTCGGTGCGCACCGATCCCTCTCGCTCTCCAGGCTTCCAAGGTAGCCGCCTGAACGCACCTTAAACGGCACCTTGTTTTAGAACGGGAAAACAAAAGGGGGAAAATTCTCCCACTCTCTGCGCAGAGCCTCCTGCCGCTTCGCTGAAGTGGCACTGGGCAGAGAGCAGAAGAATTTTTTCCCCTTGTTCTCCCCCCTCTAAAACAAGGTGCGTCCTATTGTCCGGTGCGTCCTATGGTGCGAAAAATATGGTACACCACTATTTTTGCCAGAGTAAGTTATGCCTGATGGTCAGATCATGTGACCAAGCTGAACTGAGTTAGGATCCAGGGTAACTTCTACCCTGCCTGGTCCAACCCACACCCCTTCCATGAAACACCCAATTTACATGCCTAACATTTCATCTATCCCACATATATCAGCAGATTGAGTCTTGGGTGCTTTTGATGCCTAGGGGTGATATGAAAATAACAGCCATCCCCAAGACTACCAAAGTTAGTGGGATCCAGATATATTGTTTTCCCCAATCCTGCATCATTACACTTCATGTACACTTCATGTACATTCCAAACACTTCATGTATGGAAGTGAGAGCTGGACCATAAAGAAGGCTGATCGCTGAAGAATTGATGCTTTTGAATTATGGTGCTGGAGGAGACTCTTGAGAATCCCATGGACTGCAAGAAGATCAAACCTCTCCATTCTGAAGGAAATCAGCCCTGAGTGCTCATTGGAAGGACGGATCCTGAAGCTGAGGCTCCAATACTTTGGCCACCTCATGAGAAGAGAAGACTCCCTGGAAAAGACTCTGATGTTGGGAAAGATGGAGGGCACAAGGAGAAGGGGACCACAGAGGGCGAGATGGTTGGACAGTGTTCTCAAAGCTACCAACATGAGTTTGACCAAACTGTGGGAGGCAGTGGAAGACAGGAGTGCCTGGCATGCTCTGGTCCATGGGGTCATGAAGAGTCGGACACTACTAAACGACTAAACAACAACAACAAGAGCCTAGGGCTTGCCAATCAAAAGGTTGGCAGTTTGAATCCCCGCGAGGGGGTGAGCTCCCGTTGCTCAGTCCCTGCTCCTGCCAACCTAGCAGTTCAAAAGCACGTCAAAGTTTGCAAGGAGAGAAATAGGTACCGCTCCGGCGGAAAGGTAAACAGTGTTTCCGTGCACTGCTCTGGTTTGCCAGAAGCAGCTTTGTCATGCTGGCCACATGACCCAGAAGCTGTCTGTGGACAACGCCGGCTCCCTCAGCCAGTAAAGCGAGATGAGCGGCGCAACCGCAGAGTCGTCCATGATTGGACCTAACAGTCAGGGGTCCTTTACCTTTAAGAGGAATGAAAGAATGTTTGCTTGAGTGCGAGGAGAACCCTCTGCATGAGTTTAGAGTGAGGCAACCACCCCAGGCAGCTCATAAAAGCATTGCAGGGTGGGGGGAGAGAAGTTAGCTATTTATTTTATTACGTGGCATTTTTACCGCCAGGGAGCAAAAAAAAGGTGCTTGTGGGATTTCAGCAGTTCTGTGCCAGGCAATGTATGGCGTTGGTTGATGGGTAGCATTTCCTAGTATTCAGAACTACGCAAGTCATATCAAAGCTGCCCTAAAATGTTATCACGACAAGATAGATTCACCTTATTATGGCTATACTTTGCATTCATGGAATTTACTCTACTGTGCTAGTTACCAGCGCCCAACCTGAGCATTTTATTGCTATTGGGAGAGGGTCTGTTTTGAAAAGTGGGGATCCAGGACCCTTGCCCCTCTTGGCTGAGAAAAAATTAGCAGTGAGGTGGCAGCCGGCAGAGCCAGGAAGGTTATTAATGCTGCCATGAAGGAGAAATGATTTTGCACAGAAGCATTTAGCCCAGGCATTCCCCAACTCGGCCCTCCAGATGTTTTGGGACTACAATTACCATCATCCTTGACCACTGGTCCTGTTAGCTAGGGATGATGGGAGTTGTAGTCCCAAAACATCTGGAGGACCAAGTTGGGGGGTGCCTGATTTAGCCCAAGAAACAAAATGAATGAAAACAAGTTATGGCAACCCTAAATCTTACCACCTAAGATCTTTCCACCTGGATAAAAGAGCCACTGCGGTTGGGCAGTTAGAGTTGGGGATGGCGACTGCAGAGTCCCAACTTCAAATCCCAAGCCAGCCATGAAGCTCAATGGGTGACCTTGGGTCTGTTGCCATCTCCCACCCTAATCTACCTTACAAGGTTGTTGTGATGACAAAATGAGTGGGAACCATGTGCCTTGGAAGAAACATAGGAAATACAATACAATTTTTTAAATGCCATTTGTTGAAGTGTTCTTCTGCTCTAGCACCTCCAAAATACACTGTATACATCCTGGAAGCTTGTGCAACATTTTAAAACATTTCAGAACAACTCTTATTTAGATAATTTCTAACAATATTTTTGTAAGCAGTCCAACTGATTGAAAAGGTCTGATTGAAAAGAAAAAGAAAGGAAAACTGTGGTAAATGCCCAAAAACAAAAGAGAGACAAAATAAGGGGGGAGTGAAAAATTAAAAATTAAAGAAAGTGTAACAGGCTGTTCTAGTGACCTTGATGTAAAATAATCCATTTAGCTGCCAGCAGCTTTCTTGCTATTCCTTCTCATAGTCTGTGGGTAACTGTGGCAGAAGGAAATTTGTGAAAACATAATTATCTCTTTGTCCCTCTTTTTAAAATAATGATGATGGTGATAAAAAAAAATTGAGAGCACTTGGACCATTGCATTGCAAAACCTCTTTGCATTGTCACTGTAAAAAGAAGCATAATTTGTACACAAGGATAAATTTTTCATGCTTCTATCAAACATTAATAATAAAGGTTTTAATATTTATTGTTACCCGTGGCCAAAGACTCTGAGTTCCTGCTCCAGTCGGGTTGACACTTCGAAATAGGGATTGCCTTTGGGTATGACTGATTGGGATGGTGTTCGTGATAGGGATTCCCCTTCGGAATATCACACTGGTCCTCAGTTCTGCTTAATCTTCTTAATATTCACTTTTACATATTCATCTGTAATCAGCCTTTATCTGGAATTCTAATGTGTTCTCAATTTATTTTTCCTCTTTGTTTTAATGCTGGCACAATCCACTCTGGAGAAACACCCCCCACCCCCAATCTTCATCAGGGCTTGTTCCATCTTCATATTAAAATGACCCTCCGTGCTGCATCGATTCCACAGGGCTGTGTTTCTCCCCGCTGAAAACTATCACCAAAGTTTCACTTCGTTCCAAAGCACATAAAGGCTTTTTCTGTGATATTCAAAGGTGGATTGTTGTTTTTCTAATGCCTGAGCAGTTGTTTTGACCACCACAGGGTGTACTGCGAGATTTTGGCATCCTCCCCCATGGTGGCCAAGCAACTGTTCAAAGTAACAGGAAAGATACAGTGCCAGAGGGAGGATGGCTCAGGGGAGTTAAGATAGGCTGCGACTTTGACCTCCAGGTCATTGTTCTGAAAAGGACCCAGGAAATGGAGAGATCAAAAGTTACTGCCATCTGACAGCTGGTGCTCTAGCTCAAAAACACTGCATGTTCTGTGGGATAGTATCGGGTCATTTCCACCCATGCATTTACCTTTTCAATTTCCCAAATGAAATACATGCAACACCAACAAATATTTTAAATGTTCAGAAATATATTGTGGTTGAATCTGCATAGCTCTGCAATTGTTCCCAAGTTAGTTCCCAGGCCCAATTCAAACTGCTGGTTTTGACCTATAAAGCCTTAAACGGCTGAGAACCGCAATACCTCAAGGACCACCTCTCCCCATATTAATCCTTTGACTACTACCACTAATACTGCTTCTACTACTAATAATAATACTTTTTTATATATACCCTGCCCATCTGGCTGGGTTGCCCCGGCTGCAATGGGCAGTTTCCAGCACATATAAAAACATTAAAAATATCGAACATTTTTCAAAATTGCCTTAAAAGCTTTGTAAACTATTAACAAATCTTTTGCACACAGAATTTTTGACAGTTGAATTGAGGGAGGGATAGACTTGCCATATTCCTGACAAATTCCTGACACCCCCAAAGTTGTGGAGCTTTTTCATAGAAAGCCACCAAAATTTTTGAGACCAGCCTCCTGGTAGCAGCAGAAAACAGCTCCTGCCTCAGAGAGCCCCACACCCAGCCTGAGGCAGTGCATGAAGGCCTCTCTGGAGCAGTGATGCCAGGGGCCAGATTGAGGTGCAAAGGTAGGAGGAGACCCCGTGTGGTTTAGTGGTTAAGAGCGGTAGACTCGTAATCTGGTGAACCGGGTTCGCTTCCCCGCTCCTCCACATGCAGCTGCTGGGTGACCCTGGGCTAATCACACTTCTTTGAAGTCTCTCAGCCCCACTCACCTCACAGAGTGTTTGTTGTGGGGGAGGAAGGGAAAGGAGAATGTTAGCCGCTTTGAGACTCCTTCAGGTAGTAATAAAGCGGGATAACAAATCCAAAGTCCTCCTCCACTCCTCCTCCAGGGGTGAAGAACTGAAGAGGCCTGCAAGGAGGGGAGACAACCCCTTCACCATCTACCCCGGGCGCCCAGAGAGAGAGAGAGAGAGAGAGAGAAGAGAGAGAGAGAGAGAGAGAGAGAGAGAGAGAGAGAGAGAGAGAGAGGTGCCCAAGAAAGGGAGGCATTCCATGCCCATCATAGGCCCTCCCCACAAAGCACTTTGCCTCACCCATGCCTGCATGCATCCATCACTTTCTCTTCCCTCAAATGGTGGTGGCAGCAGTATGGTGGGCAGGGCCAGAGCGGTGGGCCAAGTGGACGTGCTGGGAGGTGGAGGATGGGGCCGAAAGGGAAGCTGACAGTGGCCAAAGCAGGACAGAAGCCTCAGTGGACCACAAACAAAAAACCCCAGAAAACTGGAGGGGGGGAACCACCCGGGTTGCCATATATGCGAGAAATTCTAGACATTTCTTAAAATTCAAAATTTTCCCCCGGTCATCATTTTAGGCATCCAATTTCCGTACAGTTCTGGAATTTTCCAGACGTATGGCAAACCTAGGGAGGGAGCTGTAAGGTGTAGGGTTCAAATTGTCATTGCACAGAAAAATATGTGATGTCTACAGGCCTGCCAATTATATTTCCAGCTCTGTGGATAAAGACCTTCCCAGAAATCATGCTCAACGTTATTCATCGCCTATGGTAAGAATTCATTCATTTTGGTGATGTGACTGAGGGACTATAATCTGTATCCCAGTGCACAATAACTCTTGACCAGCTAATACGCTTCGTCAGTTCATGGATCCATAACAGTATGTGAGTGAATTGATAAAGTTAACTTTTCCATCTTGACAGTTAACCAGATCATGATCAGCTGTTCTTTCCCATTCAGCATCTCCATTAATTTGCCAGGGTGATCTCTGTCACTGTTCATATATTCATTAATAAAGAACCTATCTGCCCTTCTGTCATTGCAAATATGTATCTCATGAATGTATGGATCATCCCTAGATCAATAGCTTGTCATATTAAAACTGATTTCATTTTAAGGAAGTTTATATGTTTTGGAAGACAACCTTTGACTCACTGCACTGAAAATATGAACAGAATATGGTTGCTTGTGAGCTTATACTGATGGTATATGGTTTTTAGGGTGAAGCGTGAAGAGCAGGTTCTACATATCTAAGACATTTGTGTGAAACAAATGCTGGATTTGACACTACAGTGGTACCTCAGGTTACAGACGCTTCAGGTTACAGACTCCGCTAACCCAGAAATAATACCTTGGGTTAAGAACTTTGCTTCAGGATGAGAACAGAAATTGTGCGGCAGCAACAGCGGGAGGCCCCATTAGCTAAAGTGGTGTCTCACGTTAAGAACAGTTTCATGTTAAGAATGGACCTCCGGAACGAATTAAGTTCTTAACCTGAGGTACCACTGTATAGGTTTTTGGTCTGTTCCAAAAGAGATCTGTTTATATTATTATTAGAGACTCTATATTCTCAGGTTCCCCACACTTAGAAGGGATATACAGTGGTACCTTGGGTTAAGTACTTAATTCGTTCCGGAGGTCCGTTCTTAACCTGAAGCACCACTTTAGCTAATGGGGGCCTCCTGCTGCCACTGCGCCGCCGGAGCACATTTTCTGTTCTCATCCTGAAGCAAAGTTCTTAACCTGAAGCACTATTTCTGGGTTAGCGGAATCTGTAACCTGAAGCATATGTAACCTGAAGTGTATGTAACCCGAGGTACCACTGTAAAAGCATATTTTAAAGGCTGGGAGTTTGCCTGGATTCTTATAGTCCTTATTAGCTCCTGTCTGATTGCCAGATCCAACAGATACATCCCCTAGGCAAACTCAAAATGGAAGTACGGTCAACTTGGTGAAGATACTAAGGCACATGTGACTGTGAATAATAGTTTATTATATTGGTATATTGTAAGATGAAGCAGCCAGGAGCTCTGGTTGTTTTTGTTTGTATGTGTGTATTTTATACATTTGTTTGTTAGCAAATAGTTGTCCACCATGCAGATAGTTGCAATTCATGGCAAACAGACAAATAAGATGGCTAAAGTTATATTTTTAGATCAAGGATGGGGGGCCTGCAAGCCCTCTAGGTGTTGTTGAACTAGAACTTCCATCAGCCCAAATATGCATGCCCAGTGGTCAGGGATGAAGGGATATATAGTCCACAAACATTTGGAGGATCACAGCTTCCCCAGACCTGTTTTATACTGATCCATTTCAGGCTAGTTTTTCTAGCTGAAGACATTTTTTTTTCATTGACTAATGCTAGAGATATTGTACAGCATGATATATTAACTGCTTGGAATCATTCTGTACTACTGTTAAATAATTTGATTTAGAGATGAGAGAACAGTAAGCGGAAATATCTATCACTGTGCCATTGATCAGTATTCAGTCAGTGAACTGGATCCTGAATCCAGAGTGTTGAGAAATAGCTGGAGAGCAACTTACCTAATGACAAAGTATACTTCCTCCATTGGAAGTGATTGTAATCTAATCTTCAATACATTATCTCAGAATGCTGACATTGTGGATTGCGCCTCATGATTTATGTATCATGAAATTACGATTAGCAATAAATTAATGACCATTTAAGGCAAATAGAATCAGCTGAAAGGCTGGCTGTTGCTGTCTTTAAATGTTTCGTGATAACATATTTGTATGGGTGTTAGTGATCCCTGAATATATTGCCTATGGAACAATTAAGGCAATATATGCAGAGAATATAACATTTTTCTTTTCCAATTTGTGATCATTCTGTGATCAAAAAACTCTGAATCACATCTAAGATTACTCAAAGGCTCTACTTAAGGCCCTATAGGATTACTTGTTTTTCTAGTTAACAACTCATCACTGTAAATGCTGTGTAAAGCAACACAGGTGGCCAATCCTCTTAAGAGTCACATCAAAGAGGCCACCATGAAGTTTTAGATGTGATGCAACAGTGGTCTGAATTGTGTCTGTCACTGATCACCAAAACGCAACGTATGATGCATGATTAACATAACTATCAGTTCTCAACACAAAGTGGTGAAAATTTGTTTAAACTAGAGTACATAATCACAGCGTGTGATTTTCCTAGGTGTACCGCAGTTCATAAAGGCACTATTAATAATAAGCTAGGGCAGGCCTCTCTTCATCTAGGTCCGGCCCTGGTGTATACAGGAAATCCTTGGGGTGCTGGGGCTAAAGAAATCATTTTGTTGTATTTTGTTTTCTATATTTTCTTCTTTATTTCTATATTTAGGCCTGGGCAGGCCGGGTCTTCCTGTTATATACCTGCTGGGATTGACAAGGCATATGACCCTCACCTGAATCTCATAGCTCTCCTGACAGGTGATTTGGTCTGCAGCCACAGTATGGAAATAAAGGAGGAGATTGCCCACCAGATAGCAGGTACTCTATTATTCTAATTAGGCCCCAGTGCTTTTCTTACAATCCCCTTCTCAATGAATTAATCAATTTTAATGTAGCATGTAAATTCTCAAAACTTTCTTATTTGTTAATTCAAGCAACTACTGCTCTCACTTCATTGCAAACAATATTTCTATTTGCAACACACTTGAGCAAACCTGCTCCTCTTCCTTTCACAGATATTTTGTTACCGTTTGCAATTGTAGCTGCCTCTGATGAGTTATCATTTAACTCTTAGGGGGGGAATTAGCATCAGACGTCATGTGCATGGAAGTTGCCAAATCAATTAGCCAACTAGAAGGGTTATTGTTAATAGCACCAGTTTTCCTATAATTTGATATTGCTGGATAGTTCTGATGAACTGCAAAAGCATTTTTAGTTTGCTTTCTGCTGCCACCCCACCCAGGAATTTTTCTTTATTAGTGCAACTTTGTTTTGTATGATTCCTTGCAAATGAAAGAAAACAACTTTTCTGCTTGTATATGTTGCTAATATAATTTTGGTTACTGAGAACAAACAAGATTGTACAAAAACAAGATTGGGTGCAGGCGTGGCCAGGACATACGCCTCCTGTGACAAAGGTGACCTGTGTGCTTGTTTGAATTTCCTAACAGCTGTTAGGAAATTCAAGGTCCCTGCTCTCCCTTCTTATGGTCTTTATATTGGACCTGGAGACTCCAATAGAGAGCATTCCATGTCAAGAAGGAGGGCAAGTGGGCACCCTATCAAATGACAGGGCAGGAGCTACACGGAACAGGACCTTTTCACTGGTGGTGCCCATTGTATGGCTCGCTCTTCCCAGACCTGCTGTCTTTTGGCCTGTATTTTAGAGCTTTATAATTTAGGAAGACTTTGGAAGAACTGGTTGACAAGTCTTATCAGTCGCTGACGTATGAGCGGATTTTATTTGCTGCTATTCTGGGCTCCTGGTGCACCAGGGTTTATACTAGCATAATAGAGTTGGCCAGGATGCCAGAAGGGATACAATTTATGAGATTTCTCCATTATCTGCACAGCAGGAGGTGTTCAGTCAACCGCGCAAAGGCTGAGCTGAAGCGTTTCCTGCTGGTTACCTGCTTTCAGCAATAGGGGTCGCTGTTTGGGAGTACCCAATTGGTTAGCTGTCAGATTCTAGAGCTCCCTATTCGTGGCTCTTAGGTAATTCCAAGAATACATAGTCCATTAATAAAACACAGTGTTCATTCATAAAGCAGTAACATAAATCTCCATTGCTACATATCTGGTGTGTATTTCAGCAGTTGAATGTACAGTTTTATGGCTATGCTGTAGTGTAGTGCTTATGTGACTGCAAATAAAAGGTGGGTGGGTTCATCGTCCCAGGGTTTGGGGGGGGGGAGAGGTGACAAAACTGATTTCCAATAAGTGCCCCCCTTTATTTAAAGTTGGGTCCCACTTCTTCAAATTGGGCCCCACTGGCTAGCCCTGAGTCTCATAGTTGCTGGGCCTGAGTTACCCTGCCCTTACATGAGGTCTTGGGTTCAACAACCGAGGCGCAGCTTCCAATTGGTTGCAGGATCTTTCTGTACTCAAGCGGAATCCATGTCAGACGTTCAGCTTCCGAAAAATGTTCGAAAACCGGAGCATTTACTTTCAGGTTTTCGGTGTTCGGGAGCCAAAACGTTCCAAAATGGAGGAGTTCAGGATCCGAGGTTTGACTGTGCTGCCCTTACTGCTGTTTCCCCACCCCTCCCATGCCCACATAAGTCTATCTGCCTTATGGCAAAAGAACAAAGTAAGTAAGTAACCAAATTCACCCAATAAACACATCACCAATAAAGCCTACCTAGAGGAAGGAACACCCCAGGGAAGGCAGAACACATGCTAGTCTGATGACCAGTCAGAATCAAATCCTTCTCAGCCCCATTAAAGATTTACCAGCCAAAGCCCAGTGGCTTCCTCTGCCAAGTGGGTGAACATGTTGTACTGCACACTTACCTTAACAGGTGGTTAGTCTGGGTAGAAATATGACAATTCAGGCCTGTTACCACCTCTTCCTTGAATGTCTCACAATACCTTAGCCAGATCACTGAGCTTACAAGACTTCAGGTGATGTGATGGCCTGGGACTCAGGCTCAGACTCGGAACCAGAGGAGACTCAGTCTGCACTGGATCCTTTGCCTCAGGCATCATCTGTACCAAGTCTGGGGCCTAATCCTGAAGAGTCCCAGTCTGCACAGGTTCCCCTGCAACAAACACCAGCTGGGCCGAGTCAGGGGCCTGAGCCTGCCCTGGCTCCAGATGCAGGGATTACCTTGTTGCCTTCAGCTGGGACATCACTTATAGCTGTTCCACTACCGGTTTGGTCAGGGGAGGCTGAGGCGGCCCCTGGGTCTAGTAACCTACCGACGTCTCCCGAGCTGCAGAGACTAAGGTCTGGGAGAAGGAGAGACCTGAATACTCGCAGAAGGAGTGCTCGCTTCGGGCAAAACAGGGAGGTGTGTTGCCAGGGGATCAGGACCGGCCACTATCCCGACAAAGATAAAAGGCTGTCAGACCCCGCCCCAGGTTGCGGGAGAAACATTGCTGTATGCTAGATCCTGCACTTGTCCTTGCCTGGTTTCCTGCCTTGGCCCTGTCAGACTGTGTCCCAGCGGAACCTTCAGATTCTGGACTGGTCCTGGACTGCATTTCACGGGTTACCCCTGGGCCCAGCACAGGTGATAAGGCTCAGTGAGAGGTCTGTTATAGCCATTGCCAACCTAGTGCCCTTCAAATGTTTTGGACTAAAACTCCATTCAGCCCCTGATAGCATTTCTGGCTTGGGCTGATGGGAGTTGTAGTCCAAAATATATGGAGGGCACCAGCTTGGCAAAAGGTTATCTGGGGACGTGTGAGACTCTGGAATTGCTGGAGCTAAGCTGTATGGACTTGGTCAATCCACAGGAAGTGAGACCGTGGCACACCACATGGAACACCAGCGTATAATCACTGAACAGAGACATTGGTTGAGTGGCCACCTGCCATGGATGCTTTAGCTGAGATTCCTACATTGCAGGGGGTTGGACTAGATGACCATTGGGTCCCTTCCAACTCTGCAATTCTATTATCTTTGTTGTTGTCTTTTAAGACACGGCCACTGCTCATTATGAGAGGCAACCCAGGGCTTTTTCTTGCCTCCTTGCCAGCAGCAGCCAACTCTTCCCTGCAGGTTTAGCTATGGGGATAGGGGTTTTTCCAGTAATAACTATATTTGCATCATCCAGAGTGATATATGGATTTTACTAACTCAGCTTTTCAGGATGCAAAAATTATCATGTTCTGCAAATGAAGAGGTAGTAAACAGTGTACCTTTGATTTTAGTAATTTAGTGATTTTAGCCCCGGAGCCTCAAACTTAACTCTCTTAGGGGATTAAAAATGTTCCGTCCAGTTGCTAAAAGAGCCAACGTCTGCTGTATGGTAGAGGTTTTTTGTTGTTTTCCACTCCAACCTAGGAGGATAATTCCTCTGTGTGGCTAATTAGTATTCTCTGAAAATGTCTAGAATATCGATCAGAGATTTGAGGATGCTATTGATGTACAGTAGTCAGTTACGGTTGGCTGAAAATTTCCTTTAAGGGGAATTCAGAAGAGGAAAATATATTAAAGTTTTTGTGACTTCCATTGTTATGTAAACTGACAGCTTAACTGAGAAATAAAAGGTATATCCTTTCAAATTCTTTGAGCTTTTACAATTCACATAAGATCAGAAGCAATCAGAGAAATTGCACTGAGATTTTTTTACAGAACGAATTCACATTCTAACCATTCAGATACCTTAAATGTTTTCTGGATACCTGGAAACATATCTGAGCACATGATGACCCTATATATATTGGGGTTTATTGGTATGTTGACTAGGGAGGGGGTCCCATCTTCTTCTCCATCTCTGACAGAAATGTATCTTGAGCCAGTAGTGTGTGCATGCATCTCCTTTGATTTTGTGCCCAAAGTGGCATGGTTCATTGTCATCCATCTGTCTCAGGAAACAGTGGAAGAGTGTGCCTTTGGGGTGAAGTCATTGGAGAGTTACTGCGCCACCCGTGGCTGCAGAGTCCAATGCAGGAGAGACATGTTTTGTTGCAGCTGGGGAAAACAAAGGCATCCGGTTGTGCTGATGGAGGTGTGCCATGGCATTTGTCCTTTCTGCGCTCCTCCCAGTGGTCATTCCTCCTCTGGTTATTGCTGTGGATACATGACCAAGGTAACATCATGATGGACATTTTATGCATGTTTCCTTAGAGCATGCAACTGGTATCAAGGCAACAGGGAGGGCTGGCTGGGGATATAGGAAGTATATACATAGTTCCCATTCCCCACAATTGATGTCTGTGTGTATGCCTGGAGAGATTTTGAGATTAGTCTGAGGTGTTTTGTTTTTTTAAGTCCCCACGGTCATGAAAATTCATCAACATTTTAGTGCATTTAGAATTCCTCCTAAAATTCACATTTAGATGTAGCTTTGACCAAGATGCGGGTGGCGCTGTGGGTTAAACCACAGAGGCTACGACTTGCCGATCAGAAGGTTGGTGGTTCGAATCCCTGCGACGGGGTGAGCTCCCATTGCTCGGTCCCTGCTCCTGCCAACCTAGCAGTTCGAAAGCACGTCAAAGTACAAGTAGATAAATAGGTACCGCTCTGGTGGGAAGGTAAACAGCGTTTCCGTGCGCTGCTCTGGTTTGCCAGAAGTGGCTTAGTCATGCTGGCCACATGACCCGGAAGTTGTCTGCGGACAAACGCCGGCTCCCTCGGCCAATAAAGCAAGATGAGCGCCGCAACCCCAGAGTCGGTCACGACTGGACCTAATGGTCAGGGGTCCCTTGACCAAGATACACATTTTTCCAAAATATTTCCCACTAACATAATACCTTTTGCATGTTATTGCTTTAATATATGTGTTTTAATGCACACTTTACCTTGGTGTGTACCATTTTTTGGTACACATTACCAGGCAAATTGCATTACAAAATTCGGAGAAGTGTGAATTTCAAAAATTGTTTGTGTTTCGGTTTGTGTATTGGTTCACTAAGTGTAGATTTTGTACATTCACCTTTAAACACAAACGGAATCAACTTTCTCCCCCATCCCAAATCCTCAGGTGTGTGTGCTGTGCCCTGGTGGACTATAGTATACCCATATCATACAGTACAGAATATTCCTAAATATGAACAGCAACGTGTTCAGTGTTTATAATGAACTGGGCTTCTCCTGAGATTTTGTACCACTGCATGGGTGATAGTGGGCAAGTTGCTCTCAGAAATGCCCCTTCCCAATGCTAAAAATTATAGCTGAATAAATGGCAAGTTTCTTCCTTCTAATGCTGTCCCTGCACCAGCCACCTTTGCCCTGCTTAATCTTAGGACCAGATTACACTCCCTTAAACTCCCTTAGCCTAACCAACCTTACAGGGAAATTGTGAAGAAAAAAATGCTTCTCGGAGGTTCTTAGAGAAAATAATGCTTTTTCTTCATTTAACTCGACTCATCACTTATATGTTGATATAATGCATGTTTTTCTTTGATTTATTTATTTTTACACCATGCCTCCCAAAAGGTTTCCCCATTAATATTAACGGATATTTGAATCTCATTACTCTGATTTATGCCTTTTCAATATATCTAAAGCTCCGTCAATACAAAGTTATCAGTCTCTTGTGAGAGCCTGGCATAGGACTGCAACTAGGAATGCTCTGGGACTTATCCAAGAAGCCAAGAAGGTTTTAAAGTATCCCCTGGACTGTAATGGAGAGAAATGCTTGCAAAGGATGGCTGTCATTATGTTTCGTTATTTAATGCCGCCACAGTTTTAACCATTTATACTACAGGATTATTTTTGCGCACAAAAAGTATAAATGGCCATATTAATCTCTAAGACCTGGATTTGTAGCATGAAGTTTATAGAGAAGTCTCCTAATCCTTCTGGTTTCAAAACCAGTTTGCAGGGGAAAGTTCCACTACTTTTGTTCAGCTCCTTTTGCCATGTAATGTTTAATAATGTTTCCAAAAGAAAATGAGAAATCATTTACATTAATTCAATACAGACAGATGTGCCTATTATAAACTAATTCATTGCATGTATATATGTGTGTCGTGTGTGTGTGTGTGTGTGTGTGTGTGTGTGTGTGTGTGTGTGTTGCATCATTGTTGAACAACTCATTTTGAGGTCCTTTCTGCCCTACAGAAAAATTTTCTGCTACCAACCTATTTCCCCCTACCTTAATGAAAATCAGATTACAGTGGTACCTCTAGCCGTGGACTTAATCCATTTTGGGGTGCCGTTCACATCCCAAAAAGTCTGCAACTAGAGCACCTCTTCTGCGCATGTGCACAGCACGATCGAGCGCTTCTGCACATGCCTGAAGCGTGCAAATCACTTCTGTGCATGCACGTGCGGCGAATCCAGAAGTAAACACTTCTGGATTTGCCACATTTGTAAGCTGAAAGTCCGTAACAAGAGCGGAATGCAACACGATGTATGGCTGTATTATAGGAACATAGGAAGCTGCCTTATACTGAATGGGGCTTTTGGTCTGTGTGAAGTATTATCTACAATAGCTATCCAGGGTTTCAGATAGGGGGCAGTCCTACCTTGAGAAGCTGGGGAATGAATTTGGGGCCTTCTGCATGCAAAGTAGAGCTATGGCCTTTTCTCAGTCCATCGACAGGTGCAGACTCTGGGTCATACAGCCAGATTTCTGAGCAAAGGGATAAGAATTCTAATTCCTCTAACTTTCTGGAAATATCCTTGGTTCCAATATAGATTGCTAATTACTAGGCTTGCCTGTTTTCTATTGCTGTGTCAATACAAAGGATAGTGTTGCTGTTGACATACTTCGATAGAATTGATATCTGTATTAAACACTGGCTGTTAGACTATCCCCTATGTGAACTATCCCATGTTTACGACGCAAATGGACAAAAACACATTGGAAACAAGCAGTTATGTTCAATTGCAATAAATACTCTTAAAAGGCTCAATAAGCACATTTCTGGGTATATCAAAAATGATTTGAGCAAATAGCACAGAATTACGAACAGTTTTTCAAAGTTGTTCAGCAGCGTATTTACAACATTCAGTTTGGATATACTCCTGGATGCCTGGGGTTTGGTAGTGGCAAGGAACACTTTTGTACAGCTTTGTCTACCATGCCAAGTGTATCCATTCCAAGGAATGACAGATCTTGCCACAATGACATATGCCTTTGTTATATTGGGCAGAATTCTCAACATAGCATTAAATGGAGTATGCGCTCCATGGTCCACTCACCACTGGGCTTAGCCAGGAGACCTGAGCAGAGGGAAACCTCTGCCCAATCCAACCATGCTACCAACCGTGCTAAAGCAATATGAGTAGATGCTGCGGCTTTAGTAAGAACAGCCTAACTGCTCAACGCTGACAGTGACTGAAATCAGGGGCAGACTTTGGTCTTTCATATTTCAGCGGCGCTCTATGCAAGGCCAAAATTCACCCCGTTCCAGACACACCTCTACTGAAATAGAGCAGAGTGTGCTACATGCAGGCAGTGCCCTGCAGAACTGGTTTTGACTAAGCACGTCTCCAGCAGGAGGACTCAGTAAGAAATTGGTTTTGTCAGCTCATCTGCAATGTTTAGTAGTGATGTATGGAAGTGAGAGCTGGACCATAAAGAAGGCTGATCGCCGAAGAATTGATGCTTTTGAATTATGGTGCTGGAGAAGACTCTTGAGAGTCCCATGGACTGCAAGAAGATCAAACCTCTCCATTCTGAAGGAAATCAACCCTGAGTGCTTACCGGAAGGACAGATCCTGAAGATGCGGCTCCAATACTTTGGCCACCACATGAGAAGAGAAGACTCCCTGGAAAAGACCCTGATGTTGGGAAAGGAGGGCACAAGGAGAAGGGGACGACAGAGGACAAAATGGTTGGACAGTTTTCTCGAAGCTACCAGCATGAATTTGACCAAACTGCGGGAGGCAGTGGAAGACAGGAGTGCCTGGCGTGCTCTGGTCCATGGGGTCACGAAGAGTCGGACACGACTAAACGACTAAACAACAACAAATGTTAACCAGCTTTTCAGACCGCAATGCAGATTACTTGCCCCAACATGCTCTTTTACTGGTCAAACCAGCATGCAGTGACTGGTCATCCTAGCTGAGTGTAGAGGGAAGTTTGTTTAATAAGGCTTTAGACTGTAAATTCTCTAGTGGCCCTGTGTGGATTGAGTCTTACTGACGCTTACAATGGGACCTATAAATGCTTGCGCTGAGGCCTACAGCCCCTTCTGGGAGAGTGGGCTTGTGGGTATTTTTACTGAGTTTATCTGCTCAGAAACGGGTGCTGGTTCAAAACACACCTGCTAGATTACTAATTGGAAGAAGATGGATGGATCCTGCTAACGCCAGTTTATTAAAAAGCTGCCATGGCTGTCCATCTTGTTCTGGGTACAATTCAAAGCATTGGTATTGACCTACAAAACCCTAAAAGACTCAGAACCCGTGTCCTTCAGGGCCTGCCATTTCCCACATGAACCTGCCTGTGAATTAAGATCTGCCTCAGAGGCCCTGTTCTGTTCCCACACAAAGAAAGAGGCACACATGGTCTTGAAGGGAAGGTAGGTGGTGAATGGAGGTTAAGCCTTCCTCCAGTGCTATTTCTCTAAGGGGCAAAAATAGCTGCCATAACTCACCATGAACATCTCCCTTGTTCTCTTATAATGGCAGTGGTGCCCATCAAAGAGGTGGTGGAACCAAGTTCCGGCAAGTTCCAGCTGGGGAGGAAAAGCCCTACTTCCTACATCATGGTGCCCAGGCTGTGGAACTCACTCCTCAGTAAGTTTTGCCTGAGAGCAAGATGGCTGTCTTTTTTGACCCTGTTTTTAATTGTCTGATACCTTTTAGATTTCTGTGTTTCTTGGATTTTATCTGGTCCAGCTACTATTGCGTCACTCTGTGACTTACTTTATATTTTTGTATTGGCAGCTGCTCTGGAACGGGGGTAAAAAGTTCAGCTCAGGGGAACTTACTCCCACCCCACGTAAGAGTGTACACTGTAAAGGTTGCAGCCTTAATAAAATGAATGAATAATTGAAATAAAGGTACAAAACTTTCAGATATTTCTCTGTGCACACCATTTTTTATATCCTGAGGCAACTGATAAAGATCTGTTTCCTTGTTGTGAACCCACAGGCCATATGCTGATCAAATATATTATTTCCAGTTCTCTTCAAAGTTACTTGTGTCCCTCATGCATATATTCTCTCTACACTTCCTTGCTGATTACTGGTAGGAGATTTAGACAATTCTCTCGCTCACTCACACACATTCTTATGTCATTGTACTGTTTATGGGTTTGAACAATAGAAAGTTAATAAGTATGTTTAACAGGAAATATCTTTTTTTGTGTGTGTGAAGAAAGTTTCAAGCTGCCCACCACAGCACTTCCTAGATTCTACAAAATATGTTGTAAATGAGGGTTTTTTAAATATTTAGATATACACAGCACACTGCTATGCTTCCCCCCGCCCTGCAATGTGAATGAAATCAACAACTTTACAGTGAAAACCTATGCATGCCTATTCAGATGTAAGTCCAACTGACCTCAGTCATGAGTATAGGACTGCAGACCTAATATTCTAAGATGGTGGGTGTTCTTTTTTTTCCCCCTGGCTTGAGATCTGTAGTTTGGTTTAGGATTTTTTTAAAAAAAATGTTTAGCAAAATTTGTCATAGCTAGCAGAGTGAGGAAAATGCTTCAGGCAGTTGGTTTGGGGTGTCATGAAAGGGCAGCAAATTGCTAGTGATTTAAATTATTATTGCTGTATTTTACTCCCTGGGAGAGATGCTTGTGGAATTTTCTGCCTAAACATGTGCCAAAGTAACTTGTGTAGGCTTGGTTGCCATGACTCGGGGAGGGCACCATATGATGCTCCTCCTCAAGCAACAAAATGTCTAGGATCTGCCCTTGGTGATTCCAAAGGAGAAGATTGAATCCAGTGAGTGGGGAGGCATTTTGGGGACCTAGCTCTCTCCATTAGTGGCTCATGTGTTTCCAATAGTCATCATAGCTTTGTAACACAACTATGGGATGATAAAAGGTAAAGGGACCCCTGACCATTAGGTCCAGTCGTGACCGACTCTGGGGTTGCGGCGCTTATCTCGCTTTATTGGCCGAGGGCACTGGCGTACAACTTCTGGATCATGTGGCCAGCATGACAAAGCCGCTTCTGGCGAACCAGAGTAGCATGGAAACACCGTTTACCTTCCCGCCGGAGCGGTACCCATTTGTCTACTTGAACTTTGACGTGCTTTCGAACTGCTAGGATGGCAGGAGTAGGGACCGAGCAACAGGAGCTCGCCCCGTCGTGGGGATTTGAACCACCGACCTTCTGATCAGCAAGTCCTAGGCTCTGTGGTTTAACCTACAGCGCCACCCACGTACCTCTCTATTGCTCCCTTGATATCTACCCTCTTGAGCAAAACGAACAAAGGAGTATTTCCTTCATCCAGTTAGAATGATGCATTGCAGAAGCAGCTATGACAGAACTACATATGCAAACAACTGCCTTTGTATGTGACTACAGATCGCAGCTGCTTCTGGAGCTACATTTACAACCCCTAAAACTGTAATGGGAGTTATGAAGGCTGCCCCAGTCAAAGACTGGTCTTCAATCCACTTGTCTGGAGAAAGAGGAGACAGAATCCATCCCATTCTCACAGATCCTATCAGTCCTATCAAAGTCAACAGCACCTGGAGGGAACAATACTAGGCTGGGGAGGAGCAGTAGCATAGACTCATCCCACGGGATCTCAGAGCCAAACAACTAAAGGTAACATTGGCAAGGACTTTGAGGAATTTGCAGCTGTTCACAAGCACTGCTGGACTGGATTCAATGCCTTGTCAAGTTCTCCTTCAGCAACAACATAAAAATCTGCCCAATTTTATTTTGTCTTCCTAAGATCGCTAAACCTTAACTGGAAACGAGTCTTTCTTTTAAATATTGGCAGATAAATTCTTGCTGAATGGCTGGTTTAAAGAAAATATCTCAAATGATAAATCCTAACTGCACCACTTCTACTCAAGGTCCCTGCAGCATTATCAATATTTGGCACTGTTTTACATCCCCGGATTCTTTGAAAAGCAGAAGAATGCTGCAACACTAGATTAGCCGTAGCGAGAAGATGCCTTGGTCTGCCCCCTCATCGCAGGATTGTATTTAAAATGCTGACCGCTGTTTGCCTCTCTTGTGATTTTTCTCTTCCTGCTGAATGCTTGTGAGAAAACAGGGCCTGAGAATGCACTAGAAGCAATATACCAATTTCCTTGATGTAGTGTTGTGGATAAAGTCCATGATAAAGTACTGCGATAAGAGAACAGAGATAAACGTATAATAAATGAGGGGATGTTCCTCATGCATCAGACCAAGAGAGTTGGGACAAAGGAACGAGCTGTGGTGAGAGTGCCAAGGGTAAGGGTCTAGCCCAGGCATAGGCCAACTCGGCCCTCCAGATGTTTTGGGACTACAACTCCCATCATCCCTGACCACTGGTCCTGATAGCTAGGGATGATGGGAGTTGTAGTCCCAAAACATCTGGAGGGCTGAGTTTGCCTATGCCTGGTCTAGCCAGCAACTGGGGCCCTTGGGGGCATTTTAGCCAAAGTCTATAGCTAACTGTGGCTCTGTTGTTTCTGTGGCCCTCCACATTCTAAGGTGGGGTGACCATTTACGCATCACCAAAGAAGAAGAAATGCATCAACAAAGAAAAGCAGGCAAGAGAGGACACAGATTTGCATAAAATAATTTATATGTACCAGTACAAATTTAAAAAACAGCGGCTATAATATAAATAGAAATACAATGATCTCACCATAGTGTGGGGAGTCTATGATCAGGTGGCCTGTGTGCCTACTCAGTCTGCTGCTAATTGTTGATGGGCAACTTCAAGGCTCCTCCTCTCCCTTCTTAGGTTTCTTTATCTTTATACAGTGGTACCTCAGGTTACATAAGCCTCAGGTTACATACGCTTCAGGTTACAGACTCCGCTAACCCAGAAATAGTGCTTCAGGTTAAGAACTTTGCTTCAGGATGAGAACAGAAATCGTGCTCCGGCGGTGCGGCAGCGGCAAGAGGCCCCATTAGCTAAAGTGGTGCTTCAGGTTAAGAACAGTTTCAGGTTAAGTACGGACCTCCAGAACAAATTAAGTACTTAGCCTGAGGTACCACTGTGTTGGATTTATACTAGGTAAACCTTCAAATAGAGGACCTTCTGATTCTGGATAACGGGTGGGTCTATGCATCCCTCCATATTCCAATGTAGGTTCTGGAGTAAATAAAAATGTTTCTCAAGCAGGACTTATGTCCACATCTGTGGTTGTTTATATTCATACTAAAAGGTAAGATGCATTCAAGCTTCTGACACTCTTAACAGTGAAGAAATAAGTCCCATTGAGTTCCCTCTGGTGGGTACTGGATTGCAGCTGGGCGGAGCAACCTGATTAGGGTAAGGGAGAGAGAATCTGCGGTGGAAGGACCACCAAATCCCAAACTCTGCCAGTTTTGCACTGGCAAGAGCAGAAAATGTAAGGCTGCCTGAACATGGAAGAAGTGTGGTTGCTCTGGGGCTAGAGTACTCCCCACAGACACACCGGGTCAGAGGAATAAGGGGGCTTTGGATCCTTTGGATGTAGTGTATTTCCAAATCTGCCTCTGACATGCCCTCCCCCCCCAAAAAAGAAAGGCTTCCTTTTTGCCCTCTTTGCCATTAAGCTGCTGGTGGTGGCTGGAAAATGGTATGAGTCCTTTCCATGGTGGTTGAGAGGGGGATTCTCCTTCTCCACCCACAGAGAAGAGCCACAAAATCCTACAGCCCATGGGATGCCCTTGTTCTGACTGCACCCTAAGTCACTAATTTAACAGAGTTACATAGTGCAGGCCTACTCTTGTTAAGCCAAAGCAAACAGTGGTGTAGCGTGGGGGGTGCAGGGGGGGCCAGCTGCATCTGGGGGTTAGGGTTAGGGGGCACAAATCCACGGGTTAGGGGGTGCAAATTACTTGCCTTGCCCCGGGTGCTGACAACCCACGCTACGCCACTGAAAGCAAATGAATATTCCCAGCTCATCCTCATGTTATATTGCGAAATGAACCCTTTACTCTGTTGTACATAAAGGAGAAAATGGAATGTTTGTTTACATCATTCTGGTCAGTCTGCAGGGAAACACAACCAGGGTTGCAGAAAAGACAGGCAGGAACCCTCCCACCTGACAGCAACGAGGAAATCTTGATTTCAAATGCTAGACAATCGGCTGGCACTTTTTATGGTCCAACAGCTGCGTGACTCATTTATATAGGGTGGGAGTGGGGGTGTTTTGGGGTTTTTTTGCCTGCCTTAGCACTAAGAGGACTGGTGTAAATAGGAAGTGATGAGGAAAATCAATTCAAAGCAAACACTTCCTCCTCCCCTCAAGGCTAAAACAGGAAGAGATAGGAAAGCCCAGGAAGATACTTGATAGATATTCAGCTCCGTAAGAGAAAAGGAAGTAGGCATGTTGAAGCACCAGGGTGGTTATTTTTGAGTTGTCGAAAGGAAACGGGATACAGTGCAGAAAGGATGCAGATAGGACGCTTTGTGTTTCATAGCAACAGAAGGGAACAGAAGCTTCTGTGCAAAACCGAAGCCCATCTGTGGCATGAAAGAGACAGAACGGATTAAAGGGGTAACAGGGAAGATGCTGCAGAAGGTTTCTGTGCCACCTACTGAAGCCAAGTAGGAATGGGGCAGAAATTCTATTCAGTTCACATTCTCGGTGTGAACCTACCTAATTCCCACTTTCCAAAACAATATGAAAACTGAAACACAGCTGCCCTTCGAAATCCTCCAAATTTTCCAATGCAGTTCTCAAGGCAAGTAATGTGTAGAAAAATGCACTATATTACGGAAAACTGATCTGCAAAAAAAAAAAGGTATATTAGGCAAAATTGCAAACAGGTCTGTACATTTGGATAATTTTGTGAGGTTGGTTTTCATGAGAATTTTTTTAAAAAATAAATAAATCACAAATTAATGTTGCAATGCAGAGGGCTGAACTTAAGCCCGGGAAAATGAAAACTTGAGAGAACTTGAAATTGACAGATTCATTCATAGAACTGTAGAGCTGCAAGGGACCATGAGAGTCATCTACTCGAAGTCCTGTGATGCACGTCTAACTATAATCCTGCTGTCATTGATAACAAGGATAAATAATGATGCTGTATTAAAAATCTCTTTGCCCTATGGTGTCACCAGGTGTGACAAAGGAGCACAAAAGTTGTCACAGCGCTGGATTTAGAGTGGTGTGGACAGTTCCTCCACAACGGGGCGCTGAGCCAAGGGGGTGCAAAATTAAGAATATCCATAATTGAGAAGATTCATGTGGGGCGCCAAATTTGGGGCTCGCATATTACAAAATTTTGATAGAAGAAGAAGAGTTTGGATTTGATACCCCGCTTTATCACTACCCGAAGGAGTCTCAAAGCGGCTAACATTCTCCTTTCCCTTCCTCCCTCACAACAAACACTCTGTGAGGTGAGTGGGGCTGAGAGACTTCAGAGAAGTGTGACTAGCCCAAGGTCACCCAGCAGCTGCATGTGGAGGAGCAGGGAATCGAACCCGGTTCACCAGATTACAAGTCCACCACTCTTAACCACTACACCACACTGGGTTTGCCAAAGTCTGCCCCATTTTCCCAAAGTCCACCCCTAGTTGTAAATTAAGAATCATCTGAAATTGGAGTGCTTTTTGTGAACATGTTCAGCAGCTGGGGGACGGGGAGCACTACCCTTTCAGTGACTGCATGGAAGCTGTTCAGAAAGCTGGCAAAACTGTTCATTCATGAAGAAGTCTTGACCAGGGGTAAAAATGGCACCAGTGCAGGAGAAGAGAAGGAAAACAAACAGCAGCTATGTAGAGCTTTGTAGTGGTCATTAAGGAATTGTTTTGGAAAGCTCCCCTGCTACCTTTGCAGCCTGAGAAAGTAAAAGGGCAAACATCGTACCTGGAATACTTGAAAAAGAATATGGTTGTATATTTTTACAGAAATCGAATTCCAAATATATAAGTCCAGCATAGTCAGAATAAAGGGGGGGTTCCTTTTTGCAGTGTGCTTCCTTGACAAATTCCAAGGTTGCCAATTGCCAAAGATATTTCCCTGCCCCTTTCCTTAGGCTAAACATTCGTTTGAGAGCACTTTAGTTTAAAGGGCCTTTGAAGTGCCACACTGTGAAAACTCACTGATGCACCAATCACCTAATCATTCAGGGGGAAAATGGAGAGGAAAATAACTCTGGATTTGAAAACATAAAAAGCCACGTCATGCAGGTTCAAAGCAAATGCACTTGGACAAACATGGTAAGGAAGTGAAAGACTAGAGGAACCTTCAGGATACAAAGGCATCCTCAAGGAAAGATGGAAAGCCAAAGAAGACTGTGACTCACTGGTGTTTGGGGCTGTGTTTAAAGAAGTGTTTCTCCAGAGGTTTACCAGGAATCAGCTGCCTACTCAGACCTTTTCCCCTCCTGCAGACCTAAATGTTCTCTAACCAAAATAACATTGCTTTGATAAGATTTCAACAATTAGACAATCTGTGTGTAGGGGGAAAAAATCTGTTTTTTTCCAAAGGCACAGACCTAGAAACCATTCTTAAGAGTGGGCAGGGGACAATTAAGTCCGTAAACAATTCATCTACTTGTTGAATGAAAAGAAGAAATGGCCAAGGACTCTGGGCCAAATTGTTCCACCTGGGATGCCTATAGTTAGAAAATAAAAGCATACCTGGCACCAAAACGCCATCAGAGCAGTCGTGTGGTGAAACATCTTGCTGAACTTCAGTTTAGATTCTCTTCCATAAAAATAAAGATCTACAGATATAAAATTGTGTATCAGAGACAAAGCTAGACTAAGACCGGAGCTAGTTTTCTTTGCATACTAATTTTGTTTCAAAATAATGAAGCGTTCAAAATGCAATTGCTTGTCTTCTGTCAAAAATTATGCCTCAGGATTGCACCCCCTGCCTAGTAGGATCTTCCTGTGGGGGCATCTTTAAGTATGAGAGCCAGTGTGGTGTAGTGGTTAAGAGCGGTAGTCTCATAATCTGGGGAACCGGGTTTGCGTCTCCGCTCCTCCACATGCAGCTGCTGGGTGATCTTGGGCCAGTCACACTTCTTTGAAGTCTCTCAGCCCCACTCACCGCACAGAGTGTTTGTTGTAGGGGAGGAAGGGAAAGGAGAATGTTAGCCGCTTTGAGACTCCTTCAGGTAGTGATAAAGCGGGATATCAAATCCAAACTCTTCTTCTTCTCTTCTTCTTCTAAGTATATAATGTTTTTTAAAAAAATCTTCTTCTGCCACCATGTTTCAGAAACGAAAAAAATCTGGCTTGTTTTTGGAAGCAGGTCTGTTTATCACTTTTCTGAACCTTTATATGGTCATTAAAGTGTCGTTTCATGGGGTCAATAGTGGTCTCAAATCACAGAACTTCCACAAAACATGAATGGAATCCCACTGCTTATATGGAACAAGTGACCGATGTCACATAAAACAACTTTCCCTGACCAGTGCCCTCCAAGTGTTGTTGGACTCCAATTCCCATCAGCCCCAGCCCTGTTGGCTAGTGATCAAGAATTATGGGAGCAGAAGTCTACAACATTTGGAGGGCACCAGGTCCGGGAAGGATAGCATAAAAATAGCTAAACTACTATTCTCTGATCAGGAAGATAAGAGGATGTGGTCATAAAAAGAGGGTGAAGTTGAGTAGCCAGGGGAGTGCCAGTGCCAACATATTTCCAGCAGCCTTTGTCTTGTCTTATGTCCTTTTGTTTCCTGGTTTCTCCTCTGTATCGTCCCTGATTCCCTAAACCTTGCAGATATCACTTTAATTGTTGTGTACTTCTGTACGCCTGCAGTTATTGATGCTTTGCTTCCAGATCAGTCCCCATGGCAGGTATTGCTTCTCTCTATGGTATGAGGAGGGACACGGGTGGCGCTGTGGGTTAAACCACTGAGCCTCTTGGGCTTGACAATCAGAAGGTTGGCAATTCGGATCCCCGCGATGGGGTGAGCTCCCGTTGCTCAGTCCCTGCTTCTGCCAACCTAGCAGTTTGAAAGCATGTCAAAGTGCAAATAGATAAATAGGTACCACTCTGGTGGGAAGGTAAAGGGCGTTTCCGCGCGCTGCTCTGGTTCACCAGAAGCGGCTTAATTATGCTGGCTACATGACCCGGAAGCTGTACGCCGGCTCCCTCGGCCAATGAAGCTAGATGAGCGTCGCAACCCCAGAGTCAGTCACAACTGGACCTAATGGTCAGTGGTCCCTTTACCTTTACCTTTATGGTATGAGGGGTGTTGTTGCTAATCATGCAAATACTGTAGGTTTGAGATAGCTAGAGAAATGACTGTCATTATCACAAAGGCACTTATGCCCCCCCTATAGTCAGGAGTTCCTGTATATGCATACGTCAGCAACATGGCACCCTCCAGATGCCGTTGAGACCACAACTCCTATTATCCCTGACTGGTCATGCTGACTATAGCTGATGAGAGTTGTAGGTACTTCTGCATGAAGGGGAATTAGGTAGACTGACTCCAAGATGAAGGGTTGCAAGCTTCTTTTCATATTTATTTATTTATTTATTTATTTATTTATTTATTTATTTATTTATACATACCCCGCCCATCTGGCTGAGTTTCCCCAGCCACTCTGGGCGGCTCCCAATCAAGTATTAAAAAAATACAGCGTTAAATATTAAAAACTTCCCTAAACAGGGCTGCCTTCAGGTGTCTTTTAACGATAGGATAGCTACTTATTTCCTTCGCATCTGAAGGGAGGGTGTTCCACAGGGTGGGAGCCACTACCGAGAAAGCCCTCTGTCTGGTTCCCTGTAACCTTACTTCTCGCAATGAGGGAACCGCCAGAAGGTCCTCAGCGCTGGATCTCAGTGCCCGGGCTGAACGATGGGGGTGGAGACACTCCTTCAGGTGTACAGGACCGAGGCCTGGAACACATTGTACAATGGAAACAGTGCAGGCAGGGCTGACCCGAGACATTTTGGCACATACGGCAGGCCCCAAAATGGCATCCGCCTCCCTGACAGAGGAGAAGGGGTGAGGGACAATCTACATTTGGAAGAAAGTGGGAAAGAGAGATGTTGGCATCAGGATCTGTTGCCCCCGTCAATCCTGCCGTCTGAGGCGGTTGCTTCACCTTACCTCTTAGTTGGGCTGGCCCTGAATAAAGATCTACATGAGGATCTGCTGCCCCTGTAAGTTCTGATGTCTGAGGCAGTCACATCACCTTGCCTCATGAGTGGGCCAGCCCTGAGTTAGACTTAGAGCAGGAGTGGAGAACTTCTGGACCTTCAAATGTTGCTGCACTACAACTCCCATTAGTTGTAGCAAGCATGGCCAGTGACCAGGGATGATGGGAGTTGTAGTTCAGCAACAGCCAAAGGTTACCCACACCTGACTTAGGGAAGAACCAGGGAATAGAAGAGAGTTGCAAGGGGTGCAGAGAACCGGCGAGGGAGACATTCCCACCCCACCCCACTCATAGCATAGCAGAAGATGAAGCAGAACCACTTGTCCACATCTCCCTCCCCATTTCTTATAAACCCATTTCAAATGAGCATACAGCTAAGCAGTCATTTTCAGAGCCATCCAGTATGTAATTGTTGAGGAGATAACCGTAATAACTGTCCTCGCAAATTTATGGCTGTATATTGTGTGGCTCTGAATGGCTCATAGTTACATTAACGGTGTTCGCTCTGATTGTTTTCTTCACCGGACTGTAACGCAACGTGAGCAAGGGGCAAACCTTATCAGCCTGATATGTGACACATGCTGTGTCATGCTCTCCTAGAGCTGTCAGTTTTCGACCTTTCCTGCACCTACACGGGGCACAGTTTAACCAACTAAAGCCGAGTTCCTCTAGGTGTGGCAAAGGCAGCATTTTATGCCCAGGCAAACGCTTGATAGAACAAGTCAATGAGGCAAACCTATCAAGACTTATCAACTAGCAAAACTGCTCTCGGACTGTACCCCTTCAGGCTATGATGATGTTGTTGTTTAGTCTTGTCCGACTCTTCGTGACCCCATGGACCAGAGCACGCCAGGCACTCCTGTCTTTCACTGCCTCCCACAGTTTGGTCAAACTCATGCTGGTAGCTTCGAGGACACCATCCAGCCATTTCGTCCTCTGTCGTCCCCTTCTCCTTGTGCCCTCCATCTTTCCCAACATCAGGGTCTTTTCCAGGGAGTCTTCTCTTCTCATGAGGTGGCCAAAGTATTGGAGCCTCAGCTTCACGATCTGTCCTTCCAGTGAGTATTCAGGGCTGATTTCCTTCAGAATGGATAGGTTTGATCTTCTTGCAGTCCATGGGACTCTCAAGATAGGGGACTGCATGTTTGGATGCTTCCCTGTACAAACAAAACAAGAGCAATAAAACTGGCGTGCCAGATAGAAAGCCAGGAGATTTTTCTCTTAACCTCCAGTTTCCTGTGTACAAGGTATTTGTTTTGTTATGTGGAGAGCACTCAATCATGCCGTTACTCCACCTGCAGCCTGAAGTGGAACAGTCCAGAAAGTTTTACAGCATGCTCTGTTATTTGTAGAGCCCTGGCCAAAATCTGCCATACTGTGACAAGCAAAACAGTGGCAAAGATGCACTTAAATGAGCGCTAGAAATAGGTTTCCCCATCTCCTTCCTTCATCAAGTGTTTTGTCTTCTCTTGCACACCACTAGTAAGCTCTGGTCTTTGGGCTGCACCCAAGAAACAAATGGAACATCACAATGTATTGCAGATGAAGGTCTTGCCAAGAGCATCACCGATGACAAATGGCTTCATCCTTTAGCAAAGACTGCAAGAAGCCTTTGAAGTGTTTGCCTGGAAGTTGAAACAACAAGTTCTTTTTTTCTTGCCCATCACATTTTATTCAGTGAGGAACCTTACAGTTAGCCCTATTGCATGGTTTCTAGTGGGACTTTCAGAGCCACTTCATGCCAGTGAGGAAGGAACAGGAAACACCAGTGCCCCATGCTTTCTACTCCTCAGCATTATCTCAGTGTGCAAAATACCAGTAGATCTCAACAAGTGGGACCAGCCCTTCCAATAGGCAGGGTGGGGCAGCTGCCTGAGGCAGCGGATGCCAGGGCAGTCCATCTGAATCACTTAAGCTAACCTGCTAACTTCAAATATGGTGAATGATGCTGTAGAGAGAAGTCAGATTCATCTGCCAGTCAAGTCAGGTTCTGTACTTATAACTTGTCCTTTGACACCAGAATGTCTAGGGCTGACCCTAGACCTCCAACAAAACACACATCCTGAACTCTTCTTCAGTGTTCCAGCAAGCTACTCTATCACCCAGTGTTCCATTTTCCGTTTCCAAGCAGCAGACAACCTTCGGTGATACTGAGCATGCTCACTTCCTCATTAGCTTTTCCCACCCACCCCCACCCCACCCCATAATATTTTGGTTTTGTTGTTGTTGTTTAGTCATTTAGTCGTGTCTGACTCTTCATGACCCCATGGACCAGAGCACGCCAGGCACTTCTGTCTTCCACTGCCTCCTGCAGTTTGGTCAAACTCATGCTGGTAGCGTCAAGAACACTATCCTTCTTAATATAATTTTTATTATTTTCCAATACAAAAAAATACAATTGTGCCAAATTTTCACAGATTTTCACAAATTTGTTACATTTTGGACTTCCTTTGGATTCTCTGACAATCATCCATATTTACTTCTCAGTTTACGCATTTCTCTGTTTATATTGCCATTAAACTTCCCTCCCACTCCTATTTGTTTTTTTAACAATATATCTCTGTTTTCACAGTGCTTCTTGAAACCCCACCAGTGTTGTTTGCACATCACATGATCTTTTCAGATATTCAACAAATTTCCCCCAGTCCTCGATGAACTTTTGGTCTTGAAGATATCTAATTTTTCCGGTTAATCTATCCAGCTCTGCATAGTAAGTCAGCTTCATTCTCCAGTCTTCTGTTGTCGGTATCTCCTCTTGTTTCCATTTCTGGGCCAGTAGAATTCTTGCTGCTGTGGCTGCATATTGGAAAAGTTTGCAGTCTTTTCTTCTAATTTCATTCCCCGTAATTCCTAAAAGAAAGATCTCTGGTTTCTTTACAAATGTATATTTTAACATCTTTTTCATTTCATTATAGATCATCTCCCAGAAACCCTTCACTTTTTTACATTCCCACCACATATGGTAAAACGTACCTTCTTTTTCTTTACATTTCCAACATTTGTTGCACGTCTTATACATTTTTGACAGTTTTACCGGTGTGATGTACCATCTATAAAACATTTTCATGACATTTTCTTTAAGTACTGTCGTCAAGAACACTATCCAACCATCTCGTCCTCTGTCGTCCCCTTCTCCTTGTGCCCTCCATCTTTCCCAACATTAGGGTCTTCTCCAGGGAGTCTTCTCTTCTCATGAGGTGGCCAAAGTATTGGAGCCTCAGCTTCACGATCTGTCCTTCCAGTGAGCACTCAGGGCTGATTTCCTTAAGAACGGATCGGTTTGTTCTTCTTGCAGTCCATGGGACTCTCGAGAGTCTCCTCCAGCACCATAATTCAAAAGCATCAATTCTTCGGCGATCTGCCTTCTTTATGGTCCAGCTCTCACTTCCATACATCACTACTGGGAAAACCATAGCTTTTGGTTTTCGGTTTTAGCGTGATATTTATGTAGTTCTGCAAATCTCAGGGTTCCCCCAAGCATGCCTTTGCCTCTCAGTTGTTTTTCAGCGGCCCCATTTTGGCTTCAAACTAGAGCATCTCTATTTTGGACATGATGGTGAAATGGAGGGCAGGAAGAAGTTGATTGATCAATGATTTAATTTCAATATCGCTTAATATGTTAAAATATCTCAAAGCGGTGTGCAAAAACTGAAGCGACAACTGACAACGGAAACAAAATATTACAAAAATAGACAGTTACATAGAGAAATGCTACATTAATACGAAGTCACTAATACATATAAATCAGTATCGATTCATTTTCCTTCTGACACATCCTTCCTCTCAGCCTCTTGGTTCCCACTCAGGGTCCAACAAATGCTCAACTCACCTACAAAAAACTCACAACAAGAATAGATCCTGGAAACAACAGACATCGACCTAGTCTCTCATTCTAGACTTGCTTTTTATAGGCAGGCCCAAGGTGGATGGTACTTCCTCAAGCTAGGTGCCATTTAGCTGCACTCTCCACAACCAGTTCAAGGTATAGGAGGTTTGCTGAGTTTCCTAGAGGGTCCAAAGGATGGGAAGATGTGTCCCCTCCACTCACAGCTCTTTCTGTCCTCTCTTCCTCCCCCAGCTGCGTTTCTGTCCCATGGCAGGGGACAGGTGTGCTTTCTTCTCCCTTTCTGTTGGTGAAACATCCAAAGCCACTCAGTCTAGGGATGTCAGAGAATTCCATCAGAAACAGAAATGGGAATTCAAATTGCCACAATTTACATGCTTGTCTGAGGTTAGGAACGCAATCCATGCAAGTGAATACGAGCATGCTATTGTCACACACCTTTGTTTTGACGTTTCACTTCCATGTAGGTTAATTATGTAATTAATCAGATTAGTTTCAGCCACGGTGGATAGCAAAACAAATAATGCAGGCCTTTCGAGGAAGTCGAACAGTAGCAGAACAGAACCAGCACTGGTTGCAATAGACGTAGGATAGGGTGGAAATTGCTGCCTCCTTACATCCCTAGTCACAACTAACTTCTGTTGGATTCTGCCTACAATTTTAAAAAATCCAGTTATTGTCTTGCTTTTGGGCATTTTGGATTTTTGAAATTTTTAATAAATAAATAATAATTTTAAATTCCTGTAGCTGCACTGGTGCTTAAATGCCAAGGTGTGTCTGTTAAAAAAGAGCAGCTCCGATCTGAATAAGTGGTAACACCTGTAGATATATCAGAAATATTGAAAATGGAAGCGGCTGGCTTTCCAGCTGTGCAAACATGCGCAATCTGATTGGCACGAGAGGGTTCTCCTCCACACACACACACCCAATATTAAGCTATAACCTTTGAATAATTCTGTATGATCCCATACACCATACCATATGCTTAATTTCCATGGCCATGTTGCATCATCCCTGATATTTGGCTGGGTGTTGCCTGCCAGGAAAGAAAAATTTCTGTCTAGGGGGGCACCTTTTCCAATTGCTATGTAATTTCATAAACTGATTGTGCCATGAAAATTCTGTAACCCTGAACTCTGGTATGTTCCAGGTAGTGTCGTTGTGACAGGAGGGCTGCGGGAGATCTTGCTGAATCTGCCAGATGCAACCCTAGCAAGTGCTCTTGCTACAGGGAAGACGTTGCTCTTAACAGCAATTTAACTCAATAGCTCTTAATCCAGGATCCTGGGAAGGAGAGAGAGCCATTCCTGGCCTCACTAATTGTGGCCATTACATTTCCTTCACTATGGGAAGGTTGTCTATATTAGTGGCAAAGGGACATAGGGATGGACAAATCTGTCAATTTTTCGTTCCCTCGGTTTCTCGTTTTTTCCAGTCTTAAATTCAGTTCTCATTTCTGCAGCAATTTCATTTTTTAAAAAATAAAATCCTCGTGAAAATTAGTCATCATTTTGGTTCAAATTTCTCCAAATAAACATATTTCGGTCTGCAATTTTGAGATATATATACCCACTTTTTGCAAGCAACTTATTTGAATATAATGCTCTTTTGATGTTGTTGTCACTAAGATATACACTTATATGCACATTTCCCCTTAATGGATGTATTGCTGACTGGAGAACCACACTGCAAAATTCAGAGAACCTCAAATTTCTAAGGATGTCTGTGTTTCAGTCTGCATATTGTTTTAGAAAGTGTGAATGGAACAAGTTCTCAGTGAAATGCAAACAAACTGAATTCCTGCCCTATCCCTCTGCGCATAGAATCATAGAATCATAGAATCATAGAGTTGGAAGAGACCACAAGGGCCATCGAGTCCAACCCCCTGCCAAGCAGGAAACACCATCAGAGCACTCCTGACATACGGTTGTCAAGCCTCTGCTTAAAGACCTCCAAAGAAGGAGACTCCACCACACTCCTTGGCAGCAAATTCCACTGTCGAACAGCTCTTACTGTCAGGAAGTTCTTCCTAATGTTTAGGTGGAATCTTCTTTCTTGTAGTTTGGATCCATTGCTCCGTGTCCGCTTCTCTGGAGCAGCAGAAAACAACCTTTCTCCCTCCTCTATGTGACATCCTTTTATATATTTGAACATGGCTATCATATCACCCCTTAACCTCCTTTTCTCCAGGCTAAACATGCCCAGCTCCCTTAGCCGTTCCTCATAAGGCATCGTTTCCAGGCCTTTGACCATTTTGGTTGCCCTCCTCTGGACACGTTCCAGTTTGTCAGTGTCCTTCTTGAACTGGGGTGCCCAGAACTGGACACAGTACTCCAGGTGAGGTCTGACCAGAGCAGAATACAGTGGCACTATTACTTCCCTTGATCTAGATGCGATACTCCTATTGATGCAGCCCAGAATTGCATTGGCTTTTTTAGCTGCTGCGTCACACTGTTGGCTCATGTCAAGTTTGTGGTCAACCAAGACTCCTAGATTCTTTTCACATGTATCATAGAATCATAGAATCATAGAGTTGGAAGAGACCACAAGGGTCATCGAGTCCAACCCCCTGCCAAGCAGGAAACACCATCAGAGCACTCCTGACATATGGTTGTCAAGCCTCTGCTTAAAGACCTCCAAAGAAGGAGACTCCACATCAGCCAAGAGCATAAGGTCAAACAGATTCCTCACTGGCATTGCAGATAACTTCGTTGTCCAGAAAGTGGGAGAAGCAACAAGAGGAACAGCCATTTTAGATCTGGTTCTAACCTGCTCTCAAGCCAGGTGTCACCTATCTTGTATTTGTGCCTCTCATTTTTTTTGCCCAAGTGCAATACTTTACATTTCTCCCTGTTAAAATTCAAATTGTTTGTTTTGGCCCAGTTCTCTAATCTGTCAAGGTCGTTTTGAAGTGTGATCCTGTCCTCTGGGGTGTTAGCCACCCCTCCCAGTTTGGTGTCATCTGCAAATTTGATCAGGATGCCCTTGAGTCCATCATCCAAGTCGTTGATAAAGATGTTGAATAAGACCGGGCCCAAGACAGAACCCTGTAGCACCCCACTAGTCACTCTTCTCCAGGATGAAGAGGAACCATTGATGAGCACCCTTTGGGTTCGGTCAGTCAGCCAGTTACAAATCCACTGAGTGGTAGCATAGTCAAGACCGCATTTTACCAGCTTCTTTACAAGAATATCATGGGGCACCTTGTAGACATCTAATAGACATTCCCTGTGGCATCAATGTGATTGGTCATGACTCTCTCTCTCACCCCTGTCTTTCTGAATGAGCCACTCCAAATATACATTTTTACTTACTTTGTTCCATTTTGGTTTTTTGTTTTCAATTCCCAGCAGCAAGAAAGCTGCTCTACTTCACCAAGGCTATCCCCATCTACTTCCATAAGGTGACAAGAGGTTACTTTCTCCTTAAGAGGAGCTTTTAGACCATGCAATAGGTCATCCTTGCACATAGTCTTCTACCCAGCCATGGAATTTTAATGATGTTTCAATGATAATATTATTTGCCTACTACTATTGTTTTAACTGGCCCTCTCCTTGTTGCCATTTATGTCTTATTCCACTGCTTTCAATTCTAAGTTTTAAATATCTTTATGTGAATCCCAGCCTTTCCTAATCTGTTTATATTTGCAGCTAGTTTCCATTCCATACATAGGCTCAGTAACACCCCATCAATTTTGATCTACTGTTTGTTTAGCCATATGCCTTATTCTCTACTTATTTTCTGCTTTATAGAACCCCTCATGCAACATATAAATAAATTCTGTTGCACGTGCAGATTAAATATTACAAGGTCTGTTGAAGAGATTTCACAGCACTTTGTAATAGGTATGCAGATGTTATATTTGTTGATGTTGGTGAATTCATATATATTTTATTCAGTTGTTAACACTGCACCCCACTTTGGGACAGTTGGCAGTGAAAAATGAGTAGTAAATCATATGCCAAGCAAGTGCAGAAAACAGCGTTAGCAAAGAATTCAACACTGTGAGAATCTCATCTTTGTTTTTTGAGCAAGACTCTAGTCCTTATGGGTGGAAAGATGGATTTGACAATGTGTAGTCATGGGGTAATGAAATCAGGAAAGTTGCAATGTCCTTTGTGACGAAGAGGGAGAACTCAAAAAACTCTCTAATACATTGTACAATTTTCCAGTGTTTTTTTTATTTCAAAAAACCTACCAGGGACATAAACATGTGATTGTGAATAACAGTGTTAAATTTTAGAGTAGGAACTGTAGCAGTCTGCAAATCATAAGGTGGGACAAGATTTTCAGGATAAATCATGGCCTTAATGTGAAACCTGACATCTATGTCTACAGGATGTGCTGGGAGTACTTAAACAGTGTGTGTGATTTGAAGTGTTTTCTGATCATTACAATCCATTGTATCCATTAGCAGTGCCTCATCCAATCTGGAAGTCAGAACAGTCTTTGAAAAAAACATATATATAGGAAGGTCATCCATTTGCTTTCAATAACAGTACAATCAATATTTTGCTTGGAAACCTTTACTCCTCTTTTACATTACCTTAAATAAATAAATAGAGACATTATTTGATCATCATCAGCTTGTAATTGTTCGGATAAAATTATATAGGCACTTGAACTCCTCTTCCCATATACCATTTCCCCAACAATCTTCTGAGCTGACACCTTTAAAAGCTGCTGGCTGAGTTGAGGGGCAGGAGGCTACAGTCATTATTTTAGTGTGTCCTTTGAATATTATTGTTGGATAATTATTGTCATTTATGTAAGGGTTTGTTGCATTCGTTTTATGGCTAACAGCTTTGAGAGCTTTACCAAGAAGCAATCTATACTTTAAAAAAAAAAAGTGGGTAGGTTGGTAGGTAAAACTGTCAATACCCATGAAAGCATCCTTTCAAACTGAAAACAACTAAGGGCTTATCTACACTTCCTCTTGTCCTTCTCCCCAGGGAAAGCCACTCTTTAGCGCTCAATCAGAGCAAATGGCAATTCAGGTTTTCCCCAGGTTGGCATTTGTTCCAGTCTATCACTAAAGAGCAGGTTTTCCCATGGAAAGGGATGAGGCAAGAGGGAAACTGCTTGGACCCATGTCACAAAGCTCAGGTCAAGCAGAAAACAGCTTGGGCCCATGCTTTCTACACATGGCACAAACAGAAGCTTGGACAAGCCCTAAGTTGCTCTTGCCACTTACCGGTGTATCTGTCTCCATCACAGACTGCTCTGTTTCTCTGAGAAGGTAGATAGAAGGGAGCGGGGATTTCTCCAGGGCTGCTCTCCAGTACCAGTGACACTTTACCTTTGCTCTTAATGCAGCCCTTATGCCCAGAATCCCTTTAACATCTGTGAGGGTAAATAAACAAGCTGCATGTAAATGGATGTGTTAAGAATCGCCACTCTTGGGGCATCTGTGCAATGGAGGCAAATCCTACCCCTGCTTACCTGACACTTAGGGTCAAACCAATACATGAAGCACTGGAAGTTCCAATGTTTGAAAGTCAGCTTTTTATTTTACAAACAGCAGCTTGGAGGGTGACAGTGCAGGGGAAGAGAGACTCTAACCCTTTGCCCCTACACCACAGCCATAAATGACACTCCCCACCTTCAAATCTGCTTCAGACCACAGAAGGGGAGCCTTGGGGACTTAAGAGGTGAAGCCTACATATTTTCCCTTCGGCAATTCGCAGTAGCTATGGAGTGGGAAGCATTTGGATCAGGGCTCTGGTGCTGGGACCAAAGTTAGGCCTCTCCAGCCCTGTATTCCCTCTCCCCTCATGGCTGCTTTTTGTAAAACAAAAAGCTGTTCATCCATTCCACACATTTGACCCTGTGTGGCCTAGGTTTCACAATACACCACAAAGGGTGAGTGGAACGTTAGTGACATTTTAAAAGCAGTTCCAGTTTGATAGATCATCCTATTCACCAAGCCAAGCCTTGCTTGAGAATTGACGGTCTTAAAGATACCACCAGCTATCAGCTCCCAGCAGTTATTTATCAAAATGCCCGCTCTGTGTTTGGTTTTGCTTTTCTCAGAATGTTCTTGTTGACGGTAGAAACCCTTCAAGCATCGCACAGTATGTGAGGACCAATCTAAACAACAGAAGGGCATTGGAATAGCACGTCCACTATCAGAGATTAAAGCAGAGCCAATTTGATAACATGTTTGACTAACAGGGTCTTCTTGCGTTGCCTCTAGGAACATGGAGTCCTCTTTGTGTTACAATGTGGTTCCCCTCAAGGACAAAGTCCGTATGGGCACTTTATGCTTCATTTCGGGCTGATTATATATTCTATAGAGAGAATAATCTACGTGCTTGCATTTGCAGCCTCTTTCCTCTCTTTATCTAATCAAGGAAGTGCAACCAGATGATTCCATACCCTTGGTGAAATATGCCACCTCTGCTCCTTGTTTCTGAATATCCGCTTATCACAAGTGGTTCTTTCAATGTTCCCAAAAATGGAGAGGGGTTATGTTTGCCTGAGAAAACTTGATAGCACCGGAAAATAGGTTATCCTCTTCAATCGGTACTGCTGAACCAGTGCAAGAATGAAAATAAAAACAGGCCAATTTCATAAACTCACTGGGCCAGGATGTGGTGGAGAAATATTAACACAAACACACACCCATTCTCTCCATCACAAATGACCCGATTCACACAAGCTTTTCCCCTCAACAAAGAAATACAATGCAATACAAATCAAGTAATCTCACATGGATTTGCCTTACCTGTGATGTTAGGTGTGTGGGTGTTGAGAGGGGCATGTGTTTCAAAAGGGAATCTGGTTCACCACAGTGGTGCCCTCCAGATGTTTTGAACTACAGGTTCCATCACCATTAACCATTGACCATCCTGACTGGGGCTGATGGGAGCTGGAGTCAAACAACATCTGGAGGATAGTGCTGGACCACATTAATCACACCCTGTGTAGGTTCTGAGGTGCACATACCACAACTTGAGATGGGTAGCACAGTGGCACAGCCACCATTTTCTCCTATTGGTGTATATTTTTTTAATTAGAAGAAAGAATAAGTGATCAAGACAGAGAGAGAACAAGAGAGAGTGATGGGTTAGGAGACAAGGGTTTGGATACAAAGTAGACCTTACTGAAACCAATGGGACACATTAAAGGTAAAGGTAAAGGGACCCCTGACCATTAGGTCCAGTCGTGACCGACTCTGGGGTTGCAGCGCTCATCTCGCTTTATTGGCCGGAGTACAGCTTCCGGGTCATGTGGCCAGCACGACTAAGCCGCTTCTGGCGAACCAGAACAGCACAAGGAAACGCTGTTTACCTTCCTGCCAGAGCAGTACCTATTTATCTACTTGCACTTGACGTGCTTTCGAACTGCTAGGTGGGCAGGAGCAGGGACCGAGCAACAGGAGCTCACCCCATCACGGGGATTCGAACCGCCGACCTTCTGATCGGCAAGTCCTAGGCTCTGTGGTTTAACCCATAGCGCCACCCGCGTCCCTCATAATGGGACGCATTACTTCTGACTAAATACAGTTCCATTTATTTCCATGATTCTACTCTAAGCACAACTTCATCCAACCCACTTACTATAACAACAACAAAAGTTGTAAGTGGGGCTCATGTGTCGTGAACTGGCAAGATGATGGGAAGGAGAAAGAGGAAGAGAGGATTCTGGCAAAGGGTACAGCCAGGACTGGGACACACTGGGGCGGGCAGGGGGTGGGGAAGGAAGTACTCACAGGGTGATGGAGTATGGCAAGGGGATGGTGGTCAATGCACATCACCAGAGCCAGAGGGGCCCCTGTCCCCACAAACACAGTGGCCTCTGAACAGCAGGAGGCTGGCAAGGGCCCACAGCCCAGCTCCCTAGATGGCCAGGTGGGGCTTGCTAACTCTGGGAGGAGATGTGTGATTCCTCTGCTGGAGTAGGCTTGGAACAGGTGAGGGTCATATACCTCATCAAGCCCAGGTGCTGCAATCAGCATGCCAAGTACAAAAGGGAAGCAGAGCTGAAGTGCTGTCTGCTCAACTTTCCATGTTAATGGACCTTGGCTTGGATACTCCTGGACCTCTATGAGACTGTGTTTTGAGTTTGACTCTGTACTGTATTCTGACTTAAGACTTGGCTACTTGGATTGACCCTGGACTGTGCTTCCTTTGGACTTTGCTTGTGTGGCTTGACTCCTGGACTTGGACTTTGGACTCGATCTGCTGACTTTCTGCCAGGTAGGCCAGGGGTTCAGGACATCATGTTACATTTCTACACAATCTAATAAAAAAAAATACAGCTTGGGGGGTAATCCTATATTTCCCCCTGTGTTGGGCCCACTGAACTTGGTGGGGGATTACTTCTGAATATATATCTATAGGATTGAGATTGTTAATCTCAATTAATGCATTACAGCAGGAAAACCAGGATGAGTGAAAAAGTAGTAAAGGAATTAAGAATAAAATGAAGGAGAATCCTTAGAAGAATCCTTTACTGATGTGAAAACTGGAAAAGGAACTTCCCAGTCAATCTCAGTTCAGTGGATTAAACAAATATTAGATAGACTATTCTGGATGAAGCTGCATTGAAAGAGCAGGCGCATAATCTGGGCAAAAATGCAGGGGAAGGGGGCAACAGAAATGCTTTTTAAAGACTAAAATATTGTCATCGTTTGAATAACTTTACAGTAAACATCCCAGTGGATTGTGGCTCAGTGTTTTCCACAGAATAGCATCTGCAAGCGATTATATGGCTGGTTACTTGAAATAACTATGTACACTTCTCCTTTCCTTGAGGTGCAACTTCCTCGTTGGAAAAAAAAGGGGGTGGCGAGGAGGCAGGGGGTGATTCAATTTGCATACAGTTTGCACATGCTTGTGCATGGATGCAAATTTAGCAACTATTTTAAAAATGTAACATTTCAGTATATTGGGTGAAGACTGTGACTAGGTCACCGGTGTGCCTGCTCAGTCCAGGAGCTAATTTTGGATGGGCAATTTCAAGGTCCCTCCTGCTATATCTTCTTTGTCTTTGGACTGGACTGTCACCAACTTTAGTTGGTAAGACACCTACAGCCATTTCTGGATCAGGGTGGCCTAACCACTGTCATCCATGTGCTGGCAACCCCCAGGCTCAATTACTCCAATGCACTCTTTGAGGCTGGTCCAGAAGCTGCAGCTAGTGCAAAATGCAGCAGCTTGGCTTTTTAGTGGGACTAATGCTGAAAGAATTGCATGGGCTGCCAATTAGATGTGGCTGTGGCATGTAAAGCCCTATGCAGCTTGGAATCGGAACACCTGAAATATCTCATTCAACCCATCACTGTGTTCTACAGGAGAGGGCCTCACGCAGATACAATGTTATCAGGTGGTCTGTGAGATATTATTATTATTATTATTATTATTATTATTATTATTATTATTATTATTATATCTTTATTGTCATTGCCCCCTCTCGGGGACCACGAAATTACTTGGCTGCTTCATCCACCCAGGTAGGGCGCTCCACACAAAATCAAAACAACTATAGAAACACTAGTTAAAACAATACAGTATAATACAGCAAGGAAGATTAGATGACTTTCAAAGTCCAGGCTTCCCATTCAGGGCCGAGATCGCTCTGGAGAAGAAGCTGTTCTTAAGACGGCTCGTTCTTGTCTTCATCGTCCTGTATCTCCGTCCCGACGGCAGGAGCTCGAAGAGACAGTGACCAGGATATATATATGATTCAGGCCTTTGGCGTTGTGGCCCCTACCCTTTCAAATTCCCTCCTATTAAATATTAGTCAGGTGTCATCTGTCAGCTTTTTGGTGCCTACTGAATACCTTCCTCTTCTAACAAGCTTCCAGCCTTGCCTGGAGTTCTCCATCCTTGCTGTAGAATCGGAGCTATATTGACAGTGGCAGCAAGAGACCCTCAGCCTGCAACTCATCATCTTCAACAACAACAACAACACCATCACCCCAACTAAACCCGTTAATCTTAGTGCACTGTAAGAGAACTGTTTCAGGAATTTTTTAACACCTTGTCCTGAATGCTATTCCATTTCTAGCAATGGAAACAAAATCCAGTCTACTTGTTAAACGCTGCCAATTTGCTTTTTATTCTCGTTTGCAATTGTGTACAGGGGGTTGGCAATACAGGGAGAATGAAGTGTAGCCTTTATAATACTTCCCAGCACACCAACTAAGCCCAGTGGAAACCCATCCCAAACAAGCTCAAAATAAGTGCAGATTTAATCATACAGTTGATCGATGGTTCTAAAAGAAATAATGGCTTTGCCGTTGTGGCTTGGTTGTAAAAACATTATTTGGCCACAAATATTCTTAAGACACCATTAAAAAAAAGATCCACTTGCGTAAATCAAAGAGTGTAAACCTTGCAGAGCAATAACACTGATGTCTATTATCCAGATATGATTGATTATCCGCTTATCCAAAGCTCATCTAAATGCCAATCTCCAATGCACAAGGCAAGCAGTGCTGTTTCTATTTATAGCTGGCAAATAACTTGACCAGACTGGATATCTGGACTAGACTGGATACCTCAGATACACTTTTTAAAAAACCTAGTAGCCAGGGTTTATTATTAGCCAACAGAGCTTCCTAGGGAACGAATTATCTCCATAAGAAAGGGCCAAAGTTAGCTATATTTAAGGCACATTGGACTGGATCCAGGCTTAGTCGCACTTGAAGCAGGTCCCCTGAAATCAATGGGATTTAAGTTAGTAATGACCATTGATTTCCATGAGTCTGCTCAAAGTATGACTCTTGTTTCCAGTGGGCTGGATCCAATCAGCCATGACTAGCTCAGTCAAGTCCCATCGTTCAAATAGAAGTAATTCAAAGAGAGTTAGTCACTTTTGGACCCAGGGCTAATAAATGAAACAATTAGGTTGCTGTAATACTGTATGCAAGATTAGCAATGGTCCATGTTTGCTAGATTATGATCCCTTATCTGCCATTCATTATTCAATATGGTTTCTTCATTTGCACCTTTTCTATCTTGTCACAGTTGTGAAAAATTGGTTGAAACCTTTTCGATTTATTGGATCTCAGAACCAAAGCTGCAGCACTTGTGGGGAAAAAAAATAAACCACAAAGTTCATTAAATCATTAAAACTAATCCACATCTTGATCATTATGTTTGGAAATGAGCTTTGGCTGCAATCCTATGTCTACTCAGAAGTAGGTCCCATTGAATTCAATGGATCTGGCGCCCAGAAAAGTGGAATTAGGATTGCAGCTTTAATTCAGGACTGTTCTTTGGTCTTTTGGCAACTTATGAGAATAATTAAGACTGCAGCCTCAATCGTGCCAGCTTGTGGAGCTCCTGCGCTTATTGGCATATTTCTGGTGGAGTGCTATTGGGGTGATCAGCTTTTTGGGATGAAATGGGATGTAAGAGAAACTAAAATCTGTCTCTTTGCCCCTTACTAGCAGCCAGTTTGTGGGATTTTTTGCTCATTTTCAAAAGGGGGTCTGGTTACCCACTGTTCCAGTTTGTTTATTAATTTTCTATTCATAGAGTCCTTCCCACTGGTGGAGGAATGGGGGCACGGATGGAGCAGACTGCCCCTGGCACCACTATTCCGGTAGGGTGCCATCGCAGCGGGGGCCCCGGACACGCACCTCATTCCCCCTTGCGCGCCGGGCGCCACGCCCCCACAGGTGGCGCATCACGCCCCCAGAACATGTGCCACCACCACCCAGAGGGGGCGCCAGCCACTCCGCCACCCAGTGGCGTAGCGTGGGGGTGAAGGGGGGGCCGGCCGCACCGGGTGCAACATCTGGGGGTTAGGGTTAGGGGGCGCAAATTACTTGCCTTGCCCCGGGTGCTGACAACCCACGCTACGCCACTGCTTCCACCTGCCCTCTGCCCCGGTAGCAGAGCATCCAGCTTCGCCACTGGTCCTTCCTACCGGTCAGTTACATTGAGTGCGAGACACTGCTGTCAAAGGTATTGTAAGACTGGGTGGGAGAGAAAGAAGCAGCTAGTGATTTTTCATTATTTTGCTTAGTGTATGTGCAGCGCTTTTGTATCAGTGTTGCGATGATAGGTTATTTATCTGTTTGTTTTTGTTGGCGGTGCGAGAAGTTGGAGAGCTCAGCATGGTGGGTTGCATTTAATTGATTGCACCAACATTGTATGTACTCTTGTTAACTATGAAAATCCTTTAATAAAAACAACTATAAAGAAAAGGGGGGAATCTCCTCCCAAAGGAGCCCAGGAAAACAAATGACAAAAAGTTCAAACAATATAATTTAAAATATTTAACAAATTTAAAACCAGTGTTAAATCCAGCCAAAAACTTTGTCAAACAAGTTTAAAACGATGTAAAAGCATTCAGAACATCTAAAAACATTTAAAAGCAATCACAGTGGCTAATTTCATGGTTTCTGTGACCAGTATCTTTCAGCCAACAAATGCCTAGGTGAAAAGGAATGTTTGCAATTTCTCCTAAAAGTCCAGAAAGATCTAGACAAGTCACAGTCACCAAGGAAGGCCTTCCAAAAATGAGGAACCACCACCAAAAAAGGCCCTATCGTGGGTCAACACCAACCGGGCAGCAACCAGAACTGGCACCTCCAACCATCTCCTACAGACTGGAGAAGAGAACTCTGAAAGGAGCATCTATTGGTGCTCTTTATCCATTGGTGCTCAGTTCTTTATCAAGTAGAGATTAATGCATCTACTGCCCCCAGATGGTTTGGGGCAGATATCATGAATATAATACATTAATACATGTTGTGTGTTCTTTATGCTATAGTTTGTTGTTGGGACAAAATATAAATGTTTGAGGGATGAATAGGCAATTCTATACAGCAAATGATAGTCGTTTGCAAATCCTGAGCATTTTGATCAATTGAAAATATTCGGAAGCCTGACTCTTGATTTTGCTTACTGCAGCCTTTTCTTGGGCAGCTCACAGAGCACCAGCAATTTTGTTATCATGATAAATGGGCCCCCTCAGATAAGTCACTCCTCTTCTTCTTCTTTTTAACCTAGAGCCACAATTTGCTTCTTCCTTTAGGTCACAGACTATTTTTTTCTTTTCTTCTGGGTGACAGATTTATTACTTCTATACACACACAAAACCAAGTTGCCAACAATTGCCTACTACAACACAATGCTGTCACAAGAACTTTGGGTACTTCCAGCCTGAAATGATGCACAATGTGAGATTTCCTGTGTGAGCCTGAAGCAGCGGAATCATGTAGGCACATCACAGGACTTTACAGAAAGAGAATGCAACAGCTAATGAGTGCACTAGAATTAAACTATGGAGTATTGCTTTCAAAACAAAAAAAATTACCATTATTAAGACAAATAATTTAAAAATTCAAATATTGGAATATCTAAAATATTATATTCCTTACTTCTTCCCGAGAACATGGGGTGTTACTCAGCTAAAGTTTACTCAGAGTACACCTGCTGAAATTAATATACATGATTAGGTTAGGTTCATTACTTTCAACAGGTCTACTTTGAGTACAACTTGGTTATGCTCATAATCACTAATGGAGGAAGTCAACTTAGCATTAAGCAGATCATTCCATCAGCAGAAGCATTTTGACTTGCCTGACAGAATGATCTACCCTAGCCTTCCACTGTGCACCAGGAATTTTCCCAAAACTGACCCACCCCCCCAAAGCTATCTGTGTGGCAAGGCTCCTCTGCCCCTCAACTGGATAAGAAGAACTAGACACAACACCACTTATTGGGTCAAATAAGGCCCCAACTTTATTAGTTACAGGTGTATGAGGGTTGGCATGGGCACAACCATTGACCTCTGGCCCACCTGCCAGAAGGGACATACAGGCTGTAAAACCTTAAAATTGTGCCCTTTCCAGTGAATTCCTAAATGTTCCCTTTAAAAGCTGCTTCCAACATTTCCCACTTTCCCAGCATAGAAAAATACCACATGCTTGGTAAATTATTAAATTATTTACTCACAAAAATCTCCAGAGGTCAGATTCATTTGCTTTTCCATACATCAGTCAGAAAAAGATGAACAGACAGTAAAACATAGCTTGGTTACAAATGGTAAAAGTTCCTAAACTATTGGTATAGAAAAACATTAGTTTCAGACTCCATTCTTGTCTGAAAAGAGGCTGGTTAAAGCCATGCGGCTGGAGGGAGCAGCCCAGAGCTCCTCACACACTGAACTTAACATGCAGACTGAGGGAGCAAAGGCTTTGTTATCTATTTCCTCCTAAGATGAGAGTAAGTGACATAGGCTAAGCCTGGTAGGACAGTTTACACTATGACATTAGCCTCTTCATGCATTAATTATATTCAAGCATGCTGGTTATGAGGCTGGTTTAGCCTTACAGAATCAACTACGGAGGTCCACAACCTGACAGGGGACCCACTGCCAATCCCTGGAGGTAGGGATGGGGAACCAAGAGCCAGAGGCCAAATGCCTCTTTATCTGGCCCTCGAGACTCTCCCCAGGCTACCCCCCCCCCTTGCAGACAACAGCTTTCATTAGCCCTTTTTCATTCCCCTCATTGAGTGCTTTCCCTTGGCTGGAATATGTCCTTAAACTGTGAAAATGTCTCTTGTCTGGATAGAGGGTAGAGGGGTGTGGGTGTAGAAAACGTCTGGCTCCTGCAGGCCAACCTCACTTTCCATCTCTCACCACACCCACTTCATGTCTTGTCCCACCCACCAATAGCATGTGGCCCTCAGAAGGTTGGCCAAGAGGGAATGCAGATGGAGAAGATTCCCACTCCTGCCCTAAGAGCCTCCTGGCCCTGTCACTCCTTCTGCTGTTGCAGTGAGAGGAACCAAGAGAAGACTAGGCCTCTCTCTGATTGTGCTGATTGGGCCAAGAGGAAGAGACAAGCAAATGGGTCGTAGCAACAGTGGCACAGGCGTAGGGGTGGACTCGGTCAAGGAGGTAGCAGAATGGGCCTGGTAGCAACACCATCCCACTCTCTGGTTAGGAGAGCAGTGAGCCACTGATTAACAGGCTATACACAAAAAGCAACAAAGGGTCTTGTAGTGCCTCAAGATTAGGCTAACACAGTGGTACTTACACAACAATGACAAGGCGTTCTTTACACTCTGTTGTTTACCCATTTGGTTAATTCCTCTAATCACTCCTAGATTAGATTAAGCAAAAAAGGTAGTTTGCAAATTGCCATCGCTTATAAAATGCTAGGGTACCCCCATGTTATAGCATTTATCTTAAAAACAACAATCCACAAACACATAACTTCACTATATGTCCATCTGTGCACATGTCCAAATTCTGTGTAGATGGAATCCTTTGGACAGATCACTTTGGGAAAGCACTGGTGGCTGGTATGGTTAAGGTTGGACAGGCCATCTGTTTCAGTACATGGATGGTGAGAGAGTTGGTCAGTGGAGTGGCTAAGAGTGTGAACAGGGAAGTCTCTTAGTTTACAGCTTCCCATAGCTGTGGCCTCCCTGAGGAGCCATAGGCAAGCCAGAATCTTTGAGCTTCAGCTTCCATCTGCAGTGTGAATGTTCACAACACAGAGAATGCCGAAGTGTCAACCAGTCCTCCTGCCAACTAAGAAGGAATCTCCCCACCAGCCTGAGCGTCACTCTATCCAGAAGGCTTGCTAGTAGCACCATGGCAGGCAGTAGGGCCAGCCCTATCATAAGGCAAAGTGAGGTGGCTGGCTTAGGTAGCAGATGCTGAAGGTTTGAGCCCATCAGATACAGCTCCCTTGGCCATTCCTCCTGAGTACCCTTGCCAGCTGCTTTTCCTCTGTCGGAGGACAGAGATACGGCCTGCCATGCAACCCCAGAGCCACATGGCCTGCCATGCATCCCCTCATGTGAGGTGGTGGATGCTGTATAGATTTTTGCCCAGTATTGAACTAGAGTTCAGCTGCCAATCTGGTTGGCTTCTGTAGGTGGAAGTGGGTGGTGGGAAGTGTTGCGGTTGTACTGGAGGCTGGTGAGTTTGCATGGGTGGGATTTAGCTAGAGAGGGAGAACTTGCATGCTTCCTAGGCTACTGTGCTAGACCTCCCTCAAGTGCTAGACTGATACTCTCAAGGTTGCCGGCCTCACTTCCTACTACTTCTTCATCCTTACCTTGAAAGAGGAGACATCTCTGTATGTCCCTCCCACAGAGATGGAAGAGCAAGCACGACTCTTTGCCTCTTCACCTTTTTTAGATACATCTAGGATCTTCCCTATGAAACGTGTTTCCTTTAATACATTTAGATTTCTTATTTTTCTGACTTCTCTATGAGATTGCATCCGAGGGTAAAAGTGTGCTCTTCCAAGCAGGGATTCAGAGTTAAGTTCAAGATCCACTGATGCATTTAATCACCATAATATATATTATTATCTATTATATACAGAGGGTGGGCTTGTTTTTTATGTGGCAAAACATTTCAGCTCCTGCCTTTTCTGATGCTCTGACAAAAATGAAATGATTTTGCTTCCAAAATGGCAATTGGAAATTTTGGGTTGGATTGCTCAGAATGACTTCAGTCACTGAAGCCAAGCAATGTTGGTACTCTCCTCCAGGTTGAGGCTTTGCGGTATTAGTGTGTCCAGGATGTATGTCCAGAAGTTCACCCTCTTTGAGAGCCAGTGTGGTGTAGTGGTTAAGAGCGCTGGACTCGTAATCTGGTGAACTGGGTTCGATTCCCCGCTCCTCCACATGCAGCTGCTCACAGAATGTTTGTTGTGGGGGAGGAAGGGAAAAGGAGATCGTTAGCCACTTTGAGAATCCCTAGGGTAGTGATAAAGCGGGATATCAAATCCAAACTTCTTTGTTATCATTCTTGGATCCATAGCAATCATTGATAAGTCCGACAAGCTGTGGCTCTCAAAACTGAAATATTTGTACCAACTGGTTGCTCCATGTGTATGTGTTCAGACACATACTACATGCATATACATGCTTTTATTCTTTTGTGTGTTTCTACCCATGATGCCCATACTCTAGGTTTCAACATTGCTTATTGCCTTTAGCAAATATAAGAGCATGCTCAAGATGATTTTATGGAATTTAAATTGCCTTCCCAGCTGCAATCTTGTCCACACACACACACACACACACACACACACACACACACACAACTGCCTCCAGCTGAAAACACTCCAGTAGAGCTACAACTTGCTTCCCCTCTTTTTTGAAACTGCTCTGGTCTTAGTGCAGCTTTCCATGATTTTCACACAAGTTATGCAAGTGTGAGGAATGTCAGAACTAAATATATACAGATGCTTTACATGGTTCCTATGAATTACCCGTCTAGGAGTGGTGAGCTTTCTTAAGAGGTGCTTATCTTTATTGATTCACAGAGAAGTCTGTTTTCTCTAAGATGCTTTCGGGACTGTTGAAAGAAATAGTGCCCCCCCCCCTTCTCAAGCCCATTCCATGCAAGAAAAGAAAATAAGATGGGTGATCATTAGCCAGTTTTTATGTTATTTACCGAGATAAGGTTTATAGCTCTGCAAGAAGGCAAAAAGGGGGAAAAATCTCTAGCACTCCTAAGACAGCATTTTAACACAGATAGGTAGATGCCAACATACTATGATACAACAGAGATTCTGCCACTGTTTTACCATACAGTAGAATTGATGGCAATAGGACATTTGTGGTTTTCTGTTGGTAGGTACTTTCACATGACATGACAGTGGCTTAAGATCACACAATGTTTTGCAGTGGCTGGAAGAGGCAGTGGGATGAGCCTGCAACTGCTTCCTCCAGAGCATGTAAGATGCTCTCGAAGGGGGCCCATTTCCTCCTATTCCCTGCTGTTACCATCATCCATTCACTTTCCTCTCAGATGTCTACATCCCAGAGAGAGAGAGAGAGAGTGTGCACAAGGCATTTGGAAGTTGCTGAAACTTAGCCTGCACCCAGTTGAGGCTCATTTACTTGGGGGGGGGGGCAAGTGAACAGTTGCAACAGCAAGATGTGGAGACTCCATGGTGTGGCAGTAGCCCCCCAATGATATCAATTTCACACATTTATACACAAACACATTTAATTTCTGAAGGATATGTGGTAGGGACATCCCTCATATCTTTCTATCTTTCTATCTTTCTATCTTTCTATCTTTCTATCTTTCTATCTTTCTATCTTTCTATCTTTCTATCTTTCTATCTTTCTATCTTTCTTTCTTTCTTTCTTTCTTTCTTTCTTTCTTTCTTTCTTTCTTTCTTTCTTTTTCTTTCACTCACACACACATGAATATCTTGGCATTTGAGAAGTTTCCATCCCAGTTAGCCACTGCACGGTCTTCATGGTGAATTTCAGACTGAATTGTTTGCTTCCTTCCACTGTAGACATAGTAACTCTTGGCTGTCAAGTCAATGCAGATTTCAAGATGCTGAACCTGGGCTAGAGAACTGGATTCAAATTTCACCTCAGATACAATGATCTCTGGATAAATTTGGGGTGGCAGCTCCCTTAATCTACTCTGCCGTATACTCTGTCCAGTCTCAACAATCTGAGAGATCAGTGTCCCCAACCCATTGAAATGAATATATGTACAGTGGTACCTCAGGTTAAGTATTTAATTCGTTCTGGAGGTCCGTTCTTAACCTGAAACTGTTCTTAACCTGAAGCACCACTTTAGCTAATGGGGCCTCCTGCTGCCGCCGCGCCGCCAGAGCACGATTTCTGTTCTCATCCTGAAGCAAAGTTCTTAACCCGAGGTTAGCGGAGTCTGTAACCTGAAGCGTATGTAACCCGAGGTACCGCTGTAATGTCATCTCAGAGTCTTTTCTATAATGTTCTTCAAGCGCTCAAGAAAGAAAAGTTCCAATGTGCCCATTATATTCACAAGTAAAATAACAATGATAACAACAGAGGTCTGTGGTTGAGGGTCATGTTTGCTACATTGACATCTTTTATGTGCTGGTGGGATACAAACTAATAGCAATAACAAGCAAGCAGTATATTAAAATGGGCATATTTTATTCCATTCCTGCTTCTGCCACGACCAGTTTTCCTCAGGCAAAAGTGGGGAAAGAGATTCCAGCATGAAAATATTTCACAGATCAATCAAGTGGGAATTGTCTGGATCAATATGAACCCCACTGATGTCATGAGCAATCTGATGAGATATCAGTGTCCCCAACGCAGGGAAATCAATAACTGTGATGTTGTCTCAGACTTTCTCCTGCAATGTTCTTCAGTCACTCAAGAAAGACAAATTAGAATGTGCACCATTAAAACAACTACTACTACTACTACCACTTCTTCTTCTTCTGATGTTGGGAAACACAACTTTCCTTTTGCACTCTTGCCAACACAGCTGCTAGGACAAAAGTAAATGGATGGGGTGAGATCACTACATCCTGATCTCATTCTGAATATAATTGCTTGGAACATTAAAGACAAGTGATAAGATGGGAACTGAGCACTGAACCTAAGAATGGCTGTTGCTCTTATCCCAGCAAGGAAAATATGCACCTTCATAACAAGGGTTTTGTTTTGCTGGATTCTTGCTTCACTTGGACTGAATGCAAGTGTGTGCGATTCTCAGATGTTGAATTGTCAGGTGGATAGGGGTGTGAATAATATTTTGTGGTTCCGTTTGTGGTGTGGAGGATTTCCATACACACTGGAACGCAGGCTGTAAAAGAGCATGCCAATTGCATTTTGAAAGCTCCGTGCAAATATTCTTGTGCACAAGTATATCTGTGCTAATGTGATAGCAAATTTAATTTATTGATTTGTTTGTATCTACTGTCTTTCAGCTGTGCAATTTCCCAAAAAGGTTTACAAAAAATAAAAAAGGCGTAGTAGTCATTTTTCAGATGGAAAAGAAAATGCTCATTTAAACAATGAGTGGCAGCTTTCTTAAATTCAGTTTTCTCTTCTGTTATACTGTGTTCAAAGACCTAAGAAGCCACTCTGTTGAAGTCTTGCTAACAAGCAAGTTAGCTCATTTAATTGATGAACCAGTTGCAAGCCAGTTGTTTATCAACAAAAAGTCTTTAATGAATGTACAGCTTTGATAAACACTAAGCTAGGCTAATGAATAAATTAGTAATAAACAATGCAATCCCATACTGTACATGTCTACTTAGAAGTCCTGTTGAGTTTAGCCTTGTTTCCATGCAAATGCGTATGTGCTTGTAGCCCAAGCAATTTATTTCCTTTCTTACAAATTTATTTTCATATCTTTACCCAACAAGTCTCACAGTGCTTTATAGGGCTTACTCCCAGGTAGGTGGGTACAGAACTGCAACCAAGGTATAAAGGTAAAGGGACCCCTGACCTTTAGGTTCAGTCGTGGTCAACTCTGGGGTTGCGGCGCTCATCTCGCTTTCTTGGCCGAGGGAGCCGGCGTACAGCTTCCGGGTCATGTGGCCAGCATGACTAAGCCGCTTCTGGTGAGCCAGAGCAGCGCACGGAAACGCCATTTGCCTTCCCACCGGAGTGGTAGCTATTTATCTACTTGCACTTTGACTTCCTTTTAAACTGCTAGGTTGGCAGGAGCAGGGACCGAGCAACAGGAGGTCACCCTGTTGCGGGGATTCGAACCGCTGACCTTCTGATCGGCAAGTCCTAGGGTCTGTGGTTTAACCCACAGCACCACCCACGCCCCTTTGCAACCAAAGTATATGCATGTACAAATTACTGTAATTTCTGTAATGTAAATACTGTAGTAAATAAACCATCTGCATCATAACTCAGTGCAGTGTTATTTTGTCTTATCCATCTAGTATTGTCAATTTGTATATGCATATACTTTGGTTGCAAATTAACAATACTAGATGGATAAGACAAAATAACAGTGCACTGAGATATGATGCAGATGGTCAGATGGTTTATTTACTACAACATTTACATTAAAGTAATCTAACCTAGAGGTTACCAGAATATAGACAATATGTTAGGCAACCCTCTCCAGATAAGACATAGCTAGGCCACCATCCAAAGCCAAAATATTAATGTATTAGAACATTCATATTAATACTAACTGCATAGAGATTTTACATATCATTTATATATGTGATATTATTTTAAAATGAATGTCCAAATAGGCTTCAAAATTAACATTAGTTGCTATATCTTTTCAATTTTTAAAATTAATTACATGCATTGGTTTCTTTTTCTTGATAAACTTATGATTTGACCTGAATTCACCAAAATGCCATTTACAAGTTAATGGTTAAACTTGCTATTTGTCATGCCATTAATACTAGTCAAGCAGCACAGTTCTTACAACTGCTGAATGGGAAGGTACATAAAGACACAGTAAGCAGTTCAAGACCTTATTAAAACATGTCTATCAAATGAAGAGGTACAAATAAGGTGTCTGATTCATCAAAAAGATAACTCCTGCAGACAGCCACACAACTCCCTAGAGTATCTTGCAATATAGCTAAAAAAAATTCCCCTACACAGACACAAACACTTTAAAATGGGGGTGGATTCAGCAAAGTGAGCATTTCAGTGAAAAGCTCCAAATAAATGATGAATTCTGCATAAATCTAATCTCTAAAGACTGGAGCAGACGTGCAGCACCAGACCTGAGTCTGGGAATCTGGGTCTTCTTGTTTGCAAATCAGTGGGTGGGGGGGTGGATTATTTGTAGCAGAGTAGTTGTGGGAGGGGGATTTCCCATATCTCCCCCCCCCCGCTCCAGTTTACACAATCATATAGTATGATGTTTTGTTTTGGTTGGTTGGATTGTACAATTTCAAATTTATATCTGAATGACAGTTCTCTCATTCTGTCGATTCCGTCCCACGGGGGTGAAATTTGATTCAGTTTGCATTTAAAGGGGAACTTATTTAATTAGCACTTCCTAAAACAATATGTGAACCAAAACACAGCTCCCCTCAAAATGTGCACCGCTTTGGATTTTGCAGTGCCGTTTCCCCAGCAAATTAATGTGTTACCAAAAAAAAAATGTATTTGCTAGAGTTTTGTGCATAAGAATGTATTTCCAATGACAATAACTCACATAGCCCTTGTTGTAAAACAGCAGAACTGGTTGCCACTGTGTTTCCAAGCCCAAGTCAAGGTGCTCACTGTTGTGCTTAAAGACTTAAATGAAACTGCTTGCAAAAATGTGTGCATTAGGCAAAATTGCATTAAAATGTGTAGAATAGGAGAAACTCTTACTGAAATACTAATGAGCTTTTTTTATAAAACATAAATCGGAAACCGATGTAGAAAAGTGGCAAACTGAACTTAAGATCTGAAAAATAAGAAACCGAAAAGAACCCAGAATTAACACATTTGCCCATCCCTAGGTCAGACTACCTTTCTTCATGAAAACATACTCGTTTTCTGCGTGCAGTTTTTCTGAAAGGAAGAATTCAAATGCTGAGTTCCCTCAGTTCCATCTTCAACCTGAAGTGGTACAATACAGGTTTCAGCTTTGTTGGGTGATTATACTTCTCCTACACACTGTTCCCAAGACAAAAATGAACAGTAGATGGGATTGTTCTGCTTTTGTCGAAGTAAGATGTTAAAAACACATTGTAGCTGTAACATAGATGTTAACCAGAGAGGGAATGATCTCCTTGTGGAATGATCTCCCAATGGAAATGAGGCAGCTTCTAACCATGGGGCGTTTCCATTGACAGTTGAAAATATACCCCTTTGCCCTGGCATTTGGGCCACTGTGGTTGATATATTGGTTGACGAGAGGTCCAAAGGGTGGCAGCATGAGAACAGGCCTTTTCTGCAGTGGCTCCCCATTTGTGGAATACTCTCCCCAGGGAGACTCACCTGGCACCAGACAAAAATGTTTATCTTCAACTAGGCCTTTGGCTGATTAACAATCTATGGCCTTTTAAATGTGTTTGTGGGAATTTCATGGATGGAATTCCCTTCCCAGTAGTGTACCTGGCATCTTCATGTTATAGCTTCCATCATATGCTGAAGGTGCAGCTCTTTATCCTGGCATTTGACTCCTGAACTATATTTAAGGGCATTCCTCAATTGTTGTGATTGCAACTTGTCTTAACTGATTTTAATAATATATTTGTACACTATTATAATAACTCATCCTACAGTGTTATAATGAAATAGAAGCTTGTATTCAATGGTGTGGTAAATAGGCATCTTGTCACAAGATTTCCTGCTCCTGTGCACTCCCTAAATCTATTCTAGGGGTCCCCCAAACTCTTGAAACAGATTTGGGGAGGGCATGGGGTATGCACAGTGGACAGGGGAAGGAAGTCCATCGTGGAAGTAGAAATCCATGTGCTACTGGGATGAGGGAGTTTGATTAACCCGTAATCATTAATAATAGCAATAATAATCAATACTTTGGTCTTGTTATGTAAAGCACTTACACAATATATTGTGGTGCCTGTGTAACATGAGTGAGAATTCTTGTGCCTGTGCAAAAAATTGAGTATGAGGCCTAACGTATTTTGTATGAGATTTAGAGGAAATTTCTGAGGGCTGTGGCAGCTGTGCTCCTCTTAGGCACTTTAGTGAGGTGGACTGTCTAATAGAATTGCTGTGAAGGGAAAAGAGTAGGGTAAGAAGGCGAGAATTTCCATGACCCCCTTGCCTCCCCTTTCCATACTGAAGCACTGGATAAAAACTGAGGATTTTGAGACTCTGGACTGAGAATTCCAAACTGATAATCTGGCAACATTGTTCTCCATTGCAAAACAAACGGCAAGCATCTCTTGGGGGAAACCTTTGCTATTCCGCACGGTAAGCCCTTATTGAAAGCTTTTTTTACAGTTTAGCCTCTCTGGCTGATGTGATGAAATTGCCTTCATTGTAGTGCAGATGTTCAGGAAACCCGGCTGCAAGATGGTTCCTCCACAGTGAGATCAAATGAGCTCAGCCCTGTATCTGCATTAAACATTTTGTCATGCTAATGTCTTGTTTTAAAAACGCTTTGCCGGTGATGAAAACAGGAGGCACCGTGTACAACCCAAAGAAGATAAAATAAAATAATAACCCTGCTCCAGCTCCATGGAACTTCAGGCCATCTAAAGAAAACTAGGAAGGCCATACATAGGAAGCGGTCAGGACCACCCTGGGCAAAAATAGCCCTCACTGCTATGTTTCCACTATGCCAGTTCCAGGGAAAGTGAAGTAGATTCATAGGAATGGAGCTGCCACTGCATTTATTATCTTCTTCCCAGTCATAAAACATAGTCTTCAAGAAGGCCTGAATATGAAGTATGACTAGCCCAAGACATATGCTGTGTGCACCAAAAGTTATGCCCCAGAATCCAGAACATTTCAGAGAGGATGCTGGGACACAACTTCATTGGACCGGCCCAATATATGTCTGCCCCTTGGAATTGTTTGTGCACTCAGGCCGAACTCTGGTCTGGAGACCCACCCACAAACAGCCAACACTTCCTCACAGAGTGAAAGTCGTTTGGTCTAAGTATCAAGGCACGTAAAGGTAAAGGGGACCCCTGACCATTAGGTCCAGTCATGACCGATTCTGGGGTTGCGGCGCTCATCTCGCTTTACTGGCCGAGGGAGCCTGCGTACAGCTTCCAGGTCATGTGGCCAGCATGACTAAGCCGCTTCTGGTGAACCAGAGCAGCGCACGGAAACACCGTTTACCTTCCCGCCTAAAAGTGCCAATACTTTTGAAATCAAAAGCTGACAGCTTCAGCTGGTGGCGGGTGACACAAGGGCCTGTGGCATTTGCCTGCAGTATTTGGTGATTCTTTGGTCTGCAAGCATCTTTCTGGTCCCAATATGTGCACCTCATAATTTTTTTCTGCAAAGCTGGGGCTGTGAAGAGGAGAGAGATGACTTGAATTTGAAGACAATTAGACAGTCAGACAGATGGTAGGTAAGGCAGCGAGGGCCTCCTGTTGAAGTAATGGTCATCGTGCTGCAGTGTACAGTGCCAGTGAGTGAGAGAAGGCAAGCTCTTGTACCATGTACAATGCAGCACCCAGTAACCATAGTGTGGATCATGCCCTTGTCAAATTTACTGTCAGTTCCTTGACGCAAAAGAATGTTTTCTTAAAAGGACAGAACTGACATATTCATGAATAGCTAGAAAGTCACTTTATGCCTTCCTGGATGGCATTATCCTCTGGGAATTATTGGTCCTACCTAGATATACGTTGGCAGTGGAGCCAACTCAGAGGCTTAGGTCCCTTTGCCACCCCCCCATTAAAATATTTGAGGGGTCTGTGTGCCCCAAAGTTGATGAGCCTGGCCATTCAAATGGTGTGTGTGTGCTGTGTCATGTGATTATGTGGGGCAGGGCTTACCTCCCCCCTCCCAATATTTTATTGAGGCTCTCACCCCTGTACATTAGGAAAGGTTACCATCTAGGTAGAAATTATAAATTAAGAAGGGTAGAAATGTCAATTCTACCACTGCTGCCTGATGGGTAGCCAAAGAAGTGAGACCATAGCTAGCTTCTGCTGGTAAGCAAGAGGGTCTTGCTACTGTTTGATGTGCCTGACAGAACTCTGGAAAGCTGTAAATTAGGATATCTCCATCAGAGTGTTTCAACGGCCCATAAGGACAATAAGCCTTTTGTGTGCTTTAGTGACTTTAGGGCTATGTTATGCCATCGGAGCGACTCAAAACACCCTAAATAGCTTATTAAAACAATGGTGTCAAAGCCATGGAGGATTAAGGAAAAGTACAAAGTACTACCATCACGTAGCAAGCCGCTTTCAACATTTGTTGGCGATCAAATCAAATAAGATAAAAGAGAGGACACCTAATTCATTATCAAATCACTTAGGGCCCTGTTCTTTAGGGGAGATTCCCTAAATCTTTCCTCATTTTCTGTAAACTGAGAAACTGAAGCAGGGCTCCTTTTGGAGGAAGGCAGGTATATTTTCTAAAGTGTGGTTGAAGTGATTTGAGCACACATTAGCTGCATTTGGAGACATTTGGTTCTAGGGCAGAGAAGGTGGGTCAGACTACCTCTTCAATACATTTGAAGTACATACATGTGCGTGATCTAATATCTCTTTATCTCTTCTTTTTTTTTGTCTGAGGCAAAAGCCTCAGAAGTGCTGAAATTTACAAAGGAATTAGGCTGTCAGATATATCACTTAAACCCCCTCATCTGATGTAAGGAAACACAAAGGTGTTACAATATTGGTTCCCAGAGATAAACCACATTTACCTATTTTTTTAAAAAAAGAATGATAAAGTAACACCTTTTGTGGGTTCTCGGAATGTGGATATTCTTGAGTAATCTAGAGCTCCCAAACTTCCAAAAGAGTTATACTCAAAAGCTTGCATTCCTCCAAGGAAATCTAGGCATGCCAGTATATTTGGATGTGAAGTTTATTCTTAAAGGGGGGGAAACTATTGCAATGTGGCCTCAGCTATTTCTTCAAGTGCGCTACCACAATCTCCAGGGCCCTCAATGCAACAGAAACATTCCTAAACTCCTGACCACGTGTGTTCATGCCATTCTAGGACTATGCCAGAGAGGAAGGCCCAATAAGAACTTTTCCTTAAGGACTTCTGGGAATTGTAGTTGTAACTGCAAGAATATTTCTGAACATTCTGTGCCATCACAGCAGTTAATCCAATGATGTGGGAGACCAGGAGTTCAAGGAAGCAGAAGGGAGAAGCAAGCCGTAGGTGTCAGATAGTTTTTAGTTTACGTTTTTATTGTACACTAATGGACAAATCTTAGACCAGAAAGAGGAACATTCTTTCAGTCATTTCAATCATTTCCCATCTGATACAGTCATAACCAATTAGCCTATTTTTAACTAATGGACTCATAGCCATTTCCCCTTTGAGACACAGGAGGGGGGAAATCTGCCTTACTGTGTTCAAATTGGAATGTCAGATAACACCAAATAGGGAGAATTTCAAGAATGAAAGAAAAGAAAAAATCCCACTGGAAGTCTCATTAGTTCAGTACTAAAAGCTCGTACAATCCCAAGCATGTACACAGGCTTCATTAAATAAACAACTATTGATTATACTCGAAGCCTAGGTGTAATTGCATAAAACTCTTCAGTGGAGGGGAAGAGGATAAAAGAAATCATCAGGATGAAATCACTCAGATGCAGGCAGTGTTGTCTTCAATTTTGGGGAGGGCATCAAGCAAGATGTCTTCAGTGAGTATGTGCCCTTTCGCCTACCTTAAATTATGAGGGCTGCTGCCATACTGCATACCCATCTGCCAGCATCAAGGATGGTCAATTCAATGAGGGGAAGTATACCTGTATACTAGTGGGGTAGACATACGTGAGAATACAGGAGAATTTAAAATTGAGAAATGCTGAAACAACCATCACTTTAAGAAAAATTGCCCTAAACTTTTTATTATTTGCATGATCATTTGAAAAAGTTCTAAAGAACAAGAAAGCTTGCTACTATTTTGTGACATGTTGTGTCCTACTAAAGTATTGCCCTAATATGGATATTGGAGGGTTTTCTTAATTATGGACCTTTGCTGAGAAAGAAGAGCTCACTGTATAGGCTGAGAATCAAACGGGTCCTTTGTGTCTGTGCAAAGTTCTTCCAAGCACACAAGCTGGAGGAAATCCCTCTTTCCCTATTGGAAAATACAGTTGTGACACATCCGCTGCAAAGTAGTACGCCATGACTGTCCTGTTTAATTATTAGTACTTTCCACTATTTACCTGGCTGCAGCAGAACTTTGCATGATTTATTATCTCTCATGCCAGGTGCTGTGCTTCTCACAATACCAAACAAGATGCTCATGAATCAAAATGGCATAACTTCCAAGTTATACACATTTCCAAGGTGGGGGATGGCTTGTCATGCCTCCTAAAGGTCTGCAGCTGTGAAATCTCTTCTCTTTGAATGTGTTGCCCACTGCATTCATATGAGGGAGAAGAGCAGGACAACCTGTGCTGGCACTGGCCCCTCTGTGGTGTCCCTATCACCCAGTCTCGCCCATCTTCCACATGTTGGAGAGAGAAGATTTGCAGCAGGAAGCCTGCTATCTGCAGGTGGTTGTTTAGTCGTTTAGTCATGTCCGACTCTGAGGTTGCAGCACTCATCTCGCTTTATTGGCTGAGGGAGCCGGCGTACAGCTTCCGGGTCATGTGGCCAGCATGACTAAGCCGCTTCTGGCAAACCTGAGCAGCGCACGGAAATGCCGTTTACCTTCCTGCCGGAGTGGTACCTATTTATCTACTTGCACTTTGATGTGCTTTTGAACTGCTAGGTTGGCAGGAGCAGGGACTGAGCAACGGGAGCTCACCCTGTCATGGGGATTCGAACCGCCAACCTTCTGATCAGCAAGTCCTAGGCTCTGTGGTTTAACCCACAGCGCCACCCGCGTCCCTAGCAACAGTGCTACTGAGACTCAAATTGTGGGAAATATAAGTGACAAAAAATTATCAATTTGAGTCATGCAACTCAAATTGGGTCTACTAGACCTTATTTTTTAAAGCAATGTGGACTGGTCGCTTCTGCGGCCCCTCCAGGATTACGGCCCCTGAAGTTTAAGCTTCAGTAGATCTGTCCCTACTGGGACCTGCTGAACAGCCCTTTCTTAAAATCCCATCTTCTAGATTATGCAAGGATGAAACCAAGCCAGTTTAATCTCTCCTGTTCCATTCCACCTTTGGGAAAAGAAAATCTCTCCTCTGTTATGGACTGAGAACTGCCTGGCGTCCTGAGATTGGCCTCACAGCACCTGCTGCTTGTTCTGTAAATACAAATTCTTTCCCACCAACTGCCCACTTAATAAGAGGAGGGGGAGGAAATCTGGCATTTTCTCACACTGTGCTCTGCAAAGCTATCGTTTCTAGCAAATGAGCTTTCTAGATAAGCTTCCATGTGGCTAATGTACCTCGTTAATATCATTTCTCTTAGCATGCCAATAGTTTTAGACTGACGAGTCATTAAAAGGTGGGCAGTTGCCGGGGACATCGTTAGAAGTTAAGGGCAGGAACACTTGCTGCAGCTTGTATGATGAGCAACCTTCTTCTGTGTGTAGTCTCGGTTCGTCCCCCACCCACCCACCTACAAGCAGCTAGAATGAAGCCTGTTCACCACGAAGTGCCACCAATACTGTTGCAATTACTGTATCAGATAGTTTCCATTAATCAAACCAGAACCTAACAGCAATACTAGGAAAGGTCAGGCTACATCAGGCCCGGTGGTGTAGCACCTTTTTCAGCGCAGGGGCTGTATTGTCTTATTCAATGGAGGCTGGTGCCCATTGGGAATGGTAGGGCGGAAAGCACACAGCCCAACAGGAAGTAGAGGCAGAGCCAACAGATTCTGGCTTGGCTCCCTGCTGAGTTCTACAGTGGCAACACAGAGATGAAGGAAGAGGTAGCTACCAGCCAGTGCTACCCTCTGGAGTGGATACAAGTAAGAGGACAGGCAAGTGGAGGATGACTTTCCTAGTGGATCATCCCCCACTGCCATTCTGGGCAACCTTTCAAGGTTGGGTGAGGCAAGAAGCAAAACCGGGCAGAGCATGGCCCGCCCAAAACATTTTGGCACCTGAGGAGTACCACAAAATGGCAGTGGCGGCTCCAGTCAGGGAAGAAGGTTGAGTGAAGGCCTATCCCTGTTCTAGCAAAATCACTCATCTCTTAACATTAATAAGTTACCAGCCACATCAGAAAATAAACGACACAGCAGAGGTATGGACCAATCTGCTGGCTATACAAGGATACATCTACATGGCAGTTTCACATTATCCATGTCGTAGGGACACAGTCTTGGAGTCTGTGGATCTGCAAATCTGCCTAAAATTGGGAGGAAGAGTCAAAATACTTCAGAGCAAATGCCTGTACTTGGCATGAGGGGTGCTGAGCTGTTGAACTCCTTGCCACAATTAAAATGCTCTGGCAAAGAATTTCACAATTTCCAAATATGGATTAGATATCGGTAGAAAACAATATCAGTAATTGCCAGCTGATAATGCCAAAGCCACCTCCATCAGCCGCCATTTTGTGACCGGCTCTCCCCCTGTACCACAATTTTGTGACTAGTGGGTCTCAGTTGTTTTCAGTCATCTCAAGTGGGTTCCGTGGGGTTGAAGTTTGAGGTTGCCTGTTCTACAACTGGTGATTGGCACAGTTCTGTGAAATGCATGTCAGCTGAATGGATGTAGGATGACATCCATGGCATTCAGCCATTGTACCTGAGGGGAAAGCACTGTTTAAATTGCATTTTATTACTACGTTTTAATGTTATTGACAGCCATTTTACTGTATATCAGGGCTGGAGTTGCATAGCGATGAGTCGCAACTGGTTCCTGAATGAGCCTTATTTCGGGTTGCCACCCGTTCCATGTAATATGGAATCGTCCGGTTTTTCAAAGTAAAATGCTGCCTCCCATATTGATTTAATACAGGACATAGTTTGTCCTGTGTTGCTGAATTCATCATCCTTCCCTCCTCCTCTTCCTGCCTTCACACTGTCCCCCAATCAGAAAGCAGAAAACAAATCCACATCCTCTTTGACCCCACTCTCCTAATCAGGGTGTGAAGGCCTGGCAGACCCCTCAAGTTTCCCATCATCCTCTGCTCCTTTTGCCAATGTGCAGAGAAGAGAAACCAAGTCTCATGGGAAGGAGCCGAATACAGTGCAGTGTTGGAGTCACAGATGTTTGAACCTGCTACCTCCCTCCAGACCCCCTGCCCGAAATGTCACACCTAAGCCACCAATTGGAAACGGAGATGTCGTGTGAGGGCTTAAGCCCCGCCTACCACCCATTAAGCAAGGAGGATAAGGGTGTGAAATGCGGGGATTGTGGAAATCCTAAACGTGCTTCCTCAGGAGTAAGTCCCAGTGGGCTTTGGTTGCCTAGTAGATGTGCCTGAGGTGGTAGCTGCAACTAGGTATGTTATAACTAGGTGTATAATTTATTTTTACCAACAAACAACATCATAACCTTCATAAATTGGAGCTCTTAGGGGGATTAGGGCTTATGTGAACCCTGTTTAGATGTTGGTCTGAGAGGAAGAGAAGCAGAATTTGTTGCTGTCTCTTCCCCCCCTCCCCCCATTTCTTTTTCTTTTCTTTTTTGGCTAGGTTTCCACATTTCTCCTTCTTAGGCAGAAATTCAGCAGGTGGGAAGGACGTGAGTCATTGAAATGAAAGCACATTACCCACTCAGATCCATTAATTTGATTGGGTCTACTCTATGAGTATGACCAACATTGAACACAACCCATAGTGTTCAGTGGGCTTTAATCCCCAGTGTTTAGGATTTATGAAAGCATATTTCAAGAGAGAAAAATATGTTCAATGATACATATTTAAATGCACATCAACATGCAATTTTTATGTGGATTTTGATCCCTTTGTGAACCACCCCTGGATCTTAGGAAGAAGGGCGGTATACAAATTTAATAAATAGTAAATAATTTCAGCACTCATGGGGGGGGGAATCCGCCCTGTTCTGTATTTTGCCGCAACAAAGCTGGCAACCCTAGATTTACTAACAAGGAACCAAGCCATTAATGTCATTGGCCCAGTCTTGTGAAATACTCTGCCAATAGAAATTCAACAGAAACCATCTGTTTTGACTTTTAAACTCCTGCTAAAAGTTTTTCTGCTCCAGCAGGCCTATGCAGGCAATCAATAATACCTCCTTTCCATGTCTGCTTTTAACTTTTTATGGTTTTTATTGTACAGTTTTATGCTTTTATTGCTGCAAACTGCTTTGAAATATATATATTTATGACACAGCATTATGTAAATATTTTAATAAATTAATAAATCAGTAATAGGTTGTCAGGTTAATAGCAGTGAATACTGGCAACGAAGGCTTAGGCAGGTATTACTTCCACGTCAGGGATTCTAAATCATAAATATTGACCAAATTTAGACAAAATTCTGTTGGTGAATCTGCTCAGTAAAACGTTCACAAAGAGGACTGAGGAGAAACTTTCTTCATCTTAGTCAGGTTTTCTTTTTCTTTTTTTTTTAAGCCATTCCAACTGCGAGTGAGCCATTATTTTCCCAGGATAATTGTATTTAACCAAGTAATAAAGGGCTTAAGCGATTGAAGAAGAAAAAAATACTTTACACTTTTAACTGGTGACTATTCGGCAAACAAACTGGGGTTAGTCCCCTGTCTAATGAATAGGTACAATAAAATGTTTGTGTCAGACAGAAAATCGCCATGGGCTAGCCCCCGCCCCCCCCCCTTCATATTGCTTTGGGATGTAGAGCAATAAATGGATTCGCAAGCCTAGGTTAAGGGGGTGAGTGTTTGCTAGATCTACCTTCCAAAGGTATTTACAGAAGCCCAAAAGCCCATGGTTGTTGTTCACTCTGTAAAGAAATGATGACATCAAGAGGCCAGCTCACAAACATGAGTTTATAGGTATTACACTTTACATTGGGATGGAAGGAGGGAGGGGGGGTTTATCCATTCAGCATGATCTTCTGACCCCCCACAAGTTTACAGCCTTCCTCTCTCTGCTTCATAGCGCCTCTCCGGCCCAGAGTTAATCATTTCTGCGCTTGTTATCTGCCAAGAGTTCTTATCTCCTTTTTGCTGTCACTTTATAACAGGGTCCTCTTATCAACCTGTTTAGAGTCACGTGACCAGGGCAAGCCTATCCCTGCTCCCGATTCCTCTGATTAGGGACCATCATGAAACGGGATGGCTGGTTTACAGAGGGTCACTAATGCTGGAAAAAGTACAGAGTCCATTGAAAAGCAGGCCTGTTACTTTCTGAATTATTGGATTTGTGTTTGTGCGTGCGCAAGTGTGTGTGTGTGTGTGTTGTTGATGGACTGTTCCCTGACTTTCACTGAAGGTTACTGTAGCCAGTATCCCAAGGCCAGGAAAGTTTACAAGCCTCACCCTTTGCCGTCCTCAATGCTGTATACCTGAAAGCCAAGGGCACTATATATTTGCACCTAATTATGTCTTCTAGTTCGGATACTACCGGCAACGCACAGGAACCTATAAAACATGGACTTCTTCCAGGTGGTAAGTAAAACCTTTTCGACTGTTTTGATAAGACAGTCCAACAGAACTAAATCTCAGCCTTATCAGCCATCTCAAGACTAAAACGTCATTATTATGGGATCATTTCCCACTTGTCTAATTTATGCTTCAAAAGAATATGGCTCCCAAAGACTATGACATGCTGTGCATTTAAAAGTGCAAGTGTTGATGTGTGAATAAGCATGTTTTTTCTTCAGATGAAATATTTTTAATAAGAGCACACTGCCCCAGTAAAGCACTTTGTACTTCAAAGTCACATTTATTTCAGTGTGAAACACATGCTTAAATCTCTTTCATTTAAGTAAACTGGACTTTAAAGTGAATTGCAAGCTAGATTATGCCTGCCAAGTGGGAGGACAGAAAATGATACATTATGCTGGACCATACTTTATTTGTTTATAAAGTTGCTAAGATGGCATTAGTGGTGTAGGAATAAATTTGAATTCAGGTTGACCTTTCTGAAATGGCAGTTGGCAAAATCCGGGAGATTTCTAAATTGGTGTAATCTGACTTGTTAAAGGATGATCATTGTCAAACACACATTCATAGGGACATTAATCTTTAAAAAGTTAGGGTTACATGACAGTCAGTGAAAAAGTATTTTAGCATGCTGTTTTGTAATAGCGAGTATAAGAATTTTTTTATTTAGGTATTTCCTGCTTTTTTTTATGTTGTTTTGTCTTATTTCATGGAAAAAAATTTAACAATTTCTGGTCCTTGTTTATCATGCCACCATCCATTGGTTAACAAAACTGAAGCGTCTGGGTACTTTCAGACAATTTTTAAGGTTTGAATTTTTTTTTACATATCCATAGACAACCCTTTTCATTTGCACTGATATTGACTGTTTGGATTATATATAATTTCTCTTGCAACACTTTTGAACCTGTGGTAAAATTTCTGCTGGGTTAAAGCCAGCAGCTAAACTTCAGAGCATTTTATATCGTATCAACTTTGTATATAAAATTTTGGATGAAAAGTAGAGTTGCCATATGTCCTCTTTTTTCAGGACACGTCCTCTTTTTCATGGGTAGAGTCACAGCGATCTATAGTTAAAACTAGAAGTTGGCAAATGTGTCTTCTTTTTTGCTCTTCAAAATATGGCAACCCTTTTCTGAAAAGGGTGGGCTGTAACTGAAATGTGACCAGAGAATTGGTCTTAGGATGTTTGTTTTATACATTTATTTTAACAGATTAAGGTTGCAATCCTAAACACACATTTATTCGGCAGTGATCCCCAGTGGGACTTAATTCCAAGTAAACACACCTAGGCACATGGTTATATTTTATCAAATTGCAAGCAAATTCATGCTTTGCAATGCCATCTTGTTAACCTTATGTTTATCTGGGAGTAAGCTTTACTGAACACAGTGGGATTTACTTCTGAGTAAGCATGCATAGGATCTCTGTTTTTAATGTTTTGTTTCTCACACAAGAAAAATTGAAGTGATGTATGTGTATGATTGTTTAATATAACATATACACATCCCATCTATTCAGAAATGCAGCGTTTTCATTTTTAGGCAGCTGTGAAAAATACCAATTCTTAAAATCAAAAGCAAATGTCCAAAACATACCTTAAATTGGGGGGATCACAGAAGGGGGGGTAATACTCTATTGTGTCCCCCTGCAAGGCTTGATCCACCATGTTTAAAATTGTACTCGCAACTCTAACTGCTTTTGTTATAACTTCCAAGTTTTCTGCTGTAAAAAATGTATCCTTTTGCTTAGAGTTCTCTGGTCAATCTGTATGGAAATGACAGATCTGCAATTATCAATCCTTCCTAAGATTCCATCTGCATGAGTTTTACATAAAAGGGATTCTTTTCCCCACTGCTAAGATTTTATTGCTGAATGGCATGTATGTTGGAGGGAAGCTGATAAGCCTATAATAAGTCCTGCTCTTTAATACATGTGCAGCCTGATCAGTGGCGTAGCGTGGGGGGTGCAGGGGGGGCCGGCCGCACCGGGCGCAACATCTGGGGGTTAGGGTTAGGGGGCGCAAATCCACGGGTTAGGGGGCACAAATTACTTGCCTTGCCCTGGGTGCTGACAACCCACGCTACGCCACTGAGCCTGATCATCTGTGTGTATACAGTATTCAAAAGTAAACCCCATTGAGTTCCAGAGGACTTAACTTGTGAGTAAAAAAAAAATGTAGAGGATTATGCTACGTGGAGTTTTGTATGCAAACAAGTGCGTAAACACATAACAAATACAAACCACAACAGAGTATTGCTCTATGCACTGTGGTGGTATTTATAAGCACAAATGTGAGTAGTGGAGTGGACATTATGTGAACACTTCCTCAAGCTCTTCACAAATCCCAGTTGGCACTTTCCATGGCAGTTGTAAACTAAAGGTAAAGGGAGCCCTGACCATTAGGTCCAGTCGTGACCGACTCTGGGGTTGCAGAGCTCATCTCGCTTCATTGGCCGAGGGAGCCGGTGTACATGTGGCCAGCATGACTAAGCCGCTTCCGGCGAACCAGAGCAGCGCCCGGAAACGACGTTTACCTTCCCGCCGGAGCGGTACCTATTTATCTACTCGCACTTTGACGTGCTTTCAAACTGCTAGGTTGGCAGGACCAGGGACTGAGCTCACCCTGTCGCTGGGATTTGAACCGCCGACCTTCTGATCGGCAAGTCCTAGGCTCTGTGGTTTAACCCACAGCCCCACCTGCATCCCTATGGCAGTTGTAAGCAGTGCTTTTTTTCTTTTAAAAAAATGTTTACGGGTACTCTCATTTTCCTACTCATATTGAAATACTGCCCCTCAATGAGGCCAAACTTAGATTCACAAAATGTTTGGGCCTATGTGTACCCCTGCGTCCCCCCAGAAAAAAGCACTGGTTGTAAGTCGTCTTTCACTACCTCTCCAACTGGCAGTGGTTTCCCAGTTTGTCTCTTGGCCAGTTTCTGGGTACTCGCAATGATGTTCAAAGCCGTAAGTGACTTAGGCCCCAAATAGCTGAAAGGCTGTCTCCTTCTGTAGACTCCCTTTGGTGTTAAGATCAGCAGAGGCCCTCTGATAGCTCCTTTACCCTTAGAGAAGTTCATGGGGTGCGGAGGAGAGTCTTCTCTGCGGCAGCTCCTAGGTTGTGGAATTCCCTCCCCTCATTTCATTTTACAGTTTCTACTGCATGCTGGAGACACTCCTCTTTTTTTACCCTGCCCTTTCTCACACTTGAGATGTGTTCGAGCACACTGTACTCTTGTGTCTGTAATTTCTTTTAAATTATTTTTAATATTACATTTTTAAATTGCTGTAACCCGCCCAGGACCTTATAGTGAAGGGCAGACAAGCTATCAAATAAATAAGAAATAAAGTAGTAATAGTAGTAGTAATAGTAGAGTATACTTGACTAGCAAAGAGTCTTTATTTAGTTTGATATTTGGAATACAGATTGTTTTTAATGGCTTGGGTTACATCTAGGTATACAGTGGTACCTCGCAAGACGAATGCCTCGTAAGAGGAAAAACTTGCAAGACGAAAGAGTTTTTCGTTTTTTGAGTTGCTTTGCAAGACGAATTTCCCTATGGGCTTGCTTCGCAAGACGTCTTGCAAGTTTGTTTCCTTTTTCTTAAAAACGTTAATACCCAGGGTGCGTTGCTTGAAGAGGTGCAGTTGCGACTTGACTTCGAGGAGCAACTCATAGCACGCGGTGTGGTAGCCTTTTTTGAGGTTTTTGAAGACTTTTTTGAGGTTTTTGAATCCATGCTTCGCAAGATGAAAAATTCACAAGACGAAAAAATTCACAGAATGAATTAATTTCGTCTTGCGAGGTACCACTGTACTAGGTATTAAGTATAACCAGTGATCCTCAGAGCTACTCTTGTGAATGTGCTATTAGGGGGGAAACATTTAAAAAAAATATTTTAAGGGCATTCTAAATTCAGGGGCTGGGTGATTGTCATCATGGAAACTCAGTGGAAATAACTGATACAGTGGTACCTTGGTTCTCAAACTTAATCCGTTCCGGAAGTCTGTTCCAAAACCAAAGCGTTCCAAAACCAAGGTGCACTTTCCCATAGAAAGTAATGCAAAATGGATTAATCCGTTCCAAACTTTTAAAAATAACCCCTAAAACAGCAATTTAACATGAATTTTACTACCTAGCGAGACCACTGATCCATAAAATGAAAGCAATAATCCATGTACTGTACTATAAAATAAGACAGTGTCAGGGGCTCAGGAGCAGAGGCACAGGAGAGGGAGGAAATGCAGAGCGAGGGGGAGGAATCCGAGGGGAGAGTAGGCGATGACAGTGGTCCGAGGAATTCCCTGAGTCTCTCCAGTAAATCGGAAGATTCACAGAAGGGGGCGCCCATGGCCAGGGCAAGGGGGGTGCCTAGGGGGACACCCCAGGAAGAAGGGGCCAGAGGGGACTCAGAGAGCAGCAGTTGGAAATCAGGACCAGCTTCCCCACCAGAGCGCAGTGGGGGGGGAGGAGTCCCAGGTATCGGGATCAGGCTGCTCACCACCAGCGAGAGGAGATGAGTCAGGATTGACCACGCCTCCATCGGAGAGCGCGGAAACGGTCGAGAGGAAGGTTGGAGGCTGGGCGCGCGCGCCAAGTTCAAATGTACAGGCGAGCGGCACAGCAGGTAGCCCGGATAGGGAGCCAGGTCCTAAAGTCCGCCGGAAGGAGGGACAAGAGTCAGGGGGGTCAGCGTCAGAAGAGTCCAGAAAGGAGGAGACCCCAGGGGGCAGAAGGACCCAGAGGAGGAAGGAACAACGGAAGAGGTGGAGTAAGGCTAGAGTCTTAAACTGGTGTACAGGGGGCGGAGACTCAGACGGAGCTTCGCCGGTCTAGGTTCTAGACGTAGAGCTGCACGCTGCGGCTTGTAAATGGAAACTTAACTTCAATAAAGACTTTTGTATATTATCACCGGCTGGCGTTGGTCCTCTGTGAGCTGGGACCTAGAGGCAGCTCTGACAGACAGTATTAAAGATGATAAAAATTAAAATTATATTTGTTTCTTACCTGCATTGATAATAGTCATTGTTTGGATCGAGGGCTTTTATCCGTTTCTGCAGTCACACAATCAATCAATCAGTAGCTGAACTGGGTTCCACACAGTCACAAAAACAAATTAACCGAAAAAGCCTCAAAAACAAAAACGCAAAATAAATAGCAAAAACAAAAGCGCTGAACTTAATCCATTCTGGAAGTCTGTTTGACTTCTGAAATGTTCAAAAACCAAGGCACAGCTTCTGATTGGTGCAAGCGCCCCGGAAACAATAGCCAATAACTGCAGCAGATGTTTGGCTTCAGAAAAAGGTTCGAAATTGGAACACTTACTTCTGAGTTTTCAGCGTTTGGGAACCAAGGCGTTTGAGAACCAAGGTACCACTGTAGTCTGGCGACAATTTTATAAAAGATGGAAATGATAGAAATTTAAAGCAGACTCCCCCGCCCCCCGGTGTTAAATTCTGAAGTAAGATTTCCCTTTTCATGTGAAGTTGTTGATTGTTGTTGACCACCATAACAGAAATAAAAGAATGTGTATTAAAAGCAAATAGGGTGATTTAGGGTATTGGAATAATAATAATAATAATTCATGCATGCGTGTATATATGTGTGTGTATAACATACAATGAGTCATAATTCTTATAAGAATATAAAATAATAAGAATATCATTATTTAGTCCATTTCTATCATATTCTTCCTCCCAGAGAAAAACACCAGAAACAATTCAAAATCAAATATTTTCACAGCAGAATAATTGCTGTGATAATCCCTATAAATTATTTTATGTGTGAATTCAGCATTTTTTTACAAAACTAAAGGCTTGACTCCTGGAAGAACCATGATAACATAAAAAAGAGCCCTCTTGGATCAGGATGAGTTCCCATCTAATTCAGCCTTATATTTCCAATGCAAGCCTTCAGATGGCTCTGGGAACCATACTGTGCACAGCTAAAATTGAAATTAGTTCCTTCATCCACTTTTGCTTCTGGCCCCGCCCACCACAGGCAAATGGCCCCGGGGATCATAGAATCAGGAAGGTTGCCTAGAAGGGAATGCAGCCCTCCAGCTGAAGAAGATTCCCCTCACCCCTGGTGTAGATAATATTGAACCTAGGTATGCCATTGTCTGGCTCAGTACAAGGCCAGTTCTTAACGTCTCTATCACAGGGAGGCCTGGGAACTGGAACTGGAGCTAAGTTGGAGGTTAATGTACGGTGCTGACTTCAAGTTTGGCAAGCACTTTGGTAAGGTATTCTACTAGAATCATAGAATTTTCGAGTTGAAAGGGACCAAAAGGATGATCTTGCCTAACCTCTGCAAAGCTACACTTGGCTGTTGTTTCTTGCCATTATAATGGACCAGTTTCCAGGCTACCTAGTGAGCTTCATAGCTTAGCTGGGATACGCATCTTGGTTTTCTAAAGTCACATTTCACACACCAGTGACCTTTGCACACCGGTTCTCTTTGGGCTATAGGTGAGCTCTCTAGTCCTTGCCATTGCCCATTCATTTCAATCAATCCGTTGTTTTACTTGTATGCCACCTGTCCACAGTTGAAAGCTCAAGCCAACTTACAACACATTAAAAAACTACATGTTGTTGTTGTTTAGTCATTTAGTCATGTCCAACTCTTCGTGACCCCATGGACCAGAGCACGCCAGGCACTCCTGTCTTCCACTGCCTCCCGCAGTTTGGTCAAACTCATGCTGGTAGCTTCGAAAACACTGTCCAACCATCTCGTCCTCTGTTGTCCCCTTCTCCTTGTGCCCTCCATCTTTCCCAACATCAGGGTCTTTTCCAGGGAGTTTTCTCTTCTCATGAGGTGGCCAAAGTATTGGAGCCTCAGCTTCAGGATCTGTCCTTCCAGTGAGCACTCAGGGCTGATTTCCTTAAGAATGGAGAGGTTTGATCTTCTTGCAGTCCATGGGACTCTCAAGAGTCTCCTCCAGCACCATAATTCAAAAGCATCAATTCTTCGGCGATCAGCCTTCTTTATGGTCCAGCTCTCACTTCCATACATCACTACTGGGAAAACCATGGCTTTAACTATACGGACCTTTGTTGGCAAGGTGATGTCTCTGCTTTTTAAGATGCTGTCTCGCTACAAACTTAACAGTAGTAGTCATAAGCAACAAACAGAACAACAAAAAGCACATGACCAAACTGAACAATTTCCACCCGAATCATTAGATAAAAAATAAAATAATAAAAAATAACAGCAACAACTCCACCATAACAACAACAAAAAACCCTTAAACAATAACCCAGCCCATTTGCATTTTTGTCTGGACCCAGTTGTCACCACGTCCCAGATGCAGAGGACAAGACAAATTCAGAATACTTCTTCTCCTTCCTCCTCTCAATGTTAGACAGGGCAGGTAAAGAGAAACCAACAGCAGAAAGGATAATAAACATGCCAGGAGTCTCTAGGGATTGGCACTGGGCCTCTTACTGGGTTGTGGACTCCAGCAAGTGCCTGATGATGCCAAACCTTGATGCCGGCCCTGCAAACATACCCAAAATTCGGGGGAAATTTAAATCTTGGTTAATTTCTAGCCTTATCCTTTTATTCCTCTCTTGGTTTCACATAAAACTCATAAAGCAGTGAGAGAAAGTAAGGCAAACCCCCAGTTATCAACTGGAGTTCTGGAACTATTTTTAAAGTACCCTATATAAAATCACTTACCAGACTTTATTTTTTTTCTCCCACCCATTGTAAAACTACAAACTTCCTGATAATAATGTTTAGGAGTTTGGTATGTTTGACTAAGGGAGGTGAAGCAGAGCACTAACTTGAAAAACTGGCCTGGGTTGGAAGAGAAAACGAGCCACTCCGTCACTTCTACCTGTGAAATTTTGCAGCTCGTGTAACATTTATTGTTATCCATCTAATACTAATGGCAGCCTGAAGCATCAGCCTATTGCAGGGAGTGCCTTATTGACCTTATCAAAGACCAGTTGATATGCCTAGTGCAGTCTCTAGCAAATATGAGCTTGAGCAGGGAATTGACTCCTTGGGGCAGAGACCTGCCTAAATTTGTTTGTTTCTGAGTTCATAGCCTTCCTTTCTTCAGAAAAGATTCTAGATGGTTCTTTGGCTTATCTTACTCTGCAATGCACTGAATAATTCAGCCTTCCCCATCTTGGTGCCCTCCCGATGTTTTGGTATCCAGCTCCCATTATCCCTCAGCTTCAACCACACTGGCTGCAACTGACGCAATTTGGAGTGCAAAACATCTGAAGAGCCCCAGGTTGAGGGGAGGAGGTGTAGACCAAAGTTGCTCTACAAAACTATAATTCTAATAATAAAGTCCCTGGTTCAAATTTTTAACTGGCTCTGAGCTGTCAGCCACTTTTTCTATGCTTCAGTCCTTCCATCTGCAATACAGAGATAATACTACACTTCCTGAAATATAGAAAAATAATATATGAGAAATTATTTGAATATTCTGAAGTATTATTCAGATATGAATATGGGAGAGTGAATCCTATATCAAGATCAGTAGGAAAGTATACCCTTTCTATGTAACTCCTCATATGTAACTCATATGTAACTATGTAACTCCTTATTTCTTTCACTGATTGTAAAGAAATGCAAATAACAGATCAATATATTGACTCTGATCCAACCAAAGATAACATGATTAACGTTCCAATAAGTCTAAATAAAATCTGTTCAACATACTTCCGAGTTATGTTTAGAATCTCAGTGAATATTCCGATGAAATCAATGAAACAAGTTAGTCACAGCAACTAGATGTGCTGAATGTTCTCATGCAAAATGTTTATGATGCAAAAGGGAATCTTCAGAGCGGATGAAATGTTTCCTGAAACTTCCCCAATCAGCTGCTTCAATGCAAATTAGACCAGAGGTGGAAAGTCTGTAGCTTTCCAAATGTGATTGGACACCACTTATCATCATCCCCAGCCAGCATGACTATTGGCCAGAGATAGTGGAAGTTTTAATCCTGAAACATCTGGAGGGTCACAGGTTCTCTACCGCAGGGTTAGTCCGTCTTCCTAGTGGTAAGATCCCTGTCAATTTTGGAGCATAATGACATTTCAACCAAATGGTCAATCAGATATGGCTCTCTTCAGTGCAAAGCTAGCTCAGAAGGAGAATGCTCCTTGCCCTCACTCTGAATAGGTAAACACAGCCTTCAAAATGGGTGCGCTTACATAGGTTTCAAGGGTGTTTTAAATGCCTCCCCAACTCAACGGCTAATGTTATCTGGCAATAATATGGCACTTGCCTAAGACTGAATAGAGCAAGGCTTACTTCTAAGCAAAGATTGGAGGATTGCACTGTAAATCCCATTGATCTGAATGGATTCCAGCCGCAATCCTTTGCACACTTAGTTGGGGGTTAAGCAACTAAGTGGAATTTGCTTCTGCACAAGCTTATTTAGGATTTTGCTGTTAGTCACAATTAACTTACGCTGTCTTGGTTTCATCACCTGGTGATAAATTCCACTGAAATCAAAGGGGCATGTAGCTCAGTCCCAGGCAAGCAAGTGTGCAACTTTAATTCCAATTTAGTAATGGATGGGAGGTGGGGAGTGGACTGTTGAAAATTGCCAGGAAAGGCATATTGCTTAATACTATTCAAGAGCATTTGGACCAAAGTCCTTCTGTGTTCAATAGAGTTTGCTCTCAGGTATGTGAGCAGAGGAATGCAGCTGTCAACAATGAAATGTCCTCATGCCTTGACGTGGGAAGGAATAATATAACTTTCTCTGTTGATACACGGAAGTTTTAAGGGACCTATTTTTCTTTTTTTATTATTAATTTTAAAATGCTCTGGTTGCATTTACACTGAAATAAGGGTTAAGAAAGACTGGGTGGCTGGGAGGAGGGAAGTTACACAGCGGGCAGCCAGGAGTAGGATTGCAACATCCATCTGCTCGGTTATTCATTTTCGCAATCCAAAGCGAAAGAAAGAAAGAAAGAAAGAAAGAAAGAAAGAAAGAAAGAGAGAGAGAGAGAGAGAGAGAGAGAGAGAGAGAGAGAGAGAGAGAAAAGAGAAAGAAAGAAAGAGAGAGAGAGAGAGAGAGAGAGAGAGAGAGAGAGAGAGAGAGAAAGAGAGAGAAAGAAAGAGAGAGAAAGAAAGAGAGAGAAAGAAAGAGAGAGAAAGAAAGAGAGAGAAAGAAAGAGAGAGAAAGAAAGAAAGAGAGAAAGAAAGAAAGAGAGAAAGAAAGAAAGAGAGAAAGAAAGAAAGAGAGAAAGAAAGAAAGAGAGAAAGAAAGAAAGAGAGAAAGAAAGAAAGAGAGAAAGAAAGAAAGAGAGAAAGAAAGAAAGAGAGAAAGAAAGAAAGAGAGAAAGAAAGAAAGAAAGAAAGAAAGAAAGAAAGAAAGAAAGAAAGAGAGAAAGAAAGAAAGAGAGAAAGAAAGAAAGAAAGAAAGAAAGAAAGAAAGAAAGAAAGAAAGAAAGAAAATGTCAGACCCTATCATCGCGTCTTTTTAGTTTCACTTTGCGCCTGTGTTGTTGACAAAACTTAAATACAGTATGGGCGGTTCAATTCGAATTCGGTTTTCCTTTTGGAAAGATCCAAGGTGGGGTTTTACAGCAACCAGAGACGAAAACGTTCCTGATCCAGAAATTCGGGTTGCAGTTGCTTTGGGACAGGAAGGAAGGAAAAGTTTGGAATGCTGTGCGATGCGAATGCGAAATAGTGGAAATGGAAACGCACCAGCGTTTGGCCGAGTTGACACCAGCCTTTTCCCAGCCAGCTCCGCCGCGCGCGGTTTATAAAAAGAGTCCTTGGTGGACTCTGGACCAGGCAGTTAAGATCGGCTCTTTCCCCCGCGGCCCCGCCCCTGACGAAAGGCACATTTTTCCATTGTGTGCCAATGTGATCTTTGCATCTTTGTGGAGGTTCAGCAGAGACAAACATTGGATCTCGACGCTACAGTCTTCCTCTTCGGTTTCCTGAAAGTCGCCTTGACTTAATAAAAAGATGGTCGCTTAATATAAAAAAAAAAGATGTTAAATGCAGAACCCAAAAGCACACTGCTTTGGAAAGAAATCCCAACTGCTTCCAAACTTGGTTTCCAAGTACAGAAAGCAGACAGGAAGAGTCAGGGTGTAATATGCCCCCTACCCCCCCCCTTCGGGGGATGAGTTTTTTTTGTTAAAACTAGTCTTCCACTTGCCTGAATGGGACTCTCATTGAGAATTCACGAGAGAGTAATTTCAGAGTAAGCATAAGTGGTTGGTTAAGATCGCACCTCTGTGGGTTTTTTTGTGTGTGTGTGTGTGTGTGTGTGAGAGAGAGAGAGAGAGAGAGAGAGAGAGAGAGAGAGAGAGAGAGAGAGAGGGAGGGAGGGAGGGAGATATTTCTAATCTGCACAGTGGTTTTGTGTGCTTTTAATACCGACGCTGGCAATTGCGGCTAAACCATCGGTGACATGCCCAAGGCCAGCTATTGAGTCTGTGGCAGAGGAAGGACTTTAAAAAACCGCAACTGGGCTAAGTCACTCGCTGCTCCCTGGAATGCCTAGGCGCGCTACCATTCTAAGCAATATTATTTGGAGAAAGGTTGAAGTGAGATCAATGTGACACATCATCCTCCCAAGAAAACATATTTAAGATACCTATTCCTCCCCCCATGTGTACATTATTTGAGGATGTACTCTGCTACTACTAAGAAAAAGTGCCACCAAGTCGTTTATGGGTGAAGCGCGCGAATACACGCAGCGTTTTGCGGGATGAAAAAATGAAGAGGAAGCCTGTCTGATCTGATCACCTGAAATCCCAGCAAATTCTTTAGGAGACGAACGTAAGCAAAGCCGAGCTTATGATAGGGCAGCGCCATCCTGCACCCCTCTCCTTGTTTACTCAGAAGTAGCTCCTATTATGTGTCTTACTTATGTGTGCACAGGTCTAGCGCCTTAGTTGGGCGCTATCCGGCCGAAGTGGAACACCAGAGTGAGAAAGATGGAAGCAGCGCGTGCTTAAAATCAGGATCCTGGGGCGTCCTGTTTTACAGAGTGGCGCTGATTAAATAGGTTGCGGTAGGACGACGTTGCGATCACTTTCTTCCCCTTGGCAGGATTGTGCCCTGTACTGTATTTCGAAAGGAAGCGGGAGGGCCAAAGAGGCGCAACGAAACGTCCTAGCGGGGTGAGAAATGGCAAGAGGCCCGGTGACTCGGAAAAGGTTTGCTCTGGGTGAATTCCCGCTGATAGAGAATGAGCTACTGTCCCGCTTCACTTCCAAGAAGCTCATGGCAACGTACAGAGAAGATAAGAGCTCTCTACCGGATCACACCAAGGGCCTTTCTCTTCCAGCATCGCATCCTCCAGTAACCGACCAGGTGCAGGACCTGAACTCCACCGTACTCTCCCCGCTTGGGTGCCGAGGTATCCTGCCTCCAACCATGGCTAGTAGCCTTGATTGCCTTATTGTGCAATTGCCCAGCCCCCCTTTCAAAGCCATGCAGTTTTGTGGCCGTCGCTGCCTCTTGTGAAAGCGAATCATATGGTTTTAAGTGCGCGATGGGTAAAAACAGAACCTCCTTTTGCCCGCCCTGGCTCTGAATGGTTGCGTCTCTCCCCCCCCCCCCGCCCTCTCTCGACACACCACTCATTATCTTGTATTTCTCTTCCATGCCCCCCCTCATCATTTCCACCCCCTCCCTAAACTAAAAAGCCACAGATGTTGTCACCTTTCCTCCTAGGGGCGTTATTCAGGCCCCTGGACCATTTGGGTTGCCCTTTTTGCCAACTCTGCAGCACCATTTTTGGACAGCCTGAGTCAACCTGAAGTCAACGCAGCGTTCCAGCGCCATATAGATTTGTCCAAGGACACCGTGACACCGGCAGTTTTACTCTGAAGCCCTCTCCAAATGATCCGGAGCACGGACTCCGCCTTAGTCACAGCTGCCACACACGTGGACCGCCGTTTTCATGGACACCAATACAGTGGTACCTCGGGTTAAGTACTTAATTCGTCCCGGAGGTCCGTTCTTAACCTGAAACTGTTCTTAACCTGAAGCACCACTTTAGCTAATGGGGCCTCCTGCTGCTGCCGCGCCACCAGAGCACGATTTCTGTTCTCATCCTGAAGCAAAGTTCTTAACCCGAGGTACTATTTCTGGGTTAGCAGAGTCTGTAACCTGAAGCGTATGTAACCCGAGGTCAGAACTCCTGAAGTTAGGCAGAGAGAGGGATTCCACGAGCGCACCTCGCTTCCCACTTTCTTCCATCGACTCGCATTTGCCATCTTCAGGCCCATTCATTCACCCAGCCTGAAGAGATCCCTTGGGAGCTCTCCGCAATCCCTTCTTGTGCTTACGAGCCTGAGTAATTTTGTGCCATCCGCGCACTTCCTCTCCTCTGTTTCTTCACAACGACCCTACGATTGACCCAAGCTCAGCCGAAGAACTTCATGTGCCGGAGGTAGGATTCGAACCTGGCTCTCTCCCCAATCCCAGCCGGACATCTTAGCGCTCTTGGCCAACTCAAGTTTCCAGGCTCGGGATTGCAAGACTTTGAAATGCTGCAGACTGTATTTGTTATTTTACTCGCTCCGCGGTTTCTTTCTTTTTCTTTTCCCCCTAAAGTGGGCTTCTATCTTGAGTGGAAGGAGGGCGGGTTTATGCTTTCCCCCTCCTGACGAAGGCTTCTGAAGCCTCCCTGAGCCATCATCTTGGATAATTGTAAGCGTCAGTCAAAAGCTTCCGCCAAAAGTCCGGGCGAGCTCCGCAAACTCGGGAGAGGCGCGTAGCGCCGAGAGAAGTTAGGAGAAGTTGGTGGTGAAAGGGATGGGAAACTGGGCTTGAAGGAAAGGACGCCAAGGGCCCTCGCTCAAGGCGAAGGGAAACGCTAAAACTCTCGGTTAAATTAAAGGCAGACCCGGGAGAGAAGGGAGACTTTGCCTTGTAATTGTCGCTTTGCAGTAACCGACTTGGGCAAACCGGCGCAGCCCTCCGGTAGGTTTACACGGGACAGTCGGGTGTCCCTCTAGTCGTGTAGTTCTGACTCGGACCAGCGCGGACTCCAGAGGTAAGGGACGGATGTCCCTATCTCCCCCGCCTCCCTTCTTACTACAGGACTTTCGGATTGGTGATAACGGCGCCCTTCTCCTGTGTTTGTCCCCTGGGCAATCTCAGATATAAAATCGCAGAGATATTTTTCCTAACACTTTCCCACCGAAAGCGAGTGGTGCCTTGCACGTGTGAACACGGCCCCTGAGCCATTTTATTCCGCGGGCCCTCTAGTTTTTGGGTCCTAATGCAACAGCATCTATACCAAATAAGGCCAAGGCATTTCAGCCCCGCTCCCAACCCCCTATACTCGGAAATGCCCCCCATTCGCTGCCTTCCAAGAAAGTAGGTTGAGGGTCTCAGTCCTGCACTCCGTTCTTGCTATGCAGGTTATGCATTATGTTTGATGTGGCTTATTCACAAGTTATGGACGGGTCAAGCCCAGGACCGCTGACCTCTGTTGGAACCTTGGCATGCCTTTAGTAGAAAATTGTTCCTCCTCCTCCTGGGAGGAAGGTTTGAAACTATCTAAAAACAAGCGCAAAGAGTCTGGACATTTGGACAAATAAACTTCGCCCTCTCAGGCCTTAGCGGTTCGGCGTGGGTTATAGGTGCAAAATAATTCAGGTATCATAGACTTGACCTTACTACTTTCTTTCACTATTTCCCATCGCTTAATATCTCTGTAGTTTGCAGAGAGATAGCTGCAGAAACATGCCACGCCCAGAAGGATGAGTATAAAGATGCTGAGAAGTATTCTGATTGGTCAGGCACGGCTTCTCCAAGTCTGGCTGGTGATGCTCTAAACTTCTCCCCGACTTCAGCTGAGGGTCCTGCCTTTAGGACCAAAACAATGCCTCCAGTCGCTTGGGCTACCTCTTAGAAATCTGATGCCGCTCTCTTTTATTCTTGTTGTGCAATTGACTAGCTAACAGACTTAACATCAAGGCACTTTCACGGAGCGAACTAGAGGCCCCATACATTCTCCACCCTCAAGCAGATTTAAAGCTGACTTCCTGGTGAAGCTCCACAATCAAATGAATCTAATGTCTAAAAGGGTCTTCTGGAGAGACCACCATCGTTCAGGCCTGCCCGCCTTTTTCCCTCCCCTTCTGTTTTGTTTTTTTCCTAGTGACCAATGGCATTGGAAGATGAACCGATCCTCAACACAAAGCGCACGGATTAAACAACACCACTTTGAGTCCCAGGGAAATGCAAAACCAACAAACCATTGTCAGTCATTTTGGTGGGATCAGCGAGAACAAGGCAAAACTCTTGGTTGCTTGGTGAATCGGCAGCCTCAGAACGAAGCAGCGAACAGTTGTTTTTTTATTGCACCCAGATATTTAATGTTCGGGAAAAGCGGAAAGCAAAGCCAGGTCAAAGAAAGACAGACCTAGGTCAAAAATGGCCCAATGCTTATCCACGCTAAAGTGACCGAAGGACAAGAAAACCTTTTAAAAGAAATAGCCAGATTTCCAAACAGTGAACGGCATCGCTGCCTGTGTATAGAGTATGAAGTTATTAATGTCGTAAGATATTTCCAAGCCTAAACAGTTAAGAGCGAGGAAGCCTAAGCAAGAGACCCTCTTGGGTCCTGGAGTCTAGGAAGATGATCCGCCGTTCCTTTGGGGGCATCTCTGTGCAGCTGAGAGGGGGCTTGCTGAAAGCAGGGATGGGGGTGGGGAAAATCTTTGCAGGAAACGCTGATCGGGGCTTTCACTAATTGGCTCTTTTAATTCGCTGCGTGGAGCCACAGGCAGGTCTGAGCAGCTGGGTGATCTGGCCTAGCTTGCGGGCCGGCAGAGAGAGAAATGAAGTCCATGGCATTAAAAGCAAAAGGTCTTAATGCCGCTTAGATAAAACTGAGGATCGGGATTTCGAGGTTTTAATTTGGTGATGGTGTAAGAAAACTGGAGAACCAATAGCACCCAAATAAAGAGTGCCGTCCTGTTTCTTCAGGACGCTCCTTCACCATCACCTGATTAATCGTCCCCCAAAATCAGCGGAATTTTTAATGCGTTTCCTAAAATCCGTAGAACTTTTAATTAAACCTAAACGCTAGAACGGATGGTTTTTGTTGTGGTTGTGGTTGTTATTAAGAGAAGGACAGAAAACATTCATTTTTACAGCCCTGGAAATGGGTTTGCGTTTCTAACTGAGGTGCAACGAGGTCTTCCTGCCCGTTCTCCAGCTTGGCACCGAGCAGGAAACAGCAGGTGAAATCTTGATTAATACAGTTGAAAAAAACAATAGCCATTGCCAGTCCTAACAGATGCGGATCGGGGCGCCGCAACATCCCCCCTAAACGGGCTGAGAGAGTGGAGGATTCTGCTCACCAAAATGAAAACGCAGTTAACGCGCTCACGAACCCGGCTGGGAAACGTGTCACTTAAAACAACAGGCGCATCGTATGTTCGCTGGTGACTTGGAGGATTCGAAGAGATGCGTACAGTATATGTCTCAAGCCTCGGCGTGGCTCAGTTCCGAGTTCGCCTTGGGGTGGTGGTGGTTGTTGTTTTATGAAGGCGTGAGGCGCGCGCCCGATCCACCTCAACTTCAGCCCACTTAACTCCCGCGGATGGAAGCCTTAATAAGCACGTGCTTAAGATCTCTTTCGCGGGAAGTAAATGTGCTTCATTTTGGCCGGATCGTGCCCTATTCATTTATTGTTTTGTTCGACGTTTAATTAATGTTTGTGACAGGGCGGCAGTAGTGGGAAGGGCAAGGACCCATCTCCCCGGTCTAATTCAGGGAAACGTAAGCAGTAGGGGAAGGATGTGGGGGGGGGGGATCTATTTGCAAAACCTTTAAGATTACTTCGCAGCATCTCAGGGGACATAACGGTGACGGGGCCCTTTGGGATCTCGAGCTGCCACGCGCATAAAGAGTTGCAACTTATAAGCGGGGCGCGCGGAGGGAGAGCGAGAGCGAGCGAGCTGCGGGTCTGGCTAGAGACAGAGCGCAAAGTCTCGGGGGTTCATGCAGAACGAAGCAGGCAAGATCAAGATCAACTACAAACACGCTGCCACAAGCGCCTGTATCTCGTGGCATTTACCCCGGGGTAAAAGCCTTTCAATCACGGCACAGTCCGTTTCTGTCCTAAGCGCCTCCTCTTGCTTCCCCTTTCCCACCCGGTCCCCTGGAGGTGGGTTACATCGCCTTCCCCAGAAGTGCCTGGCGCACGGCCGCCTGTGCCTGTTTACTCGGAAGTCAGTCCCGCTGCGCTGGACGAAGTGAGCGCCACCATAGCTGCCTCTGGAGATCGCAAAGCCCGGAGCAAGAACATTAGCCAAACAGATGAGTTGTCTGCACCTCTGACAGCCCGGGGGAAGCACCAGGGAAGCGGAATTGCAGCCTCCGGGACATTTCTTTCTTTACAATGGAAAAGAGCAACTCGGAGTCACTGTGATCAAATGTGTCAGGCCCTAATCCCCTCCCCCCACCGCAGGAAGGAGCATGAATGTCAACCTTACCGGGGTGGTGGTGGTGGAATAGGAGGAGGAGGATGCAAAAGAGGAGTGGGAGAGGGGGTCGGAAGAACTGTCTGGGCTTCTTCCTCATTGGCTGAACCGGCAGCGTCTGCCCCCGTTTCCTCCCCCCCCCCCCCGTTACACCCAAACGCTCACATTCACACGCCAGCTCTCCCCCCTCCTTCCCTTTCCTCCTCTGGGAAGAGCCTCTTTCCTCGGTACAAAGTGGAGTTGGGCGGCTCCTCGGAATCTAAGTGACTCCGGAGTAGGGACACTTGGAAGTTGGCGACTCCCCCCCCCCAGTGCGCGGAAAGGAGGTGTTTGGTTTTTGGGGGGGAGAGGTGGACCGTGCGAGCGTGTGGGGGGGGACGGGACTCCGCTGAGCAGGTTGACCTTCCCGCCCCCTCGCCTTCCCTCCCTCCCCCCGTCCCAAGCCCGACCCCGAGCGAGGCAGCGCGGGCGCCTCATTCCCGAGCGGGGGATCCGGGCGCTCGCAGTGCGCGCAGGCTCCAGCCCACCCGGCTCGGCGTCCGGCAGCGAGCAGGAGGAGAGGAGCGCAGCCGAGAGCAGCCGCCGCCGTCGCCGCCGCCTCCGCCTCTCCGCGCTCCGGTGCTGCCGCCGCGTCCCGGTGCCGCCGTGCCACGGACGCGCAGGCAGCGCTGCCCCGACCGGCCCGCGGCTGCCGCTTTGTCATGCTGCCCAAAGTGGAGACGGAAGCCTTGGGACTCGCCCGGGCGAATGCGGAGCGTGGGCAGATGCCGGAAAACATGCAAGGTAAGCTCCGGGCGCGCCGAGAGGCGGGCGAGCGGGTGGGTGGGTGCGCTGCCCGGGCAGGAAAGCGGGCGAGCAAAGAAGCCGGCGCTCGGAAACCGAACCGAGCGCCTCCTCTCCCCCTCCGCGCCGGGAGGGCTCCCTGCAGTCTCCTCCCCTCCGGTAACTTCAAGGCTTTGCGGGTTTTGGAGCGCGTTGGTTCCCAAGCGGGGTGGACTCCGAAGCCCACGCGCGGCCGGGTAGTGCTGCTTCCGCGCGCGCTTCGCCGGCGAGGGCGAGCGCACTTTTTTTTTTCTCGGGTGGAAACCGTTCGGAGAGTCGGGTCGGACCTGGGAAGCTGGGCACTTACTCCCAAGTAAACGCTGCCCGGCTGGCTGGCTGGCTGGCTGGCAGGGACACGCGCACCCTCTTTGGGTGGAGCAAGAGGGGCACCGGGAAGGCCCCCGTGAGAATTGGTAGGGCAGCTGGTGGCGAGCGGGTTGCCCGAGCGCACGCGCGTTTTACTCGGAAGCAAGTCTCGCTCACTTGCAGGGCCCTGCTCCCCAGTCAGTGAGCACCGCACCGGTGGCCAGCGAGGGTCCCGCAGCGAATTTGAAAGTTGCAGAGTAAGAGGTGGGACATTTAAAGCGGAGGGCGTTTAAAGAGTTTCTGATGGAAAAGAACGGGATCAACTTTTGTTGGGATGCTGGCTTTCAAGTAACACGGGAATCCTCGTCAGGCGCAATCCGCGCGGAAACTTTATTTCTTTATCCGACTCCCCCCCCCCCCAGCATAGTTTTGGGTCCAAAAGCTTGTTTTCGCCAAACGCAGAAGTTGACCCATTAAAAGGATCGGCCGGTTTTGGTATGGTTTACGGTGTTGCCCTGGGGCCGGGGCGGGGGGGGGGGGAGACTGGAAGGCAGGCGGGAATTTGTAAACTTCTACCCGGAAATCACGGGACGCTTGTGCCCTTAAACTTGGGAATAAGTCTTTTTGCTTTGCAAGTAAAAAGGTGAAACACGTGTGCGGTTGGTTCTTCAGCTTAGGGAGAGTATCTGGACAGGTTTTGGCGACGACGATGGGAAGTTTTTTTAAACACGAGTACACACATGCACTTTTCCGTAGCAGAGGGTGAGCCGCGCTAATGACAGAATCAGGAGGAGGCAGCATCGTACATACAGCCTTTCAGTGAGGCAGCCAGTTGAGAGGGCTGGAGACCTTTCAATGGGGAACCAAGGTGGTAGAGACCCCCTGCCTGCCCGTCCCTGCCCAGGATCAGAGGAGACGTGCACAGCTCTGGACAAGGGAACCTGCGGATTCTCCTTTTTGCTGCTTTAGTCTCTGGCTGAACTTGAAACTGACAAGGTCAGCCTGGTGGTCAGAAGGGAGCTCATTTATTCTAGCCTGCTCATCTCATTCCAGCTCCTATAGATCTCAGTGGGCTGCGATTCCCGGAGAGAGCGGGGCAGGATTGCAGCGGAGAGCTGTTTCCTGTCTCTAGAGCCTTGTTTCCTGAGGGGCTTTCCTCTCTAGCAAACTCCCACCAGCAGGAACCGGAGTGCCCTTCTCTGCAATGGGGAGACCGATCCGAGGGTCTCTTTTCCCCCACGACCCGTCCGTCCCCGGTGACTTCGGACCTTGCCTGCTGCCGGGCTAAAAACGAGGTTTTCTTTCCACGTCGTTGGCGCGTAGTGGTGCCAGATTGGAAGCACAGACTCACCGAGGAGGAGCGCGCGGGAACCGTTTGGTTCAGCGTCCTGCCCGGCTGCAATTCAGCGCCTGAGGCTCAACAGAGTTTGGGAGCGCTTGGCGCTTCTCGGAGGGCAAGAGGGCTTCAAGTTTCTGAAAGGGTCGGCTGGTTCTGGAAGGGGGGGTGCTTTGCGAATAGAGTTTCCAGTGTGGGTGTCTTCAGAGTTGGGGAGATGAAAGAGGGATCAGGGAAGCAGAGAGGGTTTTTTTTTTTTTTTTTGAGGGGGAGATAGTTGGGTGAAGAGGTCTCCTAGGTTTTCCCAATAAGACTTAACAGCTGCTCTATATCTAGCATCCTCTTCAGTCAAGTGGGGGAAGGGAAAGTGGAGTGAGGATGGGGGGTGTCCTCTGGGGAACTAGTACAGGCTTGTCCCAGTGCAGATGCCTGTTCTCCATGCGCCTGGGGGGCTCATTGGTGGGTGGGTGGGTGGGTGCACTGGTTACACAAACGGAATAAAAATTACTGCCACAAATACATCTTAGTGACTTCACAGATCGGTTTTGAGAACCACTTGAACAAGCCTCCCAGAGGATGTCTAGGAGGAGAGTGATATTTTAGGGGTTGAGAAGGCTGCAAACCTAAGCACTAGGGGGGCATTGAACTCCATAGGAGCATCTGCTTCCGAGTAAACATGGTCAGGATTGCACTGTTGACACCGCAGCCCTCTCCATGCCTAGTCAGAAATTAGTCCCATTGACCCCCACCCCATTGGTGGGGGGCTTCTTCCCTGGTATCTAGGATTGCAGACTGACCAGTCAATTGTTTTCCATGGAATTTCCTTCCAGCTGAACACGCTTGAGGACGGGAAGCGCCAGGCTGCGATCTTAAGGGCACTGCTTTGACTTACAGGGAGTTGGGTACTTTTAAAACCAGGTCTTCCAAGTTAACGTTGTTCAAAGCTGGCGGTTGTCAAACCCCACAGACACGGGCGTGCGGCTCCTAAGCACATCATGTTATCTGGAATTACTTTACCAAGTACTGCAATTGCATTAGTTGGAAAAGCCTGTTCACGCGCCTGGCAGTCGGCGAAACTCTAGGTGATGCCAGCGGGGATCTCCTTCGCCTCTGCAAACTCGATTCCCGGAGATTTCGGGGGGGATCCATTTATTTCGGTTTAAATGGGACCTGGGTCGTTCCAAGAGTTGACGCTGGCAGGAGGCAGAAAGCGCAGAGAGTCCTAGAGATGTGAAACGCGCAAACTTGGGGGTAGGATAGGAAATGAACTCTCTGCCTGTTTACCCCCACTTATGGAGTGGGACTTGCTTCTGAGCTAGGAAGTTGCCAGACATGACTGTGTGCCTCCCTCCGCAGCTGCCACGCAGGACAGGTCAAGGAAGCAAACCCCTCGTGGCCTTGTTTGTTTTTCATTTCCAAGTAGGTCCCTCTCTACTTACAGCAGGCTAAGGCCCGCATCCCTCCATCCCATATCACCACCAAAGCAATGTAGCTGTAGCATTATGTGAACGGGGGTTTGTATGCGTGTGTGCAGAGCACAGCAAAGAGATGCCCAAAGTGCAGAAGTTAGAAAACTGCTTTATTAAGTTATTTTTTCCCTCTTCTCAGTGAATGCACAATATTGGGGCCGCGCAACACTTTCTAAGTGTTTTTAGAACACGCAGAAACTTAACTGCAAAAGTGTGGGGCTAGGAGAGGTGTGCCTGTGTAAAGGAGGGGCTGCCACCGCGTTAGAAAGACCCCAATCCAGTCCCAGAATTCAGTAAAACAAAAACCAACAAAGCAAAACAAGGCTGTCATTTATTTTAAGGACTCTCCCTTTTGCACCTTCCCGGTAATGCGGAATGCGTTTGAATGCGGAGCAGTGTGGCGCTTCCAGCTTTGTACATGTGCCCCTTTTCTTTCCGAAACAGGCAGCCGGCGGCCCCGCTTTCCTTCAGGCCGCAGGCCCTGAAGTCGCCCGGAGAGCTCCTGAGCTCTCTCTCCGCCTCCTCCCTGGTTCCCTCTCTCCTCGCCTTGTTAATTTCGCTTCCCACCTTCTGATCCCCGAAGAGGCTGGCGGAGCGGTGGAGAGGGAACCGGGGCTGCTTCGTTTCTTCTCTGACCAAGCTTTTCCCTGCTGGAGAAGTCTCCTTCTCCAAAGGCCCTGCGCTTTCCCGTGCGCCACGCTCGCCAGACCCAGTTCATGCCCGCGTACATTGCGAAAAGTTGTAAGGAACGCCTTGAATCGCTCGGCTTGACTCGATCACCTAATAATAATTTTAAAAAATCAACCCTCTTTGAATCTTCCTTCCATTCAGCCCTGCTTCCGTCTCCCGTCCGTGCATCTATCATTTATTCAAACACCTTCCTGGGACTCTGATCCGCCTCCAGCTGCTGCGCCAAAGAGAGCGCAGCGAGCAGAGGCGCAAGGCGCGCACAGCGGCGTCAACAGAGGGGATCGGGGGTTCTGTTTAGAGTCGATCTGCTGACTGGGCTCTTTTTGGGGGTTGGGGTGGGGTAGATGCATCGCTTTCCCACCACCCCACCCACCTTCGCGACGTCCCAGCCCCTGTAGCCTCCCACCCGCAGCATCACCCCGCTCCAGCCTTTTCGTTGGGGTTTCTGCTTCCACAGGCAAAGAGTTTCCTTCAAGACACCCAGGGAGTGCTTTGTGGGGGGCGAGGGATAAAGACTCAGGAGACCGGCAGATCTTCCTGTTCGTGTTGCAGGCATCTTTCTTTTCCCCCTGAGCCGGTGGGACACTCGCCCTTTCTCTCCACCCTTTTGCAGGAATTTGGCTCACTCGGTGAGCCTCTCGCCCCAACGCGCTGGGCTTTCCTCTTTGGGCTAACTCTGAGGATCGGAGCATTTCCTTGAAAGTCTTTCTCTTGGCCCCCGAGCAAGAAGATCCGAAGAAGGTGGGCGGGCCTGCCTGTTGAAGAACTTTATTTCTTGTTTTAGTTGCCAGCCTTTGCAAGAGTTTGGAAGCTAACAACTCGGCACGCAGCGGGATCGGACCCTTTCAAAAGCTGGAGGAGTTTGCCTTGCTCAGGTCGAATTAGGCAGAAAAGAAGAACTTCTGGTCCGAGGAACGGATTTAGACAAGTTTTAGCGGAATAAGATTTTATAGCTCCCCTTTTTCATTTTTGAAGAAATTGATTCATTTTAAGAAATTGATTTTCAACTCGGAGCAATTGGCTTTATACGGCTGAATTGGAGGTTAGGTAAATATTAAAAAGTTGGCTGCTGCAACACAGAACTTCGGGGAATGCAACAAAAGCTTCTCTCTCATTAAAAATATGGGGACTTTTGCTTTTTTACGTTTTTCAAATGAAATGCACATTTTAAAAATTTTCTTTGGGGTGGGTGCAGGGAATCTCCTAATCTTAAATTGAAGAAAGCCTAAGGCTACTGCCCAGTGAACTTGGAAGTGAGCTGCTTTGGGCTTAATGGGACTTACTTGCAAGTAAACATGCCTAGGATCCAGCTTGAAGTCAAATGATTTTGGGGATGAGGTTGTTGGACTGGGAAAGGTAAACTAAGCAAAGTACTGTCAAGAATGCTGGCTGTGGGTGGCTTGGCAGACTTAATTCTCCTAAATGAAATGTGGGAAGAAAAGTTATTGGTCACTAATTAAAATGTTTGGTGTTGCTGTTGATTATTTATTAATTGATTAAAAAAACCACAACTTTATGACTTTGGCTGTTTAAAGAGGAGGAATGTCCAGGAATTGTTTCCTAGTCTCAAAAGTAACAATGGATGTAAGTTGAGGTGATGGGGATATTTGCATACATTCTCATGGGGTATTACTTTCTTTATTTTCCAGTGTCTCAATTTAAAATGGTGAATTACTCGTATGATGAAGATCTTGAAGAACTGTGTCCAGTGTGTGGAGATAAAGTCTCTGGGTATCACTATGGACTCCTTACCTGTGAAAGCTGCAAGGTTTCGTATATTTTTCTTTTTTATGGAAAGGGAAGGGGATTGATAACTTTATCGAGAAAAGGCTTGGTAATTGCTATTCCTGTTTCTTTTGATGGGGACGACAGAATATTGTGAATTTAAGTAAAGTTTCTTTTTGGAAGAAGTTTTGTGAAGAGCAGGAAATATTTCCCTTTTTTAGTCAACGGTAAGAACTCGATAGGGTATTCTGTATACAGTGTGGCTATATTTACTGCCTTTAAATATTTGGTTGTCGTGAAGTGATGTAGTTGTAGAGGAGCTTTCGTTCCCAGCTGTCCTCAATATTGATTTTAGTTGATTTATATACATTGAGTATTATTGTTCCTGTATCTTGTTCTTGATAAATTTCAGGGCTGCAGTATTGAAGGCAATAGTTTCAAGTTTTTCATCTTTCAGGATGAAAATGTAAATTTCTGTTGTCATACTTTTTATGCTTACACACACAAACAATATTTTATGTCAGTATTCATTTGGAGGGTGATCAAGTGGAAATCAATTAAATGGTTGTTTTTTGAAAACCTCATATATCACGATGAATATTTTTGCATGTGTATTTCATTTTAATACACAATATTCGCATAGGGTTCAGAATTATCGGCTGATCCCATGAAGCCAGCTATTAAAGTCAACCACATAATTTGATCTGAAATAAATAACTGGACAGCTGTAAAAGGCGATGGTAAAAGAATCGTATAATGTTCTAGTAATATGGAACTTAAGACTGTTTAGTTCCCTGTATCCTTGTACAAAGCAACATAGCTTACAATAATTTTGCTGGCTGATAGACACATGTAATTTTGGGACTATAACATGAAGATATGTCCCACTAACTTCAGGGATTAACGGTACAGTCCTATGCATGTCTGCTGAGAAGGAAGTCCCACAGATTGCAACCACACTACACTCCTCAAGAAAGTGTGCATAGGGTTGCAGCTTAAATGCCCAATATGTATTTTTTTTTATATTACTGTAAATGATCCTAATTATTAGACTACCCAATTATAGTATAGCACATGGCTTTCCCGACCTCATTAGTAGCTGTTGTAGTTTATATAGTCCCAACGGAAGGTCTCTGCCCCAGTAAGCTTACACTCTAAATTTATACAATTGGAAAACAGTGGGAGAAGTGGGCAATAAGGGCAAGAATAATAAACCAGGGGAGACAAGGAAGGCATCAGTGAAGGTAACAGATAGAAGAAAATGTATTTTGCAAGCAGTTAGGCTTTGCCTCAGTGGAAGTTGAGAGATGAGGGGTTAAGCCCAAAGCTTTGTGGAAGAGATGGGTGCAGACAACACATCTCTCTTGTACTGGGTGAACAGGCTTTTTAAAATTCTGCATCAAATCACTCAAAAATACCAATTCAAACATAATTTTAATTCATACCATAAAATTATAAGACTTTTTCGGAAACTGTGGAGGATTGCTAGGGATGCAGTAAGGAAGGCTCACTGAAGTCTGTTATAAATCAATACTAATGCAGACTAGCCCCAGAAAACTTCTGTCTGTGGCCTAAGTGAGTTTCCTCGAAGAGACGACATGAAGAAATATGGAATCAAGCCTGCTGCTTCATAAGTGCTCAGTTGGCATAATGACGATAGAGAAGTGAGTTTGGTGAAGGTTTTCGGAATATGGCATAAACCCCAGCACCCCACCTGTCCATGCAAAACAGGTGAACGTTTTGTCTCTGTTTTACAGGGGTTCTTTAAACGAACAGTCCAGAACAATAAAAGGTACACATGCATAGAAAATCAAAGCTGCCAGATTGACAAAACTCAAAGGAAGCGCTGCCCTTACTGTCGGTTTCAAAAATGTCTAAGTGTCGGGATGAAGTTGGAAGGTAAGGCAAAGAGTTGTTCCTGCATATTTGTAAAACACATAATATGTAACTGCTCTGCAACATATTTACAGTTGCTGCGTTTCTGTCATTCTGGACTATTCCAAGATTCATGTCTTTATAGCTGATCAAAACTATTGATGCTTGTGGCTCCCTGCATGCAACTTTTGTTTTTAAAGGACTCCCCTATAACTTATGTACAGTAGCTATTGTGCTGGGAAGGTGGTTTAAATGTATGCATTAGAAATGGCAACTCGTAAGTACATACAACTTTACAGTTACAGCAGACCATAAGAATGTTTGAGTATTCAAGCTAACAGTAAATACAAGAACAAATAACATTCATTCGTTTAAGCAAACAGAATTAAATGAGAGTAGATATCATAAATTATTTAGGGAGAGTTTGTTAACAGTTCCCACAGCAAGATTTCTAGCCATATCGGAGAGTTTTAAAAGCACATCATTAGAGGTCTCGTATACTGGGCATTTTTCTCCTGCACAATTGGTCATTCTTAGTTATCAATGGAATTCCTTGCATGGACAGGTTGTGCAACTGAGCGAATCATTAACTAAATAATCATTGAAAGTATGACTAGCATTCAATAGAAAGGGACCCTACTTTTGTTTTACTTTGCTTTGCAATAGAAGTCAATAAATGTGAGGAAGTATAAAATATTTTGGATTGGATTTAAGATTTTCCTGGTATAGTTGTATGCTATACAACTATAGTATATTTTAATAGTTCACTGAAATGATAGGATTCAACATTAGGAAAGACAGCTGTCTCTTCCCCTTTCTAAATTACTAGTAAGTTTGAGTTCATATCTATTTTAACAAGTCACAAATGCAAGATAAGAATTGCATCATGCTGCATTCTTTTACTCATAGCAAATTACCATTCAAAGGTCTGGAAAATTCATTTTACTTCAGAACCAAATGTTAGCTTAAACAGAAATTTTGGGTTCTTCTTTTTTTAAGTGGCCATGGATGTTGCTGTCTCAAAGTTGTGATAGCACTTTATAAGGTTTGGCCCCAAAAAGGAATTCAGTTGAGTTTAACAATGGATATTGAGATGATAACACTTTTGCCATATTATATTATGATTTTATGATGATCTACTTGGTTACGTCTCAGGTCATAGCGATTGCTAATTTGAAGCAAATGCTACATGAAATTTTTATTGGTTTGCAGTGTTTCAAATATCAAAAAATGGGATTCAAAATGGCAGAAAACTCTGGCCCTATGTATTATAATTTAGATATATGATTGCTAGAATTTTATTTTATTTGCGACTGATTTCAAGGTTGATTCTGAATGTAGAATGTATTCAGTGTTCCACTTCACAGCTTTTTAACGGTGAAATCCTGGACATCCTTAGCCTGCAATCCTACCTGGGAAAAAGCATGATTAAGCTCAGTGGAATTTACTTCTGAGTAGACATGTACATGACTGCACTGTTAGCATGGAGAATGGGACTTGCATGAGATTTGACTGTATACGATTTTGCCAAGATTTTAAAAATGGGCTAGGCATAATTACTGCATTTTAATACTTCTAAACTTTAACTGGCATTAGTAACCTAAGAGTTTATTAATTTGCGGTGACTAATTTTAATCAGTGGGTCTGACAGTTGAGGCAGACTTGTTTATTTTTGAAGCTATTTTGGTTCCAGCATGAATGTGAAATATTTGTCATGCTTAAAATGAGGGGTACCTTCTGATTGCTAAACAGGATGGTATCCTACACTTCCTTCAGTACCACAGAAAGGCACCTTTGGTGCTTTCACAATATGAACAATTCATCAGTTACTCACTTAAACACAAGTAATAAGCAAACTTCCTTCCATTAGTAGTCAGCCTTATTTTTGTGCACACAGATTTCCAATATGTCCCAACGTACCGCTTACAAAGTGTAGTCCACAAACCACTTGTTCCAGAATACTTCTGCATAACAGGCAGTTAAGCCTATGTTTGTTGCAGTCTAGGGGACTGCAGAATATGGTCCACAGAATATAACATGGTAGAGGTAATAGAAGTAATCTTGCCAAATACATGCTCATAATCTGCATTTTGCAAGATATAACATTATTAGAGGAGCAATAGGTGGACATGAATAAAGGATGCCCAAGCCATCCCCAATCAAATATTCCTTTGCTACCCCCCACAGGTAGACTTGAATCCTGTTTCTCAGCTCAGCTGGAGAGAGAAGTATTTAATGGATTTGCAAAGGAAAATCAGATGTCAGGGGCAGGATGAAGCACCACACTGCCAATTTTCTCCTAAAATATTCCCCTCCCATAACAGTACTATGAGGGAATACCTCATGAGGGAATAATGTCAAAACAACAACTATGGTTACTTGGTGGGGTTTCGCTGCATATGCTAAAGTTACCAGACATCCCCGTTTCCCAGGGACAGTCCACGGATTTACAACTCAATCCCCATACAAAATTCATTGAAGTTGAAAAGTGTCCCCGGATTCATTGAAAGAAATCTGGTAACCTTAGCATGTGCCCCTGAGAGACAACAGGCACCCACTGTCCGTACTTTCCAGAAACAAATGAAAACATTGTCTCAACAAGTTTTTTTCAGCTTGGTGAAAAAGTCTCTGCCGTAGGTGTTCATTTCATTTGTGAACCTATATTGTGGTGTGAGTGTTTCCTTTTTAGAAAAAATCTATGTTCGGCTCTTTTATGGTATGCATGTAAATTGCTTTGATGCAAGTGCAAAAAGGTGGTTTACAAATTAATAAATAATAGTATTTTTAGTACTGGCTAGATTTTTTTTTAAATGTAACCATTCGTCTGTTTTAATATCAGCAGACATTTGCAATTCTTTGACACCACTAGAGTAGTGTTAAAAATAATGGCTGCAATTCTATTATGCCTGTGCACAAAGCATTTCCGTGTATATATGGGGAAACATCCCATTTTTTTGTTCTGGCTGTAGCCTCTCTATTGAATGTTTCTTGGAAGGCTCTCCACCTTCAATATTACTGTTTTTAGGAGCCACAAAAAGCCATAGCAGGGACGGAAGCCTGAAAACTCCCTGCGCTCACCCAAAATGTTGTGCATAGACTTGGATGTCAATTCCCCATCAAATCTTCCCTTTACATATATGCCTATCACATTGCTACATAGTTCAGTTGGCACTGTGCAGTTTACCTGTGGTACCCCTGAAAGCACACACATGCATACACAGGGAGAGCCTTGTTCCCGGGCAGGATCAGTGCTTCTGATCTTACAAAAGTACAGCAATCAGAAACTGGCTAATGGTGTTGCATGTCGCAGCACATTGGAACAATTTGTATAAAAATGGCACACCATTGCAGCCAGTTAATAAACCTTCTAAATCAGGGATGCAGTTTTAGTTGCCTGCAGTCAGAGACAGTTGATGCTTTATTATTATTATTATTTTTAAAACTACCTTGCCATCCTTCTGCTCTTGTATCATAAGCCAACTTCCCTTTTGTTATCAGCAGAACGGGAAGAAGAAATGCATGTCCTCATAATTGTAAATGCATGTGACATTTATATACATGTTTCCGTGACTGTGATACATGGACTTAAATTCTAGTTCATAAATTACAGTTTAGGCTGGAATCATTAATTGTTAACGCCTTTATGATAATGTATAGTCCTCTGTGTACCTAGGACTTCTAATACATTTTTAATGGACCACTAATCCTTAAGATAAAAGCTTAGGAACGTAACCTCCAGCCATCTCAGCATGTCACCAAGCTGTCAGAGGCCTTTCTTGCTATCTAATTGCCATTGGGAAGGGCAGGGATGGTGAGACCCTCTCGCTGCTGCTTTCAAAATATGCTGTGGCAGAGACCACCGCTACGTTCCCCAAGGCAACTGTTGGACTGGGTTTCCTTGACTTCTTTCCCATCCAAATTCTGTTACAAGTTGAATGGCTTCAGCAATTGCAGGATCAGCTCATCTCTGGGGTGGGTGACACCTGACTATTTGGACATATATAGCCTATCTGGGGAGGCATTTCCAGAAGCTAGGGGTGCAGGGAGACTCAAAAGTGTTCTTAGAATGGCTAAACCCAAACAAAACACTGTTAACAGTATTACAGCTGTTATTCCTTCACCCACCCCACAAACATTTCAAACAGCATGGAACCCAAAGGCTTTGAGAATTTAGTTAAGTGCCTCAAAACAGCATCCTCTCTATGGGCTGACGGAGATTTTTTAAAAATTGCAGATTCCTAGGGCAGCTTACCAAAAGTTAGAATTATGATAAAGCAAATTGAAAGGAAAACATTAAAACACCACAGAATAAAACAGCAGCATTAAAGCAATCAGCAGAATAAATCAGCCCAACACTAAAGTACAGAAGATTAGTAAGCTTTGGATAACAAAAAGGTTTCAGCGTGACCCAAAAATGTTATTAAGATAGGTGGAGAGACCTGAAGAAGAGCCTCTGTTGAAAATATTAGTGTGTGGAGACAAGCAGCTTTTTAGATGTCAGAGCCAAGCTGTGAAGGGCTTGGAAAGTAAAAAACAAACAAACACAGCATTTTTGAACTGAACCCACAAACAATCTGAAAGCCAGTGTAGTTGGTGGATCACAGGTTTAATGTGATCATAACATCCAGTCAGAGTTAACAGCTTCTCCACTGTAATTTGGACTAGATGCAGTTTTCGAACTGCCTTCAAAAGCAATCCCATGTACAAAGCACTGCAGTGGCCTAACCTGGGGGTTACATGGATCACTGAGACCCGGATACTTCTGTTCAGGTAAGTTCACAGCTGGTGCCACAGCAGAAGCTGGTGGAAGAGGCTCCATGCCAAGGAGAACAACCTGTATTTCCGGTGACAAAGATGGTCCTTTGAGGAGATGGTCCTCTGCTCCCAAGGCATTTATAGTCTAAAAAGATCCATATTGCTAAGTTAATTTGAATACTGTCAATTACTTCACAGTCATAATTTAACGCCCGTCATTTTTTCACCTCCACTTTCAACAGCCGTGAGAGCTGACCGGATGCGTGGGGGTCGAAACAAGTTTGGACCAATGTACAAGAGGGACAGGGCACTGAAGCAGCAGAAGAAAGCTCTCATCCGAGCAAATGGACTCAAGTTGGAAGCCATGACTCAGGTGATTCAAGCAATGCCCACTGACCTAACAATATCCTCTGCGATCCAGAATATCCATTCTGCCTCCAAGGGCCTACCTCTGAACCATACAGCCTTGCCTCCCACAGACTATGACCGAAGCCCCTTCGTAACCTCTCCCATTAGCATGACAATGCCGCCACATGGCAGCCTGCAAGGCTACCAGACCTACGGTCACTTTCCGAGCCGTGCTATCAAGTCTGAGTACCCCGATCCTTACACTAGCTCCCCTGAGTCGATAATGGGCTACTCTTACATGGATGGTTATCATCAGACAAGCTCGCCAGCAAGTATTCCTCACCTGATACTGGAACTCTTGAAGTGTGAGCCAGATGAGCCACAGGTCCAGGCTAAGATCATGGCGTACTTGCAGCAGGAGCAAGCCAACCGAAGCAAACACGAAAAGCTCAATACCTTTGGGCTTATGTGCAAAATGGCTGACCAAACCCTCTTCTCAATTGTCGAGTGGGCCAGGAGTAGCATCTTCTTCAGAGAACTTAAGGTACGCTTCACATTTGTTTTCTATTGCATGACAATGAAATAGAAATATGGTTTGCCGTTTTGCTTGGCGTGACTTACATTCACTCACTACTCTTTGGTCAAATGGCACTGTATAAACTGTGAGCGTGGAGCTGTTCTGCTCATCCGTTATCCTTTCAGCAGAAGGTATAAAAAAAGTCAGACCTCTATTCTGCAGATTTCCAGATCAACAATTTTTAAGCAGAAGATTCTGGGCTACTTGCAGAGTCTACAGCTGTCTAGTATGACACTTGTGGGAGTGGAAGAGAATGTTTGCTGTGGGAGATAGAAGATGCTTTCCCTTTGAAGGCCTTTGGCATATTTGCATGCGCCTCAGAAACAGCAGGGGGATAATGGGGTTTTGTGGGGCTAGTGATAATAGAGAAATAGGAAAATGTCAGACCACTGGTAAGGTATCTTAGCAGAAGCAAGACTGAGAGAAAGGTATCTACGAATCCCAGGGTTTGTTGTGAGCTATGAATGGCTTCAAGCTTGCTGAAAGAAAAGTATAAACCAGTCACTTGAGCTAATGCCAATCATTCATAAGACCAGATGGAACAAGTATGGGGGAGTCACTGGGCACAGTAACTCCTGGGTAGGGCAGGATACATGTTGCAAAAAGGACCAAAATGCCTCAGTTTCTGTGGCTCTGTAGAGTTCTGATAAAATGAATATTATTCTGGTTGGCATAGACTCCAGGAGCCTCTCAGGAAAATACTCCAACAACTTGTAGATATCAAAATAACAATGGGTGTGCTATCTGAGGAAGACATGCTGTGCTTTTGAGCACTCCAGAATGCCATGTTTTCAGGACTGGGGAGTACCCTGTGCTTTGCAAGTATCAAATGTGCATTTACTGTGCAAAAAAACTAAACAATCACACACACAACTGCTAGTGTGTAAAGGCCCTCAGAGTTACATTCCTTTAATCTTTAAGAGTGTCAGAGAAAAAGGTCTGTTCAAGTTCCTGCCCATAGATAAGCAAAAAGAATAAGAAGTCAGGGACAGAACTGAAGTGGTCAGCTAATGAAGTGGTCAGCAGTTGGTTTAGAAGGAGTGGAATCAGTGCAGAACCCTAGAAAGGAAGGAATAATGTGAGATGTGCTGGTGGCAGTTTTGAAGGAGACCAGAAAGGGGGTTTAGGGGGCATTTTTGCAATTCACTGAGGATAGGACTAGGAACAATGGAGCTTAAACACTAGGAAAGCAGCTTTCTTTTGAGGATTAGAAAACAACAATAAACAACAGTCGCTCCCCTGTGGAAGCAGGTGTCCTGAGAAGTTGTGGAATGTTCTTTCTGAGAGACTTTCAGTGGAAGTTGGAAAATATTTCTGCCAGATATTGTTCACATATAGCACAACCTGCCCTAGGGAAAAGGACTAGGAGCAGGGGACTCACTCTGATTCTAAAGTCTTCCATTCACAAGTGTTACTGAGGAGTATGTCACATTTCAAGGGGGAGGACGGAAAAGAGCAGCAAGATTGTGGCAGGCCTTGGCTGATCTCATGAGTTCGCATTTATCTTGCAGTCGTTCCTGCTTATTGCCGATATGTAGTTTTCTTGCTGATTTGCACAACATTCCTGCTTCTGAGAGCTGTTCTGCACAGATGCAGAATTATTATTATTATTAATTCTTGAATTTATATACCACCTTATACCAGGAGGTCTCAGGGTGGTTCACAGGATAAAATCAGAATATAAAACCACAAAGTACATAATAAAAATAAAAACAACAACACAATAACCACCTCCAACACATTTTAAAAGGGCATGGGATGTTTTTTGTGTTTGGTGACACATTTAGTTTTTTATTTATTTCCAAAGTAGATGAAAAACTATTAAGACATGTTGTTGTTGTTTAGTCGTGTCCGACTCTTTGTGACCCCATGGACTAGAGCACCCCAGGCACTCCTGTCTTCCACTGCCTCCCGCAGTTTGGTCAAACTCATGCTGGTAGCTTCCACAACACTGTCCAACCATCTCGCCCTCTGTCGTCCCCTTCTCCTTGTGCCCTCCATCTTTCCCAGCATCACGGTCTTTTCAAGGGAGTCTTCTCTTCTCATGAGGTGGCCAAAGTATTGGAGCCTCAGCTTCACGATATGTCCTTCCAGTGAGCACTCAGGGCTGATTACCTTATTAAGACGTTGATGTCTTTTAGTTTAGATTTGCATATATAGTGCAAATCTAAACTAAGAGACATCAACGTCTTAATAGACAGGTAAAAATAACTTGGGGGACGCAGGTGGCGCTGTGGGTTAAAGCCTCAGTGCCTAGGACTTGCCGATCGAAAGGTCGGCGGTTCGAATCCCTGCGGCGGGGTGCGCTCCCGCTGCTCGGTCCCAGCGCCTGCCAACCTAGCAGTTCGAAAGCACCTCCGGGTGCAAGTAGATAAATAGGGACCGCTTACCAGCGGGAAGGTAAACGGCGTTTCCGTGTGCGGCTTTGGCTCGCCAGAGCAGCGATGTCACGCTGGCCACGTGACCCGGAAGTGTCTCCGGACAGCGCTGGCCCCTGGCCTCTTAAGTGAGATGGGCGCACAACCCCAGAGTCTGTCAAGACTGGCCCGTACGGGCAGGGGTAACTTTACTTTACTTTACCTTAAAAATAACCAGAAGGACTGAAATCGTGCGCAAGAGGCTGATAAGCTAGAAAGAGCTCTCCTGGCACCAAAGGGAGAAGAAGGCAGCAGGGAGAGCATTCCATAATTGGGGTGCCACTACTGAGAAGGCCCTCTCAGACATCAGGCAACTGCAGAAGGCCCTTTCGTATCTTAAAGCACATATGTTTTCACATGTAAAACAGGCAGTTCTTCAAGAACTCTCGTCTAACCTAGATGTTGCCAGAGCATGGGTAACTGAGGCAAAGCTATCTCTGTCCGGGTAGAATCACATTGTTCTGGAGTGCACATACAAAATATCCCCCCCCCCCCACAATGTTCCTTGCTTGCATGTAGTAAATTAGCATGCCAAGGAAGATGTCTCTCTCTTTGCCCTCTGATATACTAGTTTACTCTGCATAAAGAGGTTTGTTTATTTTCTTACTCACTCAAGGCCCAGGATCCTTCCGCTTACAACTTCAGCTGATTCAATCCAGAGTAATTCCACCTCAGTCTGCACGTTCTGCATCACGTGTAGGCCAGCCATTAACCTTTGCTCTTTCAGTTCCATCCCTTCTCTTTATAGTCTCTATATACAGGCTTTTTCTGTTTCCCCTTATTTTACACAGTTTTGCTTACCATCACAAAATGAGGAAGCTCATCCATGGGCAACTCGTTTGCATGAAGGGTTTCTTCTGCGCTTTGCTCTTGAGATAGTAAAGTCACAGGGATTCATTTCTGCCACTTCACACCATGCTGTCTGTTCCTGAATATGCAGCTGCCGCTGGGGGAAATGTTGTTCCTTCAACCTATACAATACGGTGGTTATCGATAAGGCCTCTGTGGTTATGGGAAGGAAATTGAGCGTCCCTCTGGAACTGCTGTCATAGAATTTCCCCTTGTTTAGAAAAGGCTTTTCTCATACTGCACCAAGACTACTCATTCTGCTACTACTACCAGATGGGAGGCCAATGAGAAAATGAAGCAACAGCATGGAGGGCTGCACATTTTAGAAGCGTTCCTAAGGCAGTGCTGCAGCCAAGCTGGCCTTGGACTTAATCAGTCCTAAAATGGTTGATTGCCTGTGAATCCTATGTGTGCTGCTTAGAGTATTTATGGGGAAGAAAACACTTTATAAGTGAATAAGGGTCATATGTAACAAATATTTACAGAATATTTATTTAGCCGTTTAGTCGTGTCTGACTCTTCGTGACCCCATGGACCAGAGCACGCCAGGCACTCCTGTCTTCCACTGCCTCCCATAGTTTGGTCAAACTCAAGTATAGAGGTCTTATTCAGGATGCCAGCCAGTCAGATATGCCCTTTTAAAATTACTCCATTCCGTCCCCCTTTTTCTCATGCTACCTCCTCCAGCAAACACTAAGCATTCTACACACAGTGATTATGCTCAGTGCTCAATGGGCTATTTGTGTGTGCATTGGGAGGTGCCCTTTAAAAAAAAAAACCTAGTGGTCGTTTGTTTTTTGCACTTTTGCAAACCTTTGGATTTTTCCAAGCCTGCTGGAAATGGCATTCATGGTGCCATTTCTACTCCATAAGAACACACACTCAGAGAATATATTCACTCCTAGTTTGGTCTCAAAAGTTTTATTTGGGGGAATTCCCATGATTTCAGCAAACCTTAAACACACATGGTTCTGTGAATGTTTAACTTGCATATTTTCATGAGATGTTGGATGTGTTGTGCCCAAGTCTGTTTTGCTCGGGAACTCATAGCGTGCAATTTATTTAGTGCAAACAATGAAAGAATCGCCATCAAGTTGTAGCATGCACTCTGGTCGTCGTTTTATCTCATGCTATATGCCAGAGGACTTGAGAAAGATACAACAAATTTTGGGTGAGAAACCATAAAAATGTTCATCTGGGCACTTACAGCCCTCCTTCATTTCAAAGAGACTTGTGCAGGAAAACGTACTGCAGGATTTGCACCCTTATTTCTTGCCTCTCCCTACCATGACCACATTGTGGTTGAAAAGCGAGTTATACATACCATAAATAAACAAAGCAATAAAATATTACTGGGCATTGAAACACTTAGCAATGTGGATGTGTGGTGTTAGTTAGTTTAGAGCTGCTCCTTAAACAGAACCTCCATGTCTAGGGGGAATCTACTCCTGACTAACAGATGCAGGGGACAAGAGGGTGTGACCACACCACCCTTGTAAACTTTCATGGGAGCATTTGGATGGACACTGTTGGATAACGAATGCTGGTCTCAACAGAGCTTTCATAAAATCACAGCATTTCAGCTGGAAGGGACCTTAGAGCTCATCTAGCTCAACCCCTTGCTCAACTGATCTGATCTACAGAACTTTTTGTTATCAAGTATTTGTGCCTAAAAATACACCACTTTATTATGTGGAAGACATGGTCTTTCAAAGGTTATAAAGGAATTCATAAAAGAACATGTCATGTGTATATTGTACTGAAGCAAAATTAGGAGTCCCTCAGCCAAAGCTGTCTTGCTGAAGAATGCCACCTGGCTCCAAAAAAAGGGAGCAATTGTAATGTGTTATATAATGCTTTTGGAGCACTGAAAGTAATCTGTGTACATCAGTCCCAGAGCAAGCATGGCCAGTGGCCAGGGATGATAGGAGCTCTAATTCAGCAACATCTGGAGAGCCAAAAGTTCTCCATGTCTGACATACATAATAATCGCATTGCTGTTATTAAACAGGCCCTGATGCCTGTTTCTTATGCATACAAGAGTTGACAAAATAACAGAATGTTGGGAAGTGGCTAATAATAATAATAGAAGTCTCATTGCTTTTGGTGGGTCCACTCTAAGTATGACTAAGTATAGGGAGTGAGTGGCGCTGTGGTCTAAACCACTGAACCTCTTGGGCTTGCTGATCGAAGATCAGTGGTTCGAATCTGCGTGATGGGGTGAGCTCCCATTGCTCTTTCCCAGCTTCTGCCAACCTAGCAGTTTGAAAGCATACCAGTGCAAGTAGATAAATAGGCACCACTGTGGTGGGAAGTTAAACGGTGTTACCATGCGCTCTGGTTTCGGTCACGCTGTTCTGTTGTGCCAGAAGTCGTTTAGTCATACTGACCACATGACCTGGAAAGCTTGTCTGTGGACAAATGCCGGCTCCCTCAGCCTGAAGCGAGATGAGCGCTACAACTCCATAGTCACCTTTGACTGGACTTAACCTTCCAGGGGTTCTTTACCTTTACTTTTTAATCCTAACCCCATTTATCACAGTATAAGCCCCAATGAACTTGGGAGGACTTACTACTTAGAATTGCACAGTAGGTCTGGAACCAATCCACATATATAGAGTTGTCGTCATGAATGTATTCATTTATATTCATTTATACAATTCTATTTGTTTATGTGGTGCCAGGTGAGAGATTTGTCCAGGCCTTTTAGGACTTTATGCTGGGTTTTTACAGCCTGCTGTGATCTGTTTGTACATGGTTTTATTGCATTTTTCTGTTTTGTGTGGAAGATGCTCTGGAAGCCGTAGCTGAAGAGCAGCTAACGAATGTTTGAAATAAACAAACAGTGAAGCCTGTGTACATAGCACCTTACAGTGTAAGTCAAAAAGGTGCTTTTCTTGATTTCTTGTATTAAGTGGCTAGGAGCTTCTAATTCAAGTTTGGCTATACAGCAAAAGCAGATGGGGAATAGGTACTTCTGTAGCAAATTTAATTATTTTACATCCACCTTCCTTCCATTATAGAACTCAAGGCAGTGTACCCACAGCTGCCAGGCAATCCACAGTCCTCTCAGAAAATGGGATGTAGGAGCACAGAAAGCTGTCTTGTGCCAAGTCAGGCATTGGTCCATCTAGCTGAAACTGGGACCTTCTGCCTGCAAGATAGATGCTCTGTCACTGAGGCCAAATCGGTGCCACCAAGAGATGCTTTCTGGCACCAAGTTGTCAACCTACCAGGGTGAAGGGGAAGCAGAGGAGCAACAAAATTTCTCCCACCTCTTGGTAGAATATTATGTGCGACTAACTTAGCAAGTGGTTAGCAGTACAATCCAGTATGTTGCCTCCAGAAGCAGCCCTAAACATTCGGGTGTCTTGAGGCAACATCCATATTGGCATTCTATGATGCTAAATGTATCTTAATATCCAAAATAATCAGCATTTTGTTGCCCTTTAATGGTATTGCATGGACGCGGGTGGTGCTGTGGGTTAAACCACAGATCCTAGGCCTTGCTGATCAGGTCGGCGGTTCGAATCCCCACGACGGGGTGAGCTCCCGTTGCTCGGATCCCTGCTCCTGCCAACCTAGCAGTTCAAAAGCACCTCAAAGTACAAGTAGATAAATAGGTACCGCTCCAGCAGGAAGGTAAACGGCGTTTCCGTGCGCTGCTCTGGTTCGCCAGAAGTGGCTTAGTCATGCTGGCCACATGACCCAGAAGCTGTACGCTGGCTCCCTCGGCCAATAAAGCGAGATGAGCGCCGCAACCCCAGAGTTGGTCACGACTGGACCTAATGGTCAGGGGTCCCTTTACCTAATGGTATCCCAAAATCTGCTGCATGGGGTAGTCTGTTTTATCCTGCTGAACAGTTACCACTGTGGTGGGTGGTCATCTGTAATCACCTCACATTCCTTGTCACAACATGGTTCTGGTGTCATTATTGCTAGGACCACATTTTCCCCCTTTTATTGCCACAGTGTAATAAACACTAGGATTGTACCATTAAGACAGCAAAGCTATTACCCATCCTGGCTGCTACTGTGGTCTAGTAGCATCCAGAGGTGATGGAGAGAGACAGACAGACACATTTCCCTATCCCATAATAACAAAAGCAGAATAATGTAGCATTTGTGTCAAGGAAACGACAGGTTGGGTAAATTTAGTAGGAAAAAATATTTGGCCGGACGGACAGACATGCTTTTAGCAAAACTTTTATTTACTTCAGTGTGTTTTCAATGTTGCTCCTAGCAACTGGAAAGATACTAAAAGCTTTCTTCATTGACATGAAGGCAGCAATCCTATGCTTCTGTGTCAAGGAGCGAGTCCCGCTGAACACAGTGAGGCTTACTTCAAAATAAACACACAGAGAGTCAAACTACCTAGGAGAGAAGTGATCTGCTTCCAGCGAAATCTGGCTTGCTCATTTGGTGAAGGAAAAGTTTCTTTGAAAATGTGTTACTAAATAAAAATCTTGGATGGAGTACGTTTAATGATTAAAAAAAAAAAAAGACCCAACTAGGGTAACAATAAACACAGGAAATATACATGAATAAAGTGTTCTGAAAAGTCAAGCCACAAGTCCTTAACGACTATAAATACCACCTAAGCTGGGTCACTATTATTAGCAAAGGTTGAACAAAAGAAGAGGTCCAAAAATAGATACGGTGGCCTGGGTAAGGGATGGTATGAAATGTCTTGTTTAACCTTACGCAGATATTGTTGCCATAGCATAGGAAATGGTTTTTGCTGGCTCATGTATTCTGTGGGGATGAAGGATGTTTCCATGTTGTCTGTTTGCCAAGGAAATTCCTTAACAGGCCTGTTTGCTAAACAGAGGAAATATCAGCCTACTGGGGTGTCGCTGGACGCAATGGGAACATCTATCTTCATTCTGTTGCTGGCTGTGATCAGTTTGGGCTGCAGGCTTGTCCAGGCGACTCTATATTTATAGTGACAGTGAGCATTTATGTTGCACATCTGAGTGTTCAAAGTCAGTGGTGTAAAATAGAGAAAAATCTCCGCCAAGTATTGTCGCTTTTGGTCCTGTGTGCCTCGTCGTCGTCCCATTCAGCACCATTTGCTGTCATCCTTCTTCTGTAAAGAAACAGATGTGATGTAAACATCCCCTCTGTTTCTGATGTCCAGGCTGTGAGTGCCATAGAATCACAGAACCACAGAGTTGGAAGGGACCACAAGGGTCATTTAGTCCAGCCACCTGCAAGTATTTTTTTTGGCCAAAAGGACTATATAAACTACACTCAAGCGGAAGGTATTGGTGGCCAAAGGGGTCTCCCTCCTGCAAGGTTTGCGTAAGTACAAATGATCTGGGGTGGGGCAGGGAGCCTAAGAGAGGAAGCATTCCTAAAAACAGCTCAGTGAGATTTTAGCATGCTCAATGCTAGGGAATGCTGATTGACTGTTGGCGCAAAAGAAGGGAAACTGTGGAGGAGGGATGGAATGGAGATGCTACAATCATGAACAGCAGCATTCCACACCTAATCATTTAGTTGCAGGCCCCACTTGTAATAAGGCGCTGTGGGTTAAACCACAGAGCCTAGGCCTTGCTGATCAGAAGGTCGGCGGTTCGAATCCCCGAGACAGGGTGAGCTCCCGTTGCTCGGTCCCTGCTCCTGCCAACCTAGCAGTTCGAAAGCACTTCAAAGTGCAAGTAGATAAATAGGTACCGTTCCAGCGGGAAGGTAAACAGCGTTTTTGTGCGCTGCTCTGGTTCGCCAGAAGTGGCTTAGTCATGCTGGCCACACGACCCGGAAGCTGTACGCCGGCTCCCTCGGCCAATAAAGCGAGATGAGCGCCGCAACCTCAGAGTCGGTCACGACTGGACCCAATGGTCAGGGGTCCCTTTACCTTTACCTTTATATATATGCCAAATTCCTTTCCCTCCTTCCTGACCAATTGAAGCCCCCCCTCCCCACACACTTGGAAGGAACAGATTTTCTAACAGTGTTTGTCACTGACAGCCTAATACAAAATGATGTTTATGCTGCATAAGTTTGTATCCAAGTTAGTTTTGTATTTGAAGGACACGTTGGAGAAGGATGTGTGTTTTTTTCTCTTCTATTAGCACACATTCACCCATTGGAATATTGTTTCAAACATAAACCTAGCTTCCAATCTATTAAAAAAAAAGAAGATACGGACCATCCCAGCAGGGTGATAAAGTCTTCCTGTGTTCCAATAATAAAGCCTGTCCATTCCGTACCAGCAGTTTCCAGTTCCTTTGTGGCTGGACAGCTTGGGAAGACGAACTCACTCCTAAGTAGCCAACCTGCAGTATCAGTGAGGGAGTCGGAAACAGATGTTCACCAGGCTATACAATTTGTTGTCACTGTCAATATTACGTGGCACTTTTCCCAACGGAAATTGTTTGTGGATGGAAAAGAATGCAACGGTGGGGGCACGAGGGGGGAATCATGTCAAAAAAGGGCTTGTGTTTCTTCTGCTAGGTGTAAAGCTCTTTTTAAGAGAAAATGATTGCATGGGAACAGACCTTAATATGCTGTGCATAGGTAGCTTAGATTTCATTAGAATTTAGCATCTGTTTTGCCAAATTCGCCAATATGTTTGCAAATGACTTTCTCTGTTCTCAGAAGTATTGTGAAATATCAGAATATAGCCAGAATTAAATGTGTTTCAATCCTAATTATTCCAGTTGAAGAGATTTTGAGCATGAGGATAAATCAACTGGATTTTTTTTAAAAAAATGATTTAACTGTGGCAATGTCATGTCCAGTATTTTCATAACATAAAGTTTGTGTTGTTCTTTAAAAACAAATTCCATTTAAATGTTTGGCCAGAACAAAATAGCCAATCTTATTCCAGGTATCATGCGCGGGATTAAATATATGCATACACTTTGCTAAAATGCTTTTAGAGGTTTTTTAAAAAATCTTTTTCCAGAAACTCCCTAATATATTTAGCGATGGAACAGGTGCAGAAAACCACCTAGAAAGCTGACTATACCATTTTAATATTCATAAGTATTATTAAAAAGATTCATAAAATGATCCATGATAAAAGTTCTAGATATAATTCTCATGCAATCATATAATTCTTCTGTAATTTCCCATTATCAAATCATTATGCTTATACATAAGTTAGTTCAACAAAAGTGTTTGGGCATTAAGCATTGTGTTTAATTTGACTTAAATTCAGTTGCCAATCAGATTTTAAAACAAGGTTGTATGTAGCTGACTTTGTTTGTTCCCATGAATATAATATCTGTTTGGCGCTTCAACATAATTATGTCTCAGAAATAAACATGAAGCTTAAAGAAGATTTAGGGATAATTACAAAGTTGTAGCCCAAGTAAAATCATTGTTAAGCCACAAAACCAATAGTTGGATCTATTCCTTTTTTTAAAAAAAGGCATTTGTAGTTCAGTAATATTTATTTTATGGTTTTAAGGTATCATCAGCCACATAATTAACATTACTTTTTAGAAATGTTTAGTATAGGATGCTTGAAATGCTTTTGTCAAAACACAGAAGAAATTGATCTTCAATATATAAGATTTTTTTTAACTGCCACATCATTCCTTTTCAAGGGTTCATTGGGTTTCCAGAAACCTTTATAACATTAGACATCATCTCAAGGCATATTGTTAACAGTAAACGGTAGTTTCATTAAACGATTTCCTTTAGACAGCCAGTTTCCCCGCTTCACTTTGTTTTCATTTGTGGTAAGAACAGAATAAATAAATGCAGTACCTAGACATTGGCAAAATAACTCTGAAAGAGCATGTGAATGTAATCTGGTAAAGATATAATGCCGGCTTCCCTCAAACCACCATTTGCAAATCAGGTTCCAGCTTTGGGAAATATATACAATCTCCTCCTCCTCTCTCCACAGCAAATTTCTGCATCTTACCTGTTCAGCATTAACCAGTATGCAGTTGTACATAGCTAAAGCTAACAAAGTTTTCTCATAACTATAGTCTGAAAATGTACTTCAAACCATGGCTTCAAATTCTGGTTTACAAATGAACCATGGTTAATGTTGGTGTGCAAGTAACTCTAAACCTTGGTTATTGTTGACAAGGAAAGAATTTTCTTTAGGGATGACATAGAAGAATTCATTTCTAAGGCTGACTCCTGATTGGCAAACCATGGGGAGCTGATGTTACATCTGTACCAAATCTGTACAGTTTTTTCAAACTACAGATGCAATCCAGTGAGACTTAATTTGGTTTGAACTGTCTTGCAACCCGTTCCTAAATATTTGTCGTTGAGTATCTGCCAGAGACACTCGTGTAATATCAATACTGCACAACATTGGTGTATTATTGTCACGATTCCAGAGTCAGCATTGGGTGGCTCAGTATGACTGTTGTCACACTCAGAACTGCTCTGGGGCAACATTAAGCACTATACTTTAGAATGGGCTAATCGGATTTCAAGTTGGAACCAAACTCAGGTTAGCTGTCACAACTTTTTATACATTTCATTGTGGGCAAGGATTTATTGGACCAGCCAAATAGACAGGAGGGAAACCTCGCCTCCTGTCTCACTTCCTGGTTCTTACCTGCCTACGTGTTATTGGGGGTAGGGAAAAGATCTCTTGCTTTGCTCTGATTTTACAATGCTATTTTCACAGCGATTTGCAGTGTGATTCCAATCATGTCTGCTCAGGATTAAGTCCCAGTGAATTCAGTAGGACTTGCTTTCAGTGGAAAGGGCAACCACTTTCCACTCACTCATTTTTCGCTCCAAAGAATCACAGAATGGTAGAGTTGGAAGGGACCACGAAAGTCATCTAGTCCAGCTCACTGCAATGCAGGGATCATTTGCCTAACGTGGGGCTCAAGACCTCAATCCTGAGATTAAGAGTCTCATGCTCTACTAGTTTGAGCTATCCTGAGTTCAGAGAAGGGGAGATGATTAAAGGTAAAGGGACCCCTGACCATTAGGTCCAGTCGTGGCCGACTCTGGGGTTGCGGCGCTCATCTCGCTTTATTGGCCGAGGGAGCCGACATACAGCTTCTGGGTCATGTGGCCAGCATGACTAAGCCGCTTCTGGCGAAGCAGAGCAGCGCACAGAAACGCCGTTTACCTTCCCACCAGAGCGGTACCTATTTATCTACTTGCACTTTGACGTGCTTTCAAACTGCTAGGTTGGCAGGAGCAGGGACCGAGCAATGGGAGCTCACCCTGTCGCGGGGATTCGAACCACTGACCACCTGATCAGCAAGTCCTAGGCTCTGTGGTTTAACCCACAGCGCCACCTGCGTCCCTAGATGATTACTTCACAGCCAATCAGAATGGGAGGGAGGAGCCCTGCAGACTTTTGGAACAGCTTTGCAAAGGCAGCAGCTCACACATTTTGATTTGTAACTCGGTTTCTGGAAGGGTTAGTGACTTGCATTCATTCATTAAATAAAGCAAGCTCAGACTCTGCAATCACATCTTTCTCTCATTCATTCATTTAAAAGAAGCTGGGGGAGGAGTGTTACTGTTTTCCCAATGACATTTTCCTGATGTAAATATTCTCCATCTCACCCCACCCCAGAAGAGGGGCAGCCCTACCTTTATGCTGAATGAAGCAGTTGCTTCAGGGGGGCAATTTGGGTGTCATGTAGAGTGCAGCAAATTGTTAGTTATTTAATTTACTGGGTCTGGATTTTTTTTGTCAGGAAGGGGAAGAAGCATTTGTGGGATTAGGTGCCAAAATAACTTTGCATGCCTTGGACATTATGCGCCTTAGTGGGAGAGGGGTACCCTTTGTTGCACTGCCTCAGGTGGAACAATGTCTTGGACTTGGCCCTGCCTGGAAGCTGCTATTTGCAGTATTCAGGAAAATATATGGGTACACATACAGCTTCCCTAGCAGGGATAAGTTACTCTGAAATAACAACACCGGAAGAAAGAGTCAAATTCTGTTCCCAATGCTATGGTTCTAAGAGAATCAGGGGAGGGGTCTATTGATGGGGGGCAAGAATATGAGATCTAATCATGGATGTCCAACATTTCATCTAGTTTGACCCTCACTGTAATGTTCACAGGTGTCTCAGAATAAAGTTGAACAGTTACATTCAGGAACCGTGCTTCATCATCATTCACCGGATTGTAAAGGCAGATAATAATTTATGAAAAGGGGGAAAATTAAATATCCATACCAGACAAGCCATTAAGTCACTGCAGGAGTGAGGGTGGATTGTAATAGGCCTTGTTCTTTCATCTGCACCCAGCAGAGAAATCCTGAATGCACAAAACAGCTGGGACATGTCATGTGTACAACTTGAGCTGATGAATTGAAATAATAAATTCATTCTAATTAAGGTTTGGTTCTTTCCAATTGACTATTTCCTGTAGTTGAAAGCCACAGCTTTATACGCTATGCGTTTTCAAACCAGGATTGTAGTGTATATTACATTTTTTATTGTACAAATATATTTGTCAGCAAATTTGTTTCTCGATGTCTACTGCCCTGTGTTCTTTGGGAAAATGATAGCTTTAAATTATTGTAAATTAGAGTTTCTTCCTATCCATTGTAGTTCTTTTCCGTTTTCAGAGTGGGGATGACACAACAAAATAACATTCTGAATTGCATTTCTACACCAATTTACTCTTTATTATATTAGTTCTCCATATGAAAACAGTTGTTGCAACATTTTTGAAAAAAATTCTGCCCTACTCTGCAAACATGTAGTTTTGAAATGGAAGGTAGAAGCAAACAAAGTTTGTTTAGGCAAACATTTTATATTTCCTTAAAAATAGGGCATGGGCAAACTCTGTCCATCATAAGTGTTTTAATTATTTAGGATGAGTGCCAGAAAAATGAACAGTCCATGAAAATTATGAATATAACACTGAACACAGTTCTAGTTCACAGCTTATTTGCTTAAATACCGTATTTTTCCATCTATAAGACAACCCCTATTTTGGAGGACTCAGATTTAAGAAAATGGGGGGAGATATGTCCGTGTATAAGATTGCCCCCCCCCCAATTTTTGATATTATTTTTTTAGGGGGGAAACCAAGTCTTATACATGGAAAAATACGGTAGTCTTTTTTAAACACACACAAACATGCATCAAAATTTGCCCACTGCTGATCTTTGAGATTTCATGCAATCCAACCCTACTTATTTACCAGGGACTTTCCTTGTTCTTTTGATACCTGACTGGAAAATCACTTTTCCAGTTTGTTTGGCATTCTCCTTTTGGGGCAGATGTTAGTCAAGCACCTTATTTTTTGCTCTATAAGACCACAAGACGCACCTAGTTTTTGGAGGAGGAAAACAAGAAAAAAAATATTCTGAATCTCAGAAGCCAAAACAGCAAGAGGGATTGCTGCGCAGTGAAAGCAGCAATCCCTCTTGCTGTTCTGGCTTCTGGGATAGCTGTGCAGCCTGCATTCGCTCCATAAGACGCACACACATTTCCCCTTACTTTTTAGGAGGGAAAAAGTGAGTCCTATAGAGCAAAAAATATGGTATTTCCAAAATGTTGCTAGTGTCCACTGAAATGCTGTAGAATACTTTGTCATATTTCAGCCCCTCCTCCAGGGACCCAGAAGTAAAATTTCTAAACGATGGGAACAGGTACATTTTGACACATGTTGACTCTAGTGCACATTCATGGAATCGGTGATGAGAAGCTCATGCTCCTCCAGATGTCGCACTCATTCCTATCAGCCCCAGGTAGCACAGCCAACGCTCTGGTATTATGGGAGCTGTATTCCAACAACATCTGGAGGACCACATGTTCCCCACCCCTGATGTAAATGCATGCCCACATGGACCTAAGGTCCCATCCCCATATATTAAATGTTGCTGTTGGTGGTGATGAACTATTGCCCTTATTAGTTGCTTTTAACAAGAAGTAACCCAAAGTGACTTATGAAAAATAGGACATATATTAAAACCAGCGTAAAAGCTAAAAACACACTTGTATTTATATAAAAGCAGGACTAACACTTCCCACTCAACGAAGGAGGCCACAGATAATTTAAGGCTCCAAGGCTGGGTGGAAAAGAAACATTTCTGCCTTTCCTTGACAGTGATGTTACCAAGCATGTCTCCCTGGGAGAGCATTCCGTAAGTGGGGAGGCACTACTGAGAAGGCCCATTCTCACGTTGCTGAACTTGCATGAGTTGCAGCTGTTATTAAACAAAGGCAATGTACAGCAGATGAATAAGAGCCAGTGTCTAACACAGTTGCATGTGGGTGGGTGCCTCAGGCCAGTGTGGTGTAGTGGGTAAGAGTGGTGGACTCGTAATCTGGTGAACCGGGTTCGCTTCCCTGCTCCTCCACATGCAGCTGCTGGGTGACCCTGGGCCAGTCACACTACTCTGAAGTCTCTCAGCCCCACTCACCTCAGAGTGTTTGTTGTGGGGGCGGAAGGGAAAGGAGATGGTTAGCTGCTTTGAGACTCCTTCAGGAGAGTGAAAGGCGGGATATCAAGTCCAAATTCTTCTTGCTGCGGCTCAGTGTAAGAATAGGAGTGTGTTAACAAAGTAGACAAGATTTTCACCTGTGAGATGTTCTAGATAAATGATTGAAATGGGAGTGGGGGGAGTTTAAAACTATTTGTACTATTGTTCCTCTTTGTACATAAGATGAAAAAGGTTACAACAAAGTTGCCCCCTCCCCGTTTAAGTGTAAAATATTATATGTTGAGAAACAGACTTCCTAGCTGTATTGATTGAGCGGGTGGGAGGCTTTAGAAAAGGGGAAAATTCCAGTTCTTCTCTAATATCGCTTTGTAACCCCTCAAGTTAGCCACAGAGCCCTGAGTCTCCTCTTTTGATCTCTGGCGATATTTTTCTCTGTTATGTCATAGAGGTCACCTGGCTCATGTGTGACAAACTGCCTGCATAAGTCACAGTGCCAGTGGCAGAGATTTGTAACCATGTCCCTGGTCCATTGCCTTTGAATTATTTCGCAGGCCCTCTGCTTTACATTTGCACTCTGTCGGAAGATGAACAAGGGAAGGGAGTAAAATCAAGGGCAGGGTCTCATCCTGAAGGACAAGGGGAAACAGGTGGAAGGTTAATGGCCCTGGAGCGTATCCACAAGCCTCTCAGGCTTGATATATGGGCCTCGGGCCTAAAACAGGCATTGGCTTTCAAAGATATATTATTTCATTTGAGGAGAGACATTCTGGAGATCCTGCATTTGTCTGCTGATAGATGATCCTCTGTCCACAATTGGTTATGGCGTGTGAGTTTTCCTTGGGCCTGCTCCCGTACATAAAATTTTTGCTGAGCTCTCCAACCTTTCACATGCCTTTAAGAATGGGACGCGTGCGGGTCTTCTGGCAGGCTGCAGGCTGGATTTTTGCTGCTGCTATTTTAGTCATTTCTTTTGAACCGCTAAGGCAAGTTTGGGAGGAGGGAGAGAGGGATGAAAGGCACTTCTGTTCATTCATACATAACTTGATAAGGGGCGGCCTTGCAAAAGGAAAACAGAAACAATGTTAGGAATCAATTGTGTGTGTGTGTGTGTGTGTGTGTGTGTGTGTGTGTGTGCGCGCGCGCAAGGGGGGAAAGGAATCTTAATAAAAAGGCTTTATAGTGACCATAGCCAACATAACGATGCACATAGCAAAGTAACATTTTGGAGTTGTTAAGAACAAGAGAACCTCCTACAGATTTGACAAATACTATCACTGTTGTATGGGATTTTATTGTTACTCTTACTTTGATATGTGGCTGTTCAGAACAGAATAAAAAGAATCCTGATGCACAAACTGGTTAACAGAAAATGCCCCCCCCCTTTTTTTTGAGCCTACGGAAACTTAAATCCTGTATGTGTACATTTGAAAATAAATCTCCCTGGTTTCAGTGGAACTCAGTTCTTTGTTTTTATCTGTGCTTTATCTGATGCAAACCCACAGTAATTTTATTTGCCACTGTGGCAGCATTTAAATATGCCTCCCTGCAACACCCTCTTTCATTTCCCCCCTTCTAATTCTACTCCCCAATGGACAGATATTTAATATTTCTACATTTTTGTTGGTCTAAATAAGTATATAATAGTACGCAGAACCAGCACCTTTTTATCTAGAAGAAAAGCTCTGGTTAGTACCATTGAGATGAGTGGGGATCACTTAACAAGGAACTGTGATTCAAGCGCTCATACCTGAACACAATTGAGAATACAATTGCAAATCATTTGCACCTTGTTTTATCCATTTCTATCATCCCCTGAACAGGATTTTCCCAGGGCTACTTTTGAGACTGGGATGTAAAATGAAGCACAAACATTTGCACAGCCTTCAGGCACTGAACACACATCCTTTCAATAATTCTTACAGCAACCTCTCTTAGGTGGGAAGAGGGCATATAGTTCAGTGGCAGAGCACATGCTTCACATGCAGAAAGACCCAGGTTCAACTTTAACACATGCAGTTCAAGAGATCTTAAGTCGGTAGGCCAGGAAAGACCCCTCTCTGAAACCCTCATGGCCAATATGAAATAATATTTGGCTGGATGGACCCAATGGTGTGGTTGTATGTTTCTTGGCAATGCATTCATTTCTGAGTTGGACCAGAACCAGGAGCTTCCACTCATAAGTTACTACGGAACTATTTTTACAGGCTAGCTGGATTGCCTCATCTTCATAAGACGCACCTTTATCACACAGTGTCCTCCTTCCTGGGCCAGTATTCCATCTGCAGGAATAAAAAACTACAAGAAGAGACTTGGGTTCAGCACTAGAGGAAATGTGCATATCAGAGGAATTCCACAATGAAAAAATGCAGTACCAAGGCTAATTGAGGGATCTCCTATGGTTTTCAAGAGGTGGTTGGGGGTGTTTACAGCCTATGCAGAGTGGAGGTGCATTAGATGATCTGCTACTCTCCTTCCAACAGCATAGCCAATGTAGGCCCATTAATCCAAGGTGTGATGTTGGCATAGGGACCTTGATCATATGTTTAACAGGCCAGTTACGTTCCTCATGTGGTAGACACTTAGTACTGTAGAAGAGGATACTCTCCTGTCCTTTCCAGTGCACTCCATGTAGACACCAAGTCGCATATGCATGATTTGCCCCCCTTTTTCGAGATTAAAGAATCCCGTATCTGATATTTGCCTATTGCATGTTGAGTGTTTGCCTTATATTTATGTACATGGTTGAAGGGACAGAGGGCAGTTTGCTTTGCTTATCTACTATTCAGAGAAGAGCACTGGTACTTTTATCTGGGTTACACTGTGACTTTTCCTTTTGAACTTGCCATTTAAGCCATATTAGAAATGGCAATAGTTTGTTCAGATACATCCTGTAGGTCTGTGACACGCTTACACTCATCTTTTGTGTGTATGAATCTACAGGCCAGTGCAGAATTGTTGCATTGCCCATACAACGCCATATTTCACAGCTTTGTGCTAGTCCAGCAAACTGTATGTCCAACTAATGTGCTCCTTTGCTGGGATTGAGCTGTAAATGAGCATGCTTAAATCACTCCAGTGCACAGATGGGGAATCTGTGATAAAAAGGTCCCACCAAAACCCCAAATATACACATAGAAGACCACGTGAGCCTATGAATCCCAGCCACTTTTACCTTAACTGTATCTCCCTCTCTTTATCATTTCCCTGCTTTTCTGTTTTTGTCAGTCATTCTCAATTTCTGCCCACATAGCTGTGCACATATTATAAATCTGTGTACACTGAGCATGTGTTGAGGAGGGAGAAGGAATATGCACTCTTTGTGCACATCCTCAGCATAACATCTGCAAAAAGCTACATGTAAACAGAGATTACATGGTTGTTTCTCTTCTGCCCCCCCCCCCACGCCAAAGGTTATAGTGCCCCCGGTGCCACTCGCCTAAAGGTCATCATGACCCAGTTGTAGGCCACAGATCCCCATGTGCAGATCAGCTTTATCTAGTGTACTGCCAGATCATGACTATTTTGCTTACTACTTTCAGGAACAAGCTGTTAACAGAGTATGTTTACAGATAAGTCTTTCAGCTGCTGAGACCTACTCCTGCTTCCCTTACTGACAGGAAACGTGTTTTGAGTGCAAAGGCCGCGGAGTGTAGTGGGTTATATAAGAACTTATTTGACTTACTTGCAGGACATGGCTGTTGACTGTCTGTGACAAATAAGACCTTTCAACATATTAAAAGCCCAAACAGGCAAATTTTGATTCTTAATAGAGTACTCTGACTGAAATAAAACTAATTCATCCTGGTCACATATTTAACAGGTCTCTGTAGGTGTCATTACTTTGTGCAGTAAGGACTCCAACACCAAGGAAGTCCCAGTTTTAGTCTAATATATAGATCAAAATGTTAGTGTTGCTGCTGTTCTGCTGTTTGTAGGTTCCTGTAGATAGCAAAGTTGATCCATCTGTTGTTAACTTAGTTATGTACATTGACTTGCAGAGAACTTGAGTTAACCAGTCAGCTGAGCTCTTGCAAAGCTTCTACTGTATTTCTTACCTTGCCAATGATATGTGGAATGTGTGTAGGAAATGTCAGGGAACACTTAGTATTTTTGATAAATGATGAGAGCAGGAGAAAACTACAAACTAGTAGATGAGATCCAGATGTCATAAGGAAGCAGATGAGCCCTTATGGTGGGAGTCCAGCACAGTGAGTTCACTGCACATACAGAGATGAATGTTAGCATAAATTGTTGGAGAATCATGATATTAGTTCGGAGGTAATTTAGCTAAAATATGTGAATTTTTGTAATCCTGAAGGCATGAACAAGGAGAGCATCTCACAGACAGCACTTCTGTGGCCCAATTTGTAAACATAATCTTCCCTCACTGTCTTTGGCAAATCCCTTTGCATCCCCTTCTCATGTTTTTGGCCTTTTGATCTTCCTTCCTTTCCCCCCTGCCTTTGCACAACTTCCTCCACTGCTGAATCTTAAAATTGTAAGCTCCTTAAGGACAGTGGCCTCTATCTTTTGGCTTATGGTACTCTGTACAGGACTTGAATGGATGTAAAGGGCATGAATGGATGCTGTGGTGGAGCATCTATAGTTTCAGATCTCTGAATGATCAGGGGGACTTTCCAGAGGAGGCAGTTGGTTCAGATGCATATTTTTGGGGTGGACCTTTAGAGGAAGAGATACATGATGAGATAAATGGATTAATAAATAATTATTTAGTGTTGATTGTTGTACTGCATATTTTAGGGTATATCTTATTTTGATGTATTCTTTACATCTTACTTGTCTTTGCTGCAAATCCCCCTGTGACTTTTGCATAGGCGGCATATAAATTATCAAAATAAGTAAAGAATCTTGCTCCTTCCCCTCCTACAAACACCTCACCTAGACTGAGTTTTGCATTCTCTGCCAACCTAACACACAATATCCACCCAGTCTTACTGGTTTTCCAGTACTGCATAAGCACCTTTCACACACACGTAGTAACTGGGCTGATTCCAGGTAACCCAAACAGGGGCAGTGACAAAACAAGCCAACTGTTACCTACAGGTTATGAAGGTGGCTTGCTTAAACTAACCACAGTTAGTGTAAAGAAAAGGTGGCTAATCTGCCCTCGAGATGCTCTTAGCATTCAAATCCCAGCTGGGCCTGGTGGGAGCTGGATTCACATCCAAACTGAGTTTGGACGCAACGGCAGATCAAGTTTAAGTAAACTGTGCAGCCAGGAGGGAAAGGGACTAAACATCAGGAAGAACTTTCTGACAGTAAGAGCTGTTTGACAGTGAAACTGACTCCTACGAGAGGTGGTGGACTCTGTTTCTTCAGAGGTTTTTAAGCAGAGGCTGGATGACAGTGACCTAGTTGAGAATCCTATATGGCAAGGGGATGGACTAAATGATCGTCAGGCCCCCTTCCAATTCCACAATGCCACAATTCTGTGATTCTATGACTCACTTGGGCTCATTTCAAGTCATATGTCACCATGGTTTAATACAGATGTGGGGAGCTGCTTGCTGGGGCTAATGGTAATTGTAGCTGAGCAACATCGGGAGGGCCAAAGGTTCCACACCCATAGCTTAGCATGATATGTGAACATGGCCTAGAAAATCTGAATGGGAAATAGATGCCTCTTGACTCCATTGCATACACATGCCAAGGCATGAGTATGAATGGAGGATTCCAATGCCTAGCTTACACTTCATTCTTCCCATAACATCTTGTCCAGCTAGCAAATGTTGCTGAGAACAGTTGCAGCTCTTCTATAATAAATACAATCAAATCCCCTGCCAGGAAAGCTATCTGATGCTCTTTATTATTTTTAAAACAAAAATGGTTGGTTGATTGACACACATCACTTCCAAAGCCAAACATGTCCCCGTGTTCCACCATCAAACACTGGATCGTATGCAGCTTTGCCAGTTCAGCGCTGTAGCACCTAACCAGCAACACAGCAGTCTCCAGTGTGGGGAGGTGCCCTTTGTATTCCCTGGACATATTTGTGTTTGTTTTGTTCTACACTGGTTGTTAAGAGATACTAAAGCTTGAGATAAGTTGAGGCCGAAGCTGCAATAAACTTCAAAGAGATATATTGCCACATACAATTTTACGTATCTTTTTTAGGGTCCACTCCTCTTTCTGCTACAGTCATTGGGCAAAGCACTCTTGGTCTGCTCGGTAGGAGCAGAGTGCTGCTATTATGCCTTTCCCTCTGCCTCTCCGTAGCTAATATACAGTTGTAAAAACAAACGAGTCTCCATTCCTGTGGAATTCTGCTGAGTTTAGGTTAGACAAGCAGGCTAAAGACTTGAGAGACATCTTTAGAGCCGACAACAGCAGCGGCAAGGAAATCCGAGGGCTTGTTAAACAGGAAGATTTAGCATCCGAAATTCTATAGAGAGAACCGAACAGAGGGTGTTAGAGATCGGGAATATCTGCTTTTCTACTTGTTGCTTTGATAATGGATAAAAGGCTGTCATGAAGTATAAGTTACCAGCTGGGAGTGGGTAGTATAATCTCAGTAGAAAGGCTGTTCTCTCAGTACTATAAAAAAATCTTTTATATCATTCTTACCTATTGTGAAGAATACAAAGGAGTTGTTTATATCACAGACATCCTCCCTAATGGGGAGGGAGCCGTCATCTCATATAGGAAGCCTTACAGGTTGCTTTCAATTAATTTTTCATTGACCCCGCTCTGCTCTTTGACCAAGCGCTCATCCGAATGAAGATTCCCATAATTCCAAGGCATTAGATGAAACACGCTGCAACCTTATGATGGATTGGTGGGGCCTGATTTAAACCGAACGACAAATGGGGATACTGTTTAAGGAAACAATGGATATATCCCCTGTGCATCTGTTTGCTTGTTTTCTTTAAGATGTTCTTTACCCACAAATAACTTCAAGGTGACTCATAACAAAACCATTAAAAATGCAATTAAATACAATGACAAACAGCAATCAAACAGGAGGTAAAAGAATCACAAGCGAATAAAACCAGGAAAAAAATGTGAGACTCCCACGCCAATCCCATTAAAGCTCATGAGAACATGATTTTTTAAATTTATTTGGGTAGTTTTACATTTATATCCCACCTTTCCTCAAAGGAGCTCAAGGTGGTATACATAACTATCCTCCTCCCCGTTTTATGCTCACAACTTTGTGAGGTAGGTTAGGTTAAGAGACAGTGACTGGCCAAGATCACCCAGTGAGCTTCATAGCTGGTTAGGGAACTCTGATCTCCCTAGGGCTTAATCCAACACTCTAACCACTGGCTCCATCACTGATGGATGTTGCCTGGTGTCTAAAGGACTACAGTGCTGGTACCAGGCAGACATAACAGGCTAGGGAGTTAATCATTTGAGAGCCATCACAGAAAAAGCCTCCCTCCAGTAGCTACCTAACTTCCAAATACAGGAACACCTGGAGAAGGTCCTCTGACCTAGCTGTCACCTTTTCCCTTTCCTTGCGAGGAATCCTATTTGGAATAAGGGTATTTCCCTTAAAAAAAGGGAAACGTTGACAACTATGCCTCTGAATAAGATCTTAATTGGCTGGGAGAAGGTGGGCCATGAAGTACCCTGGCTGTTTAAGGTTTGAAGGTCAAAACCAGCAGTTTGAATTGGGCCTGGAGGCACACTCGGAACCAGCAAATATATTTTAATAGTGGTGTGATGTGGCCGCAATGGTAGGTCCCATTTGGTAGGCCGGCCATCATGTTCTGCATCAGCTGAAACTTCTAGGTAGTTTCCTAAGGCAGCCCCACATATGGTAGTCTAACCTAGCAGTTACTAAAGGATGAACATCTGTGGCCATACTATCCCTCTCCAATCAAAGTTGATGATAGCTGCTATACCTTTCTGAAGCTGCCTTCACATCCAGTGGCAATTATGGATCTGAGAGCTTTCCAAGTGGCATACGTTCTCCTTAAGTTGGAATACAACACCACTCATATTAGATTAAATGCCATTTTGTTGGTTAAGTTAGGTATCAACTATCACATATCCAGTGCAATACTGTGGTTCAGAGTGTTGAATCTAGCTGAGGAAAACCCAGATTCAAATTCTTGCTTATCTGTGATACTTTGTGCCATTTCACACTTTCTGTGATAATCATTTTTAATGAACACGTTTAATGCTACAGCAAACCTATGTAGGAGAGACACGTTCCTTGTTCATCCTTAGGTGTACTCTCACAAACAGCCATTTGTGTCCAGACCATGCTGCTTAAGAAAGCAGAAAGGAACTCACATGGCTGAATGCTCTTCCCTGCAGAAGTTCCCTTCATATAGAAAACTAGGTGTCAGAGACAAGGATTTTAGCTTGACCTGCTCCCTTATATGCTAGCTTTCTCTGTGTAGGAATCTTCTCTCCCTCAGCCTCACATGCAGTCATATGAGCCCTCAGCCTGATGTGATGATTACGGTAGAGACAGGAATACTGATCTCATCTGCTGTTTGCAATAACTAAGTCACAGTAAACATGTATTGGGGATCCATGTTTGGCTGTGGCTGATAGGGACTATAGTACTCCTATCTAGCTTAATTGTATATTTGAGGAAGTGCATCTCCTTATCACGTTACATGCTGCTACACCAAAGACTGAGCAAAAACCCACACAATGTACCCACAACAAACACAATTGATGTGTAAAATATATATCAGCTCTTGTGAGGAGGCCTTGAATACACTGCTGTCTCTAATCTATCTCATAGAATTGTTGTATCTGTAAAATGAAATGACACACACACACCGCCCATGTATGCTCCTTTGAATCTGGTATACAAATGTGACGAATATATAAACAGTCACATTTGCCAATTGGCCACCTACATCAATATTAATTTAAATATTTGTAGCTTCAAGACCCACACCAGTTACTGTTGTGGTTAAGAGTAGTGTTGTGATTTCTTGATTTCTTTAAAAATGTGTGCCCCACATCACCAACATTGTTCTATTGTGTTATGAGCCACAAATATCAAATGATGATTAAAAAAAAAAACCAGTGGGAAATGTCTAAAATGTTTGCATCATCAGGGGTGTTTTTCACATTCTATTCATAGTTTTGCAAATGTCCTTTACTGGTAAATGATGGAAATGTGGAGGACGTACAATTACAGGAGAAATTTGGCTACCACCAAAAACATCAGCCGCGTGTATGCTCTCCTCAACATGAAGTTTATTAAGTAAAAATATGTGACATGACACTTCACGTTTCCCTGCTCCCACACCACTTTATGGGTAGCTGCTTGTGGAAGTGTGCAAACTTGGAAGCATGATGACACCACATAATGTTTTTATTTACTGGTTCCTACCAGGGAAGGGGGAAAGAGAGATGCAGGGATGCTATTTTGGTGGCAGCCACACATATTTTGGCATGTTCATTTCTGTACTTAGTGAAAATACTCAGTTGGATTTGACATTTAGTGGTCAATATTTTCTGCATTTCCCTCTGGTTCGGGGAAACCTTGACAATCCCCAGTAATTGTCGACATTCACCAAATTACTGTGATACCTTCATATAGGTAGATAGATTTTTTAAATGTAGGCATTTTGTTCACAAAACAGCAATTAGGATTTTAGCTGGACTTTGATCCAGACCTTTTCTGGCAGAATTCCCAAGGAAACTTAATGAATTTCGATTCTGAAAGGGGCTGCAAAAGCTGGAGTCTTAAAACGCAAAAGCTTTGTCAAAGCCAAGCAATTACAAACTTGCATTCTTCCTCCAAAAAGGCACACTTTACGCTCTGCTTGTCACTCTATAGTGCTCATTTTAATGATATATTTAGAGCCTTGTCTTACTTTGTATTCTTAGATGTAATTACCCATATTAAAAAAAAACTCCACTCATTAGTGTTCTGTTCCACTGACTTAATTATACCCTTAATTAAATCTTGACAAACTGGGGGTCACTGTTGTGTCAGTGGAATTTGTCACTGTTTGTCAGCAGGTGTCTGGCCACATCTATTTCTGATCTCCCTGCTGCTGACGTCTGTTTAAAGAGCCTTTTTTTTTCCAAACTGCACTGCAAATAGTTCACTTCGTGCATCTCTTTCAAAGCATTACCAAAAATGCAAACAAATGCATTTTAGCTATCTATTACCATTCCGCTTGTTTTATGTAAATGTATAAAGAAAAGGAACAGCAGGAGCCAGAGTTTTCAACAGCAAATGAAAAAAAATGTTGAAAAAACAATGGCTCCCGTCTCACATCAGCGTGCACAGAGCAAATGTGCGGACTGGGGAGTTTGATCACACCTGTTAGTCAGCGCACTGAACCTCTGCATGCTGGGCTTCATGCCACACACGATTGGGAACCTTTAATGATGATGGCTCCCTATCAGAAGCAGAGGCCTTGTATGTGTACAGCTTTTAAGAATGTACAGAGAGTCCTGCTGGATCAGGCCAAAGGCCCATACATTTCAGCATCCAGTTCTCACAACAGGATCCCAACTAGATTCCTATGGGAAGCCCCAATAAATGACCTAAGTGCAATAGTGCTGTCCTCATTTGTGATCCTCAGCAACTGATATTCAGGGGGATACTGCCTCTGACATTGGAGGTAGAACATAGCCATCTTGGCTGGTAGCCCGTGATAGCCTTAACCTCCACAAAAGGACGCAAGTGGCGCTGTGGTCTAAGCCACTGAGCCTCTTGGGCTTGCCAATCAGAAGGTCAGCAGTTTGAATCCCCATGACAGGGTGAGCTCCCGTTGCTCGGTCCCAGCTCCTGCCAACCTAGCAGTTCGAAAGCACGCCAGTGCAAGTAGATAAATAGGTGCCGCTGTGGTGGGAAGGTAAATGGCATTTCCATGTGCTCTGGTTTCTGTCATGGTGTCCCGTTATGCCAGAAGTGGTTAAGTCATGCTGGCCACATGACCCAGAAAGCTGTCTGTGGACAAACGCCAGCTCCCTTGGCCTGAAAGCGAGATGAGCACCGCAACCCCATAGTCGCCTTTGACTAGACTTCACCTTCCAGGGGTTCTTTACCTATCCTCCATAAATTTATCCATGGATTTTGCTTTTGGCACCACACTATCAATCTTGCCTCTTTTCCTCTGAACAAATCATTAATATTAATGTTATTTAAATCTGTATATTACCCTTCATCTGTAGATTTCAGGGTGGTTCACAATATAAATATACAATATAAACAGCAAAAAATGCAGAATAAAAATAAGGACAAAACCAAACCAATAATCCCCCTCTCCCCATCCCACAACACATTTAAAAGAGTATTGAATGCTAATCAGCCCAAAACCTGGTTGAAGGGGAACATTTTCACCTAAAGGTGTATAATGAAGGTGCTAGCTGGACCTCCCTGGGGAGAGCATTCCATAAATGGGGAGCCACCACCGAAAAGGCCCATTCTCGTGTTGTCACCCTTGTGGAAGTGGCACACAAAGGGCTTCAGAGGATGATCTCAGGGCCAGGGTAGGTTCATATTGAGATATGCATTCCTTGAGGTATTGTGGTACTGAGCAGTTTAAGGCTTTATAGGTCGAAACCTTCATAGGAAGTGTGCCTATGCCCAAACGGGAGGAAATGGGGAGGGTTTCAAGGGACTCAGTAGTGTGGGAGTCAGCCTTCTGCGGTCCTCTTGAGTCTCTTGATCGGGCTGGTGGAAGTTTCCTGTCTGAGGAACACAGCGATATAGGAAGCCGCTTTCTACTGAGTCAGAGCATTGGTCCACCTTGCTCAATATCTTCTGACTGGTAGTGGCTCTAGAGGGCTTCAGAAAGGAGCCTCTCCCAGCCCTAACTAAAGATGTCAGGAACTGGACCGGGGATCTTCTGCGGATGCTCTGCCACGGAGCTTATGGCCTTTCCCCAGGCTTACACAAAGGATTCGGCTCCCTGTTTCACCTGACCCATATACAACTCAGCAGCCCACCAGCCACCTATTGTGGTGGCATGCCAGGCTGCTTGAAATGCCAGCTCGTTTGGCATTTATAAATGGAGAGTTATCAAACTCCTCAGAGAACAGAATTCCTACAGTGTTCAGCATGCTGTATCACAAGTTGTGGAGGCCTGGGCTTGCACATGCGGCGGTGTAGGGAAGGGGAGAGGCAATCTATGTGCAGGTCAGCTTCCATGCCAGATCATCCCCTCGCTAGGTCAGGGCCCTGGAGTTTTCAAGTGAGCAGGGGGAGGTAGCTGTAACTGAGCTGCATCCTAACAGCTATCACTATCCACTTCGCATATACATATTTGAGGGATTGTTATTCGGGTACTTTACTTATGGGGAAACTAATTCCCATGTTTAGAGATATATAGTGTTCATCTGAATAATTGATCAGTCCAGTCAGTCTTCAGTCAAGTCAGGCTTGATTAATTAGCTGATGGCTTTCCAGTACATTCCTTGCAAGACACTTGCCGTCAGCTGACAATGGAGTCTTCGTTTAATAAAATATGATTATAGAAATGTACTGTAAAAAAAAAGAGAGAGAGCTCCAGCGTAGGGAAAGGCCATCTCTATCTACAGTCTCTGGAGGCTCGGGGCTTGATCCAAAGAACTACGTGACTAGTTCTGCAATATCAGGATTACTCACTTTCATTTTCCATGAAAATCACACCCAGAAAATCTAGTTGGCAATTCAGTATTGTCCTGGGGCTTCTCTCTTTTCATTCTGGCAGCAGGTTTCTTTTGCTGCAATGGAGGACAAGTTGCTCTGAATTTTTATCGAGCGGCATGGGGAATTGCTTCCAGAACGAGAGTCCTCAGTATCCCCACAATGTCCCTGATGCTTCCCATAGAGCCATTTGGATTCAGCTCTAGTTATTAATTCTGGTTGGGCTGTGAAAGTCGGAAGAGTCCTCCCAAGCCCACCTCGAATTAACTAAAAATGATCCAACTTCCACTGTTGCGGGCCAAAACTTGTGGAACTGCCTCCTGACTGAGATTAGAGAATCACCCTCCTTGTTGCATAAGACTTTCTTATTCCAGCAGGTGTGTTAAATCTGAGCCTTGTAAAAAATGTCCCTCTCCCGTCCCCACCTGCCTTTTCAGCTCACAAAGCTCTTACCATCACCAGATCCTCACTCTTCTTTGCCTCCCTGAGGCGATGATCAGCGGACACAGCTGGTCTGTGACATTTTGCCACCTGAAGCAAGCCATCAAACACCACCCCCTGCCAAGGTTCATAGGACCCAAAGCCAGCCAAGCTATTTTGGTACCTGAGGCAGAGAGCGCCACAAGCACCTCCCCACTACCACCTCACCTAAGAAATTAGTAACAATTTGCTGCCCTTGCACGACAGCTAAAGCCAGCCACTGAAGTCAACTGATTTGCTCTGGCTAATGATAGTATTGTGCTGCAGTACAGGGTCTGGGGACCCCAGGGCATGCAGTTCTCCCAGATTTCAGTTGAAACCTCTCTGCAGACAAGTAAGGACTCTTTATAAGTTCACTTACCAAAAGACTAAGTGCTCAGAATGGTCAAAATGCCAGTAGTTATTCCTCCATAATATACAAAGTTAATATAATGCTATTTGGCTGTCAGTTTAAATAACTATAATTTGCACAAGGATAAATACATTTTGAAAAGTCAGAATGATTATATCAAATCACTCAGGTATTTTTTTTTCTTCATGAAGGCCTGTAGTATTCAGGGTAAACTTCAGGTTTTGTGGGAGGGGGAAGTTGCTCTCAGGTGAGCCTCCTATTTTGTTGGGTCCTGGTAGCAGCTCGTGACAGCAGCAGTATCACTGTGGGGCATTGTGGGAAATTAAAATGGCAGCTCCCCACTGCTTAATGCTTTTTAAAAGGTGTAATAATAGGGCTCTGTTGGGACTCCGGCAGTTGCTCAAGGATGCCACATACTGGTTATTTTACACACAAAAGGAAGTTTCATCTCAATTGTTGCATTCAGACACTCCTCCAAACCATGGGAAGAAGGATCATGAATGAGCAAGGTGCTTGCCTCTCATTCTATCTCCTCCCCTCCTCACACATGCATGACTTAATTCATTACATTTTGTTTCAACCAAACCCCCATTTGCTGTGACATGTGAACTGGCAAACTATGATCTGAGCATCCTTCCTAATCAGGACTGCAAACTGGGATCAAACCAGTTCAATTGTGCCTCAGCTGGTAGTTCATTAGGTGTCCCTTGGCAAGCCATTACTGATCAACCTCAGTTCTCCCAGAACTGCAGCAGGTTGGTAATAACGCTAACATATCATATGAGTTGTTCAGAGGAACGTTGAGATACTACACTGGAACTGAACGCTCAAAAGTGCTATATAAATACTAAATACTGTAATTCTAATGAAAGTCTGCTGTTCAACTCAGTCTGCATCAGCAAAAGATATAGTGGAAAAATATATTATGCAGTCTGTGTAAGGACAATGAGGGAACAGAGTCAAATCAAATTGAGATATTTTTCATTATTACTGCACAGTAGTCTCTTGTGTGATAACCCAAGAGTTCAAATACAGATCCCTATAGTGTTGTCTAAGGATCTCAACATTTATATCTTGATTCTACAAGAATGGTACAGTATCTTAAAATGCATATAAGGGGAATAAATAATGTATATTTGTTAAACAAATTATCATTTCTTCGCTTAGGCATGTGAACTGGTCACAAGGAAAGTTCATATAAATAAACAATGAATTGTTAAGCTAAATGGGATGTCTACGGCTTTTATTTTTTTTCCAGTTAAAACTAAATTAGAACCATTATGCAGGCTTTCAGATAAACTCACCAAGCTCTTATCTGTACAAAGCTGATAGATCTGCCATTATTCTTAGTGAAAAACAGAAGTTATATCATTCTGTGTCATTAAAAATGCATTAATCCTTTTTAGTAACCTTCCTCTAATTCATTGATTCAATTATAGTCTGAAGGATAAAGACATTTTGCTTTAATAAAAATAGAGTATTAAAGATGGTATTTTATACACAAGAGGTGTATTCGTTAGAGATCTTAAATGGAAGGGAAATACTGAGAAACACAAAAATATAAGTTGAAAAAATAAATATAAAACAGAAACACAATCCATGGTGGGTCTTGAACTGGTGACCTAAGGAATGTTGGTGGGGATTTAGCCTGTTACTACCAATAGTTCTGACTAATGCATGAAGACCAAACCTCCTTGCACCAATGGGCCACAGTAGATGATGTCATACTCCCTAGCATAGCACCGTTACAAACTTCCAGAGCAGAGTTACTGATCTAAGCAAATAGAAGATCCGTTCCCACTGAACACAATTTGGGCTTTTCTTCAAGGGTTAAAGAGCTGGGTCTGACATTAATTTTCATTGAAGGTATAAACCCAGGACTTAGATGATGGTTTACGATTCTGATGAACAGCTCCAAAATTGCTTATTTGTGGTTGTGCTTTTCAATATTTGTATGAGCCATTGCATGTTGAGCTTTCCATGTTGCAGTGGTTAATATGTAAAAATTATTATGCTATCTACAGAACTGCATGGTTTTAGTGGCAAACCTCTGTGGGAGCATACTTAATTGCCATTTAAACACATGTAAAGCCTTTACACCCAGATTGGGCTCAGGAAATCTATTCTGTTGTAGGGTTTTGGGTTTTTTTGCATCAATTGATTTTTGGATCAGATCCCATTAAAAGTTAGTAAATTTTAAGCCTTGGTACTAATGATCATGATCCTCCAAGGAAGTGGACTAATATGTTTTGGTGGGCCCTCAGGGCTTCCTTGCGTGAAACTAGTGGTAGGTGACTCATATCTATCTATCATATATATAAGCAATATGTTTGTATGTGAAACTAGGATCTGTATTAATTCATTTCTTATTTTACGTTCATGGTGAACTATGCAAAACTATATATTAGCTTTAGCTATTCAGGCTGATGTTTAGGAATGTCATAAGGAATGTCCCAGTCTCTGCTTATGGGTCTGAAATAATATGCTTTTATTGCACTACTTTTGTTATATTATTAAAATGCATTATTTCTTTTTAAATTAGTAAATTAGCCTTGGTACTAATGCTCACAGTACTCAAGGGAAGATGGCTGTTATGTTTCTATAGTCACTTGGAGCTGTGTGAACTCAACGGAACTGTAAGAAACACAGTTGTTATCTGACATTACAGTTTTATCCATATGGAAATTTTCAGGAGCTTCCCCCACTCCCCAATAACAACATTCAAGCTTACAATTTTTTTCCTTTTTTAATTTTATAATTTAATTATTTGCAATATTGATAAAAATTACATCTTCTTTTGTTTTGTTTTTTTAAAAAAACCTTACAAGAATGGGATAGGAGACAGCCACGGGAAAACAGCAATCACATTGTGCTAGTCACACACACACAGTAACTTATGGGTAAAAGTGTGCATTTAGGTCTAGCTAGTATTTATCTATGGCCACTTTCAGGATGATCCACACTAGTATTTCTGCTGATCCTCTTTTATCTTTACATGTACTTCTCAACAATAAAACAGATTTATTAAAAGCAGTAACCTGAGGTCTTCATTCAGACACGTGGTTTGCAGTACTGCAGATAATTTGCACCGCAGGGCAGAGGTCACTCTCTTACCGGTCTGTTAATGCAGTTGCTCTGGGATAAGATCAATCTCCATACTTCATTGCAATGATCTAATAGTTCATTGGCACTTCGCTTTGTAGATTGATTAGCTCCAGTGTGGAAAATGATTGATAGATTTCTGATCCTTAGGATTCTGCTTTGGTCAAGGGTAGCAGAGGCTTTTACTACTGCATTTGAATAACCTACATGTAAAGGTGTTGTAGCATAGAAGATCTTGATTTGATTTGTATTCACTAAAAGCAAGACACGCTGATATTTTAATGTTTAATTTTGGTTAGTTCTGCAAAAGCTGTGACAACTTAGTAGTTCCTGAAACATACAAAGGAAATACAATGAGAGCCAATGAGTTAATTTTAATATTTTAGTTGTATGCATCAAACTAAAATGCCAACAGTTTCCATTACCATTGCTGATGCCATGCAAATGCTGGCTGTATTTCTGAAACACCAGTTCATATGCGCTCTCTTCTCACATTTCTCCAGCACATCTGTGGCTGCTAATTGTGAAAGAAAACTATTGTGTCAACTGGCCTTTCAGACTCACGTGAGCAGAAGAACAATGTATTAGGATATCCTTTAATTGTCTTGTTTCCTATTTATTATAATTTATTGAAATATTAAAAACCCATCCTTCATCTATATAGATACCAGGGTGGCAGTACAACACGTAATATAAATGAACCGTACGATAAAATTATCAAACAATAAAACCCCACAGCAGAATAAATGGAGGCAGCTTAGAACAAAACAACCGCAGCAAAGCAAAACAGCAAAACACTTAAAATACCCAAGCAAATAAATAACTCTTGTTCTGTTGCCAAAATGATTAGCAGGGTTAGTGACAGTGCTGCTGCTAAACAGAGGGTATTCTACAGATATGCTGCCACCCCAGAGAAGGCCCTCTCCCATGTCATCACTTAATTCACAGACAATAGTTCCCCCTCATGGTCAGGCTGGTATAGGGAGTTTTTCTTCAGGTGCTTGAGTACCATGCCATTCAGGGCTTTAAAGAAATAAGCAGCCAAACTTGGAATTGGGCTCAGAAGCTGCCAATCTAGCTCTTTCAGAAACTAGGTAACATGATTTCTATGGAGGCGCAGGTTGCAACTGCAGCAAAGGCGGCATTTTTCCACCTCCGCCATGCTAAGCAGCTGGTCCCTTACCTTTCTCGCCCTGATCTCGCCACAGTGATCCATGTGATGCTCACCTCCAGGCTTGATTACTGTAATTCGCTCTACGAGGGGTTGCCCTTGAAGCTGACCCAGAAACTCCAGCGGGTGCAGAACGAGGCTCCACATTCATCCAGTGCTACAGCAGCTGCACTGGCTCCCAGTGGAGTACAGGGTCAGGTTTAAGGTGCTGGTTTTAACCTTTAAAGCCCTATACGGGCTAGGACCCTCACACTTACGGGACCGCCTCTCCTGGTACGCCCCGCGGAGGACCTTACGGTCCACAAACAATAATACTTTGGAGGTCCTGGGCCTCAAGGAGGTTAGACTGGCCTTGACCAGGGCCGGAGCCTTTTCAGCCCTGGCCCCAGTCTGGTGAATCACTCTGTCGCAAGAGACCAGGGCCCTGTGGGATGTGACATCTTTCTGCAGGGCCTGCAAGACGGAGCTGTTCCGCCAGGCCTTCGGTCCGGGCCCAGTCTGACCCCCTTCTTTCTATGGGACCCTGTATGTAAGTGGCCTCCTTGGCTCTTTCTATCAGCCCATAGGGGACCAGCACAGGTGATCAGGCCTTCCTTACTCCTACGGTTATGATTCGTGTGCTCCCACTTAATTTTATTTTGATTTTAAATGTGATTTCGAACTGTATTTTAAAATAATCATTTGATTTTGTGTTTTTAATGTATTATATGTTTGGTGTTAGCCGCCCTGAGCCCTGAGTCTCAGCCAGGGAGGGTGGGGTATAAATAAAATTACTACTATTATTATTATTATTATTATTATTATTATTATTATTATTATTATTTCCAGCTACCGTAATTAACATTCTGGAAGCAGCATTGTACACAACTGAAGCTTCTTAGTTGTCTTCTAGGGCAGCCCCACATTCAATGCACTGAAGTAATCCAGTTCAGAGGTTACAAGAGCATGAGTCACTGTAGAAGGTCTATCCTATGCATTGACATTTTTGAAGCCATATTTTCCAATGGATCTCTGTTAACAAGAGAGCTAGAAACCTATGCAAGGTTTTTGATGCCAGAGGTCACAGTTCTAACAGGCAGTGTACGTTGCCTCCCTACCCATATGGAATTATATAGTCGGGAAATGCCTGGCATCTGCTGCTGTGGGATCACTGGCCCAATAATTGTGTGGTAGCGACAGGACAAATCCTGGAGGAGTGCAAGCTGTACCATTTTGCATCTCTGCAGAGGCCTCTGGCGTACTGAGTTCCTGGAATAGCAAGTTCTGATTGAATTCATTGACATCATTTAATGTATGTTGTGGGCAGGGAGGGGTTAATCCTTAAGCAGGCCAGCTTTTTCTTCTTCTTAGCCTCAGCTAAGAAGTGAACTCTAGAAGTGGGCTGTCAGTCAAACACTGGCCTGTATATATGTTTTCCCAGAAGCAATAAGAAACAGAGCCAAGTTCAGTGGTGGCTGATGCGGTGGTGCAGAGGTGGTCACCACCGCTGAATGGCAACTGAGAAGCGGGAGTGCTAGAGGCAGCAGTGCTAAAGTTAGTAGTGTAAAGATGTGCAGCTGTTGACTGGCTCACAGCGCCCATGCATGTGGGCCTGCATGCAGGCCAATGAATGGCCATAGATATTACCATATGCAATGTTTATGCAAACAGGTATCTTCTCTCTCTCTCTCTCTCTCTCTCTCTCAGCAACACAGTTTTTCTTTGGGGGAGATTCATAAGTGGCCTGGGACTCCCCTCCCCCCACTTTGTGAACTTGACACTTATGGCACATAGCACAATCAGTGGAGCTACTGATTTCAAGTCATTTGAGGGTAAATGCTAGCAATGTATACAGTGGTACCTCGGGTTAAGTACTTAATTCGTTCCGGAGGTCCGTTCTTAACCTGAAACTGTTCTTAACCTGAAGCACCACTTTACCTAATGGGGCCTCCTGCTGCCGCCGCGCCGCAGGAGCACAATTTCTGTTCTCATCCTAAAGCAAAGTTCTTAACCAGAGGTACTATTTCTGGGTTAGCGGAGTCTGTAACCTGAAGTGTATGTAACCTGAAGCGTATGTAACCCGAGGTACCACCGTATTTGCCCCTTACTCCCAGCAAAACAAGACAACAAAAACATTTTGGAAATGTTTCTCTTTTACAAAAAAGTTCTTTGAATGGAGTATGCTTCCCATTTCCAGCATTGCAAAACACACACACACACACAGTATTGACTCTGCTACTACCCCTTCACAACAAGGCTACCCTCACTTTCCTCACTGTGTGAATGGGATATCGCAGCCGATTGTAAAGTGAGGCTAATGGAGTGGAGTGGTCAAGAGAACTGAACTGTGAACCACTGAGGCAGGAAGTTCAAATCTCACCTCTGCTGTGAACCCCTTCTAAGTTATGAAAAGGCAACCACCCATCCCCCCTTTAAGCTACTGATTTGTAATACTGTACAGTGAACATACTACAGTATTGACTTCTTTTACATGGTAGTTGTCAGGATTATTGAAACCAGACTATGCACGGGATGGAATAAAGTGGCAGAGGCCTGAGGTGATCAAATGGACTGTAGCCCCTCAAATTTTTTTATGCTTCCCAGCATAAAAAAGCACTCTCTGTACATATAAAATTAGCATAGCAAGGAGAGAGTGTGTGTCTGTGCATTTTGCTTGCTTGCAGGTTTTTATAAGAAAACACTCACAATTAGCATTCCTCACTAGTAGCCTAAATTGGAAGATGCCACTCATCCACCTGGGTATTCTATCTCCTTATTCTGCTGCATGTGTAGACCGAGCTTGAGATACTATATTCATTTTATTTTATTTAATATATTTCTTACCTGTCCTTGAACCTAAATTTCCAGGAGGGTGTACAAAAGAATAAAAATTGACCTGAAGTGTCCAATGCGTTCTTGACCAGAGGATTTTCCCAAAATTAGCACACAAAAAACCCCTAGGAAAACCCTCTGAAACCTTGCAAAAAGCAAACACAGAAGGAAAATAGTATTTCAATAAAGCACCTATGGTAACGCAATGCAATATGTAATTACTTCAGCAATTTTTTTATGCTGAAAAAGCCCCCCTCAGCTTATACTCGGGTGAGGGTCCTTTCAGGCTGCTCCTTCCTCCACCACCACCTTTGCCGCTGTCAGCAACAGAGAAGGAAGAACGAGCAGCCCGAAAGCAGACCTTTTGGGCTGCTTGTTCTTCCTCCGCTGCTGCCACCACCAGCCTCTGTCTCTCGGCAGCACCCTAGATAGGTAGGGGACGGGAGAGGCTGGGGGGGAGAGAGAAGCCCCCTATGCATGCACACACGCACTCTGGCCCACCAGGAGATTTGTGGTGTGGTGATCCGGCTTATACTCAAGTCAATATGTTTTCCCAGTTTTTTGTGGTAAAATTAGGTGCTTCGGCTTATATTCGGGTCGGCTTATACTCGAGTATATATGGTAATTGCAATGCAGTTAATATAGTATGGACAGTTATTTGTGTATAATAAATTATTTCCCTAGTTAATTGGGTAAAAGGCAGATCAACTGAAAATTGGCAGCTATCCTTCCTATTTCCTATATTGTGAGTGCCTTACTACCTTTCAAACTGAAACACAACACAGGGCTGGACCACAGAACCGTGAGTGGAAAGCGTAAATATATTACTATGGGTCCATGAACTGTTGCGCAAACTACTGGAAGATTTCTAGCAATGGCATAATGTACAAGCGTGTGTATCTGAGAAACATGGTGAATAATAGAAGACAGAGGTTGTAGCATTTAAACACCAGTGGTCTTTAACACAGTATTGACAAAGAGCTTGTACGAAGTCTTGCAATAAGAGCTTTTGTAAATGGAAGAACATTTCTGAATCAGGGGTCACTTTTAGAATCATAGAAGAGTTGGAAGGGTCCATGAAGATCATTTAGTCCAACCCCCTGCAATGCAGGGATTTTTCGCCCAAGCCTAAGACCCTGAGATTAAGAGTCTCGTGCTCTACCAACAGAGATATACCTCTCAGCAGTACTCATTTGCTAGTCAGGAACAGAGCACATTTGCATCCAAGCTATATAGTCTGTTGTAAGTTCTTTGCCCCTTTGCTTTTGTTTTAAAGTGTGTGTATTTGTGTGTGTGTGCATGCACCCACACACATACACACAATAAGGACTTGAGGTGCTCTACTTGAGTATCTGCTTTGCCTCAGTCTCCACAGCCATAATGGAAAATATCTAATTTCCACAAGATGTGAATCAAGGGACCCGGCAAGGAAGAAGCTAGGTTAAAAATGATAACATACTATTTAATTTTTTGAGTTGCATTCCCAGCTGCAAAATATGTGAGGATCAGCTGATCAAAAATTAAACTGTTCACATACACGTTCATTCATAAATGTTCCAGACATAATGCTTCATATATAATGTATTGATTATAATTAAGGAAATAAACAGCACAGTTTCAACTGTAGTGTATTTATGGAAATCCACATATTGTAAATATTTTATTAAACGCCAAAAAAAAGTTGTTTTCTACATTGTGAATAACACTCTAAACTGCCACTTAGGGCTGCTCCTCTTACTGTTTTGAAAAACCACCCTTGTGCCTTCAAATGTAAAAATGATACGTGGGGAGTATATGTTTTTTAAACAAGTAATGTGAGGAAAGCAACACATGCATATACTTCTAAATGCTTCTACATATTCAGGCCTGGGTACACTGCCTGCACATAAACACACACACACACACACAGAATCTACACTCTAGCAATCCACATTCTTTAGTTTTTGTGAAATTTCCAGTGAGAACTTAAGGCAAACTTTACATAATTTATTGAAACCAACTCCAGCTTGAAAAATAGCAGTGAGGAACAGTGATATGATTGCACTTGATAAATTGCCAAGCAAGAGACCACTGAATAATATTTGTAAAGACAAAACGCTAGTGACCTGTGGTGTCAACAGAGAATTCAGTCAAACGCATTCATAGTCTACTGATGTCTATTTTGTAATCATTGCAACAATATATTCAGAATATATTCATCACTGGTATTTTAAAATTCTCTCGCTCCCTCACTCCTAGTCTGTTCTCAGGCATATGTCAATGTAGATTGTGCAGAGACCCTAGAACCCACAGGATTGTAAATAAACCTCAGTAGACCCAGTTCTGATTTCATGCTATACTGAAATAAACAGACAAAGTGCATTGTTAGACATGATGAAACAAGAATTAAACCTGCTTGTTGTTTGCATATGACAGGCAAAAGTTAAGATGACTTGTAGTAAATGACAGTGGGATTTTCTTATTTTATTGGTGCACTGAGAAAAGTCTACTCCTGTAATTAGATTTCAATTTTAAAAATAAAAAATGTCCAGTGACGAATACCTTAGATTTACAAATTTATTATGGCACCAACTTTCATAGACTAGAATCAACTTCATCAGTTTGTTTCATCACTATATAGGACCAAATCAGCCCAAATCCTGACAGTCTCTTTCAGTTCATTTTATGGCTGGAATCCACAACATATTACCAGTATATGAATTGAGAACTAAATGACACAGCCGCTGAGGCAGTTAACTTAGAATCATAGTATTGGAAGGAATTTCATTACCAACATAGGAAATCTACTTTTACAGAATTCCGAATAATTGACCATCCAGCCTCTGTTTAAAAGTCCACCTTTTTTATAAAAAAAAAAGTCTGTTTTTAAATCTCCAACCACTTTCTTCTGCAGTCTGTACCACTCTTTCCTTAGTCTAGACCCTTTTTCTTCTAATTTGATCCCATTGCTTTTGGTCCTACCCTCTGGAATGACAGAAAATCAATTTGTTCCATCATCTACCTGAATATTTGAATTCTAATATTTGAAATATTTGAAGGTAGCTGTTATATCATCTCTTAAATGATCTTTTCTCCAGGCTAAAAACCCCAAACTCTTTCAAACCTGGTCTCCAGGCCTCTCACCATTTTTGCTGAACTTCTCTGGAGACATCCCAGTTTGTGCATATATTAAAATGTGGTGCCCAGAACTGGACACAGGTGTTCCAGGTGAGGTTTGACCAAAGCAGAATAGACTAGTACCATTGCTACATTTCCTTCTGGCACTATGTGACTACAGTGATCTCCCTGTACACAGATAACTAGCAAATCGGGAACAGGTGAGGCAAGAGCTCTTACCTGTAACATGCTCATTTTTTTATGCATAATTTTCATTTCATTTTGTTACTGCATGGAAAACATTCAAACATTTTTTAATGATGAAAAGTCAACAAGAACTACATACCCCATAACCCTCTTGTTTATGTAATTCAACTCTAATTCATCTGAAATTATTTCACAATTTAACATAAACATTTGTGGTTCCGCTGTTGACGTAAGTGGAATTACTGAGCTAGGAAAGAGTAACATGACAGAGAAAGAGCTTTCAGGATGCAGCTCTCAGGAGAATGCTTGCAGAGCATTTCTACAGAACAACACTTGCAATCACTTTGATAAAGAATAGCTCCTGCGTTACTGGTATAATTTTCAGCAGAAATCTTAAAAACCTGCCTTTTTAACAACAAAAAAGGAAAAACCCTGGAAATTACATTTATAATTCATCAGAAATGATGCTGAGTGTCAAACATGAATAACCTACATGTGATCTAGCATGCAAAGCAAAAAATACAAAAAAAAATCCACCCCAAGTCCCATAAAAGCCAATTTTTAAGTGCCAGGTACTCTGTTTGATGCTTTGAATAATGCAAATATCTAGTGATGACCTTATTTTCTTTCCCACTTAGAAGTCATCTGTGGGTTTGTGTGAAATGCTGAGAACTTGTATTTGTCTACTCTTCGGGAGTTCAGAAACCCTGTTGAATATTAGCATACTGGAAAGAGGCGGTGGTAGGAGGAGGATAAGCTGTCTTGGGGGAAGTCGGCTCTACTCCGTAGGTTGGAATAGTGACAGCTTGTAGTTGTTTGGCATCCATGTATCTGGACCTTAGTTGTGTGTGCTAATGGATGGATTGGTGTGGCTGCACACCATTGATCATATGAGTGTCCAAACCATGCCCTTAGGTCAGACAATGGTGTTTATTCTAGAGTAAGGTTACCAGATTTATTTCAATGAATCCAGGGACACTTTTTAACTTCAACAGATTTTGTATGGGGGCTGATTTGTAAATCCGGGGACTGTCCCCGGAAAACGGGGATGTCTGGTAACCTTACTTAGAGGAGGAATGAGGAACCTGTGCCCCCATGTTGTTGAACTCCAACTCATATCAGCCCTAGCCAGCATGCCCAATGGCCACTTGCAATCCTACAGCATATGGAGGGCCACAGGTTTACCAATGCCTCAATCTCATAAACTGCTTGTTAACTATCTACAAGGCTTCTGGGGTTACTCAGCAAGTCTCTGGGGATACGCAGCCTGGCTATAGTAGGAGTGTTGCTTTAGGGCTCCATGCTGGCCGCTATGGTCTGGATGCTCATCCCTGCCAGCCCACTGGGATCCTGGTTCCCGTATGTATCTCCTTGACCCACTTACTATAACATCTGGGGACCCAAGGTTGAAGAACACTGGCGAAGAAGACATGCTTGAGAGTATGTTAGTCATTTGCCTTGAGTCTTGCTCCTGGGACTCGCTCCGACCAATGGGCCTTGATCCAAGTCCCTTCTGCTTGTCCTGTCATCATTGTGCTAAAGAATTCAGGAAGGAGAATTGTGGGTCAGCCAATTGACATGGTTGATAGTCTCCAAGGCAGGACTATGTGATTCCTTTCTACAGGCAGTGATAGTGCACTGTAGCATGATATAGCACAATGGACGGGGTATAAATAATAAATTATTATTATTATTAGCACTGCATGGATGCAGCACAACCACTTGGGTGGCATGTGACTTGGTCCTCCCTTGCATTTCCATGTTAACATGGTTTTGCCACTGCAATGCACCCAAGGAAAGTGAGTACTCTGCCTCACCTGGTGAACACTGAAACACTCATCTATTTTAATGGCACCAGAGTGACAAGCTGATGGTTTGATGCAATACAGGATCACAGCTGATGCAGCAAAAGGCTAGAACCACAAGGCATAGCAAAAGTGCTTTCCATGATCGCTCCATTGAATCCAAGTCCCATATAAACATCTGGTACGCACCAAAATTCTGTAGTACTTGATAACAACGTAAAGTGCAGTTATAACTGCACAATGTTCCATTCTCAAAATTAGATCATCAAAAATAAACAGGGAAAACAGAAGTGTGCTTGTTGAATATTTCAATATACTCTGTGTGGCTTTTTTATCAGTGTTGTTGCCAATGTTGTTTGCTATTTAAAAAATTGGTCTACCCTCCCTCATCGATAACACCACTAGAAAGGTTTTTTTTTATTCTTTTTAATTTTTCAGATGAGTAACTAACATTTCTGAAATAGCATTACTGAGATAGACTAAGTTCTAACTCCAATTGATAACATGCTTTTGGGTTTCGGTATCAACTGAGACTTGCTGCTGTGTGTTACTGAAGTCCTTGCCAAATTCCAGCAGAATTCGCTGGGAACACATTCCAAAAAGCCTGAGCCTGTGTAGCTTGGACATGTAGGTTTTCAAACAATGAGTAAACTGACACCACAGTGCATCTGATAGTCTTCTGCCAATGTTCCTTCATTTGTACCATATCCAACACCAAGCCTTCAGTGCTTCTTGTACTTCCTTTCACTGGCTGTTACCTGCTTCTCTCTTATACATTCCTTCTATCAAGCCTTTCTGTTGCCTCTATTTTGCAAAGCCAGCAGAACTGCATATATACAAAGACAGTGCTGGGAAGAGAAGCTGCCACAGATGTGCTGTTCTTTAGAGAGGGTGTGAGCGATGGCTGCCTTTTGAGGAGCAATGAACACAAAATAGACTTAGGTGCATTAGGGAAATACAAATGATGACACTCTTCTCCCACATGCATAAGAAAACTCTTTATCAGTAGTTAAGTTAGTCTGCAAATCCACGTTGGAAAGCTCATTTGCAATGGGCTCACCACACCAACATACCTAGGACTTTTCTGCATTTACTATACCGTATTTTCTTCTTCTACCCAAATCAGTAGAATTCTGAATCCAGGTTGCTGAGTCGGAGAGGACTCTTTACTGACTAATATTGAATGAGATATGGCATAGATGCAATATATGGCTGCTTTTTATATCATAATAACTATGTGGTAGCTGTTCTGTGAAGCAGCTACATTCGATTCACAGTGCCCTTTCCCACGTAAATCAGGATGGCGAACCTGTGACCCTATAGCTGATGTTGAACTACAACTCCCAGCATTCCTGCCCATTTGTCTTGAAGGCAGAGGCTGATGGGAGTTGGGAGTGCAATATCTGGAGGGCCGCAGATTAGCCATCCCTGATGTAGATCTTCCAAACACTGGACATAGGACCTCCACGTCAACATCACAGGTTAGTGCCCATGCAACCTTTTTAACTAGGGCTAACTGCAAAGGTGAAGGAGAATTTTCATTGAGATCATGGTGAGTAGAAGGGATAAGCCTTGTCTTCCCATGCTCTACATTCTCAGTAATCATCCCCTGCCCCACACTGTAATTAAATAAAGAAGAAAAAAGCTACATGGTTGCAAGTGTCATGTGTAGTTAGGCCCAGCTGAGCTAAAGGTTTTGTGAACTACAATTCTGTTTTGCTACATTTATGAGCCTTGTATACAACAGCAGGAGCTGAGCAGTGATTGTTTATTCTGACTTTGCTGTTTCACACTGTTTGCACAGCATTGGCTTGCTAATGAGGTGATACCAGCTTGGGAGGGGAAGGTAAGCTTTGATAGCATGCTGATGATTCTCAGAACCTTCAAAAAGCCCCCTCCCCGCACCTACTCCACAATGCAAAGTGAATTTTTGGCTTCCAGAGTTGCTGCCTGTGGTTGAGACAGATGTTTGCTGAAAGCATTTCTGCATCCAGGTGTTGCATCTTTAAAACGCATTTGTTGTGAACTGTGAATATGGTCAGACCCAACACAATTCATAGAATGGGATGCAATATTCAGAAAAGTTGATGGAGTTGCAAAGTTAAATTAAGCCTAATACAAACTAGGGCTTTCCCTGTGGTGACCCTGGAACACCATGCCCAGAAACATCTGTTAGCAACATTGCACAGCATCCTCCAACTGGAGAATGTCAAGATTCTTTCCCTACATATTGACTAACACATTTTTAAACTTGACTGTGCTGCTGATACAGTTTGGGTCTCTCCAATGTTTCACTTTAGAAATGTTTTCTGGATTCTATTTATGCATGTTTATTTTTTCTCTTCTTTGTCCCTCTTCACCCAAAAAAAGACTAATAAAGTCTAATAAGAATAATAGTTATGGTGCATAGTTTAACTTTTGAAGTCAGCTAAAGATACACCTCTTTGCTCAGACCATCATAGGGGGTTGATGTAATGAGGTCAGCTGTACATTGACAGATTGTTTCAAAATTTGGTTTGCTCTTTTAACTTCTAGACTGTAATTTGTTTGTGATTTAGATTTGTAGTATATCTTCTATGTTGCGACCCACCTTGGGAGCATGAATCAAAGCAGTGTAAGCTAGAAATCGCAGGAATAAACAATGATGGGGTATCGAAAGAGTTATGGGGAAAGTTCTCGACATGTACTTGGGCTTTTCAAGCCTTGTTCATACCATGTTATACACTATAAAAAGCCAGGTATGGAAGACAATATGGGGTAGCCACTGGTGTCAAGAGCAGGACTGTGGCTGGAGAAAAACCTCAACTTTTCTCCTTGTGTGCATTCACTTAATATGTTTATAACCTAATAGGTTACAGCCCAATGCTTTGCAGTCATTAACCTGGTAGTACAGATTAGCAGGATACAGAAGATTGTTTTTTTTAGTTTTAGACATCTACGTTCTACTCAGAGTGGACCTATTGAAATTAATTGATGGACCTAAGGTTAGCCGTGTCCATTAATTTTAAAGGGTGTACTTTGAGTAGGACTAGCACTGGAGCCAACTCTTTATTTCTAGATAATTTTTGGAATGTAGATGGGACAACTCTACATGTTTCCAACCAGTACCCATCAGTCTTAAATACAGTTAAAATTTGTCTTTAAACCTTCTAGTAAAACTGTGCTGAAGAACAAACATAATACTATAACTGAAAGCAATCTGACACATTTCTGGGAATTGGGAAAGGTGCACTGTGGACCTGTAACTCCTACTTTTTCAACAAAGCACGACTGCAATCTTCTCTTCCAGATAACAGGGGACTTTGTTAGAAATGGCATGGGAGATAAATACAACTGGGGCAGAGTGAAAAGGAGCTCTTTTTTAATATAGGCTCAGCCTTGTTCTGTGATCTAAGCAAGAATGAATTATTGTGGTTACATGCAGCATGGGGACTGAGCAAGGTTGCTCCTGTGATAACACAAGCTTCACTTTGACTTAGTCATATATCCCTCTGCTATGTACCCCCCCTCTTTCTTTCATCCAGCAATATTGTCAAAAGGCTGCACAGCTTGTAAGTAATATTAGAGGGTGTTCATAATAAATTGTCTGCTTTGTGCACCACGCTGGATCCTGCCAAAACCCAATGGGTCACTTGATGGGCTGGCTGCACGGTGCTTCCAGGCCAAAGGGTCAATCTGTTCTTGAGGAGAGAAAGTTGGATAGGTTCCCAAAACTTAATTAATGTGAGGTTCTCTTGGCTCACAAGCAGGTCAGACTAGATCAGTGTTTCCCAAGCTTTCCCCCCCATGGACTATTTGAAAATTGCTGAGGGTCCTGGTGGACCACTTAATGATTTTTCTGCCAGCTGTAGCATTTGCAATGTGCCGTGCGATTTTTAATTGTATTTGTCTTGCTTCTTCTGTATTATATTTGGTTTTACTGAATTCCATAGAATAAATAAAAGAAGCAAGACAAATACAATTAAAACCAATAGGATTATTTAAAGTGATAGATGTGCTGTCTCCTGTCTTCCACTCCACATCTATAGACATGCTGTGTACCATCTGAGTGAAGATACTCAAGAGCAAAGCCTTTGCACGGTTGCTGTGATTCTTTCCCCTCCCAAAGCCCAACCCCACTGAAATCTGAAAAATGTGCCTGATGAAGTATAGTCAAAGTCATTGCAAGCTTTAATCTTAAAATCAATTCACTGTTATTGTGCTACTGATATCAAGCAAAACTATGCTTGAGTTCAGTGGCTATTATAGCAGTAGCCCACAAAAGCTCATGCCAGGAATAATGGCACCTTTAAGATACCATAGTGATATTTGTTACTATTGCTTATAAAGATCTGCAAATAACTGGGTTTTATTCACCGTTCTTGATCAAACCTCTACATTGCATTTGCTCCACCAAAGAGTATGCTTTAGTATTGTATTTTGAATTTCCATTATTCTATGATTTAAGGGGAAATAATATGCCTTACATCAATGATAATTCTATGCTGATTTTTTTCCATTCAATTTGTTTACTTAGTTAAGTTTCATTATTCAATTCCAGTTAGGCAAGCTGGCTGCTAGTAATTATCTTCCTCATGCTCAAACGAACAATTTAACATGTGGATTTGGGTCTTTTGAGAATCCACTTTCATTAATACAAAGCAAGCCTCAAAAGTGATCAGCTTTAGCCTTGCATTTAGCATTGGAATGAAATACGTGATTAAACAGTTCACGAAACAGGACTCTACATTGCTTTTTTCTAGCTGCCATTAGACAAATATTGTAGTGGAAGACAAATTACGCTATGTGAGTACAAAAACTTCTTGTCTTGTTGTGTCCATCCATGTTCTAAGGCCAGTACTTAGTGACACAACTTGTTTACATTTAACATGTATGCAAGAGATGTTTGTTCAGCATCTGGAAACAACCAATTCCTCACAGGAAGTTCATTTTGTCCTCTCTCTTATGACATATTGTTGGCAAGCAAAGACCTTTCTTTTCAGCCTGTCATTTGTAATGATATTGCTAGTAGTTTGTTTATATTATTTTATGCTACTTCTATAAAATCAGTTGCTAATTGATATTGGTGTCTTTTGTTGCTACTGAGTAGGTTTCATCCTGCTGACTAATTAGTATTCTTGATACTGTTTACTACTAATTAGTAATTAGTATTCTTGATACTGTTTACAGATACAGTTTGATACCGTTTACAGCTGCCTACATGCTTTAATTAATAAACAAATCATAATCTCTGGTTCTGATATTTAGACATGAATATGTTGCTTATGTAGCTGAAACACAATTCCTACACAAGAGAAACACAATTCCTACACAAGAGAAAGCCGAAGTCACAAACAAATAATTATATTTTCATATTAGAAAGGCTTAACCTGTTGACTGTGTGCCTGTCATAGAGCTGTTAAAATCATTGCTGGCCCTCAGTGCCAACAGTTGTTAACCAGTTACTGTAGGTCTTTCGTCTATTGATTTCTGGCAGGAAATACTACATTTAGTGCATGAACAGGCATGGTATTTCAGATGGAGAGGTGGTGGTCAGAACAGATTTAAGATTTTCAGCAACCAATGTTCAGATGCCAATGCTTGGATAAATTCAAAATTAAATAGTTAAAAAGCAATGTATTTTATGAGCATTTGTTCTGTACTCATTTATAAAATGCAACTACAACAATGTTAATAGTGCAGTTCAATGTACATTTTGTGTGTGCGAGAGAAGCCATAAGAATTGAGCTTTTGCATACATGTTCATGCAAGAAGAAACAACCCCTGTTCCCAATAAATCTCCTATTTTCCCATAGGTGGAAAAGCAATGAATCATCCCTTCCCAGCACATTATTGTTCCAACCAACAGCCCACTCCTGACTGCATTTCCTCCTACAAAGCAAACAAAAATCTCAACGCATCAACACCGGTTAACACCACTGCAGGATTCTCACATGCTACTCTCAGTCCTCCAGCATTATTAATATACCTGGGCTACTTTTTCAGGGCTTGGTGAAACTCACAGCTTCTCAACCACAATCTGAATGCACTAATGATTAATTTTATTTGTATTTGCAGTGTAATTAATGTTTACATACTAATATTTTTCCTTTTCCTTAAATTAAACCTAAGTTAGAAGGAATATAAATTCCTGTCTTTGCTATTACCTTTTGTTTTTGGGTGGACACAATACTGCTCAGTTGCACCAAAATTCTGATTTTTAAAATTATTTTCTCTGGAAAGTAGGTAATAAAGAAAAATGGGAGAGGAGTTCAAAATGAACTAGGCAGCTCTTCTGCATTATCTGAACTTTTAAAACAAAAAAGCCAAACTGGATTCATGTATGCACCACAAAAACTGCCCAGAAGCCATTTTCCTGTTGTCTGGGGGGAGGAATTTCCTAGGTCATTTTAAACCTACTTCTAGATCTTCCATGGTGTTTATTTTCAGCGCTTGTCAATTACAGCTCTGACTTCATTCATTAGCTAAAAGCTGTGAAAGGCTGAAGCAGTCTCATATTTCATAAAGAAATTGCTTTGAATGGTGCCTGCATATTTTGCTTCATAGCCTTCCTTTAACAAGGACTAGACACTTACTTTTTTTTCAGAGTCTGGGCCCCTTTATGGCTCCCAACCTGGTACAGCAGAGCCCCACTCCCTTCCACAAAAATAGCCCTGAGTATTCCAGTTGCTGAGGGTCAGCTACAGAGGCCTTGGCCTAAGGTTGCTCCCCAATAGTTTTAAGAGTACCTAAGAATTCTGTCACCAGAAAACTCAAAAGTAAACAGCAGCAATAAGCCACCAAGGAAATATCATATATTAAAATATATATATTTGTTTGTCTACAGGTTGATGACCAAATGAAGCTGCTTCAGAACTGCTGGAGTGAACTCTTAATTCTAGATCATATTTATCGCCAAGTGGTACATGGGAAAGAAGGTTCCATCCTCCTAATCACTGGGCAACAAGTGAGTTTGCAAACGGAGTATTTTGGTTTCGTTTTTAAACCTCTTTCCAAACTGTAGGAACTTAACTATGTCTCAAACGTTTCTGGTATTACACCAAAAGCTTTTCCTATTGAACCACGGTATTAGCTGCAAAACAAGTGAAGTAAAATGATTATCCACACTGTGATCTTCGGATGAAAAAGGTGGTATATAGATTTAATATATAAATTTTTAAAAGTAAATTCTGTTCCTGACCCAAACTTGTTACAATAAAAGCAAATATAAGTTATATAAACATTTACTCATCTACCTCTGTGAGTGAGGCCTGGCGTGTAAGAAGCATGATATCTGCAGCATAATGCCAATCCTATTTTTTTTAAAAAAATGGGAATTTATTTCAGATAAATCGTGAGTCAACACACCTTTAAAGCACATTTATACTGTTAAGTTGTGGGTGAACATATCAGACGACACAGCGATTCTTCAAACAACTCTTGTTTATTCACAGAACAGAACAGAACTGAACTGAAGGGTTCAGTCAGCCTGCTTATATAGAGCTCCAGTACAACGTAACTGTAACAATTTCCTAAAACTATCCAATCACTGAACGTCACTTTCGATCCCTTATTTGCATAACTATCCCCCTGCTGGCCCATAACAGTACATAACATACAGTGGTGCCCCGCAAGACGAATGCCTCGCAGGACGAAAAACCCGCAAGACGAAAGGGTTTTTCGGTTTTTGCGACGCTTCGCTAGACTATTTCCCCTATGGGCTTGCTTCGCAAGACGAAAGGCCATAGGGAAATCTCCAGGGACCTCTTTTAAATGCCGGCGGTGGGGAGCAAAGCCTTCCCCTCCCCTCCGGACTTCAGAAGAGGTCCAGGAAGGCCGGCGGGGGCGAAAGGCTTTGCTCCCCACCGCCAGCATTTTAAAAGCAGTCCGGGATAGCAGGGAAGCGCTTCCCGCTATCCCGGACGGCTTTTGAAGGCAGACGGGGGGGGGAGCAAAGCCTTTCGCCCCCGCCGGCCTTCCTGGACCTCTTCTGAAGTCCGGAGGGGGGGGAAGGCTTTGCTCCCCACCGCCAGCATTTTAAAAGCGGTCCGGGATAGCAGGGAAGCGCTTCCCGCTATCCCGGACGGCTTTTGAAGGCAGGCGGGGGGGAGCAAAGACATTTGCCCCCCGCCAGCCTTCAGAAGCCGTCCGGGCGCTTTTAAATCGCCCCGGACAGTCCCGGGGCGATTTAAAAGCCCCCGGTTAGGCAGGCAGGGGGGACAAAGACTTTTGCCCCCCGCCCGCCTTCGGAAGAGGTCCTGGGAAGGCAGCGCTGCGTTTTCCGCTCTCCCGGGAAGGCAGGCAGGGGGGAGCAAAGACTTTTGCCCCCCGCCAGCCTTCAGAAGAGGTCGGGGGACAGACTGTCCCCGGACCTGGTCTGAAGGCGGTTTCCATAGGAACGCATTAATTGATTTTTAATGCATTCCTATGGGAAACCGTGCTTCGGAAGACGAAAAACTCGCAAGACGAAAAGACTTGCGGAACGAATTAATTTCGTCTTGCGAGGCACCACTGTATACCACTTTTAACAGTCATGGCTTCCCCCAAAGAATCCTGGGAATTATAGTCCCCCCCACTACAATTCCCGTCACCCTTAACAAACTAGAGGGAACTAGTGGGAACTAGAAGCAGATGGTATGAATTAAAGGAATCGGCCCATGAAAAGAAAAAATGAGGGGGGGAAAGAACTCAGAAAGCAATGAAGAGCCATAAGTTCAAGTTCAGATGTAACATTAAGCCAAGCCATGGTTTAGCACCATGTAGATGTATTTCAAATAGTCCCGTTTTCTCAGCACTGCAGGATTAGACTGCCAGAGAGAATAGTGCACTGTAGCACACTGTCATCTAGTGTGCACTGTGTGCAAACATTCAAAAAAGATTCTGTGCTAATATATTAATTCAGCTACTTACTGAATTCATTTACTTACTTGGATTCAGAAGCAGCTTGCCAGGTGTAGTGGGAACTGCCTGGCAGATCAGTTGCTGTTGCTTACTGGGAGAACGAAAGGCAAGGCAGTGGGGAGGTTAGTGCAGTGCTGGTGCACTGGCTCAGCCCGTTAGGTGCTCCTGCCACTGCTTTTGCACCTCACTGACCTCCCCGCTATCTTGCCCCTTTCTGGTAAACAGCAGTGACCTACCTGCCAGGAAGCTAGCATAGCAGCTTCGGCACACACAGCAAGCCACTTCCACTCAGATTAGGAGAATCAGAAGCAGCTTTAAAAGTCAAGCTTAAAAGCCACAGAGGGCACAGACTTCCAGGGAGTTCTCCTGCACAGACAAGCTCCAGTCAAACAAATGCAACATGCACAAGAGCACTGCCATAATCTTGCGCAGCTTGAGATCACTCTCGGCGATTGTGGTGAGAGAAGTTGCTCGTACGTCGTGGCCGGGTTCATTTATAATTTCCAAGAGCCCTGGCAAAGTAAATGAGAGCGACAAGGCAAATTAAATGAAAATGTTACTCTTTGAAAATGTCTTTCAGCTCTAATGGAAAAGAATGTATGGTGTCATTGGAAAGGCAGAGTGCATTTTGTGTGTTTTATTTCTGATTCAAAGTGAAACCAAATGATGGTCCACTGGCATTTAAGTAGCTGAAACCTAAACTGCCTCCATTTATATACATATGAGGAAACAGTTGCTTGTTTGGACTGCAAACTACATTATTCAATTGCTATTCAAAATTTGCATAGAGAGACTTAGCCCTAATTTAAACCATGTAGGGTGATTCCTTTGTGCCTACAAGGAGAGTTGCATGTGTTGTGTGCATCAGGCAGAAAGACATGCACATTATATGAAAGGCAGGTGAATAAACCATTTGATCACAGCTACATTAACCATGGGCATGATCCAGTCTTAAGTGGTGTTTAGTCCCGTTGGTTTCAATGAACTCTGCCTGGCCATATGCTCCTAGGAAATTGATCAAGCCTGGGACAAATTTTCCAAAGCTAAGAACTACTCCATGAGGCTCCATGCCAGATAATTTCTGAACTGCACAAGCCACCTGGATAGCCTTTAAATAAATGAGCAAGGGTTGCAAAGACAAAACAGAGCATTTAATCACATTTAGACAATAACAGGCTCAAGCTCACTAACTACAGATCATAAAATGTCTTTGGAATTCCCCTCCACCCGGACTAAATCAAAATAATTTCTAATTTGGACTGTCTCCATTTCTGGCCCTCCCCTCTCAGACCAATTTAAACCCCCAACTTCATGTAAGTTTCTGATTGTATTTGTCATTGTAACTCTGACAGCTATGTAGATTTTATCTTTATTTTTGAGCATCCTATATACACTATTCCTTGAATGGGTGATTTAATAGACCTGCTGCAAAAGGCAACGTAAACAGAAGAGGAAAGAAGCAAATTTATACTGCAGTCTTACACACACTTACCAGGTAAAATGTCCCACTGAAATCAATGGTGCTTAATTATGAGTAGAAATGTATAGGACTGTGTTGTTAAATGCCAGTTCTTACATAAAGAATTATGATCAGACCCATTAGCAGTTTCTTCAAACCAAGTTGTCCATTACTCACTCTTTTCATTCTTTGCACAAAATGCTGCTCATCTGCTACAATGATTACTGTTTTAAAAGCAAACAAAGTGCATTCTTTCACTCAAGCATCATTTAAAAACCAGGAATGAATTGTTCTTTGTCAGATGCACAACATTGCAACAGTTGTTATGCCCCATGTATATTTCAGCTTCCAGAGTTATTCTGCACACTTTAAAAGAAAGTTAAATTTCTTCAAGGCTGCAGAATATGAAGATACTACTGTTATTTGCTGTAATTATTATCTTTGTTAAAAGAAAGCAAACAAAAATGCTATGATGGTTTAGTCTGAGATGAAGTACTCCCTACAGATTATTTTCTGCAAATGCTATTACACAGTTAAATAGTTGGAAGTCCAGGCAGTCATAAAGAATTCATTGTGTAATAAACTTACAATGCAATGGTCTACATGCTCACTCAGAGGTAAGTCTCTCTGTGTTTAATGGAGTTTACTCCCAGTTTAGTGGGTGCTGGGCTGCAGCTTTGGCTTTCTTGTGAAGAAAGAGCAGAGCATAGTGAAGATGTCAGTCTCACTACAAAACATACAGATCTTAAATATAGACCACCTATAATACAGATATGCAGATGACACAACTTTGATGGCAGAAAGTGAGGAGGAATTAAATAACCTCTTAATGAGGGTGAAAGAGGAGAGCGCAAAATATGGTCGGAAGCTCAACATCAAAAAAACTAAGATCATGGCCACTGGTCCCATCACCTCCTGGCAAATAGAAGGGGAAGAAATGGAGGCAGTGAGATATTTTACTTCCTTGAGCTCCATGATCACTGCAGATGGTGACAACAGTCACAAAATTAAAAGATGCCTACTTCTTGGGAGAAAAGCGATGATAAACCTAGACAGCATCTTTAAAAGCAGAGACATCACCTTGCCAACAAAGGTCCGTATAGTTAAAACTATGGTTTTCCCAGTAGTGATGTATGGAAGTGAGAGCTGGACCATAAAGAAGGCTGATCGACAAAGAATTGATGCTTTTGAATTATGGTGCTGGAGGGGACTCTTGAGAGTCCCATGGACTGCAAGAAGGTCAAACCTCTCCATTCTGAAGGAAATCAGCCCTGAGTGCTCACTGGAAGGACAGATCCTGAAATCGAGACTCTAATACTTTGGCCACCTCATGAGAAGAGAAGACTCCCTGGAAAAGACCCTGATGTTGGGAAAGATGGAGGGCACAAGGAGAAGGGGACGACAGAGGACGAGATGGTTGGTCAGTGTTCTCAAAGCTACCAGCATGAGTTTGACCAAACTGTGGGAGGCAGTGGAAGACAGGAGTGCCAGGCGTGCTCTAGTCCATGGGGTCACAAAGAGTCAGACACGACTAAACGACTCAACAACAAACAATACATTGAAAGAAATAGTTCATTGCTCTTTGGCCAACCAGACCAAACACATACAAAACTCATACTAATATGCACAGCCCACTATATTCATTATTATTTTATAAAAGAGAGTGATAAAATCAACAATAATTTTAACACAATTAAATTACTAGGGGGGAACATTATACCATTTAAAAACCATGCTAGTTGTATCTCAGAGGTTTTGCTGTTGGGGCAGAGCATTGGATTAGTAGGAGCGTGCTTTATTTTATTTTTTAATTGGGCAGTCAGGAAAAATACTGACCCCTTTACCTTCAAAATCAAAATAAAAGTTTTAAATTAAATTAAAACACACTACTCTGCTTTCCACAACTTCCCCCTTTCCCAGTGACTACAGACCTAAGATAATTCCTCTTAGGAATGAATCTTCTGCACAACTGAACACAAGTAGAACTTGGGCCATCAGTAAAATGTGCTATAATCAAGATAGATTAAGACTGGTTGAAAAATATGACCTCTGGGTAGAAGAACCAAAAGAGGATGTCTATGATACAAGCACCAAGTCCACTTTTTGCAGCCATTTTATGCCACCTTCCATGTCGTCACAGCAGCCATGTAGAACAGGTTAGGCTGAGAGTTGGAGACTGACCCAGAATATGAAGTGAGCTAAAATAATGAGAATCGAGTTTAAAATTCGGCACAAAACAGAGTGTTTTCTTTTTTCTTAAGGTTGCCAGAATCTTTTTTGTTTGTGTTTTGCAGAGAGATATGAAACTGCACATGCTCAGCATAGTTTTTGTAGTCCATGAAAGCTTATGTAATAATACTAGTTAGTGTTTAAGATACCTCAAGGCGTATTTTCTGGTACCTTATTTAATGTAGTCATTGAGCAGGGCGGGGGTGCTTGAAATTACCAAGGTCCCCATCCGCCTTGTATAGCAGGATAAGTACAAGGACCACTTCCTTGTCTGCACCTGAGCAGCTTAAAAATAAGGATATTTTCAGTCAGCTCCTTTACGGTAATTATATATATCCTGCCTTCTTAGTCTGCCAAGCCTGCCAAGGCTATTCATAATACAAATATATTTATTTTTATTTTGAAAGATTGTGTAAAACATGTAATCACAAAACTTTCTGAATGATGTACATAATAAAAAAACAACTGAAATTCACAGAGCTGTTACAAATATGCAAAATATAACTGTGGATGAAACACGGGGGGGGACCCCAGGAAAACTTTTTTAAAAACCAAATGTAAATAACTGAACTATATGTCTAGGTAGGCCCGCTGAAATAAAAGTTTTCAGCATGCAAATAAAAACAATATAGTGAGGGTGCTTGCCTAATGTCAATTGGCAGGGAGTTCCAAAGTAGAAACGCTGCAACTGCGCATAACATGAAGCCATGGTTTAGCACAGTATGGAAAACCCTAAACAAACCGGATCAAAGGATGAGACTCACATGCTCCCCTTCCCAAGTGCTCCTCTTCCATAACTAGGAGGACGAATTTGGCAGAGTTTAGTTTTGCTTTTACAGATATCTCTCAGCTCACCATTATATTCAAGCCAGGAATTCTGGCTTAAAACAAATAATGGTTAGTTCAACAAACCAACTTTTATACATTTCCCCTTCTTTCAGCTTCTCACCTTTAAGCAGTGACAGCTGATGACTTTGCACTGATGCAGCAGTCGGAATGCCCCTCTCCAAGCACTTACTTGCTGGTGTAGCAAGTTTTTTGGGATAGGGCTGTAAATCTTCTTAGTGCCAAGTGCACAGTGTGTGTTAAGTTTCTTGATTCAGTTGTAATAGGATAGGTCTCACTTGCTCCATGCTAAAGCCATCAAGCTTTGCTTTGCAGAGTGCAGCTAGGAATGCACACACACAAGAGCAGGAGCAAGAGCAAACTTGGTCCTTCAGGTGCTTTGGGACTACAACTCCCATCACCCTTAGCTAACAGGACCGGTGGTCAAGGTTGATGGGAGTTGTAGTCCCAAAACATCTGGAGGGCCAAGTTTGCCTATGCCTGCACAAGAGTCTAAACAATGGGGAGGTGGAAGATCAGGATCTACTAGTAGACCTATGGTTGCTTTGCAGATCTACTAGTTGCTTAGCTCAGTGTTAGAGCATCAGCTTTCCAGGTTCAATTCCTGGCATCCCCAAGTATGGCTGGGAAAGCTCCCTGAAGAGCTGCTGCCAGTCACTGTGAAAAATACTAGATCAATGCTCTGCTGTCCTACTCCTCTAACCTTAAGGTTATTAGGGGGGGAAATACTTGAGGGTGAGGGAACAGGACTTGGGAGCTTGTTTCTGGTACTGCTCACAGATTCAAGACACCCCTGGTACTCATAGGCACCATGTTCCTTAATTCCTTGTGTTTCCCCCTCATCTGTGGCCCTTTTTTGCACTTTGTTCTGGCCGGTAGACCACAGGGTTCTGGTAAAAAAAAACAAAGCAGATCCCACATGCCCACCCCTGCCGTAGCTATTTGGCATCTTCCCTCTATATGTCTAGAAGCAGGAGCCAGCACAGGAAATGGCATTTTTCATTGTTCGTAATGCACCAATGGCCCATAAATGTATAAGATATTTTATAGCACTTTGAAGCATTATCAGTTTTACTATTTGCATATTAGAACTAATTAGCAACCTCTGTAACATCATCCTGAGGGAGAGGTCTTCTGGCAACTTAATTCATTATCTTCTATTATTGGCATATCATGTTAAAATGGCAGGCATCGTACACTGTACAAGTCATCACAATTTTAATTAATTTGATTTCACGATGCCTGCTGTCTCTATCTAGGAGGAACCCATTCCCACTCTTAATGTATGAAAGTCCTCTGCTTTCCTGCAGTAAAGTACTTGCTGAAGAAATATTTATATAATATTTCCATTATATAAATGTTACCTACAATCTTTGCAGATAAAATGCAATTTGTAATCATAAAGTTATCATTGTTTATCATGTAAATTTGTATTGGGGGGATGCTAAATTAGTTTCACTGACAGTATAATCATTTCAACAGGAAATACTGCTTGAAGAGAAAAGGTTGCCTAAGACTCATCACAGCACACATTTGCTTCCAGTGCAACAGTCTGACTTGTGAAATTGCACTAGTGCCAAGATCAGATCCTAGTCAAAACACTGAAAGAACAATTTCATCTATCACCTTCCAGAAACGCATCACACAAGGAAGAAACTAAGATTAAAAATAGAAAAATTAAAGAAAGTTTCCCTTACCTTAATGCATGCAACAACAACAAAGACTAAGGTCTAATTAACTACATGGATCATTAACTTTAATCATTCACAGAACTGAAAGCAAATGCCTTTCAACCTCCACTCTGCAAAAACGTTTATCCCAGCATCTAATAAAGAGAGACTAATGCATTAACAACATGTCACTATTACCTTTCCCAATGCTCAGATAAGCCACTGCAGTTAACTTGCCAATTTCCACTACCTCTAAGGCCTTTATCAACCATTTCTTAGCAGATGGGACACTGGAGGAAGTTACGCTGCTTTGCAGCTGTAATCTTAGCTAAAAGATTCATAACCAAACCCCCCTCTTTTTACACTGTTTCCAGCCTGTCAATTTGAACAAGATAACCACAGAATCAACAGATAGGTCATACTCTGTTATTTCAAAAAATGACTTTAAGAACCCTTTCCCAATATTGCACAATTGCCATCATAAGTACAGAAAGCCGTGGTTCAACAGGCCTTCTAGGTTTGCTCTGTATCTTGGGCACCCTTAAGGTTTCTATTGAAGTCTTGCTTTCCCGCAAGCAGGTAAAAACTTTTTAACAGCTAAGAACTTACATCAATTTACAGCTGAAATTGAGAAAAAATGTGCTGTGTCTTGAAAGGAGTGGAAACGGGTACAAGAATGTATGCAAGAACAGAAACCGAAGATTTTTCAGCTTCAGTGGATGGGAGAATATTAAGCACATCTATACAGTTGTACCTCGGGTTACATACACCTCAGGTTACGTACACTTCAGGTTACAGACTCCGCTAACCCAGAAATAGTACCTCGGGTTAAGAACTTTGTTTCAGGATGAGAACAGAAATTGTACTCCGGCGGCACGGCAGCAGCGGGAGGCCCCATTAGCTAAAGTGGTGCTTCAGGTTAAGAACAGTTTCAGGTTAAGAACGGACCTCCGGAATGAATTAAGTACGTAATCAGAGGTACCACTGTATGCATTTGTTTTTTGACCCAGCTAGGAAGCCTACACAAATTACTCCTATCTGCATGGAACATGTACACTTCTACTGGAGTATATTTCTCCTGTTGGATGGGGCAGTCCCAGCAAAATCCACCACAGCTTGGAAATTTTAAATGGTAGTGAACATTTGCTAGGCACAAACCACAGTTTGAGGCGTATTAGCTGCATGCAGCAATCCTTTCTAGAGTTGGTTTTTCCGAGAGTTGTGGGTCATATGGTAGAGCTACAAGTAAGATACTCCATCATCAATTAAACTATTCTACCTGGCCAAGTGGTTCTTGGTTTCCAGTTTTTGAAGCACAGCAAAAACTGTCCAAAACAAAAGCAAAATAAATGAGGGTACTCGTCTTTCACAACAATACATCTATGAGACCACTTTCAAATATCTGAAACAGACCACTGTCCTGTCTGTGGTGTGCAAAGTTTCAAGCAGTACTTACTTACAAAGCATCACGCAGTCATCATTCTAGAAGGAGTCGCTCAGTGAACGTGGTCATGTGTAGGTCTTAAATATCTGGATAATATCCACCCATATGGCAAGCTCATCATCCAAGTGTACCTCATATTCCCCCCCCCAATCATTTTCATTCACACTCTAATATATTGGCTCAAAAGGCTACCCTTTTCATAGATAAGTAGCCCATAGACTACGCAGAGAAGATAATATTCACTTTAATAATAACACTTCCTCCCCAGCCCCCCTAGAAGAGACATTAACTGGGGCTTTTTCATGCACAGTTGAGTTTATATAAACTGATTGACACCTTTGGGGGTCGTCTTTCCACTGACTCATAATTTTGCTCACTCGTGAAAAAGGTTTTCTCGGTGCTCTGTATTCTCTAGTTAAAGCTGAAAATTCAACTCATCATATTTACACAATAAAAAAAAAATCCATTCTGCCTTGTTTTTAATTGCAAATCTGACTCAAGGGACCAATTCTCCTGCTTAGGAGGCATCCCTGTGCCTTCTACTAGGGAACCAAGTGCAGTCAATTATGGTAATGAAATGTCAATAAATATAAAAATTTAATACAGTCGGCTCTGGGTGAGTGGCAGATGAAGACTTGCCTCCCAGACAAATTTGCTGGTTCTGCAAATATTAAATGCATCTGAAAGAGCAGCTAGTTGCCTAAGAGCCTTCCAGTAGCAGAGGGTGGAAGAATCTACCTATTGGGGTTTCCCATTATGTTATCATCTCAGTGGTTCAGGCAGTGATATTCATGACATTCATCCCAACATCTTAACTTATTATTAAGAAGTGAAGATCATATTTTCTCTTGTGTGGAAACAGCAATTGGTTACCTCACTAAGGGATTCCCACATGCCCTCCCAATGCATCACAGAGGGAAAATTCAGCTGCAAATTAGATGTCTCAGCAGGAATTACACTTTTCTAAAAACAATAGCCTAGCTAATGTCCTGGGGTAGGGCTGTAAAATGATTTACATAAATGTCATTTGCTTACATTACAGGCACAGTTTTATGTCTTCATTTATTGAAAAAGGTGGTTCAGCCCACTGTCCAAACTCCCAGTCCACTGGACTAGATGGAATTTGGGTGAGGCAGAGGTTTCCCTTCGCCTAGCCCTGTCTCGTTCCTCTGGCTTCCACTGGTAGGGGAGCTCCACCGGTGCACCTTCCCTGGGTAGGCAGAAGTTTCTGCAGGTGATATCCCTGCCAGAGATTCTTAATGAGTCATTCTGGAAGTAAGGTGGTGGGGTATCTGCTGAATCCTCAGGGGTTGAATTTGGCCAAGTGGCTGGCTGGTTTTCAGCAGCCATTTGTTTCTTCCACAGTTGTACTGGATGTTCTGGATGTTATACAGTCATACCTTGGTTGTCAAATGCCTTGCAACTCGGATGTTTTGGCTCCCGAATGCTGCGAACTCGGAAGTGAGTGTTCCGGTTTGCAAACGTTATTTGGAACCTGAACGTCCGACGCGGCTTCTGCGGCTTCTAATTGAGTGCAGGAAGCTCCTTGGTTTCCAAACATTTTTGGAAGTCAAACTGACTTCCGGAATGGATTCCGTTCGAAAACCAAAGTACGACTGTACTGGTGACTTTTATTTATATTTGTTACCTTGATGTTTTTATGAAAACTCCTCAAGGATGATTGTCATTGCCAGCTAAATTAAATAAACACACAATGTTTACTGTTAAAGTTCCACTGCATTCAATGGTGTGTTTAGACTGCAGCATTAAACTCTCAAAAAGTGGTGCATCAGTGTTAATAATTACTTTTCTCGGGAAGGCTCAAACAGTAGTCTAAAAACAACAAACAAATGAAAAACAGATACAGCAGTTGTGAAAATCAAACGAACTTTTATCTACAGTGGTACCTCTGGTTACAAACTTAATTCATTCCAGAGGTCTGTTCTTAACCTGAAACCGTTCTTCACCTGAGGTACCACTTTAGCTAATGGAGCCTCCCCCTGCCATCGCACGATTTCTGTTCTCATCCTGAGGTAAAGTTCTTAACCCGAGGTACTACTTCTGGGTTAGCAGAGTCTGTAACCTGAAGTGTTTGTAAACCAAGGTGTTCGTTACCCGAGGTACTACTGTACTAAGTCCAAGAGCCACAGGAGTATAAAGGTTTGAAGAAACAGAAGAGGACAAGATAGTTAAGCTGTGCATCAGCTGATATATATTCCCCATTAGATACTGTCCAGGAAACAATGTACAGTGGTATCTCAGGTTACATACGCTTCAGGTTATATACACTTCAGGTTACAGACTCCACTAACCCAGAAATAGTACCTTGGGTTAAGAACTTTGCTTCAGGATGAGAACAGAAATCGTGCTCCGGCAGTGCGGCAGCAGCAGTAGACCCCATTAGCTAAAGTGGTGCTTCAGGTTAAGAACAGTTTCAGGTTAAGAACGGACCTCCGGAACAAATTAAGTACTTAACCCGAGGTACCACTGTAAGGCATTTAATTTCTTATTTAAAATAGTTATGTGCCGCTCTTCAATATCTAAATTCCAGAGTGGTTCATACTGACTTTTAAAATGTATCAAAATAATGCCATAAAGAATAAAAGCAGCATAGAGAGATAAATAGAGCACTATTTAGCAGTAAGGTATGTTAAGGTTTTATTCTTTATGTGTGAAAAGCATACATGTCTTTCAAAATTATATTTGCGTTCCACTCTGCCTCAGAGGAGCTTAGAGGGACATAGTATGGTGTTAAGCAAACAAGCAGAAAAATAAGTTAGGCTACATGTTATGTTAAATGTGTGCTTTCATTTAATGTGTCTCCACCCCACACCTATGCTGTAGTGGAGCTACTATAGCAGAGCCAGATAAGGATCATGACCGCTGTGTGGTGTTTTTTCAAAAAACAAAACCACGAACAACAGCAAAACCCGATGCTGGGGGCCCAGTGAAAATGACCTTTCCTTCCAAAGCTGTTAGAAATCCCAGGACTAACTGAGCAAAAGTATGAAATAGCAGTATTAATGTTTGTAGTTAAGATAACTCAATGTAAATATTACTCTTTTACAGGTGGATTACGCTGTAATAGCATCTCAGGCAGGAGTCACACTCAACAATCTTATGAGCCATGCACAGGAGCTAGTGGCAAAACTACGATCTCTGCAGTTTGATCTACGAGAGTTTGTGTGTCTCAAATTTTTGGTGCTATTCAGTTTAGGTAGGTACTGTCGCCATTTAGTTATTGTTTATATGTCTCAACATTATTACTTATATGTCTCAACATCACCTGTTTTTCTAAATTAGAGTGTATTGTTTGTCATTACTGATGTGGGCCCCTCCATGTGGAAAAATACACAATTATTGTATTATATTATATCCATAGTATGGTTCTCTGAGTGATGTAGAAAAAAGACTATATTATAGAAGACAAAAATATAAATTTTACCATTTTAAAAACACAGCAGAGATTTAAAAAAAAATTAGAGCAACTACATTCAAATTCATCTAGTCACATGGAGAGTTAAAATTATCACATAAGAGCTAAAATGTAAGACCAAGACAGCCATAGCACAAGCAGAGCCAAAGCATCAGAACCAGTCTTACAAAATGCTAATGTATAGTGAGACATTGTGACATCAGGTATGGAGCAGGTAAAGAGGTGGCTGGATCAGTTATGGAACTGAATTCCACAACCAAATTGACATCAAATGATTGACAAGTGAGTTGTCCTACACTTGGGAACCACAGTATAAAGGGTTTTGCCAGTCCTGTGCGTGGCATATGTGTTGGGCTGCTCTCATGGCCTGCAAGGTCTTTTGTGCATTGCTTCCCAAACTTCAGGCAACCAGCTGGCTGTCGGGCATTTGGAAAACACTGTGCGAAGGGCTTTGCAAGCCCTGAGCATAGGGCTGTACTGACTTTCTAATCGCCTGGACTGCGGAACAGGATGTCAAACTAATGGTCTCTTGTGCACTGTGCCTAGCCTCTGCTTGGAGAACTTTCCCCTCAAAGGATTTCCTTAGGCCTTTCTTGTCATCAGAGCATACCTAGAAATTCAAATGTCATTCTCAGCTGGCTGCGTTCTAACTTAATCCCCTCATCCTTCCTCTCATTTTGGAACTCAGCAGTTATTCCTGAATTTGGCAGATTCAAAACATGCACATTTTTAATATCGTAAACCAGGGTGGATTGACTGAAATCAAGATAATAAAATCACGAAGAAGAAGAAGAAGAAGAAGAAGAAGAAGAAGAAGAAGAAGAAGAAGAAGAAGAAGAAGAAAGACCAATTAATATAACTGATTTAAAGCAAAAGAAACAACAACTCACTAGTTTATTATTTAGATACAGTACTTCCTCAGTAAAAGTGCATAACTGGTTGCTTTAATCAAAAAAACGTTTATAATTAGGGTATTATCTCTGAAGCACTTCTTGAATTCAGGTGGTTACTAGGCATGATATAACCTAAAAAGTAACCTGGATTTATTAGTGGTCATTTGCCAGTCCCTGGCTCCTAGAATCAAGCCATTGGATCAATACATATAATATAGTGCCACATGGTGACAGATGAAGATGTTTTCCCTACAGTTTTCAAAGCAAAGCAACCTAAAAGCACCTTTCATAAGGTGATCAGGAGCTCAGAAGAGGGTTGCACATTTTGCTTTAAGAGATTGTGGGTTGGATCCAGAGTTAAGTGAGCATAGGGGCTCGTGGAAGCTGATTTTCTTCCCCATGGGCATCTCTTACCTTAGTTTGGAATGTAAGATATTTTCACACACATTAGGCAATGCAACCCAAACGTCTAAGGAGCTATGCAGCCTACTCTGTGATGAAATATTTAAAGAGATCCTTCGCACTTCAGTGGTATTTTAAATTAGCTGAATATCTGAATTACATTTGGAAAATGCTCACGTTTACTTTAAACAGTCTTTACGTTTGATCACTTTCATCAGCAGCTCCCAGTACTTTGCATTCATTTAGAACATCTACTATTCCGTGTCCTGTCACTTGAGGCTCTCTGGCAAGGAGACAATCTTGGTCTCAAATGAGACACTGAGTGCAACTCTCAGCATTTGGCACCTGGTTCTCTTAGTAACCTGAAACATTTGTGTTGCACCTTTCTACCCCTTATAAAGCAAGCAAGAAAGCAAATAAAAAAGATAAAAACAGAATAATCAAATAAGCACAGTAAGCAATAAATAATATATAACTACAAATATTAAAACCACAGCAAGCAGCCCCAAAAACAGTTAAAGGGATAGGACAACAGCCAGCCAGTCATTTAGCTCAAATACTCCCTTAAACATTATCATCTTAGCTTGCTGTCTTGATTTTTAGCATGAGGGAGTCACGTGAACTTCTTTTTGAGAAGAACTGCAGGGCCTTGGTACCCAAAAAAACTATGGCGTACGATTATGTGTGACCAAGGCCACAGTAACAACTAACCATTTTCTAAGTAAAGTTTGAAATCAGATACTCTCATTTCACATAGTAATAGCTGTTGCTAAATAATGGTGCAATCCTTCGTGTGCCTGCTTAAATAGTCCCTTTGGGTTCAGTAGGGCTCACTCCCAAGTAAGAGGGTATAGGATTGCTGCCTAAGATGTTTTCACAATGAATAGAATCACAGAATTGTAGGAAGGGACCCAAGGGTCATCTAGTCCAAACCCCTGCAATGCAGAAATAAAATAATAATCTGAACAAAAGTTGGTGTTTCATTTCTTACTTATTCCCTTGTTAATTTTTTTTAAAAAATCATTAACCATCGGTTCTAGCGTTGTCACATAGTTTTACTGAAAGTGAACTTTAAGACAAATTCCATTAATTTTGCTAGGGCAGAACAACAGAGATGTCAAATGCAGCTCATGACAATTAGTGAAAGCTCAGAATGACTTCGCACACACTCCTCAGTTACCACAAAATTTTGGCTGAAACCAAAACTTGAGATAAATCTGGGGGCAGGAGGAGAAAAATAAATCAAAGCCAGCTGGGATAATAACAAACTTTCTTGAGCATCCCTACTTTGGTCCTAAATATATTTTACTTAGAGGTAGGCCCTCGGCTTGGACTTCTTTCCACAATTTAGAATGTGGCCTAAAATTAATTTATCAAATTTTGGATCACTATAGCAGGAACTAGATTCAGTCATCCAGCAAAGTCAGACCTATGACTATAATAGTATTCTTTGAAATTGTTTACATTAGTTTTTTTGGTTTTTTACTTAAGGAACAAAAGTCGTTTTTCTTTAGCCTTTTGTTTTCAGGTGTGGCCTGACCGCTTCCCCTGTTTTTTCTGCCCTATTGCCAACAGTTCCAGCCATATCAATGGCAATCCAGTCATTGTTTTCCCTTTACCAAAACTTTCCATTTGTCCTGCTAGCTCTCATTACTCGAAGTCGGCAAGGGTGATTTGTCAAAGCTTCCATCTGAACAGTTTGTAAAGTGAAATGCCAATAGGAAGAAAGTTAGACATCATTTCACCCATGTCCAGTCACTTGTCTGTCTGCTGAGCTTAATGCTAGAATAGGCAGCGACTGATGGGTACTGTTCTCTTATCACTGTCAAGACCACAGATAAATGTACTTCATTTAAGAAATGAAGGCTTTATCAATGGGCAAATAATTGCAGAGCAACTATTGATCCCACGTCTCACTTAACAAGAGACAACTGGGACTTGTAGAAATGGTAAACATTTAATCATTATGTATGGCAAACAGCAGGCTTTTACTGAGAGCAAAGCGAGCATTAGTTTTTATGCAGGATACAGTGCCATCTTTTGTGACAGTTTGGGATGCTAATAAAAATCCTGAACCACAGTGACCCAAATCACTGTGTCAGGGAAAGCTGAATTCATTGCCACCTGTTAAAATATGCAAACGAGACACATTTACATATTTTTGTTTAACTTGCATAATTTATTCTGCTTCTGCTAAATGTTTCATTTTTGCTACTTTTCTCATTCATTCATTTTGTTTAAACCTTTTATTCTTTACCTATCACTGCTTTCAATGGAATATCCACACAATCTTTTGTAACTGTGGTCCATTTTTTCTTCCTATAGGATCACAGAATTGTATGGTTGGAAGGGACCCCAAGGGTCAAGTAGTCCAACCCCCTGCAATGCAGGAATCACATGATAGAATATGAGTGGCTTCAAGGGAAATACTTTTAGCATGTTTAACATGAGGACAAAATGACTCCATCACTCTAGGCTAGGGATGAAAAGATCTCTCAATTTCAATACTCTCAATTTCTCAATCTTAAAATCCGTTCTCCAGGTTTCTGCAGCTACTTGTAGTAGGGTATTTAAAAAAAAAAATCTCATGGAAATACTTCAGCATTTTAGTGTGAATTTCTGGCTTTATCTAATTTCTCTCCCCCCCCCCCATCCCTTCATATTTCTCAAAAGTTCTGCATATGCAGGAACCTCTATATTCACCGCCTAATTTCATTGTCCAGCAGTCTAGGGAGATGTAGAATGATTCTGAGAATTTTTCCTCATCTCACCAAAACTCAGATGGGCCTCAGATGGGCCTGGACCCCCCATGTTTACTTGTAGTTTTGCTTTCTATGGACTATGACAGCCATTTCAGTTAGCCAGGAATGTACAGGAGATCCATGTTGCCCTCAGCAAGTACTCGTGGCTATTCAGAGCCCTATTACAGTATTGCATGAATAATTTGCCATGAATGAATTGATTTACCTCAAGACATCTTAGGAGGGTAGAATTCATTTCTCCAATAGCTATGGAAAATCTTTGTAACATGCCTCACATTTTGTTGCCGGTATACTAGTCATATTTCACCAACTCAGCTAAAATAGGTAAGAAGTTGGTGTATACACTACTATTAGAATTTAGACAATGTTTTTAACTTTCTGCATATAATATCATAATTTGGAGGGGGGGATGTACTACGTAAGAGCCAAAAAGAGGCATATATCTTGCAACCTTATTTCTGAGTAACATATGTATTGGGAAGCTAATGCCAGAAAATATAAATTTCCTGAAATTTATGGAAGCACTTGGGATTCAGATAGGATTGATTAGCATTCAAGGGAGGTGACCGCTCAATATTTACACCACAGAGAGTTGGCAGAAGCAAATAATTGTACATAAAGCTGATGCTTGTCTTAATTAAAGTGGTATAATAGGTGTTGGGTAGGGTTGTTTTTTTCCTAGTGAGCAAAGCAGTTTAGCAATGACCAGATATAACTCATTTTGAAGTTCAGAGTTTAAACCTAATCAATATGTATTTATAACAAGGAAAGAAGTGAATAACATTTATTACAGGGTGGCAGCTAACAGTAATGGATAGGAGTGCCGATAGTTAAGCTTATTTTCTCCCCGCAAACAATCACATCTGACAAAATATTTACCCTAAGGGCTTTTTTATATATAATTGCTCTTATTAATTGCTTGCTTATGTCTTGGTACACTCCCCTTCACTTTTCCTAGGATTCAAAAACTGGTAGAACCTCGAAATGATGTTTATCCCACACACACTCGCCAAAGTCTGGTTGCTCCAACATATCTAGTATAAGAGCAGTGTGTGGTGCATTTGGAACAGCTGGTACAGAATACTCCTTTGAATGGTGATGAACACCAAGGGAGAAAACTGCAGCCAAATCAGACAGCCGCCCAATAATAAAGAAGCCCATTAAACTGTAGGGTAAAAGTGGTTGCTTTTCTTAATATGGTAAAGGGTCACAGTCTATATTTTTGTTGCAGCATAAACAGGGTAGTGTGAGGACCTGAATGCTAGTTAATGACTGTGTGTTACAAACTCATATCTCCATTCTTCAAAAGCTTGCCACTAAAAATAAATATCACGATATCAGCAGTGCAAAGTGTGAATTGGTCCTCAAATCACTGCAGCAAGGACTACAGTTTAGCAGCCACTTATACTATATAATATATTTAACATAATTCTTAATCTAACCAGTCACTGATTGCACTGGGCCTAAGGCATCTGAGACTGAGGAATCTCAGTTAACTTTGGAAATTGCGTAAATCAGTTATGAAGGCCCAACACCACCGCCTGTCTTCACGTCTTCATTTTCAAAATGCATTTAGAAACACTCAACATGCTACAGACAATATTTTAATCCAAAAATGACCTCGGTACCAGTTTGAAAGGTTGGCCTCGTTAGTCATCTGTCTTTCTCAATATGGTATGAGGAGCAACAGCTGAACACCCATAGCTCAACAATATGCCCATATTGCTTCTCCATAGCTGAGGTTCATAAATGTGCTTTGATTGTGCCCTAGCCTTTAGAGCAGGCTTCCCCAACCTGTTCCCCTCCAGATGTTTCAGACTGCACCAGTCCCAGCCAGCACAACTGCATGGTGCTGGGCTGATGAGAGTGTAACTCTATTGCAGTCAAAAACACCTCGAGGGCACCAGGTTGGGGAAGCGCTGCTTTAGAGGTTCACCTATCCACCCTGTGAGTTCCCCCTGCCATCTATCCTCAATATAAAAACTACATCCTTGTGTGTCATTGCCCATCCCATTAATAATCCATGTTCATGGTGCTACAAGAAAATGGAGGCAAATGGGTAGGGGGAATGTACCATCAAAGAATAATCTGGGAGTTTCTCCAACACGATTTGGTGATTTTCTCAATACCAGTGTGTATCCTTTAAAATTATCTGCAACTGCAATGCAGAATGTAGAGAATGATCCCCTATTATGAAACATAGCAAAAGCTAGGTTCCCGTGTAGGGAGACGGTGACTTACTTAGCACCCAGGTTAAGCTGATGGACAAAAAATTGAAAGCCTTTGTATGGATTAGGTGAAAATTTCCTTGGTTTTGAGGAGACTGCAGACACCCAACTACAGACACGAGAATCAACACATATCATCCATACCCAGGATTGTGGTGAAGTTCTCTCCATCTTAAGCATGATCTTTAGCCAAAGTCCTTCCTGTACTTTTGGATTATGGTTAAGTCATCTTAGCCACAATCCTAGGTTCAGATAATACACACAACCAAACCTTGATTAAGCTGCTGCACCACACTACACTGAAAGGACTGGGGAAGAGCAAAGTAGGTGCAAGCTCCTCTCTGGGACATTTGCACAGTCCTGGTAAGCCATGGTTTGGTTTACCATCACATGTGAATGAGGCCACTGTTTGTGTGCTATTTTGAAGTTGCATTATACTTGCCCACTCCTACTGGGAATAGCTCAACATCATTGCCCAAGCTACGGCTTGGGAGCCTGTCGTTGCTTTACTTGGTGATAACAGTGATTAAACCTGCATGCACACTCTGCAACCGAGCTTTGCCCCTTAAAATATTTCCATTCTAATGCCTGATCAGCCGTGGATGGCATGGAGTAGCTGGGCTGCTCACCTGAGCTCTGTCTTGGTACCAAGGTGGAGATGCATGGCAGCAAGGTTGGCGTGGTGCAAATGTGTTGGCAGAGTTGATCCGGCACTCCTACTGACACTTTTGCACTATGCCAACTTCACTACAACCATGCCATTCACCCTTTTCATCCTGGTATGCTGCAGCGAGTCAGCTAGCTAGTGGTGAGGTGAGCTGTGCAGCTGCAGCCATGCCATCTGCCACTGCACACGACACCATGACTGCATGGAGAGAATATGAACCAAATTTTGGAATGAATTGAATTGGCACTGAAGTCAATACGTACCTGTAAATTAGGCAGAATTGAACCACTGGATAAGGAGAACAGTTTTGATGCAAATCTGAATTACAATCTACAGATTAAATTAGTGGTTTCTGCTAATTAATTCTTTTCAGCCGTCTTGAAATCCTACCAATTTCTTACCAAATTTCTCTCCTTTCTTTTTGGACTGCAAGGTATATGATAAGAGCAAATTAATCCTTCCAGTACAAAACAGACCAGCTTTTGGTAACCTTTTTAAAAGAAACTTTTTTTAAAAAAAATGAAACATTGTGTTGTGTCCTTTAGCACTATTACGGGACTCAGTCTGTTAGGACATATTGGGCGATTATAGGCCAGTCTTTTCAGAAAAAGCCATGGGTTTCAAGTTAGCAGTAACCATCTATCAATTCCAGAGATTATGGCATGATTTACTGTCCCGGCATGGTGTATTCTCTGATTTTCTGCCTCCTATGAAACATTGTGCTTTCCTTTTCTATTGATGTATCAACTATAATAGTTACAAGCAGCTACAGAAAAATCAATAGTGGACTTTCATTACTGAGCACATAAAGTAAAAGAGGACCCACGCTGTGATAGTCTCTCGCTGTTAAATAGTCACTGACTGCAAGGTACACAATAAATGTCTGTTATTTTGGTCTAAATGAAGGATGTCTGAATTTGAAACATCAAGTATCTCAGATTTTGGACACAACCAGGGCTTCAAGTCAGGTTATCCTAGCTAGCAATTCTTTCCCAAGGCAGGTAACAAGACCAATCTGTCTTTCCTACGGTGGGATCTGGGTGTTGTGCCTTTTAAAGGCTAAATGGGAAAAATGAACATTCAAATGACATTTTCCATGTGTATTGTGTTGCAATCCCTCTGATGTGTCCGCCTGGGTTGAACTGTGCATTTTAATTGTGTTAATGTTCACCGTATCTCAAGAGTACCCTTTGGCCTAAGCTGAATGGTGCAATAACCTGTGTGTTGAGCACTTAGAAAAGCAACAATGATCAGGGGAGGAGAAAAGGTTATAGGGTATCACTATAAATGGCTTAATTTAGGGATCAGGAACATGTATTAGAAGAATAGGATGCCGTGGAATAGTATTAGAGAGCAGAAGCTGTAACATATTTTTCATTTTCATATTTTTATATTCCATAATGTCAGCCCATGAATGACAACAAAACTAATATTTCCGAAATGCTTCATGTTTCATGGATGTTTGACCCTATAAACGTTTCATGTTAAGAAATGAATTCCTGGCTCTGAGTAGTGCACAAAAGTTCCTTCTTATCCTTTAAGGCTTCCTAGCAATTGCAGTGAAAAAGAGTTATTGCTAATCTCAAAAGTTCAAAATCAGAAGACTGCTCCTTTGGAATCATTATTTTTATGTAAGTTTAGTTGTTGTTTTTAATGGGGAAATACCACTTCAATGTGACACATCTCCCTCTAATTCTTCTGAGGTTTACTGAAGTACAACAACACAAAGCTGAATAAATGAAAAATAATGTTGACTTCTAGAAGTTCCAAGTTTCCCAAATTCCAGAATTTTATCACATGATGGCCTATTCAGAAAAGTGGATATCCAGTATTTACAGTTTGACTGAAAGTACTGTTTCCCTGTTGTTGTTTTCCAAAGTTATAAAAACTTCCCCTTAGAGAACATGAGATGCGCAAACACATTTTGAAAATCATAAAGAGGTGGCTTTACGCAGTGTTTGACCTAGAAGTGTCCCATAGTTGAACTTATATGGGTCTAGAAAGCAGTAAAGAGCTATTGTGATAATCTTAATGTGATGCGGAGGGGGAATTAGAACCGGGAAAATTCAGAATACAACCCCTTCTATATCAAAGCTCAGCCCCTTCCAAAGTTGGGCCTGGATCATATTTGGGTTTGATCCTCCAGCAAGACCTTGTTGCTGCCACATGCTATCCTCTCCCTGCTGCACAGTCTCTTTCCCTGCTATGTTTACCACTAAACCATACCCGATAATTGTAGTGCATCGGTAAGAGCAAGGTACTGGGGAAATTTCGAAAGCAGTGTTCCAGGTGCTAGACTAGGAAACAGTTTTCCAGGGCACATCGGTCCATAATATACCTCATTGCTCTGCTGCTTCCATGTAGTCTGATGGAAAAGGCAGCAAGAGAAGGGGGTGTGTTTTTAGCACAGTAGGCTGGGAATCTGTCTGGGCAGGGAAGAAGCATTAACTGGGGTAGGGGAAACAGCTGAACCCATTTCCAAATCAAGCGGGGGGGGGGGGTGTTTGCCCACTATTTGTGTTAAATGGCAGGTTTCTGTAGCGAGAGATGCTGCTCAATCCTGCCACAAGGCAAATGCATATACACTATGGATCCACAGATACAAATGAGACATTTCCCAAGGCATATGTGCATATATCTGTGCATATATTATTAAATTACATAGGCCAGGGGCCAAAAGGTTATGTTTGGGTTTCATCCACACTGGGAGACCTTTGCCTGTCCCATTGGAACCTCTTTCGCATCCCAAAAACCTGCCTCTGAATATCAGAGAATCACATGAGACAACATTCAAAAACCAGAAGCGGATGCATTTAGAAAAAGCTGGCCATGTGCACCCCTGCACAAAAACATGCTTTCCATTTGCACACTGGGCTCTTTAGATCCCAGCCATTATATACCAACACTTATTAATGTTAACTTGGCATTAGCAACCTCTTGAGGAAATCGGGCATCAACAATGCAGTTTTTGTCCCCTTGTTGTTGATTAGTCAGAAACTACATTCTAGTCAGTCCCTGAGTCATATCTCCTTTCTTTTGGCATGCAATCTTAATAGCGATGCTTCACAGAAGAGGAAGCACGTAAATGCCCTTGAAGTCTGATCATTCTTTTAGCTTAATGCATACTCAGGCAATGAAACATTATTATTGAGACATTTTCTTCCAGTGGCTGTACTGGTGATTAGTAGGGTGAATAGCTGCTGACTCAGGCTATCAGTGGCTCAGCATCCTTTGATCCCAAAAGGAGTGCTTCCATGTGGTTTGTTGTGAACCACAGCGCTAAAAAAAAAAATGTGTTCCACTTGGTCTGTCATAATTTGTGCCAACATGAAGAGTGTTTTATTTCATCTTGACGTCATCTGGTGCCACAACCTATAGAACCTTTAAAGCCAGCGTGGAGAACCTGGGGCCCTCAAGATGGAGCTGGAATACAACTCCCATCATCCCAGACCCTGTGGGTTATTTGGAGTTGGCGTCCCAACAACCTGTGGCACGCCAGAGGTTCCCCATCCCTGATCTAAGCACTCCTGCTCACTTACTTCAGATCTGGATTGCAAGATCACCGAAACAGCTTTAGTATATGTAAACTTTAAACACACATATTTCAACCAAGGAACCTGCTGTGGGAGGAGGCCCACTGTATTTGGGGCACATATATAAAACTAGGTTTTTTAAGTACCTAGACAGCATCTTAAAAAGCAGAGACATCACCTTGCCAACAAAGGTCCGTATAGCTAAAGCTATGGTTTTCCCAGTAGTGATGTATGGAAATGAGAGCTGGACCATAAAGAAGGCTGATCGCCAAAGAATTGATGCTTTTGAATTATGGTGCTGGAGGAGACTCTTGAGAGTCCCATGGACTGCAAGAAGATCAAACCTATCCATTCTGAAGGAAATCAGCCCTGAGTGCTCACTGGAAGGACAGATCCTGAAGCTGAGGCTCCAGTACTTTGGCCACCTCATGAGAAGAGAAGACTCCCTGGAAAAGACCCTGATGTTGGGAAAGATGGAGGGCACAAGGAGAAGGGGACAACAGAGGACGAGATGGTTGGACAGTGTTCTCAAAGCTATCAGCATGAGTTTGACCAAACTGTGAGAGGCAGTGGAAGACAGGAGTGCCTGGCGTGCTCTGGTCCATGGGGTCACGAAGAGTCGGACACAACTAAACGACTAAACAACAAACAATATAAAACTATTTTTCTGGTTTTCAGTAGAAGCTGGATTTGTACTGCCCTACTTGGCTAGCTGCTATATCAGTCACAAAGCCACTCCACCCTACCTTATCTGAGCAATTTTTAAAGCATCAAAGGTGTTGCAGATAAACCTGCCAAGCATCACGCCATCTCCCCTGCCTTCTCAGAGAAGTTAAAAAAGAAAAGAAAATCATTGAAAAATAAAGTTGCAAACAAATATTTGAACCGATAAGGAAAATGCTTCAGAATAAAGACAAAGAGGGCAACTCACCAAAAGCTAGGGGGAGTAGCAAATAAGTCAGCATTTGATCAAGGAGTTCATGTGCTCCTTTAAGGAGGGAACACAGGACAGGAAAAGTATTAACTACACAGCAGAGGGAGGGAAACCAATTCCCACTTGTTCCCGCATGCTTCTGTAAACAACCTAGTATAGGTTCTCTCAAATCCTATAGCTTAGCAAATCTTTCTCATGCAGGGTTTCATATTGTATTGCTTTGTTAGGGTCCTTACTACTGTGGAATCCCCAGCCCACTGTCATTATAACAATTAGCAAAGCTAACATTTTAAGCCACTCTCATAAAAGCTTGAAATGCCATTAATTACATGCAAATATTCCCCCCATCCCAGAGACCAGAGGAATACCTTTGAGCTAATATTTATAACAAGAAGTGTTCAACTGAGATCTCTTGTAATTTTCATCATACCTGAGGCTGTTTTCCTCATTCGATTAGCTGAATTTATCCTGAGGCAAGCCAGACATCTAGTACCAGCTAAATTCAACAACTGGAGCTTAAAATTTGGCTTAATATATCCCCATTTGGATCTGCCTGCTTAATTCTCTTTCATATGATAACATTGGTTTATTCATACCACGGACTTGCCACTTGAATGAACTTAACCACATATCTTATTCTAACAACGTAAGAAAACTTCATGGGAGAAAAATCATGTAAGTTCCCAAACGAAACTAAAATGAAAAGTTGAGTATGAGATATAAATATTTTGTAGAGTGATGGCAGAATTTATTCCCCAGGAAAAACTATTTTTTCCATTTTCCCTTTTGGCAGATATGGATTAATTTTCTAAATGTACATGGACTGGCTCATGGGGTTTCTATAAAAAATGCAGAGCTTTGCTTTGACCACAGAAAACATTTATGTAGATGACTTTCTTCAGAAAAGAAAAGAAAATGCTTCTGTTTCTTTTTACGCAGGTGCATTTACCACTTTGGAAAAGTTGTTATGGTTTGTTCCTTAGACTTTTCATCAAAACAGCTAAGACTTAAGTTTCCAAGTGAAACATTCACTATAGTCATTCTCTGCAGTTGGCAAGAGAACATAATAAATGCCCTGTTGGATCAGACCAAAGGCGCGTCCAGCATTCTATTCTCCAAATGCTCATCTAGATGCTTATGGGACATCCACAAGATATGAGTGTGATAGCCCTCTCTCTTACTCATGATCCCCTGGTATTCCAGAGATATACTCAAATGAACATATGGATATACCCCACCCATAAGGTGCTTCTTCCCCATTTGGTTCACAGGAGAAGTCATCTCTCTATAGTGGTTCCATTTATTGAATCAACTGCTCCCTCAGTGGTGGAAGAAAGGCATATGCTAGGATGCACACGCATCTTCCCATGTTCAAAACACAAAGCCCTGGAATTGCAAAAGAAGTTCTTCCCACATATTCATTGCAGCATGTAGTGATTTGTTACAAGAGACAGCCCAAAATGCCCATCTCTGTATGTCAAAAAGACATTGTTCTTGGTTCAAAGGGTTTCCAATCTAGCAAAAGAAAGAAGGCATAGATGATCTGTTGTGAAAGAAGGTACCATTTTACATGCTTTTTCAAAAAAAAAAAAATTAAAATGAAGAGAATCATAATTTTAAATAATGCACCCGGCAGTCTGATGCCATAAAATGTTGTAAAATGTGCTTTTATTTGAGTTGTGAACTGGTCTGTAACAAATTGTAATTCTAGCTATCCTTAACAGTTAGAAGCTGAAATGGGATTCACACCAATAATTGCAGCATTCCTCTACTATGTAAGCATCTTAAGCTGCATTTAAGAGAAAATATCATTGAGCCTAGCCTATTATTTCTGCATGATTGAAGCACACTGGTTGTTGTAATGCACTTTAAAAAGACAAGACTTCCAAAACAATGTATCCATTATTTGACACTCCAATGAACTTTAAAATATTTTATGTCCACAGTAAAAAAAGGGAGAGAGGGAGGGAGAGGGAGAGAGAGGGAGGGAGAGAGAGAAATTACGCTTGTGTACTTGGTTTTAGGCCAGGGACAAAAGTTTCAAGTATTAGTGTCCTTGGCCCAGGTTGCTCACTTGTGGGTTCAATTTTTAAATAAATAAAAACAAATCTCCTACTTGCCAGAACCTCAAGAAATTAAAGGCCACCATCATTCTCCTTATATAGAAAATGTTGACTGCTCGTCAGCTGTTCACTTGTTGGCATTTCCTGCTTGCTAATTTTATTGGGTCTTTTTAGTCTTTTACTTTGAAAAGGTGTGACAGCAGCTAGCAGCATCCATGACCTTATCTTCTATTCCCACCCATCTGAGAGTGGGTCTTTCCACCTTACTTCCTATGAGAAATACTGTGGTCATCTATCTAGTTTACCTTTTTCCTTCAGATTTTGAGGCCTACTTGACAGCAGGGGTGCCAACTTGAATAAATGTATCCATATCTGTATTTACAAAGCCTACATACATTTAAAAATAAACCATCTTATGGCTAGTTTCCGTTGGCTGCTGCTACTTCAGCATATTTCCTCCCAGATACTGATTTCCTGAATTAGTTGCATTGCTGATCTCACCAAATCAGGGACCACACAGTGAACACAATGATGTTACAAACCTAATAAGATATGGCTATATGATTATGTCAGCGAGGACAACTGAGAATAAATTGTGTAAATAGTTTTCAAGGGAAGTTAATTTATTTTCAATGCACATCTTGGATGTTGTACAGCTAACAAGGTGTGTTGGGGGGGGGAATCACTAAAACTGAGAGGCCATGTCTCAGCACTTCCAAAAAATACTTGTGAAAGACTTGGAGTAGTTGCAGCTGGCTGATTAATCCACATAATATCTCACAAACGAATGTGTGATTTGATACCATGGAAAAGCATTAAATTGTATGCAGCTAAGTTATACACAGAGTATACTCATTGCATGGGAATCGGGTGGTGCTGTGGGTTAAACCACAGAGCCGAGGACTTGCCAATCAGAAGGTTGGCGGTTCAAATCCCCGCAACAGGGATGAGCTCCCGTTGCTCGGTCCCAGCTCCTGCCAACCTGGCAGTTCGAAAGCACGTCAAAGTGCAAGTAGATATAGGTACCGCTCCAGTGGGAAGGGAAACGGCGTTTCCGTGCACAGCTCTGGTTCGCCAGAAGCGGCTTAGTCATGCTGGCCACATGACCTGGAAGCTGGAAGCCGACTCCATTGGCCAATAAAGCGAGATGAGCGCCGCAACCCCAAAGTCGGCCACGACTGGACCTAATGGTCAGGGGTCCCTTTACCTTTTATACTCATTGCAACACATGAAACTGAACTAATCATGTCCATTAATTTATTTTCAGGGTATGACTAACAGTAGATATAATCCATTAGACTGAATCCAGTGCTACAGCTCCATTGGTCTAAAGACTTCCATGTGCATAGTGGAACTTCCTCTCCCTATTCCCCCCTCCACCACCATCACCACACACCCTAAGAAACAGCCCTGAGGTGTTTGAGGACCCCCCTGAACAGATTTGGGGGGTGTATGGGGAGAGGAAATGGAAGTTGCGCTGCACCAGTGGAACCCACTGGCACAGCATTGGGTTCTAAGGTAACATGAGACAAAGTGTCTAAGGTAACATGAGACAATACAATCGTTCTGCCTGAGGTAATGAGAGGCAGTACCAAAACTCCATCTGAAGCAATACAAAAGCCTACGGTGTGTTACCTGTGAATGGCAAGTTACACATGCATGTTACCACCATGCTTAAGTGATTTGCATGCATCTATGAAGTAATGCTATCTGTGGAGGTGGTCTTATGGCAGCAACATAGGAAAACACCCGTAGCATTGTATCTTCGTTCTTCAAGGCCTGACTTCTGATCTTTTCTGTGTGGTTATGTTCTATATTGACCAAGTAAGAGGCCTATTTATTACACTTGCTTTTGGTTATTTAACTACATTCCACTATACATGAAGGTACAAAGCTGTGAGGGCCATGTGTTCAATAAGTGCACCCAGTAAGATATCCAAGATGTGCAATGAAAATAAATTAACTTTCTTTGAAAAGTACTTACACAGCTCCAGCACAGTAACCATTTTCAGACTTAAATCTCTCATTCCCTTTCATTTTTCCTTTTCAAAATTCCCAAACCAGTCTGCATTCTCTATAGATTAATAGTGCACCAAATTTGAGTTTTTCATGTCTTGAATATAAGAGGGGAAGGAAGCCTCTCTGAAACCTAAATATTTTTATATTTCTCCCCCTCTAAAGGCCAGACCCATTTTTTTTTAAAAAAATATGCTAACGCACTCTGTGCAAGCTGAATTTCATATGCAGAAGCTGGAGCTCAAATCTCTGCTTTGTGGGGGAGGGACAAACCATTGAAAATTGGGAATGCTGACAGACCTTTAGAGTGACTACAGAACTAATACTGGCACCTCTATTTAAAAAATAGTCTTTATCTTCAGAAGTAAACTATAGAGGAGACAAAATTCAGTGTTTTGACAGAAATGCTACTGCAAGTGCTTGTAAAAAAAGTAATATATTCCACAAGACCTCAGGGTTTACTCTCCAATAAGGATTGGGAAAGAGATGCGCCCCACTGTGAGCACACAGTAAGACGGTTTCACATAAAAAGTTGGTAATTAGTCCCTGAGTGAATAAAGTGGAAGAGATAAGAGATTGGTACTTACTGAGGCAACACAAAAAATGTTTTTCCTTGTAGTTAGAGCTGAAAGGGTGAGTGGGAAGAAGGATGCCATTTCCACCATTTTTAATTGTACAAGACTTTTAGAACTTGGAAGTGCTGATTTCTTAATATTATGCTTAAGCACAGGGACTCACTGTTGAGTATTCAGATGTATAAGCCACCTGAACACTACAAAAAAGGAGAAGTGCTTTAAGTTCCAAAGATTGTCTTGTTAAAGTTATAGATTTGATTTCATGACATCGCAGACATCAATACAGTTCTGCTGGCATTGCATTTGTATTTCCCCAACATTTGCCATTAGCTTTTCACAGTCTTTTTTTCCAGAAGGTAAATAATTTTCTATAAATAAATCAAATGCCTCCACCACCATCGGTGCGACTAAAACTTATTTTAAAACATCAGTAACAAAAGAGGGGTTTTTTTTTCTTCCTTCCATCTCCCACTGCAATGTAAAGGAGAGCAAAATGATCACTTAATATGCATTTTCATGCATAACCTATTATGGATATCATTATTTAAAAGGCACCATCTAAAAAGACAAACCTTATTATGATTTTTTTTTTTTGCACTAATCTTAAAGTCTTTGCAAGAGACACCAGAAGTTCTCTGAGAGGCATAATTTATTTAATACTTTCCCTTCAGTGTTAGTCTTGCCAGAAACTTGTCTTTCACCACCTTGCTTCTTTCATTTTTTAAAATAAATCAGACTGCTATGAGACATTTTATTAAAAAGCCATAAATTCCCATGACAAAACTATGAACACATTCCAATATGAAATAAGAGCATCGGACTTCACTAACTGACTTATCATTGCACATGTAAATTGTCGTAATAATATATTGCGTTTCTTTCCTCTCACACTCACAACCCCCGTTTCGTTTTTCTTCATCATTTATTATCAATACCTATAGAGCTAATGGGATTTGCCTCAAGTCTAGTAATATGACCTCAAACACATTCAATACTTTATGAATGAAGCCTACCTCTGGATCAAACACCTCCAGAGCAGATTGTACTCTGTTCTAAGATCTATGCCATCTTTTCATTGCTATCAAGGAACTCTGTGCAGAAACAGAGATGTAAGGACTAGCCATTCAGAGTAATTAACTTTTGTATACAAAATGCTCTATGCAATGAAAAATGAATGAGAAATGGCCTTACCTATAAATACAAACTGAGGAAGCAGCACAATATTTCAAGTATTTACGCTACGTTGGGAAAAGAGAGTCACACACAAAAATTGGGACTGCAGGGCAAAGTTTGTTGTTGTCAGTTACATACCTCCTGTCACAAGTACCAGCAATTGGTTGTCAGCAGTACAGTTAGAAGTCTTTGCCAGGTTAGAAGACCCATCATTTGAGCTGTACCATTTAGCAATGCAATTTAATGCAATGTAATGAAAACACTTTCATTTGGCTGGTTCATGCATATGTGGTGATGGGAGGACATCGTATGATTTTAAACCTACTTAAACACCTCAGCATGCTCCCTCATCTTCCCGCACCCCCATGGCTTCATAGCCACAGATTTTTACTTAATTCTTTAAGAGAGAGTTGTGCTAAAAAGAGGGGGCTGGTGGAGTGGAGGGACAGCGTGTGATGGTTAAATGTGCATTGAAAGTATGAGAAGGGACCCATCTATACATAAGAGCAGAGGTTTTATGCTACGCTCAGCCTGGAATAGCCCTCATTAGAGAAGCATTTCCCCCATCAGTCATTTAGAGACTTGCCTTTTAGAGACTTACATGAGCCACATCATCCAAGCCTAAAAAGCAGGCTTCTAGAGCAGTATGTTGGTGTGAGAGAAGGCATTCCAGCAATCAGTTTTGCTCCAGGATTCAGTGGTGACGATACTGAAGCAGATGAGTAAGTACAGGATGTGTGGAAATATTTGCAAACTATTTGACCTCCAGAAAAAGTCAAAATCATCTGACAGCTAGAAAAAACTAATATATAGACATCCAGCCACCATGTGATGTACTAGTCAATCTGTCTAAAGGACAATGGTTTCAATTCAGGGGGCAAGAGGAGAGAGAGAGAGAGAGAGAGAGAGAGAGAGAGAGAGAGAGAGAGAGAAGAATTTAGTAATTGAAAAATGTATTTTTGAGGGATTCAGGTCAAGCAGGTTATTTTGGCAGTCACTGGAGTGTACCAGATGGTTCATTAGCATAAGGGTAGACAAGTCAAAGGCTTTCAGAATAATTTAGGAAATGTCAAAAAGAAACAAGATCCCTGTCATTTTTTATTAGAATTAACTGCATCATATCCTGGACAGAGACTTCACCTTGGGTCAGAAAAATTAATACAGAATTATATGAATTGTGTAATATGTCGGGTTAAAGCTACGCCTTCCTCTGGGGACTCATTTGCTGGCAATATATTACAGTCCTCTATGTTAGGAGTCTTCAGCCTTTGCCTCCATAAGATGGGGTGGGGGGGGGGACAGCTGACCTTGCTCAAAATCCATTGGTGTCTAATTGATCTGAGGTATATGCAGAATTTCAACAAGACGCTCCACTAAAGCTGTGCTGTGATCATTTTCCCAGGAAACTTGGCAGAGGGATTTAACCTGAATATTCAACAGCATGTAAAGCATCCTTTTGTCATGAGCAAAATACAGTGAAACACCGTTTTAAATAAACAGGAGTTAAAATGTGTCTTTTTATTTTAAATACATATATAATGTGATTCTGTCTCTCTCTCTCTCTTTTTTTTACTTTTTATTCAGATGTCAAAACCCTAGAGAACTTCCAGCTGGTGGAAGGTGTTCAAGAACAAGTGAATACTGCTTTGCTGGACTACACAATGTGCAACTATCCACAGCAGACAGAAAAATTCGGGCAGCTTCTCCTGCGACTTCCGGAAATCCGGGCAATCAGTATGCAGGCTGAAGAATACCTCTACTATAAACACCTGAACGGGGATGTGCCGTGTAATAACCTCCTCATTGAAATGCTGCATGCAAAGAGAGCATAAATTATATCCTTTTAAAGCCTCTGCTTTTGAGGAGAAAAAGCAAAATACTCTGAACTACTCCAAACGACACTAATTAAAAAGAACTTGGTTTAAAGGAACTTTGTCCCCCCCAATGGTGTAATAATCAAATACTTAATAGTAAATAAGTGATGTATCAGGGTATTTGTATTGCAAACTGTGAATCAAACCCTACACAGTCTCCCCAAAGGAACATGTATAGGATTTTATCACTAGAATGAAAGGAGACAAATGGATATGGATACCGTTGCCAATGACAAACAAACAAAAAAGGAAGGAAGGAACAATTTTTGTAAGTTAAAACTTTTGCCAATTGCCATTATTGAGAAATTTAGGAACAAGTTTTATCTGTGTTATTCAGCTAACAGAGCAAAGGGATCTGTATGAACTACATCCCTTCTTGTTAGCAGGACTGAAAACACCTCTGATGGACACAAAACTGCAGTCACCCTATGGCATCCTTCCAAGATCTGCATTCTTATCTCTCCTCCAGAAAGGATGTGTAGCACCAATCTAAAAAAGTTCTCAAGTAGGCCACACACACTAGCACCACCAAAACAGCCTAGGGTGGGGGCTTTGGGGGACTGTCTGCAACTCAGGCCTGCAAACAGCTAATATTTAAAAAAAAATGTTCATAAACTAGTGTGACATTCTAAATATGTTTCCAAAGTTTGTTTTTGTCATTGTGTTCATGTTGATCGTCCAGGCAGTATCCCTCTTCCACCAATGGGAGGAGGAACAGCTACAAGCGTCAGAATTAAGCTGCTCCAAAGCAACCGCTGTTGGATCGTGTTTCCAGTGCAGCGGCTCAAGCTTTGCTGAAATGGCTTCTCAAAGCTTTTAGTGCCAAATAATAAGCTTGCGGATACTACTCAGCCTCTTGGCTGTCATCGAAAAGAAAAACAGTATTTCCTTCTTCAAGGTTTCAGTCAGCAGCATCTCTTGATCTGCCGCACTTAATCTGCAACCTAGATAAAATGAATTACTTGGATTTAATAAAGCAATTAATTTCAGTGGCTTCAGACTGTGCCACCGAGTTTTGGACACAGGGATGGGATGCACAAGTTGCTCGCCAACCTGTGACTGCCGCGCCCCATGAGCATCTATGCTGTCGTAACAGCAGGACTGCATCACAAAGCTAAACACAGACAGCTGGGCATCTATCTATTACAGCCTCTCAAGGGCTCAACAAACACCCTGAGTTGTTGGTTTTTGTTTTTGCTGCCTACCTAAGACAAAAAGAACAGGAGGTTTGTCAAGTACCATATTACATGATTGGTGGGTCTTGGGTTGTGCAGATCTTTTCTAGAATTGCCGGTCGGCCACAGTTCTGGCCTGACAGAAAGCCTGTATCAGGATCCGAAAAGCCAACAAAAGCCAGACATGGCCAATTCCTGGTTAAAGAGGACCCTGGATTTGGAGGGGTCCTCAGACCCGCAAGGGTCCTTTAGTGGGCTCCCTTCTATATTGGTGGGCCCTGCCTATGGGCTTGCCTGGTCACTGGAAGGGAGGTATGGGATGCCATTTTAAATTCCACACTATGCCCCAGAGTGGGATTGCCAGGCACTGGTGCCAGTAGGCCCTGCTAAGGCGTCTTAGTTGCCCAAGGCTGATAACCTGCCCAATTCTACCTTGGTCCTACCCATGATTAACCAATTCCATCTGGGGTCTATCCACTTGTTTCTGAACTCACTATACTTCTAGGGATTTCTGTTCGTTCACCCTGCCCTGAGCTGTCTGTTTTTATCCCTGGCCCTGCCTCGGCCTCACAGTCCTGGTGTGGCCCAGGATGCATGTTTTTGCCAACTTTAGATGACTTCATCTCAGGGACTGCACCAGTGCAAGGGGAGAATGCAATGCATTATACAATCATACAGTTCCCTGTACTGGTGTAGCACCCCACTGTGTCAGACGATTCTGCATCTTCCCCTATCCCCACAAGCTGAAATCCAAGTACTTCAGCTTTAACTAAATTCTGGGTCATGTTGTAGGTAATAAAAGACCTTTTCTTTAAAAAAAAATGATTTTACCTATGCAAGATTTAAAAATATTCAAAATGTATAAGCTGGTTGGTTAGTATTACTGGTAGTTATTAGTACAGCCTATGGATTCAGAAAATACATTTTAAACCAATTTTTCAAACAAAAATATGTGAGGACAGAAGAGTGATACTGCCAGGTCCATTGTAGACCAAAGTCTGCTGTAGAACAAATATTGGAGAAGGACAAATAACTCTCTATCCAAAATGAAGATATCAGTATTATAAAATGCAGTGCCACTGTTAAGAAAGCTTTGCCTTATTTCAGAATTCTAAATGGTAACTATACAGATGTTTCGGGGGGAAGTATTAATACTTTACATATTTGAAGGGGGGGAGATGATGGTTGTTTACATTTGTTAGGTCCTGGGGTGGGGGGAACTGTGATGATGTTGCAAAGCAGTGATTTCCTTAATGTTGCTTTCTGATTGGTAATTAGTTTACCAGTACTTAATTACTGTATGTCGTGAGACACTAAAATCAATAAGGGAATCTCATTTATACTTTAATTTTTTAATTTTTAGATTATTGGCTGCACAATCACTTGTAGAAACTGTATTAAAACTTCTACTCCCTTAGCTTTGTTTGTTTTCATGAGGATTGCTGGCTTTTAAATAGTTTATTTATATTGTATATCACAGTTTTCATTGTAGACAATTATGATGCTAATTTATTGTTCCTTGGTTTCATCTTTATATAAAAATATAGCCAGAATAAAGAAGCCAAATATATGTGTTTATTACAGCATGTCTTCAAGTTAGTGGAACATAGTTCAGGGACATACAAGGATCTTTACAGTTTAAGATCATTTGCTTGATTAAATGTCTGTAAATCTTTATAATTCTAAATGTGGTTTATTTAAAATCTATTGTAAATTTAGTGATTCGCACCTTCCTTTATTTCACGTGAGCCTCGTGAGGTGCATTCTTACCTGAAAATTCTTTTCTAAGCAGTGGACATTGTATACCAAAGACAACGTTTATTTCTTTTGTATTAGTACAGAACAGAGAGTTTTATCACCCCATGGATCTGGTCTAATAATCTTTTCCCTTGTGGATCAGAGCCATGAGGGAAGTGTGGGGAAGAATGAAGTACGAAAAATCCTTGCTCATACAAAGTGGCATTCCCTTGTCTGCCCTGCTACCAATACTTCTGCTGTCCCATGACTGTCCACCCTCAAACACCCTCACTGAAAGTCAGCCTCAGGCTGACTTTATTGTGGTAAAAATAAATATTTGGGATCAACAGAACCATTTTACCAAGGAACATTGGACTAGTGGGCATCAAACAACAGCTTGCCATGCTACTTGGAGCATCTCCTTTGAAACTAAGGAGACACTTGGTAGCTCAGTCGGTAGAGCATGAGACTCAGTCTCAGGGTTATGGGTTCAAGCCACATGTTGGGCGAAAGATTGCTGCATTGCAGGGGGAAACGACTAGATGCCCCTTTTGGTCCCTTCCAACTCTACAGTTCTATGATTATATCAGATTTTTGGGGTCTACTGTTTAATGACAGGGTGGGAAATAAGAAAATCTCACTAGAAACGCTTAAGTCCTTGGGTGGATCTAAAATAGTTATTTGAATCCCAGCCAATAAAATCCAAATAGTTGACAAATTACATATAATGTCTCACCCTTCCAAATGGCAGAACTACTCCACTTCCATCATACTAATTATGGTGTTCACCTAGCAGCTGGTGAAGCAGCATTGGTAGCTGTGCTGAGAATGATGGCTGGGAAGAGCACTTTTTGTTGGTACCCAAGTCTCCTGGAGGATGTCTGTCTGAAGGACTTGCCCTGGATTCTAACATTTGTTTGTGCAGTAAAGATGGGTGGGGATAGCAGACTTAGCCAAGTCTAGCATGTGCAGCTCTTAGGTATTTGTATCATGCACCATCAATTCTGTCTTAAGGATCTTTCACCCTACCTTCTCTATACAAATGGGAACATTGCTTTTAAAAAGAAGAAAATAAATGAAGTTATCAACAGTGGCATTTAAAAGGTAACTAAGAGAGTGTTCAGTTCGCATATAGATATGGATGGTGAGGATTTTTACACTGTCACACACCAGTATTTTGTAAGCCCTTAACTTTTTTTTGTTGAAAACCATGGCATATTTTACTGAAATTATGAAAGCAGAATAAAACCACTAACAAAGCACAATTATCTGATAGACACAACCAGATCATTAATGTAAGGATGTTAAAGGCAAAGAATGATTGATGGAAACGGTTTCAAATAAAATAGAGCACATATTAGTCAATATCTGTGGTTCCAAGAAGCCCTCTGATAGCCCAAGCTTGCAAAACTAATGTTAATTGTTAACCACTTTGTAACAATACATTTACTTACAATTGCTTTCTTGATTACATATTAGTAAAAGCAGACTAAAATTCAAAGGTTTTGGCTTTGGCTGGTTTCTTATAGTTGTTCAGTGTTTGTAACCAGACAATCTGTAAGTGTCTGAATATTTGTATTACAAATATGTTCCACAGCTGCCTGGCATTTGAATCCATGCAACCCTTTTAGAATGTGCAGTTAGTTACTTGTTAAAGTTCTCTTACTGTATCTGTGAAGTTCATGTTGTCTCATGTCAATTCTTGCCAGGAATTTTCTCAACACCAATGGATTTTTATTTCCAGTATTTCAATAAATATTGATATGGCCATTCTGATCATTTTAAAATTGTTTCTATGACAACTTCATTGTAAAAGAAAAAGAAAGGGAGAGAGGGAGAGAGATCCCATAGCAGAGGTGGAGAACAATATTGATGCAGAAAGATCTGCCATGCAGTCTCCTGACATCACCGGCTAAAATGTTACTATCAGGTCTCGAAAATACCTCTGCCCAAGACCGTGGAGAATTGTAGCTAATCAGAGAAGACAATACATGGCTAAATGGGACAGTGATCTAACTCATTAAGAAGGGATAGCATGGATTAGAATTTACACAAAATAATATTTCAGACCTGGTCCACAGGAAAGTGTAGAAAATTATGTACTGTATGGTTTTGTAAAGAAAGAGAATAAGGAAAGTTTTCTCTAGAACTTGTGGACATCCAATGGAGTTGAATAATGGAGGATTATGGAAAAAGGCAAAGTACTTTTTCACACGGTGCATAGTTAAAACGTACATTATTCATTCCCATAGAAGGCAGCAATGGCCACCAATTTGGATGCCTTTCAAAGGAGATTAGACAAATCAATGGCGAATAGGGCTATCAATGGCTGCTAACCCTGATGACTATGTTCCACCTCCGCTGTCAAAGGCAGCATGCTTCTGAACACCAGTCGCTGGCAACAGCAGGTAGAGCAGTACTCCAGGTCCTGTTTACAGTCTTTGTATGGGCACCTGGTTGGCCTCTGTGAGAACAGGGTGCTGGAATGGATGGGCAACAGCCTGATCCAGCAGGGCTCTTTTTACATTCCTGTGGCATCAAAAGCAGCCTGCCTACAATGATTCTCTCTCGCAGTTTTCACCTACAAGCTGAATGCCACCTGACTTAATAACCTGTTTTGTTCTGCAGTCCTGGGCAACAAAACTTGGCTTACTTGAAGCCTTGTGAGCTATACAGCGCACAGTCTTAAAGCTCTCACCTCACACATCATTACATGCAGCCAAGCCACCTATTTTAAATTTACTCTTTTTATCTTTTAAAATGTGCCATTAAGAACTCATCATTGTTTTATGCATTCAGTATATTTTTGGAAATAGGATGCAAATAAATTTGAATGACAAACTATTAACCTTGTTTTTTTCTTGCTTATGGTCACAGCCACACCACTGAGTTCTAGCACTCTTATACAACAGCCACGGTCTCCCACCAATAATCCTGGGAACTACCATTTGTTAAGGGCGCTGAAAATTGCAGTTCTGTGAGGAGCTCTCCTAACAATTCTAGGCACCCTTAGCAAGCCATGACTGTAAAGTGGTATAAGAAGGCTTTACACATATGGTGTAGATGTGACTTTGGGCTAAGCAGTGGGGCAGCAAGTAGAGACTCTGAATTCAGTCTCTAGTTTGCACTTTCAAAATTTGGCATCTGCCTTGCACCTGTGGCTTAAAAGTAAAATACATGATCATCATCTATTATACATGTGGTATCCCTGTTCCTGAATGTAAAAAAGTAGAATGTAAATGACAAGGCTCCCTGGGAAATATTTTGTTTTAATGTGAGATATTATTCAAACACTCATTCCCACACTAGCAGACTGAAATCACACAGATAGTCATTTGGGGATGATGACTGTGTAGCTTGGTTTTCATTTATTGATACCTCTCCATTTATGCTGAATAAAGTACTAAGGCTGGAATACTATATCCACTTCTAAGTCGGGATTAATTCTTAGTAAACATACATAGGCTTGCACTGTTAGGCTGCAATCCTATACAAAGTTATATGGGAGTCAATGGGACTTGCTATAGATAAGCATTCTCAGGGGATAACTAATGAAAACAATCAATTCACATATTTGGTTCTCGTTCCTACCAACTGTTTTTACTTGGTGGGGGGGACGGGGGGCAGAGGAAAGAAATGGCAAGACAATAGAAGAGGCAGGCAGCAAATGCAAGAGTTCAGCATAACCTCTCATCAATGTAAATATACCTGATAGAGCCAGGGGCAATTCCTGAGTTCTCCAAACAATTGCCAGGAGAGCCTGCCAAGAAGACAGATGTTGCTGCTACTAGAAAACATGGTATTTTGGCTCCTGATCACCACTTCAAAAACAGAGGCCGCTTTGCTGCGTGGGAGGTCAATCAGATACTGCTGAAGGAAGATCAGTCTCCCCTCTCTGGCTGCTCTCTGGGCTTTCTGGGACAAAGATACCACTTCAGTGCAAGTGTATGTGAAGGGGTGAAGCGGGGAAACACTACCCTAAAGTAAGAGTGGAAACAGAAGCCTGAATCTAGCCCATGTTTGGCAGCAGATGTCTTCTTCTGGTCCTCCCTACCTGCAGTAGCTGAGCTTGATCATCTCCCTCTGCTATGCTAGTGCTCTACTTGCAGGAAGTTTGTGTGGAATCATTCAAAAACAGCATTCCCTTCCGCTACATAGTTGTACATTCTAGTCTGCCCACTCATTCTGATAAGATTTATGACATTTCAATTTAAAAGTTGAGGAAGCCAAGCCTAAAGCTTAAGGGAGCTGGCCCTCAGCAGGCATAGGCAATATGATGTTATTACTAGTTATTTAATAAAGACTATTTTATTTTAGTGATTCCTCTTTATCAGGCCTAGAGCATAGGAGCCAACTCCTAGGGGCCAAGGTCCCATCAGTCCCCCACCCAATAAAATATCTGAGGTATTCCCCGTCCCCAAGTTGATGGGCATTGCCACTCAGATGGTGTGCATGCACCACATCATGTAAGCAGGGCTTACTTGGGGCCCCCAGTATTGTATTGTATTGTATTGTATTCAAGTTGGCACCCCTGGCCTAGGGCTATCACCTGGCTGGCACACACTCTTCCAGCTGCAAGGCCCTCAGCACCCTGGCCCTGATACCTACCCCGACCTAGGGTGGCAGGGTTGCCTAGCAACAGCAGGCAGCCATTTTTATTTCCTAGAATGATCGGGTCCTCTGCGATATTTGTGGGGAATTAAAAGCAATTGTTTGCCTCTGCTACCCTCAAGTAAACTGATGACCTACTGTTTTAGGAAAGGCCCCCTCATGGGGCACTTTCTCACCTCAAATCTCCTCAGACCAACTCCGCCTAGTGTGATCGTTAAACAATGCACTTCCATAGACACAGAAATAAGTAACTTAAGAGACAAGCTACACAGAATCCATTCCACAACTGGAACACTGCACAACGCAATAAATTATCAACCAGCTTTCACCTACCTGGTTATCTCCTCATGTTTTGTACTACAAATTCCATGAGCTTGAGTCACTTGCTGAATGAGGTTGATGGGAGTTGTAATTCAAAACATCAGGTGGGCATTAGGTTAGCAAAGGATGTTATAAACAATGTATTCAAGGTATGGGAGAAAATTGTGGCTAATTCATTGTCCTCATTCCCCACCCTCCCTCCTTGCAAATCCCACACCATTAATTTTGTTCCTGAAGCCACTTCCAAGGAAGTTGTTGTTCCTACTACAGCCTGCATCAAATTCAGCATGCAATGGACCATGGGAGTACAATAAACTCAGTCAAATCCAAGGCAGAAAGAGAAACTTCCTGTATAGCAAGTCAATCATATACTAACTGTAGTTTCAGAAACATATGTTCCCAGGATGGCATCAATCCACATTGTCAGATATAATAATATAGCAAACTCTAACATTGCTTTGGATAGCTGGGAGTCAAATTTGTGTCAAAGACTCAAGTGAAGTTTGAGTATGTTATATATCAAATCACAATCATCAGCAAAACCCATACCCCCAATTCTGTTTTTCCAGGGTATAATTAAAAGATAGAAGAGAGAATAGCAAAGTGAGTGCAATACACTAGCAATGTAGTACCAGGAGAAGTTTACTCTGATTAGCATCTGATTTAACTTCCAGCTGTACACAGAAATAATGAGCAGTGGATTTCTTTTACTTATTTAGCTGCAGAGACTATGCTATGCACAAGGCTCAGGGCAAGGCACACATATTCACATTACAACCAGAGATAAAATGAGATGCCTTCTTAGAACGAAGGGTTCACAGCATCAATTGTTAGCTTGAATTTATTTGCTCAGATTCCACCTCATCTTAGGGGCTAGGGACAGTAGTGCTCACAATTTTCTGGATCAGAGCAAAACTCTTGTTTATCCAGGAGCTCCTCGATGAAGACTCTTCCTCTTTGACTTTAATTCTGGGGGTAGCACCAAGCACATGGAGGCCTGCTTCACATGTAACACCTATCTATGGTTTGCTGGGAGTGAGCCTCCAGTTTATGCATTTCCCTCTTGCTCACCCTACTCTTTGCCCATGTGCCAGTTCAATTACTTATTTCTTAAATTACTTCCCGAACTTTGCTTCAGATCATCCCATTAGTGCAGGAGTGCATTTAGCCCATGGGTCAATTTTCCTTCTAGACACCTTCTGAGGGCCACATGCCAGCAGCAGACAGTGCCAGAGACAGAAGTGGGCAAAGCAACCAATGAAATTTTTACCTTTGTACGGTAGGTAAATTTTACCTTTGAATGCATAAAGCCCTATTTACTCTCCCTTCCAGGCAAACAAGAAGCATGATCAGAAGTCAAAGAGACATTCCAGTCAGGGGTAAAGCAGGGATGCTAAGGGGTATGATCTGGAGAGATTTCCAGATAAGAGATACCTGTGCTCAGTCCCAGAACTGAGGTTCTTCACCTAAAATCCAGATAAGATAGGATTTCCACTCACAGGAAAGATTCCAAGCTCGTTAAAACAGAAAACTATATTCAGACTTTTATGCTAATCAGCATGAAGATCTGAAGTGTACCCCAGGGATATTGGGGGTAGGGCTTTATATGTGCCACCCTGCTCCCAGGTAAATGCCTGAACACAACTATAGCCTTGCCATTCCATCCACACTAGTTATAGTTTCTTTTGCCAACTTTCAAATCAAGTAACTAGCTGAAATTAAGCAAGCAAAGGAGAAATGTTGTTAGATCTGAACTAGGAGAATACACCTTCCACTAAATTCAATGGGCACACATGAGCCCCCGCGAGGGCTTGTGTCAACAGTCCCTTCACCCCTGAGGAAGACAGGCTGGGAAGAAGAATGCTTTTGTACCCAATTGACTAGGATGTGGTTTGTGCTTGGTTTTGGTTTGAGGTGCCCACTACAACCTCTTCTGTTTGCAAATGAGCTCATGGGACCAAAAAAGTCTGGTGACCCTTTACCTACACACACAAGCTCTCTTGAACTAATAAACATGCCCATAAGGTTAAGCGACCTGATCTGGAGGATCACATAGGTCAGCTAAGAGGATGACTGACATCAGCGTGTCATGTAAATACCGGGTTTGAACTGTTCTATGGTGTTGCCCAGCTACTTCATTTCAGCCTGAAATGGAAAGCCGGGAGGGAGCAGAGAGAAAATAACAATACAGTAAAACCACATTTATAAGGCTTCGTTAATATTTATCCCGATTCACTCTGAATCTAGAAGAAATACAAGTTTTAAAGTGTGTTGGGTTATTATAATTGCTTTGAAGTTATTGAACTAGGCCTGGAAAAAATGATTGTTTATGTATTTCAGAGATTTCCTCTATGAAGTGGTACTGCTATTAACTTATATCTGACATACAATGTTCTACTCTATCCTATATGTCCAGAAGAAATTGTTCTCCAATATATTAGAAGGTAGAATTGTTCTCTTGAAGTATCACACTTAAAATGCAACCAGGTTTTTTGGGGTTTTTTGCAGCGCAATCTCCACCCTGCCACTCATCAAAATAGTTTCACTGCAAGCTGATGTTGGCTGTAATGGGCTGCAGTCATAGAGTTCATCTGTTTCAAAGTATGGAAACAATTTGGAAGTCTCAGCCTACTTCTCTATAAACAGAATGTCACCATATCCAAGTTCAAGGAGGCCTTGATCTAGCAAAACATATAAATGCACGATCCTCTTCTGAATCTTGTGAATGGCTTCACTGATATTGAAGGGTTTTTTTCATGTAGTGCTGGCCCATGACTGCAGGATGTCTTAGGTGAACATCCCTAAAACAGCTACTGAAACTGCCCACCTCTTGCCTTGGTTCCCATTACCTGCTTGCAGTCTAACAACATCTGGCAGGCACACCTTTGGCTACCCCGAGTTCTGTCTGAAAGACTATCATAGGACAGTCTTCTTTCTGAAGTTTGGTAGCTCCTTTCAGTGATAACCTGCTCAAAACTGAAGCACGCTGAGAGACTTCCAAGCAGAAACAATTCTGCTGTCTTTCTCATAGTGCCTGCCTGCAGTTCCCTTGTCTCACCAGTTACCTCAGATGACCCAGAAAGCTGTCTGAAGACAAATGCCGGCTCTCTCAGCCTGAAAGCAAGATGAGCGCCGCACCTCATAGTCATCTTTGACTGGACTTAACCGTCCAGGGGTCCTTTACCTTTTACCTTTATCTCAGTAGGTGATCGTACAATGAACAGAATGCATAACACATAAACAAACAAACAAAACCCACTAGTTCAGGAATTAGTATTTTATTATATTGTAAATCACTTTAGGATGCCTGCTGGGAAGTGATTCATAAATGAAATAAATCATGGTAGTGATAAATTAGTATTAATTTAGTTATTATGTGCAGACTAGCTGAACTGGGAGTTCTGCAAAAGCACACAACCTGAAATGCTTAAATATTTCACATTTGAATTCAGTGCTAGTCCTACTTAGAATAAACCCACTGAAATTAATGAGCCAAAGTTGGTCATGTCTAGTAACTTCAATGTGTCTACTCGGAGTAGGACTAGCACTGGATACAACCCCTAACTTTAAACAAAAATGTAAGTTAGAAAATATGAAATAGAACTGAAACAATTTTGCTGCACAAAACCCCCTTGAACATTCTCTTTGAAATATTTATCTTGCAACATTAACAAATATTTATTATTGCTATTTTATTTTATTTTATTCCATATTGATGTTGGATGTCCGCAATCTGGAAAATGATGCGTGTACTTGGTAGCTGACATACAGTGGTATTTACCATTTGATAGTGCTTGATAGTTGGCATGTCAAAATTAGTATTCTGACATTAGTATTCTTAAGACAAGGCATGCAAAGGTATTAGCATCTGATAACATTTGCTATTTAGTATTTGAAAAATGACATGCAATAGTATTTTATTTCTGACAATATGAGATTTACATGTGATGCCTGCAAAAATCAAAGAAATCCAGAGAATTCAAGTTCCTCTCACTGGAGGTACAGCCAGCCTCATTTTTGTTTTTCCAACTCTTATTAAACACTTATTTGTTTACTCAGGCCTCTGGCATGAATTCAGCCAATAAAGCTTTATTGTTCACTAACTGCTTTGAAATTAACCTCTGCTGCATATTTATTTGATGCATGTTTTAAGCCTATATTGATACATACAGTGGAACCTCATGTTACGGACGGGATCCGTTCCGGAGGCCCGTCTGTAACATGGAACTGACGCAAGCAGAAGTACTGCATCTGCACACGCGACATAATTTAACGCTTCTGCGCATGCACAAGCAGCAAAACCCATAAGTAATCCGTTCCAGCATTTTCGGGTTGCCGCGGGACGCAACACGAAAACACATAACCTGAAGTGGACGCAACATGAGGTATAGTGTATGTTTTTATAGTTTTATTTTGTATGGTTTTATATTTTGTACATTGCCCTGTGAATTTTGGGTTAAAAGCTGTTTAGAAATAAATAATAATAATATTCACGTTTTTATGGTCATATTCAGAATTTAAATTTTGACAAAATCTGGGTGACAAAACTTAAATGTGTTGCCGAATTCTGAATCTTATCCAATATTTATTTGATATGCAAAATTAAAGAATCATAAACTGGACGAATTGGAAATTCAAAGCCTTTTCCTACATTGTAGTGTGTCAGACCGCAAAGAAGCTTTCACAAAGAATGTTACCAAATTTAAGAGAATTTCAATTTTATGTTTCTACATCAGTGCATTGCATTTCAGCGCATTCTAAAATATTTGAGACGTTTGTTGCTCACTCACTTCCCCTTCTAATTCCAAACATTGTAATTAAAATCTCCTTTTTTTTTCAGTCTCTCCTCTCAAAACTTGCTCTTCTTCTCTTTCATTATTTTTCCTTTCTTTTTGGGATGTCAGATCAACTTCATGAAAGGTGTCAGGGTGTCATTTTACAGAATCCTAAAACATTACTGTTCATTGTAGGCTCTCTACAGATGTTTGTGAAACTGGTGGTAGAAATTTGCTATCTACTATAAACTCAATGCTATGTTTATTATTTTTGTGGAGACTGTATTAAATTTTATTTAATGATAATAATAACAATAAATGAAAGGTGTCAAGGCTACCATGGAAGTAACCATCATCATGTGCTCTTACGGCCCACAAAGAGAATGAAAAATGCAAGGTAGGAACTTGTGCAGGCCTTAAATAAAGAAAATGCCAGAGAATGTCAAAACAGGAAAGGCAACGGTTGGAAATGATCAGGTTGAAGAGTAATCTGGCTAAAAGTAAAGATAAGGTCATGGGTCCAGATGACAGCATCTGGCTGGAAGGCTAGCACTTTCCTTTACTATACCAAGGAGATGGGCTGTTTTCAGAGACAGTCCCATCTGTAGGTTTAAGCCAGGAAATAATTCTCATACCAAATCAAGTTGATGGAAGAAAAGCCTTAGGGCAGAGCTTTCCAAACTTTTCACATTGGTGACACACTTTTTAAACGTGCACAATTTTGTAACACAGTAATTTAGTTTTACTAGCAAACCGGAGGTTAAACTAACCCCTTTCCAGCCCGGGGGGCGGGGAGCACAGGGAGCGTTTGCACGAAACAGCTAACACTGCAGCTGACACACTAACACCTCGCGACATACTGTTTGGAAAGCTCTGCCTTAGGAGTTAGAACTGAGCAGTCTTAAGACCAATTTACACATGCAGCACAAATAGTGCTTACATATTAATACTTCGGGACGCGGGTGGCTCTGTGGGTTAAATACCAGAGCCTAGGACTTGCCGATCAGAAGGGTTGGCGGTTCGAATCCCCGCAATGGGGTGAGCTCCCTTGCTCTGTCCCTGCTCCTGCCAACCTAGCAGTTCAAAAGCACATCAAAGTGCAAGTAGATAAATAGGTACCACTCCGGCGGGAAAGTAAACGGCATTTCTGTGTGCTGCTCTGGTTCGCCAGAAGCGGCTTAGTCATGCTGGCCACATGACCCGGAAGCTGTACGCCGGCTCCCTCGGCCAATAAAGCGAGATGAGTGCCACAACCCCAGAGTCGGCCATGACTGGACCTAATGGTCAGGGGTCCCTTTACCTTTACTGAACCAATACCTAAAAACCATGTGGAAAGATTAACAACCAAGCATAGAGTGGAATTATGGGATGGGGCTCTGCTGTTCAAAGCAAAATCCAGGACTTTGGGAAGGCCTAAAGCGTCTTTTTTGAAGGAAGGCTTAGTTTTCTCCCTGGGTTATTATACTATTCATTACCTGCTTTCTATCTCTAGTATAACTCAAGAGGTAGATGGCAACTACTGTGAAGAGAAAGCCCCCAATACATGGAATGTCATGTTCTAAAACAACCAGAAGCCATTCTTATGCAAATCACTTGCATTTTCTTTAATATAAATTCCACAAATTTTTACCAAGCCATTCCACACCCCACCGATGGGGGGTAATGAAAGCAGCAAATTTTTTTGTTAGCATTCTTTTAAAAACAAAAAACAAAACCTTCACTTTTTCCCAAATAGGGTGTCTTTTGCTAATCTCCCTTTTTTAACATAAACATCCCAAAAGAAACTGGATCATTGGGTAAAGGGGGATTTTTTTTTATTATGTCTAGCGCATATACCCTAAGGAGACATCTCGTTCCCATGTAATGCAGACCGCCGTTTCAGTCCCAGCGGATTTCACTTGATATCAGAAGTAGTTCACCGCTGTAATGAAAACGACACACTTGCAGCGGCAATACCTCTTAAGCAGCCATGTAGTGATCAAAGGGAATAGCAGAGCAGCATCTGTTAGGTTGGAGAACTGCTTCTCGTCACTGAATGTGCCAAGCTGTCAAAGCTGCCTGTGACCTATCACAGCTACTTGTAACACTGCCACCCTACTTGAGTTGCCGTCAAAGCCAAACAAGGCTCAACACACACACACACACACACACACACACACACACACACACACACACACAATATTGGCAGAGGGAACTTTTTTGAACTACTCTGTTATCTGCAAAGGTGTATTGTGGAGGGCGGGCAGGGACTAGGAAACCGAAAAGCAAAGACACATCTTTCTTCCTTCGCTTCTTAACTGCAATCTTTTTCATGTCATTTAAAAGAGAGAGAGAGTAGGAAATTGTACCAGTCCCCCAGGCTATGAACAAAAAGAGCTATATCGCAGCCAAACACTTTTCACAGAACTAACACCACACATTCTAGGTAGGTCTGCCTACCATATTTCCACCACCTAAAAAGTCAAGTATGTTTCCACCCTCCACCACCAACACACACAGAAGCACTTTATCTCTCAATATTCCAGAGGGTAGTATCTTGGCTATAACTAACAGGTTACTATAGACATTAATGTATAACTCTGGTTTAGAAGCTTAATTGTGCACACAATGCAAAATTTCTGAAAAAATTGAAGAGTGCCATGTATTCCATTTTTAATCCCCATAAATCTTGCAAGAGTAGAGATGTCACAGGTGAACAACTGGAGTCTGAGCTGTTGTTGCTTGAGAGGCAGACATGATGGGTATGGCCAAAACACCAATGCAACTCATCTGTTCTATGTCTGTTACCAGCACTCATTAAATGTGCAACCTAGCAGTATGCTAAAAGTTTCTCCCACATTTCTGTCTGCTTTTCTCTGTCAATCATAGAATTGTAAAGATGGAAAGGACCCCAAGGGTCATCCAAACCTGCATTGTCATTCATGCAATGCATTGGGGGGGGGTCTCCTTTGTTAATTTTCAAATGCAGAGAAAATGATCAAAGGGAAGTGAAATTCTCCTGGTTGTTTTTTTTTTTAAAGGGGGTCACATTGACCTTATTTTTAAGGTGGTTGAGAGTGAGTGTTCTTTCTTTCATTTTACAAATCATCTCAGCAGCAGTCTGCAATCCGCAGCCTCCCTGGGTGACCACACTTAAAGCCCAAGAAAAGAAATCATGAGATCATTCCTCCCATGGGGATATTTCAGATCAACAAGACTAAGCAGTCAAGGAAAGCTGCAAAGTTCATTGGAAAGGAAAACGACAACAACAGCAACAAGAAGCCACCCTTGACCACCTGCCAGCAGTGAAGACAAACCTCTACACCCAGCAAATTCTAAAGAAATTCTAAAGCGCCCTAAGAATAAAACCAATAATGCAAATCCTGTTCTTCGGGGGGGGGGGCTTTTCAGAAACTAGAGGATAGCTTTCAGCACAGTACTAGTGCAACCAGCCCATGGTTCAGCAACAGAAAAAGATGCACCAACCACAGCACTGCAGGTTTTCACTTAATGAAAAATGCATGTCAGTGTATTTAGATCTGTGTTGTTACACCGTATTAAAAGTAATACAACTAATAATACAGTGATGCTAACAGCTATACCATCTCTTTCTTGGAATAAAGCCCATTTTATTTCAGTGGAACTGGCTCTGGGGAATGGCTTCAGACACTCTATACAATTGCCAGTGGGATTTGCATCCCCCTGCTTGCAGGAACACTGCCAGGTTCAAGAGCCCTGAGCAGGCTGTTAGTAGCAGAGTGTGGTGCTGACCTGACCTCATTGGCCCACACCGCTGCTGCATGACAAAACAGAGAAGGGGGAATACATACTCTACACTGGAGCTGGTTTCACCTGCTATGTTTCCAACTCACATCCTCCAGGCTGCATTTCCAAAATGTCAGCCAGCCACCTAAACAGCTATTACTGGGATCTCAGTAACAGCGCAACCATTTTGCTGCGAGATCACTCTGTGCGGCCATCCCAGGTTCAGCCTAGTGTCTAGGGGGCGTGGACAACCAGGGTGCTTCATTTGGGCCTCCCTGAGAGCTGGGCAGCCAGACCCAAGTCCATGCCTAATGGCACTGCTGTGTGTTAATACCACTTGTGGTACCATGAGAAGACGTGTTGCTTTTTCCACACAATGTGAGAGCACAACCACATGTGATGTGTGATGCAGATTTATGATTAGGATCTCTCAGTTTCTTAAAAATAATAATAACAGCAGTAGCCTAGAGCAGCGGACAAATCAGATTGGGGTGTGTTTATTATTTAATCCTTTCCCATGTACAATTTCCCCAAAGCTCCCCAAAGCTGCTGTTTGACATCTGGGATAAAACTTACAGGCAACAATACTGAAATCTGTGTAAGATGCGTAAATTCCATGCTAATGTGCAGTTTTCCCTTTGCACATTACACAAAAAGGTGTGTGCTTCTGTGCAATATCAAAAATGAGTAGCCAGGATCAAATCTTCCGGCTCCTATTTTGGCATTTAGGAATTTTACAACTTCAGTCTGGCTCTTCTTTATTTTTATTTCACAAACTATGCAATGCCATTGCTTCCTCCAGATACATCTAGTTTTCAGCTGCATTTCTCTATGCATCCCCCTTTGCAAAAAGTCAACACCTTAGCCGTTAGAAACATTTTCTTCCTTCCTAGGTTGAGCAAATCTAGATGCCCTAGGTAGTGCTTCAATAGTATAGGAATATTTTGAGCTATATGTCATAAGAGCAATGGCGCCTTAACGATGTATTACATTAATACATCATCAGGGTTGAGGCATTCTTATGAAATATTAGTTTAATGCATCTTAGGAATGCTGTTGGTTTGACAACATATTACTCAAATACATAGCAACACCTAGAAAGATCAAGATAAGTTTTGTATTTTTTTCTTTTCAACTTAAATTTTGGTGTGTCTTTTTTAACATTTAAAAATAAAGTGTTTGTTCATGAAAGGGGGGGGGAGATTTAATAAATATTTAATATTGGCCCAAAACATTATTAGCAACAAAAATAATAATTGCAAAATGTTTAATCTAACTTTATGAAGTGAGAACATCACCAAGTACCCTTGACATAAGATCCTACTCTTTGAAGCCATTTGTATTATTGTATTCTCAAGCATAGTTTCACCTGGCACTTGGTTCTCTTGTGTCTGTAAATCAAATGAAAAAGCTACATTGATAATGATGCTCCTTTCAGGCTCTTTCCTGTACCTCGTATTAACATTCACAAGTTAGCTGGATATCAAAAATAATTTAGATTCCATTCTTCCCCCTAAGCAGATCGGGGCAGTATACAATAACAGCAGTTAAAAAATAAACCAAAACCCACAATCTATCTATCTATCTATCTATCTATCTATCTATCTATCTATCTATCTATCTATCTATCAAGTATCTATCTACAGTGGTGCCCCGCAAGACGAATGCCTCGCAAGACGAAAAACCCGCAAGACGAAAGGGTTTTTCGGTTTTTGCGGCGCTTCGCTAGACGATTTTCCCTATGGGCTTGCTTCGCAAGACGAAAGCCCATAGGGAAATCTCCGGGGACCTCTTTTAAATGCTGGCGGTGGGGAGCAAAGCCTTCCCCCCCCTCCGGACTTCAGAAGAGGTCCAGGAAGGCCGGCGGGGGCGAAAGGCTTTGCTCCCCACCGCCAGAATTTTAAAAGCGGTCCGGGATAGCAGGGAAGCACTTCCTGCTATCCCGGACGGCTTTTGAAGGCAGGCGGGGGGAGCAAAGACTTTTGCCCCCCGCCAGCCTTCGGAGGAGGTCCTGGACCTCTTCTGAAGGCTGGCGGGGGGCAAAAGTCTTTGTCCCCCCTGCCTGCCTAACCGGGGGCTTTTAAATCGCCCCGGGACTGTCCGGGGCGATTTAAAAGCCCCCGGACGGCTTTTGAAGGCAGGCAGGGGGGAGCAAAGACTTTTGCCCCCTGCCAGCCTTCAGAAGAGGTCCAGGAGAGCGGGAAGGCAGCGCTGCCTTTTCCGCTCTCCCAGGAAGGCAGGCAGGGGGGAGCAAAGACTTTCGCCCCCCGCCGGCCTTCAGAAGAGGTTGGGGGACAGACTGTCCCCGGACCTGGTCTGAAGGCGGTTTCCATAGGAACACATTAATTGATTTTTAATGCATTCCTAAATGGAATACACAAGATGAGTTAGTTAAATCAGCTATGATTAAATGGGCTCAAGACATTGGTTACAACATCATGTTTGAAGACTGGGAAAGGTTATGGAACACCGATATGAAATTCACGGCATGTAGTGCCTTGAAAGAAAACATTATGAAAATGATATATAGGTGGTACATGACCCCAGTCAAACTTGCAAAGATTTACCATTTGTCTGATAAAAGGTGTTGGAAGTGTAAGGAAGCTGAAGGAACGTTCTTTCACCTCTGGTGGACATGCCCGAAGGTGAAGGCATTCTGGGAAATGGTTTATAATGAGTTGAAAAAGGTATTTAAGTATACCTTTACTAAGAAACCAGAGGCCTTTCTCCTGGGCATTGTGGGCCAGAGAGTGACAAAGAAGGATAGAACTTTCTTTTTATATGCAACTACAGCAGCAAGAATTCTATTGGCTAAATATTGGAAGGTACAGGAGCTACCCACGCTGGAAGAGTGGCATACGCAGCTGATGGACTATATGGAACTGGCCGAAATGACTGGCAGAATCCGAGACCTGGGAGAAGAGGCAGTGGAAGAGGACTGGAAAAAATTTAAGGACTATTTACAAAAACATTATAAGTTATGTGAATGTTGAGAATTTGTTAAGTTTTTAGACAACAAGCTTCAGATTTCAAATTTTTGATATTGCTGAATTTAAGTTCTGATGATGAAATGACTAAAGTCTAGGGTAAAGTTTCTATATTGAGGACTGTTGGAATTGTGAACTAACAATATTTCCCCTAAACCTAATATACAATTGAGGAAAGTACAAAACACAGGAAACAAGGTATTAATTTGCTGTAACTTTATTTTATTGAAAAAGATGCAGGGGATGGAAGATGTGGGGAAGCCCAGTAGATCATGAAAAATTGTTTTGTAAAGTAAGATCTCTTTTTTGCTTATAACCTTTTTCCTTTTCTTTCTGTAAAACTGCCTTTGTTGAATAACTGACGAGGTATCTGACCTTGGAAAAAAGCAAATAAAAATATTATTATAAAAAAAAAAAAATGAAGGCAGGCGGGGGGAGCAAAGACTTTTGCCCCCCGCCAGCCTTCGGAGGAGGTCCTGGACCTCTTCTGAAGGCTGGCGGGGGGCAAAAGTCTTTGTCCCCCCTGCCTGCCTAACCGGGGGCTTTTAAATCGCCCCGGGACTGTCCGGGGCGATTTAAAAGCCCCCGGACGGCTTTTGAAGGCAGGCAGGGGGGAGCAAAGACTTTTGCCCCCTGCCAGCCTTCAGAAGAGGTCCAGGAGAGCGGGAAGGCAGCGCTGCCTTTTCCGCTCTCCCAGGAAGGCAGGCAGGGGGGAGCAAAGACTTTCGCCCCCCGCCGGCCTTCAGAAGAGGTTGGGGGACAGACTGTCCCCGGACCTGGTCTGAAGGCGGTTTCCATAGGAACACATTAATTGATTTTTAATGCATTCCTATGGGAAACCGTGCTTCACAAGACGAAAAACTCGCAAGATGAAAAGACTTGCGGAACGAATTAATTTCGTCTTGCGAGGCACCACTGTATCTATCTATCTATCTATCTATCTATCTATCTATCTATCTATCTATCTTCATACCCTGCCCACCTGGCTGGGTTTCCCCAGCCACTCTGGGTAGCTCCCAACAAAATTATAAATAAATAAATAAATCTAAAAAGGATAAAACATCAGACATTAAAAGCTTCCCTAAATAGGGCTGCCTTCAGATGTCTTCTAAAAGTCAGATAGCTGTTTATTTCCTTTACATCTGATAGGAGGGCATTCCACAGGGTGGGAGCCACTACCGAGAAGGCCCTCTACAGACTATATATATATTTATGAGAGCTGAGGAGTTCCAAGGGATGTACTGCTGGGTATCTTTTCTCTGAATGATAGGGCAGTGGAGATGTAAGGTTGTATATTAACAGATTGAAAAGCAGGGTGTGAGCAAGCCTGCTGTCATGTCGCCTGTAAGATTATACTGCCGGTTCTCCCAGTTTCTGTAGCTAGAAAGCAGTTGTGTCAGTTTCCCCTTCACCTGAAGCAGCAAAATGTCTTGGGCTGACCCTAGTTGCCACACAATCTACCAAGCACACCTCTCAGGGGCCACCCTTGCAGGTGAATGAACCATTTGGAGGATCAACCACAGCCAAAGTAAGAAACAAGAACCTTCCTTTTGTCAAATTCTGGATTCTAATCAGGCAATTCTAATCTTCACTCAAACCGTAACGACAGACCCGTTTTCAATACTGAGACAGCAAGGCTTTCATCACTACGCTAAGCGCACTGTGAAGCCACCTCTATAAACGTTAAGATAGCGTGATGCTTTCAAGGCCATGCCTTTTTCAAATTTTGCAAAACATTTTCAGAGTCTCAAAAACAACATCTCAACATCTAGCAACAAAATTGTTTCCCTTTTGTCTGTTCTCGGCCTTCCTTCCTGCTAGCACTTGTATCCTCTGCTTGTTTATGGGTTGTTTTCTGCAACACGCTGGTTTTCTGCGAAAACTGCCATGTTTTCTGTGTAGATGTCGGAAGGGGAACATCACTGTTATCAGTAAGCCAAAAGTTCCTTCTATCTCCATCTGTGCTTGTTTGGCAGACCAGTCAGGAAACTGAAAGTTAGCATAATAGGCTGCTCAGAAGGACCAGGGAGCCACTCAGATGCTATGCACCACAAAACTAATTATTGGCAAACAATAGTCTCTCAGCGAAAGCCCTGAGTCTGAACCCTGATAACATGGATATTTTTAGGAGCTAAATGACAAGTTCGTAAAGAAAGTAGGAAATGATTGAAAGGGCAAGGAGGGTGGGGAAGGGTGTAAGAGAAAAAATATTATGATGTCTAAGCTGTCCACTACAAAGCCAATTATAGCAATTTAAATCTGAAAATGTAAAATGTAAGAAGTGTACGTTAGCAACTCAAACCATTCAGTGAGTCCCTCCATGTGTACATGGGTGGTGCTGTGGTCTAGACCACTGAGCCTCTTGGGCTTGCCAATTGGAAGGTTGGCGGTTCGAATCCCTCTCTCACTTACCCTACTTGAACTCCCATACTGCCTTATATCTTACAAGTATCTCCTTATATAACAGGTGACCTCCCTGGGCCTAGAAGTGTAACTTATGTATCACCCAGTGGCAAATATGTTGAGCAAGGTGTTCAAGGAGGTGGTGGTGGTCCAGCTTCAGGCATACTCAGAGGAAACTGATTACATGGATCCATCCGAGACTGGTCTCAGGCCCGGCCATGACACTGAAACCACCACCATGGTTGCCCTGATTGGTAACGCTTGTCAGAAACAAGATAGGGGAGTATGACCATGATCCTTTAACAGCTTCTGATACTGTTAGATGTGGAATCCTCCTCCTCCTCATTATTATTATTAATCACCACATGGATCAGTGATTTTCTCCATTTCTCATGAAACCTCATGGCAAAGGGCATTTGTACTGGTATGGAGAAAATTGCCCAGGTTGCATGGTATGTCACTGCACAACAAATACGTCATCATGAAGCATCACCACCCACATGGAACTATATAAAAATGGGCTCCAGCTGGCAGCCATAATGTTCAAGTATGTAGGTCCAAGATCAGGGATAGCCAATGCAAAGTCTTCCAGATGCTTTGGACTCCAACTTCCATCATTGCCAAACATCAGCTATACTGATTGAGTCTGACAGGATTTGTAGTCCCAAACATGTTGACTGCCCTTGTCCTAGCTGCTTTAAGCTTGTGTAAAACATGAAGGAAGTGTGGGATGTATCATCCCTGAAGCAGTCAAGTACAATATTTTCCTGTTGCCTAGAGTGGACACACAGGGGAATGTGGCTCCAGACAGGGAGGACTTCCTGTCAAAGCTGCTCTGGAGTCTCCTCCCCTTGTGTGTGACCAGGTAGATGGGCATGACCCTAGCTGACCATGTAACTGTACTATGTAACTGTAACCACAAGATAAAACCTGCCTTCAGATTACTGCTGTGAACTGAACGTAAGTAAAACTTTACTCTTACTTTTAAAGAATACTGTCGTGTTATTATTATTTTAAAGAGGAAATAAAAGGAAAACTTACCAGGAACAAGCCAGACTGGACAAGCCAGACTGGATTGATTAATTTAAATGATTCTAACGAATCATCAACTTGCTTCCAACAAGCTGCAAGGAATGTGCTCTGCTGCTTGCTCACTAATGTGAGTGAGGAGGAATAATATTTAATCAATAGATCCTACCTTCCTCAACATTCCCACAGAAAGCTGCACTTCAAGAGAGGTTGCATTTAGGGAGCAGGATCATCCCAAATATTTGGCAGGAAGAAGCAGTTTACCTCAGACAGCGTGTTTTGGAATACCACTAAAAGGCAGCAAAATGTAAATTATTTAGTTTAAATACTCTGACCATCATCGGGATAGTCTGTCTTGGGCATCAAATGTTTTGGGACATCACTATTAGGAAGGTGTTTTTATAATGCATGCTATTGGAGATATGCTGATATTATCAAATGAATGAAATCTCCTCTAAACAAAAAAAATTAATCTGCTGAGAAACAGCAGTCAATACAAAAGTCTTTAAAAAGCTGATCAAAAGTTTCACAGTGCTCATTACCTTTCATAGTCTCAACCAACACTTTCACTCCTCTTATGTCAGCTTTTGCAGCAAAGTCTAGTTCAGATAGCTGCCAAAATTTATTGCAAATTTTGCAAAGCTTTTGACCTGTATCGTCTTATTAAACTTTTATGAAAAATCAATGGAGTTCAATCATGTTATGGGCTGTTCCTCACACACGTGTCAGTGGTAAACGGAGAAGTCTATTTATCCCAAAGTCTGAAGGGAAGATGTTTCAACTGATGAAGGGGTCTGTTTGTAGCTACATGTTTTGTGCTGCCTGTGAACTTCAAGCCAAGTTCTTAACAAAATGACATAAAATAATCAACTGGACAGGGTGGAGTGGAAATCAAAGTGAAGTGTGCTAGCGACAAATTCTCTTCTAATAACATGAATCGATATGTAAGTTCCAGTGAGTTCAGTGGGGCTAACCCCCACAGGTGAGTGTGTACACTGCAGATTTAGAATAATTTAGGATTATTTTCCTGTTGTTTGGGACACTTACAGAACTCCATGAACTTTGTTTTAAAAACAAGTTTCTTCAGTTCTTCTTTGCAGAGTTTAGAAACAAAACTTAACCTCCGATAGAGACAACTGTATAAATGCACTGGGAAATTGCACAGCATTAGAAGTGAGGTTTAGAAGTGTGTGTATATATGTGTGTTCAGAATTAATCCACAGAAATTAAATATTTTGCAGATTAATAACTGAGACTTGCTCTTTTAGAAAGAACCTTACAATAGAAGTAAAACCAACTTTACTGTCATCGTCCATCAACTTTCCCAACACGGTATTAAATTAAGAATGCAGCTCAGACTTTCCATGCTTACAGGCATAGTGTGCCACTCCACCATCAATGAAAGAGCTTATACTGAGGAACCCTTTGAAGCGCACAACAAATTAATCTCTCTCTGTTCTCTTGCTTGCCAAACTTGGTGGATGTGTTTGTTTTCATTCCAGCTGCTTTCAGAGAGGCATCACACATCCTCATTGCAACAGAAATATAAGCATTATGACAAATGACCAGGAGATGAAAGCCGTGTGTGGGATCAGCACTAATTGTTAATATAATAGCTAGACTCATTGTTATTGTTGGTTTTACTATAAAAAAACAGAAACCATATTTAGCAACATACGTTTTTCTGACCAAAAACAACAACATCATGAAAAAGTTTCAAAAAGCAAAGGGTGAAAGGGAATAAAAAGGGTTGCTGAACTGGTGGCAGAGTTAATGAAGTCATTACAAGATGATTTGATTTCAATCTGGATGTTTTCATATACAGTGGTACCCCGCAAGACGAACGCCTCGGAAGATGAAAAACTCGCTAGGCGAAGGAGTTTTACGTTTTCTTAGCCGCTTCGCAAGACGCATTTCCCTATGGGCTTGCTTCCCCGCTGTCCCCGGACCTCTTTTGAAGCAAGGGGCGGCGGGGAGAAGATCGCTTCTCCCCATTGCCAGCCCCTGTCCCTGGACCCCTTTTGAACCAAGGGGCAGCAACGGGGAGAAGCTATATATATATTACTATATATATTAAATGACAGTATTGAAAATTATGCCCATAACTTTTCCATTCACATCCTGCTTCCAAAATTTTGCCAATCTGAAGCCATCAAGCAGTATGTGGGTGCCATTCTGTTTGTAATCCCCAGGAACTGCCTCTGACAGTTGAGGCAAAATATAGGCATCATGGCTAGTAGCTATTGAGAGCTTAATGTGCCATAAATTGGTCTAATCTCATTTTAAAGCCATCTGAGTTGGTGGCCATTGCTACATCTTGGGGAGCTCCAACTCCTGCCCAAAGAAGCTGCATGTTGTTGCTGGACTGTGTGTTATCTTTCTGGAGCCAGATGAAAACCAATTTAATTTTCCCAATCTTTTAACTGAAGATGTAACATTTATATTCTCAATTGTTTTTTTTTTAATGCTTTAATTGTTCTATGTTGCTTTATTACTATATTTTATTAATAAAGTGCTAATTGAAGAGGAGTACAGTATATATGGGACGCGGGTGGCGCTGTGGTCTAAACCACTGAGCTTGGGGTTGCTGATCGGAAGGTCAGCAGTTCGAATCCCCATGAAGGGGTGAGCTCCCGTTGCAGTTTGAAAGCAAGTAGCTAAATAGGTACCGCTCTGGCAGGAAGGTAAACAGCGCTTCCGTGCGCTGCTCTGGTTCGCCAGAAGCGGCTTAGTCATGCTGGCCAGATGACCTGGAAGCTGTACGCCAGCTTCCTTGGCCAGTAAAGCAAGATGAGCGCCACAACCCCAGAGTCATCCGCGACTGGCCCCAACAGTCAGGGGTCCCTTTACAGTGTGTGTGTGTGTGTGTGTGTGTGTATAATCTGTCAAATAAATAAGAATGAAGACAGTGATAATGGAGTGAAGTTTTTTACTTTCCACATCACCTTGCCTTTTATATTACATATGACTGTATCCAATGTTAAGGTAAAGGTAAAGGGACACCTGACCATTAGGTCCAGTCGTGACTGACTCTGGGGTTGCGGCACTCATCTCACTTTATTGGCCGAGGGAGCCAGCGTACAGCTTCCGGGTCATGTGACCAGCTTGATTAAGCCGCTTCTGGTGAACCAGAGCAGCGCATGGAAACGCCGTTTACCTTCCCGCCGGAGCGGTACCTATTTATCTACTTGCACTTTGATGTGCTTTCGATCTGCTAGGTTGGCAGGAGCAGGGACTGAGCAACGGGAGCTCACCCCACCACAGGGATTCGAACCGCCAACCTTCTGATCAGCGAGTCCTAGGCTCTGTGGTTTAACCCACAGTGCCACCCGCGTCACTTCGTATCCAATGTTAGTCCTACTCAAAATGTGATGATATAGAAATACGTTTATAAAATAAACTTTCTCTTTTTATCTACCGGTATAAAGTGCCATTTTGGAGAGATTTCAATCTTGATTGTTATTGGCCAAGAAAAGTTACAGTTATACCATAAAAAAAAATCAGTAAGGAAATCCCATATTTATTAGCACATATACCGTAGATTTGATCAGTTTAAACAACAATTATCTCTTTTATTTGATTGATTTCTTACCCACCTTATGTCCTAAGGTCCTAGGGTGGTTTAGCAGTATTTAAAATAAGATAAAACAGTTGCAATTATAAAGCACATAAAGCCATTCCAAATGGAATAGAATGGTATAAATTTAGCCAAAGTCACCTTCACTGCCAAAGGCCAGGGGGGAAAGCTGCTTCTTTAACATACAGCAAAGGCTGCACAGTGAAGATGCAAGATGCATCTATGGGGACGGAGTTCCCCAATTTAAGGGCTGCCACAGAAAAAGCTCTCTCCCAGCCTCCACAGTTCCAAGGGTGGGGAAAATATTAAGAGAGCCCCCCCTACAGATCTTAACGTTACTCAACTAAAGCCTTAGCTTTGCATAAAGGAAACAGGAAATGAAAAATAAAATATTAAGCTTCCCTTCCAATGAGTGACACCTTTTTATTAAATTGCAAGCTATGTCACATTGCCTTCAAAATCTCAGAGGACATCAGGTTTGGCAATATGCAAAGTTATTTAAATTTAGTTGTTTAGATTTAATTATTACTTAATTGGTTAAATTGCAGTTGATCAATCAAACATTATTTAAACAGTGTGGAGCCCGAACACTTACGTTTGAAAGCTACTCTATATTCATTAGGAACATCTCTTAAGATAACACGACAGTCATTAAGTTCAATAATTATTCCTTTCTGTGTGCAAGTCTATACACAACGGCCACAATCAGAACACTCCCTGGAGCCCAGTATATTCATAGCTTCCTGTTCTCTTTTACATGATAGGAAGCTTCATTGTGCAGTCACAAATTCCCCACTGCGCACACCAAATTGTGTGCTCTTCAGGAAGACCCACACAGAAGAGAGATGGATCTGGATAGCAAACATAACATAGTCATGCGACCCCTGAACTACGCGCTAGGAAAAATCTTTCCTCTTTAACCAGGCCTTTGGCTAATTGACATCCAATGCCCTTTTAAAATGGGGGAGGGGGTTATTGGGTTATTTTTGTTTTTATTTTGATTGTGTATTTGGTTTTTTTATATATATTGTGATTTTATCCTGTGAACCGCCCTGAGACCTGCAGATATAGGGCGGTATACAAAATAATGATGATGATGATGATGATGATGATGATGATGATGGAGGCAGGGGTGTGTAAAGACAGATGAAGATAGCTATTTTGGTGTTTCCATCTTGTATTTTTATGTCGGGAACATAAGATCTATATATAATAATAAATTTATGAAATTCAGGGTAGCCTCCTCAACCTAGTGATCAGCAGATGTTAGGGACAAAACTGCCATCATCCTGGACAACAGACCATGCCAGCTGGGGTTGATGGGAGTTGTAGTTCAAAACTTCCGGAGGGACCAAGCTGCTTCAACGCTTTCCCTCCCTTCGTTGCACCAACATATTGTTCTATTTACCGGTAGATGGTACAAGGACACACAGCCACACACCCAAACCCCTATAGCTGGCTTAACTGCTTAGACAAATTCTCTTCTGTATACAATGCTTCCTTTGGTACTTCCACTGTAGACGGCTGAATTATTTATTCAAAAATCACTTCTTGCACCTTTTGCCAGAGGCTATTGACTCTATACAAAGGGTCAGGGCTTAAAACGTGACACCTTTGCTCAGTGGTGGGTTGCCTTCATATTAATATACGCAGTGTAAATATTTAGCCTTGTGCACAACATTTGATGACAGTGTAGTATTCAATGCTGGATATTTGCTTGTTCCAATAACACTTAAAAATTGTGGTGCTGGTATAGTAATTCAATTTAATTTTACTTTTAGACCAACCGCCTCCCATCATATCAATGCATATTTATAAAATCCAGCAATAATTCCCTTTAAATATTTGAAATATACATCTCTGTCCAACAATACATAATCACTATAGTATACAATAGAAAATAAAATGACCAATTTACAGATTGGCTCCCAAGGGCCATGATAAAAAAATGGCTCTTTAAGGACTGTGTAAAACTGCCAAGGGATGAGGCCTGATGGATCACGTTTAGAATACGGTTCCGTAACTGGGAGGCCACCTTTGAAATGGTGTAGCATGTGTAATTGCATTTGCTCACCTGGCTAACTTGTCTCTTTCAGCTTAGGCTTCTTCTTCTGTTGCTTCCACCCAGTGCTTAATTTTAGATGGCAAGCTTGTAAGTGCAGGAACTAGTACTAGTAGGATTCATCATCAGCATCTAGTGGAGAGATTATCGGTTTTAAAACCACTCATAGTGTCAGCCAAAATTAACCTTGAGGTGCAAGAATAGTCTTTTTAAAGGTACACAAAATGGTCTAACTACAACTTTTAAAGGTACACAAAATCCTAACTACAACTTAAATTTACAAGATCACACTTTCATTGATTGAGGTCAGTTTACAAGAAGTGCCTTTAACAGGTAATCAAAATATTGCATTTAATGCCCTCTATGATCGTACATTGTTATTTAAATCACCTTTTGGTAACACTGTATGGCCTGTGTAGCCAATGCAGAACTTCACATGTGTTAAGTGAAACAGGAATTAGCAAAATTCCAGCAGCCTGCTTAAATGATAAGAAACCATTTTAAGGAAGGGATCTCCTAGGGAGTACGGAAAAACCTGCAGCTGAAGGCAAGGAAGTCCGGATATGTAACTCAGCACAGGCATAAACAGGAAGTTGAGCAGCTTGCATTTGGATTGACAAACTGGCTCCAAGGGCTCATCTAAAGGCACGAGGTTTGACCTCTGTCAAGCATGAATGCAGAGGCTTTGGAACAGTCTGATACACTTGAAGGTACAGACCTTATACAAAGCAAATGGGCAGCAAGCAGAACTGGAGCTCTCCAAGCACACAGGACTGGCTCAGTCCAGAATAAATCTCTTCTATGTAATGGACTGAACAAAGTCTCATTGTGTATGCAGACAAGCACTCCTATTTTAGTTCATTTCAGTTTTATCCTATTTGCTACCCTTCTTTTAACCTTTACACATTTCCCAAACACACCTACTCCTCCCAAAATGGCAAACTCTTCTTTCTTTGCTTTCGTTTTTCAAAAAAGTGAAATAGCACCTATACTGTACATACATCCACACACATTTGATACAGTTTGCTGGCAAAAGTGGGAACCTGGAGCAATCATGTCCTGGAATCATGAACTAGACAGCCTTTTTAAAAAGAAATTTGGTGTAAAGAACAAACAGATGAAACCCCCCACCTGCAAATTCATTTTTTAAAAAAGGTAATGGAAGAGGCTCCAATAATGAAGGCACATGGAAAGCTGCCTTAGATTAAGCCAGATCATTAGTCCATCCACCTCAGTAACGGTCCACTTGTTCTGCCACTAAGCTGCAACACTTATCCAAGAATGGGTGGAACGATAAGCAACTTAAGGAGAAAGAGACATCTCTTCAAATCAACTTCCAGAAAATGTGAAGACCTAGTTTGGCTATGTAATTCTGCAAGAGTTTTTCCTATGGATATATTATAGCTGCATACAGTGGTACCTCGGGTTAAGTACTTAATTCGTTCCGGAGGTCCGTTCTTAACCTGAAACTGTTCTTAACCTGAAGACCACTTTAGCTAATGGGGCCTCCTGCTGCCACCGCGCCACCGAAGCACGATTTCTGTTCTTATCCTGAAGCAAAGTTCTTAACCTGAAGCACTATTTCTGAGTTAGCAGAGTCTGTAACCTAAAGCATATGTAACCTGAAGTGTATGTAACCCAAGGTACCACTGTATCTGCCTGTTGGGATTCAACAGGTTAAGCTTTTTCTTGTACAGAAACACAATTATGGGGAAAGCATCATTCCTTGAAATTCCGTCTCATCCGACATCATCTTACTTGTGCGCAGCAAATTTGCATATGGCACAAAGTGTGTGTAGATTTGCAAGTGGGAGGAAAAATAAAGTAAAACAAATCCTGATGGTTCACCTGTCAGTTAGAAGAATAGTAAGGCTGGAAAAGAAGTCCGCAAAGGAGATCTGCTAACTAGAAACTAAGATCATTTAAAATACTTGGGAGTAAGCAATTAGCATACAATGGACTGTTCCCTGCTGTTTAAATGCTCTGTAGCACGTACAGCGTTTTCATACATAAGCAACAATAGTTTACAAAAGTGTCGGCAGGCAGTGGATGGAGCTAAGCAGCTCAGAGGTGACACAATATAAACTTCACCACATGAAATACTGGAAGTTGATGTAAACAGCTTTTAATAGCATTGAACATTTGCTCACTTTGTTTAGCCCATCTGGATGTTCCATTGTGCTCACTTCAGCGGTGACTGCCGTTGGGTGACAGTTGATATATGTTAAGTACAAGCAAAGTGCCGCAGCCCATTTGAGGGACCCTCAGGAGAACATTTACTGTTTTGCGAAATATTCTGTCAAGCCTGCTACAAACGTCACCTGCATCCTTAATGGCTCTGTGCCAAAGTCCTCTGGCTTTATTATTATTATTTTAATCAAAGGCGAGTTTAGCTTTTACTGTTTGTAAGGTTAGGCAAACTATGCCAAAGTTCTCCCAAGCTACTTGGGAGTGTATCAGCTGACAGGAATGGTTTTCAATATGGCTCGAAGAATAATGAAAGAGAGCCACTCATTCCAAGAGACTTTGGCTCATTTGATATGTAAGCGTCGCAACAAATCAAACCGTCAGGAAGCAACAAAAGAGCAATTTAGTAATAAATAAAACAATGGAGCTCTACTTAATCAAAAGGGGGAATTGATATTCTAAAACCTATAAACTGTTCCATGTACATAAAACAATGTGCTGCACTGAATTTTTGTAGCATTCTCATCACAGTAGGTTATGCAGCCCTAATAGACCTGGTCAGCAATTAGGGATTTGCTTTAAGAAATTTAGTGGTGAATGAAGACCTTAATTCCAGTCCCCATTATTGCACCCAGGGCAGAGATTAGACAAACTCAGGCAAACAGATGCTGGAGGTTGGCAGTATCACTAGCCCTGCATAATCATTCCACCTGAACCACCCTCCTCCCTCAACAAGGATAGGATAGGTTCCTTGTGGATAAAGGCAGCATAGTGGGGGCATAGCATTTATAAACCCATAGGATATCATTTATAGTGAAGTTATCTTTATCCCTCTTCAGTTCTTTGTGATAGGGGTCCTATCAACCCTATTTGATAGTATAGCCATGTTCCTTCTGAAATAAAATGTTCTCTTTGTGTATCTTCAGGGGCACTGTGAGTTAGTCAAAAATATCAACCCCATGTCTTCACTGAGGGAACTAATGCACCTTGACTTGAGGGTGCATGTGGGGTTACTGCTCAGCAGCAGACAGCAAAAATGTCTTAGCTTAGCTCCCGTTAGTACCTAGTGCTTCCATCAACCCTTCTTTTTTTTACTTCAGAATTTAAGATTGTGGAGCCAGAGGTCACCACCTCTATCCTGGGGTATAATCCTGCATTCCTCACCTAGCCCATCCCACACGCGGACATCCTATGTTAAGGACTGCTGTTAGGTTAATTCTCCATGAGCCAGCAGAGATTATTCCCCACAATGCACCTGCAGGCATATTGTGATTGTTTTACATGTGCTACTGGGCAGATTAGGCGAGTAACTTTGTGTACAAAAGGGCTCAGGTTACAGAACAGCGTGTTGGTTGTGGTAGGAGATAGCCTTCAACAATTCCTGCGGTGTTTGCACATCACAGTGCACCATAAACCATGGCTTGTGCACTAGCAAAACTGCTTAATTCCACCCAGAGAAAGCAAACCACCACCTTGGATTTATCATTGCATCCAATGACCTGTAAGCCAATAATAAAATTTGGCTACAGGTTGTGATTTGTTTGGAGTAACACTAAACCAGGCAGGGACCATGTTTCCCTCCCTCATAGGCTCTGTACACGTAAGATTGAAGATTGAATGTGGTTTGTGGGGGAAACACATCAAAATGTAGCATTTCATTACAAACGACAGGATAAAGGTTTGTTGTGGTTAATGCTGCCAGACTTGCAGCAGGAGTGCACTGGATGCTGAGTAAACAGGAGCGTATACACAGCCTTAGTGTGAGCTGGGAGAGGGCAGGAACCTTGTGGTTTATGCCTTATAATGTGCAAACATTGCCATTTCCATTCTCTTCCCTCTTTATTTCTTCTATTAGTTTAGCAAAGGGGCTGGTATACTTAGCTTGTATGTCAGTTAAGGTCCCGAGAAAATGCATATTGCTGAATAATTCAATAACTGGTGCATAATCATACAGGAAAATTCAACACATCACTCTAATTGTTAAGCTATGGAAAACTAACAAGCATGTCATTTCAACAAAAGTCAAAAGGGATGGTCAGTTAGGGCTGCAGTTCTATACCCACTTACCTGGGAGCAAGCCCTATCAAACTTAGTGGGCCTTATTTCTAAGCAGGCATGTCTAGAATTGTGTTGTAAATTATCTATTTAAAAGGCACTGGTGTGTGTGTGTTTTTTCTATTTATGTGGACCATGTAAATAAATTAGGGGTCACCGGCCTTTTTTGAGAGGAGGGAGTGGTGAGTGTAGGGCATGCCTCTACTTGGTACTTTAAGGCAGAAACTGCTTGCATCCTTTACAGGTACCAAGCAGATGAAATATGTTATTACAGGTTTTAGTTGGGTTCTGCTTGATGTCAGGAGTTTTTAGACTGGTTTCAATGTAATGTTGCTTTAATTGACTATATCTTATTTATGATGTACTCCACTCTGGGTTCCCAACCAGGAGGGCCATACAGAAATAAAATAACAATTATAATACAGTATTAGTAGAAATACTAATAGTCATTCTAATCTAGCACTCGTCTGCAAAACCTCACGCTTCTTTATGTCATATCTCAATTGCTCACAGTGTAAAACAGCACACTTCAAAAAGAAGAGAGAGCAGTGCAGTCCCAAATTGTCTATTCAAATGTAATGGGGGCTGCATTGCAAGCACATCACATAGGATTTTCGTTACTGTTGACTAGACACACCAGTCAAATTAATAGAAGCTGAAGCTTTCCATTTACTTACAAGGCAGGTATTTTGTGAGCAGCTGTTCCACACATTCCTCTGCATCACTCCAAACCTCAGCCCTGTGCTATATACTCTGTGTTTCTTCCTTCCCTTCCTTGTCTTTGGTCATTTTGTGTGTGTGGTTGTCAGTGCAAAGCTGTCTATCAAAACAAACTTCCATTGTCGCAGGAGCCTCAGTTCCAACCATGATTGTGTTGGATTTTTAACTTCAGGCACTATTTTAAAAACCAACGTTGAGAGTAAATAAATACATTGTGATATAGCCTCGCCTTATGCCAGAATTCAGTGACACTTATGCCAGAATTCAGTGTGGGTTTCTTTGAGTAAGCCCTACTGAACTTACACATAAAATTAGGCTGTATATATGTGTGCATCAGACTGCAGTCATAATGCCTTCCCCAAAAAGTCAATTTTGATAAATGTGCAAAATAAAATTGCTGATGCAAATAATAAAAAAAAGAACCTCCCTTTGTTGGCTTCACTTCAAAAGCTAACCAAATCAATGTCTTTCATGACATAGTTACCAAAACATTTAGTCCAGTAACAAGAAGAATAATATAAATCAATAGAATACATGTTAAAATATTTCTTATGGCAAAATTCATGGCATTTTTTGCATTAAAAAGATAATTGGATGCATAGCTTCATCCTAACTGTTTATTTTCATGCTGCCTCTTGCCTTTCTAGTATAGTGTCATCTTTTGTGCTTTAAAAATAAAAGTGACTAGACTTGTCCTTTGAAACAAATTACTATTATAAAAGAGGAAGTGTAGTCAGTGACACTGAAGTTCTCCAACAGCTGATGGATGTCGGTACTGTAAAACTGAATGCCACCTAGTTGGTTGTGGGGGGGGGGGTTAAGCAAAGATGCTAATTCTGCTGATTAAGATATTGTTTTCCCCCTCTTGTGCCCTATTCATTATGCAAGGCTGCAGAATATGAAGTGTGGTGTGTGATCCGGGCAATCTAATGATCTCCCACACCTGCTCATCTGGTACAATTTTAATTAACACTCCAAGGAGGTTTGTCAAGAGTAATCAAAAACATTGTCGCTTATAAAGCTGTGGCAAGAAATCAATAGTTTTCATCAGAAAAGGTAAGGTCTGGCATAACTGAACCATTTAATTGCTTCATTCCAATAAACAAAAAAACCTGCACATTTTAATGACTTGATTCTGGAGATCAATATCGAGCCGCATATTGCATTAAACAGCAACATGTGGTGGGGACGTTCGCAGTCATTTCCATTCAGAAGGCTGCATTCCTCTTTTTTATTTTCATCCTGAATGGCAATGGGTTGCTGAGCCTATGCAGTGCTATGATTTATATCAAATGAGTGACCTCTAGGGCTGTAAGACTCGAACGGGTGACTAGTTCTCAATGGTAAGCTACTGGCACTTGACAAAGTGCCTGGAGCAGAATGAATTTACTTCTCTTTTCCTCAATCATCAACAGGCTCTGCCCTGACCCCCATACTGACTCCTATAACAAGATCCCCTGTCTGGGACTGAAAAATTTACTGTCATGTCTACTTCTCATTGAGCTCAAGTGAGTACTTCTGTCACCTTCAGTGAACTGAGTCTGTAAAAGATTTAACTAAACACCAGTCGCACTTTAAAAACTAAGTAAGTACATCTCATATAACAAAGATAACCTTTGAGCACATCACTTCTTAAAAGCTACTTTGCAACTACTGGTGTTGGCAAAGCCAGATCTATTATTGCTGCTTTGTTCTGCCTTTCTGTTACATGTGCAAACACATGCCGTGGCAATCATTTACTCTAGAATAAATTGTTCTAAAAGATACGGGATTGCACCAGAGAAAGTCTGTTCACTACTGCGGCCAGTTCTGTAAAATCTCTTAATATTGTTTCATTGTGAAGAACAAAACACAATAAAGACCTCTCAGTAGGCTAAATACTTGGGCTGATTTAATTATGCAGTTGTTTTTCACATATACTACCCTGAGCCCCAGGATGATAACCTAATGCTGAAAATCCTACCAGAGTTCTTGAAGAGAAGCTTACTTCCAAATTAGTATCTGCAAGAATTGCAATCCAAGGATGAGATCCTAAACCGAGTTAAGCTGAAAAGCTCAAACAACCTGCTATGGACTAACCACATTTAAACCAATAGGTGGTTTGAAGGCTGTATCTTAAAAACTTTGTGATTGCATCAACTACTGTAGAAATAAATAAAATCACTCCCTTGGGCTGTGATTTGTATACACACACACACAAAGACCATGAACAATAAATAAATAAATATCCAGGCTAAAGTTTAACGGGTTTGAATTTATGTAGCTTCTCTGAAATCAAAGTAAAATATATGCTTTTACTAATATGAATAAAATATGGGAATACCTTTTAAATACATTTAATGCACTATATACTGCATACACAGAGCATGCTATGTCACAGTGCTCATATGCATACAGAGAGCCAGAGAAAGAGAGAAATTGTACTTTCATTAACTTCTGCATTTACGTTTTTGCAATAGCTCTTAACATTTTTAGTGGGGGGGGGGGTTTCTAAACCCTTTTTTCACTATTTCAAAAAGCAATGAAACAGAGTACACAAAAGCTATCCAAATATGTAAAACACATGGTGTGTGTGTGTGTAGTTGACCTACCCACAAATACAGTGTGTGTTATTTAATCATTTTAACTAGACTGTTTAAAGTCATAAAAATTAAAATTTCAAGACCCCCCTACATCAACAATAAGGCAATTAAACGAGTGACATTTGATGTTTTATTCCAACCTCTCACTAAAGCCTTACACCAAATTTTCACTCCCTCTTTAATTTTCAATTCTTCTGCCCTCCCTGCTTCATAGCTCCTAGCTATTGGCTTTTACAATCTGTCCCTAGAGAGCCAGGAGTTATTACCCCTGTCGATGGAAGAGAAAGGGATGTTATTCCCTTGTCACCCTCTTCGGCTCCAGCAGATTCCTAGGTCTGATCTATAGCCTTCATTGGAGAAAAGCGTCTGACACGCTGTTAGTTCTCAGTCCTGTCAGATCCATCTACCTGTGCTACCCGCATTAGTTACTGGAGCTGGAATGACACTCAAGACTCACAGGAGTCAGACCAAAGGATTTCAGGAACAAAACTCCACAAGCACACTTTTTAGTAGTAAGTGGAATGTCAGTTGCAAGACATGTAAAATCAGCAGTGAGAGACATGTGCAGCATGTGTAAATTCACCAGACTAATTCCTGGGCAGCTGGGAAACTTATTACGTCTGATAAGTGATTTTCAAAGCTTTCATTTATTTCTTTTATTTCCAATTTTTGTCCTACCCCCTTCCCAAAATCCCACTCTTTAAGGCAAGTCATATATAGTTCTTTTTTTAAAAAAAAGAATGACATTTTTTAAACCAGCAACTGTAGAAATAATTTTTTATTTGATTATATTACCGATGTAATTACCTGGATGTAGTTGGGGATTTTTTGGGGGGAGGGTAGGGGAAAACTGTATTTGATTGTTTGTATTTGATTATATGTTGTTCTTATATTCAACTAATAAAATATTCAAAAAACAAACCAACAAACAAAAAGATTCCACCCACTCTACATATATGTTGCAATTTATGTCCAAAATTTGGTGAATGTCAATTTGCACATATGAATGTGATCAACACTAGCTGAATTATATGAGACCCAAACAAAGATATATATTTCCCCCCAGTTTTTAGACATATTTGAGTTAATGCTCATGATTACATTTGGGTGAAGGCAACATTCATCAGCGCTATTGAGTTTTCAGACACTCATAAAAATTCAAATGGGATTGTCAATATTCACATGTGAACAGGGGCATTAACTGGTGTGTGTGTGTGTCTCACAAACCTGCTAAACTCAGTCTGCTAAAATATAACTCGTATTAGGACATCTTACAGTACTTCCAGAAAGCATAAGCGGTTGGACTTTGGCTAAATTCAAATGTGGGGATTATTGTATTTGTTTTCATAAAATCATATAATTGAAGGGTTGGAAGGGACCCAAAGGGTCATCTAGTACAACCCCCTGAAATGCAGGAATCCCAGCGAAAGCATCCCTGACAGATGGCCATCCAACCTCTGCTTAAAAACCTCCAAGGAAGGAGAGTCTACAACCTCCCAAGGGAAACTGTTCCACTGATAAACAGCTCTTACTTGGGTCCCTTCCAACTTTTAAGATTCTATGAACTATGCGTGGTGTAAAGAAGTACCTTCCTTTGTGTGTCTTGAAAGTTCCAACAGCCAACCTCACTAGATGGCCCTGGGTTATAAAATAGAGAGAAAAGCTTCTCTCTATCCACTTTCTGAGCTCATCTTCCCAGGGGAGTGCACAAACCTTAGGCTTGCTGTGGCTTGCTTTTTGCTTGCTCATGTTTCACTAAACTATGGTTTAATATGACATGGAAATGCGGTCACTGTACAACAGTGGACAGAATTGGTCTCTGCAGTCAGCAGTTTGACTTCACCTCCATTGTCTCTTACACCTTTGCACTCCATTGTTTCTTGAGACAGACAGATTCCAACAAATTCATCACAGTTGCATCTGGAACTCAGGGCAGTTTATAGGGAATTCTGTAATTTTCTGCTCACGTGAATCTTGTAAGGGGAAAGTGACCACTGATGGAGCTTTATGGTTCTGTGAACTGCCCTGAAGGCTTATGATGAAGAACAGTATATCAATCAATCAAATAAATAAATAAATAAATAAATAAATAAATAAATAAATGGTGGAGGGAGGGGCATTTTAACTTGGGTTTCCTATGAAAGCCCATCCTAAATCACTCCACTCCAATATCTCTCAAAACTGAATAATTACAAAGTCTTTCCTTTCCTTCACAAAGTTGCACTTAAATTTGTCAGTTCATTTTGTCAGTGTCATTTTATACTCTTACAATTCATGTGTTCATGGCACGGCCTAGGACCCAGAAAACTTCACATTTTATTCTTCAATCCCTGCTTAATTAAGAGTTAACAAATAGGGATTAACAAATTCATCCTTTGTTTAGTATAATTTTATCCTGTCCCACCCACCACCCCCCAGAAACACTAACTGACAAAGCGGATCACAGCAGCTGAAAGTTAATACAAATAGTTCCACATCCAAAATACTGCTTACATAGTCAAGTGAAATTTCATCTGGAGCCAACCACAAGCAGTGTCTTGAATAACGTTCAAAACAGATTCCCCCACAAGAATTAAATTGTTTTTCTAAATGCACCAACATTAAAGGAAATTCAGCTCCTCAGGCACTACATCTCCAACCCTCTAGGGTATACTCATTTCAATCTTACCTGCAATGAATACAATCTGTAAACCATTTTGTAATACTTTCCTTTTCAATTTGGCAGAAATCAAATAAAAAGGTCATTATTTGGGGGGGGAGGACAATAAACCAGCCGAAGGTATTTTTGCACATTTTTATTGCATCCAATCACCTGGCTGAACAGGTTTTAAAAAGAAAAGCAGCCTGCATGTTTCACCGCAGCTACAGTAAAAGCTTTCCAAACCACTTCTGTCTGTCTTCCTCATCCCCACATATAGATGCCTCTGGGTTGGATTAAATCTTAGCTTTCCCCCAGCACCACTCCCCTACATATGGTGGGAAACAAGACCATGTCTCCCCTTCTCACACGTACATCCTGCACTTCAACACTACCGGAGGTAAATTCACAAGCAGGCATCATGTCCTTAATGCATAAATCCATAAAATCCCAAATACTGGGGCCCATAGCAAGCATCCGATTCCTGGATTTTATCTAGGATCATCTCAAATTTCACCTGGAATATTGACTAAATCATCCAGGCTTGGGCACACCTAAGACTGTTGTGCCCACACATGGATATTCAGTGCTGTCAGATTCAAGACAGTCAGATGGGATAGAAGACAAGGGAAGAGAGCATTATTACTCTGCATAAAGGAACAGATCTGGATTACAGGGTCCTCTGATCTCTCCTTAGTACTACGAGTTTACTGAAAGCCAGTGTCTTCCTCGGCACAAAGAGAGGCTTGCGGTTTAAACAGGGTTGCCTTCTGTAGTTCAACTTTTCTTCTGTTCATTTATAAGTGCAGCACAAAGTAATACTAATGACTGTTTAAAAAGTTTAAATGTGGTAACAAAGAATCTCATTTTGTATGTAAATGAATTAGCAGAACCCCCCAGTAAATCACAAAGGTCCTTACAGCCAAATGCTGCAAAATAATCTGTCTAAATACATGCACTGATAACATTATTACAACTGGAAAGGGATACCAAGTATAGGGAACAAAAATCAAACCCCACAAATAATCTTAATTTCAAGAGAAGTGTGTGTCTGAGGCCCTTTAAACCTTGGAAGTGAACCTAAAATGCATTCTAAATCCTAGCTCCCAGCAGTAAACACCTCAAGTAAGCCCATTATGTATTCTAAGTGGTACCAAATTATCTTATCATATAAACCTAGAATATTAATAGTTAAACAGCCAGAGTTTAAAGTACGTGGAACAGTGGAATTATTATTCATTTACATGCCTCCGCACCACCCTTCACTTCTCTACAGTATCTGGCTGCTCCGAGTCTCATATGCAATGCATCCGAGTGCTAAATTACCAAGTCTATGCACAACCAGAATATATCCTTTGTCGGTCCATTAAGACATCTATATTAGAACTAGATTGTTCAAAGTTTTCCATCTAGCCTCCCACGAGGCAGTCAGAAAGGTTGGGATAGAAGAAGACTCAAGGACAGACAACACAGAGAGGGGAAATGCCACGGGAAAGGAAGGTGGTGGAAACAAAGGAGATGTTACGTTGAAAAGAATGGGAGAGAAGCATATCATGCAACTAGGAACAAGCACCACTTTGTAGGCAGCAATCAATTCTACAAGGCCTTAAAAAGTGAGAGTATTAAGCTTGAAGTGTAAGGCAGGGACAAAAAGGAAATTAGTGGAAAAAATGGAAGGGGATACGCAAGGTGATCAAAGCAGAGGTGTTTTGTAGGGAAATGTAAGAGGCAAGGAGAGCAAAGGGCAATACGTGTTATGTTGGACAAGTTAGGATCAATTTGTTCAGAAGGATGCCAACAAAGCAGTGACACACTTTAGCAACCTGCAATCCAAAGCGGTCAGTAACATGCATCCAATTCTGGTCAGTTTAGGCCACAGAAGCAGTAATCCTGGCAGTAGCAAGAGTGCTGCTGGAAAAAGGATGAAGAGATGGATCAGCAGCTGAAATGATCAATGAGGACAAAAGAAAGAAGTTTTGCAGGAGGTGCGAGATATAAAAATAAATATAAAGCCATTGGATTTTTAGAAGCCATAAAATTCAGCACCACCTGCTGGGATATTATTGCTTTAAGGCTGAGGTCTTGTGCATACGTGCTTGGAAGTAAGACCCATGGCAATGAGATTTTACTTCCAGGTAAAAATGCAGAAGAACTGCGGAGTGAAACATTCCCTGCACCCTCTTCCTTGACCCCAAGCTTTTCCTCTGTTGCAGAACAGAAAACACACAGAGCAAATCTACACATTGCATCTACATTTAGCTGTTGTAATGCTAAATAAGGGCATGTACACTTGTTGATTTCTGGTCAGTTCACACTAGAGGCAAGGGCTATGGAAGGCTGTAGAGTTAGCAAAGTAACCTCTGGCACTGCACCATTCCAGCTGTTTGGCGGATGTTCCCTTCTACTCTTGTAAATACTAGAGCAGAAAGCTGATATGAAGGGGTAGCTACATCTCCAGTGTCTACCTTTAAGGGCAAGAAATGAGATTCTTACTAAACATCAGGAAGAACTTTCTGGTGGTAAGAACTGTTCAACAGTGGAACAGACTGCCTTGGAAGGTGGTGGACTGTCCTTCAATGAAGGTTTGGAAACAGAGGTTGGCTGGTCATCTGTCAGGGATTCTTTAGCTGTGATTGCTGTATTGCAGGTGGTTGGACTAGATGACACTTCAGGTCCATTCTAACTCTACAATTCTGTGATTCTGTGAAGTATTAGGCGAAAGATTTATACGATCTGAAGAGAAACCAGAGTATTCTGTGAAGTATTAGACCTTCATGTAGAATTAATGTACTTTCTCACTACACAAGAAACCAAAATTATTAATTGTTGGGAATGCTAAACTGGGAAACCTGAATTCGAATCCAGACCATTGTGGGAGTTCTCACCTCCTTTTACATGTTACTAATAACTAACAGCAATAGATAATAAGCAACATCTATCACTCCTCTCTACAAAGAAAACATAATTTTTCATCAAATTCCCAATGTACTTCTACAAGCCTGTAACATAACAGCCCCAAAATGGAGACTCCATGTTAAAAGGCAGTGTACCTTGAATAACACATGCTAGGGATAAAATAGTGGCTTTTTCCATCATACCATTCTTGAAAACTTATGACAGCATCTGGCTTGCCACAGGGTGTTGGGCTCAATGCACTAGCAATCCAATTTTTTATGTTCTTAACACTGTACTTTGTTTTCAGAAGCTGATCATGCAGACAATCCAGCACATCTGGTAAAAAGTTGACAAAGAGAGGAAGTCAGATGCTGAGATTGGCTTGCATTTTATGGTTCCATAAGGAATCAGGCTCTAAAATTCAATGTGTATTATTAAAAACAAACTGCTTTCAGTAACAGTAACAACAAAAAATCTATTTCTGGGGATTGTTTGCAGAAATAAAATGTTTATTCCCTACGGCAGTATTACAAACTGTAAAGATAAGTGGTAAACTGTTCCTGAACAGATAAATCAAGTGCTGTAATGCAACAGAGAAAAGAAGAAATGGAATATCAGATTTTCATTAGCTAACTGAGTAGAATGCTATGCCTCCCATTGTCATTATCCCATTCTAGAAACTTTTAATCCATGTCATCCATGGTCCACACTGATTACAAGAAAAATATGACAACTTATTTGTACATCTCTTTCTTGCCATATGCTAGAGTGCTGGCCTCTATTGTGATGTGAACTTTATAGGACAGGTTTTGACAGCTAGATATAATACTGTCCCATTTTCAGACTTTTCAGAACCACTGTAGTCATATTTGAGCAGTCACTCCTGGCAATTAATAATTATGTGGGGGAGAATGCCACCCTCCAGTGTCGTGCCCCAGCACGGATGAATAGGAGTAAATATCTGCAGAGAGGAGGCACGTATGCAAACTAGTCACTTCCAGTGGTTACTTTCAGTCTGTCAGCACTTTAGAGCATATCTTTCACCCATTCAATATACGCCCTTTGTGCAATAAAGTGCACCTTCATAACCAACCCCAAAAAAGTGGTACATTGTGATAAACAGCACTACAGCACTCATGTGCAACAAATGTGTTTTTTTTTAAAAAAATGACTTTTTACAGTAAAAGGAAAAAGTAATGGAGAAATGTATTTTAGAGTGTGGGATAACTACCACTTGACAGTGGTATAATATAAAATCCATGCAAATTTTGTGCAAACAAATCAGGAGTAACACTCAATAAACAGGTCAATCTGGAAGCAATCGGAGAAAAGGTTAAGAACAGCACTAGCAGTCAGTGCATTAGAAGGGAAGAGAACTTTGCTACTTGGTGCATGGAATAGTGACAAAGGACCAGGCTCTGAACCTTCTGAACCAGCAAGAACATTCTGTCCCCAAACGTATCATCCAGTCATGACACTAAGGCTAGCTGTTGTCCCAGGAGCGGAATATTCAAACCAGGCCATTTCATGTGATGTTTCAGTGTCAGTAAGGATGGCTGCAAATGGTTTTCTCCTTGTGATGCTGCTCCTGTCACAGCTCAAGGATGAGAGTAGCATTTTAGCTGTCTTTTGCTCAAGCCAAGGTGATGTTAAATAAGAATTTTCTCAAAATGAGAAAAGGTGAGAGGTAAAAATGCCCCCGATGGGAGCTTGGTCTTTAAGGAATAGCAGGAATATGTATTTCAGAATGTTGTTAAACAAAGGGAGCTGCTCTCTGGATTTTGAGGGGTTATACAATCATCCAAATGTTACTTGGTGTTTTTTTATGTGTTGTGATGTATGGTAAACCACCCTGAGATTATACACTGAAGGATAGGATACAATTATAGGATACTTTGCCTGATGCCTAAAATATAATGAGAGTCTGTGCCAGACAAGCTTCTTTGGGAAGGGAATTCCTCCAATGGGGCACCATGGCTGAAAGTGTGATTTGACTGTTGAAAGGTGGTACAGAAATTGATTGATCAATAACCATTCCTCACATGTTGATCAGAAGCAGAGAGGATTATTGAGGTATGGAGAAGAAAGAAAAAAATGAAGGAAGAACTTCAGTAACAAACAGCAATCTGTAACAAACACCAACATCAGCATTTCAAATAAATTTTGTAATTCAGTTCATGACAACCACTCAAAATCAACTATTATAATAATTCATCCAAATAAAAAAATGTTTCAACAAAAACTGGTAATAGCAGCAATAAAAGCAGTACAGTGGTAACTTGGTTTACAAACTTAATCAATTCGAGAGAAATCCGTTCTTAAACCAAGGTGTGCTTTCCCATAACAGCGAGGGACTCAATTTACAAAAGGAACACACTCAACAGGAAGTGAAACATGTTCTGCTTCCAAGGCAAAGTTCACAAACCAAAACACCTACTTCTGGGTTTGCAGCGTTCTTAATCCAAGTTGTTCATAAACTAAGCTGTTCTTAAACCAAGGTGCCATTCTGTACATAGTATGGTATAAGTACCGGTATATTTTTTCAAAACAATCCAACTGATAATCACAATTCAATTCAGTTATATATCATAACTAACACAAGAAAACTATATTAAAAACTCCACAGAACTCTAAAAAATATAAGCCTTATTCACAAAACCTCTCATGAATTCAATGAATGAATGAGGAGGGTGGAACCACTTTCATTAGCCACACTTGAGCATCAGCATGTGCCTTCGGCATTCAGCTGAACGCGTGAAAACGGTTCCTGCACATGTCTTTTTATTTTTAGATATCCATTTTACTTCAAACTGTACTCCTGACTAATACTTCTGTGCAACAAAGGGAGGGGGGGACTACTGAGGGTGTTTGTCAGCCTTACTGTCAAGGAAGTCAAAGGCAGATATGTAGGAGAAGAAAGATTATCACATTAGACACAGGAGAAGAAAGATTAACTTATGAGAGCTATGAGACCAGAAAGATGAGTGGACTGCAGGAGACTGGGTGGCTGAGGGAGATTGGTGATGGGCCACAGAAGCTTTTTGCCTCTGGATCATTGGTTCATAGCCAGCCTACCTCAGCTGTGACTGAACACTATTAACATCTGATGGGCTTCAGATGCCCTCCAAAGAAACAAATTGGTAGTACCCATAAGGGCCAGTGCAGAAGTCTATTAAAAAGCAGAGTTCAGCTCAAATGCTGCAGTTTTGTTAAACTGTTGTGGTGTGCCAAAACAGCTGTGTGGCTTCCGTAATCCATTTATATTTTTTTGTTAAACCTGCTAACCCGTGCATTTATTGTGTCGGCATTCTAGTGATGCTGTTGTCATCCCCGCGATGAGCGGAGAGGAGGGAGAACTTTAAGTGGTTAAGTTTTAAGACTATGAAACTCGAGATACAGCAGCACTGCCACACGCATACCCAAAGCCAAGAGCATTCAAGTCCACGAAGCTGCAAATCTTCCTAATTCGCTTACCTGGGAGTAAGTCCCACTGACCTCAAAGATAAAATCACAACCATAAAACCTTCCACTGTGAGTGGTTTCATCCTTGTGACATTTCAACCCCTTTCTGCATGCAGCAAAATGCATCCTTACACTGTGCAGGACTGACCATAAAAACTATTAAACAAAATGCACACAAGTGACACCCAGTACCTTTAGCTGATGAAGACAATTAATTATACTGAAGGAATGGCTGCTTAAACGAAAACAACTAGACTCTGAACAGACAGAAGGATTTTCTGCAACTATCGACTGCTCAAGGCTGGGGAAATAGATTTAAAGGGCAATCCAAACCCTTCTTAGGCTGAGCTATGTGAGGCTTAGATTGAGTGGAGGTGTCCCTCAGCTCAGCTCTGACAAGTGAGTCAGCCTCCTGCTGGCCACCAAATAGCCAGGAGGCCTGCTGTTGATATCCTCATTGGGGGAAACCCAGCAAAAAGCCCCAAAGAGAAAGGAAGGGTGGGGAGAGGCTGTGCTGGCCTCCGATCTGTTGTATCCAAAGCCAATCTCACAGCCATTGGCAGCTGGCATTGGGCACAGTTCGAACTCAACTAGTGCACCAGTCTAGAGATGTCACAGGGACTGGTCCCAATTGTCCTGTCTCCTCACAGGAACTATAAGTGGCTAGGCCAGGCATAGGCAAATTCGGCCCTCCAGATGTTTTGGGACTACACCTCCCATCATCCCTGACCACTGGTCCTGTTAGCTAGGGGTGATGGGAGTTGTAGTCCCAAAACAGCTGGAGGACGGAGTTTGCCTATGACTGGGATAGGCAATGAATGTACCAGTTGTTCCACCACTCTGCAAAGCCCCATTAGTGGTGGGGGACAGTTAGGATTTAATTCTTATAAAATCAAGATGCCTAATCCCTAATTTCAATTTGATTCATAATAAGCAAGTATTTTATTTATTAAATTTCTATCCCAAAGGGGCCCAGGAGTTGCAAACCACCACTATTAAAACAATTAAACTTGTAAAAACAACCAATTATCCACATACTTAATAAATTCAAAGTTACCAGGGGTGTGTATTTCAGCCATCAGAATTATATACACAATCCCTTTCTCTATCATTCACTCTGTTGCCATGTTTGTTTTCTTCACTATCTTGGAAGCAAGAGTAACGTATAACCTACTTAAGTTGTCATGGCCCAGAGAATACAAAAACAGGCTGATCACATCCAGTTCTTAAGATCATTTGCTAATTGCACATATAGTGCTCAGGTATAAAAGAGTGTGAGGGCTTTACAGGTTTCCAGCTGTTTCTGAGGACCAATATGGGCATGATGTTGATTGCATTTTTACAATTAACATCTCTTGTTTTTAACTTTTATAAACAGCAGGGTCAGGAAAGCAGCAGTGAGACTGTGGTATGTGAGAGTAATGGGATTTACACCACACACACACACACACTGCAGTCTCAATGAATATCACTCACACTGGAAATGAGTGTCTTCCAATGGGGTCAAATAGCTGTGGGAAGGGATTTTCACAAAGACTGTGGCATTGGGGGGGGGCAATCCTGATTGCCCCTTTATTCAACATCTCTGAAGGTGCTACCAACTCAGGACAATGACCTTGGAAGGATTTTCAAGAAGGTAAATAAAGCTCCTTGATGGCTGCCAGAGATGATAAACAGCAATTGGCTTGCAAGTTAGTGTTGGCATGACTTTGAAGTCAATAAATACCACTATGTTCAGTGAATATTACTTTAGAAAGGCGAAGGGACAATGCTTAGCATTAAAGAGCTTTCCATGGAAAAGGTCCTAGATTCAATTAATGGTAGGATTGGGAAACCTTGGAGAGCCACTGCCAATCAGCAAAGAGAATACTGAGCTCAATGAACCAGTGGTCTGGGTCGACATAAGACAGCTTCCTTTGCGGTGTGTTTGCTTTCACTTCTGCATTGCCTTATTCGACAGCAGCAAACAAGTCGGCATGGAAAACCAGGCACTGCTGCAGTTATGTGGTTCATGCTTGGTAAATAGAGTAATTTCAGTCACTGGCAATCTAGCACATTTCAGGAGCACTAAATTTATTTAAAATTTGACATGTGCCATCATCTATCATAGGCATCATTGCAAGTAGCATTATCTATCTCTCCACACTTCCAGTCTATTCAAATGCTCACCCATTTACCATGGAAATAGTTCATTTCAAAGGAAGCCCATTCACAAACAGCCCATTTTATTAAATGAATAAAGCAGCAAATGAGAACTGATTTCTATTACGTTCATTTTTTTTCCTTGATCAAATTTTATATTCAAAGAGCCAGGGAGGAAATGCAGGGAGCACTTTATTTAGAGAGAAGCCCTTCAGTCCTTTGGAGCCCTGGAAGATTCACGGAACTACTCTGCAATTTTATTTTTATTCTATCAATAGAGGAATTCTCAGGTACAGAAACAATGGCTGTTTGCACACCTCCCCATCACCTCCTGCATCAAAGGCATCTCATATATATATTTCTTATTTTCACTTTCCCCTCCATTCTCTTGAATCTGTAAGATATATTCCTTTCTATGTAACTACTCAGAAGACACAAAAATGAATTTCTATTTCAGGAATAAGACAGATTTGCCCATATAATTGGAACCTTACAAACCAGATGCTTCCCAAGCCCCCCTTCCGCAAAAAAATATTTACTCTAGACTAGGGTTGGGGAGCCCTCCAAGGCAGTGTAGGAGGTGGCACTGGGGAGCATCCATTCTGTGTCATGGGAACCTCCTTAGAACCTAACTCACTTCCACATATCAAAAGGGTCCTTACATTCGTGAAACAGCAAGCCTACATTCCATCCATGATCTCTACTGCTCCGTTATGGAAATACAACACTTGCAGAAATTGCATGTAGTGTAGACTGTAGAGTAACATAAAAGCTTCAAATTTTGTTTGATCATCTGGAAAAGCTGGTGCAAAGTAAAGCTAGTGAAAGACACTGTGGTGCAATGGTCAGAGTATTGAACTTGGACTGGGGGTTCTTGATTCAAATCTCCATTCAGCCATGAGGCTTATTCGTTCACTTTGAACTAACTATAGTGCTTCTCATTCTAATCTACCTCCTAGTATAGGGAAAAAAGAATAGTCTCATGTATACTGCCCAGAAACCCTTGGATGGAGCACAAAGCTAATAATAAAACAATATCAAGATCACAAAAATAGAGATTATGTGCTGCAGCCTGCACCATGTGTAGGAAGAGAGGGAACAACATTAGACAGACCAAACCCCTCATTCTTCTTAAATGGGCATCTTTATTTTTATCAGGCTGTCTCTGCTAGTCAGTCTTCTAATCATCTGGACTTGGCTCAACCTACTCTCAATACTGGTGTGGCATTAAAAGTGCTGAATGAACAACAAGGCATCAGACCAAATTGTACAAAACACCCTAAAGCAAAAAGCAACTGTTTTACACAACCCAAGTTATGCAACCAAAAACCAAACACAAAATGGCTGAAAGCCCTATTCTTTCACAGGTGGCTATTAAATTTATTATTTATTACCTTTTTCAAATGTCTTAAAATATGGCTATATTATAAATTGTTGCAGTTTTGTGGCCACCTCTATTTCTAACACTGACTTCCTCTGAGATGACTCCCTTCTTTTGTGTAACAGAGAGGAATCTTTGATTCCACATAGCTTGGGAGTCTAGCCTTGAGCAAAAGATATGGTGCATATTGTACTGTATTCATTTTTATTTCATCAGTTTTTATTTTTAAAATGGATTAAACTGGCTGAAATGTAGGTTAGGGTGTGACCCTTTGGATACTGAAGTCCTACTGAATACAGTGCAATTTACTCCCATGCAAGCACACCTCTACTTGATATAGACCGTGGAGCCCAATCCCAGTTTTACTAAGCAGCAACTTTACAAAGATCTCAGAAGCCTGTTTTGTACATTTTGCAGGAAATGGGAAAAGGAACTTACATGCTTCATGATCATCTTCTCATTTACAATAACTTCCGGTGCCATTTTCAAATTGGCAGGAGGTTATCAAGGCTGTTGCTGCTGAGGAGACCTCCCTGGTCTGAGTTCACAAACCTACATTTGCTGAACAACCTAGTGCTTAGAGAAGGAAAGAAATTCTTTGCTGCAACAGGAAGCCCATCAATTTTTGCCTTCTGCCACGCCCCACACAGCAATTGCTGCAGCTGCAGCCACCCTGATGAAAAATATGGCCAGCTGGCTGGTGTACTCATCATACAAACACACACATAGGCAAACCAGGCAGCCAAGCAGGAAGTCATGTGTGTAGAAACCATGGTGGTGTTAGAGGGGAGAAACTGTGGCCAGAGCAGAGAATGTGCTCTGGGAGGCTACTAGAACTTCAAGTAAACCAGGAAGCAGTGTGGTGAGGGCTATGGAAAGCTCATAGCCATCACCTATTTCCAAATTAACGACTATCACTCATGCTTGAAAGTTGTGGGGCTATACTCCATTTTTTTGTTTTGTTTCTTGGAGCCAGGTGGAGGAATACCCTTTAATAACGACTTGCCAAAAGATTGTTTGGGTAAAAAACAAGTTAACAGCCACAAAGTTCACATTAAGAGCTGGCAAAGAAAACAAATCCATTTTTAAAGAGATAAGATGTATTTGGCATGAGCAAGAGTTTTTGACGGTGGGGTTTTGCAAATCAAACACCTATGTAAATTACGATAGTCAAAATGTTTGTGAAGTGTATTAATTCTGTTCATTTGGTGGCTTTAAATTAACATAACATATACATCATTCGCATGTACATGGCAGGGGTTGAAATGTAGCTATTTCACTTGTTCTGCAATACTCTGATTCTAATTTAGATATATCTATATATTGAAGATTTTTAAATATATATATATTATTGAGCTTTGCCATCACATTTGTGAATACATCAGGACTGCACACTCACTTTCGTTAGGTGAAGATTTTCAGTTTCAAATAAGTGTCTGCTGGCTCCATGGAATTGTTCTGAGGCCTGCCAACCATGTATTGCCCATCCCTCACAAACACGATATAAACACTGTTAAAACAAGTGTATGATCAATATTACAACAATAATGAGCATGCTCAAATGGGGAGAAAGATAAGGCCCAGTGAACAACCTTAACACCTGCTATATCTAGATTGTTCCTAGTTTTCTATTAACACTGTTATTTTCCCATGAAGTGACTTTTGTTTGATCCTTCCAGTTTCCTACTTAGCATGTTTTTAAGGTGTTAAAAATAGATGCAAGAACAGGAGGAGGGGGGAAATAACAGAGGTAGTTTCTGCTTTCTTCAGATGGGAAAAAATACAGCTCTTTCTATTAAACAGATTACCCAAATAAACATCAAAAGCTCAGATATGTTAACAGGGAAACTATTTGCACGAGATGCTTGAAAGCAGACAGATCATGCCAAGAATGAGAAGACCAAAACAATTACACATTAATAAATGAAAAAAAAAACAGAGGCTGAAAGGTGAATAATGCATCTATGAACTCCTGCTAACTCCTTAATTTTGATGACACGCAGGGAAAAATAAAATAAAATGATGTCCTTGTAGCAAACTTCACCTAAAGGCGCCAGTTCCTTACAACTTACACTGTCTCAGCCCCCCCTTTTTTTTACAGAAGGCTAATGTGGAAATATTACGGCTTATCTACGGCCACCAGCATACACTCCAACATTTCTCCAATGAAAATAGGGATATCCTATTCCATAATAATAATAATAATAATAATTAATAATAATAATACTTTTATTATTTATACCCCGCCTATCTGACTGGGTTGCCCCAGTCACTCTGGGTCGCTTCTAATATATATAAAACATAATAAAGCAACAAACATTTTTTTAAAAACTAAACTTCCCCTATACAGGGCTGTTTTCAGATGCCTGGTTGTATAGTTTACTTATCTCCTTGACTCAGGGGTTGCATAACTCCATACCCTCCAACATTTCTGTGATGAAAACAGGGACATCCTAAGAAAAAGCAGGACATTCCAGGATTAAATCAAAATGGCTTCTGTAAATCCTTGAAAATAGGGACACTTGGAAGGTGAGGGAAGACTTTTAATGGGGGACCTACTTTCTGCCTTCTCCTCGTTTTAAGCATTGCACTGCTTACGTTTGTTCTCTCTCTGATAAAGAGACAGTGGAGGCCTTTAATAATCGATTTTCTTCCTCAGACTTAGGATGAGAATATCACCCAAAAAACCCCACTATTTTTATATTGCCTATGATTTTACAGAGACAAACACACACTGCATTAAAACAGGAAAAAAAACAAGCAAGTTACTGATTCAGAAAGAAAGCTTAAGGAAAGCTGTTTTGGTTTCTTTGACTTCCATCTTCTATTCTCCACAGCGCCTTCAGTTCTGGTAGCTGCGAAGTGAGCCCCTAAAGCTTTTTCATTAGAGTAGATTTCAGTTACTGGTTCACAGTAATTCCAGCAAAGTGAACCAAATGGAACACGCTCAGTCGCCTGGAACCCTTTTCTTCAGAATTTGCTCCCCTCGGGAATACTGTATAGGCTATAAAAATCAGTCTACTTACCTGCAGTGACAAGATCCAGAAATCAACTACTAGATAGGCCCCCCAATTACAGTTCCTTCTCAACCATTAGGGAATCCATTAAACTCTCTTAAAAGATATCAGGCACACTGCGTTTAATCCCACACACACATCGCCACGAAGCTTTAAAGAGACTTGTTTACTCATGTAGTATTTTGCTCAGTGCTATTTTTCTAGAAAAAGAGGCACCGCAAACACCACCCTCATTCTCTTAGAATGGCAATGGCGCCCACCTGAGAGGTGAAAAAAAAGCCCCGATTTTACTATTTAGTACTAGGGTTATTTAGTGAACCAGGAAGACTCTGGGTTAAACTACTACTTCTGCCAAAAACATGACTTGAGGCAAGCTGCTTAACCTCAGCCCTCCACACACAGAATAATAATAATAAATAATAAAATAATAATAATTTTACTTTACAAGATGTGAACCCTCTCAGGTATGCATGCCAGGAATAATCACACTTGCTTCTTCACTTTGTCAAGAGTTCCTGGGATTGGTTTATGACTGAGTTTAACCTGGAGATTCTTTTGCATCTGAAATAGTCTATTGCATCCAATGTGCAACAGGACTTCCATTTTCTCTCCACCCCACACCTCCTATCTTCTCCAGAGAGTCCTCCAGCCCTCTGTAGCTGCTTTTGAGGGCACTTAGGGGGTGGAGATGTGTGCAGGAGAGGAAGAGGAGGTTCCTTTGCAGAAAGAGGAAGTCTGTTGCAGGAGCAAATATACAGCAGAGGATGCAGACCATGGTTTTGGTATTTTGACTTATTAGCCATCTTGAGTAGGTGAGATACCATCATTTTAAATAACTAAATTACCTGCAATTTTAATCTCTTTTATTTTTCAGCTGACTGGATTGCAAATTGCAGGTTCTGCCTACCTCTGAGGCTGTGGGAAAACAAGCTGTTGCTATGCTTCCTTGCCTGCTATAGAACCAGGGCTTTTTTTTTTTACAGCTGGATACTATTGCCATTATGAGAGGCTTTGTGGCGAGTTCCGGCACCTCTTTTTCTTGAAAAATAGCATTGCATAGAATCATAAAATTGTAGAATTGGAAGGGCTACAATGGTCATCTAGTCCAACCTCCTGCAATAAAGGAGTCTTTTGCCTAATATGAGGCTTGATCCCATGCTCAGGGCTTTTTCCCCCGTTAGCCAGAACTTAGTTCCGGCATCTCTCAGGTGTGCGTCATTCTAAGAGAACGAGGGAGGTGTCCATGGTGAGTTCCGGCACCTCTTCGTTTTTTAGAAAAATAGCAGTGCTCATGCTGTGCGGACTTAACTATCCGTAGAAAATCAGAACAGTGAATCTCAGTGGTACCAGCACTCACATTGGGTTGGAGGGGGCCATGGGCAAGGTGACCACAGCAAGACCTCAAGTAGGCTTACCAGGCAATGGTGGGCATTAGTAGTGAAACTGGTACTATGAAGCGCTTGGCAAAGTAGCAAGAACAGCACCAGCTTCGATTCCCCCAAAATGACTCAAGAACCTGATAGAGCCCCATTATTCCTTATTTCCCTGTTTGTTATACATAGGTCAGCAGCTACTTTCTTAGCCATTTGTCTGATCAACATGGTAGAAAAGGAACAAAACCATGTGCAACTCTTTAATCATTTTTTTTAATAAAACAGAAAAAAAGCCTTCCTTTCGTTTGATCTCCCACATCCCATATATTACCAATTCTGGAACAAGCTCCACCAAGGATCTATAAACTAACATCTCAACATACCGTGCCACGCTGTGGCCATTTTCTAAGTTAACTTTGACAGGAACTAACACAATCTTCAAAAACATCGTAAACTTTGCTTCGGAGCTGACACTCTATTGCTGCTTTGTGCATTACAGAAGTCATATCCGGAGCTGAGGAAAGCCTATCTAGTGCTGGTCAGATATATGCCTTTTTGTCATCACCTCGAGACGCTATCTTTCAATTAGATTTAAAAAGAAGACGACGGAGCCGGGGTGGGGGTGGGCAAGAGAAGCAGCTATAAGGAAGTGCCTTCTGGAAATGTTCTTTGGTACTCCATATGTAGGTTAGATCTGCTGCTGTTAATGCTAACTATGGTGGCTAAGCAAACTGGCAGCTGAGCAGTAGTGTGAGTGTTTTGCTTTGCCATTTAGGAAGCCAGCATTCATTCATCATCATGGCTTCTCTCCCAGGTCAAGTGGGGTTGACGCTACAAAGGAAACAAGTTCATTCAGCCCCAGTGGGACAGTGTGTTTCACGTTACTCAAGAGTGTCCTCGAATTTTCAACAAATATAATGTGCTTTATTATCACTGACTCCAGGGGAGGGCAAGGAATGGTTGATCAGCCACACTAGAAAGTTTTTAGTTATTACTTTTAAGAAACAATAACTCCCCCCTCCCTGTTTCTCTAAAATTGTTTCTCTAAAAATGCAAATTAAGCAAAACCATCACCTTATACTAATTTGAAGTCTTCATATGTGTAGAAATACATGTATGACATTGAACTGCTCCATAGTTAAGGGCTAGGATGACCAAATGTAAAAGAAAATGGGGTGCATGTATATTTAAAAGTTGTAGAGTAGAGAGAAACACAATAGATAAGATTGTCAGGCCAGGCAAGGAAAAAACCTTCCTGATAAAATTTCCATTATTAACAGTGTAAGAGCCCTGTCCTTCTTTGCATTTTATCAGTGGTCAGGAGAGTATCAATATTTGGAAATCATGCTAGAATACTTTTTGGGAAGGTGTTCTTTGTTGGGAGGCAAGTCATCCCATTATGCAGTGTGAGGCCCATGAAAGGTAAGCATCTTTACAGCATCATCATCTACAACAACAACAACAAATATTATATTTTTAATTACAAGATAAGGCACTTGCGGGATTTTCTGGATCAGTTACCAAAACAACTTGACCAGCTTTGGATTTTGGATGGGCTCTGTTTCGAGTTCTTCCTCAGGTTGCAAACTATCTTGGGGTAGCCCAGGCATCACAACCTTCAGCCCTCCAGATGTTTTGGACTACAATTCCCATCATCCCTGACCACTGGTCCTGTTAGCTAGGGATCATGGGAGTTGTAGGCCAAAACATCTGGAGGGCCGCAGATTGGGGGTGCCTGGGGTAGCCCTTGGAAACATCACAGCAAACCAAGCACCCAGGTGACTTGGCTCAGATTAAGCCCACATCAAACTTGTAGAAGAGATCTGTACCTAACTGCAACCTCTAAAAAGCAGGAGAGGATAACCTGTAGCACTACAGATGTTGCTGGATTCCCCATCAGCCCCAGCCAGCATGACTAATGGTCAGGAATGATGGGAGTCTCATAACATATGGAGGGTGACAGGTTCCCAAAAATGACTTTTAAAAAGTGAAATGGTTATTACTTGTCAAATCATAGGTTCACAAGAGAATTGTAGACCACTAAAGAAAAATTGCTAGAATTTTTTCTTTCTTTCCATACTAATTTTACCCATAAAAAAAGGTGGTACAACAATTCTGTATATAACGTAACATGCAATTGTATTAAATGAAGTCTTTAATACATTATCCAGCAATGTATAGGTCTAAGTGCTCTAAGCAGTTGAAATGCACAACTCACAAGTTTAGCTACTCCCTTCTTGCTGGTCATTGATGGGAGCTTTGTTGTATCTGGGTTCTTCTTTAATAGTATATATACAGAAAAGCAGAAGGGCAATGACAATGGAAATAGTGCTGCCATCTTTTGGTCATCAACATTAATAGTGCTACATAGGAAGACGGCACACAAGTAATCTTTCAGGGGGAATTTCCTACTAGTAGAAAATGTTCAAGTGGAAAAATAATCCTGTTAAGCTCGTTAAAACAATAGAGGTCAGATAATTTAAATAACAAATTGCAAGGAGATGCAAAAATGTAATTCCTGCTTTTAGTGGTCATCAGGATAGCACTGCTGCAGCAGGAGACTGTAAAAGGAGAGAAAATCTCAATAAAACACAGAAGAACCTGCCTAAGAACCATTCGACCCTGGAAAAGAGAAATAAGGAAAGATCTAATTTACACACAGCTACTCGCAACATGATCTCTCTCAATTTGATTATGCAGTACATTATAATTCTAAGGAAAATGTGTGATCTGTGTCCATTGGAAATTATTGTACTTGAATTACCATTGGGTGGCACAAATATTCTGTCATTCTTAACCTGGGATAGCACACAGGCAAGTCATTGCTTGGTGCAACAAATCAGTAAGTGATGTTCACACATATGTGATTTGGCTCTTCACTGAGCTACAACCCAGGAAAATAAGGAGGGGAAGGAATTAAAATGCAATGTATTACGTTACAATCATTATTACAATCAACACTTGTCAATTTTAAAGATTCCCCAACTACTGATTCACTTAAAGGATTGGCTCTGAAGATCTTACTTAACAGCAAAAGTTTTTAAAAAGTGTAGAAATACTGCTTCATTTTGGATTGGCTTTCTCTTTCAAAGTTTTGTTTTTTCCCCCCCAAATTGTCATTTAATCTGTGCCTTAACTCTGCTCTGCACCATGTTTTTGAAATATCAAATACTAATGGCACAAGGGCATCCTATTGTCAGATATTTTAAGGTGCTGCATGTTGCTGAAGAAGTATTACCCTGAACAGAGACAAGCTGCTACTTGCAGCCTAAACAACTCCAGCCAGAGCTGTCAGAAGCCCACAGTTTCTGCCTTTTTCCTCTCCCTCAGCTTTGCTTTCTGCCTCCTTCATGCCCTGCCTTCTGCCTCAGTTGAGAATTGCTCCTTTCCCTCTGTCCCCATGTTACCGAGCCAAGCCATAGCTTTTACCATATTGGTCACAGATCCAAGCCAGATGCTGGCTGTGTGTAATGTCTGCTCACACAAAGTGAGGACAATTATATTACACATCCACGGTAGAAATCCTTTGGAAGGTGCATAATTACCTTCGCAGGAGAATCCATGTAGCTAGTTATTTTTATACTGAAAAATGGCAACTCGTCTACCTCCCTTTCAGGAAAGTGGCCTTTCCTGGCACAAGATTACATATGGATGGAGCAACATGTGGTTGTCACTGAGAAATTGCCAGTAGACTGAACAGGTTTTAAGCAAACAGGGGTCTCTGTCCTGGGAGCACAATCAACATCCTGTAACATGTAAAATGTTAATGTTTTCTTTTTACTGAGGGACGACTAAGCATGTTTGCAGATCAAGTGCCAGTGATTCAACAAACTGCTAGTAAATATCCTGCTCTTTTGTGATCTTAAGGATCAGCCCTATAACTGGGATCCTCACCTGACCCACTTCAAGGCAGAAGCAGATTTCACAACCTTGAGAGTATTTCCTCTGAGTTACACCAGTGAAGATTTTCTTCAGCTTCCCTCTGTGGTCAACATTCAAGGAGCGCCACACTTGACAATCCTGGGTGTAAGAAAAAGGGTTGATCTGCCCATTTCCACACGACTTTACCTGAAAGAAAGTTACCTTCAGTCATACCGCTAACATTCCCCACCTTTGGGTTATTGACTTGTTTAAGGCAATTTAATGTAACCATTCAACACCCCAAGGTGGTTTACCACACAAACATCCTAATACAAGAAAGAAAAGTCTGTTTCAATCCAGTCTATGTGGCAACCATCAAAGAGGGCTCATTTGGGAGCCATTTTTCCCTGGGCAAACCCTCCACACACATCTTTTGAATCCTCCTGTGACTAAAACTCCTGAGGGGGGAAAAAACAAAAAAACAAACTGCTAGTTAGAAAGACTGCCCTGAGGCACATTAGAACAAAGCTTATATACCGGTTTCAAAGAGTCATAAAACTTCAAAATATTATTCTACATACTCAAGAAAGGTTACACTTCATGGGATGTAAAACATGGTGCCATACTGATAGCTACTCCCCCACAATTACCTTGGGGTGCCCCAAAGTGCCCAGGCCATTTGTCGTACTTTAACACTGTTCCCTTTGCAACCAGGCCTTTGGCAGGGCTGTTGACATTCTATTCCTTCCCTTGTCCCTGGGATATCTCAGGAAGCTTCGTGGTGATGCTGGATTTGCACTCCAGTGTTAACTCAAAACAGACATAGCGAACCTCCTTCCTTGGAGGTTTTTAAGCAGAGGACTGATGATCATCTGTCATGGATGCTTTAGCGGAGATTCCAGCGTTGCAGAGGGTTGGACTAGCTGACCGCTGGGGCAGGGGCGTAGGAAAGGGGGTGAGGTCTGACCTAGGTGCCACCTGACGGGGTGACAAAATGGCCGGCGGTACTCACCGTGGGCCTGCAGCATGCACGAGCCACGCATGTCAGTGCCCACAGGCTCTGCGCTGGCTGCTGGCTGCCTCCCCCCAGCTGGAGGGCGGCTGGGGCCCTGCGGCACGCTCTGTCCCTAAGGGCATTGCACGCCCCATCCCGTCCCTATGGGTGCCTGGTGCCCATAGGAACGGGGCATGCGGCACCCATAGGGAAGGCACAGGCCATCCAGTCCTATGGGCAGTTCGCCCCACCCCTGGGCACACCGCCCCAGATGCCCGAGAGACTTCCTCCGCCACTGCCCTGGGGTCTGTTCAACTCTGCAGTTCTATGATCTGCTTGCTCAGAGGCTTTGTACAAGAAGCAGGGTGAGGCAGTTTCCCATTGACCTAATGTCTCCAGCATAAAACAGAAGCACAAGCTTTATTTGCCAAGTAGCGTAGATTATGGCAATCGGCAGACTAAGGATTACAATCATTCATTGTCAGATTTACAGAGGTTAATGCTCCTTAACAGACTGGATATATCTGTAAAATTATTACAGTCATCTAAACTTAATTAACTCCTTATTTTTTAAAAAAAAATCACATCAGAAGTGTCAATGGTTTGTCATTTTGGAAGCGTTGTGCCTGATTTTGTAGAACTATACACTTATTTCACACATCTCTTGGAACACATATTGATATATTTATTACCAAGACTATTAAAATAAAGCATAGAATAAGATGTAGCCATACATTTGGCCTTTGAATTCAGAATGCCAGCATAGAGTCCTTCCCACTACACACACATATACTGTACAAGCAAAACTTTAACTGACTGAGGGGAGGAATTCAAAGGAATATCATATTTAACTTTTACAGCAATAATTTTGAAATCCTCTCAGTATGAACTGAGTTTTTACAAACTCACAAAGAAGCTTTAAAAAAACAAAAACACTGGGCTATTATTTTATTTCAAAACTAATTACATTAAGGAATGTAAATTAAGGCAACAATAAGTAGATGGAAAAGAGTAGGCAGTTTTATATAGAAATGATTTATTGGTCTTGCTTTTGTGAAATTTCAATTACCTCTCCCCCCCCCCCGCCCTAATTAGTTAATTAGTTAATTGGTTAACCGTGCCAGGCAGTTTACAGAGGTAATAAGGTGAGGTGTTTTACAATCTAAAATTCAACGCAAGAGAAACAAACAGGAAAGGAGGGGAAGTAGAAGCAGGGGGTTAAATAAGGAGAGACTGTGGTCACATCCACACAATACATCTAATGCACTATTATGGCATTTTAACAGTCATACAGCCTTCCTCAATGAATCCTGAGAACTGTAGTTTGCTAGGGGTGCTGAGAGAGATTACACAAACTACAGGACCCATGATTCTTTAGGAGGGAGCCAGGACTATTAAAGTGGCATAGGAGCACTTTTAATGTATGATTTAAAAATTACCTTAGTGGTTATTTCAGTTAAAACATGCTTAGTTTACAGCAGGGCATGAGAACAAGGGGACTGTACCAAAGGCTTTGCGGCAAAGGTACCTTACCATATAAATATTTTGACACATTCAGGGAAAGCATTGCCAGGCATTTTTAATCATTACGGATGCAATGCAGCTAAAATAATTTTAGTCTGAATTTATACCATATTTTTGCCAACGGTCTTACAAAAGGAAGGTGCAAACTCCCACTGAAACAAATGGGAGCTGTAGAGCTGAGAACTTGCAGCAGCACACCCTTGACCCAGTAATAAGGATCTAAAATAATATTTATTCAAATGTATGCATTTGAAAATGTCTCTAAAGTTGAAAACACAATTTCCCCAAGGGACTCAGCCCAGCCAGGCATATTTACCCCGTCGCTTCAGATCGAAAACGTTTCCAAGAGGAAGCAGAAAATATGGCAAAGGCAGCCTCCTTGTCTGAAGTATTTTACATGCTCTACATAGTTTAAAAATATGTGGCTTATTAATGACTGATTTTTCAACCTCCCCAATAAGCTTTTTATTATTATTAAGATGACACCCCTTTACTGATACAGGTGTCACACAATTCCGCTCTGTGCATGTATCCTTTATGATGTTTAATATAAAAGATAGCCCAGTATTTATATCCCTTACAATAAGAGAATGGATTGTTTTAAGGTTATACAGTCCAGCTGTGATAAAGAAAGAAGGAACCTTACAAAATGATAAATATTTTCATTAAAAAACTTTAAAACTAAAAGTTCAAAGATATGTTCTCTTCTCTTATATCTTGTCAAAACATGACTTAGGGCCCAAAACTAATCTACTTTCAATTTTATTCCATATTTCAGTGCTGTCATAGTACTCAGCAGAGAGTATTGGAATACGATCATTTTTTATTTTGTTGATGTTACCGACAGCTTTATTTCACAAAGCAATCTTATACTATGTCTACCAGTGGCAGGTCACAGAGGTCAAATAGTCTATCCTTACAGGTAGAGAGCTTATTAAATGGCACGTCTATTAAACCCAATGGACAACATAAAGAAACATTTCAGCAAAATATTTTTAACATAGTTCAATGAAAATATGAGTGGAAAGAGTAGTAAATAATTTAAAATGATGCTGGTATGAAACTTAGGTCACAGCATTTTTAGAAAAAGGGGGGAAAGGAGGGGGATTTTCAAGCGCAATCCTACTGCTAAAGTTTTTAGAACAAAATCTATTTTTTTAAATGCCTGAGGAAAATCAGTGTAGCCCATACATAAGTTTACATTGTGTGTTGCATTTATTTACAGGTAACTGGATTCGTGACTCTGTAAACTGCCTTTTTTTTTTTAACATACAAAAATAAATAACAGCAACAGCCTAATCCTATACAACCGTTGCCTAAAATTGTGTATTGTGGTAACACTCTCCTCTTCCTTCACTGCAGAACCTCCCTTGCTCCTGCCCCATAAAAACCTTGTGGCGAATGTGGTGCAAGAACTGAGGCCCCAATCTGCACTATAAATGTAAAGCAGGAGCATACCACTTTAAACAGTTATGGCTTCCCACAAAGAGTTGTTAGGAGTCCCCCTATTCCCTTCACAGAGCTAAAGTTCTCAGGGTGGTTAAACAATTCCTCTTTTCAGGAAACTCTGGGAATTTTATCTTTGGAAGGAAATAGGGGCAGTCTAACAACACTCTTTTGAATTACGGTGCTGAAGGAGACTCTTGAGAGTCCCAAGGACTGCAAGAAGATCAAACCTCTCCATTCTGAAGGAAATCAGCCCTGAATGCTCACTGGAAGGACAGATCCTGAAGCTGAGGCTCCAATACTTTGGCCACCTCATGAGAAGAGAAGGCTCCCTGGAAAAGACCCTGATGTTGGGAAAGATGGAGGGCACAAGGAGAAGGGGACGACAGAGGATGAGATGGTTGGACAGTGTTCTCGAAGATACAAACATGAGTTTGACCAAACTGCGGGAGGCAGTGGAAGACAGAAGTGCCTGTCGTGCTCTGGTTCATGGGGTCACGAAGAGTCGGACACGACTAAACGACTAAACAACAACAACAACACTCAGCAACTTTAACAAACTATTGTTCCCAGGATTCTTTGGGGAAAGCCATGACTGTTTAAAGTGGTATGATACCACTTTAAATGCATAGTGCAGATGGGGCCTAGGAAATCTGCATTGTAGTGTATGCAGGTCATGCTTACAGCAGCACAATGGGTTACTTTTGAAATGCACTAGTAAATAACTAAGTTAGCAAAACCCTAACTTCAAGCCAGACTCTTAAGCTGCATGGGGAGAGGACTGGATTTCTAGAGGAGTAAGCCATGTTAGTGTCTTGCAACGAAAACAACAAGGAGTTTTTGACACCATAAAGATTAACAAATTTATTCTGGCATAAGCTTTTGTGGAGTACCATCCACTTCATCAGATGCAACAGAAATTCAGTCTCGATCCAAGTATATCGACTGGGATCAAGACTGTGTTTCTTATAAACAAAAGGGTTCCTTGTCTCCACGGAAGACTTCTGATCCATTAGCGTAATTTCATTGGCAAAAGGGGTGAGGTACCCCATTTTGTCAGTTTTCCCCTCCTACTGTGCCCTATGTCCCCACCCCTGAAAATGTGCTCCAGAGAGTTGACTTGAGGGACCCTCTGGAACACTGTGGGAGGTGGCACAGGAGGCTGCAAGAGGAATGAGAAATTGGCAAAATGCCTCTCCCCAGACTGGAGCATTCCAAGCAGAACTCCTCTCAGGAGTAACCCCTGGAGCCAACTGAATATGTTTGTTACTTTGCCTCAGGGATGGAGATTCTGAACCTCCAGATGTTACAGACTACTACACCCATCATCTCTGGCCACTAGCTATGCTGGCTGGAAATGATGGGAGTTCAAGTCCAATAACATCTGGAGGAATACAGGTTATCCCTGCTATGCTGGATTGTCATATCCCTGTGGTTTACAGAAGCACCCATAATTTAATTTCAGAGTGGCACACAAAAAGTCCCAGATCAAGATTTGAAAAAAAACCACACACAAAATGATAGGTAAAGTTCCAGAGTTTCAATTGGAGAATTAACCTTATCCTTCAGCAGTGCAGCTTAAAACAGTAGCTAAAAATGTCACGGGGCAGGGTTCCCTAGTAAACAACACTAATATTTTCACCCTTAGGTAAATTGAAAAGGGAATATAAACTGCCTCAAACTGAGCCAGACCATCACACCATCTACCTCAGTATTGTCTACGGTTACTACCAGTGGCTCTTTGATTTTGTTGTTCTCATGCATGCCCAATACTGATTTTTTCAGTATTGGTGTTTTCATTACTGCATTCAGAAGAAGAGGTAAAAAAAAAAAGTGAGTTATGCATGGGAGCCATATATTCAAATAGCAACTCATGGTACATTGCCTTCAAACTTAACCCTTGCTTTTCAGTTTTGCTATCTATTCCAACTGACTAAATGCAACAAGCTTCAACAGGGTTATGACAACAACTATAGCAGCGTTTTAATTGTCCACTCACAGATCCACATATTAGCTAATGATCTGCTCTTGGCTTCTGAAGTCTTTCCACTGGACCCTGCTGGATACTACACGGTACACTTTTTATCAGTAGATTCATCTGGTCAGATAATTAATGAAAAACAGAAACATAAAACATGAGTTGTTAAAGTTCACAATTACCTTCCCTCACAGCTTCACTCTGAACGTCCTTGCTTTAACACGCGGTAAATCATCTACCTAAATGTATTTGCACCCAATCATTTTTTAAAGTCACAATCTTTGTAGTGTCAACTTGTCAAGGGTCAAAGGGAAGAACAGGCAAGATTCCCAAATCAATCTGCTTGTAGAAACTGTCTCATTTCATTTCAAATTACCTGCTGGGGCTGAAGCAGCAGGCAATGGACAAACTGCCTTCCTCCATAAACCATGACAGCACAGGTCGAACTTATGTGATCATTCATAAGGGGCAAGTCAAGCTGGGGCTGTCATTAACTACTTTTAAACTGCTGTGCAGGGTTAAGTGATCTTGCAAGGCAGCAGCAGATATAAATACTATTTGGACAGTTTAATGTCAAGAGACAACTCCTCTGGGATTAAAACTGTGTAACCCAATAGTGCAGTTGTCGATGGAAGGATTAAGGGAGTTTGGAGATGTTTCTTGAAACCCCAACTTTGCATGTTTTTGCATAGGATTTAGATGCCAGAGGCAGGGCAAAGCTCTATGAACCCTAACATGCCCTTCCAAAAGCATGAAATAAAAGTATTCCTGATGCGAGACCACTTCTCTCATTTTGCAAGGGAATGACTTCTGAGGCCTCCTTCACACGTTTTAAAAAGGAGGTAGCAAAAACTCTCTTGTAATGACTTGACCCATCTCATTGGCTCATTAGGAGACATTAGACTGAATTAATTTTGCATATTACAAAAAACTGCTGCCGTTATGACATCAGACTACGACATCTTTTTGAAATTGGATTCTTTTTTCTAAGGTGCTTGTAACCTCATCCCTTTTCAAGTAGGAGCAATGTCAAACAAACAGCTTTCATTGTGAAAATGAGTCAATAAAGTCACCTCATAGAGACTTTATCATCTGAGAGTCAAAGCAATGAGGCAATTAATGGGAGAGTTTGAAAGTCACACAATGAGGAAGTTTGGATGTCCTGAGGCATGGCCCCTCCTCCTCTGCCATGGCCACAATAGAGCAGCTCAGGAGCTTGAGGTTTCATATTATGCTAACTAGTGTCATCCAAACCTTGACCAATTGTGGCTAATGTTAATTACGGCTTGCATAAAATAAGCTGGATAAACCATAGGTCATCTTGACCACAGTTTGTTGGTTAAGTTGACACAACAAGCTGTGGTTAATCAATGATGGAAGTGAAAGCTTCCAGAATGCTCCCCAAAGCTGTGCAGGAATTGAGAAAAGGAGCAACATATTGATATTATCCTTAGACTGTAATACTTCAGAGTCTAGATGGTAGTAGTGGAGACAGCAAGAAATCACTATTCATAGAAAATTTGGGAGAAGGTTAGGTTAAAATCTTGTTAGGTTTTATCTTGTCAACTGCCCTGAGATCTTTTGATGAAGGCAGTACTGTATATAAATCTGATTAATAAAAATAATAATATTAATTTTAATGTAGACATGTTGGTTTTCTATACACAAGGAGGGTGTTGGGATTTTTTGTTTGTTTGCAGGGAGCATTCAATCCTTATTCCCTACCTTCAGGAACAGTTTCCACCCCCTTCAGTTGCAGCTTTCTGCAGACCAGACTATTGTGCTTAGCCATATTTGATCGAGAACGAACTTTGGTAACCTAAGTTAGAGAAATTAAATGAAGAAATTAATTGTGCCATTCACATTCAAAAGCAATATTCTCAAACTTATAATACATATCATCCAAATCAAAGCATGCCAATTCTGCAAGTAATTGATTTCATGCCTAAACTTATACATAAATAAGAAATTCCAAACTCATGAAGATTCTTTACACATTCCCCAGAAGGCATCCTGATGGCTCAAGGGGCAGCAATCATATTAAAAAATCTAATTGTTCATGCTAATACTACATTTCTACTATTATCCTGTTTAGCCAACCATATGTAGGTTTACTCAGAAGTAGACACTGACTTCCATGGAATTCAATAGGGCTAATTTCCAAGAACAGACTTGCAGCATTGCAGTCTTGAATGAATTTAATTATTTTATCATTGTCTCTTCACTAGTAGCTTAAGAAAATTATATGAAAGATACATGCTGACCCTTTAACTAAACAGGACCTAGCAATAGATTGAGTTCTCAGAATAAATGTCTTGAAATTCACATCAAATGCTTTTAAGATAGGTCTTGCTGGAGAGACTTATAATCAAAGTAACTTCATCACGAGAAGCAGAATGTTTTCTACAGCCAGTGGTGGCCAATGCCCATTGGAACTGGGAGGGCAAAGGCTGAAAGGCCAGTAGGTACATCCTGAGCCAACTACTTTAAATTTTGCCCCATCCTCCTATTATTTTCTGATAATGGCAACACTGGAACTAAGGAGGAGGAAGCTGACCTGGGCTGGATTCTAGCAAGAAAGTGGGCCAGTGGGCAGTGCCCCATTTGCCCTAAAGGACAAGCCTTCACTGTCTACGGCAGGGTTTCCCATGTTTGGGTCTCCAGCTGTTTTTTTACTACAATTCCCATCATCCCTGACCACCGTCTTGCTGGCTAGGCATGATGGGAACTGCAGTCCAAAAACAGCTGGAGACCCAAGCTTGGGAAACCCTGGTCTACAGAATGAGCTCCAGAGTACCTGGTGTAAGTGTGTTCTCCTTTTATTGGATCTTTTTTATCATTATAGTTGTGTTTTGCTATTTTTTTTTCTGTGCTCCTTGCGGAGCTTTGCCAAACCACCAGAAAATAAAATAAGAGAACTAGACTGAATCACACTTCCACATGGGCTATTAATTATGGTTGTTGTTATTACCTGCCCTTTACTACAAGGTGCCAGATACCACAGTAAATAGGAATCCTAGATAGGATCCTTCATCAAAGCTGAGACAGCAGGCCAAATTTGGAGGCCCAGGAGTGGTGCCCTTGAACATCTGCCTCTTGAGATGGTTGCCTCACTCTGCCTAATGATAGGGTTGGCTCTGCAAAGGTCAGCTGTAGAGCACAAATTTAGCATGCACAATGTCCCAAGTTCCATTCCTGGCCTTTACATTTAAAGCAGTGGTGTGCAATGTTGTGCCCTCCGGATGTTTTGGACTACAATTCCCAGCAGCCCCAGCCAGCAGTCAGGGATGGTATGTTGGCCTGACAGCCTCGGACAGAAAGTCTCTACAGAGGGTGGCAAATACAGCCCATGCTATCATGGGCTGTCCCTTGAGTCCACTAGATGACATTACAAGGGATCGTTGCCTTAGGAGAGCATGAAAAATTCTCAGGGATGACTCACACCCTGGCCATCACCTCTTTAATCTTCTACCCTCGGGCAGGAGATATAGAAGTATAATCAGCCGTAAAGGTAAAGGGACCCCTGACCATTAGGTCCAGTTGTGGCCGACTCTGGGGTTGCAGCGCTCATCTCGCTTTATTGGCCGAGGGAGCCGGCTTACAGCTTCCAGGTCATGTGGCCAGCATGACTAAGCCGCTTCTGGCGAACCAGAGCAGCGCACGGAAACACCGTTTACCTTCCCGCCGGAGCGGTACCTATTTATCTACTTGCACTTTGACGTGCTTTTGAACTGCTAGGTTGGCAGGAGCTGGGACCGAGCAACAGGAGCTCACCCTGTCACGGGGATTCGAACCGCCGACCTTATGATCAGCAAGTCCTAAGCTCTGTGGTTTAACCCACAGCGCCACCCGTGTCCCTGTATAATCAGCCATACCAACAGGTTAAAAAATAGCTTCTATCCTGGGCTGTTAGGCTGCTGAACGGAAAATAACATTGACATTGAATGTTTGTGAGGGGAGGCTCGTTTAATTTCATTGTACACAGGTTGTACAATGACAATAAATGTATTATTATTATTATTATTATTATTATTATTATTATTATTATTATTGAAGTTGTAGCCCAGCAATACCTGAAAGGTGCCACCTTGACTACCCCTGCTTCAAGTAAAGAGCTCTTAGGTTGTTACAGTCTCCTGTCTGAACCCCCAGAAAGCTGTAGGTAATCAAATTAGGCAATGCTTGGCTTGTTGGACACATAGTCTGACCTGGTTTAAGGAAGCTTCTCATACAACATTCAGAGAGGGGCTCCGCACATCCTTTGGTGTGAGTTAACGGGCTACACAGTTACTGTGACCACTGCAGTAACCCTGAGCTTAAATGCATGGTCCGGTACAGGTACCTACCTTGCCCCTCCCCGCAGGGCAGGTGACCTATGCTAAGCTCTTACTAAGCTGGTTACTTTGAAGCTCCAGTCATCTGAATCTACCCTAGGTAACAAGCGATAGTTTGCTACAATAGCTGGCAGAGATTTTCCGATGTAATTTTTCATTCTCCGACACTTTAAAAAGAGTACAAACATGTCAGTTTAACATGGCAAATGCTTGAAATTAATGCCCGCTAATTAAGGATGAGCAGATTGCTAAGATTTACATGGCACTGATGATACATTCCCACATGGAATATGAGGCAGCAAGTTGCCCTGATAAACTGCAGCTGTGCCCCCCCTGCTGCGGAAAACATTTCAGCGGCCCCTGCATTATGTTTCAATGAACACACACTACTTCTGTTTCACATGCACCTGCCATTGTTTTATATTCAGACAAAGCCTGGTGGGTCATGTCTCTGGGAAGAAGATTTTGGCAACAACATACGTGCAAAGGATTTCTTCAGCGAAGCAACTGAAGTTGAAGTGGTATTCTATACTAATAATAATCAGGTTGGTGGCCCTGGAGGAATGTCCACGGAGATCTTCAGAGATGTTGAGGAGTTTCGATGGGAGCCATTTTCTTTGCATTAATCTAGTAATTCAATGAGTTAACATGCAAACCGAAAAGAATGCCTTAGGACATATACTTTAGCCCTGCAGAGAAAGAATAACTCTTTAAGAAGGTTGCATGAAAGTTGCTGCTTTAATAATGATCAGGGTTTTCATTTTGGGGGGGGGGGTAGGCAGTGAATTGAAGACATAATGGAAATACACAAAAAAACCATAAAAAACCACCACCATGATTAAGATGCAAAAGTGAGAGGTATCCCATGCGTTAAAAGGAAAGCAAGTGCTGATCTACAGAAATATTATATTCGCTATATCTATAGACAGCTCCATGACAGTTACACCCATATTAATTTGGAAAACAAAACAAAAGAACTCAACTTGCACCTAGGTAGCAACTCAAAGAGTTTGAATCTCAACACTGATTTATTTATTTATTTTCATTCATATGCCACCTTTTTTTTCCTCCCAGGAACTCAAGGTGGCCCACGTGGTTCTCCCTCTCCTCATTTGATCCCCACAACCACCCTGTGAGGTAGGCTGGCTGAGAGACAGTGACTGGTCCAAGGTCATCCAGTTATCCAAGGTCACCCTGTGGGGATTTGAACCCTGGTTTCCCAGATCCTAGTTCAGCACTCTAAATACTACTTCACACTGGTTTGTGCCCTTTGCGATAGATAGATGATAGATAGATAGATAGATAGATAGATAGATAGATAGATAGATAGATATAGATAGATATAGATAGATGATAGATAGATAGATAGATAGATGATGATAGATAGATAGATAGATAGATAGATAGATAGATAGATAGATAGATAGATGATAGATAGATAGATGATAGATAGATAGATGATAGATAGATATAAATAGATATAGAGCAGCGCACGGAAACACCATTTACCTTCCCGCCGGAGTGGTACCTATTTATCTACTTGCACTTTGACGTGCTTTCAAACTGCTAGGTTGGCAGGAGGGGCTGAGCAACGGGAGCTCACCCCGTCACGGGGATTCGAACCACCAACCTTCTGATCAGCAAGTCCTAGGCTCTGTGGTTTAACCCACAGCACCACTCGCGTCTCCTAGATATAGATATATAAAAAATCCTGCAACCCTCCTTCAAATTGAAGGCTTGAGTTGAGTGGTCAGCATTACAGCACTACATGAGTAAAACTACTGGGTGGGCACAGACAGGGCAAAGTGCATTCTGAAGGGGGGTAAACCTTATTCTACATATTAGATTTCTGAAGGAGAAGTAAATACGAAGGGGGAAATTGCAAGTACCCACTCAAGTCTCGCTGTCTAGCTTGCATAAACAGTAAGAGTTGCAAACTTTTTTTATTCTTCCTGATCCTATGCCTTGAACAGCAGCAGGCACCCAGAAATAAAGCAAGTCTTTTCCTGCAAGGAAGATGAAGGGATTATGAAAGCTTCACTGCCATAATTTCTGCATATCATGTTGCAGTTAAAAGCACAAGCGCAGGCTAGTAAATAAAATAATAATTAATAATAATAATAATAGGCAGCAAACGTGAGCAAACCTCAAACTAGGTACATTTGAGTATTAATAAACACTTAGTGTTAACCAGTAAATCTACAGAATAATTTAATTTGAGGAAGAAAACAAATCCTGCTCTCTATTGTGTTTTTTCTTAGCTAGTCTTGCCACTGTCCCTGTGCTTTTAAACAGCAAGCTGGCAAGGGAAGCAGTCAAACTTTTCCAGGTGTTGGAGATGTGGTAAAAGCTTCATTTGTGCGCTTCAGGCCTGAGATCAGGGCAAGTAAAAAGGAGCAACACTATTTATAAAAGTTGTAACTATTGCAAAAGGGATTTTTTTTTCTTCTCTGGACTATTTTAAAATGTACAATGTTTATTAACCATTCCCAGCTGCCACTCTCATTTATGACGCTGCTGAAGGAATGCAGTTGTCATACCGTGTTATTTCCACCTTCTGTAGGTTGACAGTGTGGCAAATTAACATAGCAATTGCCTGGAAAAACAAACTATAGTGTTACTATAGATCTAATGATTAGGTTAGCCAGTCAACTGACATTGTGTCATCACCTTTATGATAGAATTCACTAAAGCAATCAGCAGATTAAAAAAAAAACACACACACCAGAATTCCTGAGCAGATAAATCACTATGATAACATAAGAATGGCTGCAGCTATAAAATGGAGGAAAGCGATCATAATTGAAAAACAAACCCAAGATGTGGCAATTGCACAAGTTCAGCCACAGAGATTTCCAGGAATCATGCGTGAATTAGGAATACTTAATCAGAGTTGAAAACCTACCTCATAACTTTAAACAAAAAAAATTAAAAAATTAATTGAAAACTATTTTATGATGCTAATAATATGTAGATGTCACAGACTGAATGTCTTTGCACAAGATTCTTAATTATCTTCATGAAAAGGTTGGGATCTAGATGAGAAGTGACAAGCCAGATAAAAAATAATAATTCAAGTTTCATGTAACTAATAACATTATTATTTGTACTGTGAAGCAGAGAAGAAAATAGTCACAACAAATGCCCTTTTAAAATACCCTATATTTTATTTATTTGCAATATAAACTTGAATATAATTCAAGAGAGGGCCTTTGGGATTTGCTGAATCTTTCTACTACGTGGATTAAAATCTCTCTGCCCATCTGAAATCTGAAATGTTAGAAAGTGCATTTTCCTCTCAAATACTTCTGGGTGCTAGAGTTTACTCCTCACAGAGTTACAATTCCAGCAACCCTTCACAAACCACAGTGCCCAGAATTCTTTGAGGGAAAGAATGGGCTTTGAATGTGGGAAGTGGAAATTAGCATTGAAACTAGTGGCTCCCAAACTTCCTCCCCAGTCCCAAAAAATGGCTGAGAGTCTTAGAAGACGGTTTAATGTCCCCACCCTGCCTATTGTTGAGCACTTGTAATGCACTGTTCTTTTTTAAAAATGCAATTCAAAATGTCAATACAATAAGAAATAAAAGAAACTACACCACATTGCAGTACCACAGAAGCCCATGGACCACTGGTGGTCTGAAGACTACACTAAGGGGATTTAAATCACATTAGGAGCAAAAGTAAGTTGGATAGCTGCTACAGAGATGTTCATAGCTGATCTAGGTCAGAAAAGGGAAGGGAAAGGATAAAAAGTAGGACCATATATGCTTGTTTGATTATTTGATTGTTGTTAGCCACCCTGAGCCTGGCTTCGGCTGGGGAGGGTGGGATATAAATAAAAAAAAGTTTTATTATTATTATTATTATTATTATTATTATTATTATTATTATTATTACTGGAGGGGGAATTCTAAGGGAAGAGTGAAGTACTTTTATGGTTTTGTACATGGATACCTGAGGGCTTATCAACAACAACATGTGCCTGCCTATGTCCTCAGGTAATTGGAGGTCCTCCTCTAGGTGTCTTATTGTCTGAAGTGATGATGGCAGATAACACTTGGAGACTGGGCCTTCTTGGTTGTAGCACCCCATTTATGAAATGGTTTCCCCATGAAGGTCTGCCTGTGTGGCCTACATTGATGGCCTTTCAGCATCAGGCTGCCATTTTGATTCCAATGATGTTGCGTAGACATTGTGAAGAACGAACATATATGAGGTGTCCCAATCCCACAATAAGAATACTAGAAAGGAAGGGACAGACATCTCATGCTCACAACTGCTTCTGAATAGTTTAACGGCCTGGTGCTTTCAACAGTCCTGGAAGACAGACCAAAAGTATGGTACAGAATGGGCTGAGGTGGAAAGAATGAGGCTTACCTAAGGTCATTCATTTATTTTGGCATGTGATCTGAACTAGGCCTTTCCCAACACACTCTCTTAGCCTGAATTGTAGCCTGGCGTGCCTTGGAATAAGTCTCATTGACTTCAATGCGTCTTACTTTCCAGCAGACATATATAGATTTGCACAGTTAGTATTACACCAGTCACAAGCATCATTTAGAGAGGCTAGGGAAGAATTACGCCAATCTCTATATGGCACATCTAATTTTTTTTTCTATAGCATTGCTATAGCCTTCTTTTGGAGGCTTGAGTCCTAAAAATGGAACCTCAACAAATGCACTCAAAACACACTGTGGTATTTTTGTTTCGTTTCACTATTTAATCTCATTATTTATCCAAGTACAAGCCAGTCAACCCTTTCTGAGAATCTTATCCTGATTGAGATCTCTGCACCCCAACTGATATGCCACACCTGACAATGGCTCTCAATTCAATAAGAAATACAAAACAAAAAACCAAACCTAAGCTGATGCATTAAGAGGAGGGGAGGTCAAGGTAAACCTCCTCTCCTTGAACACACACAAGTGCACAAGGACACACGTGTACCTCTCTTTTTGAGAATCACAAATTTAGGAAACTCACAAATATGAGCGAAGGTAAATTTCTTGTTCCGAAGTGGGGAGAATGTTGTTCGCAATCTGATGACTGCATGCACACATACCACTTCTGTTCTAGAATGAGAGACGTTTTTCCATGTATCACAGAAAGCTGTCAGGCCACTGGTCCGTGCAGCTCAATATTGTCTACACAGACTGGCAGCATCTCTGACCTGGAGATGCTGGAAATTTGATTTCTGCATGTAACACGGTTGCTGTACCATTGAGCTATAGCCCTTTCCCATGGATACTCAACTCTGAGTAAAACTATTCGTTTTGCATAACTTCCAATTCCCACATAGTTAACATATAAATGTAATTATAACATCTGCGCAAAAGTGAAAGACTGACATTCACTTTAGCCGTTTTGTTCTTAATTTGAAAGTACACATAATCCCACAGCAATGCAGATGATGCAACGCCGAGCAGTGACCTCAAGGCACAGGGCTGTAGCAAGCCTCTTTTGGTGTTTTTGTTTTCCTGCTTTCTTAATCCGCAAGAGCTTGGTCACTGCAAAATTATGTCTGAGTCATCAGAGACACCGTAATTTGTGCAGCCCAATCCCATTAATCTTTACTAAGGAGAGAAAGGTCTTCCCGTGCTTGTTGCTGCTGGGTAGGTGTGCAAAAGAATGTAGTCTTAATCTCCATGGCACGCCATCAAAGTTACACAGCTGAACGTGCAGATAACCAATCTATGGTTGAGAGAGCTGTTCCACCAGGCCTTTGGCTAGGGCACAGCCTGACTCCCTCCTTTGGCAATCTTCACAGAACTCTAGCCCAATGGTTGCCATCAATTTGATTTGAATTAATTTTATAATGAAATAATTTTAGAATGTTGGATTATTTTATTGTTGTTAGCTGCCCTGAGCCCGGCTTCGGCTGGGGAGGGCGGGATATAAATAAAAAATTATTATTATTATTATTATAGCTTCTGCATTTCAAAACTTGCAATGAAAAAGCCAAAAGTCAATGGCAGAGGATGCAGATCTAATGCAAGCGCACAGTACTTCTCTGGGCAACACACACCAAATAAAATATGGTGCCCAATATAAATTTAGGAAGCTGACATATTGAGACATACAATTGGTCGGTCTAGCTCAGAATTGTCTACAATAACTGGCTCGTTGGTGCTTTTTCCAGCCTTACCTAGACAGAAGAGATTGAACCAGGATTTTTTTCCAGCATACAAAGCATTCTTTAAAAGCTGGTTGAATGTGAGAGCTGCATTCAGTGATATTGTTGTACTATGAACAGCAGACCGGAGATGAAATCGAAATCTTCCTCTCTTGGGCCACTATAGCTCACATTTACTGATTATGAATGTCATAGCAGAGGCGTAGTGAAATTAAAGCTGCAATCCTATACACATTTAATTGGAAAGAAGTACCACTGAAGTCAGTGTAAACATGCATAGGATCGGACAGTAATTTCATAATTTTTTCTTTCTCTTGAAAGAAAAACAAAATATATGTCTTCCTAATTTCTTCCAGCTGTGGTTCCAAAGTGGAACAAAACTATTTAAGATCTAGCAAAGCCACATAATTTATTTCACTAAGCTCATGAAGTTTAAAGCATAATTATAAAATCATAGCAATGCATTGTTCTTCGTCAGAAAAAATCTGGCGAAAAAATGCATCTTTAAACATACATTCTTGCTCTGTATTGTCTAGCCCTCACAAAAACCACTTTTGTGATTTGAGAAGTAGGTAGCACTAAACAATATTGTATCTTTATTTGTTGATAAACCAGCAGACTTACAATCTACTTGGCTAGGGTGGGGTGGGGGGGACTTACACTGACATATTTTTAAACCGTTTCCCGCTGATGTATCCATCCTCATGTATCTCTGTGCACTTCAAGGCCAAGGCATTTTGAAAGTTTTACATTTAGCCTGAATAGGGTGCCTTGAAAAGATTCCCCCTTGAATGAGAACAAAAGAAAGCACAGAAATGTTAATCAATTCTAAGTGTCACTAAGCATTTTCCAAGAAATAATTTATGTGGTATTTCTTCTCACAATCAGCGCAGTTTTGATAGTTTCTCCCCTCAGTTCCCCCTTCCCCAAACAAAAGGAATTTTCATGGGTGCTGCCTTTCACAGGGCAAACTTCCTCGTGAGGTGAAAGAACAGCAGACTTGTGCCTTTTACAAATATGTGAGTTACGGTACTTGGGGAAGCAGGCAAACCAACAGACATATAGTTAGTATTTTTAAAATCACATCCCCCCTTTTTTTAAAAAAAGGCAAGGCAACATCAAGCCAAGCACAAAACCCAAAACTTCCTTTCCCTTTGTTAGCTACCTACCTATGCTGATTTTTCTCTCTAGTCACCCACACTTACATATAGACAAAACACGCAACCTCTGTGTTCAGTACATGTGGCCAGCAACCAGCAGCCATCAAAAGTCATTGAACAAGCATCTTCCAGAACAGATTACCTGTTGGCATCAGCCGAGGGAGCATCTGTAGGTATTAACTTAATAAAAGACTGCTGAAAAGATAATCAGCTTGCCTGACAGCCATTACAAGGGTTTTAGTGATTTGATCTATTTATTTATTTATTTATTTTAAGCTGTTTGGAAAGCAAGCAAATTGCTTATGTTTGCTATTAGGGTGGAATCACTTTGACCACTTCCAACTCGTTCCATCTCAACAAAGTCAAGTGGCTGCAAAAATGCTGCCCCAGTGATATAGCTGTGAATTGATCTCATCAAATAACTTGTTCCCGCCCCCCCCCACTTCTTACTACAGATTACTTGACATCAAGATACTGAACTTGACTTAATTTGGCACCAGTGTCCTCCTTTTAAGATTAATCCACATACAATAAGTAGCAGACTCTCAAACTGTTCTCTTCCACATTCAAATTTCATCCATATAGGACTCCGTATCACTTGTTACCTCATCATGCAATTCACCACCGAAGTGTTACTGTTGAAAGGTTTTTGGGTTGGATGGATCCCAAAAGATCTGTGAACAGAATTCCACTTTATATCAGTTGCTAGGAGTCCACAAGTGTGGAACGAGCTGCTGCTTCCAGGTGCCGCTTGTGGGTTTCCCATAGGCATCTAGCTGGCCACTGTGAGAACAGGGTGCAGGACTAGATACAGTGGTACCTCAGGTTAAGTACTTAATTCGTTCCAGAGGTCCATTCTTAACCTGAAACTGTTCTTAACCTGAAGCACCACTTTAGCTAATGGGGCCTCCTGCTGCTGCTGTGCCGCTGGAGCACGATTTCTGTTCTCACCCTGAAGCAAAGTTCTTAACCTGAGGTAATATTTCTGGGTTAGCGGAGTCTGTAACCTGAAGCATACGTAACCTGAAGTGTATGTAACCCGAGGTACCACTGTAATCCAGCAGGTCTCTTATGTTCAAAAGCAGTTAAAACAGTAAACACAGAGTAAAACAGTAAAAACAGAGTCACCGTTTAATGCTAGAATATTCTGAAATTTTATTAGTTAATGGCTAGCCCCACAGCTTCGTCACACTGGCCACATGACCCGGAAGTGTCTGTGGACAACGCTGGCTCCCGGCCTCTAGAGTGACATGAGCGCACAACCCTAGAGTCTGTCAAGACTGGCCCATACAGGCAGGGGTACCTTTACCTTTACCTTACTAGCCCCACATCATCCCCTTACGGACATGAACAGTTGCAAAAGAATGATTTCTCCCTTTCTTCCTCCACACGCAATTCTGGTTGCAAAACGTAGTAAGTGTGAAAGGGCAATGTGCACATTTCCATACATGTGATGGACATGTGCCCAGGATTTGTGGCTCAATTGCAACTGCCCAGAATTGTTGGCATCCATCTGTCCTTTGAGTGTTTGGGAATAGTTCTCTTCCTTTCCCATTTTATGTGCTCCATACAGGAAAAGTCTGCAGGGTATAAGCACAGCAACCATGGTACTATCTAGTCTAGCATTTTGTTCCTACAGTGGCTAACCAGAAGCCTATGGGAAACCCATCAGCAAGACGTTACTGTCAGCTGGCCATGTGTATCTGCAACTATGCAATGGATTATGATTTTGGCAAATACTATAATAGAATATGGACGTGGGTGGCGCTGTGGGTTAAACCACAGAGCCTAGGACTTGCTGATCAGAAGGTCAGCGGTTTGAATCCCCGCGACGGGGTAAGTTCCCGTTGCTTGGTCCCTGCTCCTGCCAACCTAGCAGTTCAAAAGCACGTCAAAGTGCAAGTAGATAAATAGGTACCGCTCCTGCGGGAAGGTAAACGGCGTTTCCATGCACTGCTCTGGTTCGTCAGAAGCGGCTTAGTCATGCTGGCCACATGACCTGGAAGCTGTACGCTAGCTCCCTCGGCCAGTAAAGCGAGATGAGCGCCGCAACCCTTGAGTCGGTCCCTTTACCTTTACCTAACTTAGGCTCATTAATTCCAGTCGGTATACTCTGAGTAGGACTTTACTGAATACAATCAAAACGAATAAAAAGCATATTGCCTTCATGCTATTATGATGTGCTCCTTAGAGCTCATTGGCTGGGCACTGTTGAATCAGAATTCAGGAATCAAAGACTGGACTAAGATGCTTTTAACTATGCTAAGTAAACAGCTCTAGTGAATCGCTGTTCCCTGATAACAATAGGTATACACCTAATATATAATATAAGTGGCCCTTAGACTCATACTTTATTGCTCCTTGTTTTCATAAAGTTATGTGTGGAACTTCCCATCTGTCAAAATAATTTTTAAAAGATGATTAATTTATTTCGTTTTAGTTCTACAGATTTTGGTACTTTTATTTACCTTTTTTTCCTTCTTCTTTCACTTATATATATATTTCTTTTTTGTTGTTGTTAAACTACTAAACCTACATTGCTCAAAAATTGTTCAGACCTTAGGTCAAGGAAATTGCAGCATTACATCCCAATAGAAAATGTGTTTCCCTACTCTAAAATAGCCACTTAAGCAAGAATGTGGAAATGATTTATTTGAAGCTAAATCTTCACCTCAGCTGTGGCATGACTGCACAATCATTCATAGAAAGACCATTACACTTTAGATTCAAAGAAAAGAATACTAATGACCAAAACAGTTGTGTGTATAAAAATTTTAAATTACATTCAGGGGAGACGAAATTAAAATTACAAAAATCACATGAAACTGTTCTTGTCATCTATATGATTAGAGTAAGGGGAGGATTTTTACATTCTCCAAACTCTCTCTCAAACACCATTCCCCATAGGTTTTGCTTTTATAGAGAAGTATCAAGTATACAATGTACAAAATCAGTCTGAGAACAGGGAAATTTTTATTTCACTGTTAACAGCAGCCATGGTTCAGCTTTAGAAGTAAGCGACTAATCTCTCTTCGCTTGCAAATATGGAAACACATTCCAGTCTGCATTAACAGATGCATCTAGGCAGTTCAGTCTTGTGAAAATAAGGTTTAACTACCTGAACGTGCAAACTGCTCTTGCAAGGTGTGCCTGAACCCTTATATCCCACTTTGATCATTGAGATCATCTGCAGGAGCCTCTGTCCCAGAGTTGGTGAGGCTCATTTTACAAGAGAAACTAAGCCGGTCCTATGGGACACCCTGCCTGGAGAGATTCAGTAGGCACCTTCCATGCCAACATTTCAACGCTTGCTGAAAACTTTTCTATTCCGCCAAGCCTGTGCAGGCAATTAAGAGTACATCCCCCACAATGGTCTACTGTTGCTTGTTTTTAATTCATTTGCTAGCTTTTCTGTATGGTTTTACTACATGGTTTTATATTGCAGTAAACCAGTTTGATATATTTCTATGATAGAGTGGTACATAAATATATATTTTTATAAATAAATAGCTACCAGCAGACTTTTGAAATAAGGCTGACATCAGCATTTAGCATCATTGGGCAGCTGCTGGAGTCGACCACTGATGCCTGCCCAGGCTCCCTCTTTATGGAAAGCTATCTAGACCTGCTCTCTGTGCAATGCTAGGCAGCTAGGTGCAGCCACCATTTTAATCTCCAACACTGCCCCTGATGCAACTCTGAGAACGCTGCTGCTGCCCACTGGGATCCACTGATGAAGTGGCTCTCCAGGAAGCACTTTACCCAAAGGCACCCTGTATTGAAAGAAATGAAACGCAAAACATTACCTAATTTACCCAATGATACTGATAATTGAATCAATCGCTGAATTGTAGAGTTGGGCCCTATGGATCATCTAGTCCAACCCCTCTGCAATGCAGGAATCTCAACCAAAGTGTCCGTGACAGATGGCCATCCAAACTCTGCTTTAAAATGTCCGGTGCAGGAATATGCAGCTGCCTGATATGGGGATCAAACCTGTGGCCTTGGCGTTACCAGCACCATGCTCTAATCAGCTGAGCTATCCAGTGTCTAGGGAAAGGTTTTTGCATGCAGATTAACCCTGCTAGGATCGTAAAAGTCTACTTTATTGAGGAACAAGCACAACACTCAGCAGATCTAAATTTTTAGTGTGTCTAAGCAAGAAGTCAGTAAATGGCGCCCTTCCAGCCAGCCCCACACATATATATCTGCATGTGCCTCCCCATCTCTCCCTAGAGCTGCATCAGTCGCTTTCTCCCATTTACAAGTGCAACATAAAAGAGGAGGCCTTCTGCATCAGACCAAAAAGCGCTCTGTTCTCGCAGTAGCCATGTGATGCCTGCAAGCAGAACCTGAGCAGAATAGTACCCTCACCTGCAATTCCCAGCAACTGGTATGGAGATGCATCCTGGCTCCCCCCCCTTAAGAGGCTCAGTTGTTCAAAGGCCATCCTTTGCTTGGATCTCACAGCAAGTGATTCACTCACTGCCAAGACCACCTTCGCTGGTCAGCCCGGGAAGAAAATGGTTAACTTTTGCCTCTCTCTGGTCTCCAAAGGGAGTGAGCCAGTAGGTTAAAAATGAGTTGCCAACCAAGACCTTAGAGGCAATCTTGTTCAACACACTCGTCCACTGGAGATTTTCTTACACTATAATGAGAAGAAACTCAGGCTTTCAGCTCACCACATAAAGCTTTAGCTGCACCTGCATAATAGTGCAAAAATATTTGGCCTTTTAACATTCTTATTGAGCTTACCATGTACCACTAAAAATAAATTGATTTGAATAGTAATGAAGATGGAAATAAAAATACATTCTCCAGTGCACAAATGTATCCCGAGTCTCTGCAAAAGTCAGATTTGAACTCATCTGCTCAGAAATTGATTGCAATCTCATAAAAACGAGAGGTTCTAACCTTTCAGGGGATGAGTAACGGAGCTAAAATCCCCCTAGGCTAATATCACGCGGAATTGATATTAAAGCCAAATTTTTAATTAAGAATACTCAGGTGAAGCATTTTTATGCTGCAATATATAGAAGGGGAGTTAGAGAAGGAAGACCAAGAAGATGGAAAAGAAGTCAGAAAAGAAACTATCATTCACTTTGAACAACAGCACGGACTGCTTGGTTTTAAAAGTTAAAGTTACAACTTTTTTGGTAAACTGCTTAGAGATTTTAGTTACAATTAAGTGGCATACAAGCTCTCTTAAATAGTATTAAAACAAAACATAAACCTTTAAAAATATTTACACAAAGTTTTGGTCCATTTCCAACTTACCCTGTATCATTTTCAGCATTCTGCCTTGATTAGAAGAAGTAAATAAATTGATGAAATAAACTGTATAACACTACAAGGGATGATTATTAGGTCATTGTGTGCCTGCATTAAGAATATTGCACAGTGAAGCTGGAGCAACTAAAATTAATCTGGTGACTGGATATATGCCTTGTGAACCCGCACAGTCAATAGGGGAACAATTATTCAGACTCTCAAAATATAAAAAGCCAGAGTCGTTGGCTGAAGGTGTTTAATCATACCAAGGAACTCACTGCCACTAGATGTTGCAATGTCATCTAACACAGAGAGCTTTTAAAGGGGAACGGGTGGATACATGGAAGATCCTAATTGGCTCAGCCAGAGATGCGATCCAGTTTTCAGGCACTGAATACTTTGGAATCCCAGACAGATATTGTCACCATCGTCTGCCTGTGAAGCTCACAAAGAAATCTGTTTTTCCACTGCCAGACAGGTTGCTTCATTGGAATAGCCAGGGGTCAGTCAACTTTTTCAGCAGGGGGCTGGTCCACTGTTTCTCAGGCCTTGTTCGGGGGCCGGACTATATTGGGGGGGGGGGATGAACGAATTACTATGCCCCACAAATAACCCAGAGATGCATTTTAAATAAACACGCATATTCTACTCATGTAAAAACATGCCAATTCCCGGACTGTCCGCGGACTGGATTGAGAAGGCGATTGGGCCGGATCCGGCCCCCGGGCCTTAGTTTGCCTACCCATGGAATAGACCACTGATTGGGCCAGTCATAGCCTTCTTATAAGCTGCTTTCTTAGCATTCAAGAGCGAAAATGCTAACAACCATTTTAGTTTACGCCCGCTTCTCTGATGACCCTAGGAGATCATTTCCAATTTGGGTTGCTTACAGACTGCCCAACCAGGTTGCTGATGCTAAAATCCAGTAAAACAATGAATGTTAGGGCAGAACACACTAGATTACTTTCCAGCCTATTCTAATTTATATGCTCTTCAGGTAGCGTCCAAATATTTAAAGCAATTCTGCCCTTGATTCTGGTACTTTTTGAGCAAAGCACAAAGCAGTGCAGTGAAGTTATTAGACTGTGCAGTTATTAGTTCCACTTATAACTGCAAAGTTAGGCTGCAGCTAGTCTATCTTCTAAATGGGACAGAATGGGAAAGAAGAGAAATAACTGTTGAAAAAGTCTTCTTCAAAAGCTCAGATAAACTTGTTTTCCCTCCTTACAAAAGCCTTGTGAATCTTCTTCTTCTAAAATTTTGTTTTTGTTCTCTGCTCAGCTCTTCATCCTGAAATACAACTGAACAGCTGAGAAGTAGTCATTTATATGAATTTGGAGCATACACCGATTGTGATAATGCAATCATTTGCCATTTTTGCAGCCAGACTTACAATCTTTACTTCAAACATACTGAAGAAAAAATACTTTAAGCCACTCTAGCTTCTGGAAGTAAGTCTTTTCAGAAAACATTTCACTCTGATGTAATTTTAGTGACCAAGATCGAGCATGGAATCCCCAGTTCAAATCTTACTTCTGTATGTCACATGATACAAAAGTAAGTTTCTTTTGTTGTTTTATCGGTTCAATATTTTATAGGAACCACCTTGAGTGCTTTTAATGGAAAGGTGGGATGTGTTTTTGAATAAAAATATAACACTGACCTAACCTTGAGGGTTGTTTTTAAAGAGTACAAGATTCTATATGTGAAACACTTTAAAAGCATTATTATTATTATTATTATTATTATTATTATTATTATTATTATTATTATTATTATATACCAGTGTTTCCCAACCTTTTTTGGGCAAAGGCACACTTGTTTCATGAAAAAAATCTCGAGGCACACCACCATTAGAAAATGTTTAAAAAATTAACTCTGTGCCTATATTGACTATATATAAAGTAACTCTCTTTAATAGGAATCAAATAAACACAAAGAAAGTATTTTATAATTACTTTATTATGAAATAGTAAGTAAACAGAAATATGAAAAATTATAAAATACTTTATTCAGTGCGCCTTTTGTCCCTCTCCTCGAAATGCTCCAACTCAATGTTCCTCCGCGGGCTGGCCATTGGAGAGCCGTGTCGCCCACACCGCAGCCCAATACAATATGAACCCTCCCCTCACAAGCGGTAACCCCTCCACACTCCCCACCTTAAGCCTCCACACGCGCCCTGCCCAAAGAGATGCCCACCCGCGCGCGAGGGGATCCTTTACCTCAGCATCCCGCCCCAAAAAAAAAAAAAAAGGGCGGGAGACTGCGGTCCCTCAGAGGCTGGGCGTTAGGAAGAAGCAGCCGCCTTCATCCAAGCAGGAGCAGCAGCAGCAGCTGTAGCTGTAGTAGCGCCAAGCTGTGCCGGGGACTCTGTGCCCATGAGGGGAGGGAGGGGAGAGAGAGGAGAGGCAGCAGGTCGCCCTCTTAAGTCACGCGCGCGCAGGCACCACCACGCATCCCTCGCGCCCTCTCGCAGAGCCCCTGCTCAGCACCTCCCGCCTCGGGGACGCCCGTCATGAGCCGCTGAGAGGCCGCCAAGCCTCCAGACTGCTCCCATTCAGCCTTAGGCGCGCGCCCGCCTCGGGAAAAGCGGTGCTGGGAGGCGGAGAGAGAGAGAGAGGACGCCGCTGGCCGCGTCCCACCCTCAGTCAGTCGGCTCGGAGCTACTGAGGAGAGGGAGGTGGGGACGACGGCGCGTCTGTTCCGCTCGGGGCCAGCGCGCCCCCGCCCCCCTCTCAAGAATCCCCAACTAAATACGATGCGCTAAGGGAGGGGGGAGAACCCACCCACAAAGAGGACGCCTTTCTGCAGGGCGCCTAAGGCCTCTCGCCGCCCGACTCGCCCGCCTCCCTCCCACGGCACACCAGGCAACGTCTCGCGGCACACTAGTGTGCCGCGGAACACCGGTTGGGAAACACTGTTATATACAGACTAAAGCAAACTGGGTGGGATAGTAAGTACTACTTTAGGCATACCAAAAAAGGCTTGGAATAACTTTTTGCAGTAGACCCCCTTCCCATATCGTGGATCACAAACAACTTTTTAAAAAAATTCCCCAGTGTATTTGAGAAACAGAAGTCCAATATCTCTTGAGCATGTACAACCAGTTGCATCATTCTTGATTTGGGCATTAAACCTGTGCACACCGATCCAATGGAAGCATGCACCAAACAGCTGAAGCTGCAGACATGGAATCTCTTTCTAAGAACTAAGACCTCCAAAAGTTTTATGGTGGGTCTGGGGAAGCAACTGAAACTGAATCTAGCTCTTCACCTCTCAGCCTTTTTTTGGGATTTTACATTTTAAAAGTTCTGTGTTGCTGGATCTGAGAAAGGTTGTACGTCCACTTCACCTAGTTGCACATGGTTAAAGATCCAACTTAAGATTCAAATGAAGAACCCCACGATTTAGACCCCAACTTTCAACAAGTTCCCACGGAGCCAGAACTGATCTAGGTTTCTTCCCAACTAAGTCACTGTGTGAGCAGAATAGCTTTTGCTCACACAACAGAATTTCCCCTCCCTCTCCTGCCCCTACACCAAATCTGCTCTGGGGTGCCCCCAAACCTCCAGGGCAGATCTGGGGTCGGTGCAGGGAGTAGAAAAGGAAGTTTTGTTGTGTGGACAGAAGTTGGATTTAACCTGTCATTAATTCAAAATAACATCATCAAATAGAAAATGTCCAACCCAGACATCACAGAATACAAAAAAATAAATAAATCTCAAAGTAACGAAAAGAGTGTTTTTATTGTTCACCTAAAGAAGTTTTACAATAAAAATACCTTTAAAAGCAAGCAAGTTATCCTTCTATTGTTCCAGCAATTTAGTTTAAAAACATTTTACGGAATTTTCTTAACAAAGCCAGAGGTGTAACGGGATAGATAATACAACATCTTTTTTCCTTAGATTTTTGTGAATAGCATTTTTAATTGGTCACAGTCTAAAGCAAACAATCCCAGAACATACACACTATCCAGTATACACAATATAAAAGAAAATAAAACCATAACCGCTGTGGAACAAAATACTTAAAAACCAAATTAAAAAACCCATAGTAGAACAACACAGTGGTTAAAGTACACTCCATCCCTTGATAAGTTGTGCTCTATGCCTAGATGGCAGGGGAAATTAACAGCACTATTTTGAAGAATGGAAAATACATAATCAAGTACATATCAAGTTTTAATAAGTGGGATTTAATTAATTATGCATTAGTAATAAATGTGGTGGTTCATTTGGTGAAATAGTGTTCAGGTTGATTTGGTGGGTAGGGGGAAGAGAAAACTGGTATGTTTTAACATTTTGTAACAATTTAAGAATTCATAGTTCTTTTAACACCATCTTCGTAACAGAAGTGTTTTACACTTGTACAATGTTAATTACTTTATTATACATGGAAGCCTGCAAAAGGCCAATTACACAATAAGACTGCAAACAACCACTGGTACTTTTCTGCCTTCAGAAAGTACGCAAGACAGAAACATCACCAAAAGTACATTTTTAAAAATCTGCGGAAACATCACCAAAATTACATTAAAAAAACTAATTAGGGAAAAAAATACATCTGCAAAAAAAAAGTGGTTCTGGGCAGTGCAACTGCTTTTTAGCAGTTTTTAAAATAGCCACTAAGTTTTCTATAGGTTTCCGTGGCTCCACAGGCTCTAATCAAGATTCACATATCATAAATAATGTACCACAAAATATACATGAATTTGAGCAACAATTCCTTGGAGATTCTGGTTACAATAAACCACGTACATATTGGTCACATGGTTCATACATTTAGGCCAACCTCATTGTCCTTCTACACATCATTTAGCCACATGTAATCTTAACCCCACCCCCACCCCCCAAAATACTCAAGACTGCATGTGGGCATGGTTGACTAAGCTAGTAGATCCCAATGCACTTTGGAGGACCTCTTTATGTACAACTGAGTATTTTTTTCTTATCGTATCTTCTAAGGAAACCTTTATGGCCTTCTAAAATAGGAGCATTCGCCTTTTAAAAATTGTTCAACTTTTGATGCCACAAGACATCAGAAAACACATAATAAGTTATGCAATCTTCTGGAATGTAAATCTTCTAAAATTCCAGCTGTTGAGCTAAAAGGAACTTGGAAAGGATCACAAACCATGGAGGGTGAGCTTGGCATTGAAAATGGATGAAAAAGGAAAAAGACCCAAGACACTAAACAGGAATATTTAAGTAGGGGGAAGAGAGGGATTGGTAGCCAATTGGGGATATTTTTTTATTTAAAAAACCCCATATTTAATAAATAATGCATTCCCAAAAAGTATATAAATTAAGACTGCAATTTCAGATTGGGGTTCCAATGACATCAAAATGGCACTTTAAAACTCCTCTTGAGGATTATGCCGCTAAAATCTCTTTATAAAATCACAGCCTTCAGGGGAAAATGGGGTGGACATTATTGTTATTATTAAAGCTATCATTCCAGGCTTATACCAAGGATCTGAGACTATCCCACCAGTCTGGAATGAGTATCATCATCTAGAAGAAGAAATAAAGAAGTATGTTAACAACTATAACAAGCTGTAGGTAGCTAAGTTCTCAGAATTTTTGTATCACCCAGATATGAGACAGCAATTTCTGATGTCTTAAAATCCCTTTGTTAAATGGTGAAGTAGATTTGCCACTTATTTGTAAATTGGAAACTCCAATACACCAAAAGTGCACAGAATCCCCTTGCTTCATTACATTTTCCTGAGAGTAAAGCAATTAAAATAAACCTTAATCCTAGGAACAAAGGTTTTTTGTGTGTTTTTTTCTTTCGTTTTTTCCCTTTTTTGCACTTTCAACTTTTTGGGCTATTCCCTGACAATCTAAATAGGTAAGTTTGATTGCTAAACACTGTCACATGAACAACAACAAAAAAGTGAAGTATCAAGTCTATTAATCTGATTTAAAAACCATAATACAAACTGATCTAAAGTTACTTTAACAAAAACTAAATATGAAAAGTTGCATTGAAAGGGCGTGTTACATTATTTGTATTAGGATCGTGTAGAAACATTCCAATGGCAGTGTTATCAAAATAAAACTAATACATTAAGACCACCCCCAAGCCTAGTCATACTTGGAACTTTACCTATAACTTTGGCTAGTTGGGGTCTTTACTCTTGTACTACATGGCTCACTTACATCAGACATTATATTTGTATACCCTGAGAAATCTGACACTGAAGTCCTTACTCTATGGTCCACTTCCCCATTAGAGTTAGCAATGAAAGTCATTGGCACCCTGCTGCCCGTCTTAAACTGAGAACCAAATGCTTGTGCAAAGGTCTCTATCTGGTATGTTGCTCGATGCTCTAGGTCCTTCTGGGGATCTATCTGGTTAGCTAGTTCCTGAGAAGGAAGTGGAAAGCTTGATGAAGATTCTAGATTTTTTTGTTCCTTCTGGCTATTCAATTTTTGAGGCGTGGACTGATAGCCTGATGAAGTGTCTATGTTCTTCTGGGAGTCTATCAGATCATCTAGTTCTTGTGAAGGAGTCAACTGTTGATGTGTTGCTTCCAAAGCAGATAAATAAAAACCTGGCTGAGATCCAAGCAACATCCCAAAAGGAGGCTTTGACAATGCAGATGGCAACACTGAGGTAACAGATTGGCTGAAACCACACTCAAGTGGAGATGTAGTGTATATTTGTTTGTCTTGAAACAAAGTATGGTTATGAAGGCTTGAAGACAAACTTACAAATTGGAAACTGGGTCCAAAAGCAAAACCAGTGCTATTAGTTGTTCTTTCAAAAGCATGCTGGAGGTATTTTGAGTATTCTTGCAACATGTTTGCTTTGTCATTTGAAGCTGTTTGGGAGCTGGGGCTCAAGTTCTCCTCTTGAACCATCTCTGTATGTTCTCCTGAGGCATGTAAGTCCACACGCTGTTCAGTAATGCTGAAGGGATCTTCCTTCTGGCCTTCTGATTTGTGAGAGTACTGCTCTAAAAGACTTTGCAAGACTTCATCAGGAATGCCAGACTTATCGTGGCAAGATTTGATGTCAGCATTTAGAGATGATGAATCAATAAGAGATAACGGGGTTTCACTGTCCATAACACTCACACCTGCAGACTGTATTACAGACGGTTGGGAGGCCATATGCCCAACATTTATAGAAAAGGCACTGTTACTGCTGGCAGTTTGCAAGTATCTTCTTTTCTTTGAAAATTGCATGGCATCGTCATAATTGCTACTTATTTGACCTGGTTTACTATTTGCAGCTTGAAGGAGGCCAATAGCATCCACACTGGTATTTGCGACTATGCCAAGAGAGCCACTTGGTTTTCCAGACAACTGTTTTTGACCAAGAAGGTCTGGTAATGGTGACACAAAGTTAAGAAAACTCTTGTCTGTACCTTTCCTGTTTCCTTTTTTAAAGACTAATTTTGGCACCTTTTTCTGCAGTTCTTCTATCCCAGTGCCAATTAAGCCACCACTGGAAGACACTATAGGAATCTCCACCGCATAATTCTGCAAGGTCATATTAGATGCAATCTGAGAGTCAGATACTTTATGAGTAGGCTTATGCTCTTTGTTTTCAGTGGATACACATTTTGCTTTGCTTTTTCTCCTTGACGAACCTGTATTTCCCTGAGACAACATAGACAAGTTGCCCATGCTATGGTTTGATGGCCCAGGATCCATTCCAGCACCTGCTTTCCCTATGGCTTCTCCACATGTACGTCTGTGCTTCAACAGTCTATCAGTCCTTGAAAAATACTGCTGGCAGGTTTCACATTTGTATGGCTTTTCTCCGCTGTGCGTCCTCTTGTGCCTCTCCATGTGATACTTCTGGATGAACTTCATACTGCACTGGTCGCACCCAAACGGCTTCTCCCTGCTGTGGATCTTTTCGTGCCTCTGCAGCAAATACTTCTGAATGAAACCCATGTTGCACTGGCTACACTGGAAAGGCCTCTCGCCGGTATGGATAAGCACATGCCTGCGCAGGTGGTAGGAGCTCCTGAAAGCAGCGCTGCAGTGCTCACAGACATGAGGTTTCTGGCTAGGGGACAGCATGGCAGCTTCTCCATCTCCCGCCGCAAGGGGCTTGGACGAAACGCTCGGCTTCCTCTTGGCTTTGATTCCCTGAGATTCCGACTTTGGCCTCTTCATCTTCCTGGCCTGGGCGTCAAGCTTGGGCTCGTCCGAGCCACCAACACCCACCTCGCCGCCGCCACCTCGGATGCCCAGCAGCAAGTCTCCTCTGTGGGGGTGATGGTGCAGGTGGTGGAAGAGGCTGAGGTCTTGGATCACGCTCTGGCTGGCCCCTTCCACTCCGCTCCCGCCGCCTACAAGGTTGGGGTGCCTCTCTTCCCCGGCTATCCCAAAGAGGCCCCCATAGTGGTGGTGGTGGTGATGGTGGTGGTGCTGTTGTTGCTGCTGCTGCTGCTCCTCTTCCTCCTGGTCGCTGGGCTTCTCCTGCTTGATATTCATGAGCGAGTGGAAGAAGCCCCAGGAGCCCCGCTGGGACGACGACGAGGAGGCCGTGAGAGGGAAGCCCCCCGCCGGCTCTTTCTTGAAAGTCATGCCCTGAGGGTGAGGAGGAGGAGGAGGCGGCGGCGGTGGTGGGGCGGGGGGCTCGGCGGCAGTTACGGTGGTCGCGGTGGAAGAGGAGGAGGAGGAAGACGACGACGACGAGGCGGCGGACGAGGACGATGAGTTGGCGGACGAGGCGGAGGCCAAAGCCAGCCCGCAATGCTGCGGGGGCGCGGCCGGCCGGGTGAAGCTGGTGACGGGCGGCAGGCGGTGGTTGAACATGACCATGCTGGGGGGGAAGGTGGGCTCCATCGCCGCCCTCTTGGAGGAGGAGGAAGAAGAGCCGCCGCCGCCGCCTCCCAGGAAGCCGCTGCCGAGCTTCATGTCCCCCTCGGGGCCGGGAAAAAGGAGCAGCGGAGGAGGAAAGGAGGGCGAAGGCGACGAAGGGGAGGCGCGGCCCTCTGGGGCGGCTCTTGCCGCAAGACCCCGCTCGCTTTGCAGTCACTCACCCGGCTGCCCGGCTGGCCGGCCCGGCCCTCTCTCTCCGCTCCTCAGCGCCCGCTCGCCGCCCGGAGCATCCTTCTTCTTCTTCTCCTTCGCGTCCGCCGCTCGGCCCCACCCGGCCCAGCCTCGCCGCCTCCGCCGCCGCTTTCTCCGCCGCCTCCAGTTAAAAATATCGCCGTCTCCGCTCCACAATGGAATTAGCAGAGCCGCCCCCCCTCTCGCTGGAAAGGCCCCGCACTGCCCATGCGCCACGCGGGGCATGCCGGGAAAGATTGCCCAGTCAGGGTAGCAGCCGCGGCGGCGCCGGCGGTGGGGAAGGCGGGAAGGGCGCAGGCGCGAGTGGGACCCCCTTGCGCGTCTCTCTTCCTTGCGCTCCTTTCCCGCCCCCCCTCCTCCCTCGCGCGCGTTACCTCACGGTCGGGCCGCGTTTCCCGCCGGGCACCTACTCAGAAGAGGCACGGGGACCAGCCAGTGCCCCCCTCAGCCCCCCACCAGAATAAATAACAGTTGTTTCTCTGTGGGTCGCAGTGGGGGTGTCAATGGGCACGGGGCTGCGTAGGTTACATAAGCACAGTTTCAGTATCGTGTGTACGCGCGCACACGCGAGTTGACGCGTCTAGATAATACTGTACAGATTGGGGCAATGGGTCCACATTCGGGGGGGGGACTATTGGGTTCTGATCCCTGCCATGGTAAAAGTTAAGCCCCGCTGGTTTCAGTGAGACCTAAGTACACCCCACGCCCCAATAAAAATGTGCGCCTGGTGCGATTTCAGGTCTGGGTTTCAGCTATAAAGAATGAATGGCGGGGCGGGGGAACCAAATAGGGAGAAGGCGAACCTTTCGTCGCTCGCGGCTGTTTAGTAAGCCAGATATCGGCTTGAATGTTGAAAAGGCTGCCTGCGGGTTCAAGGGGATACCGGGAAATGCTTCCTGCCCGCAAGGCCAGAATGGAGCAATAGATCAGATAGCCAGTGGAAGTTGTGAAATCTCCCGCGTTCCTCTGCACCTGGTGGAAACCAAGGCGTTCCCTTAGTTCCCTGCCACTTAGGTTCTCCAAATCAAGTCTGCAAACACGCTTCTTTAAATAAAATATATGAGATGTGAAAATCCATAGTCAACAGATGAATTGCCCCCATCTTTTTCTTTGGAGACAACTGCATATAGCATGCCGTGTCCATTTTGAAAATTAAAACCCTTTAGCAAGATATGCCAGGTTCCCCCACCCCCAGTGCATATGGCACAGTTGCATAGATAATGAAAATAGGGTTTAAAGGGGGGGGGGAATCTATAGGCTCCATTTCCAGCTGTTCTGCAGTTTTAAAACAGCAAGGCTGAAATCCTATGCTCACTGGCTTCTGAGTTGTCATGCATAGGGTTGCAATGTAAATTATTCTGGCTCAATGCTCAAATAGGGTTCACTGTTAATACAGTTTCACGGTGCCATTTCTTCCTATACAATAGATGGGAGTGGAGGCAAGTTGTGCAAATAATATGCTTATCCTTCTTCACTTTCAAATTAAACATCTGTAAAATTAGGGGAAATGGCAACGAAGTGACAACACAGATCTGAGGTAGGTATCAACAATCTTTACTAAAGGATACCAACTCCCAATGTTTCAAGCTTGAACATGTCACCAGGAAATCGTTAAAAACAATTTTAACACAATTATTTGATAGACCAAAAAGTATCTGTCTTCAGAATTATGAAAGTGCTTGAATTCTAAAGTGTTAAACACTCATCATACCACCAAATAGCTGTGTCAAAATTATTCCCAATTCATTTATGGGAGGGAGTACTTTTCATTATGAATTTTTAATACTCAGTCTTTGTTGTTACTCTTAAGATGATAGATAGATAGATAGATAGATAGATAGATAGATAGATAGATAGATAGATAGATGATAGATAGATGTTCTAATCATCTGCACAGCCAAGCAAAACTCACATGATTGCATTTTTCAGATCTTGAAATTTTATAGACAAAAGCGTATGAAAGAATGTGGGGCATATGAAAGACTGTGTTAGATCTGATATTCAAAAAATTTGGATGTATATTCATTATGCTCAGATCACATATAAATATTTATATTACTCTTTCTGCACCATAGCCACAGGGTCAACATTTTCTGGTGTGATGCTCTGTATTTGTGGTCATTTTAATAAGTTTCTAGCCCTTATGGAGATATGGGATGGGGAGACATGGACACAGAATCCTGTCTTTCAGCATTCTGGCAGTTGAGTACAAAGCACGGGCATTACTCAAGCAACGAGACTTACGCTTCCTCTCTCTGTGAGACCCCAACATCTGCTCCAGAGGGACAGCCATCTGTGGCAGATTTTTAGGGTGCACATGAGGCTGCAGAAGAGAGGAGGGGAGGGAAAAGTTCTGTTGCACAAGGAGTCTACTTCAGTAGCAGAACAGCAGTGATGAAGTTTTTGATGTTATAAAACTGAATATAGTGTTATTAAATAGCCTGTAATCTATTAGGCTACTGGCTACCTGTATTTAGATTCTGGATATTTTGTATTCAGATTCTGCATGTTCTGCACACCATCCCATGGAACCTTAGTCCTCCTCACAACATTTCTGACTATGGTTCAGGCACAGATATCTATATTTAATCACATTACTTATAAACAGGAAGGCTTGCCCCAAGGGAAGGAGAGAAGAAATAGAAACAGTTTGGTGAGATGATGACACCATCTAGCAAATGGTGGTCCCCACCTCCCAAACCTCTGCAGAACCATTTTGCCCTTAACACAGGGTAGAAGCAGCAGAAACACAAAAATGTTTCTTTTCCACATGTGTATTTTTTATTGCATAATTGTTATTGATACTTATCGTTCTTATAATTTAACGTAAGCCACTTCAATAAATAAAACTCTTCTGCAGTGGCTTCTGTCATTAACCAGCAATGATATCAAAATCTAATCCAGAGATTCTAGTTCAAGTTGATAACACTGCTGGCTGCTAAATATGGTACATATAATAAACTTTTTGCACTTAAGTGTAATGGAATGTTCCCCCGTGCCTTGAAGGAGTTGGTGTGGCCACTCCTGAAAAAAGGAATCTAGGTTGCTGGAGGTTCAACTGCATATGCTCTTGAAACTTATTATCTTGACCCATTTCAGTCTGGGTTCCACCCATTTTAGGACCTAATCAGCTCTGGCCACCCTGATAGATTTTCTTCAGATGGATGGGGGAACGCAACCCTACTGATTCTCCTATTGAATGTCCTCCTGACTGCCTCTGAGTTGGTGATTAGTGGTAGTGGTTTTGCTCCTAGCATCAATTCATGAGAGTACTATTGAAAGACTGTGTCTCCTGACAATTTAACTACACGGCACCAGAGCATGATTTTATTCCAAATGCTACTTAATAACTATATGAAGCTGCCAGGGTGGCACCAGAATGCTCATGATACCCAGCTCTGTTTCTCTGTATTGCTGTATCCAGATTAGGAGAGGTTTTGCATGCCTGGATATAGCCATGGGCTGGATGGTAGCTAATACATTGCTACTGAGTCCTGACAAGACCTTATGGATGGGTGGATCCCAGGTGTGGAACTGGGTTGTGAAAAGATGCACTCTCTCTGAAGGAGGAGGTGTGTAGTTTGGGGGATGCTTCTAGATCCACTGCTGCCACTACACGTCCAGGTGAATTTTACCAGCTTTGGTTGGTGTGTCAACTGTTCCAGTTCCTGAACAGAGATATTCTTGCTGTGATTGTCCATACTATTGATAATCTCTCAATTAGACTACCATCATGTGCAGTTTGTGGGGTGTTCTTGTGCCCAGTTCAAAAGCTGTGCAAAGTGTTATAGTTAGCAGGACACCCAGATTGACACATATTATACTGATGTTGAAAGATCTGCACTGGCAGCCCAGTGCAAGATTTTGTGATTGACATTTAAAGCCCTAAACAGCTTGGGACCAAGATCCCCTGGTACAGACCAAGACAATCTTTGAGATCGTCCAAGGAGACTATGCTGGTTGTTCCATGAAAACACAGATGCAGGCCTTCTCAGTAATAGTATCCACCCTCTGCAGTGCCCCCCTTAATGAAATTCATAAGAATACACTAATGACCTTTAAAAACCTCTTAAGTACATATTAATTTACCCAAACGTTCCTGGTCTCCAACTCTTTAGTTCTGGGTTATTTTTATTTTTATATACTGGTTAGTTTTATTTGTGGTATTGTACGGTTGCATTTTGTTTCTATCTCCTATTTAGGAAATTTTATTGAATGTTACATTTTTACTGTTTTAGCGTAAACAGTTTACAGATTTTTGTTATGCTGAGCAATGGTTGCAATTAAGCTTCTATGCATATATTAGTTGGGAGTAAGTCCTGTTGAATTCAGTGGGACTTACATTTGGCTGAAAGTTATTCCCCCTCCAAAAAAAATCTACCAGCTTTAGTTAAATAACATTAGAAATAATTTAAATTTTTGATCCTAAAGCTATCTAGGAGCTGAAAATGTGCAATCTTGAATCTATGCAATCTCTTATGCATTTCAAAAGTAACTTCTCCGGCTGATTAGCAATGAAAGGTTTAACTCTGCTCTTTTATCTGCAAACAGAGATGATCAAATCAACTTGCAGAAGGCTGTCTGCCATTCTCACAAAACAATGAAGGAGTAATGAAAAAAAACCCCAAGTCGATAGCATATGTAAAAGGCTACAAGTAATGTATCCTGCTGGATTTGCATGCTGATCAATGCTATTACTTTAGACTTTATGAAAATATAAATGACACCCCCACCCCCTTTTAAACAATATGAGAAACTCCATCTTTTACTGCATATAAACTGCAACCTGATTTGGGGAAGTTTTAACACTGTCGAGTGTAGCCAAGTGTTAAAGAGAGAGACTAGGAATTCAAAAACTTAAAAGCAGCAGTAAAATATTAGTCAATGTCTGTGAGAAATGAGTCTGTCCCTTTATTCAGGGTGTATGTGTTTAATGGTAAGCTGGGATGCATATAAGCTAGTCCAAGCATGAAGGGCAGTAGGACACTCATATGGAAAGCCAACTTTGTCCCTCAGTTATCAAGATAAGAAACCTGTCATTTCTCTCATTCACTCTGTCAGCCTTGAGATACTCTAAGCAGACTTACCTCTGTGTTGTACACCCCATATATCAGGAAGATGAAGAGACCCTGTAAAATAAAATGGAGGGAAAAAGCTGTTAACTCTAATCATTTCAGCAGTAGAAATACCTGAAATAAACTTTCCTGGGAACAGACAAAAGAAGACACACTTCATCAAGGTCAATTTATTTTTCTATTTTTCAACATTATAAGCTGTACCTTGAGCATTTATTTGATAACGTGGGAGTGCATTGCCTACCATACCTGTGCCGCTAAACTATTTGGCATAAAAGACATCCAAGACCTAGAATGCCAATTAGAATACTACATGTGATATCAAATTCATTATTAGTGCATACATTATAAAAATATCAGAAATGCTGGACTGGGGTTGTTTTAAAAACAACAACATACCTTTGGATTTTTAAATAGTTAGCAAATACATCATTGTAGCACTTCATTGCTGCATTTCAAAACAGATATAGGAGCAAGTAATACACACACACACACACACACACACACACACTGTGCTTGGAAAACTCACATTTTTGGTGATGCATATTTCTGATATTCTAAAGCCAAAACTAGGAACCAATGTAGCCAGTTTTTCTATACAATACAGGAATTCTTTCTGATCACACATTAAAGGCTTAACAGATTTTCTGGATTGACACATTTCACAGATGCAAAATATTTTACAAAATGATTAACTTTCCATGAAGAAAAACTAGCATTCCCTAGAATAAACAGATAACAGGGCATTTCAAAATAAAAAGGAACATTAATTAAATTTATTTCGAGTCTTTGCCAAATATCTGCCCAATGCTCTTTCAGAATAAAGTCTTCAAGAAGTGTGAAACAGTGCTAAATTTAGCTAACCATAGGCATAGCATAATAATAGTTTTTAAAAATACAAAATCAGGTTATTCATCATTTCTCTTTAGGAATAATTTATGTATTTCAACCATGTGTCTTGGCAATTATTTTAACATTACTGGTTTTCATATACAGACTCTGAAATAAATACATGAAAAGATACTTGTTACAGATTAAGCAGCTCTCTTCCATTATATGACACTTTTATTTTCTTTGGTACGTATATTTGTGCCATCTGAAACACAACACTGCACACATTTTCTTTTCCTAAATATAAAAAAGAGACAGCCAGTAAAACACATTAAAAATCTCCATGAAGCATTTTCAAATTATTGCACTTTTTTCTTTTTTGCAGTTGTCAGAATTTTGCAGTTACTTCAAAATCAAGAGGAAATAATCCAAAGAATATTTTACAAAAGTGCATCTACTCTCAGGAAACACTGCAAAAGTTTAGACATTTGCAGAAAAGTGTACCTATTCAAATCTAACACTGTTATTTTGCACCTGCAGGCATAATTATAGCTGCATATTTAGCAAAAGCATATTCTGACAAAAGAACACAATGATTATTTCTCATATACATTGTATTGTCACATCATCCATTTGTTCTTGTTGCTTCCTTCGGGCTCTGATTCTGCAAAAGCCAGCAAATTACACAAAAGATAATATAAATAATGCTGTGCATTGATTTCATGGATCTCAATGTGTTTAGCATCAAGGTCCTGAAAGGATTACAGTGCAGTCCTTTACATGTTTACTAAGTTCCACCTAATTCACTGGGGCTTCCTCCCAAGTAAAGCTACGTAAAATTGCAACATTAAGCATCACTGCTGAATTAGTCTGTGCTTCCCATTCATTTCAGAGTATGTTCCTTGTATAAGGGAAATTTCCAGTGAATTGTGTTGTCAGTGACAAAATTGCTTTTGCTTAGACGGCACTCCTAAACACATTTTCTAGGCAGTAAGCCTTGCCTTATGGAAACAGTGTGATGTATGTGTCAACATATATAGGACTAAACTCTTCAGCACTGAAGTTATAGCTAATTAAACACACACACACACACACACACTATAAACTTCATTCAGCCTTATGACTTTGAGCTTTTAATAGAAAGAATTACTCTATACTGAAGTTTTGCTTTAAGCATAGTTTGTATATTTCTGGTTAGACAGTAAGTCTACAATATTTTAGATATTGAATAGATCATTTGCTGTGGCTTAATACAGCTGTGTAGGCTTAATTGTGCTGCAACCAATGCAGGAGCAGGGGTGCAGTCATGGTATGATCATGTTCAATGAAAGTGATAATTCAGGCTGCAATCCTATGCATATTTAGGACTGGATATAAGTTCCATTGCACATAATGGGTCTGGCTTTCAGGTAAACATGAACTGAATTAAACCATTAATTTCATAAAAGTAAATTAAAGCTAGTTTAAGGGCAAGTCATACTGGCTACTTCAGATGCTGTACTAGAGACTCCTGTGCCTTTCAAAACTGCCCAGAAGGACAAATGCTATCAAATGCAATTTCTAACAATAATGCAGCCATTCAAAAAACTGTGAGCTATAGGCATATAGGAAGTTGTCATATACTGCGCTGGACCACTAGCCTATTGAGTTGACTATTTGCCTTACAGGGTTCCAGTCTGAGAGGCCTTTCTCAGCTCTGCTGAGAGATAGCAGGATTTGTACTGGGGTGTTTCCCAGCTGAAGCATCTGAGTTCATTTGGGAATTTGCTTTTTAAAACCTGGAGATCCCTTAATACAGGAACAAGGAACCTGTCAACCTCCAGATGATGTTGGACTACAACTCCCATCATCTCTGACCACTGACTATGCTTGCTGGAGTTGGAGTCCGGCATCCAGAATGCCACAAGATCCCTGGCCTTGCTGTAGATTAGCAGCCGGTAGATATTGAGCTGTATTGATAGGGCAACTGGGTACCTAGAGGATCATAGCCCTCCAAAGATCGGTTTCATTGATCCAATGGGTATTTCCACACAAGGCGCACCTTGTGCATTAGCTCAGACTTTCAACTAACTGGAGTCATTCCTGATTAGACAGAACATAACAATAGCTCTTAAAATGAGTTTATCTTCACTAAAGTAACATTACAAATTCTGCAATAGTTTGTAAGCTGCAGTTGTCAACTCTGTAAAATAGCTCAAACTATGTCAACATCTACGTTCAGCAGGAACTTTTAGGGAAAGTAATTACAGTTAAACCCCCTATATTTTGCAGTAACATCAAACCAGTTTCTTTGTTTGCAAGTGAAAGGAAAAATCACTTCAATACTATGTCACCTTGTAGGTTTACATAATGCTATACAGACACTTCATCCTTGATTATTTCTGTTCAAGCCTCTGCTTACACATCCTTAGATTTCTGGCAAAGCAATAGCTTTATAACCAGCTAGTTTATTTTATGCAGAAGATTTAAAAACCTACTTGGGGAAAAAAACATAGTGGTCAGTTCAGTGAGTTATTAATTCTTTGTGTTATGTGCCTCTTGCAAACCAATCCTTTGTGCATTTAGCTGAAAGTGCTGAGTTTAATAGGAATTACCATAATCCGGTGTGTGCACAGGACAGAAGGAACTACATAATATTTTGGCAAATGTAGGTTTCCAAAGCTGTGATAGCCAAGATAACATAAGTAAAGACTCCAGTAGGGAGAGAATTGGTGCATTTTACTTTATTTAGAATATTTGTATAGCACTCTTTTTGCTATATATCCCAGGGTGGCAAACACTAGCAAATGTTGGGACACCCTCCCAAGATAAATCCTTAATTTCAACTCTCAGTGGCAAATTCCCCCTCCTAACAGATCCAGCAGCTAGAGCTAAATTAACTTTCAGTTTTGGAGTCCAAAAATCATGGAAGCAATTACAGTGGTACCTTGGTTTGCATAAATTTTGGATTACAAACACGTCAAACCCAGAAGTGTGTGTCCCGGTTTGCAACCTTTTTTTGGAATACAACCCATTTTTTTTATTACAAACAATTTTTTTTGGAGGCCCTATTGGTGAAAGCGTGCCTTCAGTTACCACCTGTTTTGGTTTACAAATAGACCTCTGGAACGGATTATGGTTGTAAACCAAGGTACCACTGTAATTAAAAATGGTCTAGAGGGCACTTGTGGGCAGTAGCGGATTTCATGAGGTAGGGGGTGCCTAACTTCCTGACCTCCCAATAGCTGGGTTCCTACTGCTTACCAGGGAAAGGCTGTTGAACTACAATGTCATTGGCAGGAGCATCAGATTGCACCACTACAGAAAATGTCCTGAATGTCATATTTATATACCAAATATTCAGAGGTGGCACCCAAGGGAAAGGCCCCTTGATGTGAACTTGATTCCTGGCCTAACTGGAACCAAGCAGTCTCTAAGGTAACTTAGTCCTCAATCTTGTATCTTAGTCTTTTCCAGGGAGTAAGCCCCAATGAACCCAATGGGATTTACTTCTGAGTATTGCAGCCTAATTATACAATATTTGCACAGTAAATGCTATTGAATTCAGTGGGACTTACATTTGAGTAAACCTGAGCAGGACTGCACCTGAACTCAAAAGCAATTAGAAAACCAATGGAGCTGACTTACAATTGGAATTATATGTTCAGATCTTCAAGCATCAAACAAAATCTAGACTACCACATGTAGCCTAAATACATTTATGTATTTGGTTTTATTTAGTACTAATAGATTTCTAAAACACCTTTCAGAACACTGCTGCCATCACAAGGCAGTGTACAAAATTCCTGAATAAATATACAAATAAATATATATTTAAAACTATATAAAATAATAAAATTAAAACCACATTTTACCAATTAAAAATGAACAGTTCCACTTAATCCAGAGCACATCAATTAATGAATTGGCATGTTACACCAACTGCACCTTCCAGACTCTGTTCAAAGGCATTCAGTTGTTACAATAATCCAGTCTGGATGTAGCTGATGCATGGATGACTGAAGACAAGGCCACCCTCTGCAGGAAAGCCTAGAGGTAGTTTATCAGCCAAAACTGCAGACTGGTAACATTTCAGTCCAGCCCTCCAGATAACCTAACCTAACAGTTCCATATCTAAAAAGCACATTGCACATGACAGAACCATGTCCGGTCCCAAAAGTCATGAGATAGAGCATCAGTCTCCAAGCACCACCTTCTGAGTTTAGTCTTGAAATAGGAACTGAACCACAGATCAGTGGAACCATGTGTACCAATCCTAATGAGATTGTCAATACTCTGATGGTCTCAGTTGGCTCAGATGGTTGATACTAAAAAACCCCTGAAGACAAAGTGGAAGTACTGAGAACCTTGGGAGGAAGTGATCGTGTCCCCTGGGTTTCATGATATAGAGACAAGGGAAAGCTGAATTCCCAGTCAGCACACTGGGCTCCATTGAAAACGGCTTTTCCATGCGAACCAGGAAATGACCTTTCCAGACTATGGAATGACTCTTCCCCCCTATATCTTCACTTGTGATCTCCTTGGTGACACGGATGCCATTAAGGCAGCTGAATGCACATGCATACTCTGTCTCCCTCCCTTCCACACCCTCCTCATGGCCCGGGGCTCTGGCAACCTATTCTATGCCACTGGTTAGCTGACAACAACAGTATATTCATTGTAGATTAAAAAGGCATTTTTAATCAGAACTATCCTTTGCCAAGGTTTTCAGTGGCTGGGATATAAAAGAGCCCCTTGCACACAGTCAACATCTTCCAGCCCCCTATGGATTTCTGAATACTGTCCCTTATGCTGTATCAGAAGCTGCTTTGGAGGATTCTCATGACTTTCTGGTGGAGCAGCTCTTGGTCACAGTGGGTAACCTCCACTGTCAAAGATAGTATACTTCTGAATATCAATTGCTAGGAATCACAAGTGCGGCAGCTAGACTGATGACTGGGAGTGGCCGCCGGTCCTGAGAGATCTGCATTGGCTCCCAGTACGTTTCCGAGCACAATTCAAAATGTTGGTGCTGACTTTTAAAGCCCTAAACAGCCTCAGTCCTGTATACCTGAAGGAGCGTCTCCACCCCCATCGTTCAGCCCGGACACTGAGATCCAGCGCCGAGGGCCTTTTGGTGGTTCCCTCATTGCGAGAGGTGAGGTTACAGGGAACCAGACAGAGGACCTTCTCGGTAGTGGCGCCCGCCCTGTGGAACGCCCTCCCTTCTGATGTGAAGGAAATACTGTAAGCAGCTATCTTATCTTTAAAAGACATCTGAAGGCAGCCCTGTTTAGGGAAATTTTTAATATTTAATGCTGTATTGTTTTTAATCCCCGATTGGAAGCTGCCCAGAGTGGAATAATAAAATTATTATTATTATTATTATTATTATTATTATTATTATTATTATATTTGGGTCCTGCTTGTGGGTTTCCTATAGGTATCTATTTGAATACAGTGAGAACAGGATACTGAACTAGATGGGCCTTTGGTCTGTTCTACTGAGGTGTTCTTATGTTCTTAAGGAAGGTATAATGTGGGCAGTACTGGACACAACCCAACAGAAGCCAAGGCTATGTAGACACCCTTGAACTGAAGTCATTACATAGAAACTCTTATTCACATCAAGGAAATATGTTCCTAAGAAATGACTAGTGAATTGTGCTGTTGGTTCTAAACTATTTCCATGCTTCTGTCCTTTGAAATATCTTTAAAAATGTCATCTCAAAGGAGGAATTATTTTCTTGTCTAAAGTTTATTAGATATCCTCAAGAAGTTCACTTGAGCTGAGAAGCTGCAACAATATTTATTCTAATTGGTGCATTAATTGGCCAATCAGTTAAAAACGAGGCAGTTTAAGAGACTTGAAAGCCTCTTAGCTGTTGACAGCTATAATGTTAATGCTTACATTTTTCAATTACTAAAAATAAAACAGGAAGGAAACATACAAAATCAAGATTTCACCCTTAGCAAATAAACTATTGATATGAACAAATAAATACCACTTTAACATATGCATCCAATATTAACAACCCTAATAAAACTGTTTATTAGAGGAATAATTTCCTACACTGAAAGATACTTACAGTTATATACGTATAGCATGGGGAGATAGACAAAGAAAGAGAATACTTCATACGAATGCACATTGAATTAATTGTGCTCATTTATTCCATAACAAGTGTATGGGCATGCTTTGCCTTAACATTTGTCAAATGGAATATTTTATTTTATTTTATTTAAATCCCTGCTTAGATTAGGAAAATACTTGTCACATTATTTACACAAATAATACAACTGAGATCATGGGGAATTATATCAAATGTTGTTTTTGATGAAGATATAAAACATTTTATCATTTCCGGACCAGGCACCGCACTCCAAGGTATATCTATCTATGGTGCAGTGGTAACAGGACTTCTAATACAGAGGCTCAACATAAATATTTATTCATTAAAAATATATATATTCTACATTAAAAGTTTTCCATGCTAGATATTAATTTTGCTCCTCAAAGATGTTACTGAAAACCATAGTATATTGTGTTGAATTATAGCCAATGTCCACATGCATTGTTCCCTTAGACCCAAAACCCAAAACGTCTCCGTACAGCAGCCCTAATAGCACTGTGCATTCACTCACAGGATGCATGGTATAGATGCTGGGCTCCGAGGCAGGTGCCATGACACAGACATGGAAATCCCACCCCTAACACATCCATTTACTACAGTCACTTTCCAGGTACAGATGCTGGCCTGATCTCACCCCTTGCTGTTTTAGATGGTTTTATCATCTTCCTGATTTTGGTAATTATTACATGTTGGCTTATATTGCACAGTACTTTGGGCATTATATTGAAAAGCAAGATTAGAAAGCTCAATATAAGCAAACAACAAGTACCTTAGTGAGTAAAGGGATAAGGAGAAGATGGAGACATCTTTAATTCCTCCCCTATCTCCCCGTCTATTATTCCTGCCATTTTGTCAGGGGCAGAGCAAAGTCAAGAGAGCTTTCCAGAAGGGTGGAACCCCTTTTTATATAAAGATTAATGTTTTATTTTACTTTGTGATAAAAATCACATTTTTAACATAAATACTAGTTTTTTTTAAAAAAAGTAAACTAGTGCTTGATTATTATTTTTTAAGAGTGCAAAGGTGTTGTCAGGAGATGGGCATGGGTGATTTCACTTTTACAAGAACTGCAAATAATAGCATCTTATCATCTCCCCCACCCCACTCAATTCTTCTTCCCCAGCAGGCATATCTGCTTAACTGAAAAACAGAGAAGTCCAGGATTCCCCATTACAGCTCCTTTTGATGGGCATTTAATATATTGCCTTTACTTAAAAGAGCTGAACTGCTCCTTCAAAATATTTAGACTAACCTTCTTTCTGGGTCTCACCTCTCAACTCAGAAGTAAATACAAGTATGCCCTGTATATAAAGAAGTGAAGTGCTAGAGCCTAGAGATGTGAAAAGCCCAGAAAAAAAGAATTTATTGCAGTAAACACATAGGCTTGTAGCCAATGCTAGTCCTTAGGTCCATTGGTTTCAATGAGTCTACTTTGAGTAGAACTTGGCTGGGATCCATGTTAAATGGTTTGGAGGTGTCCACCTTCCCTTCACACTTTGTGTCTTTACCACAGCAAACACAGTATGTACAAATAATACCACATGAAGTGTAAAAGTAGCTGCTATTCTTTGTTTCAGAGCCTTATTAGCACCCCTGCTCATACCCTACCATCTCCACTCCCTATTCCATTATTAAATATTCGAATTACCACAATAATTTAAATATAACTCACCAAGCAACTTATGGTAACAAAGCAAAATGGACAGCATCCAAGGTGTTCTGCAATTAAAAACTGAAACATCTGTGCATGAATGCTCTCTCAATTCTTTTCCGTGTGAAGACTCAACCACCTATCGGAACCAAAATGTGTAACTGGACCACTTTAATTACATTTGCAAATTTGCATAATTTATTTAATTGGAATGTTTTCCCACTCTATGCTGTAGGCTCCTTTGAGGTACAAATGACAACTTTAGGAGGGCAATTTAGCTTAGGGAAATTGTGTAGAGCAGTGTTTCCCAACCTTGGGCCTCCAGCTGTTTTTGAACTACAATTCCCATCATCCCTGACCACTGGTCTTGCTAGCTAGGGATGATGGGAGTTGTAGGCCAAAAACATCTGGAGGCACAAGGTTGGGAAACACTGGTGTAGAGGGAAAGGGTTGAACAGTCCCTTACAAGCATCGCTAGACCTATCAAGACCGCCAGGATGTGTCTCTTTTAAAATGAAATAACCCCATATCACATGTGACTTTATTGTTAGGTTACATCCACACCATACATTTAAAGCACTATTATACCACTTTCACCGCCTGACAACCTAGCAGTTCGAAAGCTTGTCAAAGTGCAAGTAGATAAATAGGTACCGCTCCGGTGGGAAGGTAAACAGCATTTCCGTGCGCTGCTCTGGTTCGCCAGAAGCGGCTTAGTCATGCTGGCCACATGACCCGGAAGCTGTACGCCGGCTCCCTCGGCCAATAAAGCGAGATTAGTGCCGCAACCCCAGAGCCGTCCACGACTGGACCTAACGGTCAGGGGTCCCTTTACCTTTATACCACTTTCACAGTCATGACTTTCCCCAACAACCCATGGGAACTGTAGTTTGTTAAGGGTGTTGATGATTGTTAGGAGACTCCTCACAGTTCAATCTTATTTCTTTCCCTTCACCACTGATCATTCCTCCAAACTGGCAATTGCATTCTCCCTTGGCTAAGCCTACAGTACCCACATGCTAGCGGTGGCTGGGGCCAAAAGTAGGGTGCAGCCAACCCACACTCTCACATGCAGAGTCTCATCCCTGCACACACACAGGACACAAAGCCCCCTCCACATCCTATCCATGCAGATTATCAAAAGGGGGATTATCACTCCCACCAACTCATCAAATTTTCAATCTGATGATTGCCAAGGGATGATTTGCATACCCACCATGTGCCTATTACTAACAAATGGGGGGGGGGGGGCGGCAGGAAAAAAAATTGGATGGTGGAGGCTGTTCAGACCCCACAACTGGGGCTGACACTCCTGCCCTAAACCGTGTCCATGGCAAAGGTACATTTTTTAAAAAGTGATATTCCACAATGGATCTGGGTCCATATTTCAATAGGTACCAGTTTATATTATCAGATGCATGGTCCCTATGTTGGATAGGTCAATGACAGTATTAGGGGCATCATAAGACACCCTAATAGAGAATGCAGTGCCCATGACATTTCAAGTACATTTTCTACTCCTTGCTTTAAAAAAAGGGTATCAGCTAGCACCGAGGCAGCATATTGGCTGTGTTGACAAAACACATCAAAATGCTAAAAGAAAGGGATCTACGAAGTCCTCTTTACCAGAGCATGCTTAATATTCCTGAGATGGCATCTCTCCACATTACTGATAATGGATGGACAACATGTTTTGGTATGTTCGTACCACACAGAGCACTAATTGTATTCATGGAGTAAAACACGCATCAGGGTTTTCTTTGGCCAATGAACTGAGAACAAGAACCCTTACTTACATGGTTACTCAGTTAAATAATAATTTGATGGTTAACTCATTATGGAACGGCTTCTATAAAAATGCTACAGTACATCTATTCTGGGATTGTAGGGTTCCGGCAGAATTCTCTGTGATTTGTTTATGATGTAGTGATGATTGACTCTGTCACTTACTAATAAATGGTAAATAAAAAAAAAGTAACCTATGATATTAAAGTACTACATTAGCTACATCGCGATTAAATTACAGTAACATCACCAGCTATAAACCTTTATAGAATCTTCTCAACCGTGCAGTAATTCTCCTAACTATACGATTATGTAGAGCACAAATATTTCTTTGTAAGTCCGAAGCAATACATCAGGGGAGCATTTACTGCTAAAGCTAGATTGAGAGTAAATGCATCTTGGGTTGCTATGAATAAAAGCTCTAGCTTCTCATTACTTTATGACAAGACACAGAAATTCACTTTACTTTTCATTTAAGCTTTTCTGCTCCAGTTTATAGATGTATGCCTTCACGCTTTTATTCCCTTCTCGCTTCAGCCGTACGTAATAAATGATTATAAATTTTCACATTTGACCACCTCTCTGCTAGTCTCATGCTTAATGCACAAAGTTAGGAAGCTGCAGGTAAAAATTTCACAAACACTTTTATTTATGATGTTGTCCTTGGTAACGGAAATTTCAATGTACTGAAATGAAAAGTATGATTAAAAGGATACGACGACCTGACAAGGATAGTAGAGGGCAGCCTTCTATTTCCCACAGAAAATATATAATACTTTTTTGACATCAATTTCATAGAGAATAGACATGGGCTATTCATGAAAAAAAAAAAGACACAAACATGTTTCTGACTTCGGCGCTCTTGTCCTTTAAATGAAACTTCTGCCAAAGTGCATCAAGACTGAATTAATGTCCTTTAGATGTGGAAATTATTCAGTTGGAATCATAACTAATTTTCAATAAGCATAACTGGCAAAACAATATAAGATAAATAGTGAAAAGCTACTCAGGCCTTAAAAATCAATTTATTTAAAATTCAAAATAATTCAAGTCTTTTTTACACCACCCACTTGGTTTTAGGTGCTTAATAGATTTAATTATTTATTGTTGCTGTTATAAAAAATAAGAAATAACTGCTACTAGATTATATCTATTTTATTTTTTATTTACTATTTACAGAAATATCTGCTGAAATTAAAACAAACCTGCTTCTCTCTATATATGTATTATTATAATTTTAATTTTATTCATAGGTTTTACGATTATTCATTATTTCTTTCTGACCACAACAGCTTCAAGGCAGCTCACAATAAACTCCATACTGTATAAGGAAAAATAATTGTTTTTATAAAAAGACAGTTTTTAAGTAAAATGAACAGAAAAAACAATATGTACAATCAGCCTTCCTGAGGGTTCTTTAATCATTTATGCAATGTTTGTGCAATATCATTGTCAAAATTTCACATTTCTAGTCTAGTGTTTCTTGTTGTCCATCATCCCTTTGTGGATGTGGTGTTAGGTCGGATTTGAAGATATCTTTACCATGCCAAACTTTGTGCATGGCTCCTTCCCATGCCTACAGATGCATAAACAAAGGGGTCACCTTTAGTCAATTCCTTCCAGTAAGAGAGAGATAAACATCACTGCTGCTGCACAGCAGCCACCACTTTTGGTATCTATATTGTATTGTTCTCCTACAGGCTCAGACTCTGATTAGCTGAGCTGATTCAATTGACTTGCTCCAAGACCTTTAAGAGTTTGCAGTTTGGCTTTTGTGAGAGAAAAGAATGTTGTCAGTTTGGGTGGGATCAAAACTTCATGCAGAGGCAGTCTGGGAAAATGGGGAAAACTGGGGGCAAAATGTCCTGAAAGCAGGCAGAGACAATGAGACTGAAGGAAATAAATATGCTGAGAACAGAACTGACTGAGAAAGAGGAACATTTAAGGTGGGTGGCTGGAGAATAAGTGGCAGAAAAGAGACGGAAGTGAAGTAAGGAGGGTCGGTGAGGGAAGTCGGCAAGGGAAGCTGGTAGACCTGGCCCTACTATTAGGTAGAGTCAGGCCTCAAGAAGCAGCACTAAAGTGTTGAGAGAACAGAGTCGTGTCTTGAATCCCCAGCTAACCTTTTGCCCTCAAATATGGTTGAACAGTGTTCTGTTGCTAGTGCTGAAATCAGATTTAACTACTGGTCCAGTCCGCTTCTGTAGGTGGAAGTAGGGTGAGGGGCACCATCTTGTCCTTTGCCTCAGGCGGCAGAATGTACAGTATTGGCCCGGCCCTGCAGGCTGGTCAGGAGGCATAAACCCTATACAGTGGTACCTCGGGTTGCATACGCTTCAGGTTACACACTCCGCTAACCCAGAAATAGTGCTTCAGGTTAAGAGCTTCACTTCAGGATAAGAACAGAAATTGGGCTCCAGCGGTGCGGCAGCAGCAGGAGGCCCCATTAGCTAAAGTGGTGCTTCAGGTTAAGAACAGTTTCAGGTTAAGAACAGACCTCCAGAATGAATTAAGTACTTAACCCAAGGTACCACTGTACTCAAAACGAGCAGCTAATATCCAACTCTGGGCCCATCTGCGCTATTCATTTAAAGCAGTGTCCCAACACTTTAATCCAGTCATTGCTTCAGTCAAAAGAATCCTGGGAACTGTAGTTTGTAAAGGGTGGTAAGAGAGTTGTTAGAAGACCCCCTATTCCCCTCATGAAGCTTTAATTCTCAGAGTGGTTTAACAGCCTCTTTCCTCAGGAAAACTCTGGTAATCGTCGCTCTGTGAGGGGAATAGGGGTCTTTTGGTAATTCTCAGCACACTTAACAAACTACAGTTCCCAGAAATGACAGTTCACAGTGATATGATGCTGCTTTCAGTGTGTAGTGCAGATGGGGCCTCAGTCATTTAGAAGACCCAATGCTAGTAATGATCACTAACTTAAATCCATAAATTTCAATGGGTTTACTCTATAACTTAAGTCAGATACCACCCTATGTTTAGTGAGGGTGGAGCTCAGGATAATATATAGGCTCGTAGCCAGAAATTTTGTTGTGAGGCGGCTAATTGGGGCAGTGGATTGCTGAATAATAGCACCATCAAAATTTGTCATTACCCATTTATTGGTATCCCACTTTTCCACAAGATGGTGTCCCAAAGGCAGCTCACAATGTATAAAATGAACAGCAACAAATATAAGAAAAATAGGACCAATTTCACTTAAGTAAATGTATAATAAAGAAAATCAGCTCTGAATAAAACAATACAAATAAATTGACCCAACAAATAAATTGACTTAACCCAACAGCTGAAAAGTGTCAGGAGCCTGAAGTCTAAGATAGAAATAAAAAATATTTATTTTATGCTCTCTATAGAAATATATAAGGCCAAACAGATCTCCATTCTACAAAGGCAACGTGGGATTCTCCACAGTTAACTTACATACATGGCCTGGCAATCACACCTCTCAATTTGAGGCATCCTTCCTCCCAGTTTTCACCTTGATCTCTTCTCTTACTCCCTTCCACATCTTTCACTTGGGAAGGTAAAGATTTCCACTCCTTTAATCCCCACAGATGCTCACGTATTTTTATCAACCAGAACATAAAGCGAATCTCTCTCTCTTTTCTTGCTGTCTCATAAACGTAGATAGGCCAATATGTTTAAAATGATTAAATTGTATTAGTTCTTGGCAAACAATTAGGCTGAATGGGAGTCAGGCTATATCCCTGATATAGGCCCATTGTTAAATACTTCTGCACAGAGGCCTACACACACTGGGATGCACACAGAATACAGACTGCTGTTTGGCAAAAAAAAAAGGCCCAATCCTGATCTCCCCTCTATTCTACCTCATTTGTCCCCAGTTTGACAAATGGTAGGATAGCTAAAGGAAGCAGTTTCTACGTTTAGTAACAGTGAATCCTGCTAGTTGCAGTTTTTCCTCTCACTGCAGCAGGCCCAGCTCCCTACCCTCCAACATTTCTCTGATGAAAATAGGGATGCCCCAATCCATAATGATATTTTTACTATTTATACCACACACACCTTACTGGGTTGCCCTAGGCACTCTGGGCAGCTTCTAACATATATAAAAAATATAATTAAACATTAAACTTTTTTTAAAAAAAACCTTCCCTATACAGTACAGAATTGCCTTCAGGCGGCTCAGGGGTCGGATAACTCCACACCCTCCAACATTTCTCCAATGAAAATAGAGACATCCTAAGGAAAAGTGGGACATTCCACACAGAATAAGAAACTGGGACAGCTTCTCTAAATCAGGGATGTCCTTGGAAAATAGCGACACTTGAAGGGTCTGCAACTCTCAGTTTGTTGTAGAAGGCTTTGCTGTACCCTGGCATGCTCGAAGCGGGCTTACCTGATGCCAACTCCAGCAGTGTGCCAGACAACTGAGACTTGTTGCCATTTTAATTTCTCACAGTGCCCATGATATAGCCTTGCTTGGGGCATTGTGGGAAATTTAAAAAAGCAGCTATACTGGCAAACTGACTTGGTAAGCCAATTAACAACATGTAGTGTGATTATAAAACAATCCAAGGTGTCAATTCGATCCACAGATGATTGCCCTGAACCACCTGATCTTTGTAATTGAGCTGTTTTGTATTGCATTTTCCCTCTGAAGTTCTTCTCTTCCAGCATGGCCACCTTAAGGTCTGAGTGGCTGATGTGTTCTTCCATTGTTTTTTTCAATTTTGCCTTTTTTGATGTCTTTTTATTATTTTGTGCAGAGATTGGCCTGTTTGTCATATGTAGAATGCAGAAAGGCATCGCTGGCAGATGATGGCATATATCACGTTAGAAGATGAACAAAAGGTAAGCGAGCCTCTGATGTTGTGGATGACAGTATCCTTCTGAGAATATGCAGAGCACTCATCCAGTATTTGTGGGCTGGGTTTTCTTCTCAAGAGGTATGAGCCCCAGCACCTCTTAATCACTTCAGGCAATCTCTATCTCACTGATGCCAGTGTCAAAATATTAATTTTGGATTATTCCCAAGGATTGCATCAGTTCCAGCACATCTCAGCAACGCTTATGTCATAGCTGTCAACTTACAGATTTGTAAATAAGGGACCAGCAGCCTTGAAAATAAGGGACCAGCAGCCAAAATAAGGGACCTGTAGCCTCACCTGTTCCAGGCACTCCAGTCTTCCTGTCCTCCTGCAGTCTGGTCGAACTCATGCTGGTAGCTTCGAGAACACTGTCCAACCAACTTTGTAACCAGAGGTTCAACTGAATAGAATCTGAATCACATGCACCACAAGGCCTATGCAGCCTCAACTTAAGATGGCTCCCCGGCCTGGCTTTGCACTGCAAAGTTTGCAGCAGCACGTGCAACAAAATGGCGTCCAGCATTCAAAAACCCCCTCAGCTTGCATTAACTAGCCACACACAAGGCATGCAAGCTCCACCCCCCAGTCGTTCTTAGACTTCTTATTGGGTGAGCAACACAGCCAAGCAACACAGTTGGAGCCTCCCTCCTCCCTGGCCGGCAGGGAGGGAGGGAGAGGAGCTGCTTCCTTTGAAATTTAAGGGACATCATTTAAGGGACATCCATCAATAAGGGACAGCAGCGGGACATGGCGCTGGAATAAGGGACTGTCCCTTCAAATAAGGGACACTTGACAGCTATGTTATGTTGCAGAATGCAAGAGGTACAAGTAAGAAATATTGTGGAATGTATCTGCTGCTGTCGGATAATGACAATAAGCATGAACGGGGCTTATTATACTATGTATGGCCCTAGTTATTATTACCTTGTTAGGGAAATATTTCATGGATCTCTACACTAAATAATTTGCAGTATGCACTTGTGCTTCACGAGCATTATAACCTTCACAAGGGGGAAGCTGCAAATACTTTGTGACAGATTCCATTTGTCGGCTGGCAATTGCAAAACCCTGAAAACATATTATGTCTCATGTCAGCCATAAAAATAACACCACAAATTACAACCTAAACAAAATTATGTAGCAATTATCATTTGGGGGTCCATTCTAATCCATTTCAGATTTACTGTTAACCTGGGTGTTTTTTTCCTTCCCCTCCACCTTTTTTTCTTTTTACACCTAAAGATCTGATATCGGGTCAGGCAATTATAAGCTACTGTGGCCCTTTAAATTGCAACTCTTCGCAATCATTGCTATTATAATACCAGCAATCTGCATTGCTGGGCATTCTGTCTAGTGTCCCAGCCTAAAAGTGTGCTCCTTTCTAAATAAATTTGATTTTTGCAGTTTGAAATTTGACAAGAAATGCTTAAAAAGCCAGCATGTGGGATCAATTATGGAAATTCAGCAAAGCACACAGGTTAAAAGTGCAACACCAGAGCTCACACTCTCTTTTAACTTCCTAATGTCTCTGACCCCTTTGTACAAAAGTACTTTAATCAACATTATATATATTATATTTTAGTCTCACCATTTAGAGGCTGTAAAAAATGTTTGCTGGTCAATTATAGACATCAAGTTGATATGCTGCAGGACTGTGGACCGTTTTAAGTTTGCAATTATAGCTGAGAGGGCTTTGGGGAAACCCAGAGAGGGTAAAAACTGATTCCCCCCCTCCCCTCTTTAAAATGTTTTAAAGTTTGCAAGCAAAAACGATGAATATTAATTAAATAAAAATGAACAGAGACAATTATTGGACCATAATGAAAGGTGGATTTGAATTTAATGCACATGGCATTCCGTCCCAATATTTTAATCCCCTGCCACAGTGTATGCCACTACAACAACCAATAACGACAAGATTGTCCAAATAATGTAATTGCATTAGATAAATTTGAGACCAGATTTCATTTTAAGGCCCTAATACACTGTTGGAACAATGACCTGAATCTGGCTACCGATAACTGGTATGAGACATGGGTCAATGCACATAAGTGCTCTATTTGTAACCATAAAAGCAAGATAATGTATAGGATGCTAAACCACTGCTTTACATTCCCTTCACCCTCTGAGGAAATTGATGGTCCATGTTCATTCAAGGAGGATGAGAAGAGAGTGGTCATTTAGAAACTTGATGCTTGGTCTGGCAACAGGCACTTTTAAAGCTCCCTTTATTTCATGTTCTTTTGAAACTGTGGCTAGAAGTTAGCAGCCACCACTCTCTTGGTGGCAGGAGATTACAGGAAGTAAACTCTTCAGCATCAAAATGTGCCTTAGGAAACCTCTCGCTTTCCTCTGTATGTATGTAAAGTATGAACACCCTCTGTATGTTGTAAAGTGGTGACTGCTCTATAGTGCTATTAGCCACCATACACGTTTCTTGAATATGTAAAGTTTACTCTTTTATTATTTTATATTTGAGTGCCTAGTTGGCTGGTAGGTTTGTGAAACCATATCGTCCTAACTCTTGAATAATAAGCAGTTAATGCCTAAATATCCTGTCTTGGAAAATGTCTTGATGTATGAGTCAAACTATGACATGGTACTGTCCTAAAACCCTTAGTTGCCCTGTGTGGTGTGAGCCACCAGGGCTGTAGTTTTCAACATCTACCTGGGCAGTGGATCTGTTTCCAGCCAGCCAGCTTGTCCACTGCTTTTCTTTAACAGGAAGAGCTATAAAGCGCTTTTGTTCAGGATGAACTTCACTTGGGCAACAGTTGCCTTCTGTGCTGTCCTCTGTTCTGACTCCTGGGCTTATTTTCTTTTGGACGAAGACACAGTGTTATGTACAGTTGTGAAGCAGCTGTGCCTCCATAACAGCCAATCTGGCTGAAAACTGGAGAAGATAGACACAAAGCATTTCCACACTTGCATTCAGCCTCAGTGATGGATTTATACAGATAGTTATGTACAGATTTAGGGCTCCCCTGTTCTTGAGGGCCCCCTGTGTTATTAGTATACTTTGTTAACTGAAAGGATACTTTTGAAACATGACTACAAACAACGAATCGCCATTGTTGAAGTCTAGCATTTTAGTTTTTTGCATGGTTTCCACTCTTTGTTTATCCTACTCATCAATTAAAGTTGGTGGAGGCTGGTCTGTTTAGGGCATGGGAGCCATGAAAAGCTTCATTGGCATGCCAGAACAGGGGTGCCAGACTCTGGACTTCCTGTTCTTTACTTAACTTTTTAAACTAGGTCTCTAGCCCTTCTAGAAAGAAAGTTATAAATCAGAATGTGCAGACCACCTTCTAAGCTGGAGGAGTTCCTGACCAACACAAGCTGAGTGACAGGTATAACACTTATTCTGACTTTAAAGTGCAGAACTCCTGTTGGAAACGGAAAGGCCCATCCACTTCCAACTCCAGTTGCCAATGATGTGAACTCCTCCTCTCCTTTTGGAAGGAAGGATTTGCCTGGGAAATGGTTATTGAACACAGATAAGAGAGGAGAGGAGAGGCAGGATTCTTGCCTCTCCTTTGGGTTTTGGGAGGATGTTGTGGGTGAGGGAAATGCCAAGGACATTTCACCTGCTCTGCTCTGGCTGCCCATGGAAGATCTTTTTGAAAGGATGGGGAGAGCCAAGAAGTGTTGTGCCCGTTTGCCTTCTCTGCTCTGCTGCCCATAGAAGGGCTTATCGGAAAGGGAAGTAGTACAAGGGCTTGTTTGCCTCCTCTTTGCTTTGCTTCCTGCTGGCCTTGTGTGTGTGGAATACTGGAGGAAAATCTGCTGCTGTCTGCTGATCTGTTAAGTATGTTTTTATATTTAAAAAAAGATGTGTGTTGGGGTATTAGGAAAAGAACAGGAATTCCCTGTCACTTGTTTTGCTGTACAGTATATGACAAGCAGCTGCTTTAGAACCCTGTGAGCTTTAGAACCCTGATCTTCTGGTGTTCCAAATCAGAATCATTCCTGCTTCGGAGGTTCAGCTCCTAACGTGGGGGGGGGGGGGTGACGGCATCAGTGGTGATGCCAGGAATAGCACCATGCGACCAGGAAGTGCACCATGCAATGGTAACTGTGCAAGGTTTGTGGGAAGCAAACACATGCATAGAGTTATTGTGCAAATTAGACTTTGGCACAGCCACTCTGGAACAGGGCAGATCATTTGCCTGGGCAAGGTGCATAAAAATCTGAAACCAATTCTGGTTTCCTAATACAACAGTCTGAAAATTCCATATCCAGTTGCATTTTGGTTCAATATAGTAACAATAACCCTTAATTCTTCTAACGGGGGTAAGTATTTATCATAGTTTGCTCAGGTTTCTAGCCCCTAAGTGTATAGGGTTTGTGAGAGCACCCATTAATCTTCCGTCATGGGAAGGCTCTTCAACATTGTGATTTTGAAGTTGTATATTTTGAAGCTGAAGTTTGCTTAATTTGCTGATTCATTTTTGGTATTTTATTGTACTGTACTGTGCTTTTTGATTAAATATTCTGTTTACTGCTTTGGGAACATTTGAGACAAAAAAACCCCACTATATAAATTATCAAAAGTAGCAATTGCTACAATAATTGTAATGCCAACCTAGGAAGTTGTCTCATACTGAATCAGCCCATTGGTCCATGTAGCTAAGTATTGTCTACAATGACTGGCAGAAGCTCTCTATGGTTTCAGACTAGGGATTCTCCAAGCCCTACTATATATTGAACCTGGAATCTACATGAAAAGGGGATGCTCTGCAGCTTTTTCCCACTTGTGAAGATGTTCTTATTCCTTTTTGGAGAGACTCATAACTAGGATTACATAAATTTCTAATTTATTTCCTATGTACACACGTGACTTCTGCCCAAAAGTTGCCAGGGTTTTATAAGACAGCAATAAAGCTTTCTTGGCATTAAGTAGCCAAGCACATAAACATTTTAATGAACTGTTTTTACACGGTTCATTGGAAAGCTCCCGGTCTCCTACAATACAAATCACTCCTCTGTCACATTCAGTCCTCTCATATGGTGCTTACATTTCAGTTTACAAAATGGCTAATTAAAGTATAGCACAAGTGGAAGTTCAGCAAATACCAAAGTTAGGGAGGAGGGCAAGCAAAACCCTCCTTAACTGCAGATCTCAAATAGTTTTAGGCAGGCATGGTCAACCCACAAACTGCAACCAACCCTTCTGATTTGTCACAATCCACCCTTTATTGTTTCCCCCCTTGGCAGTGCCCAGTTAGAAGCTGCTGGCCTGGCCAGTGCCAATCCTTAAGTAACTTCACTCAGAAATGACACCAGCCTGGCTGGCATTTTATGTTATCACAGTGGCCTCTGGAGGAGTTTGATTCTCAAGTAGCTAAGCTTGGAGGAAGCTGGCCCCGCAGCTGGCTGGAAAAAAATGACCATCGCTGGTTTAAGGGACTGCATACTGACGGTGTGTTCTCATTACAGCCTTGGAGCACAGTGAAGTTGTGTGTGTGTTTTTGGTGCATTTCATGTGTGTGTTTATTAGTTTTCTACATGAAATTTAACATTATTCAATTTATTTTAAATATTACAGATTCTTACATGTTGACTTCCCATCCTTCTGTGATGTTTCTGTTGTATTCCTTTATCCTCTGCCATAACTGCCATATATTTTCTATTGTGTTACAACTTATATTACAATCATTTATTTATTCTCCTTCCCTTGCCTATTATTCAAATCCTGCTCGCAATTTCATCTTATTATTTTTTTCCTTAAATAGTCCAAAAAGAACCTTCACTCTTCGACAAAGTTCTCATTTCTTTTTCTGCTGTCAACTTTGCCATCTCTGCATAGTCCATTTAAATTAAAATCCAATCTTCTTTCATTGGGACTTCTTTTCACTCTGCGCAGACAGGATTGTGGCTGCAGTAGTAGCATACACAAACAAATTAACCATGTCTTTTGGAACCTCTGCCCCTATAATCCCCAGAAGACATGCTTCAGGCCTCTTGGGAATGGCTATTTTACACATCTTTTTTAATTCATTATATATCATTTCCCAGAAGCCTGACACCTTTCTACAAGTCCATCACATATGAAAAAGGACCCTTCTGTCTGTTTACATTTCCAACATTTGTTTGACACTGTTTTATACATTTTGGCAAATTTATTTGGTGTGAAATACCATCTATGTACCATTTTCATATAATTTTTCTTCATTGCATAAAGGTAAAGAGACCCCTGACCATTAGGTCCAGTCGTGGCCTACTCTGGGGTTGCGGCGCTCGTCTCACTTTATTGACCGAGGGAGCCGGCGTACAGCTTCCGGGTCATGTGGCCAGCATGGCTAAGCCGCAAACCAGAGCAGTGCACGGAAACGCCGTTTACCTTTCCCCCAGAGCGGTACCTATTTATCTACTTGCACTTTGATGTGCTTTCGAACTGCTAGGTTGGCAAGAGCAGGGGCTGAGCAACGGGAGCTCACCCCGTCGCGTGGATTCAAACCACCGACCTTCTGATCGGCAAGTCCTAGGCTCGGTGGTTTAACCCACAGCGCCAAGCAGTAAAATTCATATCTATTTTCCACAACTTTTCCCATGCTGCCATCTCAATATTGTGCCTCACATCTTTTCCCTGTTGTATCATTGCTGATATGACCAATTCATCTTTTGTCTTCCATTCTTACAGCATACTACACATTTTTGAATTTTTGGTGCGTTTCTCAGCTCTTTCTCCCCAGCTGTTTACGTCGGCATGGTTTCAATTCTCTTCTGTTTGTGCATACAACAGGGGCATTGATGGAGTGGGAGTGTCTTTATCTTACGCAAAAGCTTAAGAACTACAATCACACACCAGACAGATGTATCTTATAACAAAAAACAAAATACGTATGCATTTGGGACAATAACATGTGAACATGGATTAAATACCCAGCACTGGAAATGCATAAAATGGGTGTGTGAACACAGCCTGAAACAAAATTCCAGTACCACCAACTCCTGCAACAACTGGTATCAAAAGATTTATTGTTGTTTGCCAGTGCAGTCTTGCTGTTGCCACGCTACACAGATGAGGAAAGCAGTAAGTGACAGTATTCTCATACCATGTTGGGAAGCTAAGTTCTCATTAATCATATTTGAAAAGGCTATCTCCCCAGGCAGGTATTTATTTTATAATGACCCGCAGGCAGAAATGAATTATTGAAATCAACATCAATGTGAAACTCCTTAGAATAATTAAAGCACGTTAACAGCAAACATTTTGGCACATTCTACTTAACCTTCCAAAGCTACATATCAAATGTTTATTGTCATATTGTGTGTGTGTGTGTTTATATGTGTATTTCAAATGAGGTATGCACTCATTAGGCTTTCCAATATGGAACCAGAATCTTAGTGCTGCAATCATTAAATGCTGGGCTGTCAAAGCCATTAAATTTCAGAATCCGCTGGTCTTTCCTCTGTAGTGTTCTTGGTCCATGTCTGATTGCACCAGGTTCCGCCTTTACTTTCCAGATTCCTTCAGCTTCCACTCCTGACCTTGCAGGTGTGCAGTTACTCGACAGATGACCCTCGGGGTCTGCTTTGGTCCTTCATTTCCGGAGCAGAATTTTTAAAACCAAAAGTTGCAATCCTTTTATGCATTTAGCATGAATTTTAATTGACAAACACAGGATTAAATAATGATGAATACACATTATAACTGAATATTTAACAAACCATGCCACAATTTTATGTCTTCACATATCTCTCTCATTAATAGGGACTGAGTGAGAAATGGCTTTCATGATGGATCATCCAGCTGCCTGAGGTTCTAGCTTTTTTCACCTTGAAATGGCCTTTAAAAATATTAATGAATTTATTATCATTGAAGAAGTCATGTGCTAACAGAACCATGCAAAACAAATAGAAGACTGTTTATGTCCAATCAGCCATGCAATAGTAGGGAATATTTATATTGTTAACGAATATATTTGGCCATTTAATTCTGGGGGGGAGATATAGACTGTTTATTTCTAAGATGAGCCCAGGATTAAGTGGTACTAATGGTACTATAAAGTTGTTATATGGTATTAATATAACCTGAGTATTAAAAACATAATGGATTCACTATTTCTGAACCATTAAGTTTTAACTTCACTCCTCAAATAAACTTCATATCATTATTGGGCTATTAATACCTTTTCCTTTCTGTCTTATTTTCTTATTCAATCCATTGTTTCTTTCCTCTCTCCCACCCTCTCTCTCTCTCTCTCATCATATATAGCTGGCATAACTGAATACAGCAAGATGTGGCATATAAAATGATGTGATGAGTTGCTATCTGGACATGTGTTAGAGCATTCATAAGATCCAAAATTCATATTCAACAGATACAAGCTAGTAATATAGATGAGCCCTTAGATAATGAAACTGAGGCACCAGGAGGTTGAGGTTCTGGAGCTCAGATCAAAATACATGTCTTGGTCACCAAGAGGAAATAATTGTGACTGGACTCCCAATAGAAAATCACATCTGTATCCCAGGCATCTGGTAGAATTCACAATTTTCTGTATTTGGCTTCATGCCATACTCTCCCCTGTGGCTGAGGGGAACATGGGATGAGCATGTAGAAATGCGTCCCATAATAGCGCCAATTCAAATGGCAAGCACTTTTAGCTATTACAGCTAGGATGGGAATGTTATTTCTGACAATATCCCCTTGGCAACTATATTGTATGTCTTCACAGTTTCTGGAGAAAACGTTATTGAAGTGCCCAAATATATTTCATTACTATGGAATATCACATTGACTGGTTCCATTATTTAAAAAAAACCTCCTATTCACTTCATTCCCAGGTAGGGATGAAGAATGTGACACAAATGAACTACATTCTAAAAGCTGTTCAAGCATCTTTTGGTTTCCAAGCCTATTAGCAAGGCCTGTCTTTCACAATGTATGCATGGGGCAGCATTAAAAAGTGGCATATGCGCACAGCCCAGAGTGTTACGGTCTCCTCTACAGTACTACCACATACTACTGCATGTAGTAGAGCAGACCTCAAAGAGACTAGTGACCAAAATGTGAGAAGACTGTCCTGAGGAAGTATCCATTTTAAGTGTATAAAAGGTAAAGGGACCATTAGGTCCAGTCATGGCCGACTCTGGGGTTGCGGCACTCATCTCGCTTTATTGGCTGAGGGAGCCGGCGTACAGCTTCTGCGTCATGTGGCCAGCATGACTAAGCCGCTTCTGGCGAACCAGAGCAGAGCACGGAAACGCCGTTTACCTTCCCGCAGGAAGGTACCTATTTATCTACTTGCACTTTGACGTGCTTTCGAACTGCTAGGTTGGCAGGAGTAGGGACCAAACAACGGGAGCTCACCCCGTTGCAGGGATTTGAACCGCCGACCTTCTGATCAGCAAGTCCTAGGCTCTGTGATTTAACCCACAGCGCCACCATTTTTTAATTTTTGTATTTTAAGTGTATAAGTAAATGTAAATGTAGGTGAATGTTGCTGAATGAAAGGAATTAGGGGGTTTAAGGTGAGGAAAGGGGATATGTGTTACTCTGAAGAAAGTGGAAATCTGCTTGGGATAATGGAAACCTGCTTTCCATTGCAGTAAGCCATGCATGCAGCATGCTAGAACTTGAGGTCCAGTTTCATTTCCACAAATGTCAGCAGTTGAGACTTCACATGATGAGCTGCACTTGTCTCCTTTCCAACTGTTAAACATGCCGCAGCCCTGTCCTCCTTTGCTTCTGCTACCCTAAATGCCAGACTCTGACCTGAAGTTAGCGCCTGTGTCTTTAACACTGGTACTAGCAGTGAAACATTTGGTATAGGACCAGCCCAAGACATTTTTGTCCAGAATTTCCCAGACATTCCCAGCAAAAGAAGCTGGGATTTCAAAAAAATGGCAAAATGATGTTGATTTTTCTCAACAAAAAAAGCTCAACAACTTTTTTACAGATTTTTAGTTCTTGGAATAAAAGGTAAAAGGTAAAGGTACCCCTGCCCGTACGGGCCAGTCTTGACAGACTCTGGGGTTGTGCGCCCATCTCACTTAAGAGGCCAGGGGCCAGCGCTGTCCGCAGACACTTCCGGGTCACGTGGCCAGCGTGACATCGCTGCTCTGGCAAGCCAGAGCCGCACACGGAAACGCCGTTTACCTTCCCGCTGGTAAGCGGTCCCTATTTATCTACTTGCACCTGGGGGTGCTTTCGAACTGCTAGGTTGGCAGGCGCTGGGACCGAGCAGCAGGAGCGCACCCCGCCGCAGGGATTCGAACCGCCGACCTTTCGATCGGCAAGTCCTAGGCACTGAGGCTTTAACCCACAGCGCCACCTGCGTCCCTTGGAATATGGCAACCCTAAACAAAAACCACCTCACTACCTGAAGGCACAGGGATTTTGATGAGATTCAAATGATGCAGTGGAAATATCAGTGTTATAAACATTTCATAGTTGCATTTGCGCAATATCCATACCTCTGTTTTAAAGTTATAGAAGGGAAGCAAGAAAACAATGCAAGAAATAAAAGAAAAGGAGGGGGAATGTAATCCCTTCCAAAATAAACTGTTCAGTAAAACAGAAGCCTATGTAAGGTACAGTCAGCATTATACCACTTCATTTTCTTTGGATATATTCTGTCCTTAGGAAATAAGCAGCTATTGAGGGGAAAGTGGGGGAGGAAACAGGTACATGAGCAATTTAGATGTAAAAGGTAGCACTATTTGGACTCAAGTGGCACGCAAACAGCAGACAAGGATCCGACAGTGGCTTCATACGAGCAGCAATGCTTTCAATATTTCTATATGCAGCCTTAGGAATGATGGAGGGAGGCAAGGGGGGGCGGAGGACAATTTCTACCCTGAGGTATAGACAAAGAAGATAACCTCCCTGAGGAGCCTAGCATGATAAGTAGCCACAGCGAGAAATGCTGTGATCAGTCAGAAAGGCAGAAGAGTTATTAGCTTAGCCCTGAACCTCCTACTTAATGTAGGACCAGTGGTGATAGCTAACAGACCCTGGCTAAGGTGACAAGCTTTGGACCTGCTCGAGGAAATCCAATTGAAAAGCAGCCAAGAGGAACAACGAGTTAGAAACAGATGTTCCAGCCAGGAGGAGGTGCACACATTTAAACAGTACACGTTAAAAATATATGTTTTCTAAATATAGGATTTCATCTCTTCCTGTGGCCCTGTTATTGTCAAGTACTGTTATTCTTTGAGCGGGGAGGGGAGCTAGGTAAGGGGAGCAGGCAGACAGAAGCATCCTTCTAATTGTGGAAAGCATCTTAAAACTATCTAGCTGCCTAAGTGACCATCTTCCCTAAACTAAAATTTAAAAACAGTAGCCAGGTTCTTGATTGATCCTTAGAGATAATTACAGTGTGTTGCACATAAGCAAACACAGACACACAAAACATGGTTATGTTCTATTTTATGAGGAAGGAAAAAATTGATTTCCAGCACAGGCAAAATGCTTGTTAAGACTTGTGCTTAACATACAAGGGACAAAAATAGTACCTTATTTTCCTTTGGCTCCCTGGTTATTAGTATAATTTGGGAGGGGGGGACTTGTGTTGATTGTGTGCTGATACACATCAAAATGCTGCCAAAAAAACCCCCCAAAACAAAACAAACGATTTTCAGAAAGAACTAATTATACTCCAAGGAGAATCATATCAAAGACACAACAAAAGAAATGTCATTGCCCAGGGTAAGTCCTTTGTGCATCTTTATATTCTATACCATGTCCAAGAGCACATATACGTCTGGCAAAGATGTTAATATCCAGTACATAAAACATATATTGGGCTATATTCTCCTTTGGCTGTATTTCCATAATTCTCATTAACATTAATGGGAATTATATATGTACCCCAGGAGGGGACAGTGGTCCCACTGTGTTGATTTTTACAACATATTTGCAATTCTCAACACAATATATCCGGTACATATTTCGAGCTGTTTCTATCTGAGTAAGTGCAACATTCCAAATGAATTTATCTGCAGCTCTGCACTGGAGAAACAGAATAAGAAGAAAGAGGTTCAGGAAAGAATAGATGCTAATAGCTATGGGTATTAAACTTAATTAAGATAGGAGCTATTATTGTGGAAGGGCCCAGATGTATTCGCATATATGTTTGCTGCATCTCAATTTGGCACACGATTTGTGAGGGCGAAGAAATTAATATTTTCCTTCTTTAATTCTTCCATCTATCTTTTATTTTTAAAGTTTATCGGAACATTCACAATATAGGCAATCTAAGGAACAAAAAGACTGAGAACACAAAGACTGCAACTGCGGTAATGTTTGTGAAGCGCACTGGGCGCTTGAAATTTGAAATATAAATCCAAATTATTGTTTTTAGAGAGCCAGTGTACTGTAGCAGACAGAGTTTTGGACTTGGTGTGGAGGAACCCAGATTCGGATTCCTGCTCAGCAATGGGGGGAAGAACTATAAGGGGCTAATAGCAATGTTGTTTTAGTACTGCTAAGTAATTCCCAGTATGTGTTTCAGTGTTGTCTTCATTAGGAAAAATCTGTTTGCTCAGACACATGAATGCCACCTTATATCCACCATTTGGCAAGAAGTGTTTTGAACTTGGTGACACAAGCTTCTCTTGTCAAATACTGGGTGGAAGGTAGTATTTGTGTGTCTTGGATTCATAGTTCATGGGAGATTTCCCCTAATACTGAAATACTAGCTATGCTACAATATTGGGAATTGCTTGACAATGTTGTAAACAATTTTTGTGGACCCATTGGCTTGGCTTTTTGGTTCATCCATTTGGTTCATCTTCTTTTCTGCACTGCAATTATTTTCCCATGGAATATGCACCGATATACATCATTTTTGTATTATTCTGTGTAATATTCTGTGTAATTTGTGTAGCATCTGCAAGCCTGAAACCTTTTCGTTTTACCCTTTACTTTATAAAACATAAAATGACTTGAGATACACTCAAGTTTATTTAAAAACAAGCTGTGCTATGGCCACAAAATTAAGAGTGCCTGTCCAATGGGAAAATAAGGAATAAAACAGACATAGCATGGCCCAACATTTTTTCTTAATACTTTAAAAAATAACCTTACAGAATGGAGGGAAGTTACTGCTATGCCAGTTTCTGAAACTAAATGTTTTCCCCAAGGTGCAGAGGTAAGGGACAAAACAACCACAATACAAATTTGGAATCCAAAGTTACACTAGCAGACTTCCACTCAAGCAACAGAGCTCTCTAGTCTGTCCTGCAGTGCCCCAATCCCATCCCCATACATGTTCTAGGGTAGAGTTTACATGTTGGTGACAAAATTTCACACATGCATCATTTCATGACACAGTAATTCAGTTTTATTAGCAAACCAGAGGTTAAACTAACTCCTTTCCAGCTCCAAGAGGAGCACAGTTGAGTGTTCATGAGACACACCTACACACTGCAGCCAACACACGTGTCACGACACACAGTTTGGAAAGCTCTGTTCCAGGTGTTACTCAGCCCTGTAGAACAAATTTTGGGAGCACCTGGTGAGCTGCAGGAAGGAAGAGGGAGAGGAAGGGAAGATCCCATTCCACTCATGGAAGTCGTTTCCACTTACACATGGTCACCACTGGACACAACCCTCTGTGGACCTTATCGGCTTCAGAAACAATTTAGATTTGAAAAATAGAGGGGAATTTAAATACTCTTCCTCAGTGCCAACTGTTTTGACCAAACTCAGAGTCCCCATATCATGTTTGGTTTTGACCCTGAATTGGCCTTTTTTGAAATTGAATGTATTTAAATTTTATAAATACATTTTGCTTTATCTTAGGAGCCGTCCTAGTTTTAGTATTACATGAACTTCATAGATAAACCTAATTCTAATATATTGAATACTACCTCCAATTATCCGTCTCTCTCTCTCTCTTATTTGAACTCCACAGATTATTTTTGGTGGGGAAGGAGGGCAACTGGGAGCAGAGCTCAGGGAAAGGGTTAATCATGCTGCATTTCTTTCCTTTTTTACAAAATGGTGTCAGAGATCCACAACATATATTTGTGCATAACATATTTATTCCCAATGCCAGACATAATTAAAGTGACAGTGCAAAACCATTTAAAAGAGGTTTATGGTTAAGAGAAACCTTTGCAATGTGTTGCTTCACTGAAAAATCTAAACATATCTGACATTGAAGATCCGTGATCTTAAAAAGATTAAAAAGCCTTTAAATCACTGCAGGAGGCTCCAATTTTGATCTGAGCAGCAGCACTGGGGCACAGAGTGTTTAATGGTTAACCCTTTGCCTCCTCAATCTTTTCCTTACCAATGAGCTGTTACAAGTCCCACAAGGGGAATAAAATAAAGGGCCAATACAAGTACTTGTATTTTTTTATTCACTACCTAGCTAATAGCAGCTTTGGGGAGCAATTTAGATCAGGAAAATGTGTTTCGAGGAGGATTAAACCTTCCTCCACCACTATTGTTCTGATCAAAATCAGGGCTGGTAGGAGCTGCTTTGAAGTTTAAAGGGTTATATCATGAACCTTGAATGTATACTTTGAGCTTTATTTAAGGTTCAAATGCACTCACATTTGGTGCACTCCATCTGCACCATACATTGAGATGAGCTGCAAAAGTGAATAGACACCTGCCTTTAGTGCATCATCTATCTTTATGTTCACTATCCATATTCAGATGAGTAACCTGAAGTCCAGTTTGTGTGTATTTTAGGGTGATTGTAACTAATGCTGACCCAAAACATCCCTCACTAGTGGTGGAGTGACAGATTTTGAAGTGTGGGAACTGTCATGATGAGCCATGCCCCCAAGTAGAGTGCAAAAATGCAGGCAGCTTTTATTGTCCATCCACATACACACACATCCCAGTGGTACATGTTAAGTTTGACATGGTTACAATCCTCTGCATAATTTACTTGGGGCTTTCTTCTCAACTATGTAGGTTCAACTTGTAAAATTCACTGAGCCTTAATAAAAGAGCTTAGCCAGCTAAAAAGTGACCTATAGCTTTTAATTAGAAATGCAAACCATACTGTAAATAAATTTTACTATTGAAACTGCGAGTGTGAAGCAGGGACCCCAACAAAGGAAAGGAAAGACATACCTAGCCTCTGCTTATTTTCCTTGTTCTCTGACTTCTTCTGCCTACGCCTTTTTTTCACAAACGTGAAGCCTCATTATCACGTCATTCACTTGCCAGAGCACACAGTTCAGGCAGATGATGGCATCGTCCTTACCTTGAAAAAAATGTCCTGCAGCTGCACTCGCTGTGGTTTCCCTCCAATACACCACTGCCCCTCACATTCATTATGAAGCTGCATATTGTTGCTATGTTCTTAACTGTATACCTCATGCCAGAGAGTACCTATAATTCATCCACTGCACTATCTGGCTTAGAAAGAGATAGCATATGTGTGTATGTTGTATGGTTTTATAGGGATATTCTGGGTGTTGCTGCAGTGCAGAACCCATGTACATTTTCCCTATTCAGCAGTGGTATGTTCTAGGCGGCATACACACCATAAGAAGAATTCCGTGTAGCTCTTTGGCAACCATTCCTTCAGCAAAAGCTTTTCAGCTTGCCAGATGGAATGACGTTCCCTCTCCTGGCCCCCCAGAGCCACTTTTAAGTGGGGGCTGGGGGCATGCAGGGAGAGGAGATCTGTTGCACTGGTGGGACTTGTTAGTTGAATCCTGCCCTATATTTTCCTTCAAAGAATTCAGGGCACTGTAGTTTGCCCTTTACAGAGTTACAATTCCCAGCAACTCTTAGCAAACCAGAGGAGTCACTCCACACACTTTGTACTTGCAGGCAAAAATTTGCAACCCATATTAAAAGAAAATGCCTCTCTGAATTACTTTAACCCGATCACAAGAGACTATCATTGTTTGCCAGTATTTGTAGATGCTTGCCAAATTATTAAATTTAATAAAATACTTCAACTCTTTGGATATGCTTCACATATTCTGCGTAGATGAAAATGAAAATGTAAATCTCTTGCAAGTGATTGGTGTGTATAAAGTATAAAGTTGATTGACACACGCTTTCACTTAATGAGGGTAATTACAAAGAACAACAATTCCAAAACACATCTGTTCAATGTAACCGTCTTGTAGAACCATGCAGAATACATTGAGAGCTATCAGAAATGCCAGTTTTGCCACAAATCATGCACAAGCACACTTGTAAGACAAGAAACAGATTAATAAGCATCAACACTTTCCTATAAACACTTGTTGAAGAGAATAAAAGCTGTTCGCACTGAAGGAAATTATTCCAAAGTGGACGCTTTCTCTTGGGGCAGTAACAGCGGGTGGGGGGGGGGTGGAACAGTGGAAGAAGTAGAAATCTCCATGAGTGAGAACTTATAAAATAATAGTTTTCCTAGCGAAGGACCTAAATACTGGAATTGCAACATCTATTATTCACTTGAACAAAAATAATATTTGCTGTGGTAGCTTGTGGTACTCTGAACAAAAATATTGCTTTAGCTAACCTGGATGCGGGCATTATTATGTTCTCCTCAAATAGGCCATGTCTTTAAGTTGATATATATGTAGCTTTGCGAAGGACTGAGAAAGCTTGCTAGGGGGAAAAAACACGTTGAATGTCTTAGGATTGAACTACACATTACACTGAATTCCAAGCCATTTTCTCCCGAGTCCCCACTTCCTTCCTAATAGGAAGCAGCCATTGGAGACTGGAGACACTATAGTGTAGAGCAGGCATTCCCAGCCTGCAGCCCTCCAGACGTTTTGGCTTACAACTCCCATGATCCCTAGCTAACAGGACCAGTGGTCAGGGATGATGGGAATTGTAGTCCAAAACATCTGGAGGGCTGAAGGTTGGGGATGCCTGGTGTAGAGGAAGGGTGGTGTTTTAACTGACCCATACTTGCTATAGTCCCTCTCAAAATCATCTCTACTCTATCCCAACCCCTTGCAATGCCGACCCTCTAAGTGTCCCTATTTTTTAGAGACGTCCCTGATTTATAAAAGCCGTCCCAGTTTCTGATTTGATCCTGGAATGTCCCTCCTTTCCTTAGGATGTCCCTATTTTTACTGGAGAAATGTTGGAGGGTATGGAATTATCCAGTCCTTGAACCATCTGAAGGCAATCCTGTATAGGGAAGTTTTAAATGTTTAATGTTTTGTTATGTTTTTATATATGTTGGAAGCTGCCCAGGGTGGCTGGGGCAACCCAGTAAGATGTGTGGGGTATAAATAGTAAAATTATCATAGTGGAATGGGACATCCCTATTTTCATCAGATAAATGTTGGAGGGTGTGGCAATGTTGCTTTTCTCACTGCAGAAGAAAGTGACACAGGAGTCTGTGCAGTTTGGCCCCAAGAACCAGAGAGAGGCAATTTTTCTTTTCGGAACATTGAAGGCTATTTGGAAGAGGAACCACTGTTCATAGGGTGTGTACATTCATAGTACTTTTGAATCTAGTAAAAAGGAGTTTGCTGGATTTTGTGTTGTTTTAAAAACCCACAGACCCTAAGGTTGCACTCCTAGGCACAGTTACTTGGAAGTAAGGCATACTAAATTCAAGCATAAACATGTGTACCATTGTGCTGCACATCAGTTAAAGAAAAGAATATATTTCTATCCCGTTTCAACAACATTCATAGGAAGCATGAGATAATTTTCCAATACACACACACAAAACAACAAAATCGTAAATAATTTCATGAACTTTCTTAACCATGTCGAAAGTGTAGGTGTTTTTATTCAAATGCTGTTTAAGATTCAGGGTCATGTTTATAATAGCAAAGGGGCATGGAATTATAGCCAGTCAGTCATATGATCTCAGACAAGTCATTAATGTAATATGACTTTGTTTGCTTTTATATGACAGAAGACATTACAAGACATGGCTGACACATGGTAGTATCGTTGAATAAATAAATAGCTTGATTTTGAAATACAAAGGTTCTTAGATATGTTTTGTAGAGCAATGTTCTTTTTTATATTTCTTTAAAGCCAAAGATTTATTCGCTTGTTTGATGCAGAAATAGTTTTCCATCAAATGTGTCGTGCTGAGCTACAAATAACCAAAGTAGGGTTTGTCATATACCGTATAAGTGTTAGCATACGCTACAGAAAAGCCAACAAGCAATCTTCCTTGAAATATATACATACACACAGAGACACTTACACACTCACTTATATTTTCTGACACTGCCCCTTATACAGCAGCAAAAATATGTGGTGAACAACTGGGCATCAGGTTGTACGCAATCTGAATTAGGTTGAGTGTGAGGGAGATGTTTGTGTCATTTTATTAAAATCTTAAGGTGCGACGTGGACAAAATGAAGCTCTATAAATCAAGTTTCATTAATTTAGAAGGAACAAATGCAGGGATATGCCTAGCTTTCCCACTGATATCAATGGAACATCAAAGGGGTTAACTATGGATGGATCATGTCCTCAACTTTGAATAACTCATGGGCAGGAATCTAAAGAGCAATTTATTGTGCCCAGAAGCTTGGCCTGATTCATGAGCTTTTTTTAGTTTCTTCCCTTTGAATAAATCATCACCCGCTCCATCTCCCACCATGCAATAGAACAGTCCGCTTTTGAACAGTCCCATCAGTTTCGAAAGCAGTTTGTTATGTATTTTTGGGAGAGGGGCACTTTTTGACAAAGATAACTTTACTAGTTGCATGCTCTTTGGATTCCAACCTGACTTTTTAAAGAAGCACCCATTAAGAAAAATGCTGATAGTGATGAAGATTCATGCTTACTTTAAATCGTTTAAAAATAAATAAAAACTAATGCAGTATAATTATACAAATTCACCATAATTTGCATTTTACAAGCTCTTTGCTATTTTCCATAATATTGAACTGCGATACATCATATGCTCACATATGACTGAGTTTCAGAGCAAATGACTCTGAAAATGAGGTGGTTCATTACTCATGTTTATACTGCGGAGTTATAATTTCCACCAAGCTTTCCAAATGCCTCACAAGCTCAAAACTCACCTGTTCCTTGAAGAGATTTGGCATTAGGGTAGGAAAGGCAAGTCCGAGATTGCAAAATAAAAAGCAATCGTAAACATTCTGTTGTATAAGCCTAAGCAGTTCTTTGGATTGCCTTATTTCATCTATACAGGGCCACTTACAGATGGGTTCAAGAGATTCATCTATACCAGGTGTCTAGCACATATAGAACAAAAATTATGAGGCCAAATGCACAGGTGCTGTTCAAATTTCTTTGCAAGCATGATCTCCCAGGGTTTTAGTCAATGGCTGAAGTTAGAGCTGTGATTGGAGAGTCATATAAGCCCAAGGGAAGACCTAAAAACAGCTTCAAAATGATCCAAGAAGTCTTGGGTCTTCCATGGTGTGTGTATCATCTTAATTTTTCCTCTCTAGATTAAGACAATGGAGAAGGACTTCCTGGCTCATTTTGAAGTTGTTGGTTTGGTTTGGTTTGGTTGTCTTCTCTGGTAAAGAAGTGATTGTTGCTAAATGAAAGTAATTAAGAAATCCAGGCATTGTGTCCAACTAAGCCCTACCAGCCCCCATGGAAATCAATGAGCACAACTAATTTAAACCTATCAATTTCATTGGGTCTGGTCTGAATAGTTGAATACAGCGTAGTCATGATTGGACAGTAGTATGCCCACCCAAAATCAAAAGGTAGTAGGAAATGCAGGAATTTGTGTTCTTTCCAACTCAACAGAATGGGTACTTAGTGAGTAGAAACGTAAGAGTGCTGTGTTCTTACAAGTGGCTCTACTGACATCAGTAGGACAGTTATAAACAAAATTAAGCATCATGCTGAATTGAGCCATTCTCCCTTTGCACCATAACCTTTGCTATTGTCCTTTGACACTCACCTTATGACGCTGCCTCACAGATTGAACACCACTTACTTTCACATTACATCTAGCTACATTTAAAATCATTATATTTTCTATTCCCAACATTTCTCCCCATTTTTTCAGTGTAGGCAGTTCACATGTTCAGCTGCAAGTCACTTAAGCATTTTTTCCAGTGATATGCATATATTATACTATATATCGGATCCAATAGAGATGATCAACACCTGTCTTCTGGACCTCTGCCTTTCACGAAACCACTCCAATAGAACTTAATCCTCTGGGTCCTATCACCCTCTGTTCACTCTGTTTCCGCAGGGAGGAATTGCCACTGGCAATATTCTTACCCATACCAAATATGTAAGCCTGCAGCAAATTTCCAAAGAACCAGCTGTTTCTGGGGTATCTTGGCATCTGATTAAATGATTTGAGGGGGTGGGGGGAATCCAGAGGGGAAGAGGTACTTTAAAGACTGCCGGAGAGCATGATAGGGTTAGAAGAAGAGTGAAGAGGCACAGCTGTGACAGCTGAAAGCAGGATAAGCTGCCACTGATCTGTTTCCCTGCTTATCACAACACCCATTAATCAATTCCAATCTCAGCAGGCCCACCAAGTCAACCACCCTCCAACTCTCAAAAAACTGACTGCTCAGCCTTGTAATCCACTTGAAAAACTGTTCATCTGAGGAAATGGCAGAGGAACTGTTGCCCACTAGCAGTAGAAGTATCAATGCGATACTTAGGGGTTTGTTTTGTTTATAAAACACATTCACAAGTTTCTACCTTGCAGGACCCTTTTGTCCCTCTTTGCAAAACATCTTGTTTGATTTTCACACAAGTGGCGCTTGTCTAACTTTCTTGTACGTGTTCCTACAGACTTTTCATTGTAGGCTGCCCAAATCCCATCTGTTTACTGTGACTAAATTACAAGCTAACCTTTACCCTAGCCAGAATGAAGAGAGTCATTAAAAATATATCCTAGGGGTATGTAAGGAAATTAATTAAGACTCTGGGATCAAGCTATGAAAATAATATCACAAAAATATGCCGGCGATTACACACGGAGCAATGTCAGCCCAGCTGAAATTGAATATACTGAATAATGGACTGCAGACAATAGCTTTTTTCAGACGTGTTCAAGGTGGTATGTCAGAGGTACTGCTGCTTGCAATGCAGGAGTGATGAACTAATGGCCCGTGGACTGGAACCAACCCACAAGACCTTCCAGAGTTGTCCATCAGCCTTATCACAGGTTGTTGTTGTTTTATGAGATCAGCAGCAACATTACAAGTAAAAAGATTCCAGCTGGGGTGGGTATCATTGCCTGGCACTAGTTGTAACATCTGCAGCGCAGCAGCAGTGCTGGGCAGCTCAGAGTGTAGCTCAAACAGTATCAGCACAAGCACTCATTGACTTCCATCCTTCTTGGCAGTGTTTCTCAGGACACTTCCAGGAAGCTTAGGGAACAGCAGAGGTACATCACCCACTTTTAGACATGATTAGAAGCTGTGCTCCTACATCTCCCCTTTTGCGGCTCGGGGTTAACGGGTTTGAGCCCCAGAACCTGATTTCTCTATTAGATGTTATCTGTTAGAGTTTGGATTTGATATCCCGCTTTATCACTACCCTAAGGAGTCTCAAAGTGGCTAACATTCTCCTTTCCCTTCCTCCCCCACAACAAACACTCTGTGAGGTGAGTGGGGCTGAGAGACTTCAAAGAAGTGTGACTAGCCCAAGGTCATCCAGCAGCTGCATGTGGAGGAGCAGGGAAGCAAACCCAGTTCCCCAGATTACGAGTCTACCGCTCTTAACCACTACACCACTTTGAGGAGGGGAGGTGTAATTTGCTCTGGTGATCTCCTGCTTTCCTCTGCTGCCAAACTGATCCGGTGTATGCCTTGAGTGTGTGTGTGTGTGTGTGTGTGTGTGTGTGTGAGAGAGAGAGAGAGAGAGAGAGAGAGAGAGAGAGAGAGAGAGAATATATCTGTATTCATACATATACATATATGTATGTACACCCATGTCTAGTGTGTTTTGTATAGGTTAATGTGCATGTGATGTCCCCTTGCCTTCTGCATGGTTTGTGGTGCACGTGAGAGTACTTGGGGTGTATTCACATGCATGTCTATGTGTGTGTGGTCATGCACACAATGGCCACACCCAATGGTGGCATGCCCCACGCTTGGAGGACTATCAAAGAGGGAATGCAGCCAAAAAAAGATTCCCCATCCTCTACTGTACTGTGTAGATTAATTACACTACATACTTAACAAGCAGCCAAAAATAATATTTGCAAGTGAACAGTAAGTTACAAGAACACAGGTCCCATAACTTTTAAATATATAGTCTTTCTTCCGAATGCTATTCAGTGCTGTTGTTTTTAATTACATAATTAAATATCTAGCCTAAAACATAATTTCAAAATAATTATCCAGTTAACTGCCTGTTTATTAGCCCAGTCATCATTCCTTACTTGCACATTTATATTTGTAGCTTTTTTAAGGTAAGGGGCTGGGGAAGAACAAACACATTGGGACAGCATTATCCTTTCTCAAGAGTTGGATTCATGTAGTGACAATTATGGGACATTACTCATTCCTCAGAATTGTTCTTCAAGCACTTTGTAAAGATAGTATTGCAAATTCATGCTGCTTTTAGTGCTTTGTAACATGCTTTATTAGGTAATTTATGCACTAGATTCTTGCTTCCATGCCACCAACTCAGCTGACATTTAGAAGAATGAATAAGGACTCCAACACACTGCTCAGTCATAGGTCAGTCACATTTGTATCACTTACACTGGTATTACATTCCACATAAAATCCATAGAAGCCCCACCTGTGTCTTGGTGAATTTTAGGACTGCTAGCGTGTGCAAAGTTCATATCTAGACCACAAGCTCTGTGGGGCAAAAGCCTCTATTTTTGGCTTTTTCACTTACATCAGTCCGGCACTGTGGTTGGGATCCCAAGTACAACTATTTCCATCTTCCCAAAGCAGCTTTTGTCTTCTATTTTCTGAACAGCAGCTCTCTTCTTGATTCTATCACTTGGCAAACATCTTTTGAAACCGAGGGAGCCTCTCAAGCAGATTACATGGCATGGCACAATCTGTTGTTCAAAGAAGAAGTAAAAACGCACTGGACATCATCACCCTCTCTTTCCAATCAACTTTCAATATTTCGGAGATGGGTGGGGGTTGGGAGAATAATTTTTGGTTAAGAACATCCTCATTTGCTTGATACTCACTGTGTCCATATTGAAATGGACTGATGCATAAAGCTAAAGGTAAAGGGACCCCTGACCATTAAGTCCAGTTGTTGCTGACTCTGGGGTTGTGGCACTCATCTCGCTTTATTGGCCGAGGGAGCAATAAAGCAGCTTCCAGGTCATGTGGCCAGCATGACTAAGCTGCTTCTGGCGAACCAGAGCAGTGCACGGAAACGCTGTTTACCTTCCCGCCAGAGCGGTACCTATTTATCTACTTGCACTTTGATGTGCTTTTGAACTGCTAGACTGGCAGGAGCAGGGACCGAACAATAGGAGCTCACCCCGTCGCAGGGATTCGAACCACCAACCTTCCGATCAGCAAGCACTAGGCTCTGTGGTTTAACCCACAGCGCCATCCGCATCCCTCGGACTGATGCATACTTCAGTGCAAATTGTGGTGTGCATCACTTCTAAAGCAGGCAGTTTTTGCACATTACTAGTTGTTCACAAGTACAGTTGGATCAGTGGGCCGTGGAATTCAATGCTAGTAGTGGTCACTTGAAGATCTTTATGTGACCCTTTTGCACTGGCAATTTTCCAACCCACCTCCTTCAACTTTATCAGGTTGTGTGTGCACATGTATATCTTTCCACTTTTTCACCAGAGATCCCTCCCAACTTTATCTGGATTTATCTATTCATCTTATACTTTAGTGCTGTATCAGAAAAGGTATTATAAAAGACTACGGTATTGCCCCTCTGAGATACCTATATTGCTATAAAAGTGAGTGGAAAAGGAAATCAAAAGGGGACTGATCGGTGGGGGTGCTATGTCTTCAGTTAAAAGACTTGAAAGAACAGAAATGGTAACAGACTTTAATTATTTACCTATAAACATTTGTTATTGTGAAACATAGACTTCTCCTGATTCTTATTAAAAATTGCTTTCCACCTGTTGTAGTTAGAGTAGGTGCATCAACCATATGGAAACACCTAAGAGTTACATTTAAACTTGAATAAATTACCCACAGACTAAAATCTTATTCCTAACTTTAGTTTACTCCCACATTAAATTGCAAATGCCCAACCTCTCTTCAAAGTCCATCAAGAGATCAAGATCCTCTCCCCTTTTTAGAGATTATGTGAAATCCACCCAAATTTCAACATCTTTAAAAATATGCTTTTTATTAGTTTTCTTACTTAACAAACACACACAATAAATTAACAAAAATTATAAATAACAAAAAACAAAAAAAATCCACCCATCCATAAATCCATACGTTCTTGCAAAAGAACTTATGCCACCATGTTTTTAATCTCCATCCTTATCTTCCCCAATAGACTTCCGTCTTCCTCAAAGCGGGCCTGTCTTATCTGTTTAATAAACTGCTTCTTTAATCATTTTGCCATTTCTTTTGTTATCTGAGTACTATATTTATAATCCATATTGTGGTTTGCAAAAATTAATCAAAGCGTGTTTTAACTTGAGGGCACTGTTTTTTTAAAATATTCTTTATAAATTTCCCACTCCTTTATGAACTTTTGGTCTGGCTGTCTCCTAATTGTCTCTGTCATTTTTGCCAGTTTGAGATATTCAAATAATTTTTCCTGCTGTTCCTCTTTTGTTGGTACTAATTCTCCTTTCCAATTTCTGGCAATTAATATTCTTGCTGTTGTCGTAGCATATAAGAATATTCTCTTTTTTTCATTTGAAATATCTGAATCTAAAATGCCTAAGAGGAAGGCTTCCGACTTCTTTATGAAAGTTTGCTTAAACATTTTTTTCAATTCCTCATATATAATATCCCCAAAATTCTTAATTTTTTTGCAACTCCACCACATATGAAAGTGTCCCTTCTGCCTGTTTACACCTCCAGCACATATTAGATCTCATTTTATACATTTTGGATAGTTTGCTGGGAGTTATATACCACCTGTAAAACATCTTCAAAAGATTTTCCTTTAGTGTATAACAGGCCGTAAATTTCCATTCTTTATTCCATAATCTTTCCCATGCTGATAGTTGGATATTTTTACCAAAATCTTTACCAAATTTCAACATCTTACAGCTCCTTACACACAAAATAGCCACATCTCTCCTATACTAAAGAGGCTCCTCATGAAGCCGGAGGAACATTGCCCAGCTACTGTTTTATTGATTTAATGCTGTACACCGCTTTGAGGTTTTTACTAAAAATATTAAGCGGTATAGAAATTAAAAATAAATAAATAAATAAATAAATATGCCTGTAGACTGTATTGCCATTGCAGGAGCGAAGACAAATATGTAGGTCTTTCCCACCTCATTGATAATTCTTAGGGGAAAGATGAAGTTCCATGGCTAAGCAATTACACTGGCTGTGCCACTGTCTAAGCAAAACATTGGTGGAATGTGGCATTTGTCATCGAACTACCTTTATTTACAATGTAAAGCATGGATAGGATAAGAGTAGATTAAGGGCAGACTAAGAGGAGATATGATTGCTATCTTCAGATATCTAGGGTTGTCACATGGAAAATGGAGCAAGCTTGTTTTCTCCTGCTCTGGAGGCTACGACAGAACCCATGGATTCAATTCACAAGAAGAGAGATTCCGACTAAACATCAGGAAGAACTTTCTGATGGCAAGAGCTATGGAACAGATTCCCTCGGAAGGTGGTGGACTGTCCTTCCTTGGAGGTTTTTAAAAAGAGGTTGGACAGCCATCTTTTATGGAAGCTTTAGTTGAGATTCCTCCAGTGCAGGTGTTGGACTAGATGGCTTTTAGGGTCCCTCCCAACTCTACAGTTCTGTGATTTTATAGGGAACCTATCAACTTCCAGATGTTGACTACAGCTCCCATCAACTCTTGACTGCTGGCCATGCTGGTTGGGGCTGATGGGAGTTGGAGTCCAACAACATCTGATGGACCAGAGTTTCCCCATCCATAGCATAAAGCTTCTGACACACTACAGCTGTCTTCTATTGCTGCTCCGCATGTATCATACCCCTCTGCATGAAGTTTCATCCTTGCTGGCCCATTGCTCTAAGCATTAAATAAAAGCCTAGTATTTGATATAATTGGGACGCGGGTGGCGCTGTGGGTTAAACCACAGAGCCTAGGGCTTGCTGATTGGAAGGTTGGTGGTTCGAATCCCCATGACGGGGTGAGCTCCCATTGTTCGGTCCCTGCTCCTGCCAACCTAGCAGTTCAAAAGCATGCAGTACAAGTATATAAATAGGTACTGCTCCGGCGGGAAGGTAAACGGCGTTTCTGTGCGCTGCTTTGGTTCGCCAGAAGTGGCTTCGTCATGCTGGCCACAGCTGTACGATGTCTCCCTCGGCCAGTAAAGCGACATGAGCGCCACAACCCCAGAGTCATCCACGACTGGACCTAACGGTCAGGGGTCCCTTTACCCTTTACCTTTATTTCACATAATAATGAAGTGGGTTGGCTGTCTTAAAGGGAAACCCAACCAGCAGAACCAAGTGAAAGAAACAGTGCTCTTCCTACATCTGTCAGTAGTTTTATGGGGATTTTAGCCAACCTAAAGTCAGAACAAACCATGTGTCTTTTGCCAGATTCCTGCAATCAGCACATTATATTATGACCTTATGGGAAAGTCATGCTCATATTGTTTGAGAGCAAGTATTCCAAGACAAAGACGCTGGATGTGTGGTTAGGGCTGCTTGAAAGAATGAACACACACTACAATGGTGTGTGTGTGTGTGTGTGTGTGTGTGTGTGTGTAGCCAGGCATTTAGAGATACAGTCATTAGACCATTTTGTTAACATAAAAGCAGGTCCTCAAACCAGTTTTTGACCTATCTCCACAAGTGCTAATGGGCCATGATACCATTTGCTAGCTCCAAGACAGCTACAGTTGTATAAACCACATGCTCACACCCTATTATAATGCTCAGGGATGCACATTAGCATTTGCATTGCAACAAGATATGAACTTCACCCCCATTCACACCTGACAACTGCGCAAATTGCCTTATTGTGAGCAAGAGTGCTCCCCTAGCTGTACACTTTAGGCTTATGTCTCCCCAGATCATTGGCAGACATATTGGTTCTTATGATACTCCCAACTGGACAAGTAAGCTTACAGTTGCATCAATATTAAACTTCAGGGAACATTTTGTCATGAGACTTGTCAGCCAAAATTGTGGCTCACCTACAAAAGAGGACATGCTGTCTTCAGCTATTTTGGCATGGAAAATTAGTGCTCAGAAGGACGTTCTCTAGGACACAAGTCAGTTTGCAATTTGGAAAGATTAATCAAAATGGGGAGAAACATCCTCCGCACTCCAGTAATAAATTCTGTACAAATCATTGACCTGTTATAACCAAAACTTTTGTGAGCGGTAAAGTTATCAACGCAGTACACCACGATGAAAGAAGTATGAATAGGGTGGCCTTTGATGAAGGAAGCTCCAGATGCTGCCAACAGTTGCCCCACTTCTGGAGTTGCTCCTCCATAGAAACATCTGCATCTTTTAGATTTTTCTTATACACATTAACGGGTGGTAACAGGTCATTTGGCCCTTCAATAGATGGTCCTATGTAGTTTGATTTTCTGAAGTTAACAGGCTGGATGGCATCTTTGATTTAGGGTGTGACATATCCTTATTTGTGGATTAATGCAAGTTGCTCACTCACTAAGGCCAGAAATGTATTTTGCTTTCAGAGCTAGTCCACGTTAAGAGAATGTAGATGTATTTGTGTTGAGACATTTGGAAACACCAAGATTAATAACACAATTACGATGTAAATTTCATTGGTCAGATGGTTATGGGGTTCAATGCTGCTTTAATTAAACAGATGAAGTATTAGGTGCAAATGCTCCATTTCCTGATAGAGAAATCCCCCCTTGCTGCTTTTCTAATTCTCAACAGATATGATCATGAACAACCCACACATTTAGCATGATCTCCCAAATAGGCAAAAATCATAGGGAGTGCTCATTCTCCATTGGGAAGAAAGCTACATTGAGGCATTACTTTCCTTCAGACTAAGCAAAGTGTTGTAAAACCATGGTAAGAAAAACTAAGTGTGTGTGTGTGTGTGTGTGTGTAGAGCCTTGTGCTTTACTTAGTGTTGGAGATGGATCTAAGTAACTCCTAACTTCGGTGGCTCAGGAACTGCAGGGCTTTGGTTTTAAATGACGATCCTATTTAAAACAGCTCTATCGGACTGTAGTTTTGAAACAACTCATTTTTCTTTACTACAGGTTAGAGCTGGTAAAACCTAAGTAGGCCTGAAGAGGCTACCACTGGAATGAGGACATCGGTCCTATATACTAAAGCATTTCTGTACAAATTAAAAAGAGCACCGTCCACTGAGAGAAAAGTTCTTGTGTTCAAAGCCTATCAAAAAGTATGGGAACTCTGCAAGAGCACCATAGTTATTTTGCACAACTGCCACTTATTTCAGTGGAGATAGCACCCTAAACAGGAGAAATACAAACATTTTCTCATCTGTATATATCTACATCAGAGTAGATGATTCTGGGACATATGGGGAAATAGCATTACCTAGTATAATGTGCATCCATGTAATGATCTATATATCAGGAAAGGGCTATTTCTGCTGAATATGTAATTTTGGGGGGTTATATTTGGGATTTAATTTTTATTCAGAAACTCCTCTGGAATATGTTGGGGAAAAGGATGAGAACTAGTAATTTTCACACCTTGGATGGTAGTCAACAGTCCTTCTAAGTCCTACAGATTGTAATACCATTGTGAAACACTTCCATCTAGTGGAAGATAAGGAAACTGCATGATGCTGCTGAAATAAGGCAGAATACTAAAAATTCTACTTGCATTTCCACCCCCACCCCACCCACCAAAAAAACCCAACTTACTTTATAAACACACATCATCATGTTGGACTGCTCTCCACTCCCCCCCCCCCCGAGATGTTTTTGTGTGCTCCATGAAATCCAATTAGATTTTTTTTGTGCTTGTTGAACCCATCTCTAAATTATTGAAAGCAAAGTGACATTCTAAGATAAGCAAATTACTTATCCATTGTCTTCAATATACAAATTCAAATTGACTATGTATATTTTTACGCCAATCTATTTTTATTTAATATTTGGGCCCCATTTCTGGCTCCTGCAATCTTGATACTGTACAGCTGATTTTGATAACTATTGTACAGACACCGCAAGCAGTTTGCAGATCTGCAGCTGAGCTGTTTTATCAACCACTAGCAGAAAGAAGTAATGGACAATGTTTGGCCTTCCACCACAATGCACAAGCCATGCTCAGAAGCCCAATTTAAGAGCAGAGAGGCTCAAGTGCTAGGCAATTAAAATACCTATGTCCTGTAAAACCCATAAAATTGCCCATCATTGCTGGATTTGGGACCCTTTTTGGCTTATGCAGAAGATACTCTTGTTGGTGGATGAAGCTGTAAGCTATAGTCAATACTGTGCAATTATTGTTAAAGAAACATAACCATCAAGTGGTTCTACATTAATTACAAGTACCAGTTTTTAAATTTAAAAATGCTCGTGCTAGGCTTGCCAAAAAGGAAATGGATTTTACTTCAAAATGACTTGAAATAAAAGCAGATGAATGCTTTCCCCTTGAATGTATAAGCATTAAAACAAATACATGACATCACTATCCTTGCATTTCCCAGTAATTTTTTCCAGGATTGAACTTCTGTGGCTGCAAAGTTAATTTTTTAAGGAATACCAGCTGCACTTCAGCATTTTTAAAAAGAAACATAACCAACTAGCCACCCTCAGGCTTGTAAGCACTGAGTAATAATATTACTGTAAAAAGAAGGGTTGCTTTTGCTAATTTTCTGTCATGACTGTTTTAAGGCTTTGCTATATTTCCTGCAGCTGAAAAAAAATGCTTCTTTTCTTTTATGATCCACAAATAAAAGTGAATGTTAACAAAGTGGGCCTACTGAACCTGAAGCAAAATCAGACCCAAGGTTTAAGGTTTTGAAAGCAAATCAGAATTCAACCCAAACCTCCATTATAACAAATCTGAGCAAGTTCCCAAATAGTTGGTTCATCAGGTACTCAGATTTTTGGGGAGGCAGCAAGAAATGGCCCCCAGCTGTTCACGCTGTAGAGAATCAAGCAAAATATACTGCTATCCAATAAGTCGCCCAAGAAGAGAGCAGAGTTGGAAGCAGAAGAATTACTATTGCTCCCAACATATATATTGGGCTCCGTTACAAAACTTTTTCTCTTAGAGAAAGACAGAGAACTAAACGCACAGAAATTTGTGCCAATTTGGAATTCTCAGAGCCTTATATTTTAATGAATAAACTGAGCATGACTGATTTTTTTCAGTCAGAAAGGTCTGGGTGGTTAAGACCTTGGGTCAATTCACACAATCATTGGCTACAAATCGCATGCACAACAGATGGTGAGGGGCCCATAAGCACAATGTGTGCACAACAGCCTGTCTTTGTGAGCAAGAAAGCCTTTGACAGAACCAAATGTAGTTCAGCAACTCTGGCAGCATGTTTGTGTGACATATTTGCATACATATTACAGACATACACATGCATTGTGCAAAACCTGGACAGAGATACGCAGTTAAAATTCGGCTCTTAGCGTTCCAATTACTGTACTATTGTGCAGAAGTTGAGAGGCCTGTATTTTGAATGATTATTTACAATGTAAATGTCTGCAAGGTTTCCTTTCTTTTTGTAGGGGTTTTAAACACTAAAATATAAATAGCCAACTTAACAGAAATATTTGCTTCTGCCCAGAAAAATGTCTGAACATTGTATCCATAAGTAGATTAGAAAGTGAATAGTATATAGCCATGTGTTTGTGGCACAACTGTTTTAAGGAGAGTGAAATAACTGTGATTCTCTCTCTAACCTGCGGGTGCCATTATTGAACCAAGTGAAGACGGAAGCTGTACATCAGATATGCATATTGTATTTAGCGTTCTTTGGAGAAAGCAAGAATATGTTCTCACTCTTAATGCTTTAAAGAAACCTATATGCAAATTATGAGTTATAGAGCAATATAGTTTCCAGAGGACTCCTAATACGACATTCTTAACAATGCTATAGAAGGAGGTGATTCAAAATAGTGGAAATAGAAGAAAATTATTTGAGACACTTACTGAAGCATTTTAAATTGCTGGGTTATGAGGCACTAACTAACCACACAGAACATAAGTAGCAGGAATCCATTTCTTCTCTTAAAAATGTTTTAGAATCAGGAGTAAAGATCAGGTACAAAGTTCAAAACAGACTCAAGTGGTACACTCTTAAGCCAGTGTTTCCTGAACTGGGGTCTCCAGCTGCTCTTGGACTAGAATTCCCTCGTCCCTGACCTCTGTTTCTGCTAGCTAGGGATGATGGGAGTTGTAGTCCAACAACAGCTGGAGACCCAAGTTTGGGAAACACTGCTCTAAGCCAGATATCCAGAGAGTCACATTTGAGTAGTCACCTGGCAGGTTCCAGGGTGTGGGAGAATTGGCATGAGAAGCAAAACTTTTTTTTGGGTGGGGGTGTAATTTTGAGAGAGCCAAATCTAATTCTGTCTCAGCTGGCAGAAATACTCTGTTAAGAGCCTAACAGGATGTGTCTGTGAAAACTGGCCCATCAAGATACAACATAGATCTGAGGATAAGAACTCTTCTTTGCATCCTCCTAACCTATTATGGGGCAACTATTTCCATAATCCTTTCAAGTTTGAGGGTAACAATGAACATAGCTTGCTTACTCACCGAGGGAAAAGGAACAAGAGTGATAGATTGGGAATGTTTTCAGCAAAATTAGCCGGTGTCGGCATGGAAATTGACTCAGATACATTGACAGGAAAGGTCAGTGTTAGTTCAAGAGGAAAGAAGAGAAAAGGCAAGGCCTATGTCAGATATGTAGGAGGAATAAACGAACAGGAGAGTCTGCAAAGCACCACGTTTGGCACTGATGTTAAAAACGGCTATACTATCAGACAAATTCATATTAAAGGGAAGGAGTTACAGCTCAGGCATCAATTTCACACATAGCAGAAGTAAGAAGGGCCTTTGTTTACAAGGCTAGACAAAAGCTGCTAGATGGCAGCAGGCAGAAAGAACCAATCATTTGACTTTGTGTAATGTGGCTTTTTGTATTTCATGTTTCTTTTACAAGGCACCTGCGTTAAGAGTTTTGCTTGTCTTCTGCCAATGTAATGTTATCTACTGGCTTAGAAAAATGTAAGTGCTGAACATTCAAGAAAGCAGGGAACAAATCCTCTGAAACCTAAAACGTAGCAATTTAATTAAACTCTGCTTGGCATGCGAGTATATGCAAAAACACTATATTATAAATAATTAGTGGCTGGAATCCAAAGAGCCATATGTAGTGTACTTCCCAAGGGCTTTTTAACTTCTCTATTCTGAGGGGGGTAGGAAGAGTCCTGCCCTGTGGCACCTTGAAAAGCAACCCTATGAGGCATGAGGAGCAGAACACAGGAAGCAGGGAATTGTCAACCTGTTACCCTCCACACACACACAGAGCAGGTGAGCTCCAATATATGAATATATAGGTTTTTTAAAATACTCTAAAAACACATACACTTGAATAGAATAGTTTAATATCACTTTTGTACAGCATTTAAAACTCCATATATATGGCTCAAGGCAGATACTTGTTTTTAAAAAAGAACCAATAATGTTTATATGTACCTTATGCTCTATTTGCAAATCTTTACAGTTCAATTCTGATCTTTGTAAGCACCTTATATACAAATTTGAGTATGTAAATAGATGTGTATAGACAATACATGATTAGGAGGAGTTACATTTACAAGCATCAATCAAAACTGGTACTATAAAAATGTGAAAGCCAGCACTGTGTTTTTGTTTTAAGGGATTTTTAAAATTCTCAACAACTCAAATAGTTTGTATCTGGTCAACGATCATTTTAAAGCCTTTTAACGAATGATGAACGAGTTCTGTTGTACTGTGTGGTACACCGTTAAAAGTAAAGTTGACTTTCAGGTGTCCGAACCACTCTGTTGGCAAACCATAATTATACTGGGAAAGCTCTGCTAAAAAGAATTAAATATGTTATTCTAAAAAAAAACACCAAAACAAGTACTGCATATAAATTACAAAATAATGAAAAGCTTGTTCTTTAAAATTAAGGCTGAGGGAACTTACCATACTCAGAAACTACATCCCTTTCACTTGTTTGTTTTAAAAATCATTGTCACCAAACTGAGAAGAAGCTGTTACTTTTAAAATCACTTTACCTCATACCCTGTTATTCCATGTAATCAAATGGAATCCAAAGGGCAGTCTTGCCATTTCCTTTCCTCTGTGCCCTAGAAAACCATACCTAAAGGTTGGGGTCCTTTGAAGTGGCTTCTCACTAGCAATGAGCAGCTACTGCTGAAAGGGAAATTGGCTCACATGTTTAGACACCCTTGTGGTACACACAAGCCATTTGCATGAGCGCAGACATGAGTCTCTTTGGAGATTAACCATCCTAAGGATTCAGTGGCAGGAAGAGACCTCTTCTAAGCCTCTTATTCTACAACTTGAACTGTGCCCAAAGAATGGCTGCAAAACAAGGGAGCGTTTTTAAAATTATTCGTATAAAATGACACATCACTACCCAAGTAACTATGTCCCCATTTTCCAAGAATTTCACTTTAAATATATTTGGCCTAGGTACTGCAACTGCCTACTAAACATTAAACATTTATAGACCCCAAGAGCTAAGAAATATGACCAGCAAGGTTAATGCAACTCCTTCGATGTTGGAGCATGGTTTTAAAATGAAGCTATTACATGCACGCAGAATGAATTAAATTTTAACGACTGGATTTTCTGACTTGCCCCACAGCTTAAAATATGCATCTTGGACTGGACTTCCTTTTGGTGTGAATTTGCAGCTTCTTTAGGGACCAGTGACTACATCACCCAGCCAAGAACTGTCGTTCCATGATAGAGGGAGCAGGCAAGACCACTCCTCTGAACAGTACATATAAGATATTTTGGGATTCAGGCACCCTTCTCATGGGATGATTTGCAAACTTTTACTTGCACCCTAAGAGATAAAAATTTAGTGAACTGAGACTTCATGAATGGATTCACACAATGCCTTAAATATGCAAGTAAAAGAGGAAGACCTGCACTTATTCCATTCACCACAGAAGGGCAATCTTGGCTGGGTGAGCATGTGAACTAGCCCAAAGACTTTTTGTTCCAAGGCTCCATTTTTTCCAGATGCCAACAGAATAGCCAACATAACCGTTACAGTGTTTATTACCTGAATTCCATAAGTTAAGCAATAATTTATACCCAATGGATTCCACTAGGTGAAGCTTCCCCTAAGCTTTTAGGTAGAGACCAAAGTAGATGTTCCCATTTTGGAGCTTCTTTCTGCTCCCAGATGTTTAGAACTTCATCCTCTTCAAGTTGTTTTCCTTCAGAACAAGAATTTTGCATACAAGTGTCCTGAACATTTGATGAATTCTGTCCCTGTTCAAGTTCAAAACTTATAATGAGTGACTTTGCTACGGAGTCCAATTCTCTATGGTTCACGGAAGGCTCTGGGATTGTGCAAACAGGATTGTCTGCTGTATCAGTGGATAATACAGATGGGTTGCAGAGAGTGTTAAAATTCCCAGTTAAGATGCAAATCTTTTCTATGAAATACCTAAGTGGACTTCTGTTTCTATATGAGCCTGTGAAAAACAAAGGTAAAAATGCCAGTAAGTTAAAAATAATTAGGAAGAAATTTGAATAATGTGCACATCATTTGAAGAGACTAAAAAAGGAATAATAGATTAATACACATAGCTTATTTTTGTTTTTCATTAAAAAAATGTTCAGGAGGCTTTGAGAATGATTGCAGAAATATGATTGTTTACCTTACTATAATTTGTTCCACAAGGTGGGGATATGTTCATGGCTTCCACTGGCAGAATCAACCATTGACATAACATAAAGTGCTGCATTTGAGGCACCCAGAAAATAATACTGCATGCAAGCTTTGTTCAAGTATTAGGTATCCTACTACATGCTTTTTAAACTTTAGATGTTAAGAAGGGAGAAGGGCTGCCATTCACTGTAGAAAAGGATTGCATGGTGAACCTTTTTTCAATCTGATGGTTGCATTCCCTAATAAGCAATCTTAGCTTGTAGACAAAGTGATCAAGAACAAAGACAGTTGCCAAACAGAGCTGACCTTAATAAAAACAATTGTAGATTACTTATCATAGATGCAGTGAGAGAAACTGCAGGGATCTAAATTTTAAATACACTGCATACAGAAGAAACAATGATGTTTCTGGTCTGAACACCATGAGATCCCCACAAAATTCTCTCTTCACTCACTTTGCTACCCTCTGGTGAACCTCTAGGAGCAAAACTGCTTTCTCGTTGTTGGCTTCTGCTTTCAGTCAGTAATATGAAGTTTGTATACTCCATGCCAGGCCTATATCTCCAACACAGTCACTGACTTTAGCATGAGAAGGACCACACGATCTAAGCAACTTTTACAAGTTACCAATGAAATGTGGGAATGCTTGCAGAAAAGCAGTTCTGCAACAGCAAGACTAAAGAGCTAATGTGAATTTGGCCTTGATCAAGGAGGCAATAAGTTTACTCAGAAAGAAAAAAAGATCACAATGACCATTTTCCATCATAGACATTGTAAAGCAAATGGAGAACTCTGGCACCAACTGATGTATCTCTTTAAGCATACTCTTAAAATGGTTTTAAAAAACCAGTCATTTATCACAATACCTTATAACGAAAATTAGCATACCTTGTAATGAAGAAGTAACCATCCGACAGACTTGATCTAGGCAATGGTGTAATTCCAAGAATGCAACAGCTTTGCTAGTTGCTTTCTTTAACTCCTGATCAACACCTTCTTCAGTCCCTGATATATTTGCTGCTACTTTCTGTGTCAATTAATATATTGGTTTTCAGAAAATGACAGACAATACAAACAATCTTATTCCTGCGAATAATGTCCCTTAGGGTTGCCTATCATACTGATTTTGAAAAACAAGTGGCCTTGGTTTTTCAAGAACTATGTAGGTCTTTTAAAGATCTGTGAAGATGCAACCTGTGTACAATAAGGCCCTCTTCACATATTACATTGTTAGTAAAAAAAGGGCCCCTGACAGTTCAGTCGCGAATGACTCTGGGGTTGCGGCGCTCATCTCGCTTTAGTGGCCGAGGGAGCTGACGTTTGTCCGCAGACAGTTTTTCTGGGTCATGTGGCCAGCATGACTAAGCCGCTTCTGGCAAAACCAGAGCAGTGCACAGAAATGCCGTTTACCTTCCCACTGGAGCGGTACCTATTTGTCTACTTGCACTTTTTTGGCGTGCTTTCGAACTGCTAGGTTGGCAGGAGCTGGGACTGAACAATGGGAGCTCACCCCATCACAGGGATTCGAACCGCCAACCTTTCGATCGGCAAGCCCAAGGCTCAGTCGTTTACACCACAGCGCCTCCCGCGTCCCTACATTATATATATATATATATATATATATATATATATATATATATATATATATATATGCAGGTTTTGGTGTCCTCGGGTGTCTTCCCGTGTAAAAGTTGGGGTGTCTAGGCGACGTTTCGACGAGGTCTCACTCGTCATCTTCAGGCTGGTGCTTTCGGCTTCTTGTTACTGGAACAGAGCAGGATCTCAGTGTTTGAGTTCCTATAAATACTGTTGAGGGGGTGTGGTGTATAGCCTCCAATGTTCTGGGCAGAGAGGAAGTTCCCAGGCTAGTGTGCCTTTTCTTCTTTTGTTCCTTAATTACTTGAGGGATATCCTGAGTGATTTCTTGAGTGATATCCTGAGTACCACTGAGTACCACATGAACAAGCGTGACGACACATCCCGCTTGCCAGACATCTGGAAATTAGCCCTCCCCACAAAAACTGACACCAGATCCAGAGGCACACAGAACGCCATCACCAATCAACCACACCAGACCCAAACCCAGACCCTCTCCACAGATAAATTACAGACACCATCCAGTAGCCAAACCATGGAGGCACCTCCGGATGCTGCACCCCCCTGCAATCCCTACACAGATCTGGCTGACACAAGCCACAAAACCACAGCTCGCCCCTATACACGAAGCCAAGCCAGAGCACAACTAAGTGCAGTACAGCCATCTTCTCAGAAAAACTCTTCACAAAGTTCAAGAGGTCAAGACACAAAGACTTTAGCAACTAATCCACACCTAATGACCCACCTAAGTGGTACTCAGGATATCACTCAAGAAATCACTCAGGATATCCCTCAAGTAATTAAGGAACAAAAGAAGAAAAGGCACACTAGCCTGGGAACTTCCTCTCTGCCCAGAACATTGGAGGCTATACACCACACCCCCTCAACAGTATTTATAGGAACTCAAACACTGAGATCCTGCTCTGTTCCAGTAACAAGAAGCCGAAAGCACCAGCCTGAAGATGACGAGTGAGACCTCGTCGAAACGTCGCCTAGACACCCCAACTTTTACACGGGAAGACACCCGAGGACACCAAAACCTGCATTCCTGTACCCGTGAAAATCTACGAAAGCAAATATATATACTGAGATCTTGCTCTGTTCCAGTAACAAGAAGCCGAAAGCACCAGCCTGAAGATGACGAGTGAGACCTCGTCGAAACGTCGCCTAGACACCCCAACTTTTACACGGGAAGACACCCGAGGACACCAAAACCTGCATATATATATATATATATATATATATATATATATATATATATATATATAATATATATGGGGTAGCATCCAATTGTGTCCTCCCACTGACATGGGCCTCTTAGAAAATTTTGCTAAAGTGGAACAGGGAGGGAGGCATTTTTGTTTAATCATTATTGTTTTGCAGTTCCCCCTTCCCTATATGGCCCCTCCCACTACCTCCCACACTGTTCCAATGAGATTTGAGATAGAGTGTGCATTTGGGGCTGTGGATGGGGCGGGGCGGGGGGGGGGTTGGCAAGAAGCACCAGCCTCTGTTCCACTGAGAGAAGCCTCAAGTGGATCAAAGTGTCTTCCATCCGCAAAGTGAGACAGTTGGATACAACCCATAACGTGTAAATGGAGGAAGGAGAACTTCTGGCCTTCCATATATTGTTGGGCTACAGTTCCCACCATCCCTGACCATTGGTGATGCTGGTTGGGGCTGATGGCACTTGGAATGCAGCAACATCTAGAGGCCCACAGGGTTTCCCATCCTTGATGTGAGCAAATCCTGGAAAACCCATTTATTGTTGTCTACATATTGGCATTGATTGGCTAAATATCTCTTCCAAGTGCCCAAACTTCAAGAATAACAGGAAACTGTTTAATTTCATTTGAATTTCACTGTAATATGTAAGCAACGTTATACTACTCTGGTAAGTCGAAAGTGAAAATTGTAACTAAGCAAGAGCTCCGTTTACCTTTTTACAACCAGCTATTATATTTTCAAGGATTTTAGCCAAATCCATAGCTTTAGTCTTTATTTGATTCTGAACCTGAAAAGAAAAGCATTAAGGTGTTTTAAATTATATTCTAACTTAAATTTAAACCATAAACATAAAACAGTTTCTAACACAAGCTGAGATATGCAGAAACTTTGGCCTGGTTCATGAATAACAGCCTGTACAATGTTTGGGATGTAGCATAGTGGCTGGAGCCCATCCCCCTTTGTCACCCAACAAATGTAACATTCTAATATCAACAGGGAAAGGGGAGAGAAGTATATATTGGGGCATTGCACATGTGGATAGCCACAAAGAACACCCTTTTCAGACATTACAAAATTTGTGTAATGCAAGTGAAAATATAAAAGGTTGCCCCGACTACTGTACCACCATATGAAGAGGATCACATGGCAAACCATGGTTGTGCTAATGAGTAGGCTCTCAGATATGAGTCTGTGGCTGCTTTGTTCCTACTCCAGTTGTTCTGCTGCTGTGCTGCACTGTGCCTTGTGCACCATTTTAACCTGGGCTCTTGTGTTTCTCCTGTGGTTTACAGTTTGTGAATTGTATGGGAAAGGAAAACAATGAACCTGGGGTCAAACAACGTGCTTGGCTAAACCCATGGCTTAGCACAGGGCAGGAAACAAACAACCAAAGGAGGAGCAAAACGAAAGCCTGCATGATTGCTTGCTCACACTAAGCAATGGTTTGGGCTTAGTGGGTTTTTTTGTGTGTGAAATAGACACTTATGTATGAACAAACCATTGGTTTAGATGGCAAACTAACCGAGAATGGATTAAGTTTGAGAACCAAGGTACCACTGTAGTAGCATTTTGCATCTTGGACAATATATTTTGGAATATCAGCTGTAATAAGAAAAATGCTTCCCCTTTTGCCACTTATGATTCCTTGTTAATTTTGCAGCATAATTAAACAGAGAGTTTCCATGCATTTAAGATTAACACTTTAGTTATCCCCTCTTAATGCTACAGTCTGTCTGCCAAGGCAGCAAAGACCAATACAAAAAAAATGAAATATTGTTCACTACAGACAGCATTCTGGTTTTGGTTTTGGTTTAATCTACTGCCCTTGTAGCAGACACACTGGTTTAAAGCAGCCAATAATTTAACCTTTAAGAGTCAACAGTTTCATTATGCCATGTGTTTTAAGTGTTTCTGTGGTATGTGTAGCTGTGAGAAAAAGTGTAGTGCAAATGCTGATTTTATATACACAAGTCTGTAATGAAAATCACCAGTTGCAAATATAAACAGTGTGAAGCTTAAAACGGCACTATTAAATTTGTGACATAGTACAAAATATGCTTCCCTCCTCATGCATAAAGGATAGTTTATAATTATCCCTACATCACCTCATTTTGTGGATACCATTTTAAGAGTTCGTTCCACATTGCCCTAGATTTTTTCTGTATGCAGTTTAAAAGGTGTTCCAGGCCAGAGACCATTCCATCACAGATGTCTGGTATAAACTGCTTCTGAAAACAAGAAGAGATTTAAAAAAAATAAAAAATTAAGCCAGTTACAGTTTTTAGAAGTCTCATCATCTGAAAGGGCCACAGATTCACCATCCATACAGTGGTCTGTTGGTACTTTCTTTATCCATTGTGTTACGCCCACCCTATCAGGTCTTTTTATCCACAAATCTGCAAAACCATGGTTTGGCTTACTGTGACATGTGAACCAGACACCTCTGTCTCTGTCTCTCTTACCTTTGGGTTGCTTGCATCACTTTTATTTTCTGCAGAAAGATGTAGGTCTGAGCCAGTAAGTACCACCAAGTGTCCTGTGTATTTTGCCATTTGTTTCAACATCTGCATTATTTTCTTTTGTGCTTCTACTACTACTGAAGACAAATCTGAGCAACCACCCTGAGAAAACAAAAATACAGTTGTTGCATGCATCTTTATGATTCATTCCTATTCATATTGTGACAACAGTACAGTTATACCTCATGTTGCGAACGCTGCAGGTTACATCTTTTCAGGTTGCGTCCCTCAGCGACCCGGAAGTACTGGAAAGGGTTACTTCCGGGTTTCGCCACTCGTGCATGCGCAGACGCACAAAATGACATCACGTGCATGTGCAGAAGCGGTGAATTGCGACCTGTGCGTGCGCAGACGCGGGTTGCATTCTGCTCAGGTTGTGAACGGGACTCTGAAACGGATCCCGTTCGCAACCAGAGGTACTGCTGCATAGTCTTGTTCCAGCATCAGAAACACGACACCATAATATTTGCAATGTACTCTGATAAATAATACAGTTTTGGCCAATGCAGTCACACCTTGGTTTTCGAACAGCTTAGTTCTCGAACATTTTGGCTCCCAAATGCCACAAACCTGGAAGTGACTGTTCAAGTTTGCAAACTAGTTTTGGAAGCCGAACGTCCGACTGGGCTTCCGCGGGTTCCGATTGTCTGCAGGAGCTTCCTGCAGCCAATCAGAAGCCGCCCTTTGGTTTCTGAACATTTAGGAAGTTGAACGGACTTCCAAAATGGATTCCGTTCAACATCCAAGGTACGACTGTACTTCCAGTTGTTCTCTTTCATTCCTAAAGGATGGCCATAACAAGAAAACTTACCCGCAAGAGCAATTGCAGATATGCTCCCAGGTGTTTTACACTCTCCCTTAGTTCAACATGAATCATTACAAATTCTTCATTTTTTCGAAAACTGTTCAGCCAGTGCTTGGTTAGAACAACAAGCTGTTCAAAAGCTGAACTAATCTTGATGCTGCAGGACTGAGCAGTATAGTTAACAGTGAAAACTGAAAAGATAGAAAGAAGGCAAATTATTCTGGACTGAAGGAAATGTGCATTTGTAAATAAATTATATGAGGTTCAAAGCTAGAACTCAAAAAGGGGCTACTAACTCAGCAATAGAACTTACAGTTCTCTTGACTTTGTTCAGCTTGCTCATAAGCCTTTATCAAAGCAGAGACTCCAGCGTAAACATTAAACAATGTCACTAAAATGCTTTGTGCTATGCTCTCTTCCTCTTCTGTAGTCTGTCCCAAGACATCCAAAGCTGAATCTATCAGTTCCTTACATATGCCAGGTAGAGATGATTCAGGTAGGTCTGAGCCCAGGCTGCCCAATTTATTTGCTGAGTCTGTGATGACAGAACAGTGTGATGAAGGCATACGTATAGTTAGACAAAATGGAAAACTGGACTTAATTGTGAAGTGCTCTTCTAGTTAGCTGAGAGTGAAGCATACAGGAAAAGGTTAACTTCCCTTACAGAAGTCAGGGGGTCTAGTCTAGAAATCAGTCTAGTTTTGACTGTACCTTCTAGAAGAGATTAACCCTTTCCTGTATGCTCCACTCCTCCATTGAGTGAGAATGAATAAGTTAGTATTCTGATGGATCTCTTACCCTACTTTTTAAAATACAGAGTGGAACTATGACTAATAAGTAGAGCCCTTTTGAAAAAGCAGGTTTGCTGTTTGTAAATAATGATGATGATGATATAATAATAATAATAAATAATATAAAACTAAATATGATATATTTCTTTAAGGAAGTGATTTATATATCGCTCTTCATTAAAATTGATCCCAAAACAAGTTACAATATAAAAAGTAAGGACATATTTCAAATAAAACCAGCTGTATAAAACTAACAAACGTAAGATCATCATTGCATACAGTAAACTGACAAATCAGCAAGGGCAGTTTGCCTACTCCACATCTGGTTTGACCAGAAGTGTAGGTAAATAAGTGTGCTTTCAAATGGCCCCAAAAACTCACGAGTCAAATTTGTGAAGGGAGGGCATTCTGCAACCAGGGTGCCAATATTGAGAATGCCCTCTCACGTGTTGCTGCACACCTGGCAAAAATATATAAAAGAACACTATTCCCTGTAAATATAGGAATGCTTTAAAAAACAACTAGTTTCTTAAGAAAAATCGCAAACCACTAAAATGAACACAACATTAAATATAGCTTTTGAAGGTGACATGATTATAAGTGCATACACACCTGATAGGTATGAATTGTGCAGTCTCATCTTTACCTCAGACAAACATCCAGAAATTCTTTTGCTCCTCCTCAAACTTCTATCGAAATTGACCAACAATGGAAGGGGAGAAAACAAAGCAGGACAGGTGTTTTTAAACTTTTGTGGCTTCCACTAATTTTCTGAAACTCATGCATACATTTATTTACATCTGGTTTCTAGTGAGAAACACTATTCATTTATCTTGCCACTGCAGGATGAACACAGCAACAGTTCAAAGGAAGCTGGAAACCATCCCTTTCTAAATATATTAATCTGGGCTTGTATTGGCTCCCCCAGCAGAAACCTTGGCTGCCCCAATGAAGGGGGTGCGGAAAGATCAGTCTTGGTGGGAGATTATTCACAGGCATTTCTTGCTTTGTCCTGTTTTGCAGAGGAGGCTAAGAAGTTAAGCTTCCCATCATCATTATTACATTTCCAAAACATTAATTTTTTTGCAGGTGTAGATACTGAACTACCTATAAGCATCCCTAAAGGGTCATAATTCCTTTCCACTCGTTATTTATATATACTTCTCTCTATATATTTTTTTGTAGAGAGGCAGAATCTAACATTAAATTCAAGCTAGAAATTATTTACCTCCTTGAAGAAATAGAAGAGATGGATGCATTTGAAAAATCAGGTTCCCATTCATCAGTGGGATCATAAAAAATCTCATCAGCTTTGTTAGTATTGTTCATCTGGAAAGGAAAGAAACCCGTTTCATTGAAGGTGTTGGACAAGGGAAGGCCTAAAACCTTCATCAATCTGGAAAAAAGCTGCTAGCTCCAAAACAAAGTCTGTTATGTGGGCAGCCCAAGAAGAAAAAGATATTACCATCCCTTAACATCAGGATAGGGACTGAAGTTTGGACCAGAAGGGGGAAGTTCTCCAATCTTCTCTCTCTCTCTCTCTCTCTCTCTCTCTCTCTCTCTCTCTCTCTCTCTCTCTCTCTCTCTTTCTCTACACTACACCCCTGATCCTTTGGCTAAATCCTCATCAGCTAGGCTTTCCTGCAAACACCTTCTTTCTCCATGCTTCATTGCACTACCCTTTCTAAACATTTTCCCTCCAGATCTCTTTCTCTGTTTGCTCCTCCGGCATCTCCTCCCTTGCCTCTGTCACTCTCCATATCCCCACCTTGAGGTCACTGACTTCTGCCCTCCCCTACAGTCATAGGCTGTTCTGTGAAGTGTCAAAACCAAACCCTTCACTGGGTTCCAGGGACACTAACACCAATTCTGAGTCAGCAGCCTTTGGCAACATGGACAGGTACTTATATTGGATGTGGTGTCTTTTAAATCAGATTTACTCAGGCAAATTTTAAAGCTGCCTCTTTCTTATAAAAGCAATATTTTAGGAAGCAAATAATGTTTTATTCCCAAACTAACCTCATAGACTTCTTTCATTGCAGCCAATTTATCTTCAAATTTTTCCAAACTCCAGAATGTTGCAACACCAAGCCTGATGTTACGGACTTGAACTTGAAGGGAATGGCCAGGACCATTTTTATTATCCGTTGCATCATGCCTGATGGAATAAAAAATCAATTTATGGTACTCCCAGAACATGAAGTATCTGTAATTACTGGATGTGTCCCTTGATTACCATTATCTTTCTGTGGTGTTGGGGTATTTTACACACAGATTACAAGACAAAACACCTTACAAATAGGTGCTTGATTTTGGAATGAAAAAGTCTGCAACTAGCCAGGAACATTCAAAAAAAAACAAGAGTACAGGAAATCTCACTGAATTTTCACTAAACCCGTGTCCTTCCAGAATCACATTTCCCCCTCTTTTTTCCTTTTCTTTTTTAAGAACTATACGTTCTTATCAGAAATGCTATATTTGATTATTCAAAGGAAGTCATCAAATCACAGAACATAAAAAGCATATGCAGCACCACTTCTAATATTTTAGTTAAAATACTTACCTACAAAAAACTGTGTGTTTCTCTAATTTACTGCTAATAGTGTTGGCCTCCTTGATCATCATGGACAGCTTCAAAGAATTCCAGTTTGGCTCTGCTAAATATATATTTTTCAAAGAAAAAGATAATGGACTTTTCTTGTAATTACTAGTTAATAATTATGCAATCAGTCATTGAACTGGTAATCCCTGAAATTCTTTTTAAATTCCATACAGGACAGGACAGGATGATTTTGTATCTATGAGGAATGCACAAAAACATTTAGGCTGTTGTCCACCCGTACTGTATAATTTCATACTGCTCCCTCCCAAGTCTGCTCTCATAACAGGTTTGGAAAGAAACTGAAAAGCAGTATATTCCAAAGCTCCCAAGTGAATGGATAAGAAATGTGGTGGGTGTTTTTTTGTGTGTGTTTTTTTAAAAAGGGCAGCCTCTCCAAGCTGAGATACGAAAACTAGGAGCCAAATGGTACCTTAAACCTAGTTTATGGGCGCAACAAGGGAATGTCTAGGTGTACATTTCTATAACAAGAATACAAAGCTGAAAATGAATGAACTGCAGCTAAAATATTTCGTTCATTTTTCACATGGTCTAGTCCTTCCCCTGCTCACCCCCTAATATTCTTAAGAGGGTCTCTTCTCCAGTCTTCAGAGAGTAGCTGGAAGTGGGGAGGCAGAAAAAGGTCCTCCTTTCCTTCCACTCTGCAGTTTTACTCTGAAATCTTCAGGCACTGTACTGCGCCCAGAGCTCAGAAATTGCTAGCGCTAATGAAATTCCCTGTCACAAAATGCACCTAGAACACTGGGAGTTTCGAACACTGCAAGCAAATATATAAACCCTTAAAAAACCAGTATGCCCTCTCTCCCTAGTTGCAAGGAGAATATATATTTTCAACACAGAGATGAAGAGGGCCTTCCTGGATTCCTATTGAAAGAAAAGTCTTTATATAGACACTCTTACGTTAGTTTGTGGTTAACCACCATACAGGTAGCTGTATATAATAATGTAACCATACCTTTATTTCTGTTTCCATGAGTCTGCTGAAGCATTGCCACTTCCTGAGCAATTTTCTGCTTCTCGGCTTCTAGAGCTTCTAGAATCTTGGCACGACGAATGACATGATCTTCTAAAACCTACCACAAAGCAAGGGATTATGAGATTTTTCAGCAAAAGCTGCACAGCTTCTGAGACGGAAGGGGTGTTATTTAATACCATACACATAATATTCTGTTCAGGCTACTGATCCTAAATGAAATAAATTTTATTAGTTACCTTGCCTTATCCATTACCCTCAAAAAATATACAGTACACAAAGATAGTCATGAAACAATGCTCCTTCCATTTAGGCTTGAGGGGCAAGCACAAACTTATAAAACTGATTTTAGAAAACAACTAATTAAAACTAGGATGATTTTTATCTAAGGCACGGAACCTCTAAGTACCAGCTGCTGGGGGCAAAATGACAATTACAAGGGATGGCCATCACTTTTATGCCATGCTTACAACTTTCCAGAGGTATAGCCAACTATGATCTGATTCAGCAAAGCAGATCTTCTTTAAAAAAAAAAAGTTATGTAAAAGTGACTCAGACCAAACTTGCAACTATTAATCCTCAGCTAAGTTAATATTCCATTCACAGGGACAGATATGTCATTTTCTTTAATCTTCACATTTACCAAGCACAATTTTAAAAAGAGGTCTTCGTTTCCTTCCAATATGATTGCAAATATTTTACATTGCAAAGAGCGATTACACAACACAGCTTCAAGGGATGCCTTCCATTGCTGTAACAGGCACATCAGCAGAGCACCCACAGTTATATAAACTATCATTTCCCAAATATCAGTCGATCTCATGAAAGGGTAGAGCTAGAGGGCGCCTGTGACATAGTTTCTTGGAGTTATGCTGCATAGAAATGTATAGATTCAGAGAAGCAATACTAGATCACGGTACACTGTCCAATTGATAAGACAAGATGCTAAGTTTTATGTTTCGTTTTTAAAATTTACCTCCCTGGCAGCCAATGTCTCCATTTCCAAGCGTTTCTTGTTTACATGTACCTCTAGCTCAAGGCCCCGTTTTGCTTGCTCCAGCTCTTGAATTTTGTTTACAGCTATTTTATTATTCATTTCCTGCAGTTGTTTCCTCCGGGATTCTTCTTCCTAAGAAAACAAAAGAATTAATAATATGTGCCAATAACAAAAAATATGCTTGACCCAAGCAAAACCATTGCCCCAGAATAAGCAATATTCTTTACTTGCTCACACACACACACACACACACACACATATTTCACAAAAATCTTGGAAGTAAGCTCTTTCATTTTTTCTTTCACTCTATTTTCTTCAGCTTTCCATACATTCCTGGACCACCTCTAGGCAAGGTTGTGACAGTGCTTTGGGTATACTCAGAGACAATTCAAACGTGCAGAAATAATTTGTAAATTAAAAAGAAAAAAGTTCTAAAGCTGAGCTGAAACTGAGGACTGGGTATGTTCATCCTTTTTCAGAAGCCAGCACCTAATCTGAACACTCTGATGCTATATATTACAGTGGGGAAGAGGTTTAGAAAGATGAGGAAGAAGAAATATATCTTTTTCCTTCCTGAAGATACTATATTTGTAGGTTTTATATGTTGGAAGCCACCTTGGGAGAGCCTGGCCCTAAAAGATGACGTAAAAATAAGCCAAATGCAAACATACATGCATACATATATGTGGTATAGGATAGTGTTGGAAACCAAGATCCCATAATATTCACAGTTGAGTTGCTGTCATTAGGAAATGAAATTAGCTGGTAGGAACACATAGCAGCCAGATTGTGTCAATTGTTTCAGTTAGAGCCAGTATGGTGTAGTGGTTAAGAGCGGTGAACTCGTAATCTGGTGAACTGGGTTCGATTCCCCTCTCCTCCACATGCAGCTGCTGGGTGACCTTGGGCTAATCACAGTTCTCTGAAGTCTCTCAGCCCCACTCACCTCACAGAGTGTTTGTTGTGGGGGAGAAAGGGAAAGGAGATTGTTAACCGCTTTGAGACTCCTTAGGGTAGTGATAAAGTGGGATATCAAATCCAAACTCCTCTTCTTTTTCTTAGGGGCAGCTCAGTTTGAGGAGCATGAGACTCTTAATCTTCCAACTCTACAATTGATTCTAAAAGGGATTTAATAAAAAAAAACCTAGGTGCCAATCTCTAACAGCCCAATTCACAACCAGTTATAGTAAACTACTAGAATGTAAGTGGATTTCACTCCATTAGCCTCCAGCTTCAGGACAGAGAGGTGATGTACCATGAAAAGCTGTCCTGTGCATATTTATTTATTCCTTCCCATCCTCAAGGAAGTCTCTAATGCAGACTGTCTGTATAAGCAGGGATATACATTTGAATGTATATCCTCATCTAGACAGCAGTGTACATGCAGGCCTCTTGAACGGAGCGGTTACATCTTTTGATGCAGATAGCAATGTAACCCTATCCTCCCCATTCAGTGTCACTTTCTATGGGATAAAGTGTATTTACAATACTAATTAATGACTTACCAGCTGTGCTTCTAATGATTTTATCTGGCTCTCATAAATTTTCTGCTGAGAACTAAGTTCCTCTTGGGCCATTTCTTTTGCGATTTGGATACTTTGCATCATTTCTTCCTTAGCTTTCAGGCGTGCTTCTTCTATTTCTGATTCAAGTCTACAGGGTGTTTTAAAAACCAAGTTAACTTATATATATCCAACTAGCTATGGCTATTGTATAGCATTTTTTTAACACAAAAGAAAAGTAGTACAGAAACACACTAGTTGTCCCAAGTCATTAATACCACTATCCTATATATCTCTAGGGACGCAGGTGGCGCTGTGGGTTAAAGCCTCAGTGCCTAGGACTTGCCGATCGAAAGGTCGGCGGTTCGAATCCCTGCGGCGGGGTGCGCTCCTGCTGCTCGGTCCCAGCGCCTGCCCACCTAGCAGTTCGAAAGCACCCCTGGGTGCAAGTAGATAAATAGGGACCGCTTACCAGCGGGAAGGTAAACGGCGTTTCCGTGTGCGGCTCTGGCTCGCCAGAGCAGCGATGTCACACTGGCCATGTGACCCGGAAGTGTCTCCGGACAGCGCTGGCCCCTGGCCTCTTAAGTGAGATGGGCGCACAACCCCAGAGTCTGTCAAGACTGGCCCATACGGGCAGGGGTACCTTTACCTTTACCTTTATATATCTCTACCCAGAAGTAAGACCCAGTGAGTTCAATGGGCTTATTCTGAGGTAAGAGGGTGAAGGATTGCAGTTTAGATACTCTTTCCAAACCCCAAAAATATGCACACCAAAAAGTAGGAGCTTCAATCATCTTAATATGCTGTGCAGGACCTTTAAACAATCCTTTCGCCTACATTACATTATAAATGCAAGTCTGAAACTTACTACATTTCCAAAAGTGAAGAGATTAGTTTTTCAAATTTCAAAGTAATTTTTTTCTGCTATTAGGAGACCCATTTGTTCCAAAGATAACATGACGGAAGGCTATATGGTAATGTACGTAACTCGTCTTGTCACTCATCGCTTTGCTTTATTCCTGTTAGCACCATAACAAAATTTAATGCTAATTTTTGCTTGAACACCAATGAAACTTACCATATCAGCTCTAAGAGTGGGCTCTACGTTGTCTAAACTTAAGCTTTTAGTGACAACAGGATTTCTAGATGTTGATGGGAATTCCGCAAGACACCTTTCTTACATAGAAAGTAAATGTTTGTTCATTTTAGTATCTCCAACCTATACAAAAATCAAAGTTCTAAAAACTAGGGTGCAACATTCACGTCACACACAAGAAGGAATACACATTTACCATTTAAGTCAGAATTTCTACTAGTACTCACTGAGCCCTTTGTGAAGCCAGCAATTCATTCTTCGCAAATTCAAAGCCACTTGGACCGTCCTCAGGAGGGGAAGTGCCACAAGAAAGACTTTTGACTTTCTGAACTTCTACTGGATGATTAAACCGAAAATAGTGGTCTCCTCCAAGAATGACACGGTCACCCTAAAAAACCCAAGATATATGTTTGATGCATGTTAAAAATGAATGTTGTGTGTGTGCTTGTATGTAAGCGCTTCTGCACATGAGTGACATCTAATAATATCATGCTTTGTCATTCAAAATCTACACTAAACCAGCATATGACACATGAATTTAAACTTCTGTCCCAATTTGACATGCAAATAAATCTGTTTCAACCAACTCACGTGATGGAGAAATGTAGGGCTTGAAATGCATTTTCCATTAACGTATGTATTCGCTCCTCCTAGTGGAATAATACTCACAACACCATCCATATTTTTGATAATACTACAAATAAGAAATATGTTATTATCAGTAAAGCTTCAAGCAAAGAAAAGTGTGACAAATCACTTTGGGATATACACGTATACCAGGAATCAAACAGTTGATTCCTACCCCAATTGAATTTTTGATCCCTTTGCCACATCATGACATCCTACTTTGGAAATAAGCCTGTGTTTCAAAGGCATTCCACATGAGAAACTGCTGCCAAGGGTGGGGGAGAGGAGAGAGGAAGAAGAAGTTTTAACTTCTTTGCATTCACGTAACTAGTTTCTTTGGATCATAGCTTCATTCATGCTTCAGCACAGTAGCCAATACGCTTGAAAACAAATAGGATTTTAAAAACCGATTATGCCGCATTACAAATATAACATGAGAGCACAAGAGAAATTATGCTGCATAAGACTTCTATGAGCAGGGATAGGAAGGAGGTGCTTTTCACCTCTATCTAGTGCAGCATCCCGTTTCCTACAGCTGCAACTAAATGCTTGTGAAAAATCCGTAAGCCCTCGTCCATTGTTGCTCGCCAGCAATTGGTATTGAAGGGCACACTGCCTCTTAATATGGAAGTTTCCTATAGCCTTGACTAGCAGCAATTGATAAACTTATCCCTCCATGAACCTGTCTAATCACCATCCTTATCTGTCAACCTAAACACACAATGTCTGCCCCATTTACTTTCAGCTAAATTTGTTTTAGCCTGGATTATAAATCTACACAAGCTAATGCACCTATTTATTTTAGTGGAGCTGCATATTAACCAGAGGAATCGTGCAGAGCAAAAGACCCATTTATCATTATTTGTTAATTTAAGAGAAACACCTACCAATGGTCGTCGGCAATCAGGACACCAGACAGCTGAATATCATGACGTGAATTTGGCTTGCATTTCCCAACTGTTGTTTGTCCTTCCTTGATCATGTATAGCAACATCTCAGAGAGCTGGGGATCTTCATTGAGATTGACTAAATTAGGCAAACTATTGTCAACCTTGAATGTAATGCCAGCTTTCTAAAATAAAAGATTCAGAACATTACATATTGCATGCAAATGAAAGCAACTTTTTGTTCATTTGCTGTTGTAGGAATATGATGCAGGTAAGGAAGCAGAATGACACTTGGGAAAACTATTATTTTGCATCCACAATTGGATTTACTTGAAAAATGGTACCTGTAACTCCATTGTTTCCTCAAATTTCTTTTTTTCTGCTTGTTCAAGTTTTTCTTTCCAGGCCCTTTATTTATCAGGGGAAATAAAATGGTGGTTCAGCTTATTATCGTTTCGCAAATGTAATTCTGAGGCTAACAAAAGGGATACATTATCTAGAATCGATTTGAGTTATCACTTAATAATATTTATATCCTTACACACTATTGGAAACAAAGTTTAAGCAATTAGAAAAAGCATCATTATATTTGCATAACTGGAAATTTACTAAGATCACTGGAAATATATAAGAGGAGTCTTAAATCAACAATTGCTTAGGTGAATGTTAAAACTATCAATTTGAAATAAACAGTCTGGCCCCAACATTGCTTTTATTATTACCGTATTTTTGGCTCTATAAGACACACCCGACCATAAGACGCACTTAGTTTTTAGAGGAGGAAAACAAGAAAAAATATATTCTGAATCAAATGTTGTTGAAGAGGCTTTGCACGGCTATCGCTGAAGCCAGAACAGCAAGAGGGATTGCTGCGCAGCAATCCCTCTTGCTGTTCTGGCTTCAGCGATAGCTGTGCAGCCTGCATTCGCTCCATAAGACGCACACACATTTCCCCTTATTTTTTAGGAGGGGGAAAGTGTGTCTTATAGAGCAAAAAATACAGTATTTATTTATTTATTTATTATGTGCAATCTTTATGCAATAATGCACAATTAACTGTATAGATTATATTTCAATAGTAAAAAAAAAAAAAAGAGAGGGGAACCTTCCTTTAGCAGTCTGTATTTTTGAGAAGACATCAAGTACTAGTACCTTTGCATCTCTGCCATCTCCCTCTCTTGCTGGTATAGCTTCACCCTTAAAGATGTTATTTCTTGCACATAAAGCTTTTGTTTTTCAGGGTCAACATTCTGAGCATTTTTCTGAGCCAATTTCAGTTTCTCAATTTCAGCTTTCAATTCTACATTTAACAAGAGAGTTCGGCAGCTAGTCAAAATGGCATTTCTTATATTAGCAAATATTCTGGATTGGCATCTATGAGTGTCACAGTAACAAATGTTATATCTGCACAAGCATTTCAGCTTGCCAGGTGGAATGGATCTATTTTCCTCCCCCTCTCTGCTGTTCTGGGAGTTCTTCTGCCCTCCCCAGCCAATTTGGTGGAACACGGGGGGGGGGGGAAGACCCATTTTGCAACTGGAAGTCCTTGTGCAGGGCTTCTGCTGACAGGGTTTGTTAGATGAATCCTACCCACAATGTTTGCAATTTAAGTTACCTGCATATTGAGTAAATCTAAGTATTTGGATTTTTTTTAAATGCAGTATATCAACTATACACCTAAAAATGTACAGTATGAATGTAAAAAAACACATATTTGCAAACATGTAACATACAGACGATGGGTTAAACCACAGAGCCTAGGACTTGCCGATCAGAAGGTCAGTGGTTCGAATCCCTGCAACAGGGTGAGCTCCTGTTGCTCGGTCCCTGCTCCTGCCAACCTAGCAGTTCAAAAGCACATCAAAGTGCAAGTAGATAAATAGATACCGCTCCAGCAGGAAGGTAAACGGCATTTTCGTGCGCTGCTCTGGTTCGCCAGAAGCGGCTTAGTCATGCTGGCCACATGATCCGGAAGCTGTATGCCAGCTCCCTCGGCCAATAAAGCGAGATGAGCGCCGCAACCCCAGAGTCGGTCACGACTGGACCTAACGGTCAGGGGTCCCTTTACCTTTACCTAACATACAGACATGCTTGTCAGGGAGCTGTGATCACCTCTGAGCTGTTTGAATGTATTTCACACTCCAGGCTACCAATAAGCACATTAGGTTCCTCTCTTTGATAGAAAGCCTATGGAGCAATGCACTGAGGCAATTTCATCACATTACCATTAAAATAATGATTCTTGCCATTTTTGTGGGTTTCAATTGCAAGCATTTGTCCATAAATTGATGCAGCTTTCTTTTGAATTACTTCCTCTTAGTAAGTGTATACTTTGTAAGAAATCTAGGAGCATCTTGGCATAGGGCTATTTCGGCAAGAAGCAAAATAGTTCTCAGGCTTACCTCGGATTAGTTTTGCATTTATGTCTTCATTGACTTTGGCAATGTTGATTATGAAACAAGCTTGTTTAGCATATCGAAGGGTACTCAGCGTTTCTTCTATATTGCTTGCGGCAGGGCTAATTGTGGCGATCATAGCAGTTTTTGAGTTTCCACCAAGACTTTCCTTTAACAGCCTACATTTGAAAGAAAATAAAGGCACAATGATTTTCCCCAGTTTGGATTTATTTTAAGGCTATATTCTCTGAAGATACAACAAAGTACAGTACATGTTTTGAGCATTTTGCAGGATCCAATTCTTTAGGTAGATTAGAATATGGATGCCTAAGTTCTTCACCTGTGGATTCAGATCCAGGTCATTCACTTCTCTACCCAATTGGTTCCCTACCTCCGAAAAACATGTCACCATTCACCTTCCACTTCCCCTTGGACTCCTGCCAGCATTAGCGAAAAGGATGGACCAAAGGACTCTGGGACAACACCAATGGTTTTTTACAGGGGGCATCTTCTCATCAGAACATAGTTGGAAAGCATAACTCATAAAATTACCATCCCTCCCAGTACTGGAACAGGCAGATACCCAGAGGTGTGTGCACCATTACAAAGGCCTATTGACTAACTCTCCCCAAAGTGCTGAGAAAACTCTGGAGGGACTGCAGCAAAAGTCAAAGGTGGTGCACAACTGTTAGGTGTACTTCATTGGGCTGTTGCCCAAAGATTTGTTCAGGAAACAGTGCAGCCCGGGCCAAAGAATGCATGCCTCACCCCACCAGTTAGTGCTGAAGAAAGGAATGTTTTGGGGGGCCTTCAGAACTCAGAAGTCTAAGCACTAGCTGACTTAAAAGCAGTGCCTTTCCCACAGATATTAGCCGAAGGTGCTAGTGGAAATAGGCCCCCAATATTAAGGCATTATCCATTTTTTTCTTATAAGCAAGAATAACCAGTTGAGAATAAAGTAAATGTACTCTACCAGCTGTAGTTTTATGCCCTCCGGGATCAATCAAAATCACTTTGAAAATTAGCTCAGTTCCATTGTCAGGAAATAGAAAAGCAGGGGACCAAAATGAATGGGTGGAGAGGGGGAAGAGTGGTTTGATTAATGTGGGACATAACTGGATCTAATTCCATTTTTTACCATTAAAGGCTGTGTTTCTATGAAGATCTGTTTACTTTGATAATAATTCAGTGCTGCCAAGAAAGGATCACTACAAAAAATGAAGCTTTTTTTTTTAAAAAAATCTGTTATGGCACACAAAATATGTACATACCATGTAAGAACAGATTCACGGTATGGAATGAACACCTTCCTCCTGCTCTGATTTTGCTCAGACAGTGCAGAAATAACTTTCCCCAGAGTTAACAGGGATTTATTTATACTCACACCTTCCTATATTGAGAAGGAGAGAAACAGTCAATAGCAACAACATATTATCTCCTAGTTTTTCCTACAGGTGCCACAATATAGGTGCCTAAACCCAGTTACAGTATTGCACAAGGCAGAGGAATATCCACTTCTATTTGCCGTTCATTTCAGAGGTGTGGGACATCCCCATCATTTATATTCATTTCTGGACCACTTTTACTATTAATTATTTTGATACCTGAGTGTATAGGGTGGTATACAAATTCAATAAATGATAAATTAATAAATAATTTGCCTAAATATAACTAAGGCATTCTACTAGTCACCTCACCACCTATATATTCCAGTACCCAAATCACTACCTGTATCTAACAATACTAATATTCCATGTCTTAAAGTGTGCACAGGTGGAAGATGCTTAATCAATCTAGTTCACACATTTGTTACAGGAAGAATAGTATTTTACAATCGGCTATATAGATGCACATAAACAGGGGGCATATATATTGAAGTTGCAATCTGGCACATCTCTTGTTACAGCTTCCTGATACCAGTTCACGGTGTCACCTTTCCCAGCCACTGTATTCTCAGGAGCGGCTACTGAAGAACCATAAACATAACTGGGGTTAGAACCCATGGCTGGTTGTCCTGGGAATATGGGCCCCAGGATGGCTGAACTGGCTCATAGTTGTTGTTTTTCTTGAATCTGATCTAGAAATGGGATAAAGTGGCAAGAAGCTGTGGGTGTAGAAAGGACTAGTAATGAGCTCGGTAGACCAGTAACCTGACACTGTATAAAACAACTTGTTAAGTGCTTCTTCTTTGTGTTTCAAGTTCAATGCCATAATACTGCATGTTGTGTTGCAGTACGATTTGCTTGGCGTGGGGATTAGCAAGGTGGCTCCACTGGACAGTTGCCCAGTTTCTGAGAATATAAAGCCCGGCAGAGTACCTTATATACATTTTACCTTCAGTCTTTCTCCACTGGTTTGGGCTGTAGAACAGCGCTCACTGCCTGCAAGGTCTACCAGGTTCACACGACTGATAATTCTATGTTCGCGTTCCTCCTTTTCCACAATATCTGTCTAAAATAAAGAAATGACTACAATTGGACATGTTGGGAAGGGATGCAGCTTGGGAGGAAGGGATTTAGGTAAGTGGTAGGGTATCTGCCTTACATGCAGAAGGTCTCAGGTTCCGTTGCCGGCATCTCCAGATAGGGATGGGAGAGAGTCCTGCCTAAAATTCAGGAGCTTCTGCCAGTCAGTGTATACACCACTACTCTAGATGGACCAATGGTCAGTCACAGTATAAGGGATTTTCCTATGCTCCTGTGCTATACCTGACTTGCAGCCTATGAGCAGTTTCAAAACAAAGCCAGAGATTATCATGAATATTTGTATCACCTAAAAAAAGAAACCTATACAATCTCCTTCTTAACCTGCTCTAGTTCTCTAACATTTAAAACTTCATATAACAAGTTAGCAACCACATCGATAGGAAGCTAATGCTTTCATTATGTTTACAGTAGAAAACAAAAGTATAAAGAAAAACAGGGAGCATAGTGTGCAGCCACTCTGCCCACACATAAAATTACTTTACGAAAGATTAAACAACTTTTGTTGATGCTTGAATTAAGTCTCTCCACTTGTGCCAGGCGCCTTGAGATCCAAACCATTATTTCCCAGGTTTTATATCAATAAGTGAATTTTCTGCTCAACGTCTGCTGCATTATTGAACATTTTTAAAATAAAAATAAACAAGTTCCCCTTTATGCAAAAGGGAAGAGAGGGGGGGTGAATAATTTTGTTGAATTTTTGATCTGCATTACAAAATGTTATTAAAAAGTAAGTTTAAAAACAAACCAAAATGCCCAGTACCTTTGTTTGTGTCATCACCAAAGTGAAAACAGAATGAGATCGAGAACTCTTGTCATTCATTCCTGTGGCAGCAGTAGCTCTGTGTTTATTTCCTAACTGGAGCCAATTCTGATAGAAAGAGAGGATGTGAAAATTTTGAGAAAACAGTTGTGAGCACCGTGAGGGTTTCTTAAAATAAATAAAATAAAATAAATGTTTCTAGAACAACTTGTGCTAACACACACAAAAGGCACTTATAGAATCATAGAACTGTAGAGTTGGAAGGGACCTTGAGGATCATCTAGTCCAACCCCCTACAAAGCAGGAGTCTCAACCAAAGCATCCAACCTCTGCTTAAAAATGTCCAGTGAAGGAGAGTCCACATGATTTATCTAGATTTTCAAGCTGTCAATAAGTTAAAAAGCCAAAATGAAGTAGGGCACTGAAATATAAAAAATATACACATCATTTGAAATCCATCACTCATCTGCTGCTGCTGCTAGTAGTAGTAGTAGGGTCTTGCTATAAATAAAGCAAGTGGCTCCACCTCACAGCATAGCTGTTTCCTCCCCTACTGGGTTGCAGCTGTGCTCTGCTAGTCATGTATTTGGACTGTACACTCCAAGGTGGGGCATTCTACACACATCTCCCGCCAACTCATCCTGTGCAAAAATAAGGAACCCGCTGTGTAAAAACTTACACAAATAGAAAAAAGGGTTTTTTCTTTTTAAAAATTTTTTTTAATTATTTTTCACAATTAAACATTATCTTCACATACCATAATAAACAGATGCAATAAAAGTAAAAATAAATAAACAAAACAAAACATTTTCATATGATATTAAATCCATATTTTGGGATTCCTCAGATCCCTTGACTTCCCTCCATTCCCTCCGTCGGTTCTTTTATAATTTATTATATAGTACATGTCTATAATTTTCTTATCCTTAAATATTTCCAATTTTAAACATTGTCCTTAAGATTACAAGTGTTTTTTTCAAAAAAGGAAAAAACAAGGGTTCAAGCTAGTATACAAAGACACAATATATAGCAAACAAAGTACAAAGCAGCTGTAGCAAACATGACTGGATCCCAGTTTCGAAGAGACAGCTAGCAGCTGCCCCAACTTGCACCCGATGTGGGACCTTGTTAACTTCACAGGCTGAAGAAGGATTTTCTCTTTGAAACTGGGATCACCAGGCTCTAGTCCTGTTTGCTAGAGCAGCTCTGCCGCTTCCAAGAATTTCCTTGTGCTGGAGATAATGAAAATATATCATTAATTGTACTTATTTTGATGATTCTGAAGTACCGCTTGTATGTACCACATGTCTTGTAATAGCGGGTACATTGTGACGAACACATTCATTGTACTTTGCTTGCCATATATTGTGTCTTTGTGTGCAGGAACCTGCATGTGGCTCTACTCCTGTTTTTCCCCAGCAGTATCTTGCATGTCAGGATCCTGGGGGATGGCAAGAAGCTAGATGCTTCCAGCGCAGGTGTGGAAGGTCTCACCTTGGAATGCTTAAGATTTTCTGTAACACTACACACCTGACAGGAAGTCAGTGGGGAAGCAAGGGGCTATGCTGTCCTTTATGGCACAACTCTGCACACTGCACTAAATGTGAAGAAATGGCCAAATCACCCAAGTCCTCATTATTTTGCAGTAGACATTTTTATTTGAGCTGCAACAGTTACCAACTGTATTGGTAACATTGATTTTATGGCAGAATTGGTTGGTGGCTTTTCATTTAGTTCATATTTAAATGATACTTCTATCATTAAGAGATATACATCAGACAATTAAACATACCATAAATTAAAACAAAAGTTTTTACAATTTCTCACAGGAACTCTGGAGAAATGGGTAAAAGGAGAAATTTTGATCCTGCAAGTAATTTTCTATCAGTACAAGGATCTACCACAAAGAACTAATTGCCAGTTCAACTATTTCAATTCTTATTTGTGTGGAAGAATTCAATTAATTGATAATCTCTTATCCACCATCACTGAAAACTAGAAATCAGTTTTTTACATGAGACTTTTTAAGTCTCGTGTTTTGATACATACAACAACAACCTTACCTGAATATCCAAGTAAGAGCTAACAACATTCCTAGAAGAAAAATAATAATTTTTATCTCTTGTGAAGGGGAAAAAACAAAGTTCTACACATATAAACACAGACCCAGTCCTACAAACCATTCAGCTTACAATTATTCATCAAGAAGCTTCAACGAAGCCTACAAATACCTCAGAAATTATGGATTTACCACACAATTCTAGCAGTATTATGGTCCAAGTATGTACACCTGAAGGAATGAAAACCCACACTTTATTATAAGCTCAACAGAGTTTACAAGGGAATCAATATTATATTTTGCTTGTGGTGGCGACACCTCCAGTACGATTGAGGTGGTGTTACAGAATGTGAGAATAGTTAGCATCAGAACATTTGTAGTTCCCCACCTGTAAGAAATGGGCAAACTATATCTTTGAGATTAATACAAGACAGAAGAGGAGAATTGTTTGCGTGGGGCAGATTAAGGACCAAAAAACTGAGTAAGAAAATGAAGGGGAAGTGGGGCTGGAGGAAAGGCAATGGAACAGAAACGAGTCTGAGAGGACAGTAGGTGGAGGAAACTGCATTCTGGGGGAAAGCAGAGAACTGAGGGACAGGGAATTAATGAGAAATGATATTGTGAAAAAGTGGAGTCAATAGCCAGTTTGGTTGGGGCTTAATTTCACAATTTGTTTGAAAAACCCAACAATTTCCTTGACTGCAGGCTTCTTGTTATGTGAATAACTAATAGGTCCATTTTAAGTCAGCAAACAGACATTTGTAGAAAAAATCATAAAGTGAAATCTTACACAGTCAGGTCTTCCACATAGGGTCCAAAGATAGGATGTTCTCTCACACGAAGCTGTTAATCAGAAAAGTCAGTGTTAATTAATTAGCTTTAAAAGCTTCAGAGATTTAGAGCACATTTATGGAACTATCTAACAAGTTATTGTCCATAAGTAGAAGGACTGAAACTTCTCTAACTCAGTGTTTGCTAATCTGGGACCCCAGAACAGCAGCAACATTGGCATCCTAATCCATATTTGCACATGTGAACCTGAGTGCTGAATAATGGGCCAAACAACTGGACATCACAAATGAAAAACTAAAAAGGGCCTGGGGACAGAGCGGAAAAAAGAGACTGAAGCGTTTTATTATAACAATGTGAAAACCCTAGTAAACCACAGGTAACAAAACAAATGGTTTTTTGCCACAAAATAACTTTTGGAAACCCTGAAAACAGAATGCATCTTTATAATACATTTTATTTAAAAAAAAACATGAAGAACAATAAAAACTTTTCACTGCAAGCATCACACTGTGCAAAATAGTATGCAAGCACAGCTTAAGAAGCAAAACCTACAAAAACAGGGAATCAAAACAAAAGAGGTGAGTAAAACTAAAAGTATGCATGTCAAAGTAGAAGCTGTTTACATGGCCAGCTGGAAGACCTATACGGGGCTGAGAGTGCTGTGCAGCAGAAATGCTGCCAGGATCAAAAGCGGCTATATACACCCCTATATAACCTCACTGAGGCTCACACATTAGCCTTTGAACAGATGCCCATCTTTTTCTTGTAAGAGCCAAGAACAGAAAGGATCTAATTCCTTATGGTTATGAGACTAGCCCACATCCGGAGAGTTACTGTTTTATACACTGACAATACATCAATGTGCAGAACGTAATTAGTTACTTACAGGCTGTTTCTTCTGTCCATTTTCAGCTTTGTAGACTAGCAAGTCGTGAATTTTTTCATTGTAGACTTCAAAATAGCTCATCTCAAGATGAAAATCAGACTAATTTAAAAAAAAAGGCTTTATTGCTGCCCGCAGACCCAAGAAACATGGTACAATACAGCAGTAGAATATATCAATAGTTATTAAGGTGTAAGATCAGCCTCGCTAGGCAACAGAGGAGCTGTAGTCTGTACATATTGATTTTTGGTTTTATTTTATGGTAAAAAAAAATAACCCAAAAACCACAGAAATATCAAGTACTTTAGAAATATGTTGCTTTGGCAATTTGCTTCCTACACACAGCCACATGGAAGCTGTGATGAAATCCCACCCTGCTGGTGAGTATGGGTTGAATGAAGCAGCCACAAGGATGGGGCAAATGTCAGGGTCGGCTTTTACTCAGTACAATTACTCCTGAGGGAATACCGATTATATATACATATAGATATACATATACATACATATACGTGTGTGTGTGTGTGTGCCCATGCGTATATGTGTGTATATATATATGTATATGTATATGTAGTACTATTCTGTACCCCTCCACATGCTTGCCCTCAAGAAAAGCAGTGAGCCAATCAGCTCAACAGCATTTATCACCTAGTTCACAAAACCCCCATGAAATTGTTGCAGGATACTTCCGAAAAAGCACTGCTGCCACTGTGGAAATCATTGCAATCACATGTACATCTATGTGGAAGTGTTGATTCACATTAGCAGTGCCTCCACAACAGTGATGCCCAAAAGTGAACCCAAGGTGGTTCCATGTACTCCCAAAGAAAGTGGAGCAGCCTCAATAAGTTCAGAAAGAAAAGTAATGCTGCAGCAATACCTGTTGTGCTTCTTTTTCTGCTATTTGAGTAAAGAGATCTTCGCAGAATCTTGGTATTATTCCTCTTTCGTCATCATCAAATCCCATCATACTGTAATGACAAATATTGCAATTATAGGCTCAGGTTATAACTCAGCAGAATACGACGTTCACACTTCCTAACGAGGCATTAATACAGAGGGAGCACCAGTTTTAAAAGACAACTAGAAGAAAATTTCTGCATAATATTGTAAAATCTAATAAGATTCTTAAAATGGATTAGCTAGGAAAGAGGACAGGTGACTATGGTGTTCTTAACTGCATGGTTTGAAGTTAAGACAATCCACACACCATATGGCAAGCTTTCGCTATCGTGTGGCTTCTGGTCACCTAACCATATTAATGGTTTTATTTATTACATTTTTATACCACCTCATCTGCAGATCTCAGGGCAGTTCACAACATAGAGTTGCTAGGAGAAGATATTAGATCCATATTATTTATAATAATCCCTCACGTTTATCTTGAACTTTCTACACACTTCACAAGTATAATCTCAGCCATTATTCCAAGAACTATGCCAGGTAGGCCAACATTACTGTCACCATTTTACTGAAGGTAAAATGAAGTTTGGTAGAGCCACTGCCTTGCATGCAAAAGATCCCAGGTTCAAACAGGCATCTTGAGGTTGGGCTGAGGGAGATACTTTGTCTGAAACCCTGGAGAGCTGCTGTCAGTAGTAGACATTATTAGGCTAGATTGGTGTTTCCCAAACTTGGGTCTCCAGCTGTTTTTGGACTACAACTCCCATCATCCCTAGCTAGTAGGACCAGAGGTCATGGATAATGAGAACTGTAGTACAAAAACAGCTAGACTAGTTTTCCAGCTTTCTGGCTATTTTGGGAAACACTGGAATGGTCTGTCTTGGTATAAAAGAGCTTCCTATGAGCCTAGTGACTTAACAGCATACATGAGATCTGAACAAGGAAATTCCTGCTTTGGATCTTAATCTTTTAGTTACTGTTACCCTGTTTAAAACATACCATAATTTTCTTCAGAGAGATTTAAATAAAATGTTCTCTGTACTGTTAGTTTGGCTTCATTCAAGTCAGTCTTCTGTTTCAATAATAATCTCATTCACTTAAGAAACAAACATACAACAAAAAAGCATCTGGATACAACATGTGTTGGGTGTCAACAACAGCAACAGAAATTGAACACTTCCAATCCAACTTACGTGTACGACTTTCCAGAACCAGTCTGTCCATATGCAAAAAGGCAGGTGTTGTATCCTTCAAAGGCTCTTTCTAGGAGAGGTACTGCCAGAGACTGATACACCATCTCTTGGCTTGCAAAATTATGACATTTATCAAAAGACCAGAATGAGAAGTCAAAAGTGAAACTGTAGATTTGTTTTGTATTTGGATGGTGCACAACAGTCTCTTGCCCTGTCATGGAAACCACTTGTAATGTTTCTTCATTCTTATCTCTGAATAAAGGCACAAAATAAATGTTAGTTATAGGGGGCGAGGGACGACAAAACACTGAACACATTCAGCTTTGTAACTGATCTTATAAACCAAATTTAATCTAAATTGTCTAATTGATGTTGTAACTAAATCATTATAATATGTGGCAGTCTTCAGGTTAATTGTGCATCAGCCATATGAATTTTCTATATGAATCTTCTCCTTAAAAGTTTTTAAAATTTCATTATATGTAAAATGTCAGCATAGAGATAGACTGTATTGAAGTTCAGTATACTACATCAGCCATTCATAGAACTAATGTACAAAATACACCTAGATCAAAATAATTCATAAATATAGTTTAGGATCCAATGCTAACATGTGTAACAATCACCAAAATCCACAGGACTTGTTGAAATCCAGGATTACAGTAAAACAGCCAAAGAAAATTATTTACATTTTTATAAAACATATAGTTCCAAGATCAAAGACTAAATTAACTACTACTATAAACTCCATTGCAAGGGCCCAGTTTCTAAAATGCAAAGCTAGCATCTGCAGATCTGTTGCCTAAAAATCAGAAGACTGATAAAAAATTCAAAAGCCACTGTGCTGCATAGCATTTAAAATATATATATATATACAGGGGGACAAAAAGCTGGACATTACTGTGCATGCAGAGTTCCACTTTTGCAACAGGACTTCCCCTTCCTGTCCTCTTGAGTGAGCCCTCAAATTGTGCTCTAGAGGATCCTTCAACCCCCTGGAGCAGATTTTGTGAATGCATGGTGGGCTGCACAAGGGAACAACAGTGCTGGATATGACTATACTCTTGCCCCCAAAATCTGAGGTTTATTAAAATGGAGTCCAGGAGGAATTTTGCAAAGGGAATTGGATTAGCTTCCCTTGCAAGGTGGGCTACTGAGCTAACAAAGTATCAACTATCATCCCATTTTATTTATTTCATATAGTTGTTAAATTGTCTCAGCCCTAGTTAGAACACACAGATCCCTTATAAAGTGGAAAATGGAAGTAAAGAGAAGCACAGTAGTTTGTATACAGATGCAATGGTAATTAAACTGGGTAATATATCTAAGTGGTTGGAGAGCATGTTGTACTACTCAATATCATGGTAACAACTTGTATAATTTCATAATTAGTCCAAAAAAATAATGGTTATATACCTGACACTAAAGGGTCGTATTCTCACAGCTACAGTCACTTTGCTGTTTTCTATTTTGAAAGGGTCTTCTTTACCACATATGTTCTGCATTAGAGTATCTTCTTTCTGCGAAGCAGTTTGTTGAGTATATGTGGTATTTTCTTGCAACCTTCTGTTTAGAGTAAATTCATTAATACCAGATTTCTTGGCTGATATTGTTTGAGGACACAGAATCTTATTCTTTATGCTTGGGGCAGCAGGAGTCTTGGCATGCTGAACAGCTCCACATCTGGGGGTGAATTTCATTCCTTCTGTCGAACCTTTCCTTGGTGTCTTCTGCTTTTCCAGATTTTCATTCTTAACAAATCTATTTTGCAGACTTTCAGTTCCATTTTCCTTACTGGAATTACGCTTTTCAGCTAGTTTTAACATAGACGTCCTTTCATCAAGTTTTCCTACTGTTAAGAGTGATGGTCTAGGAACTTTGTTTTTACTCTGAGAATCACCAACAACTGTCTTGTATCTTAAAGGTGTGTAGCTACCAGTAGCACTTGAACCATTATGATTAAAAGATACATCACTTTTCATATCAGGATTTCTCTTTCCATCTGTGAGGCCTTGAAGTGACAAAAGGCCAGTCTTAACAAACGGAGGGTCACTGCTGCTAATTTTTGGTGGAAACAATGTTTTGCCACTCTTCTGGGGAAGAGGGTCTCCTTTTTCTGGTCTGGCTTCGGGAATATTTGTTTTGTGCTTCTCAGTTGACGCAGTCCTTGTTCGGCGCTGCAACGTCAGTCTTTTTTCCACTCGTGTATTTTCACTGTCATGTGTTGTATTTGTATCAGATTGTTCTTTGCTCGTCACAGTTCTTCGTTGGAGTGTCAGCTTGCCTTCAGTCGTGGAAGCAGCTGAAGTGTCAGCCAGTTTGTTACAGGCTGAAAGCACATAGGTCGTATTTATTTCTTTGGTCTTACTCAGGGACTGTGACTGAGGATTGCTTTGCTCATTCTCCAGTGTGTGGGATGTAAATGTTTGTGCAAACCTGTTTCTAGCAATGACATTTTCTGGAGGATGCTTTTGTGAAGAACCACCAGGTGCACTAATATGGCTTTTCTTAGGAACAATATAAATAGGCATTGAGACCTAAAGCAAGCTGCAACTGCAGGACTGAAACGATATATCATACAAGCTCTTCCTGAAGAGTATACTTGACTTGTAATCTTCTTTTCTCTACAGCACAGAATGTATCACTATGGGATCTGTTAAAAAAAAGAAGCCTTTATTATTTTCTATTTATACTCAACTACTGTCATGCGGGTAATATACTAGACCCTATTTCCGTACCTATGCTGAAGGTAAAGTCTTCCTTGTAGGATGGATAAATCAACATTTAAAATAATTACTTTAAATAGATTTTTAAATGATATTTTAGCATCAAATTCATTTTGTTTAAACTTCAATTTACACAAAATGCCACATTTAAAAAATAACTTAAGTGATTAATTTTATACTTCTCTTAAAACTCAGTTAATTATCACTCTGTCAAAGACAACTGAATTTATCCCTACCTTTCTATGGTAAAGGTGGATAAATGGAAACAAAATAGTTGACTTACTTTACACATATTGCAGCATTGCCTCTTCTAAGTATATATAATAGTGCAAAAAAGGCACATGAACTACATGACTCAACGTTTTAAGATAATGGTTTGATTTAAAGCCATTATTTACATAGGTCTTTTTCATCACTTTAAATCAGTGTTTGACAGTTGGTGCTGGAGGGGAGGAAATTCCCAGGGTCTGTGTCTGAAGCAGAAGTCCATAGACAGCATTACTAAAATATCTGTCACTGATCTCTAACCCCACCCAGCCTTTGCCATTACTTGGCAATATTGTTGCCAAAAGGAAATAACATTTTCCTGCCCATCTCACGTAAATCCTCTACCCAGAGAAAACGGGTGTCAAGCTGCCAAGAGGAACCCATTTTCTTCCTGCCCACGTCCAGCCATCAGTCCAATTTTGGTTCTCCACCTCAAAACTTATACAAATCCTGTTCTTATTCAGCCTCAGCTGCTGGGGGGGGGGGGGAGAGGTAGTGCAAAGTGGAATAAGTACTGGCCAAGTGAAGTGGTGGAAGACATTTCAGCTTAGCTACTGACACTTGATTTGCAGGTGAGAAGCTAGCAAATTCCATCAGGCAACTTCTTTCTGGCGATACTAATTCTTGCTGCAGGTTTCAACAGGCAGGGAGCTGAAACAGCAATATGCAATTTGTGTGTGTGTGTGTGTGTGTGTGTGTGTGTGTGTGTGTTTGTTTGTTTCTGTTGCTTTAAAACTATAAAGCCACCTTAAGTAAGCATTGAGAAAGAAAAGCAGGGTATGTATAGAGAATGACTGTACTTTCCACCTGGTAGAGAAGTTTATAGTCTGTGTATAGAGTGAATATTTCTTCCATTTCAGGATGAGGTGGGGATTTTATACAGTAATCGGTTAGTGAATGTGACCAGGAAATATCTGGCTTGAAGTTTAAGAGAAGGATTAAAAGCAAGCCTTGGGGGCTGCACAGAGTTTGTGCCTTCCGGCGGGGCGGAAAAGCACCTATTAAGAATATCCGTTGAAGTAAACGATGCTTAGCTTTTAGTCCCTGCAAGAATAGCGTCCTCCCTCCGCATCAAATAGTAGGCAGAAGCAAAGGAGCCCCTTCCTTAAACAGGACTAGACTGCAGGAAGCAGAAGACCAACCCTCCCCGCTGCCAAAAAAAGCCACACGTCCCGCATTTTTAAAGCAGGAAGCCCAGGGGGAAAGAGACGGCCTGACCTCCCGGAGAGAGCTGATACCTGTCCAGGAAGGATACCTGTCCAGCGACTCACCTGTCCTCAGGAGATCGACCAACAGCCCGTCCTCCTGCGGCGCCTCCTAAACTCCCCATTCGAATGCGGCGGCGCCGCCTGCTATTGGTTGAGACGGACGGTGAGGTCACACGCAGTCCCGAGAGGGAAGCCGGGAGCAAGCGAGGCTGCTCGCGACATCTCCGGTTCTCAACGGAGCTGCGGCCATGTGCGGGGTGACGGGTGCGCGGGAGAAGAAGGCAGGGCGCCGTCGGCTTTTCCAGAGCGTGTGGGTGGCGTTTAAATGGAGACTCCGCTCCTTTCTTAGGGGGAAGAACATTAAACGGAGGGCCGCCGCCACACTAATAGACCGAGAGGAGCAAGGGGGGGGGAGCAGTACCGTTCGTGCTGGCAAATCTAAACACTCTTAAATTATAGAATTGGATTGTTGGAAAAGATCCCAAGGGTCATCTAGTCCAACCCCCTGAAATGCAATCTCAACTAAATGATACTAGATGCGGGTGCTGTTTGTGTCTCCATTACGGAAAGTCTTCTTGTTTTCAGTTCAGTTTTTCCTGTTGAGATTTTTATTAAATTTTATTTATTAAGTTTGTCGGTCACTTGCCCAGGGCAGCCCAAAGCAACATGCTGCCAAACCTTTCAGACACAGCAGGTACAGCTATTCAGTCGGGTTTTTCCACCCTTTGCTGGTACCTCCTAGTACTCCTCAAAATCCTGTCGTGACTCTTTTAAAAAAATATATTCAAAATTAAAACAAAACCTATTATCCAAAAACATATCATCCTTATCCCCCCCCCATTTTTTCTCCCTCCCCCCACCCCTCCCACACAAAACCCACCCACCCCCACCCCACCCCCGACTTCCCTCAGTTCCAGTCTTTGGTTTCTCTGAGAATGCTGTTTTCTGCATGTTACAAAGTTGCATAGATCCTCAAACTATTTAGCTGATTATTATCAATAAAAAGTTTGTGAATGTTTATTCAAAACCTGCCAAGGAGTCCAGTTCGCTTTGTTGCGTCTACAAATACTTCGTAAAGGGTTCCCATTCATCCTTAAAGTCACAGTTATCCTTGTCCCATAGCTTATATGTCAGTTTTTCCAGTTCTGCATAGTCCGTCAATTTTTCTTGCCGACAGTGCCCTGTGACTCTTAATATTGAGGTAGCAGCTTGCCTTGGTTGAGGTAGCAGCCTGCCTGCATCAGCACTCCCAGCAAGTGATGTTGGAATGCCCAAATGTGGGAACTTTTCCTTTTGGGCAGAGATCATGTCTTGCAAAGCTCACCAATGAGCTACAACTTAGCAGTGTGGAACTTCTTATTCACTTCCAGAGGGAAGTGACTACTACTCACTGTCAAGCTAGTTAGCTCATGTGTTCTCGGTATGTATTTGTATGTTGTGAACCGCTGTGTGATATTGGGATGAAGGGAGGTATACAATTTTTTATAAATAATTATAATGGTAACTCCTGACCTCACAGCAGGGTTGAGTAACCTCGGTCTCAAGATACGATACATACGTCTTTATTGCCATTGTCCCATACAGAACAATGAAATTAAAAAAAATCTACATCAGACATTCAAAACCAACAAGCCTGCTATCCCAGCCTGGTTAACCCCCTAAAAACTCTGGTACCCCATAATTAAATACAATATACTTTTTAAAAAATGATTTTTGGCCCTATTTTTACCATAGGTAGTACTAGGCTGACTGGAAAGTGATCTTCAAGTATCCAGCTATACTTCAATTTCCCCAGAAAGCCTCTGGGCTACAAAGGAGGATATTTTAGCTGATCTTCCTAACAGTTAGACTTTTATTATTATTATTATTATTATTATTTATTTGCCGCCCATCTGACTGGGCTCCCCCAGCCACTCTTGGCTGCTTCCAACTTATTAAAACACAACACAACATCAAAAATTAAAAACTTCCCTAAACATGGCTGCCTTCGAATGTCTTATAAAAGTCAAATAGTTGTTTATTTCCTTGACATCTGATGGGAGGGCGTTCCACAAGGTGGGTGTGACTACGAAGGCAGATTACTTGAGTCTCCTCTTTCTTATTCTTTCCTTGGTCCTCCTTTTGGTCATTCCTCAGTGCCTCCAATACTCTCTTGCCAACCATCACAGCAAACAAACTCAGAATCTCACATACCCACAGCACCTCTGCTTGTCAGGCACATGGCTAACCTCCCTTAGTTGGACAAGGTCTAAATTTAAAGAGGTGCAGAGCATCCGGAATCAACCTTTTCACCCTTGCTGTGCTCAGTACTGGTCATTCTGGTTGCCTGAACTAAAAGGGTCTGAGTGCCCAGTAACCATCTTTATGGAACGCTATAACCAACTCAGGTTGCTCTGGTCTCATCATCATACTTGTCCTCTGCAACGACATGAGACCACAACCTTTTGGGTTACTGGATGGTAACTGGATGGGAGGCTAACCAGTTGCCACATGTATGCTGCTTAGGGTCCCATAGCAAGGGCCTGTAAGACAGAGTTGTTCCGCCTGGCCTTTGGCTTGGAGCCAATTTGATTCCCTCCCTCCCTCCCTCTCTTTCTTTTTTCCTTTCCTTCTCCTGCGATGAGGCTACATTTTAATATTTTAATGTTTCCATATTTTAATGTTGTATTTTAATTTTGTTTTTAAGTTCTAATCATTCAATTTGTTTTTATTATTGCTTGTAAGCTGCTCTGAGCCCGGCCTTGGCTGGGGAGGGCGGGGTATAAATAAAAATTATTATTATTATTATTATTATTATTATTATTATTATTATTATTATTATATAACAGTGAATTACAAGTTACATTTCTTGCAAGGGAAACCCAGATCTTTAAGATGTGCATATTCCGTTTAAAGTTCATGATGCTACGTATTTTACTACTTAATACTGAGTAGAAAATATGAAGTATAAAAGCATTCTCATAACAAAGCTTGCTGGACGACTTAAGTCAGATTTTCAGTCTAATAACCTTGCAGAAGGCCCATTAAATTTCAAGGAAAAATATTAAGCTTTTGCTTTGACTCAAAATCAGTAAGTCTTAAAAATGCTAAAATTTGGTTAGCTTATGCCTCCAAAATTAAAAATTCATCACTTAGTCATACAAGTTGTACAAAACAGTTGTATTTAGAAGGACAGTATCACTTGTTACTTCTGAGAAGAGCTTTTGCTGTGTTTTCTAATAACGTCCATAAGATTGTCACTCGTTACAAGGCCATTCTGAGATTGTTTATTTCGCTGCTGTTCTTTCCTCTTCTGGTCATGTAGATATGGAGAATTTAATAACTGGGGTGGGAGAATAGTGCCAGTTGGTTTAACACGCTTCACAACATCCCAGAAAAGTTTCTTGCTGCTGTTATTCACAAAGGTGATTGCAGTTCCACTGTGACCCAGCCGGCCTGCTCTTCCAACCTGAAAATAAACAACTGTATTTAAATTTGGCCCAATTATCTGTCTCATGAAACCAAAAGAATCCCTCAGGTAACTGTAATCCTCAGATTATCAAAGTTTACAATCAAAGTTTAGTTTCTGTACAGTAAGAAAACCTTCCTCTCTTATCTCAAGTAGCAGATTCTGCTACTTTCCAGAAGGGCCAGAAACTCTGATGAGCAACCAGTCATTCCACCTGAGGCTGCTGAAGAGTAGCAGTGTTAACCATTTATAATAAAATATTTTTCCATTATTTTGTATGCTTCTCACAGAGCTTATAGAGCTAAAATGCAACCAATAACTATTAAATTAAATAGTACAGCAGAAAAGTATATTTACCTGGTGTACGTATTCATCCATACTTGATGGCATGTCAAAATTCACGACCAGCTTAACGTTGACAAGGTCAAGTCCACGCCCCAGGACTCCAGTGCTTACTACAACTTCATACTTGCCTTGAAATAATCCCTAATGCAAAGCATATAGAAACATTATTTCAGCTTCCTTGAAATTGTCTTGTTGTTAAGGTGCAGGATGTAACTAGAAATAAATATTAAACATTAAGAATTCTGTTGCTTGTCTTGTAATCAAAAGTTACAAGACAATATTTCCAACAAAGGAAATTAAGCTGCAGAATTCACAGGGAGGCCAAATTCTGAAAATATTTCAAAAGGAAACAAAAAAGAGCAACAGGGGAACAAGCAAAAAAATAAATAAAAAGGAAGAAAAATAACTTTAAAGTATTTAAATAGAACTAAAAGCCAGTTCCTCTCAGATATATACTCTGAACTTGAACTCACAGTCAGTCTAGCTGCTGCTCTGAATGTTCAAGTATGTTTAAAAACATTAATGATAAACTGCATCTAAAACTAGGTGGGTAAGCTATGGCTCTTCAAATGTGGTTGGACTCCCATCAGTCACAGCCTCCATGGTTAATGGAAATGTAGCCAAACATTGTCTGGTTGGCTGCAGGACCCCCATGCCTGATCTAAAGCCAGCCCTACTAATAAATATTACTGCACACTAAAAGCCCCAGGCACCCTGTTCCCCCTGCTGGCCACTATTTTCAATATACCCTCATGGAATATGGTTGTTGCCCTAAAATTTGTACGTGGATCAGATCAAGTAATTTTCCCAGACCACTCTGATTAATTCCCAGAATGAGCATGGCAACAGGGTCAGCAAATTATTATTATTTTTTTATTATTATTATTATTATTATTATTATTATTATTATTATTATTTCTTCTGTGGAAAGCTCAGTCTGTAGAGCATGAGACTCTTAATCTCAGGGCTGTGGATTCAAGTCCCATGTTGGACAAAAAGATTCCTGCATGGCAGGGGGTTGAACTAGATGACCCTCATGGTCCCTTCCAACTCTACAATTCTATGATTCTATTTATTAAAATCTGTAGATCTCAGAGCGGTTCATAACATAGAAATACAAGATAAAAAACACAAAATACATAATAAAAACAAAAACAAACCAATAAGCCCCCCACCCTCTCCCACAGCCACATTTAAAAGGGTATCGGATGTTAATCAGCCAAAGGCCTAGTCAAAGAGGAACATTTTAACCTGGCACCTAAAGGTGTACAATGAAGGAGCCAAACCTCCCTAGGGAGAGCATTCCACTGCAGAAAAGGCACATTCTTAGGTTGCCACCCTCCGGACCTCTCGTACAGGAGGAATACAAAGAAGGATCTCAGATGATGATCTCAGGGTCTGGGTAGGTTCACATGGAGAGAGGCATTGCTGCTTACAAAGTACAGCTTAATTTGGTTGGAGAGCAGTATCTGTGCAGCAATCCAGAATGCTGCATAGAACAGAATTGTGATGGATTGAACCTATACAAAGCATTCATGAAATTCACAGAAAATTGCAATCTGTTTCAAAAATGTGGCAAGAAAGCACAAATAATTCAGCAGTAAAAGCCTATACACATCTACTCAGAAGTAAATTCAGCAGAGTTCAATGGGACTTACTCCCAAGTAAATGTGTACAGGACTACGGCCTTAAGAATAGGAATCTTTTAGAAAATGGGCATCAGAGATATCTACAAACCTGTAATATGGCAGTTCTTTCTATCTGTGATTTATCAGCATGCATAGAACTTGTTTGCAAGCCTGTAATTTTATGTACAGCATCACTCAGGAGATCTGCACCCAGTTTGCATTCTACAAATACCAGCACAGGAGGTTTGAACAGTTTCTTATCCTAAAACAAAGCAAAGTCTCATTTAAAGTCTTGCATGATCAACACTTACAACTCTTTCTCTTAATTAGTGTGTATACATTCTACTGAAACAATGTCAATTTAAAAAATGTTACACGTGTCCCAATTTCACATTTTAGATATATATCCTGTATTATCAAACTAAGGGATGGTTTCGAGTGCAAAGTGAGTTGCTCCACTCACTTGATCATTTTGGTTACCCTTTTTTGAACATTCCTGTTGACCTTTATAAAACAAAAATTCTAATGAGAAGGAAACTTTGCTGTCTCACATGACTACAGCTAGAATTCTGTATGGTACGTACTGGAATGTTAAGCATATTGCTAAACTGAGGGAGCTGTGGGAGGTGGCAGAGCTGAACAAAGTAAGGTGGCACTTCCAAGTCTGCCAGGCTTATGTAATATTAACAAGTTTAAAGTAGATTGTGCAGGTATCTTTGAAATGCTGTTAAAAATGGAATCTCGTCAGTGATATTAACATTACTGCAGCTTTTGCACGATTATTTCTATGTGGCTTGCACAATGTATTTACCAAAATAAAATATCCTATTTCTGGCAAGAGGATGAGAGTATAAACAATATATTTGCACTAGGATAATAGAACTGGATGCTTTTTCTTTTTCACTATTCCGTATCACAAACTGCTTTTAACCCTCAGTTTAAAAAGCAGTTTGCCATATAACATGCTAGGGCTGCTGTTTGGAGAAAAAACATAGGTAAGGGTTGCTACCGCAACCTCCTTTACCTGGAGTAAGGTCCACTGAATTCAATAGACCTTAATTCTGAGTATAGATGGTTAGAATTGCAAAGGAACTTTTCATTGGGTCCCAGCCATGATGCTTTGGATCCTGCCTATTTCTAAACACGTCAACACTGGGCTACTTAAATGCCTCTCAGAATCACAGATTATAAAGTACTGAAAATGCAATAATAAGCTAATGAATATCACCAACAATATTGAAACAATAAACATTTTGTTTCTTCTTCCACAAGTTTCAACAAAAGCATTGGCTAAACTGAATTGCAGGGACGGGTTTATGCCTCTCTGCTGGGGAGCTTTCAAGAACAAAGCTGAATCAGTTAAACAGCCATTTTCCAGTTTCTCTCCTCCAAATCTGCAAAGAATCACAATTTGTGGAAGAAAAACAACAGGTTCTCCCTTCCAAGGATACTAACATTTAATATTTCAAAAAGCTTTTTCTTTTTGGACGGTTCTTCTACCCACAAGATAATCTGGCGAACGTTGGAACATGGCTGGTTCTTTTCTCCGATGGTTATTTTCACTGGATTTTGCAGAAGTCGATTGGCCAGCTGTTCAGTGCCGAAAGGCATTGTGGCAGACACCAGAATAGTCTGATGGTCTGTGGGGATATTTTCCAAAATGTCTAAAACCTGCTGCTGGAAACCCATCTTTAACATGGTATCAGCCTATGTTAGAGAGAGAGAGAGAGAGAGAGAGAGAGAGAGAGAGAGAGAGAGAGAGAGAGAGAGAGAGAGAGACCAGTAAACATTAATATTCCACTGTAGGAGCAGAGGTGAGGAAATAAAAGATTAATTCACTTTCATTGCCAGCATAGTCAGAAGAACAGCCTTGCTGGATCATTTGGTGCAGCATCCCATTTACTACAGTGGCCAGCCTCTAGGGAGCCTACAGGCAGGAAATGATAGCAATAGCCCACTCTGGCTGTCGTCCCACAGTGACTGGTATGCAGCCTCTGACCCTGGAGACAAATTATATTCCCACCATGACTAGTAGCCTTTGATAGCCTTTTCCTCCATGAGTTTGTCTAGCCCACCACATGCAGCCCTTGGAAGGATGTTCAAAAGGATATGCAGCCCTGAAAAAAGGTTCCCCAACCCTGCACTGTGCCTATTCGCAGCACCTTCCAGTTCTACTTTATGCTTCTCTTTCCTGCCAGCAACTCACTACTGTCCAAAATGCGCACTAGTGTCTGCAGCGGCTGCTCCCACTTTGCAAAAAAAGTGACCTAGATGCTTAATCCTCAGGTGTGCTCTCATCTCTTCCTTCCTGACACATAAATGGGTCAATACACCATCTGAACTGCATTCCAAGCATACCATGCACTAGCCAAAGTACATACGCATTGCATGTGCTTGAAATCTACTAGTGGTCACCAGACAGAAATCAAGCCATTTCAACCATTGCTATTTCATATTTAAGTAATACCCGCATGCACACTCACACATATATTTTGTGTTTTGTCCCACCATGTATACTTACTTCATCCACTACAACAATTTTAATATTATGGACTTGAACGGAGCTTTGCTTTAGAATTTCTAGCAACCTTCCTGGTGTAGCTATGATAACCTAAAGGAAAGAGGGTGGAGGCAAAAATAAAATCAATGATCAGTGCTTCATCATTATTATTTGTCGTTTTTTATCCTTCCATTCCTCCCAAAAGAACTCAGTGTGGAAAACAACAAAAGGTCAAAAAGAATATCCCCCCCCCCCCCGTAATAATAAAATAAAATATCCTCTCTGCTAAATACTTTCAAGGCTGCAAGAACCGGTCTCTTCCAGTCATCAAATACTTGGGTAAACAGGAATGTTTTTGAATTCTACCTAAAGGTTAATGAGGGTGAAAGGTGCACCTCACCAAGGAGGGCATCCCATAAGCAGGGAACTATTACTGGCAAGGCACTATAAAGGAGTCAGCACCCAACAGCAAATAAGGCCTCCCTTGCCAATTGTAAAGCCCAATATGGTTGATACTGGGGCAAGCAATTTTTTAAGGACTTGAGACCAAATCTCAACAAGAGCTGAAGTTCTGGAAGCCTTAAACAAAGAAATCAGTATCACCTCTAGTTCTTTGCCATATATTTTTTTTAAAACCCAAAAATCACAGCAGCAGGTTTTACCTTAACATTTTGTTTCAGGCGATGAAGCTGAGGTGGTAATGGCAATCCTCCAACCAGAAGAACAGTTCTCATGTTGGGCAGTCCAATCATGAGCTCTTTAGCTTGTTTCTCTATCTGTATAGCTAACTCCCTCGTTGGCGTCAGAATAAGAGCAGATGGGGTTTCTGCCTGAAGCAGAAAGTGGAAAAAAGTTGTGAGTTGCCAATCTGCATTCTCAATTAAAAGTATCAGATTAGGGGGAAATAAGAGAACAGTTACTGTAATTCATATCAGATTAGCTCAACAACATCCTTTTCATTCGGATGTCAATGGAGAAGACAGCAAATAGTCACAATGTAACATTAGAAACTGTGGAAATCTACTCCCACCCTACTAAGACTGTTAAGCACAGAAATAAGAGTAAGTGGACAAACTGTTACAGAGTATTTCTGAATGCTGGAGCACTCTTCAGTGATTATCCGTATGAAGAGGTAAAGCAAATGAAAAAGGGGCTGTTGGACAGGGCTTTTAGGTCACTGCCCCCTGCTTGTGCCAGTTGCTCAAGAGTTCAGCTGTAATTTCTGCAGCAGAAAACCTTTTCTACTTGTGGCTGCTGCCTGTGTATTTAGAAGCCTGAAAGGGTTTAAAGTCACATGGGGAGCCTCAATGTGTATAAAAAGATCCCCACTGCAGAATTGCAGCTGAACTCTTGGGCAACAGGTGTAAGCAGGGACACTGAGGACCTTTTTAGGACAATTGACAGATTCAGTAATTGTATCGTTTATCCAGTCAACTGACAGAATATCTAATATATTCTTTCAACTGTATATCTATCAGTTTGCACTGTACTGTTTTCCAAACATTCACTTTTTTCAAGTCAACTGACATAAGTTCAAAGAAGAAACAAACAGCTAAAAACAATTTCTCTAGAATTATCAGTGTAACTAAGGTTGAAATTCAAAGCAGAGTTTCCCAAAGAGAAATCCCCTTGAATGCACTGGGATTTACTTCTAAGTAGACATGTACAGGAGCGTGCTGCACAATTCCGACAGCTTTTTGAAAATGCAGGTTTAAACTTTACCTCTCCCAAGGCTTTAATTACAACAGGAAGCAGGAAAGCAGCAGTTTTTCCTGAGCCAGTGTCAGCTGTGGCCATGATATCCCTGCCCAGTAATCCAACTGGGATCATCTGCATTTGGACAGGAGTTGGGACTTCATAGCCTGATTTTTTCAAATTGGTGTTTAAAATTTCAGGGAAGCCACAGTGTTCAAATTCTACAATAGGTCTTGCAACTTCTTGACCTTGAACAGCAATGCCTAGTTGCTGCTTTAAGTTTTCAATCTGCTCCTCTTGAAGGCTTAGCACAAATGGATTCTCTTCATAGACGTAAGTACCATCAAGTAACGTGGACCGAGTCTCTGCTTTTTCACAACTGCTAGCAGATTTTGAGTTTTCCTTTTCCTCTTTGATATGTAAAAGGTGTTTGGCTTTGCACTCCAAGCTACAAACATCTTCGTCAGTCTTGTCACAGATGTATTCCCCATAACGACCACAAACCACACAGACAGGTTCCCCAGGCTGTGGCCAACGTTGCATTTTGCTGAAAGATTTTATGGGATCCTCAGCAAGAGAAGAGTCCTCATTGTTTGCATTTTCCAATGTTGCTTCAGTAAGAGCTACAGCTGAATCCAGAGAGATGTGCAGCTCAGTGTCTCTTTCCATTGGTTCAAACAAGTCACTCTCTGAGCTTGGCATGTCTTTTGTATCTGACTTAGCATCTCGGAAGTCTGTGACGTTTTCAAGTGAGGATTCACTTGGAGAGGGCTTATTTTTCTTAGTTACACAGGTCCCCTCATCACCAGCATTCCTCTTGACTTTAATAGACCTTGGAACAAACATTCTACAACAGCCTGTAATGAAAGCATAGAATATGTATTACTGTTCACATCTGATAAAAGTAGGACTTCAGAATAATTCAGGGACTACTAAAATGCACTCCGAAGGACAGATCGTGAAGCTGAGGCTCCAATACTTTGGCCACCTCATGAGAAGAGAAGACTCCCTGGAAAAGACCCTGATGTTGGGAAAGATGGAGGACACAAGGAGAAGGGGACGACAGAGGACGAGATGGTTGGATAGTGTTCTCGAAGTTACCAGCATGAGTTTGACCAAACTGCGGGAGGCAGTGGAAGACAGGAGTGCCTGGAGTGCTCTGGTCCATGGGATCACGAAGAGTCGGACACGACTAAACGACTAAACAACAACAACAAAATGCACTCCAATAGTCCAAACCTTAATTATGAAGCATAACAAAATATATTAATGCCATCCAAATGGGAGTTACTGCAATGGCTATCTGAAAGCTTCAACTAGTATAGGCTGTAATTTTCCATTTCCTGACAGAGAACGTTCTGTTGCAGCAGGTCACGATGACGCTGCAATCATCTGCACAGTGCCTCTATTCACTTATGTATTCATAATTTGGGTTTTTAATTCTTAAAACAATTTACCCAAACAATAGCTTCTAAGGGAGCTATTCACTGCAGAAGGCTGACAAGTTGTTCCCTGCCGAAATCGCCATAGCAGCCTCAAACCCAGACAACACACTGCTTCTTAGAAAGGCTTAGGCTGTGTGAGGTACCTTTAAATCACTCACCCACACAAGAATCCTGGAAACTATACTTGACACATTGACAAACTACAGTTTCCAGGGCGTGAGATTTAAACATGCTTCGAATGCATGGCGTGTATATGCAGCCTTGCCTTACTTCTGAGCAGACGAGTGCAGGGCTTGTGCTGTTAGCAGCAAAGAACGACACAGCCCCGAAGAGCTGGGTGTTTGTTTGTTAGTTTTTGTGGCACAAGCTTTTCCGGACTACTAGAACCGGTTCACCCAAAAGCACGTATTATCTACAGGCTAGACAAGCTCGCATAGAAGTCGATGGGGAGGGGGGAAATGAGGACAAACATCCACAGCACCCCAAAAGTGCAGTTTGGGACGATTCCGTTCAAAGCTAAGAGCGAGCAAAGCGACTGTTCCCGATGCAACACAATCACCTACGTGGTCGTGGTGCAGAAGCAAAAGCCTCCGGGCTCTAGTCCGACAGGCCCCCCACTTCCCTTGACCCTGACGCCTCCAGATACCGTAGCTTGATGGTCTCCCGCCGCAGCAGATGGTCCTCCGTGGGGTTTGCAATGTTTTGTGGCCGCTGTAGGCACTCAGCACCGGGGCGGAAGAGACGTACAATAAGCGCCGTACTTCCGCTTCCTGTTTGAATGTGCATGGCAGGAGCTGCGGGGCGGTGGAAACCGAAGCAGAGGGTGAAGGTTCCTTTGTCGTGGTTTCGGGATGGTCATGCCCATTCCCCCCGCACCCACCCCGAAAGTGATTTGGGTGATTGGCTTTTGGAAGAGGGGGGGCTGGAGTTGGGGGTTTTAAAAGGAAAGTAGCAGGGTACGGAAGCAAAAAAATAAAGAAGACACTGGGTATGAGGAAGGTAAAGCTGGGGTGTTCAACTTACAGAACTGATTTCTTTTTTATTGTTTAATTTTTGAAAAGTTTTTATTATTATAATTCAGCATTAATACACACATATTACGAATATACAAGCATACAAGCATACATTTCATACAATCCTTAAAAATGTTCAAACATACCTACATTCAATCCCACAGTTAATTCCTTTTTCCATCACCCCTCACCCCACCTTTGTGTTAGACTTCCAATCTACTCAATTGCAATTTCTTTCCACTTCTATTACTTTCTTTCACACACCTTTAACCTAATTTCATGCTTCTTTTTCTATTACACATTGTTATCCATCTTAGTTAGTATTTCAGTATTTAAAACAGAACTTCTTTATTCTAATAGGAGTTCTTTGGTTCACAAGGAGGAATCGCAATGAGTGTGGGCTCCTGTGTCTCCTCAGCCCCAGTCATACTGGCAGAAGTTGAGCCCACGTTCAGATTAACTAGAAGGGGGGAAACCCCAGAAAAAGAGGGGTTGTGAAAGGGGCAGTTGGAAGGAGGGACTGCAAAAGGTAGCTGTTTGCTTGGTCAGAATGAAATGGAAAGGAATCTGTGGGACTGATCGTTTGTAGACTTAACAACCTAACCATACACACTTTGCTCACAGGTAAGGCACACTGTGTTCTATGGCACCTACTCCTAGGTAAAATATGGACACTCCCTGGAAAGGAAGCCCAGCTGAACACAGTGAGATATTTTGAGTAACATACTAGGTCTGCACTGCATGCATAGCGCATATGTTTGATGCCTGTGCCAAGGCAGATCTGAAGCAAAGGTTTTAAGAAATTCAGCATCACTGTATCTCCATAATGGTCGTTGTACCTGTTTGGACACTATAGGGCCATCTGACTTAGCTTGTGTTCTTGTAACTGGACTGTTGCTTTAGCTTCCTTATTTATGTGTGTATTTCAGGCTTTCTCCCTCTGCTTTTTCAGTCCAAAAGACATTCAGAGTGGCTTCCAAAAATCAGTAATAAAAAGACAGTCCTGCTTTTGGGCTTGCAACCTAAAAGACACAACACAAAAGTAAACAGTGTTGAGAGAGAGGAGAGTAAAACAAAATAAATTTGAGCAATTTTTCTTAAGCTGAAATGGAAGCAGTAGAATGAAAGTAGGAATCTACCTGCTTCAAATCTGTTCCTTAGCTTCCACAGCTTGATGAAATGACTGTTTCCAGGTGAAGCTGAAGGATGGGAGAGTCTGTTAGAACTGATAGTTAGGCATGGACAACACTACCTTGCTCAGGAAAACCTGATGGAAAAGATAACCATAGATCCTCAGATGTTTTGCTCTTTGTGGCTACTGAGTACAGAATGCTCAGTCTTCATTAGGCTATTTTGGGGAGTTCTGCCTTAGGAGATTTCCTTTATAAAATACATGGGTTTACCTAGGCCTGCCAGTACCTCTCTCTTGTTCATGGATGACATGGTTTTTTGCTACAGTACATGGTTTTGGCACTTGAAGAATGAGTTTGCTGTTAGTATACAGTATATGATTATGATTAAGTCTTCTACTGCAGATCAAGCTCTCGACTGCCCTTCTGCTCACTGATCATATACTTTCTAACTGTCTTTTCATTCACAGACCAAGGCACATTATTTTTCTTGTTTAGGACTCCTATATTGTTGGAGGAACACTGACCCTAAACAGATGACCAATTTATCAAGTGCTAAGATTTTCTAGGGCCATAGATCAGTGGAAGAAGAGGTTCCTAGGTTAGCAGAACATAGCTGTTTTATATCGAGTCAGACCATTTGGTGCATCTAACTCAACATTGTCCACAATGATTGGCAGTGGCTCACTAGGGTTGTAGAGTTTCTTCCAGCCCCACCAGGAGATTCCAGGGATTGAACCTGGGACCTTTGGAATGAAAGGCAGATGCTCTGCCACTGAGCTTCAGCCTAATTCCAACCAGGGCTGGGGAAAACTCCCCTTTCATAGAATCATAGAATTGTAGAGTTCCCAGGAGATTCCAGGGATTGAACCTGGGACCTTTGGAATGAAAGGCAGATGCTCTGCCACTGAGCTTCAGCCTAATTCCAACCAGGGCTGGGGAAAACTCCCCTTTCATAGAATCATAGAATTGTAGAGTTGGAAGGGACCCAGAGGATCATCTAGTCTAAGCCCCTGTAATCCAGGAATATGCAGCTCTCCCATATGGGGATGAAACCTGCAACCTTGGCATTATCAGTAGCATGCTCTAACCATGCTCTAACCAACCGAGAGCTGCTGTCACTCAGTGCAGACAATTCAATACAAGCAGCTTCCTTTAGCTATGTCTACCACAGATTTGTCTACTAATCAGAATTAGTTTTTTTAAAAATCATGTCTATAATGTACAATGTAATGGGGGGGGCAGTTATCAAGTGGCACGGCTTCCTCACATTTACCACTGGGTGAGCTGGTCATCAGTAGTCACTCAGTGTAATAAATGATGTAGTGATCTGCATTTGGTTTCCTTTGAAGTTTAAGTAAAAGCAACAAAGAGTCTTGCAAGCTTACAGACTAGCATAATAGCATATGCTTTTTGTTGACGAGTCTACTTCCATCAGTTCTCAGAGCTGACCCTACCATTAGGCAGAGCAAGGTGTTTACTTTGTGCAGCATATGAGAGTTTGTGTGAGGTGTAAAGATGAGTGCACCTACCTCTAAGGTGGCTTGATGTACTCAGAGAGCAGGAGAGGACACTAATTTGTCCACATTGTTGAACTAGGAGTTACCTGCCCATCTGGTTGACTTGTAGTTAAATGGAAGAGAGTGACATATTCTCATTTGCCTCGGGCAGCAAAATGCCTTGGCTGACCCTGGATGATCAACTGGTTTCTTGCTTTCTAGCTCCCAAAACACATCTTTTTGGAGCAAATTTCTGTATAGATTGTACACTTGTGCAGTTCTTGTACTTTTAGAAAGCCGGTTGTATAAATTAAGGCATTGCCATGCTCAGTTTTTGCATCTGATGAAATAGGCTAGCTGTTGCCTTGGAAACCCACAATTGCTGTAATGATTCAATTAAAGGTGCTACTGCACTTTATATATTCTTTACCCGTATTATTGCTCTTGGCTTATTTAGTTTAGCAGGGCTTACAAATGGACCTTGTTTTGCACCTCCCACCCTTTATCTCTAAGTAACATATGTTTGCCACTTTTTTCTCCTTTTCACTTGCCTACTTGTTCCTTTAGCAGTGGCATGATAGGAAGGAAGCCAATAGGAGCTGCTTTCTACGTCTCCATGCCAGGACATGTTAAATTCATTCAGTGTGGGGAAAAAACCATGCTCTAAATACAGGTACAGTGGTACCTCAGGTTACATACACTTCAGGTTACATACGCTTTAGGTTACAGACTCCGCTAACCCAGAAATAATACCTCGAGTTAAGAACTTTGCTTCAGGATGAGAACAGAAATCGTGTTCCGGCGACGCGGTGGCAGCAGGAGGCCCCTTAGCTAAAGTGGTGCTTCAGGTTAAGAACAGTTTCAAGTTAAGAACAGACCTCCGGAACGAATTAAGTACTTAACCCGAGGTACCACTGTATATATACTAAACTTAGCTATGATGCTCTGTATATATTAAATAGTAGCAGCCATATATTTAATATTACATTAATTTAGCCTTATTCATGCTTATTTTATTTTTCTTTGACTGAGTCTGTTACTTTTGTGGAATGCTCTCCCCAGGGAGGTTTGTCTAGTACCTTCCTTATAGCACATTCATTCCTCTTCAACCAGGCCTTGGGCTGATAAATATTCTACAGCCCTTTAAATGTGTTTGTGGGAGGGGAGTTATTGTTTTGTTGTTTCTGTTTTAACTATTTCTTGGTACTTTTATCCAGGGCTTTTTTTAAGCCGGAACTCACTGAAACTCAGTTCTGGCACTTCTCGGGTGGGAGCCATTGCCATTATAAGAGAAGAAGGGAGGTGTTCACCTTTTTCTAGAAAAATAGAACTGCTTTTATCTCTTGTTTTTATCACATGAACTGCCCTGAGATCTTTTGATGAAGGGTGGTATATCAATCTAATAAATAAAAATAATAAATAAATAAATAAATAAATAAATATTTAGATTAGGTTTAGTCTTTGCATAGTGGATTTTATTAAAGTATTATCACGTACTTTATTGCATCTGCCAGGGCTAGATTGTTGAGAGAGGGTCTAGTCCTTTCATTTTCACACAGAACATCTGTAGTGGAAATGGTTGGCTACTCCAGTCCATAGCCTCAGAGATGCAATGGAATCCTAAGCAAGTTTACTCAGAAGCAAGTCCCATTCTGAAAGCATGGAATAAGTCCCACTGAACTCAAGAGGACTTTGTTCTGAGTAAATGTACATAGGACTGCACTGTACATTTATTATTAGTTTGATTTGTTAACCTGTTCTTCACGCTGAGATCCCAGGGTGGATGTAAATACAACATTTAAGACAGTTTTTATCAAAGGTTAAAGGTAAGTATACAGAGGTCAAAGGCCAGCATAAAGAGGCGCATCTTCAGCATTCAGTGAAAACTGTGTAAGTTACGTTGCCAGATGCAAGACTATGGGGAGGAAGTGTGATAACTTAGGGGCTGCCACAAAGAATGTCTTGTCCCAGACCACCACCAGCCTGCCAAGCTTTTAAGGGCCAGGGAAATGCCAAGATGGTCCCCTCTACTTATCTTAATACCTAGAGGGTCTGTAGAGAAGGGGATGGTATTTCAGATATTGGGGGCCTAAGTCGTTTAGGGCTCCAAACACTAACATGAACTGGGCCTGAAAACGAACTGGCAACCCATTCAGCTGTTTTAAAGTTGAGGTTATATGAGATCTAAATGGAACCCCAGCCGGTAATCTGGCACTGCATTTTGGACTGGTTGAAGTTTCCTGAGTTTTTGTTCAAGGCCAGCCCCACATAGAGTTCATTGCAGTAATACAGTCTGTAAGTTACCAGAGCATGGCGTATAGAGGCCAAGTCATTTCTGTACGAAAGGGGCCATAGCTGGCAAACTAGCTGGAGCTGGGAGAAGGAACACCTGCAAGCTATGGACTGCATCTTCCAGTGGAATACAACTCTGTCCAGGACTGGTCATCTCGCCAGTCCCCAGACTCAAGAACTCAGAACGCATAACACATGTCTTTTTCAGGATTCAGCTTCAATTCGTTGGCTCACATGTAGCCCATCACTTCCTACTAAGCACTAGTCATAACACCTCAGCAGCCTCTCCTAATTCATAAGGAACAGAGAGATAGAGCTGGGTATCATCTGCATATTGATGACACATCACTGCAAATATCCTGATGACAGCTCTCAGCGGCTTCATATAGATGTTAAATAGCATAGGGAGAATCTACTCTCCTAGCTTGCTCTCCTTTCTCCCCAATAACTTCTGTATCATTTCCCTCTTCTTTTTAAAACATAACAGCTCAGAGGGGTGATATAAGTTTTAACACGGTATAAATTTAAAATTAATTATTTAATAGTCAAGCAAAAAATCAACAGCAATTCATATTTAATGAGTCAAATAGTACACCTTCCAGGTGCACTTACTCAGCTGGCATAATACTGCACAAGGAAGTTGCTAATTAGGATGATAAATTGTAACCTAAGGGTAGATACTATCTGCAAAATGTACCTGTCTAGCTGGCATAGATGACAGTCTGGCTGGGACCCTGGAATACAGAGCTTTTGTGCCTTGTGTTGGATTTTGACCTGTGAGAAATGAGTATTTTTTTCACAAGAAAAATGGACAGATCACAAATAGAATGAATATGCTTTTTGCATAGCAAAAATACTAATGGACAGAGCCCCTCTTTCCCCAGTGAGTTTTCTCTTTTTTTTTCTTTTTCTTTTTTTCATCTCGAGGTTCTTTGGATCCTAGCCAAAAAAAGTTGAAGTTAATTGTTTCAAAATTAATGTACAATAGGTATGTATGTTCCTATAACGTACTGAGTAATGGCATGGGCAGGCAAACTAAGGCCCGTGGGCCGGATGCAGTCCAATCGCCTTCTCAATCTGGCCCGTGGACGGTCCAGGAATCAGTGTGTTTTTACATGAGTAGAATGTGTGCTTTTATTTAAAATGCATCTCTGGGTTATTTGTGGGCATAGGAATTTGTTCATGTTTTCCACAAAAATATAGTCTGGCCCTCCACAAGGTCTGAGGGACAGTGGACCGCCCCATGCTGAAGAAATTTGCTGACCCCTGGAGTAATGGCCATTGGAATAGATATATTTTTCATCTTACTTTTTTGTATATCCAAGTACTTCATATTTAATGGTCACAATTTAGCCCTATTTGGGTGTTCTAAATTCCTCACATGATAAGGAAAAGTGAGGAAAAGTATGCAACTCTGTCCACCCCCACCCCCCTGCTCTGGCATTTCCTCTCCTACTTGCAGCAAGAAATCTTCAAAAATAGATGCATCATTATATTTCCCTATGCAAAAGATACAATAAAAAGGGAACATTTAAAACTCCCTAGCTTATATTGCAGCAGCTGCTCAGATGCTGTATGCAAAGTATTGGGAATGACCAAAAATACTGCAGATGGATGAATGGATTAATAAAATGTGAAAGTTAAATTTCACTAGCTAAATTTATGAACTCTGTGAGACGGAGAGGAACGACGCCAAACATTAGATTTATTTATAATTAAGTGGAAACCGTAGATACAATTTTGGACTCCAATTCTTTATTTCCAACAATGCAATATTGCAATAATGAGAGAAAATGCAATAGTGATTAGTTATGACTTTTGTGAAGTTAGAAATCTCAATATTTTTCAGTGCCCTGGCATACATGTATTTTGGGGTACAGCATCTCTTTTGCATTTGAGAACTGTTATACAGTTTGTTTTGGAAGAATTTCAGGTAGTTTTTCAGTACCATATAACAATAATAGAAAAACTACATTAAAAAACCGTGTCTCGTGTGTTGCTCTCCTTTAGCTGTAAATTAGCCAGAGGAAACACCCTTTCTCTTATTCATACCCCACTGCCTGAATGTATCAATGTCTTCTGGGCATTGCCTGTGCCATACTTTATCTGTATTATACCTGGCTCTAGAGTAGCTATAGTAAGTCAGTCTACTAATAGTATCAAAGCTTTCTGTTAACAAATCTCAGCAAGTTTGGGCATTAGATCGTTCTGAACTATCCCCTCACAAAAGCGAGGCTTTTTTTGAAGCCAGAATAAGCTGATCCTAGAAAAGCAGGTTAAGGCAAGTATCAAATGGTTTGTCAGCTAAATACACTGCAAGGGTGGAGGATTACATTCATAATATGTTGTGTATTATGGGTTAAGCTACCCAGAGGGAAATAGAGATTATTTGAATCAGTCATCTTAACTCTATTTGCAGTGATGAAAATTATATGTTTCAGCTGGTGTAAAACTTGGAAACAAGATCTTACGTGTTTTAGAAATCCATTCTTATCTTACTCAGTTTTGTACCAGTATACAGTATAAAACGTAAAGTGTTTTAGAAGATTAGTTGATAGTCGGATAGTGGTGTGTTGGAAATGGTTTGTCCATTTTATTATTTGATCTTGTGAAACACAGTAGCTCAGCAGCAAGCATCAGCACTACTTCAGAAGGATGGCAAGAATCGGGAGACTCGGGTGAAAGCTGGGGGTGCAGTGACAGCATCTGCATTCTGAGGCAGCTGCCTCACTTTGCCTAATGGTAGGGACAGACCTAAAAGATTAATTTTGAGAGACAAAATTAGGCAGCAGTGTATCTTGACATGGGAATGATGTTGAAATTTAGTAAGGCTAAGGCTGAAACATTCAATTTAGCAGCAGTTTTCACTTTGGTAGTTATTTAAGATCCCATAAATACTTTAAGGATTACATGGGGAAGGTTGATAACACTGCCTGTTACAGAAAAAAGGTGTGTGGTAGTTGTGATTATTGTGTAGCTGTCAACACATTTTCTAGTACAGTATGTGTTTGAGGTTTGTCCAAGGGAAATGAAATGAATGAATGCTTTCTGTTCTCAAATAATTGGTGATTCATTCCTGATGGAATGCATTTCTATTTTTGACAATGTGCTGCATACTATTTCAAAATAATGACAGTGAATTATGGCATTTCTACATCTCTTATTTGTATTGCAAGGTGGAAAAATGTTACGAAAGGACACATTCGAGGTTTCATTCATCTCAACCAATGAACTTAAATTTATGTGTTTGCTCCTATTGATATATATATTAAGGTTCCCGTTTTAAAAACATAATAAAAGAGCCCTGTTCAATAAGAGCAAAGGCCTATCCAGTCCAGTAGCCCATTTACCAAATAAAACAACTAAATGCCTGCGGGAAACCCACAAGCAAGATACAAGCACAATAGTACTCAGGCAACCCATATTTACAGGGATGCCATCTCTGATCCTGGATATACTATCTAACTATCATGGCTAGTAGGGTTTAATAGCATTATCCGCCATGAATTTGTATAGTTTAACTATGTGCTGTGTGAAGAAGTATTTCCTTTTGTCTTTTTTTAATCCCCCAACATTTAGTACCCTGGATGACCCCAGGTTTTAGTATTATGACTCTCTTACCTGGAAAGCCATCCAAAATTCACCTCTAGCTTTATTTCTGCTGTTTGCCCAACCAGGACCTCATGCTTTTTGCTTAAAGTATGGGAGACATGTAACAGCTAGGTTTTATTTCTCTCTCTATATATATAAAGAGGAGTGATGATTGCTTCTTTATTTCAGAATCCTAGCTGCTTAATTTGGTATCTGAGCACTGAGCAGAGACTTATTCAATCTCTTATCTTGGAAGTGAGTCTGGAGGCTGACCTTACGACTTCAACATCCAGCCTAGTATTTGTACTTTATTGTTTTATATTTGTCCTCATTTCCCACCCCATTTCATAGTGTAACATCTTGCCTGATGATGAGTATAGTGGTACCTTGGTTTGCAACGGTTTTGGATTACAACCGTTTTGGATTACAACCCTGTCAAACCTGGAAGTGTGTGTCCCCTTTTTTGGATTACAACCCTTTTAAAATTATTATTACAACCTTTTTTTTTTTTTTGGAGACCCCATTGGCGAAAGCACGCCTTGGGTTACAACCTGTTTTGATTTACAAGTGGACCTCTGGAACGGATTACGGTTGTAAACCAAGGTACCACTGTATTGGATAATTAAAACTCTTGTCACGATTGGTCCTAACAAACATATTGTCCAAGTGTGGGTTTTTTGAGCTGCTTTTTTTATGGACAACCCCCCTTGCTTTTTAATATACCGGTAGTTTTTAATATTTCCAACAGAGCAGCAATTACTGTGCCTCATGATCTGTCATCATCTGCAATAGTGATTCCTAGTTTTCTCATGAAGCAAACCGTTTAAACCCCGCCCCAATATAGAGATCAATAAAATATTACATGGCTCTGAGCAAAATTGTTTCTATCCAACACACAAACAGTAAAGGTAGTGGTGTTAGCCCATAAGAAAAAATCCATATTACGGCAATACCTGTATTAGGCTGAACAAAAGCTCACAAAATAGTGTGCAAGCCTTTGGGTTATCAGGAACTCTTCATTAGGCTGGGTGATAAACAGAGCAATGGAGAGAGGGGAAACAATACTTGTTTGTTTCATGGAAGAATGGAGAGAAATCAGGTTGACAGTTGGATTGTATATTTTCAAAGAAGAGGGAACAACCATTGTACGTTCCTTCTCCGTAGCAGTGTTAGGTTCAGTCTGAATCCTGCAAAGCTCCTTACACAGCTTCCTTGGAAGGTCCCTCCCTCCCTCCTACTTTCTGTCTTAAGACTATGACAAGATGCAGACTCCATGATCTCACCATTAGCCAACTTCCTCATCCGCATGTTGCTTTCTTTACTGGGATTTACATGAAAGTGATACGTGTATCACAAATTTTGCTAGTTGATGTTACAGTGTGCCCAGATTCTGTGCAGGAATACTTCTAAATAAGTCCCACTTAATTCAATGGGGCTTAGTCCCAAGTACGGTATATTGTTGTTGTTGTTAGTTTATATACTGTTTGATTGGGGGAGGGGGGAAACCTCAATAGTTATTTATGCCATAAATTTTCTATACTGCTTGGTTGTGGAAAAAACCTCAAAGCAGTTTAAAAGAAAGCCTATGGATTTTCTGTAGAAGTTTAACTATGCTGAGGGCAGATTTACTCCCATGTAAGTACATAGAATTGCAGGCCTACAGCAACATCCTATTGTGTACAATGGTACCTCGGAACTCAAATGTAATCCGTTCTGGAAGACCGTTCGACTTCCAAAACATTCGAGTTCCGAGGCACGGCTTCCAATTGGCCGATGGCTAGGTTTTTGCACAGCGGAAGCTGCATTGGACATTGGTGTTACGAAGAAAGTTCGAAAACTGGAGCACTCACTTCTGGGTTTTTGGCATTCAGTAGCCAAAATGGAGCCGTTCGAGTTCTGAGGTACCACTCTACACTTATTCTGAACTTCATCCCATTGTTCTCAATGGGTTTTATTATCCTCTTACCTGGGTGTACGTCCCCCTGAAATAAATTGTACCTCTATTTAAGTAGACATATATAGGATTGCACTATTAGCCTTATTTCATAGATGTTTCAGTTAAGGTTGTCAATCTCCCCTCCCCCCCAGAATACCTTGTGTGCCAGTATAGGGGCAAGTTTTGTGTGTTTAATATTCTATCTTGGTAGTGGACAGTGCACTTTAAAAATGAAAGGAATTCAGAAACCAGCAGGTTGTCTTACATTTCCTCACCAGAAATGTACAAGAGCATCTACCTTTAAAAGCCTCGGGCAAACATGGCATTTGGATTTCTATTCCAGTGGTTGATAAATTGACTTGGGGGCAGAAATGAAAAGACATGCATGTCTCTGGAATAACTTTCCTGTATAAAACTAACAGCCTGATCTTATACATCAGGCATGGGCAAACTCGGTCCTCCAGATGTTTTGGGACTACAACTCCCATCATCCCTAGCTAACAGGACCAGTGGTCAGGGATGATGGGAATTGTAGTCCCAAAATATCTGGAGGGCCGAGTTTGCCTATACCTGCTATACATATTAATTTAGAACAGAATTTTTAAAGACTTTCTCTTTAGTGAGTGCTATTATTATTATTATTATTATTATTATTATTATTTACTGCCCTTCACAGGGCAGTTTACAGGATTGCAGATTTTGACTTTGCCAATTTTTGTTTCAGTTCATTTTTTAAAAATAATGCTTCGGGCCACGGCACCAGGAGAGAAGAGTTCATGGAGCCCACTCCTCGCACACTAGATTATTTCTTTTTAATCCCCCTTCCCTCTTTCTATCATATACACCCAGCTCCAGCTCCGTTTTTCAGCCCTAGGTAGGGCAGGGTAAGAATGATCTTTGTTAACTGAACATGGCAAGAAGGTTCTCTTAAAAGTGGACCCTAGGACCCTTGTGATATCACACAGGATTCTGGAATTGACTTTCTGTTAAAGCAGGGAAGCCAGCCAAGTTGGAAGCAGTGTAGGTCATTAAACACACAGGGTGGTATTCAACTAAGTTTTAATCATAGCAGACCTACTAAAACGAATGGACCTAACTTAGTCATGCTCATTAATTTCAGTGAGTAAAACGTAGTTGAATGCCACGCATACATTGCATCCAGCAGGGCAGGAACCCCTATAGTAGTAACTACATTAAGTAGCTGCCTAACCTGGCTGTATGATTGGGCTGGAACTATGTTTACCTGGCACAAACTGCTGGGAATTAATCAGAAAATGTTTAATTTTATAAATGTATGGCCTAATACATTTTTAGTAGTCATAGCTAGAAACCAGTTTTAAAAGCAGAAGTGATTTATGAGTGTGGCAGGCCGAAGTAAAGGATTTACATTATTCTCCTTTTGATATGGATTCCTAGAAAAAAGACTTTCTGGCTGTAACAGCAAGGAGGTGGTAGGGAGGTGAATCTTCAAAGCATAACAAACCACTGCACTCTGAATTACTTTATTGGAAAGAGAGGAGCATAGATAAAGGCACATGATACCCAATTTGTGGTTTCTCGCTCATCCTATATAAAAACACTGAGGGCTGGATATGTACTTATCCTCATTTACATCACACTGTTCATATCCAGCACCCCAGTTCTTGTTATGAACAGGTCGGTCAGAATGGGGCAGTTGTTTTTCAGGCACCCAGCCTATTTGCAGTTATAGTGGCAATCTTAAATACCCTTGAGGAATAAATACAAGATCACTTAAAGTGGATTAGTGACTCCTTGGCGATTTTTAGCTGTGCTGTTACAGTGCAGAGTGCTCAAAGGCTGCTTAAAAAAGGATTTCCCTTACTCTTTTAGCTCCATGCTTAATATAGATGAAGCGGGGATTCTAAGGCATGTTAGTAATAATGAATACAAATCATGGAAGTGGGAAGTTATTCCAAGTTCAAACAGGCCACAAATTTCACTGGAAAGCCAAGACTAATGGCAGATTTCATTTCAATGACATATACCACTAGTCTGGAATGGGAAAGACTTTAAGTAGATATCCACATGGCCTGCAGAAGTCCTATTTCAAAATTGCCACTGGCCCATACTCTTGCAGCACCTGTCACATGAACCATGGCACCTATAGCCAACAAATTTATGTAAAGTTGTAAGGTTTCAGGTGTTCCAGTAATAGCCATAAAAATAAATAAATAAATAAATAAATAAATAAATAAATAAATAAATAATAAAACAATAAGCATAACCAAAATATGTTGAAGAGAAAAATGCACTAGGTGTGGTCACCAGATATGTTTTTAAAATTACTTAATGTAATCCTAAAGGTAAAGGGACCCCTGACCATTAGGTCCAGTTGTGACCGACTCTGGGGTTGCGGTGCTCATCTCGCTTTATTGGCTGAGGGAGCCGGCATACAGCTTCCGGGTCACATGGCCAGCATGACTAAGCCGCTTCTGGTGAACCAGAGCAGCGCATGGAAATGCCGTTTATCTTCCCGCCGGAGCGGTACCTATTTATCTACTTGCACTTTGATGTGCTTTCGAACTGCTAGGTGGGCAGGAGCAGGGACCGAGCAACGGGAGCTCACCCCATCGCGGGGATTCAAACCACCGACCTGATCGGCAAGTCCTAGGTGCTGTGGTTTAACCCTACAATGCAATCCTACCTTTCAACAATTCCTTTTCTTAGGGATGTTGCACAGACTGAAAACTAAACAACAAAATCTGCCGTATATTTTGGAAACTTGTTTGTTTGCATTTGGATACTTCTTAAGATTGCATAACCAAATAATGCATGATGGTATTTGAAATCAAAAGCAGTTTTAAAATAAATAAATCTGAGTCAAGATGACAAGCTGAACTTTTCAGTCTGCTTACATATGCCCCATTCAGTCCCCGATTAATGAGCAGAGTCAGGACCAAACTTCTATGTTGCTTCCATCATGACAGGCACACCTTGTAATGGGTCACCCAATCTGACTCCCCAGTCTGCCTGTACGGCAAGATGGCCCTCAGTTTGTTTAGGCTTAGAATGATTAATCTAGGTTAAAAATGTTTCTGGTTCTCAGACAGAAAATCTAGGGACTTATTGCTGCTTTGAGAAACCATAGCCAAGGCTCCAGGTCAGTGACTTCAAATTACATCAGTCTCATCCTTGGTACATGGAGCATTAAGTGTTTAAACTTATAATTTATAAAACTTAAAAAAAAAACTAGCAACCTTCACAAGGAGGATGACTTTGTCCTCTATCTGCACATCATGGCCTTTGATATTCAATAGACTTTTATAAATTTTGCATTTGTGCTACATGGTGTACTCTTGTATAAACTGGCGCTTCTCAAACAAAAATGGATTAAAACCTAGCATGGTGATTCAGACCCACTCCCCCCCCCATCATAACTTAGGTAAAGGTAAAGGGACCTCTGACACTTAAGTCCAGTCATGGCCGACTCTGGGGTTGCGGCGCTCATCTCGTTTTATTGGCCAAGGGAGCCGGCATACAGCTTTCGGGTCATGTGTCCAGCATGACTAAGCCACTTCTGGCAAACAAGAGTAGCGCACAGAAACGCCGTTTACCTTCCCGCCGGAGCGGTACCTATTTATCTACTTGCACTTTTTGGTGTGCTTTCGAACTGCTAGGTTGGCAAAAGCAGGGACCGAGCAACGGCAACTCACCCCGTCATGGGGATTCGAACTGCCGACCTTCTGATCGGCAGGTCCTAGGCTCTGTGGTTTAACTCGCAGCGCCACTCGCATCCCTCCCCATCATACCTTGCTTTGTCCCAAATATGCCCCAAGTGTCGGCAGTGCTTTCATCAATTCCTTTATTCCTTTACTCTGTGGTTGAATTCTTGGATGCCTGTATGGCAACTTGCAAAGGAAAATGCCTTTTGTCTAGGTTCATGAAGCTGCTATCACTTCTACACTACACCTTGACATCCCAACACAGTGGGAAACAAAGTAATTGTAGGTTACCCCATACCCACCTCACAGTGATATCACCAATACTGTACTTGCAACTTTTCAGGTCAGGCCCGGCATCAGTACAGTACAGAGCATCCTTGAGCACTTTTGTGACAACTCCTGCCCTGTGCCTCCACAGTGAATGGCTAGTTCTGGGAGCTAAATTTCCCATGATGCCCTGGGGTGATGCTGTGTCAGGGACATCATGGAAATTAGAATGGCAGTTCAAAAATAACAGCACTGATTGTAGATCTTCTGCTGCTGCCACCAGGGCCCAGCAATAGAGGAGGGGATCCAAAGGAGGGCATTTTACTGAGGGCCCCCTCAAACCTGGAGTTGGCCCTTTCTCAGGTTATCATCACAGGTCTGAAAACTCGGTAAACTCCAAATTTTGTTGGCTCCACCTGGGATGCACCAGGTCCTGCTAGATTCTGTCAAGAACATGCCATAGTTGGTGTTGCCTCCACCTCCGAGTCACCAGACTGTGGGCTTGGCCACACTTACTTACCTTTTGCCCCACTCGTTCCAGGCAGAGGTCTGCGTTTCAACACTCCATGGCTGAGTGTGGTGGTGGTTTTTTTGCTCCAGGCTTTCCTCCCAAAACATACTCTTTAAAGCTGAATCAGAGCAAACATCAATTAAGATTTCCCACAGATTGATACTTGCTCTGATTGCACTTTAAAAGAGTGGGTTTTCATGGGGAAAGTTATGGAGCAAAAAAGGGTGCCCGGACATGGAGCATAAAATTGCAGACCATGGCTGAAAGAGAGGAGGAAATGTGTTTTGACTCCACCTTCCCAAGCTGTCCCCAACCTCCTCTGGGGCTCCCAGTCTTTCTTCATTTTTTAACCAGATAATTGTCCCTCTCCTCCTGTGCCTGCTGCAGTAAGCCTCAATTCTTGACTCTCCTGTTTCCCTTGACCTGTCCTTACTATAATGGCCACGTCACACAAAATATTTGTCTTAACTCTGTGTAGGAGGGGAAAGTCATGCCTGAAGCAACCTTCATATTTACAGTAATGGAAATACTTTGGTGTAAGTTTGGCCAAAATTTGATTGCTAATTTTCTCAAAACTGAGGTAACATGATTCTTGTTGTTCTGAAGAAGTGTGCATGCACATGAAAGCTTATACCCAGAACAAACTTAGTTGGCCTCTGAAATGCTACTGGACATTTTTTTATTTTGACTACTTCAGTCCAACACAGCTACCTACCTGAATCTTATGTTCTGGTCACTTACACCTTTTCTTCCTGCTTGTAAAAGCCTACTATTAGCAGATAAGCCTGACTGGTAGAAGTGGTATAGTTCCATCTTCAACATTATTTCCTGCCTACTCTTGCAAAAGCCATGTTTTCAGTTGTATCACTCTCAAGTTAAACTATAATTCTCACTGCTTAGTTGAATTATGGTCACAGAATGCTGTTCCTCAGCTGCTGATCTTACAAAATTGATAAAGTTGGCTCTTTTGCCTTCCTCTTTTTACAGTTACGTTTTGTAGGGACGAAATATTTCATGCAAAGGTGAATGTCTCTGACCTTTGCTTATCACAGATAATGTGAACAAATCCATGCGGCTGTTACTCTGCAAGGGTTTGCTTCTGGAAGTGTGTATTTGCTTCCATGTTTTTCTAAGAATTGCTATGTTTCCTTTAAAAAGGCAGCATTTTGCACATATTTTACTTGTAGATAGCTTTGAATTTCAGCTAGGATGACCAGATGCAGTGGCACACCACCTAACACTTCACAGATAAGAACATTCTTCTTAATGTTGTACCTCCATTCTCAGATCAAAGAATGTCGTCTCCTCTCCCTGCCTGTCTTACCCCATTGAACACTGAGTTTTCCTGAGCTCTGTTTTATTTACTCTGCAACAGTAGTGGCTGCTGAAGCAAAACATCTTAATAAATGGACCATGGCAGGTTCCCTTTCATAAGATCTAATCACACAGTGGTTCTTGCTGTACATACTACAATATGCTACATACTAAGAGTGAATTCATTCACTAATCATGAATCCTTATGTAGGCAAAATAGCGCCTCACACAAACAAGGAAGGGGTATCAACAGGCTTGAGAGGTGGGGAACCAAAGGGGGGGGACCAAAGACAGCTCAACAAAGACTGAGGTGTGTGTATGGAAGAACCAACAGAAAATTGGAGGGATGGAATGAAGTATACTCAAAGAAGGCATGGCTAGATTGTTGGAACTCTTTATAGGAGCACTCCAGCCTGCAATATTTCGTTGCGGGTCCCACTTATTGCAAGTAAAAGATATTCAGCCTCATGTGCTATTGAGGCAAGTAGTTATGTCGAAATAATTCTGTCTTCTGTAGCATTCTGAAATCCACAGCAGTCCTCTCCAGTCCTCACAATCCAGTTTAAATCCTGTTGAAATCAGTTGTGATTGTGACTAACTTAAGACATATTAATTTCAATGGGACTTAAGTGCAGCTTTTTTAAAGTGCTACAGTCAGTTTGAAATTCCACCTTGGCAAAAAGCAGGGAAATCATAAAATTTGTAACAAAGATATAAAATAATATCAATTGAAGAAGTCTACACAAATCCTCTGAACAAGAGTATTTGTTTCTAATATACATGCCTAGGATTGCTGTGCAAGTCCTGAAGTTCAATTTAGACTTTCTTCCATGTGCATATAGCATTATAACCTTTTGTACTTTGCTTCTTGCAGGCTTTGCTAGAGAAGTGAATTATGAATCTTTATACTGCATTGTACTAGCAGAGAACAGTGTTTCTGGGGCCTTTTATTTTGGGAACACAAAAACCAAGACCAAAAGGTGACTTTTTAATTCAGTTTCCTTCATTTCCCCTTCCTTTGCTGTTCTAAATTAAGGGTGGACAACACCCCCAGCCCCAACAGCAGGAGGGAAGCAGTAGCCAGACAAACTGCAAACCAGGTAAAACTTTTGCTACTAGTTTCCTGTTCTGCCTTGCTACTGCTCCCTCCTGGAGAGAGAGGAGATGCAGGATCATGCCTGGAAGAGGAGGGTGGACCCACCCACTTCCAATTTGCAACAGCTGGCCTGATAACAGACTAACAGACTTCCAGGTGGAGAATTTCCAAGGGGAAAAATAGTTCTTTATCTGCTAATTAGTGGGAGGGAGTATTGTTTGTTTATTATTAAAGTATAGTTAATGTTGTTTGTTATTATTTATAAGGCAGTTGGTCCGTCCCCCCATAAATGTTATGTTAGACCAGAGCTTTCCAAACTGTTACAACACGTGTGTTGGCTGCAGTATGTAGGTGTGTCGGGCAAATGCTCCCCACGCTTTTCCCAAGGCTGATAAAAAAGGGTAAAGGACCCCTGGACAGTTAAGTCCAGTTAAAGGCGACTATGGAGTTGCGGCACTCATCTCCCTTTCAGGCCAAGGGAGCCGGCGCTTGTCCACAGAGAGCTTTCCGGGTCATGCAGCCCACTTCTGGTGCAACAGAACACTAAAGGAAGCCAGAGCACACAGAAATGCCATTTACCTTCCTGCCACAGTGGTACCTATTTATCTACTTTTACTGGTGTGCTTCAAACTGCTAGTTTGGCAGAAGCTGGGACAGAGCAACAGGAGCTCACCCCGTCATGCAGATTCGAACTGCTGACCTTCTGATCAACAATTCCAAGAGGCTCAGTGGTTTAGACCACAGCGAAAGGGTTAGTTCAGGCTTCCTCAAACTCGTCCCTCCAGATGTTTTGAGACTACAGTTCCCATCATCCCTGACCCACTCGTCCTGCTAGCTAGGGATCATGGGAGTTATAAGCCAAAAACATCTGGAGAGCCGAGTTTGTGGAAGCCTGGGTTAGTTTAACTTCCAGTTTGCTGGTAAAAATGAATTAATGTGTCACGAAATGATGCATGTCAAAAAAGTGTGTCACCAATATGAAAAGTTTGGAAAGCTCTTTTAGACAATATATTGATGTATGATTTCCCCCCTTTCCCTTATTGCAGTGTGTATTTCTCTGTGTGTGTGTGTGTGTGTATGTGTGTGTGTGTGTTTATGTATACATACACACTAACACTGTTGTAAGTTACTTAGGGTGACAAGCAACTAATAAGTTTAACTAACTAACTAACTAACTAACTAACTAATAAACAGACACTGTTCAGCACTGCTACTATTGCTTTTTTAAATTTTGGCTAACACTGAAGGCATGATGTTCTGTGATTCTATTTCATTCTTGTCTCCCTTTTCTGTCATTATGATGGTTACAATGGCCAACTCTCCTGACCAATGAACCAAGCAGTGGGATGATGGGTTGCTCTTGCACAGTGAATGTAAATGAAGTGTTGAAAAAGGACCTTTACATGCGATGTGCAACGTTTTTTGCTCAGAGGCCCAATCGCAATCTCTCCACATGACAGTAATTGGTTACCTTCTACTGAACAGAGGATTTCAAACCATATACCTTCTGGGAACATTTATCCCTACTTAACGTTGTCTACCAGATAACCCCTACACACATTGCAGATATTAATGAGGCATGTCCATACACTCAATTCACATGAAATAGTGACTAGGCATCTTGGGTTTCACTACTGTCATTCATGAATGTGCACTGCTGAACACATCCAACACTCCCTTATGGTAATGTATTGCAGGGGAAGATTAGCAGTCTGGCAAGTGATCCAGGGAAGGGTTTTGTTTCATTACTGATTTTCTTCTTATTAAAAGCATGGTGATGTTTCCACATTAACATCAGAGTTTCATGAAGCAGAGTTGGAAAATTACATCTCTAGAAAATAAGATGGTTCACAGACTGAGAGCCATACTTAACAAGGTGGGGGAGGAGATTTAGGGGCCGTGTGACATTTCATCCCAAACTGATAATGTAGGAAATTGAGGATGTATTTTATCCGCTGTAGAATTCAAGGGCAGAATGTTGACCTAGTATGCAGCAGCTCTGAAAAAGACCAATTCCATCTTGGAGATTGAAAATACAATTGCCAGAATTATAATGCTGTTATACATATCGATGGCATGGCCACAACTTGGGTTACCATGTTCCATTATGATTGCCTTACTTAAAAAAGGAAAACATTAAGACCTGGAAAAGGTTCAGAAAGGGGCAAACAAAATGATCAGGGGGATTCTTAATATGGGGGGGGGGCGGAAGGGGTGTCTGTGTGATAGGTGTGAAATATTATACACTGTGTGGGTAAGATAGCTAGGAAGAGGTTTTTCTCCCTGATAACACTAGAACCCAGGGCCATGAAGCTGAATGTTGGAAGATTCAGGAGAGATAAAAGAATGTGTTTCTTCACATAGCACAAAGTTAAACTATAGAATTTGATCCCACAAGATGTACTGATGGCTGCCAACTTGAATGGCTTTAAATTCATAGAAGATATGACTATCAATGGCTACTAGCTATGTTCTACCTTTACTGTCAGAGGTAGTATGCCCTGGAATACTAGTTATGAGCTTAGTTATACACATGTGGATGTAATGTGTAGTTTGTCCCTCACTATTGCATGCCTAGAATTAAGTACTTGTAGCCGTTTCCTGCTCTGGCCTGAGAGGGCAAGGCTATATAACGTATGTATAGTACTGTACTCTTTCCTGGTACATGGAATAAGTCTCCCTGGCTCTCTCCCTAGATAGCCCAGTTAGTGATAAACATGCCTAGTTCCAAATTTAAGACATGTTTTAATTGCCCCATCTATCAGGGTAACTTACACTGACTAAGAGATTGCACTAGTGATAGCGGCCACTCATGTTTTTCTCAGATACTTTTTTAAAGAAGATTTTACGTTCACAATAGAATCATAGAGTTGGAAGGGATCCGCAAGGGTAATCTAGTCCAACACCCTGCAATGTAGGGATCTCGGCATGCTGTATTGAAACCACACCGGGCTGGCATAGCTTTGCAAATGTGCAAGCAGTTTTATTTCTGCACAAATGCTTATATAAGGTTCATCACTCACTGACACATGTGCTTTCCAAGAATCCTATCACTGCCCAAGTTTTAGTTCCCACATGGAAACTGCATGACCTGTGTTGGAAGAAAAGCAAGGATTTGAGAAGCTTTTTTTCTTTTTTAAAAAAGGATAATTAACCGATTGCAATTGCTCTGTGGCCCAGACACTAAGATGTAGACACATATGCACGTTTTTAAAAAATATCTATTTTTCACGAATTGGCCAACATTTCCCACAGTGCAGTCAAATGCAACTAAAAAAAACAAAAACGCGCTCCAGAATGGGCCTGCCAGTCATTGATGCCCTGAAGGCAGGACTCTGCGGTAGAAATCGGGGGGGGGGATCCTCGTCAACAAAATGAGGAGTAACCCCCCCTCCCATAGCAGGGCTAACGTCTCTTGAACTAGGTGAGCTAATAATAGACATGATGATTACCCAAAAGGCGGCGACGGGGGAAGACTATTAAGTCTATAATTACCATGGGGCATCGCCGGTGCCAATGCATGCCCGAGAGCTGCCTTGTTTCCGCTCAGCCTGTTCCTGTGCAGAGAACGGCCGGGCTCCGCCGCGCGCCCACCCGCCCGCCTGCCCCAGGCCTTCAGCTGCCCGAGGCCCTCCCCATTTGCCACCCCACCCCGTGCGCCCTGCTGGTGGGCCAGCCTCCGCCCTGGTCGCTGAGGCGCCTTGGAACCAGATGATGGTGAGCTGGAGCGCGCGCGTCAAGAATGCCCCATTGTACCGGCCACGTGACCCTCCGTTTCCCCAAGCCGGGCGTCGGTGCGGGGGGGAGGCAACACCCCTCTGCGCCTCCCCCTTGGTCTATCCCCCACCCCGTCTCCTCTCCCGGCAGCTCCGCCCAAGCCCGGGAAGCGCGCACGATGAGGAGGGGGCAGCGGCTAGCCGGGAGAGCGCGCATGCGTCTTTGCGCGCGGCTGCTTTCCTCAGTCTTGAGCGCGGCAGGAGGAGGAGGCAGGGGAGCTGTGGCGAAGCTTGGGAAGGGGGCGACATAGGGGCGACGCCGGAGAAAGCGAGGCGACCCTCAGAGCGCCGGGAGGAGCACTGACAAGCGCCGCGGCCGGCTCGGCCGCCGGGTTCCTCCCTCGTCTTCCCGCTTGGAGAGCCGTATCTGGAGCGCCCGGACATCTCCCTGCCTTGGGCGCCGCTTCCTCCCGAGCCGCTGCAGGAAAATCCCGGCCGCCTCCCTCCAGAGTCTGGCCCCTTTTCCCCGCCCCCTCTGCATTTCGGAGGGGAGAGCCGAGCCGAGCAGGAGCCTTCAGGCTTGTGGGGAAGACTCTCTTTCAAAAAGGAAGAAGCAACCAGAATAATTAATAATAACAGCAGCAGCAATAATCCTCACCATTCGCCCGAGGAGTCTCCGAGCTGGCCATCGGCTGCGGTTGCAATTTATTTGTTTGGAATCGGAAAAAGGGCATTCGGACAAAGGGCCCTGGGGTGGGGTGGCGTAGGGTGGGGGAGAAGGAGAAAAAGAGGGCATTTATTTCACATTCCTATGCAGCGGGAGGGGAAGCGGTGGCGGGGGGGATTTCGCCCCATAAACACAGCTGAGTTCGCTGCACCGCCTCCATCCTCCGTTGCTACGGTCTCCTAAAAAGAGAAGGAAGGAAGACCTATATATTACTAGATTTTTTAAATATACATCTATATATAATATATCTATATATTGAAGGTTGCCTTCTAGAAGGTGAATCATGTAAATCGATTTTTTGAAAATAAAATTAAGGCTCTGTGGGCCCGGGGTGTGGGGGGAGGGAAGGAAAATGGGGGATGCCGTAGACGTCAAGGAAATGAGAAAGACGTTCATTGTCCCTGCCATCAAACCCTTTGATCATTACGACTTCAACAGAGCGAAAATCGCCTGTAATCTAGCGTGGCTGGTGGCCAAAGCCTTCGGGACAGGTAGGTTAGCATGTCTTCTTATCACCTCCCTTTTCCTCATCCGTGTTCTTGACTTGGTTCTCTTTACTGGGGTGAATCATCCAGCCGTTGGGGGACTGTGCCAGGGAAGGGGATGATGGTGGTATATATGACAAGTAACCTGGGTGTGTGTTGTGTTTTTGCTTGTGCAATATTTAATCTCATTTTGGGGTTGCTGCTATTGTTTTCATGAAAAGATAAATGGCAACTTGTATTTCTGTGAATTCTTAAAATGCAGATCTTGCAAGATGATGTGTGCAGGCAATTCCCTCCTCCCCTTCCCTCCTCTCCTTGTCATAAAATATACACCTTTTTCCATTTAGTAGCTGGCACAGAAAATGGGAGAAATGTATGGGCGTTGTTAGTTTTTGACATTTGAGGATAGCCTGCAGTCATTTGGGTCAGTGGGAGCTGGAGGTTCCCTCCAAAGAGAAGGGCATTTAATGACACTTGTCACCTTTCACAGCCTATGCGGAATTCCCATTGCTTGATTGTATTGAATTCTTTGAATACTCTCTAAAAGATGACTTCCTGCTGCTTATCATCTAGGCCTTGTGGAAGGCTAGCTTTGTTATTTGCAATAGGTTCCTTTCCGAACAAAGGATTTTAGGCTACACATACACACACACAGCTTTTGAATAGGTTATTCTTAAATGGCATGCATTAATAACCAGTGATGATTCTTCCAAAAGAAAGGTGAAGTAGCAATCCCATAATTTTGTCTGTCGAATAACAGGAAAAGGTTCCTCCTCCTCTTCCTTGCAATTCTGCAACTGTTGCATTTGAAGCCAGGGCATTGTTGCATATTGTACCAGGGCAAAAATATGTGGTGGTTTTGTGTGTGCTTTTTTTAAACATGTCATCTGGAAACTGGCAGTGTGTGACATGACAAAAGGCCTTTGGGGTGCCTCAGGTAGTTACCCAGACATCACGGAAATGAACCAAACCATAGCAAGTCCTATCGTAGGCCATCAAATAAGTGTTTTGTTTTGTTTCAGTTGTGGAAGCTGCAGACTATCTTTCTCAGTCCTTTGCAAAACATATTTTTTCACCACTCTCTAATTATCATGGGTTTGTGTAAGAAAATGCTGATTTATTGGAAATTTGTAGACAACTAACTATGGGAAGTTTCTGAAATGGTGTAACATTCTTCTTCCCCCACTCCTCTTAAAATTCAGTTCTGCAGGTACAATCATGAAAACATCTTAATTAACACATTGTGGTAATGTTGAAATCATTCTTGTCTGGTAAACAAGTGAAACGGCATTCCTGCATTTTCAGTTGCTAGTCACCAAGAGTACAGTAATCAAGTACAGAGAAGATGTGTGGATGAGCCCTAAGGCTCATTCTGGGCAGTAAGTCCTACTGAATTCACTGAGAGCATTTCCAAGCAGACATGCATATAGGATCAGGAATAATTAAAGAATAATTTATTGTTATGGGTGGAGTGGGGGGGAACACAAGCAAGGCAATCTTTTATCTTTAACTCTGCTAAAGTGCTAGCTTATTGCATTGATCTAACTACAGCAACTCCCTGTGGAATAAGTATGGGACACTGAAGTATGTTAGATTGCAGGCAGTTGAAATTGGGATATGGGAGCCTGTTGTAAGTCATCTTTCCTGGTGATATGACCCTTTCCCTCTGAACTGTGCTGCTTAGGTGTTTTGAAGTGCAGTAAGAACTGTACCAGCAGTTGGCACTTCCAGGAGGTTGGGGAAGCGGCTGACCATCATAATGTTCTCCAGCATTTGCCTTTTGCTGCTGCTAGCCTCCTATAGAGTAAGAATATGGAAGATAGCTGTACGCTATTTAGCCTGGTAAGAGAACTCCTCCCTTCGAAACTCTTATTTAAGCCAGGCTTCTGGGAGTGCAGGAAGAACAGTACCAGAAACTTAATTGTCAATTTGCTCTTGTTCTGCTTTGTATTTATATACTTAAACCTATATTTTTTGTTTATTAGTAATATTGGATTTATTCTATGCATGCTAAATTGTTTATTTTGCCATTTTTTAATTTATTGACATGCTCTCTATTTCATATAATTATTATATGATGTTTTGAATGTTTGTTGTAAGCCACTTTGGCCACAGCTGATGCTGGAAAAGTGGCATATAAGTAATCTTAATCAAATAGGTTCAAGTAAGCCTTCCACATTAACTTGAAGATGGAACAGGAAGTTGAGAATAAGACATACAATATGAAAGAGTGAAATAATATCCTCTTTGTACCTAAGTATAATGTTGAAGAACAGTGTACACAGCAAAGACAGTAAGAACATCCTTTATTTCAAATGGATTTTGTTACTCCTCTTCACAGAGAAAGCCATAATTTGCTTTATAGACATTTTTGCTTCCTGCTGAGAGAAACAATCATCAGTGTGTAAATATGCTGTTTGTATAGTGTCTGCCATTGTTTTGATTGTTTCAAGTGACTTTATTCAATTAATCCTTTCCTTGATCCTTGAATTGGAATGGTGAAGTGGTTTGTGTTTCAGTAGTACTGCATATGTTTGTTCTTGACCCATTCTATCAGTTGGGTAACCTGAAGACCCATTAACCTCCACTTTTTCTTAGGGATGGAAAAATTCACTGGCTTATTTTTGATACCTAAAATGGGTTGTCTGCCTGTAAAGATGCACAGCTTATTTGATTCCCCTAGTGGGACGAGAGGAACTTACACAGTGCCTTTGTTTAGATTTACTGGCTTTTAATGGTTTATTGTGCATAAGGAGCATGCAGTTTCGCACTTCCCAATCGCTCCCTCTTCACTCCTCCCCTGCTACATGGAGAAGAAAAACCAGGAAGCCGCAAATAAGTTAATGTCCAAATACTGGATGTAAGACCTGCAGGTTTTATATGTATTCTTCTTAAAAGTTTTATTGGGCATATATATATATATATATATATATATATATATATATATATATAGGGTGCAGATTTAAATTAAGTATTGGCCTGTACCCTTTGTAAAAGCCATAACTGTTCGCCAGCCTTAAGTCATGGTTTGTTGTTGGCTTAGAAATCCTGTCTTCTTGTGAAGCAAGAAACCGTGATCCCAGGTTTGGATGTAATGGGAAGCCTGTCTTTATTGTAGTTTTCTGATTTGCTTCTCTTGCTTGCGCTTATGAAAGAAGTGGAAATGGCTGGGCCACATGCACAAGTACGTTATTTGTGCACAGTGAACCACAATAAGACAGCAACTCAGGCTGCTTATTGTGACGGGCGAACGTGGTCACTCAGTCTGATCATTGGCTGCAACCGTATGCTCCAGCATCAGCCTGCAAACGCATATGCCACAAAAGATCCATTTGCCTTTCAGCCAGGGGTGAAGATGATGTCATCATGATGTCAGGTGACTGATACATAGGCTGTCCCACCCACCTGTCAGAGTTGTCTTGCAGTATGGCGAAAGGGGTCTTCTTTGCCATTGTGTTCCCCACAAATGAAGCAGGACCTGGTAGGATTGAACTCTGCTCACCAGCTGATTAGTGGATACTTCAGTTTTGCTCTCTGCAGGGGTCTGCTTCACCAGCAGTCAGGATGATTGAACTCCTCCCCCCCCCGCCTATCAGCTGACATCACCCAGTTATGTCAGCTGAGTGACAGGTAGGCATGGCTTGGGGAGAAATAGCATCATGAGCCAAAGGGAACTCCCCTGGAAGGCTAAGCTTAGCCCATAAACCAGAGGTTCCTCACCCTTTTTTGAAAAGGCTATTTGTTTTTGAAAGCAGACATTGTACTCCAAGACTACAAATACAAAAGTAATGATAGTTTTATATATGAAGTGTGGTTTCATGAGTCGAATTGTAATACTCTGGAGCTTAACTGTCTTGTCCAACATTTTGACCCAGGAGTTAGCATTGCTTCTTACAGCTCCAGCCCATTTCTTCTTTCACAGTTCTAGGTTAATTGGCACTGACAACTTGAAAAAGCCTCAGTTTATTAACCCTTTGAAAGTTTATTTATAGTAAAAAAAGTTACATTTGTTCAACTACGTGTCTGAGTGTATAAATTGCAATTAGACTTCACTAGCAACCCACAAGCTAGTATTTTTTGAACACTGTCATTTCTGTAAAGCAAATAAAGTTTAGTTACTTTTTCGTTAGTTAATTATTTTGAATACTCCACTGAGGAAAAATGCAGTATTCATTCAGGGATCTTGTGGCTCTGATACATTTTAGTAGTACCTGTTGATTCAGCAGAGTAAGTTGGTTTACTGGCTCTGTCCCAACATGTTAGCTTGGTTTTAATTGACAATCAATGGCTTTTTGCATACACAAGAAGATTTTCTTGTTGGTTTTTAAAGAAATACTTGCATTACCGTGTGCTAGAAAAGGTTCTGAAGATGAGTTCCAGAGGTGTATTTTCAACCTGGCTCCTTCAAAATGAATGTGTGTCTGGTGTAAAGCAGTTTAAGTTAGACATGCACTGTTAGGGCCTGACAAATTACTTGCTTTGCCTTAACTTAGGACATCTTGGATCCAAGTCAAATACTCCTTTCACTAAAATATAAATATCTACTCCCATGTTTGGTAGACACACTGCAATACATCTTTACAACTTGGGGACGTCACAACTTGCAATCTGCATTCAGCAAAGGTGTGGAATTCAAACTTTGTACCATCAAGAAACTTTTCCCCCACATTGATCTGCCTTTTATGTTGATGTATTGCACAGATTCTGTGGTACATTTTAAAATCGTATTCTCTTTTGTTTTTAAGCTACTTTAAAATTATAATAAATAGTAATACTTATGGTTAGAAATATATATAAGAAAAGTATCTGCATGTATAATAGGTTAATTATGAAATGCTAAATAAAATATCAATGCTATGAATATTTATAACAACCCAAGTAACCTTTTTTGTTTTGTAAGATGTGGAAGCAATTAGGGGTCAGCTCTTGGATTAGATGAAGTGCCAACAAGCACCTAGCTTATTGCTTCTAGTAAAATTATACATTTTTTATTAAGTGCCTAAAGAAGGCAAAGCTATGCACTTAGGTAGAATTTCTTGTGGAGCATCTTGGTGTTTGGATGGATAGGGTTCCTGGAAGAACACCTCAATGCAAACAGTTAATGAGCAGAGTAAATGTATTTTGTTGGACAACTGTCATGGAGACAAATGCATGGTTGACAGGCAAATCTCACCACCTCATTCCAGCCTAACTGTAAACTTCACTACCTTATCACATTAAAAGCAACCAGTGTAGTAAATCATGTTTTCACAACCATTTTGTATTCTATTTGCTCCTCTATAGGCAAAGGCCATGCCGATATGAATGTTACTCATAGGGCCCAGATTGGCAGTGCTGTGATAGCTGCACAAGTATGTGTGTGATACTGGCCCATCTTGAGTGAGGCAGGAGGTAGAATTCTTAACTTTGTCTTTTATTGAGATGCATCTCTTACCTTGTCATCATCATCTAAGCATGTAGCACTAGTAGCAAGGTGACATGATGCTTGCAATTACTTTGCTCCTGTGCCACTTGAGCTTTAAGTTGTCCTTTCCTCAAAGATAGAATTGGCCCCACAGCAAAAAGTATGCACCTCCTGATGTCATGTCTGATTTTGTTCCAAAAGGCTAGAAAAGTCATCACGTTTGTAAGCGCTTGGGTGGTCTTGTATCCTTTTTTTTTTTTTAATAGGCTCCCTTTCAGCAGATCGGCTTTCTGCTTGTCACTTCAAATCAGGATTTTAATGTATCTTATTTAAAAATCATTCAGCACTACAAGTAATTGGGCGATAGTCTGGAAATGAATATCGTTACTCGTCTAAAACAGAGTTGGGCAGATTACAGTTTTGGAGAATCTGCTTTGTTTTTGCTGGAACCTACCAAGGGTGCTAGGTGCAAAATCCATACACTTAGAATTCCACTCATCAGAAGCATGAATTATTTCTGTGAGTTGCCCAGAAGTGACCTATATAAATATAGACGGCTGTGGAGACAATTGTAAACAGAGGGAAGTTAAATGCAGGAAGTACCGGTACATGACCTATTTTACCCATGACCATTCACAAAGAATGTGTAAGTGATGGCACAAAAATCCTAATTAACGCATGCAGTGTGATAAAAATCGTTTAACCTAATTCAAGTCACAGTTGATAGAATTACAATTGTTTGATAAATTGCAGTTCAGCAGCTCTCCTTAGAAGTTCCACTGTTTGAGAAAGGCCACCTTAAGGTCAGTGGCAGTGTCTCTTGGGATGCTGTTTTCTGAATATTGCCATTTCTGTTGTGAGATTTGTATTTTATGTAGGGACTGGGCTGTTTGTCTCATTTGCCAGCAGATAGTAGCATGTAACAGTGGGAAATGGAACAGATGAATAAATCATTGATATTGTTGTTAACATTATTAGGATCTATAATAGCATTGCTGAGGAGATAGATTTGGGGATCAAACTGGTGTTTGGATATATTGCAGGGCCTGATGCTTGTGTTTGTGCCTCTTTTCTGTGGCCTATTGTTGCTGGTGGGTAGCTGTTTTAGGTTAGATGGGTGTCTGTAAGCAAGGACTGACTTACCACCCCAAGACCTGTAAGAGGGAAGTTCCATTGTCCAGGATGGGTTGTACATCCTTGATGATGATTTGTACTTGTTTATTTGAAAGCTTTTTCTTCTACATCCGTCTTGTAGATTATTCCTGGATATCAATCTGACTTTGTGGATCTCTGGTGTGCCACTGCCTTTGCAGAAACTTGCCTGTTACTGTTACATTGATTCAGCAACTAAACTAGACTATCCTATAGCTTTATTCTTCTTTGTTCTATCGCTACCTTGCCTCCCATCCTTCTGCAAGTTAACTATGTTGACGTTGCCCACTGGGGCATATCATAATTAAAAAGAGCTATGTACTTACAGAATTTGTGCACTTTAAGCACAAGCCAAAAAATAAATAAAAATATTTGTCCCTATATGTACTTAGGGTGGTTCTGTTGTCTTCGCCCCTCCCTCTGGAATTCCTTGAGGGCTTTTCAAAGCTAAATATATATTTCATTTCCATATGAACCAGCAGTGGCAGTCTTGTCCTTGAACAACTGCCTGAGGTTAGTAGTCAGCTGAGTAAGGTAAATAAATTGAAACCCCACGCAAAACCAATTTCAACTGGAAATGTGTGTGTTGCACTCAAGTAAGCAGCAGGTTTGCAGGCTGGAAAGGCTTCCTCCTGGGCATCCTCCCGGATTTGTAGGTGTGCATCTTCTCAGTTGTAGATGATAAAGCAGCTCTTCCTCTTTCTGGAAAAGATACCTCCCACATACCTCTTCTGAACCAGACTACTATAAGGTGGTATGATAGGGCTCCCTTTGCAAAAAGTGGCTGTGGTGATGGGAGCTGGAGGAGACCAACAACCTCTAGAGGGCCATATGTTTGAATGTGTATGTCTAGGGTCAATGGATAAAACAAACACCATTGGCTGTACTTCTGGATAAGTGTTTAATGGTTACTGTATTTACATTTGTCTAAAAATCAATAAAAATTTATTTGTTTTTTATTTAAAAAAATCTAGGAGAAAAAAACATGGACAGCTAAGACCCCCCACTTTTCCTTTTGCTTCCATCTATAAATATTCTGGAAATTAATGCTTTATCTATTTGCTGAATGATTTGGATGGTTTGTAGCTACAATTTTATTGTTTGAATTTTGTTTTTACTTTTAGCTGCCCTCTTCTTGGAGAACTTGTATAAATAGAGCTGTGGACTTTGTAGATTTATTTCTTTAAATAAAATGTGTTCCCCACCCCATTCCCCACCCCATTCCCCACCTGCTGACGGAAGCAGCCCATTCTGGCAAAGACCATGTGAGCTCTTTCCCCACCTATTTGCCTTCAATGCTTAGGGCAAGGTTTTGCTTGGGACCACTCGCTCCCATATGGTAGATCTGACATGGAATCAAGGTAAATTGAGAGGCTTTGCTGTCAGTGTCATCGTGGAACCTTTACTGAGTGAGCACAAGAAATTGGACCTTTTTGTGGTGGTGCAACCCTGGATACTCTCTTGATTGAACTTCATGAGGCTTCCTCTTGTGTTTCTTCCATCAAAACTCAGAGTCGTATTTTGACAGGCTATTAATACGCAACACTTAGTTTTATGGTTGCCAAGTTTAATGCCAGTCAGATGGGCTGCATATAAATAAGAATAAGAATAATAAGTACAATTATTATTATTATTAGTCTTGCTGCTATTAAGGTTTGTTGTTGTTTGTTATAGTGTTGGTTGTATTATGTCTGCTGTAGCTTTTAGAAATTGATGTATTTTTAGGATCATATTGTACTGCTTTATGGTTCTGCTGAGTACTGCTCTGTGTATATTTAGTAGCATCAAAGGATTTTAATTATTGGTTAAATTGAGAAGCAAGGGATCTTTCTTAAACCTTCATTTTTCTTGCCAGTAACTTGGGGCAGAGATCCAGAGATCTGTATTGTATCTTGCACTTGGGAATGTTTTGTTCTATATAGAGCCAGAGGTTCAAGATAAGCTCTGGGCACCAGTGCTTCAGGAGTGCCACTTACCGGTGAGGTGAGGACAGAACAGAGGTGGGGTTGCCTGTGTCTCATCTTAGTTGCCTGTGCCTAAAGAAATAAGCAGCAGAGCTGTCCAACTTTGCCTGCTTTGTGTAGTATAGGCTGCTCCCAGGGGTAACCTCTGCTTCTACCGCAGAATCTTCAGAGCGACATAAAACTGGGCTGTGTTTCTATAATCAAGACTTCAGCCTCTTTGTGGTAAATGCTTTCTGAAAGTGGAACATAAATTACTTCCTGATGCTATCTCTCCTCCATCTTAAAGTCATTCCTACTAACTTCAGTTGATAATCTTACCAACGTTATACTTATGGCAAGCCAGTATGTACACAAATAGCTAGTTAAAACTGCTCCTTAGCTTTACTGCCTGACTTCATAGCCCTTTGGGATAGCAGAGAAGCAAGCAGAACATTAATTTACCAAATTTAGTATCGGGTTCCCAGTTACTGGCTTATTGTAAACTTAAGGTGGGAGCCCCATGCTTCTTGTTCACAACTGCTACATGCTATATTTTATCTATCTATCTATCTATCTATCTATCTATCTATCTATCTATCTATCTATCATCTATCTATCTATCATCTATTTATTTACAGTGGTACCTCGGGTTAAGAACTTAATTTGTTCTGGAGGTCTGTTCTTAACCTGAAACTGTTCTTAACCTGAAGTACCACTTTAGCTAATGGGGCCTCCTGCTGCCGCTGCGCCGCTGTGCACGATTTCTGTTCTCGTCCTGAAGCAAAGTTCTTAACCCAAGGTAATATTTCTGGGTTAGCAGAGTCTGTAACCTGAAGCGTATGTAACCCGAGGTACCACTGTATTTATTATATACTGCTTAAAGCTAAAACCCACGGTGCATATCCACGGTACTTATGCAAGTGGAAATAGGTTAGCTAGAATTCTTAAGTGTAAACTGTTCATTTTCATGACCCAAGACGTCCTCTTTTTATCTGTATCTCCAGAAGCTGTTTGAGGCATGTCCACTGGAGCTTCAAATTATTTTCTTAATGCCAGATTGCAGTCTTCTTCTGAAGTATCCCTCAGTTTTAAAAAATACGATACTGTAGAGCTAACAAAGGAAAGGAAAACAAAGTGATCAAGACTCAAAGCATCTTTTGTGCAATGAAGTCTAAAAGATTTTGAGACACTAGAAAAAAGAAAGCTGTGGGTGAGGGAGTGAATGAGAAGAGAGAGAAACAAGTCTCTCCTAAAGGACTAGGATATGGTTGGTCATCTAATTAAATTGATAGGCAGGAGGTACAGGACAGACCAAAGGAAGCACTTCTCCATACCAAATCAATTTACCAGAGATCTGCAGGTTTGCCAGGGTAAATGTTCCCACCCGTCCCTCTGGTGAGCGTGGTGAACCTCAACCCAGAAGCTGGAGAAGGAATGGGTTATCATCTCCAACGAAGCACTCTGTGCTCTTGGAAATGCACCACAACGACCCCCAGCTCTCTTTTTCAGCTTGAAGCTGAGGAAAGGGTGGAGGTGTTTCACAGTAGTTTTCCTGTGTTTGGGATAAACTCAAAAGGCCTCAGAAGCACTGAAAATGTGGGAGTGATCCTTTATTTCCTTTGCAGCTCCAAGCTCAAGAGTAAGGCTAGAGTGTTGTTTTGTTGTGCTCCCCCAGTTCAGTGTGATTGTAGGAGTGATCTTCTTCCTGAACCATTAGGAAGAAGGCTGGGCCTTGTCTTCTGATAAGGTGCTTGGAATCCTGACAAAGTGCCAAAATGTTCCTCACAGTTTTCCCCGGCCTCTGCTTTTTACATGAGTGTGATAGATGAGTACATACAGCTGCACCATCACATCTGCTTATCCCTTAGGAGTGCTATCTGCTATAAGGATTTGGATTCACATGGTTTCTGAGCTGCAGCGGTTAGGTATTCACTCCATCAACTTATACTAAGATCAGAGCAGACTTAACATTTCCCAAATGTCATTATGCTTAACTCAACTGGACAGACTCAGCTATACAAACTTAATTCATAGCTCCAAATTTATGAATGAGCGACATAACATGAATGTGTGTTTTTTAAATTCAAAATTCATTGTTGAAAGAAAGCTACAGTAGAAATGTTTTATGCTCAGTGTTCCTAGACAGTATGAAGCCTGCACTAGGAAGAAATGAAGGTCATTAAGTAATTTGGACAGTGTATTCTTCTGTATAAACTAGCATTCTCATTTTTATTTTATTTTTTAAGATTACCCCAAAAAATAAGTTTCTTTTTAGTGCAAATCTGTAGTCACTTGTGATTTGGTTACCTTTGAACTTTTGTTAATCTATATGATGCATAAGACTCTCCCATACTAACAGATTGCGAAGGACAGAATATCATATTCCCGCCATGGATATGGGAGACACATTTTCAGGAACTCTACAAGGTGGGATGGCGGGAGAGGCCAAATCACTCAAAACATAGCAAACCTCCCAAAGTAGGGCCCTGTAACAAGGACAGAGATTGAGAGCCTCGTAAAGAGGTAAAGGACCCCTGACCGTTAAGTCCAGTTGCAAACGACTCTGGGGTTGCGGTGCTCATCTCGCTTTACTGGCCGAGGGAGCCGGCGTTTGTCCACAGACACTTTTTCCGGCTCATGTGGCCAGCATGACTAAGCCACTTCTAGCGAAACCAGAGCAGTGCACAGAAACGCCGTTTACCTTCTTGCCGGAGCGGTACCTATTTATCTACTTGCACTTTGACGTGCTTTCAAACTACTAGGTTGGCAGGAGCTGGGACTGAGCAGCGGGAGCTCACCCCATCATAGGGATTTGAACCGCCGACCTTCTGATCGGCAAGCCCAAGGCTCAGTGGTTTAGACCACAGCGCCACCCAAGAGCCTGGTAGCTCAACTGAAACAGGGGAAAGCACAGGTCATTAAAAACAACCTGGATTTCTGGGCCCCTAGCCTAGCCACACTTTACACATGTATTGATACGTACTTATCAATGTATTCCCAAAGACTGGGGACTTTCATTGTCCCAATATACAAAAAAGGCAAGAAAGAGGATCCCGCAAACTGTAGACCAACCAATCTCCTTAACACAATAAGTAAACTATATGTAAGACATCTACAACAGAAATTCCAAGATTGGCTGGAACTAGAAAGTATACTTGCAGAGAAGCCTGCTCAACTATTGACTAATGTTTTGTTCTTCAATGCCTAATAGAAAAGTACCCATCTAGTAGCACTGTCTCAGTCTATGTGGCCTTAATTGACTTCAGAGCAGCCTTGGACTCTATATCCAGAATTAAGCTATGGGAGACCTCCACACTAGACAGACGCCTGCTATACTTAATACGCACACTACATGAAGAGACCTCGTTAAAAATACGATGTAACTCTCAGGGCCATCTATCTAATGCAATTGAAACCAAGAAAGGTTTCAAGCTATGGTGCATATTGGCCCCATTTTTATTCAATTTCTATATAAATGATATGGTACCCCTCTACCACAATATGAACTTCAACCCTCTGAAAGTAGCAGGAAAGCATATCCCTGTGCTGCTTTACGCAGATGACACAGCAAACCTCTCCAGAATTCCTTTAGGCCTTAAAAGAAGCATGTAAACACTGGCAGCGTACTGCAAGGAGAGCAGACTAGAACTACATTATCAGAAAACCAAAATCATGGTTTGCAAAAGGCCCAAACCTTGTCCGTGGTACATTGGTGGCCTTGCTCCCTTAACTATTAAGAACCGTTTCCAAACGACACGGAAATGTTTAGTGATAAACATAATAACTCTAGGCTTCACCCTGCAGATCCTACTTGACATGGGGTATTGTGATAGGAATTTTATGGTCTTAGATATATGGTAATGTTCATAACCGCACATACATAGATCAACACAGGAAGGCTAACCTGGAACCATTTTGATTCCTAAACTGAGCAAATGTTTTCTCTGCAAGGTCAAACTGGAAAAGCCTCCCCATTGTCTTTTCCTTCACAAATCCTGTCTTAAGAGTATGTCTCTGTTTGAATAGGGTGTGAGCCTGTGACATGGCCAGGAACTATTTATCACTACAAAAGAATGGCCAGGCTACCAAGGAAATCCAATCAAGTAACCTGATCTTGATCTAGAGGATGGGAATTTCAAAAGTCTTTATAAGCCCTTGCACAGCATTTTTGTGGGTCCTCCTCCTTTCCTGCGAGTGAGGGGAGCACCCTGTTGCAACAGATCAATAAAGATCAAGCTTACTAGCTGCTTTGCTTTTCAATATTCTCTGGTTGGCCTCTGTTACTTTCTCCTACCAATAGGGAACCTATATAAGGACTCTATATGGGCTCTTGGATACCCCATAAGGGAAAAGGGCATATTTTTATTTACAACAGTATGAACAAGCAAAAAACAAACAAACCATCAAACAGCACCTGGAAGATACCAAATGCCAAGCAGATCTAGCCAAGTACCCGAAATTTTTAATCAGTGAAACCAGAAGACACCTCCCAGATGCCATATATAACCAACCTTAAAATTCCAAAACAGTGAAGGGCTTTCACTCTGGTCCACTGCCAGGCCCTCCCTTCAGCCATTCAGGAAGGCTGCTTTAGGAAGACATCGTACAAGGAGAGAAAATGCCCATGTGGGCAACTAGAAACAACAGAATATGTCTTTTTTCACTGCCAATACTTATACAGATATAGGTTCATCTTGCCTGTACTATATAAATTCCCAGGTCGCACAGAACAACTTTATACCTCCCTGCTACTTCAAGATGAAAACCCAGATGTGACATACTCAGTTGCTAGATTCTGCGCTGTCATGATGGCGGTTCAGTTTGCACCACAAATGAGGCCGAAAATGCAAGATCTGTGGCTCCTTCACGCTCCCTCCCTTATAGTCACTTTTACCTATTTGTCCCTGTTTCTGTCTTTTTAAGTATGTTTGATACAATCACCTTTTAATTACTAGTTTTTATTCCTTACCTGTTTTAAGTCTTATGTGCTCATTTTATCCGTATGTTTTATCTTACGCTTCTCTGTGACCGAAATAAAGTTTGATACTCATATGATGCAAGTACAAATTCTTTTTATTACCTCAGAAGTATTAGTGAAAGTAAGCTGCTGTAGTATTAAGCCAATTAATTTTCGTATCTAATTTTTTTGGAAGCAGGGTGAATAGTCATTATAGTTCATTAATACTTATTCTGAGACAAATCTTTGTGAATTCAAGCAACTTAATCTACAGAAATGGGATTACTTTGGAATGCGTTCTGCAGAAGAGAAAATTAAATTCAGTGGGAGTCAGGAGTCCTGTTTTTTTTTAAAAAAATTAGCCATATAAACAAGAGCACATGTTTAAAACCTCTTCAAACCTGCTTCTATTTAAAAGATACTGTAACAGAAAGTATATTTTCAGTTCTTGTGAAGGAGCAAAATGGCATGGTAAAGAGAATCACAGGATAATTTAGAAAATCTAATTAGTGTAGCAAGGCAGGGCAGGAAAGATGAGACATACGTTTAAAAAAGGCTTTGACATTTTTGTTGATCTTCCTGCTTGTTGTTGGCTCTGTAACTCGCCAAGCTGTTTTTTCTCCCTATAAAGGAAGTAGCGGTTTTCTGATTTGATAGTAGAAGATAAGGCAATCCCTGTTCTTTCTTCAAAGCTATGTTTGTACAGTAAATCTCAACGAACTTCATTGGGGCTATGAATATTATTCTGAATCTCTTTTTAAAAACTTCAAAACTCGCATCTCCTTCAGTATGGTGATAAAGTGGCAAATGAAAGTTCTCCTTTTCATTTTAAGTTGATTTGGTGTTAAAATCTGAAGAAAAACAGAGAATCTTAGAATTGTAGAATTGGAAAGGGATCATGAGAGTCATCTAGCCCAACCCCTTGCAATGCAGGAATCTTTTTGCTCAACTCTGGACTCGGTGCCAAGGGCCTTCTGGCGGTTCCCTTGCTGCGAGAAGCCAAGTTACAGGGAACCAGGCAGAGGGCCTTCTCGGTAGTGGCACCCACCCTGAGGAACGCCCTCCCATCAGATGTCAAAGAGAAAAACAACTACCAGACTTTTAGAAGACATCTGAAGGCAGCCCTGTTTAGGGAAGCTTTTAATGTTTAATAGACTATTGTATTTTAATATTCTGTTAGAAGCTACCCAGAGTGGCTGAGGAAACCCAGACAGATGGGCGGGGTATACATATTGATTTATTTAGCTCTGGTTTGCTTAAATAGCCAACAATGGGCTGTGAAGCTGGCTTGTTTCAACAACACATAGTTAAGGTTAACCATGGTTCTTGGTTCAGGTGAAACAGTAAACTGTAGTTAATCAAAAACAGAAAGTTTCAGTTCACCTTTGTAGTCTTGCCAGGAAAGCACATGACTCCCAAGTCTCACTGGGGTTCCTTGTAAACTGCATGTTTAGTCTTGAATCTGAATTCAGACAATGAATCTGCCTGAAAGAGAAGCTTAATTCTCAGAAATGGCAGATGAGGAAGAAAACCTGTATTAGGCTGTACCACATCAGACTGCAGTTTAGGGTTTACATGATTGAATGTTCCAGAATAAAAATAAAATCTATGGTATAGAAGCATGGACAAGTCAGGGAGAAGGCTTGACTGAAACCTAGGAGAAGTAGTCACCGATGACTGACTTTAATTAATCTGGTAGTATAGCTGTAATATTAGAATAGGCAGAAACAACACCAGTGCAATTGTATTTTATTTTTATGTAAAGCCATGCAGTTTGGAAGATAAAAATAGTACTGTGTTCATTATTCTGTGTGCCAGAGTGGGTGGATGTGTGTATTTTTCAGTTTATTCTGACCTGCATTATCCTGAATGTTCGTGCCAGTGTATCTGGCAGCAGAGTAGGAACATGTTTTATGATGTTCCGGATTGGCACTTCGTAAGTGCCTCTTCTGCTGGCAAAGGAAATCTCAGCCATTCTTCTCGAATTACATTTCCCTACTTGTGTTTTGCAAATGCTTGCCGAGGAATAGCTAGGGTGCTTCTGACCCGGTTGCTGATGTTTCAAGGAAATGGTTGGCATGAGTAAGTGGATGGTGAAGAGGTTTTCGGGTGCTGTGTCAGTCATACATAGGGTTAAAAGCAAACTTTGAATCAGGAAATACTGGGTTCAAATTTCTTCTTGTATAATCTCACTGGGTGGCTTTAGGCAATTATGGTGGGATAATGCTGCCGTCCGCTGCAGGGCTTACTGTCATTCCGTGGGACACTTCATACTCACTAAAGCAGTATATGAATGTTGTTTGTTATTGGATTTTTGTCTTGACCACTCCTGTAGTATAAAGAGATGACCCAAAGCCTCTTCCTGTTTAGGTAGAGATCTTTAATTTGTGCAGTGAATAATGATATATGGGTAGAGACAAATGTGGAACAAAGATGGCTGTTCTAATTTTACTCAAAGCTTGTGGCCAGGAGTTCATATAAAGACTAGGGCATTTTTTTTTTCCAGCCGGAGCTCAGTTCTGGCCCCTCTCAGGTGGGTGCCATTGCCATTCTAAGAGAAGAAGGAAATAGTTCATGGTGAGCTACAGCACCTCTTTTTCTAGAAAAGTAGCACTGGGTAAAGACTCAAACCATCAGGAGAAAGACGTTGTGTAACCTCCTACTTAAAGTGGGGTGAGACAAGAACTTCACTCCAAGTAGGGCAAGTTCAAAGTGAGCGTTGTAATACCACCTTGCGATTTTGCTGGCTAAATAAATAAATAAGAATTCCTTTTAGACCCTGAGTACAAAGTGGGCAGGATGAGACTGAAGGCAGTTCTATTTCCCACAAGTAAGTTAATTGCCATGGTTCTGCTCTTGATTTTCAAGGTGAGCTAGTGAAGGAGGCAGATGTTTCTCAGTCCTCTGCATCATTTTGGTTTCTGGGCTTGAATTCCATTAACTGACAAAAGATGTAGAACTTAGCTGCTGACTTCTTCTTTTTTCTTTTTTCCCTCCCCTTAGCTTCAGTATTTGCATCCATAGATTCTAGATTCAGGTAGATAGCCGTGTTGGTCTGACGCAGTCGAAATCAATTTTAAAATACAGTATCTGAAGAAGTGTGCATGCACACAAAAGCTTCTACCCAGAACAAACTTAGTTGGTCTGTAAGGTGCTACTGGACAATTTTTTATTTTTTAAATTTATTTGTACCAATAGAATGAGTGCTGTACAGCAGCCGTGAACATGATATGGAAGCTCTTGTTTTGGGGACTTAAATAGTCTTGCAGACAGAATTGCATTAAACATCTCAACCCAGCACTCTCTAATAAACCTCTTTGATCAACGCCAAACCAGTCTTGTCTTTTAGACACCCTCTTCCTTCTGCTACCTCCCTCCAATGGTCAATTCAGTTTATGGCATTTCGTTTATGCAAGTGCTCTGAAGGTTGCATTATTTTGTAGAGTTCCCAGCACCTGCATGGACGCGTCATGTCAAAGTAGTTTAGCTTCCCTATATGCCCTCTCTATATTCCAGGATTTTCTATTAATTGAATCTGCAACCGCCAAATATCAAAATCAACCTCACCTGCAGGTTTGGGTAGATCTCTCCAAAAACATTTCAATCAATAAGAAGCATAGTTGTTGTTAGCTTGTTCATGACATCTTCCACAGCCATTTTTTGGTACTATTTTGGGTACTGGCACAGATATAGTCGTTGAAGGAAGAAAACATTCTTTATTGGCAGGATTGGACCTTGACATACTGTCTAAATGGGCCCACATGTTTGTTTGTATGTTGTTCGTTTTTAAAAAATAATTTTTATTAAAGATTTTCTTTGTTTACAAAAGTATGTGCATTATCTCTTTTCTTAGGTTGTAAAGTCTTTTTTCATATATCAGTTACATATAATGTGAGGCATTGGTGTTGTATACAGAATAAGGTTGGGGAAGAAGAAAAAGGAGGGAGTGGTTAACTTATATTCTTATATTTAGTGCATATTGGGGTTTTTATGTCAGCATCATTTGGGTAGGTTCTCTTTCTGTTTGTTTATTATATTTCCTTAGTAGTGAGAGAGGTTGGGTGGGGGGCCCAGGGCACGGTTGTGTTTAGTTGGCTGCAGTGAGACTTGTTTGCCTGGTGGGCAGAATTGTTGGGTCAAGTTAATACTGTCAGTGGGTTTTTGTTGTTATCTTGTTGGGCTGTGTATGTGATAAAAGGGAGCCATATTGGGGTGAAGGCATCCTCTTCTATTTGATGGGGCCAACATGTTGTTTAAAGAATCTTGTAATTTCATGTCAGGCACGTTTGACAAAAGTCGGCTCATCCTAATGCAGTGATGTTTTTAAGCAGAGGCTTGACAACCATATGTCAGGAGTGCTCTGATGGTGTTTCCTGCTTGGCAGGGGGTTGGACTCGATGGCCCTTGTGGTCTCTTCCAACTCTATGATTCTATGAATCTATGTTGATCCTAGTTATACTGTTCACAAAATTCAACTTATTACTTATTGTATAATTTTAGTTTCTACAAATGAGCAAAATTAATAGGGTTGCCCAGAAATTTGCTGCAAACCCCAAAGTTAGCGGATTCAGCCTGGAATAGATACCCTGATGCCATCTTGTTTCCACAAATGTGCAATAATAGATAAAGATGATATTAATAAACTGGCACAGGTTGGAAGTTTTTCACATTTAAAAAATGCTCGGTTGAGCATGAGACTCTTAATTTCAAGGTTGTGGGTTTGAGCCCCACATGGGGCAAATATTCCTGCATCGCAGGGGGTTGAACTAGATGACTCTCGTGGTCCCTTCCAGCTTTACAGTTCTATGATTCTATGTTGTGTGCCAGGGAGGAAGCACAAAACCAAACCCCACAACATATAAACAGTAAATAATAGCTTTAGGTTGTGGTTAAAAACTTAAAAGGGTTCTCCCCCCCCCCATATGTTGTGCAACTCATTCCGTACTTGTCGGTTCCTTATTAGCTTTGCTGCATCAAGTAGGATGGTGTCCCTGAGGAGCAGACGGAACAATGTGGGAAAGCAGTAATCGGAATACCTCACATTAAAAACAACAACTAATTGACCACCTTATTCAGCTGCTTTGAAGATCGGGGAAGTGCATCCTTGTAAATCAGCCACTTAATATTAGTAGCTTCCACACTTTTTTCACTAGCTTGCTGGATGCGGCAGAGGAGGAACAGAGAGCTGCTGTGTGCAGAGGAAGCAGCTCCCCTTCTTTAGCAAACTGTCTTTGCTGGGCGCTGAGGAGGGATGGAGTATGCAGTAGAATTCTATGCGTCGTGACTACCAGGCTAGTGGTAAAATACAAGGGTGGGGAAGTGGCACCGGAGGAGGATATGAACAGCTTTCCCCCCATTCCAGATGCCTGGTAGAAATTTCCCCACTGAGGTAGGGACAGCTTCTGGGGCTATTTCTGTTGGGGAAATGGTGCAGCTGGAAGGGCTTTTTTAAACACCCCCAGTCCTACTACCACCTGCTCCATCTTCAAAGCATCTGTATGCTAACAAACCTTAAGGATGGGATCTCAATCATGAATTTTTGACATCCTGTGTAGTTTGACCTGAGGATGGTGTAAGCCAATGCATACAAAAACATTGATTTGACCCATTGCAGCTCTGCAGGAGCTAATGTGCATAATTAAAGTTGGCATTATTTACCCCTCTTACCCCCAGGGTAGGCTTTGGGAAGTTCTTCAGGGTGGGGAGTGAAAGGCAGTCTTGTAATGTGAGTGTTCCGCTTCCTAAAAATGATAAAATGTAGGGATTTTGCACTTCCGACTATAATAATTCAAATAATTACAAATAATGTAATTCAAAGGCTTTCCCCTCTTCTTTTGTAGAAAACGTACCAGAGGATCTACGAGAACCATTTTATACGGATCAGTATGACCAGGAACATATTAAACCTCCTGTTGTTAAATCGCTGCTATCTGCTGAATTCTACTGTCGTGCTGGGAGTCTTATTCTCAAGAGTGATGCTGCCAAACCGCTCCTGGGCCATGATGCAGTTATCCAAGCCTTGGCACAAAAAGGCCTCTATGTCACTGACCAAGAGAAGCTAGTAACGGAGAGAGACTTGCACAAGAAACCCATTCAGATGGTGAGTTCTGGCATTAGAGTTTTGGCATTAGTGGTATACCTGGCTGTTAGCAGCATTTCTGTTTGAGTTTGAAGTTTGTAATGAATTAGCTTTTAAAAACGTTCCATAAATTGAAGTCACATCTTACTTTGCAGTAAATAGATATGATATACCTATTTCTTCAGTGTTTCTCTCACTTGTTCACAATATTCAGATTCTGGAATTCTGGAAATTCAGAAAGTTGTTTTTTGGGTACCAGGGCAGACAACATGGTACCATCCAGATGGTGCTGGTCTGCAGCTCCCATCATTCCTGAATATTGGCTGTACCAACTGGTGCTGATGGGCGTTGTCGTTTACAACATCTGCAGGGCCCCATATTGGCTCTGGATAGTAAGAACATTTGACTTTTATATTCCATTCTACCCACCTAAGTTATGCTTGGAACATACACATTGAAATCAGTAGACATAAGTTCATCATTACTAACTGTGGGTCTGCTCAGAGTTTGACTTACTTGAATACAACCCATTGTCTTTTATTTGAATAAGAGTATACTTTGCCTAGTTATATAGATTCTTAGATTTGGATTAAAAATCAAAAGCATGTGAATTATATATTTTTTTAACATAGTATGTAGCATAATTTACTAGGGCATCAGTTCAGAAGGCCAGAAAGCAGCAAAACATAGAATCTAGGGTGCACTCTGTTTCCATAGGACAGGGGCAGCCAGTGTGATGTCATTCAGATGTCATGGACTACAACGTCTGTCATTGTTGGCCTGCATAGTCAGGGATGATGGGTTTTGTAGTCCATAACATCTGGAGAGTATCCTACTGTAGGATAACATCTACACCCAGCAAGCCTGGCACAGAACCCAGATTGAACAGAGTTCATTGCCAGAATTCTTTGTAACACATAACAGTTGTCGCCAACGTGCAGGAGTTGCTTGGCAAGATGAATCACTGTGGAAAGAGTTCCCCAAGGGTGTGAAGTCTCGGAAAAACACTGGCTTGAAGTAATAAAAGGAAATATTTATGACTAATAAAAAACAATTCACAGTTTAAAATGGAAGACCGGAATAAAACCACAACCTCAAATTTATATTTATTTTTATTACGAATGTACAGAACTGCAAGTATAAACATAAAAGCACACCCATGTGTTCAGTGGGTCATACATATACTAATACATAAAGCAAATTAGCCATTCAGGCAGTAAAATGACCATTCACAAATTTCACTTTCAAGGGTTTAATCCAATTGAATTCTTCAAAAATGTGGGTGGTCTGTGAGAAAAGGGAGCAAATTGCAGAAACTTGAGAATAGAAGGAACCATACAACTTAGAAAGCTTGTTTCCCAGTACCTATTTATACTTTCCTAGTTTTAAGATACTTGGCAATATGAATGAAACGCTTTCCCTGTAAATCCTATAGTATTCCCTACTGCCACCCTCATTGCACAATTAAGGCAGCCTCTTTAAGATACATTTGAAATACTTTATGAAACCCTGTATTCCCATACCTACAGCACAACTTCTAACAGTATACATCTGTAAAACACGTTCTTATTAAGTGATCCACAAGTTAGTATAAACCTTTGGAACTTGTTTTTGGTTTTCTGGAGAATTTGTAAACGTTCTTACTAAGTGATACGTCTACTGTACTGCCATTCTCTTCTGTCTTTATGTGGTCAGGTTATAAGTGAAAGCTGATGAATTGCTTCCAGGTTGTTGTCCTGTGGATTCATTGAAGTAGCTGTTGACTGAATTATCCCTGTACTTGACACATATGCCTACTAATTCCATTCTAAGCCCAGTGATCTGGGGTATTTTAATTAATTAAAATAATTATTTACTGAGTTTTATTAATAATTATTATTTTGTATCATACATCAAGAGGTTGAATGTATCCTGGAATGTCCATTCTTCTGCTGCATACATTATGGATTCCATGGTGCGCCTGCTTTGGTTTTGATGAACTTGACTGGCATTCTCCTGTGTCCGATGGGGTTTCTTGTAGGGTGGGGGAAAATCAGCGTGAGTTGTAGGCTTCCTTCTTTGGTGTGTCTGAAGCAAAACAAGGAGTGCTGGATACTTAGGTTATGGGAAGTGCCTGAAGCTTGTTTCCCGACTAACCTCTTTCCCTCAAGTGAAAACAAGAGTAAAATAACAAGGCAGGAGTTCAAAGCGGACAGGAAAGGAGGTCTGGGGGTGGAGAAAACTTTGCATGAATGACATCTATTTCATATGTCATCTTGACACTAGGGTGTACTAGTGACCTTTTGGCTTTTTCTGTGCTAATCATGATGTTTGGACAACTGCTTAAAACACTTTGCACGTGGGAATTTTTGCCTCTTTGTTCAGATCCTTTAATTCAAGAACCTGTTGACAGCAGCAGGCTGCAAGCTGTTATCAGGCCTGTGTGTTCCACAAAATTAGGCACAGAACCTGAAATGCCAGAGTAAATCAAGCAAATGAAATGTTGTTTGCATGTATTCATTCACCGAGTATAATGCTGGTGCTTGGATGCAAGTTGTCAGAATACTTTTGTTGTTGTTGTTGTTGTTAAGATTGTTAGAGGAACAGGAAATAATTTCAGGAAAAGAGCAACAGTCTTGGTATGCCTTCCCCAACTTGGTGCCCTCTAGACATTTTGGAGCACAACTCTTATCAGCCTTAACAGCATCAGTTATCAGGAATGATGAGTGTTGTCCAAAACATCTGGAAGGCACCAGGTTGGGGAAGCCAGAACCTCACAGTGGACTTAGGTGGCCAGTAAAGACAGGCAATACTAGATTCTTAAAGTGGATGGAAAAATTATTTTTCTTGAAAGAGCGGGATTTCCTTTCCCCCATTCCCAATATCGGAAGTGTTGCTGAAATGGTATGGGACTTCTAGTGTTTTGTTTTGTTTTAGCTTTGGTATCTATGCATCAGTAAAGCAGTGTGTGAGGTGGAGAAAGAGATCCACATTAAATGCTTAAGGGCTACTATATTTACCAACCAGGATGAAGCATTGCTTTTTTTAGTTGTACACTAAATTTTTTCTAATCTGGATTTTGCTAATCTATTCTGTGCACAGAAACTTGGCAGCTGCTCTCTGTGTCTCAAGCAAGGTTTATGTCATAATGGTTAAGTGCTCTTCTGAGGTTTTAAACAGCTTTGCCTTGGGAAGAGAGAGGTCAGAAACATGGGACTTACTCCCCACTGTCCTAGCTTGCTATCAATACTGCAAATTTAACTCGTGCAGATACCAGGGATTGAGCTGCTTTCACTATCCTTGTCCCCTGAAAATACCCGGGAGGAAATTCCATTAAGTTGGGCATAGCCACTGAGATGCCCTGTCTTGTGTTACTGCTCCCCTAGGATTTTCTACAAATGGAACAAAAAGCAGGCATCATTCCCTGCTGATTTAATGCACAGCTTAGAGTTTCTCAACCTGTGGGTCCCCAGATGTTGTTGGACTACAACTCCCAACATGCCTAGCCAGCATGACCAGTGGTCAGGGATGATGGGAGTTGTAGTCCAACAACATCTGGGGACCCAAAGCTTGAGAACCACTGAAGGAGGCACTGCTTAAACACTTAGAGCTAATGTGGTGTTGCGGTTAGTGTTTGACTGGGACCTGGAGACCAATGTTCAAATTGCTGGTTGGCCATGAAGCTCACTGGGTTAGACTGTCAGGCAAGGACTGGCCGAGCAACCTTGAGCCAGTCACTACTTCTCAGCCTAGCCTACCTCACAGGGTTGTTGTCAGGATAAAATGGGGAGGGGGAGCACTATGTACGCCGCCTCAAGTTCCTTCAAGGAACGGTGCAATAATAATGTAATTAATAGTAAAGTACTTGGATCCTAGGTCATTAGGGCTTTACATGCTAACAGCAAAACCTTGATTCAATTCAACCAGGCTCTTTTTTCACTGGATGAAGAAAGAGTATTGTATTATCAGACAAATCTTGTTTACATTTTGTTTTGGGGATCAGCGCCTTTTTTTAAAAAAAAAATAAGCATATCTGAGGTGTACAATAAAGCACTTCATAGTACCTATCTCGGAAATGGCTAGCAGTTAATGCTTTTATTAACTGGGATCAATTAATAAGTCAATGAATAAAAAAGTCTTCTTATATGGCTATTCTTTAGCTCTGTGTCTTTCACTTAACCTTGTTGTGTGTCTGCTTGCAATTATGGGTAGCAGGAGGTGGTGGCTGTAAAAATGGTTAATTATTATTCAGCACTAGGCAGCCTGTATTATTCTCTAATCAGAAAGAGTGCATCCTCGTGCTGGGGACTAGACCAAAACACAAATGCAGATCCTTTCCCTGAACCTTTTTCAATGCATTTTAATCAGCTCTATTTTTAAAGCAGATGTATATATTTTTTTTGGTGTCCCATCTATTACAATGTATATAAAACCTTAAATTTGTGAAACGTATTCTACCAGATTAAATTATTCATTCCTTCAGCCTATTCAGCAGTAGGATCCCTTTATCTCAAACTGAGTTTAGTACGATCATATTGAGGAAATGATCAGACAGTGTGCACTAATACACTGCTCATTCATAATAAGCCATTTACACATATTCAGTGTAGTAAGAAATTACCATTATTGATGAATGTGCAGTTTAAACTTTGGTAAAATACCATGCTATAATACTGTTGTGGCATTCGACTCTTAATTTGTCTTTAGGTAAGCATTCACATTTTCGATAGAACTGGTGTGAACTGGTAGTGTATCCTGAAATATAGGATTGTTATTATTTTAATTGGGAGGAGGCATGCTGAGGTTAGACGCTCACTAGGTGGCCTTTGAGCAAATCGTTTATCTTTGCCAACATATTTTAGAGCAGGGTTTCCCAAACTTGGGTACCCAGCTGTTTTTGGACTACAATTCCCATCATCCCTGACCACTAGTCAGGGATCATGGGAGTTGTAGTCCAAAACCAACAGGAGACCCAGGTTTGGGAAACACTCCTTTAAAGCAATCTTATGAAGGTACTGGGTGATATCCAGCAAAGTCATACAATTAGACCCATGAGATCACTGGACGAAAAAGTAAGCATAGGGGTGTGCTTTCACGTGGCATAGCCATATGCGAACTAAGGTTACACATGGAAAGCAGCTTACTGGGCTGGCTTCTTTCTAACCTTTTAAAAGGTTGACAATGGTATTTCTGGGTGGTAGTTTCAGTTTCCACCGGTTAGTAAATGGCTAACTGCATGCCGCTGATTATAAAGAGGTATTAATGTAAATGCTTACATTAGAGATGTGACTGATCCAGATCCCCACACCTGCAGAAGTTGCCCATATTCATGGGAACGAAAAGAATATGTGTCCTTCTAAACAGGAAGGAAACATATGAGTGAAAACTTGACCCTACACGTATAGTTCCATCACCAAGAGGTGATTCGGAACCCCACTTCTTTTCAGAGACAGAAATGTATGGAATGCATGAGTGTTGTTCATTGTGTATGCCACATATTTTCTCCTGGAAGAAGAGGAATGGCTCTAGAAAGAAGCAGCTGCACTGGCTGTTGCACAGAGTGCATGCTGTACTAAGTGCGTTGGTACTCAACACTCATTTTTCAGCATGATGGGTGTTGCATCTTTATGGATACTACCTTCCACATCAAGAGAGGAACACCTGTTGTCTGTTTTCTGGAAGGTGCCTTGCACATTCTTGAAGCTTCCTTTTTGTTTGGGCAAGCCTATCCACACACACACTCACACACAGAGAGAGAGAGAGAGAGAGAGAGAGAGAGAGAGAGAGAGAGAGAGACAGAGAGATTTTAATTATCTTTTAAATGCTTTAATTACTTGTTGCTACCTGATTTTTATTGATAATCCTACTAGTTCTTGTAAAGTGCTTAGAGGTCTTATTACAACCAAGCAGTATATATAATTTATTAAATAAATAAGGAGGAATAGTCAGAGCCAGGCCTGGCATCACCATGCAGCATCCTAAAGAAGCTGGCAGGGTCCTCTGCCAGTGGCCCAGCCTTGACCTCCTTTATGTCCCCTCTGTCCACCAGCGCTCAGTGCCAGGCAGGCGGGTGCTGCCATTTGCAAAACCTGGTGAGTGCTGCCACTGTGCAACCTTGCGGGGAAGAACCCTCCGATATAGCTGTAGACTCAGTACAGTGGTACCTTGGTTTACAACCATAATCCGTTCCAGAGGTCCGTTCATAAACAAATACAGGTTGTAACCCAAGGCGCGCTTTCGCCAATGGGGCTTCCAAAAACATTTTGTTCATAATCCCCCCAAAATGGATTGTAATCCAAAAAAAGTCTGCAAACTGGGACACACACTTCCAGGTTTGACGTGTTTGTAACCCAAAATGTATGCAAACCAGACTGTTCACAAACCAGGGTACCACTGTACTGGGAGCTGACTCAAACCTGAGGTTAGACACTGTCTGTCTAATTCAGTACAGTCAAACCTCTACTTACCACTGCCTCTTCTTACGGTCATTCCAAGTCGCAACTGCAGCAAACCTGGAAGTAACCAGCAGATTGGCCACCGTTCGTGCATGCGCAGAAGTAGCAATCACCGTTCGCACATGTGCAGAAGCGGGCAATTGCTGTTTGCACATGTGCAGAAGCGGGAATCGCTGCCTGCCTCTGTGCACAACAGCGCCTCTCCCAGCGACCCATTTTGACCTCCGTACGGACCTCCAGAACAGATTATGGTCACAAATAGAGGTTCTACTGTATTGTCTATTCTGATTAGGCGTGACTTTCCGGTTCTCAGGTACAAAGGGCTCTTGCTACTCCAGGTCAACAGGAGGTGCATGGGGGTGACCTTGGGACCTTATGCACACAAAATGTGTGCTGTGTCACAGACCTATGGCCCTATCCCTGTTTCCGAGCTATTTCTGAGATTATAAACAAATTTGATACCTCTTTTGGATATTAATGTTGGCGTTATTCTTACTACTTCAGATTTTCACACGTTCCCTAAAAAGTGTGGCTCAGTTCAGACAAACTGTTGCTTTGACATTGCAAGAATGTTCTCGCTATGTCACCTTGCACATTCACTTTTGCAGCAAACCATAGTTTGCTGTTGCATTGGAACCGAGAAAGCTATAATTTGCTGCAGAAGAGGAATTGCAAGATAGACTATGGGGAGAGAGGAGTGCAGGGAATTAGAGGCTTATTTGTGTAACACTAAAATCATGGTGGTATTACAGTTAACGAGAGAACCAGAATCTTGTTGCTGCTTTAGGACTGTGAAGACCATATTCCTTCTGAGACTTGTAAACAGTTACTACAAGAGTGGTGTGTGTGGTTTTTAAAGGAATAAGGCCGCCATATGTAGCAATTCCAACTGGAAGGATTGACTTTTAGGAACCAATAAATTTGGTAGCTTCTGTGTGCACTGCCACAATAAAGGTTGAAGTGGTACTCATGCTGCTCCGTAGGTATTCAGCACCTGTACACCAGCAAATGTACAAAGCATGGGTTACCAACCTTTATTGAGAGCCAGTGTGGTGTAGTGGTTAAGAGCAGTAGACTCGTAATCTGGGGAACCGGGTTCGCGTCTCCGCTCCTCCACATGTAGCTGCTGGGTGACCTTGGGCCAGTCACACTTCTTTGAAGTCTCTCAGCCCCACTCACCTCACAGAGTGTTTGTTGTGGGGGAGGAAGGGAAAGGAGAATGTTAGCCACTTTGAGACTCCTGAAGGGGAGTGAAAGGCGGGATATCAAATCCAAATCCAAACTCTATTGTTATTATTTTACAGCATCTCAATCATGCAAAGCCTTGGCATTACTTAGATCCCCCCCCCCCTGCACTAGCTAAAAGGCCCAAATGTCATATGCTTTTCCCTGTTATCTTGTTAGTGAGGCCTAAGGCGAGGCAAAAATCTGCTAAATCTGTTTTGAGTAATCCAGGTTAAGAGTATGCATTAGGAAGAATTATTACGCTATACTGGATGCTACCTACAGATTGCCTCTCATTTCTCGGAGGGGCAATTAGCTTTGTTGTTAATGTGAGAATGGTTGGAAGAAGGGGGAGGTTTTATTATAATGCAATTAGCACTGAGAACTATCCTTTGTCTGGAGATTACAAAGTTGATGTGGCATTTTTAACAGAATATAGGCATAAAATGGCAGACCTGTGTGAGAGCAGTATTACTCTGTCTTCCAGTATTCCTTTTTCTAGGACAATTTGCTGAGCTTATTAAATTGATTTGATTCTATTTATCTGCTGATATGCTTTGCACAGCATTATATGGCCATATATCTTGCCTTGTGTAAACATACGTACTTGCCCATATCCACTTTTGGGGACGTTAATTTATTATATCTATTTAATAAATCTATATACCACTTTTCTTCGAGTTTTTTTTTTAAAGGAAGGACCATATAAAACAGATGTGCCTGCATATGGCTATAGTCCCTTACTGTTGGTGTTCGATCAAATTGTATGTTACATGGCTGTAGCTGGATCTCGACAAGGTATGGTCAGGGATCAGTATGGAGAGATGAGTGAGATGATAGGTACAGTCCTTTCTCAGGGAAGGAGGAATGGAGCTTTCCTTCACCAGGGCAGAGGTGGGTTTGAAAGGGCCATGTGTGTACCACAGTTCTGTTTGAGAGCTGAAAAAGCACAGAATGTTGTAATGGGTTTAACTCTCTTAAAAATTTCTGTCTCTTGTGGCTGTGAAAATATGCTTGGGAATAAGTCGGCAGCCTCTGCTGAAATGTCAGAAGTCACAAAGGTGGCAGAATAACATTTCCAGTAGTTGGACTGCATTTCCTGTGCTCTGCAATTGTTCTCTTTTAAGACTGGCAAAATAAAAGAGCATGCCAGTTATTCAATTTGCATAATTACACAGGTTGATTAATTCAGAGTTTCTTTGGGATTGAATGCATATCGAATCGTAGCTACCTGTTTTTTCAAGTGAGCCGTCAGCACAATCCTAGGCGTAGCTTGTTCTGAAAAAATGTATTATTATTATTATTATTATTATTATTATTATTATTATTATTTAGACCAGAGCTTTCCAAAGCGTGTATCGTGACACGTTAGTGTGTTGACTGCAGTGTGTGCCATGCAAACGCTACCCACGCTCCTTCCGGATCTGGAAAGGGGTTATTTGAACCTCCAATTTGCTAGTGAAACTGAATCGCTGTGTCTTGAAATGCTGCATGCCTAAAAAGTGTGTCACCAACATAGAAAGCTCTGATTTAGACAATTACACTTTAAACACCTATGAAGCTGTGTTTCCCTTTTCTCTTGGCTTCTTCATGGGAATAAGGCAAGTTATATATAGAAAATAAGGCACACTTGCTGCAAAGCTACTGGCAGATATCTGCTCCATCTATGTGGCTCTGATCAATAAAGCTATGCAAGCTGAACTGAGATGAGAACCTACCTCCTAATCAGTTACACTGGAATGAGCAATGCTGTGTTCTTACTGGTGCTACCTGCTTAATATTCCAGTATATTAGCAAGCTCTGTGTCTGATGTTTGGCTTTCTGAACACACACTGAATTGCGTCATGTTGCTTTATTCTAGATTACAAATCAAACTAGAACAGTAGGAAAGACTGCTCTAGTGAATAACTACAAGGGCATCAGTATCTCTGATTTCCAATATCCTGCAGCTACATTCCAACATCCTAAGCTTAAATAAATACCTAGGCTTGTGAATATTAAAAATCTGACCCTCTGTGTGTCAGTCCTTTAGTTATACAGTATGAGTAAAATAGTGAAAAGGTCTCCCATCTCTCTGGGGCCTAATTAATGTACAGTACTCATTGAACTCTGTATATAAGTGAAACTCTGTTAGCTACAGTTCAGTGCTTACTGTAATTAATATATCGGAAAGTGGTTTGCTGAGGGCACCCACCCAAGAAATTTTGTCTTGGTTTTGTTCCCTCCACTCCCATCTCCCCAAACTAGGAAATACATCGGTCTTCAGTGTCACCACTTTAAAGCTGCAATTAAACAAAAGAAAATCACTTTAATATTAAATATGTTAGGAGATGGGGAATGTATCTGGACTGAGGCGTCAGATGGGTTTGGGATACTTTTAAAAGTCAGTAAGTTACAGAAAGCAAAGTCAAGCAGTTTGTTCTACCGGGAGTCAACATTACCCTAATTTTTCAACGAGCTCCGCACCAGGACTGGCTGTAGAAATATGGGTGTGTTTATCCCTGTGTGTTGCATGTGGCACTTGCATGTTAGATCCTTATTGGAGGCCCTGATCTGTTTCCCGCACTGACAGCTGAAGTATTGTAGGTGGGTCAGGGTGATAATCAGAAAAAGCAGGAGGTGGAAGATGTCTAATTTCCATACCAGAAGGGGCAGTCAGTGATGCTTTCCCCTTCCATATGTCCCTGTGCTCTGTTGCCTTAAGGGCTATAGCTCAGTCAGTGGCAGAAGACCTCTGTTGCAAGCAGAGGGTTCCAAGTTTAGTCCTTGGCACATCCAGGATCTTGTTCTTGGTGATGGGAAAGACTTCTGCTGAAAATGCTGGAGAGATTTTCACAGTTGGGGGTCAACAATCCTGGGGCTAGATGGACCAAGGGTCTGACTCTGTGTAAGGCTGTTTTGGGTGCCCATATGCTTACTTCCAGGTCAACTCATTCTCAGCATCAGAGCTGGGCTAGAAGAGAAATGGTGGGGTGGCAAGGTTCACCTCCCCTTATCCACATTAATTAATTAAATGCACACACCTTTTATATATGAATAGCACAGGCATGAGTTAAGAAACAAATACAGCTCTTGCAGATAAGTCCATTTTCATCCTATGTTTTGTGAAATTCCCTCCCCCCCCCCATGACTTGACAGAGCATTTTAAATGTTTAACATAATTACTACTACTACTACTACTACTAATAATAATAATAATAATAATAATTTAATTTCTGTAGTGAAGAGAATGAGCATGCCTCTCTAATCAAGGTTATACTTCTACTTCAACTAGTTCAGCACCCTAGAGAGACAAGGCAAGGTAAATAGAACAGAAACTCTTCCAGAGGACTGTAGGATGTTAATTTTACTGCCCAAAGGAAGCTTTTCCTTCTCCAACTCAGGTGAAGAATAGGTGAAGGAGCTCAGGAAAGTCGAGAGATCCCTTAAATGCCTTGCCCTTGCCTCGTAATGTTTAGTAGCATTCCCCGAATAAAGCTTCTCTAAAGCAGCATTAACTTCCGGATTCCCAATAAGCCCTTCGTTGTGGCTTTATATCTAATTATCATTTTAAACCACGAGACACTTCAATATACTGATGTAACAGTGCCGTCTCATCTCCTCCCGCAGTGCTTGAGCTTTTTCCCAGTCACTGGGCCTTTCTGTCTAGCTGTCATTGCTCTGTCAGCTTGTCACAGTCAGTCCCTTATCCACTAGATGAGGAAATGTGCAGGTCAGCTTTCTAGTAAATCTGTTAGTCAGCAGCTTATCACTCTGTAGGGTTTGTATTACTGTAATGACTAAAGGGGACACAAGTCTTTATGTGATAAGTATTCTCCCCCCCCCCCCACCTGTCCATCTCCACTTCTCTCATGCCACTAATGTGTTCGGTTTTAAGTTGGAGCCTCGGAAATGCCCGGCTGAGACCTCCTAACCTGGATCTTTGTGCAAAGCAGAGTCTGACAGAATCCATCTCATCACTTCCCACTGTTGTGTGGTGCTGGGGCTGCGCTCTTTCAAAGCCAATTATAAACAATGAGTGCCCTTATGTGGTTGCTCTTTTGCTTCCTAGAAACTTCCTTAAGCCTGTGTTCTCTCTAAAATGTGCCATTACTGGATGCACTTTAGAATATTATAGAAATAAAGCACCTTGCAATAAATGAGTATTTCAAAATTGAATAAAAGAACCCAGTGTGAAATATATATATTCCAAAGAAGCCTAAATTTTGCAGTGTGCCTCACCTCCTACATTTAAAAATAGCATTTCCTGGATTTACGATACGCAAATGAAGAGTCCTGTTTACAAGCTCCTTTTGAACAGAAGCTTATAAGAGCAACTGAGATGAGATACATTTCACCATTAATGATTTTCAGAGATACCAGCAGTTTTCTAATTTTAGACTCCCTGCTGAAAAGCTAGCACTGTGTGAGTGCTGCGTGACATTTGTATGGCATTGTGGGATGAGTTTTACTGTATTAAGCTTGTTGATTTATATCTGAAATCCAGTCTTGCCAAGAGCTGCTTTATATGTAGCTGTCTCAATCCAGTGAGGCATATATAGACATAATAAGTAAGCATCAGGACGCATCCCTTGCTAGATGATGAGCCCCATGCAGTCAGTGCAGATACTTGTCCCTGCCTGATTTAGCTGATGTTTGTGCATAACCCTGGTTAACAAATTGTTGACAAAGTCAATTCTCTTTGGTAGAGGAAGCAGGAGGTTGAACTGAGCCCTTACTACAAACAGCTTTGGTGTAATCACTATTTCTTGTCAAAATGTGTGTTTGTTCTATGTGAAACATTTTCTCGTATAAACTTTTGATTTGTATTCCCCTCCCTCTGTGCAGTTCACCATGACACTCTTGAAGTCACTTGTTGTTGTTGTTGTTGTTCTTCTTCTTCTTCTTTAAATCCTCAGCCCAATCCTGTGATATAGTTTAGGTTGCAAAACAGCGACATGCTCAAGGCAACCCACTGAGTTCCATGTCAAAGCTGATACAGTGGTACCTTGGTTCCCAAATGGCTTGGCAGCCGAACGTCTGTTCCGGCTGTCGGCATTGTTTCTGGGGCCAATCAGAAGCCACGCCTTGGTTTGCGAACGTTTTGGAACGGACTTCCAGAATGGATTGAGTTCGGGAACCAAGGTACCACTGTATTGGGTTTAAACCTAAGCTTTCCTGTCCTAAGTCTGTTACTGCACACTAGCTAAAGTTACAACATTGGGAGCATCTGGTTGGCCACCGCTGTGTTCTGATCCAGCAGTGCCCTGCTTATGGATCAGCAAAACTATGTATTGTAGAGGTCAACCAAAAACCCATAATGCCTTCCCATTCAGTATGTTGCCTTCTCCACTGTGTGCGCGCGCGCACACACACACTCTCTTTCTCTCTCTCCTTTCATTCCAGCAGAAGTACTTCTCTATAGTGTGTTCATTTTTATGTGCTATGAATCTGGAATTCTATTACACACTGTCTGATTTCAAAACAAGAGCTCTTTTTAAAAACAACAACAGTGGTGCTTTTTAATATTGACACTAAATCTCTCTCTCTCTTTAAAGAAAAGTTACCCCCTTTTAATAAATGTGCTTTGATTATTTTAAGCTGAGTATTAGTCACAGAACAGCACTGTGTGGAAGTGATGAAAGTGCATACAGTAAAAAAACACAAAGGTTCAGTATAGTCCCCCACCTGCATCTCAAGAAACAGCAGTTGCCATAAGGGATGCTATTAAGAACCATTTAGTTTCCATGGTGATAGGCTTACAAGGTGAAAAGAGAGAACCTGCCAATTTTTGAAACAATTACATTAGTGATCCCTCTGGTATATGTTAGAGATGTATGTATTACAGCTCTTTTTTTGCAATATCTTTAGAATTCTGTGAGTTACAGTCCCAAGAGTGCAAATATTTCTGGTAGGAAGTCATTACAAAGTAGACTGTCTCCTTTGCATCCTTGCATACATGAAAGCAAGGTTTTCCAAATTGTGGCCCGTAGGCAGCCAGTGGTCCACAATCTTCATTCAGGTGGTTCACAGCATGTTTGTAAAAATACAATTAAAAGCATCTAGGGTGGTGCTAAACTGGCATAGCAACAAGACCAACAGTATCTGCAAGTTGTCCCCCCCCTCCCCGCATGCAGTGGATTAACATGTACTAAAGTGGAGCAGAAGCCCACAGGGGATTGTGCGTGGCAGTTTCAATTCATGGATACTGATCCTTTGAGGGGTCACTTTTTGAGGATTCTCAGACAAGCCACAGTCATGCATGTGCGACACTTGCTAATTTTCTTCTGCGTAATGTGAAACTCCTTCAGTAACTCTGTCATTCTCATCAAAGTATTGATGTACATCAGTGTTTCCCAAGCTTGGGTCTCCAGCTGTTTTTGGCTACCATTCCCTATCACCCCTGACCACTGGTCCTGCTAGCTAGGGATGATGGAAGTTGTAGTCCAAAAACTGCTGGAGACCCAAAATTTGGGAAACCATGATGTAGATGGAGCCAGGCCATTGAAGGCATTTCATCTTTAATTTAATACTGGATTGGCTCAAATGCTTCCCCGGCCACCTTATAACCACTTCCAGGTGCCTGACTAATATTGTGAGCAGAGAAAGCTTTGATTCAGTCTCACCTCTTCTCAAGGCCACTTAGTGATATCAATGCAAGCAATTCTCTCTTGGATTGGCCACCAAACCTGTAATGTGAGGACGGTTGTACTGACCTACCATGCAGACTGATAGCTGGGATGTCGAATGTATATGAAACATTTGAACATAATAAAGCAGTGGTTCTCAAACTTTTCCCGCTGATGACTATTTGAAATTCCATTATTAACAGATCTAATTTATAACAGTAAATTTTACCTATTACTTTTTAAAAGTTTGCAATGATTTAAAAAAGCTCTGCAACTTCAACTTGTAGATGCCATTATGGAGACCTGCTTAATTTCTTCAGGTTACTTAGCATGCTTAAGTGGCAGTGACATAACTCTAATGCTTTTTACAAAGTATAATCAGGTTGCTGCTTATAATTATATGCCGGCTAAGCAATCATCAGGAATGTGACATAATTCCCAAGAGTACATTTATCAGATCTACTCTTCTCATACTAGACTCACTTACAAATTAAGCCAGTGTATAAAAGTTACTGAGATACAAGAGAAGGAAAAACAAAATGCTTCTTTCCAGTTTTCTGACACATCAGCATATGTGCCTGAAGCTTGATAGTGTATAAAATTGTATAAAATATTAAAGGTCTTTTTACACACACCCCATTATGCTTTTTTGTGCTCTGCAAAATTTTTGCAAGATCTCTCAGGAGTAGCCTTGGCAGTTATTGTTTTAAGAGAATTCCATTCCGTTCCACTTCTAATTTGTATATCATCTTTCTATAAAAGAAAGTGTACAGTAACAAAATACACAACAAAGGACACACACCTTACAATAATCTGATCCAATACAAAAAGTCATAATAAAACATAACTTTAAAATGGAATGACTTATACCAAAAAGTAATATTCAATAATCTATTAGATTATAACAGTACACAATAAAATTAACTCTCAAAACATCAGCAAATGACAATTAAACAGAAATTCACAATTACAATAAATAATTACTAAACTATGATCAGTAAAAATAACTGCTAGTCACATTGCATAAAATACCACTATATAAGCAAAACTGTGTAAAAGGATCAAATTGGGAAACAAAACACGCACAACTTATCATCTGCTATGAGCCATGTTGCGCCTAGTTCAAAAAAATTCCCAGCAGTGATCTTTCTGGTAGATCCGTTTTTCTCAACTAAACACCCGCATTCTGTGCCACCAATATATGTGTTAATGTGTCTGACCACTCAATCACATGCATAGCTGGGGACAAATCTCTTTTTAAAACATGAAATGGGGCCCGTGCTGAGAACAGCCAGATCCTACCATGTCTCTTGCTTTGCCTTGCTGTATGATCTCATGCTTCAAGAAATTTTATCCCCAGCCTGGATCTGATACTGAAAGTGGGTTGGGAAGGAAATTGCTTGAAATATAATGAGGAAAAGTGGAAGGCACAGTTATCTTCTTAAACCTGGACGCTTGATTTCATCAGAGAAAGAGGAGAACAGCAAAGATGGTGAATCAAATATTTGGCCCTTATGGTTATCTTCTAGCAGGATCAAATTTGCTGTAAAACTACCTAGAACTGAGAGGATAATATTTCAAAATGATTTTTTATGAAAGAGAGACAGTGGTTCTTTAATTCAAAAGGTGAAACCAGCAACACGTTGGGTAGTATCTGACTAAGTTATACTCAGAAATTGACCAACTCAGTTGATCTCAAAAGTTGATACTATTGATGGTTATATAACCAAGAGGGCTAGGACTTGTTTATATAAGAAAGTTGGAGCTAAGGCCCAACACTTGACTTGATTGTTAATAAATGTTCTGTTTAATCATTGATGTTGTTATATTGCTGTAATCTTATTACTTGGGGAAGGAAATTTCTCTGTACTAGATTTGCTATATGGTTCATTGTCACACTGGTGACTGAGTGAGTGTGCATACGCAGGGGAGAGTGGGCAAGGAAGTGTGGCTTTTTCTCCCATGCTAGCTGGGTGAGAAGCAAACAGAAGGTGACAATGAAAACAAGTGTTTTGGAGAGTGTTAAAGGAAGGCCTGGGTGCACGGGGAAAGGCCAGAACCCCCTGGCCACCTTCTTCTTCCCCAGGTGACCTAGAGATCTGCATCACAAATGGCCAAATCGGATGCAGAAGGAGCAGCACAGTAACGAGAAAGATGGTTAGAAGCGGCAGCTAGCTAGCTAGCCAGCCTGCAGATCCCTTGCTGCCATTGATGCCACTGCATCCCAGGCATTGAATGTGTCCGTAGCATGTAGGGTTAGGGAGCATGCCTAGGGATACCCGCCGAATTCTTAGGCTATGCCCAGCCTGCTCCCTGTGCTGACTTCAGGGACAGGAGGGAATGCTCAAGGTGGGCAAAAGAAGATAAAGCCACTCGCTTTCTGCCACTGCACGTTGGCCAACTCTTCAACCTGCCTGGCTGCTGCCCAGTACAGTATAAAGGTTTTTTGCCAAGGTCTTAGGGTGGGTTGGCTAGGTTTGGGGGTGGAGTGGAGGGTAGGTGTGGCTGGCAAGTGAAGCAAGCAGGGGTGCAGCAGCCCCTAGTGTAGAAAAAAATGTTGAGTTAAACATGCATCGTTGTACTTAATGCACTGCTAGACTGGTCAAGCTATAGAATAATGAATGGCATTCTGGATGTTATTGGACTCCAGTGTCCATCAGCCCCAGACAACATGGCCAGTGGTCAGGGGTGCTTGCAGTGCACCAACATCAGGAGGGCTACAGTTTCCCCAGCCTGATCTAGGGAATCTCATTCTAAATTAAAAATAGGCATTTTCTATTTCCAGTAATTGTATGCTTCATGGAGAAGATTGCAAACAATATAAATAAAAAAAATAAGATTTCAAAACTTGGCACTGTGTACAAAATAATTCCATGGGACATAAATAATAGTGTAATTACCCTTCTTGCTAAATGGAATTCCTGTGAATCTGTCAACATGCAAGTTCTGCAATTAATCTTTTGCAGGATTGGAATTTGACTCTTTGGGGCTTTTTTTATTGTTGATTATAGAACAACACATTTTTCAGTGTGTGTTACTTCATGCTTATTGTTGTTTGGTGTTCCTGGTGGCGGTATGGGGAGGTGAAATATTTAATTGACTGATAGAAATAATTGCCAAATTGGTTACTTTATTAGGAAGGCTTTCTGTTTATGGAGCTTGAATGATTTGGTAACTTAGGATATCACCCACTTGGACTCAACTGACCATAATAAGCCCCTTTGTAGTACAAATATCCCCACTCACTAGTTCAGTCTTTAAAAATTGAGGGCGGCCCACATAATGCTGTAAAGTACGTTCTTCGTCTTTTGTGAAGATGAAACGCAAGTGGCACTCACATAATGTCAGCTACAGCATTATCCAGACTACTTATGCTTTATCTTTATATTGACCTTCAAGAACAAATGTTCCCTAGAGGCAATCTTGTGCAAGAAAACAGATGCATAGGCATTTATCCACATAGCTCTTTCACTTGCACATATAGATAATTTAATGTTTATGCATGCAAGATTTTTCTGCATCTAACATTTATTATGATTTGTACATTACATTTATACCCCACTTTTCCTGCAGAGATCTCATGGTCACATGCATGGTTCTTCCCCTCCCCATTTTATCCTCACAATAACCGTCTGAGTAGGGTTGCCACCTTTGGTCCGGCAAAATACAGGAAAGGGCAGGGTAGGGGATTGCATACCTTGCAAGTGTCCCTGGCCAGGACATCCCCCTTTTTAAAGTCATTTTGGTTGTCAGGATCTCACACGATTTTGCTGTGCAATTCCCCCTCGAAAGCATTTAGAAATATTATGTGTATTCTCTTTTCTTTTTCTTTCTTGGGTGTGCCAAGGTTTATTCTGGGGAGAAAGCAGTTAGTGAGGCAAGTAGCCACTTGGCGAGCTATTCAGTCAAATGGCCGAAAGAACCACACCTTAACTCTCCTGGATTTCTGATCAGATGGAAAAGCATAGCAAGTTGTTGCTGCCAGGTGGTGAGGAGAATGCTAGCAAAAAAACTAACCAAGTGGTTACATCACTCATGCTAAGTTAACATACGACCAGTTGTTGGCACATTTATACTGTGCGGACCTCAGTTGTGCCTTGTACCTCCACTTCCTGTAAACAGCAGGGATGCAACCAGCCCAGAGGTCAAGTGAGCATCACACCAAGTGCCCTACCACACCACCCACTACTAGAGTGGAGGCTGGAAGAGACACAGGTTTCTGGCAAGAAAGAGGAGCAGCACCAGAATCCCCATCAGTGGAAGGTTTTACTGCAATACCCCTGCAGCTTGTTGCTATGCAATAAGTCATTTGGTTTTTTACTCCATAGTTCAGTGGTAGCTAACCTGTGGCTCTTCAGATGTAATGGAATTCCAGCTCCCATCATCTCAGATCATGGGCTGTGCCACCTGGGGCTGATGCAGATTGGAACCGAACTATATTTAGAGTGCTGCAGATTAGCCACGCCTGTCATGGTTCCCACCTGTTAGACAAAACTTGGAGTTATATAGGCTACATCACTGCTTAATAACCCTTTAAGCTTCAGATTCGGCATCCCTTGCAGGCTCCAGTCTCAACAACAGTTAAAGTGTTGTGTGGTTAGATCTTTTCTTCCTATGAGGCTAGGATCTCCTGTGACCATATACATCCATTATTTTATGTTGTGGTTGTAATAAGTTGTAATATGTACTGCACTTGATCTTAGCCAAAATGACAAGCAGCTAAAGCTCCTCTGTTGGATAGCAAGGCCGATCTTACACCTTAATAACTGTTGATATATACTATTGTTGTACTGTGTATTTTGGATCTATGGACCGTAATAAAGCGGTGTGTGTAATATGTGCAGTCGTACCTTGTTTTTCTAACAGCTTAGTTATTGAATGTTTTGGCTCCCAGACACTGCAAACCTGGAAGTGACTGTTCTGGTTTGTGAACCATTTTTGGAAGCTGAACGTCCGACGAGGCTTCCACGGCTTCCGATTGGCTGCAGGAGGTTCCTGCTGCCAATCAGAAGCCGCGCTTTGGTTTCCGAACATTTTGAAGTCGAACGGACTTCTGTTCAACTTCCAAGGTACGACTGTACTTGCATTCTTCTACACTTCTTGAGGAATGTTTCCCCCCTCTGTTATTTGACATATTAATATCTGTAGGAATGTTGTTTTAGATAAAACAATATAAAGAGAAATAGAAACAAAAATGTAATTTCAGATACCTGAATTTTAAGTAGCTTGTAAAGAATGCTGTAGTTGCAAAAAAAAGTTACAAAAAGATATTTAAATATCAGACATAATCTGCTCTGAAATTATATGAACAACCATTCAAAAAATAATTTTATGGTGGTAATGCTCAGTTAAAATATCTAGTTAATGGTAACTTGCAGATCATAGTATAAGTCCTATATAGTTGAATTTGGATTGCCTTGACTCAAATGAGTATTGTCTTGTTTTGAAATAAAGCCTTCAGAGCTAGTTTGTTAACACCTTTTAATGTAAGTGTACCTTTACCATGTGTACTGCAGAGAAGACCTGGCAAACCCTATGTGTACTGTGACAAAGATTGTGTGAATGAATGTTTGAACAAGATTCTTCTCTGCAAAGCGATTTAATTCCCAAATAGCATGCGGCAAACAGAGGAAGCATTAGCCATGGTGCTTGAGAATAATTGTACTTCAAGACTCAATAAGCTTCTTACCATGCAGACCTAAATCTCCAGCATGGCTGAAGCTTCTGGAATTCGCACACAGTAAGCAGTAATTACAGGAGATTTTGGAGATTATTTGGCAGATCAAGTCAAGCCTAACTACAAACGATCCAATTGCAGCTTTGTGTTTGTTTCTTTAAAAACAAAAAAAACCTTTTGCATTAAATATTAAAAAGTGGAAACCTGCAATAATTCATGGTGGGAGGAAAGGTTGAAGAGAGGGTTGCATCCTATCCTTTTGCTCTTACTTAGTCAATCCACAGGTCTCCAAAGAAGCTGTGTGTACACAAGATTGTACAAATTGAATATCTAAATCAGAGTGGGTGAGTCTGTGGCCCTCCAGATGTTGTGGACCCCCCCCCCAACTCCAGCATTGCCAGAGGTCGGGGAGCATGGAAGTTGTGAACAACTGAAGTGTCTCAGGTTCCATGTCCCTCTTCTAAACGGGCTAAGAAATCCACAGTCCTGTTGGACTGGCATGGCGGAGACATAATGATGTCTTTGTGAATTGGTCTCAGGAAGCAAGTTGCATAGGGACAGAGGCATGCTTAGGGTTCCTTGTGCCCTTGGCAAGGAGCTGCATCACCCACCCAAATCACTTTACTGCCATAGCCACATTAGAAATTACTACATTTTACGCAATCCATGTACTTGAAGCGAGGTTGAGGCAAGAAGCAAGGGTAAAAAACCCCTAGGTAGGCCTCTGCATGGGGAACTGCTTGCAACACCACATTTGTTTGGGCCCAGGAATCCCTAGGGCTACTGGAATAGATGCAATGGCAGTTGCGCCTGCTAGTTCTGTGGATAAAACATCTCTGCAGGAGAAGCTCATGTGTGGATAGGAACTGTCTCAAAGTCACACAGTGAGGTTTGTGGTTGAGTGGCCCAGTCTGGTCTGGCTCAGTCCTAACCCAGCACTCTTAACTGCTACATCATTTAAAGGATGTAATAATTAAAAGAGTTGTTCAGATGACTGTTGAGAACTTAGGATGCTCAAAGTGCTATTTTAATGCTCAATACCAATTGGTACCAATGTTCCTAAAGAGCCTCTTCCATAGGTAGCCGCTGGAAAGAGTTTCATATTGGCAGTCTTTGCTAAATTATTTGAGGGAGATCTTGCGGTCTTTTATCTTTGTGCTTTTAGATGTGCTTCCAGTTGATTAAAATATATTTTAAGACCATTCACCTTGCAAAAAATAATACTTTTTTGTCTTAAGCGAATGACGTCCTTCGGATACACACCTGCTTAAGGGGGGGGGAAAGCAGTGGTTTAATTTTTGTAGACAAGTAGTCTCAAAATACCTGTGATAACATCTCTTTGCAGAGTGCTCATTTGGCAATGATTGACACCCTTATGATGGCATATACGGTCGAAATGATCAGTGTTGAGAAGGTGATTGCGTGTGTGCAGCAGTATTCTTCCTTCTTCCAAGCTACGGATCTGCCCTATGACATAGAAGATGCTGTCATGTTTTGGATAAATAAGGTAAGACATACTACAAATACACTCTTCATATAACATAGGATATTTGTTTTACTAAGATGATTATGTGGGGGGTTATTGTTATTGTTTGTTATTATGGTATGTATTTTGTGTCTTGAAAATATTTGATTCATTACTTAATGAAATTATATCAATATGTCTTTTTTACACACAAAGAGTATTAAATTGTTTGTCCTTTTCATCTCAGGAAGAGTGCAAAATTCATTGAAGGCCTTCTTTTTTGTCATTTTAGGTAAACGAACACCTAAAAGACATCATGGAGCAGGAGCAAAAACTAAAAGAACATCATAGTGTGGAAACTCCAGGAGGTCAAAAGGTATGTCTAACAAATGCACTAGCATAACAAGCATCCCAGTACAGCTGCAACCAACTTTCATTTTTGAAATATATTTCCCAACAGCTGTAAAATTACTTTTTGAATAGAGACTTAAACCTCAGAGTTTCATTTAGACTTGTTTTGCTTACCTGGCTCTGTTTTGGTGATGTCAGGGGAAATTCTGGGAGAAACTGAGCAGAAATTTTGCATTTGGTACAAAGGAAGCACAAAACACTGTTACTGAAATCAATGTAGGGGTAGGCAAAAAAACCACAACCCTTTGCTCTGTGTGTGCTATGGATTCAGCTCAAAATGTTGCCCTAGTGAGAGCAGAATGTAGCATATTGAGAGTGGCCACCCTCTGCACAGCCCAACTTTCAGCCCAGCCCTAAAACCTAATGTAATTAGGCCTTTGTGATAGTGTGCTAATGAGAACAGAGACTGTCCTCTGTAAACAGGAGTCATATATGCCCTTCAGGAAATATTGGTGGGGCTGATCCTCGGTTTGGGCTTAGTGTTTTCTGTGGCTTCCTCCCATAGAGAACTTTCATTTTTAAATTACTCTGATCAACCACTTATTCAATGGGACATTTTCTTCCAATACAAATAGCTTCAAAGGAACAACTTCCATCATGACCACGGCAGAGGAGGAAAGTGTTAAACTGTCCTTCCCCACCTGTTGCAATATCAGTTTTCCAACTCCACCCCTCAACAGCTGCTATTTGCATTATTTATTTGCATTAAAAATGTTTACGTTTAATTCAAAGATGCATTTAAAATTCCATCTGAAGTAAGCTCTTTCTTAGAAAGACTATTTCACATTAAAGTTGTTAGCTTCTAAGGTGGTAGAGGAGTTTGTATATTTACACAAAATAGATGAAGTGATACGTTTATTATTAAAGATTGTCCTGAAGGTAGAGATTTCCTTGCCATTCCTGTTTTTCGATTGCCCTAGATTATTACTCTTGGACAAGTTCTCTTTCAAACTAGTGAAAGAAGTGAAATGAGTTGTTGTAGGAATAGGGAAGCTAAAGGGAATTGCATGCAATCAGAGCCCATCAGCTGTACCCGTTTGGGTTCTTTAGCTGCCCCTATTAATTAAAATGGCTTTTATACGGAATATAAAAGAGTGTGGTGACTTCTCTTTCCACAGAGAATTGTAACTTCAAGTGTTTGTGTTTTTTTAACTCAAGTATTTAAATGATGCTAAACTCTTTCACCAGCGCTAAATGACCAAGTAATCTAAAGAGTTTATAAATTTTCCCTTATTGCACTTGGGGTGCACCACAGCTTACACAGCAGATATGATAGTGGCTTGTTACACCAGCATTTCTCATAGTACTTCGGGATGAGAGAGTCATTCATAGCACCTGGGTGCTTGATTGAGTCAGGGGTTGCCTAGCTCATATGTGGATGCTTAATGAGTTGTGCATGATGAGTTACACTTTGTGGCAAACACTGGCATCACCCATGGACACCCATGTCAGTCCTTTGATTCTTCATATTTGCAGTCTTTAAATGTGGTCTTCTCTTGGGATCCAAGGATTCCTCCATCTCAAGAGGATGTGTGCTGCCCTTCCTTGCTGTCTCCTACACTGTGTCACTCACAGCTGTGCAGCCATCACATTAGGTTTCTGCACCAGTTTTCCTAAAGTTGCTGACATAGGCATATAATTGCAGCTGTCACTTCTGATGACTTTGGTCTCCCTTTTTCTGCCCTGTCCTCCCGCTGTCCCCAGTTTGTTTTCATTGTGTAGGGGGAGCTAAATTATTTGCTTCACTGGAGACTGTAATTAACTGACTCAGAACTGGGTCAGGTTAAGAAACACTAGTGTGTTAAGTCACACCAGTTCATAGATTTATACCTCCCCGTCCCCCACATACACTGTGATACTGTGATTGGAGGACCTTGTCATGGCTTTAACCTTCACTTGGGATTTGTAATTTTTCACCCCTCTCTGCCCAAATTGGAAAGAACTGCAGAGCTGATTTCTGCAGTTGTTGGAGGCAGGTATTCCAGCCAGCACAGCCAGTGGTTGGGGACTTGTGGAAGTTGTGCTTCCTCCCCCTTTATCTTTCATATAATGGAACATTCATATTTTTAAAGTTGGAAGCCTGATTAAGCTATTGGTTTGGTTGTTGCCGGGGAAGCGGGGGGCGCTGTTGGTAAAACCTCAGTGCCTAGGACTTGCTGATCGTATGGTCGGCGGTTCGAATCCCCGCGATGGGGTGAGCTCCCGTCGTTCGGTCCCAGCTCCTGCCCACCTAGCAGTTCGAAAGCACTCTTAAGTACAAGTAGATAAATAGGTACCGCTTTATAGCGCGAAGGTAACAGTGTTTCCGTGTGCTGCGCTGGTGCTGGCTTGCCAGAGCAGCTTCGTCACACTGGCCACGTGACCCGGAAGTGTCTTCGGACGGCACCGGCTCACGGCCTCTAGAGCGAGATGAGCACGCAACCCTACAGTCAGACACGACTGGCCCGTACGGGCAGGTGTACCTTTTACCTTGGTTGTTGCCATTAGCTACTGAAGTGATGGTTTCTGCTAATGCTACTCTTATTCATGCAGAAAGCTGCACTAATTTGTCTGCAAGGTTATCAGTTTCAAGCAACTTCATTACAGCAATGTAATCCCAGGATAATATCAAGGAAGCTTTAATAATAGTTTTGTCATCTTAAAATCAATTTCACAGTGGTGTTGTATTAAATGAGCTTAAAAATGTCAAAGTGGGAGATGGAGCCAAGTTAAATCTTGTGTAAATTTGGTTTGTAATGATGTCTGTTTAGTTCATTTGGAATCATCCTACCCGTAGGGGAAAGGTCACGTGCAGTTATTTTAGCAGTCCAGTCAAGTAAAATACACTTAAAATTTATTTTCTAACATATAATAAGTAGGTCATATTTGACAGGAAGTCTTCCTAAAGATAAAGGGGAGTCAGCTAGGTAGATCTCCTTCGGTAGGGATAGCTACAGCAAAGAGTGCTATCACCAAGAATGTCCAGTTTAGGTGGCATCTTGCCACATTTCAGATGGTGAGGAGGGCACTCAAAGCCATGATGGGGCAGGGCACAGCATGGAGGAGGTATTTCTTCAAATATTATAGCCAAGACTTTGCAGAGCCTCTTATGGTCTATTGGCACCAGTTAAGAGCTCAACTACTGAGCTCAACTACTGTACTGTTGCCCAGACACACTCTTCCAAAGCACCACATGCAGAATATATTGCAATGGTCCATGGTAGGCAACTCCTTATCTCAGAAGGGCCACAACTGTTGCACCAAGCAAAGATGGAACTAGACACCCTTGCCCATAGATGCCACTTGAGCATCAAGCAGCTGAGCTGCAGCAAAAAGTGAGGAGACACAGCAGCGTCCTCTACTTGCCTTATTCTACATCTAGAATAGTGTGTGTGTGTGTGTGTGTGTGTGTGTGTGTGTGTAAATCTTGCAGTGACACCTTTTGCATGAACATTTACAGAAATTGTACATTTCAGTTTATGTATCAAAAAAGGCCTCTAGCTAAAAATATCAAATCCAATTCCAATTTTCTTCTGCAGAAACACAATATGGAATCTTCAGCTGAATGTACTTTAAAAGCAAAACACACACAGTTCGTTGTTATTTGGGGAGTGGGGGACTGGCATTCATCACCAGCACAATCTTTTGATCCAATAAACTTCAACATCACTTATGCCAGTTGTGGGGAACCTTCAGCCCTCCACACATTGCTGAACAACACCTCCCACCAGCCTGCACAAACATGTCCAATGACCTGGGATTATAGGAGTTGTATTTCAGCCATATCTGGTGGTCCAAAGGTTCCCACACCTGATTTATGGGCTTCTTTTGGCCACGATCCGAAGATGCTCACATACTTCACTCATCCATGCAACCAGATTTCTCTTGATACCTGTTTTTCTCTCAGAAACTGCCTCCGTAGAACCCTCATGCTTCTCTTTTTAAGAGCGAAAAGAAGTTTTAAAATATTTGTCTAAAGGGTTACTTTAGGAAAGAAGATAGTCTGAACGCATAAGGAGAATTTCTCAGTTAAGAATCTTTTGTGCCATTTCCCTAAATTGCTTTTCAAAAGACATGGGAGTCTCAGAGCAGTAAATTCTGGAATTAAAATACTCAGAAAATTTCACACACTTCCACACATACTGTTCATACATCTTTCTGGATCTTGTCTTCTTATTATAGATTTACTATTCTCACCAATTAACACCTAGCTCATATTACTGCTGCTTATGTGTTTTCTCCATGACTCGTATTGTTGCCCAGAATGCTTTTTATTATGTGTTTTGTCACTACGAACATAGTCCAGGGCAAAACTATGTTCTTTTTTTAAAAAAGTTTAGAATCTTACACTTTAATCATGTTACCAAGTGGCATTGGATATTTTAACATAGCAGTTTCTGACCACAATAAATAGGCAGATTTCGGAATACTGTTATGTAATCCTTTGGTTCATGTGTTGCTGCTTCTTTGATAATCCGATGTCATGAATTCTAATACTGAATTAATTACCTAGGTAGAAAAATGGATTAGATGTAACAGTGCTACTTTTATTATGGATAAAAGGCACTATTTTATGGATTTCTTTTTTCCAATAAGTGATAATTGTTCTGCTAAAACATGCTGAAAAGTACAAAAACCAAGTCATTATTTTCGCAGGAGTCCTTTTATTAACCACTTTTACAATTAATGAAAGCACTGGGAGTGTTCACACAGTGCAATTATGGATCATTCCTTTTGTGCAAAAATTAGAATGTTTGAAGAGAATGTCTTGAAGGAATTGAATTGTAAACTCTGATCAAAATGTTCATCTTTCCTTTGCTCTTTGCTTTCCCTTCTTTTTCCTGCTGCTTCATCTGAAGTCTCCTTCCAAATGGTTTTGGAAACTGGTTCCTGTAAGTTTGCCCAACTGCTTCACTTTGATACAACAGTTTAATTTTGTATGAGTGGCTCTGCCCGTGTCATGCTGGTCCAGTCGTTCATTGCTCTCGCGCCTCTTTTACCAGTTTGCTAGATTTCTGTCCAAAGGGGCAGCAGAGGTAGATTATATGGGAACACTCTATGCTGTGCATCATGATTTGTACGTGTTTGCATCTGTGTACATCAAATAGCTGCAATGTGGAAATCAAAGGGTTTTGTTTGGTGTTTGTGTTTTTTAGCCCAGGTTTTACATGACTGTAATAATAGGTTTGTTCATATGCAAACTCATTTCTCTTTTATGTTTTGTGAATGACTTCCCTTTTCTAAGACCTCTGTAAAGACTATAGTTGTTAGTTAACACAGTTTTATTGAAACAGCTATGTACAGATTTGGGTTTCAGATGAGTAGGATTTGTGCCTTATCTTTGTCGTCCTATGTTTCCCATTACATTATTCTACTGAAGCTGGACATTTCTAAGTACTACGTGAACTGTTCCATATTGATTGAAATGCCATATGTGTGCAACTGGCAGTGCTCTGAATGGAATTGGCATTGGTTTTTCCTTTAAAATAAATCTATATTTTGCTTATAAATGCTAAATCTATATAAAATAATATAACTATGTCTGGTTTGGAACTACCCCCTTTTTTTGCTAATTGGCTAAAGCATCTGCAGTACAATCTGTTTTCACATATGTTTCTGGGCATGACTATTTTATTTCATTTTTGCATGACAGGCTCGTTACAGGAAGGAACAAACCCTACTTAAGCAGCTGCCCTGTATCCCATTGGTGGAAAATCTGCTGAAGGATGGCACAGATGGCTGTGCTTTAGCTGCCCTGATCCACTTTTACTGCCCAGATATAGTCAGATTGGAGGGTAAGAATATTTCTTCTTAATGATACCTCTGCTTGTTAACTGCATTATGGTTTTGCAGTCTACCCTGTGAACTTTTTGGAAGCGTCTAAGCACCCAAAATAATGTTATGTATTTATTTAAACCAGCATGGGTATCTATTTATCAAATACATGCAGTGTGTTACATTCTTGGGTTGAAATAATAACCACAGTAGTAACAGCCCAGTTAGTGATTTTATAGTTGCTCATCCCAGTTAATCCTAAATAACCATTAAAAGAAAGGAAAAGAAAATGGTGCTATAAAGGTGTTTTCATAAACAACTCACCTGTTGACTGATTACACAGTGTGTGGAATCAAGGAGCACAAATTGCAAGGTCTTCTATACATTATGGAATATACAGGCAATTTCCCATTTACGCAAACTCTGTGTGCAACTGTGCACAGGTGCAGTGCCGGGACCCTGGAAGTGGATTCTGGAAATGAGGAGTGCCTGGAGAGTCCTCTTGGCTCATGAGGAGACCCTTCCCAGAACCTGAAGAGGGCATTCTCTTCAGGCTCTGGGGAGGATCTCTTAATGAGCTAGAGGTGCAGTGAGCCTTTGTTGAGGCCTCCTGCCTAACAGCTGACATGCGGGGTGGAGCAGCAGCAGCTGCCGCTTCCCCAGCCATCAGCTATGTGAGGCACACTGGCCCTTCAGCTCGCACAGCCAACAGGCAGGAAAGGTGAGCCAAAAAGCTCTTGGTTCAAATCTAATTAATTCTGTGAGAGTGTACATAAAGAACCCTGAACACTTTGGAAAAGTACTGTATTATATGCTAATTTTAATATTTATCATTAGTATTGAACCAGAATCCAAGTGTCATTAGTAGTACCTGCCCTTTGTATCTAAAGGCTTACTCCAAATGTTTGTGTGAGCAAACAGCTTTTAAGTTCAATATTTATCACTTCTACCTAGGGATGGGGAACCTGTAGTTCTCCGTATGATTTTGGACTACAGTCCCCATCATCACAATTGGTCATGCTGGCTGGGGCTGATAGGAGTTGGAGTATATACATAACTAAAGTCCAAATGTCCTCCCTCTCTGCTCAGGAGAATGTGAATGAGCCACTTCACCTATTGAGCAGTTTCAGTTTGTAAATTTAGTACTTCCCATGATGTCAGAATTGATTGACTGTGGCTAATGTCTATGCTCCAAACTTGATTTGAAAGCCATAGTTTGAAATTGGTTTCTATTTCCAAATTTGATGGGTAAACACCAGTGTGAAGATACTAAGATGGAATATGAAGAAATGCTAAGTATTTGTACTGTGCAACTGTTCTGCACACACACACACACACACACAATATCACTGGTCTAATAAAACCTGTATAATTCAGAAATGCATTAGCAGCAAAGATAAATCTATTTGAAATGAACTGCAGTTTCCATTTTGTTCTGAACACACTTAAGAACAAATGGGTAATCTTATTTTGCCATGAGCAAAAGAGAGGGGGGTAGTGGTGGATGTTGGGTCAGTTTTAATAAAATGCCTAAATCATATTTTTCTTTGTTTTATAGATATATGTTTTAAAGAAACCATGTCACTGGCTGACAGCTTGTATAACCTGCAACTGATACAGGAATTTTGTCAGGAGTACTTGAATCGATGTTGCCATTTTACACTTGAGGATATGCTCTATGCTGCTTCTTCAGTGAAGGTAAAAAAGAATCCTGTGGTGTCTTTGAGTAATTCTCCACAGGAAGCCATGAGCAGACATTATATATATAAAGCTAGGCACCAAATGGCTCCTTAAACCAAGGTTGCAGTTGCCAAAACAGAATGTCTAGTTGCCGTTTTTGGGCAAGACGACTCCAAAGTCTTCTTTTCTTATGGACTGACTGTGATTGATTATCAGTTTTAAAAAATCTAGCTAATTCAGGTGAATCTAGCTAATACAGCCTTGAGCAGGAGTGAGGGAAATTGACTGACTCACTTGATCTACAACCCCCAGAATGATGTGTGGATCGGACATGGATCTATTGGGAATCTACACTCCTATTGGATTCCACTGTGAGGTGATTAACTGTGGTTAGCATGCAGCCAGGCTTAGGAGCAGGGTGTACACATGATTCCCCACATCTCTTCTCAGTGTCTTCTCCCTCTTTTGGTATTCATGGATCCAAAGCAGATATTTCTGTGCACGACAACTGTTTCAGAGTGACTATTCAGAAGAAAGTATGGATAGAACTTGATTACCCAAAGAGCTAACGTTTTTTGTTTGTAATTTCCTTCAGTAACACATTTTTATTTTTATTGTTAAGTAACATATTTGGGACACAGGTGGCGCTGTGGGTTAAAGCCTCAGCGCCTAGGACTTGCCGATTGAAAGGTCGGCGGTTCGAATCCCTGCGGCGGGGTGCGCTTCCGCTGCTCGGTCCCAGCGCCTGCCAACCTAGCAGTTCGAAAGCACCTCCGGGTGCAAGTAGATAAATAGGGACCGCTTACCAGCGGGAAGGTAAACGGCGTTTCCGTGTGCAGCTCTGGCTCGCCAGAGCAGCGATGTCACGCTGGCCACGTGACCCGGAAGTGTCTCCGGACAGCGCTGGCCCCTGGCCTCTTAAGTGAGATGGGCGCACAACCCCAGAGTCTGTCAAGACTGGCCCGTACGGGCAGGGGTACCTTTACCTTTACCTTTTAACATATTTGGGTATCCACTCCATTAATGATAGTAACCTCTTTCAGTAAGGCCACAATCATATCATTGAACTCGAGGGGCTTTCTTCTGAGTAGACATATATAGGATTGCTCTGTAGATCTGTTTACACAGAGAAGTAACAGCTTTCCTCATCTGATTGAAACTTAGCCACTGTTTTCAGTAGAGTCAGGATTTTGTAGTATATCTAAATCCTCCATAAACTAAACTAAACCACATTGAAATCAGTGGAAAATACCTTTTAGTTCTGTTTGTTCCAGTTGACTTGTTTTGCCATAGTAGCTTGCAACAGTAGATTAGATTTGATGTAAAAGGGCTTGCTGTTGCAGTGGATTTTACTAGCTTATTGCATTAACATTATGATATAAATGTGACTAGATCTTGCTAAATGTACTTTGATACATTAATTTGAGAGCTTACTATTTGCTTCCCCACCCCCTCAAAGCAATGTTATGGATAGTTCTTGGAACTGAGTTTCAATTATGTTTTTTCAACCTTTTCAGAACAAATACGTGCTTGGATGTAAACATTAAGCAGAAAGAGTTGCCAGGTTTTCTTCCCAAGCTCTTAGCTGGTGCTTTGAGTTCTGTTAAGGATGTGTAAAATTGAGCTGCTCTGTAAACAGAATAAAATCAATCATAGATGGCTTTACAGATTTCCTGGAATATCTCTTGGATGCAGTTGAATGTCTTAGTTACCTCAGTTTCAGGCTGCAATCCTATTCATGCTTGGGAATAAGTCCAATTGAATTCAATGGGGCATACCTCTGTGTAGAAATCCGTAGGATTTCACTATAAGATTTCCTATTAAAATACTGTAGTGCTTCAAAGTTAATGCAGCACCATAATAATAACAATTTAAAAATCATTCTGGCCTATAGTCATGGCCAGTGGAACATTAAAACCTTTTAAGCACTTCATTTTTGGAGTGTAGGCCTAAAAATAATTTGATGGGCAAAAGAAAAAAATAACCTCTAATTGATCTGATTTAATTGAATTTCTGAGGAGAATGCATATAAGGACGCAACCTGCTTTCATAGCTTGATATATATTGATTTCGCTCTCTTCCTTACCCTGCTCACCCAGACTGCTTCGATCCACTGTTGCTATTCTCGTGTTGTTTTCTTTTACTACTCCTCTAAGGAATGTACCACTTCTTGTTAGCGGGGAACTGGCTTACATCAAATCTGCAGTATGTGCAGATTGCAGTGCATACAATTTCTGCCTTTAGCAGTTAGGCTTGGTGCAGAGAGCATCCAACAGCAACCAGGATAATTTATGTCCATGGATTATAAACTGCATTTGCTTGTGTGTAGCTTATTCCACTTTTTCAAATAGCAAACATAACTGCTTAATTACTTATTAAATTCACAATTCACTGCCTCAATCATTTTAATGAGTAATTTTCTAAAAATCCGCGTGTGGACTGAAAGATTTGTAACAATAGGACAACTTGATTCGTCCCTGATGATCTGCTTTGTGCAGAACCAGGACTTGAAATGCTTATTTGCCAAGGCTTGAATATGAGTGCAATTCAGCAAAACCACCCTGATAACATTAGCAGTGGTTCCGTGCCCACATACCGTCCTCCCAGGTTTGCATAGGATTGGAATGAGATATAGTAAAGTTCTGGTTACATGCCAAGCCTGGTCTCAAAGAAATGATCTACGCTCCAAACAGTTTGTTTCCAAGGTGAGATTTTGAGAGCAGAGCCTGGGCCCTAAGAAAGAACCAGTGAGCATCTAATCATTTTGTGGAGTTTTAAAGAGAGGGTAGATTCCTTTAATGCTAGGGATGTTAAATAGCATTAGGAATCCTTGGGATACATTTGTATGTCAGGGGAGCTTTTGACAGCTTGTGCTCCATCAAACCAGTTGTGGTCCACCAGTGATCTGAGAAACCTCTTATTTCCCACCTTGTTAGACTGGAACTGGAAAATGCAGACTGAAAAATCAGAATGCAGCTCATGCCTGTGATTTGCATACCTGGTAGATTGCAGGTTATTTGATTCATTCTTAAGGAGGTATGCATGTGGTGTTTTTATGCATTAAAGTTATTTTTTTTTCTCCTGATCTCTGCAGTTTTCCATTATGCACTGTGAAGTAGGTCATGTTTAGCCACTGAGAGTTAATTGCTTTCAAAGGGAATCAGCAAAAGGAGGAAGAAACTGGATCATTTTCCAACTGCTTCTTTGTAACACATGTCCTACTTTAGACAGTTGTAGGAGTTTTCTTTTAAATTCTCTGCTGGCCAAAGAAGCATACATGTTACTGAGCCCTGCATAATAGTCTGAATTCCTGTATCTGCTATGCATCAACTTCTTATGAAACATTAATGTTCAAAGAGCTCCAGTCTGAACCCACTTTTCTTGAAAGTCGGTCAGCCGGATTTTAGATGCATCAGGTACAATAATGCATGCTTCACTGACCGAAAGCCAAGACAGTCCACTGGTATACTTCTTAAAAGATGATTTATCTGTTTTAAAAAGTAGCCGCTGCTACAACTGTTTCCTCACTAGGGCTTGTGTCAATGAAACATTATTTGTCCTTTCTAAAATCTATAGATTTACTGCGGACTAATCAAGCTTGTTTGGTTGGCAGAGGGATGAAATTACACATAGTATACAGTATGCTTTCTGTGTTGCTTTTGGAAGACATACCTTTTGTGAAAGCCCTAATTCCCATTTGTAAGATATGAAAATACATCATTGATACCTCAGGACCTGCATCTGTGTCTGAAAGTGTACATATAGCAAAGGAACCCAGAAACATTTCTTAGGCTTGTGTGTGTTCTTCCAGGGTTAGATATTGTGGGTGGAATTCAACAAGACAGTTGCATGAAAAGAGCAACTCTTTCGCTTGTGCAGCTGGTCTTCCCCCCCTCTCCACCTTCTTACATACACCCTATTCTGTCCCCAAATCTGCTTTAGAGTGTTGAGAGAAACCCTAGAACAGATTTAGGGGGGCGGGGTAAGGGGCAGAAGAGTAAGAGAATGTTCTGTTGTGCAAGGAGAAATCATTGTGACAGCAGAATGATTTCTTTAGCAGTTCATTGAATTTCACCCTGTCTTTTACTTGCGTTTTATGGAGCCATAGAATTGAAAGAAAAGAATTGTAGTAGTTTGGATTCATATCCACTATCTCAAACATAACTATTATAAATCCACAATTACCTTTCTACTGAGCTTCATATACATATGTCTCTTTAACACATGTGACTTTCAGTACATGAGAACGTGGCCAGATCTAAGGGGAGTGAATTTACCTGTTTCCCATTCATTCTGAAAAATATCAAAGGCTATTTGATTATAACAATTAACATTTCCATAATAATATTTAGAATTTATATGTATTGTACTATGAAATTTAAATGCTTTACATGCATTATGCTAATTCTGAAAACAGCCCTGTAAGAATTATTCATTTAAACAATTTATATACTGCTTCACTACAACCATCCCTTAAGTGATGTACAAAAATACAATAAAGAAAGTCAGTTAGAAATATAAAATCAAAATTCAGTTAAAATGCCTGCAGGAATATATTTTTTAAAAAAAGTCTACAGTAGGTAGCAGGTGTTCCGTGGGGATGGTCTGACTTCAAATGGAAGAGATTTCCATAAAATTATCTCTCTTGTATGGTTGTGAGAGAAAAGTGATGTGAATAAAACCTCATAGAGAATTCATGGCAGAAGCAAGGGATTCATTCAGTCTCTTAGCTGCTAATTTATTGTTACTCCACTGCTCAAAGACTTTCAGAGTGTTTTACACCATCATCATCATCATCATCATCATCATCATCATTTTAAAAAAGAAACTAGCAAGCAACGAACAGTCTTGACATAACAACAAAGTAAAAAGCCTAGGCAGATAAAGATTTTCACCAGGCTTTGGAAAACCTTCAGACTGTGCCATGTGAGCTTTCCTGGAAAAATTGTTCTGTAACCAATGTGTCTAAGTAGAAAAGAACACATCCTGAGTCCTGTTTGGGTGATACCATACGACTCACCCAATGACATATACATGGAACAGCCTCCACTTGCTGGCCCCGTTGTCCACATGAGTTTGTTGGAAAAGGGCAGGAACCCAGGTTCTAAGCTATTTAGAGACTTTAAAGATAAGAATCAGCACTTTGGATTGTGCTTGGAAACAGATTGGTAGTCTGTGTAACTGATTCAAAACTAGTGTGGTCCATTTCCCACAGTCCTGTTTGGTCATCTCTCTACTCTGTTTTGTACCAACGCATAAAACAGTGTGGTGGGACGGATTATCCCTGTCAAGGTTACAACAGGTACATTATGCCATGTAAACCTTTTGGGCCTCCAACACTAAGGGGTAACCTGGAAAACCGCAATTTGTTCCTTTCTGGGGAGTGCAACACCATTCAGAAATGGTTGACTGACACTTCACAGGTCAGGCAAGCCACTCGCCAGCAGTACCTCTATCTTGTTTCTGTTGAGCTTCAGTTACAGGCACTAGTTTTAACACATCCATGGCCTCATCTGAATATGAGAAATTAAACCCTTCAATTTGCGAGATAGGGGACAAGGCAGCGCCTTGAAGCGCACAAAACCATAGCATAAAAACCATGGGGCAAAGCCACAGTCCTCCAGCACCTCCTTCTGGAAGCAGCCATCCAAATAGGAACGTAAGACTCCCATACAATAAGCAATCCAGAAGGCTGGAGTGTGCTGCACTACAAAATGTTTAACAAAGGATGAGAACTCCTTTGGAAGCTCTCACTAATGTAGTTGAATAAAGGGATTGTTCCTTTAGTGCACTGTGACCTCATCTTTTGTGACATTTAAGTCAATGGCTAGCCTATAGAGAATAATGAAGGTTGGAATATGCTTGCAAAGTAAAACTGGAAATCTCAACCTTGCCCTCTAGTGTTAAATAAATTACTGAGCATTTTGAAATGTTGTCAAATACTGTATGGTGTATAGAGTGATAGTATGGTGTATAGAGTGATAATAGGTGGCTCAGTAGATGTCATAGGCAGGATCTGAACAAGATTTAAAACTTGTTCAAAGCGTTAAATACTTATTTATTTATTTATTTATTTATTTATTTATTTATTTATTTGGTCCCCCTGCGGCACATGCCATGGGGCTAGTGCAAACCCTTTAAGTTTGCCTGAGCAGCACTTTGGAGCCTGACCTGTATATTGCATGAAATACTTGGTTCAGTATAATGTGTTTTTTTTATCCAATAAAAAAATGTTGAAGTGCTATCTCCCACCTCTTTTCTCTCTTGAATGGAAAATATTCCTGTTCATTTTAATATCAAAGGCAGCATTCCCCCCTCCCATTCCAATGCCATTTGTAGCTTGCATGAAATTACTGCGGCAACCAGAAGAGAAGAGCAAAGGAACTGCAGACATGGGCAAAGGCTCATTCAAAGCTGAGCTTAGAAATCAGTCAAACAGAGCCAATGGCTTTTACAATGTTGAGGCTCAAAAACAGTCTTCCATGATGTTGCGGAAATGTATAGTGGGGGAGGGGGTAGTGTGTGTGTTTGAGCTATGTTTCTGGATGTCAAGCATTTTTAAAAAATCAGTTAGCCCTCCCCCCTTATTTTTCATATTTATAAATCTTATCCTGCAGCAAACATCCTGCACAGTAATTGAAAAAGGAATTTGTCTGTTCATTGTATTTATATTCCACTCCTTTAACTTGGTTTTCTGGGCAGCTTGCAGGCTTATAAAAAATGCAGCTTAAAATATGTATGATGACCAGTTCACACTGGTCCTTATTTGTGTCTTGTAGTTTGGACTGATTCAATTTTATGGCCTTGTTCAGAGGGCAAAAGTATTGTTTTGCCATTTAATGCAAATTGAACCAACAGTGGTTGTTGGTCACTTTCTGGACATTCTTCTCACTCATAAAGTCCTAAGAACTCCATTCACTCCTGTGGGACCTAACTATGTAAACGCCTTATCAAAACCTTCCTTAGAATTCCCATTTAGAATAATTAAATTAAAACTATTTAACAGAATGAACTATAAAGCATATCTATTTTACAATCCTTTTGGGTTCTGATTACTCATCCCATCTTCTTTGATCAAAAACTCTTTCTCCAGACTGATTTAAGATAGTTAACAGCACAGTCCTAGCTTTGTCTACACAGAGGTAAGTCCTATACATCACCTGCAATAGAATATTAATTTTGCAGATTTAGTAAATCAGCCTCCAATTGGTCCCAGAATAATTATCATATAGTGGGGAACACAGGGTTGGAAGAGTACTGAAACAAAAGAGTTACTATAAGCCTTAATGTTGTGGCTATCAAAAGGGCTAAATCTCCTGTTGCTCTGCCACTCTTTATGGGTGCTGCCGCTGTTAGCATGTATACTAAACACCCATTAATCACATTTTTGTGCGCATTCAGGTTTCCGGCAAAGCAGCTATATCAAATTTCCTTAAATATTTAGAAAGGCTGGATCACAGGTCTTCCTCATTCACCCACGGTATACCATAAGGGGGAAAAACAATACCTCTGATATTTAGCCACTGCTTCTTAGAAGGTTTGACCAATTATTACACTGTCATGAGGATCTATTATACACAGATGATAAAGGTCCAAATCTGACATCATTACACCAAGCTTATTTTCCTCATTTCTTTTCACATTCTGGGATGTGAGCCCATTTCATAAGGCTTTTGTTCTCTTTGTCTAGTCCGCTCCTAAGCATGAGCATCAGTGCACCAACTTTCTGAGCAGTAGAGGATCATTCTGTCCTAAGTAAGAGTCAATCTGTCCTAAGAATTGCCTGTTCCAAACTCCCAGCTAGTTTACTTTGCAGTGTGCTCAAATCTCTTTATGATGTCATCATGTATTGCGACTGAAAACATTTGGAAGAAGTTGAACAGTCCTTCCTCAACCTCGTCAGGGATGGTCCTAGCTATAGTTTTAGCTCCTTGTATTTCTTCCTTGGGTCATAGTAAGTTTGGTTTTGGTCTGGCCTCCCCTGCTGCTCCATGACCATATCCAGTTTCCTGAAGAGCCATAGGTCAGTGATAGAGCATCTGGTTTGCATGCAAAACGCCCCAGGTTCAGTGCTCCAGGTAGCACTGGGAACGTCCTCCATCTGAAATTTTGACAGTAAGTGTAGAGTGACACTTGGAAGACAATGCAGTGGTACCTCGGGTTACATACGCTTCAGGTTACATACGATTCAGGTTACAGACTCCACTAACCCAGAAATAGTACCTCAGGTTAAGAACTTTGTTTCAGGATGAGAACAGAAATTGTACTCCGGCGGCACGGCAGCAGCGGGAGGCCCCACTAGCTAAAGTGGTGCTTCAGGTTAAGAATAGTTTCAGGTTAAGAACGGACCTCCAGAACGAATTAAGTACTTAGCCCGAGGTACCACTGAACTGAGCTAGATGAACCAATGGTCTTAGAGAAGGCATTGGTATCTGGGACCAATAAATAGTACAGTGGTACCTCTGGTTGCGAATGGGATCCATTCTGGAGGCCCATTTGCAACCTGAAAAGAACGCAACCCGTGGGTCGCTGCTTCTGCACATGCACGTGACATCATTTTGCGCATCTGCGCATGCCATGCGCAAGCAGCGAAACCCGGAAGTAACCCTTTCCGGTACTTCCGGGTCACCGCGGGACATAACCTGAAAACGCGCAACCTGAAGCAAATGTAACATGAGGTATGACTGTACATTCTCTTCTCTCTTCCACCCTAAGGAGCTATACATGGGAGGTTTGGGTTTTTTTGCATTAGTGCCAACCAAGCTGGCAGTGATACACAGTACCTCACTGGGGCCTTCATCTCATCTTGACTCCAGCTACTTCCTCACTTATGTGTTCTTTTATACCTTCTGTCATCTTTCAGTTTTAAAATATAATATGCTCTTAGTAAAATGTTGATGAATGGCTGTACTGTTACATGGCATGGTAATGAAGGACGTATGTACAGTCGTACCTTGGTTCCCGAACAGCTTAGTTGCCGAACAAATCGGTTCCTGAATGCCGCAAACCCTGGAAGGAAGTGTTCCAGTTTGTGAATGTTTTTTGGAAGCCAAACTCCTGCAGCCAATCAGAAGCTGTGCCTTGGTTTTTGAATGGTTGCGGGAGTCAAACGGACTCTCGGAATGAATTAAGTTCGAGAACCAAGATAACACTGTATTGTAAAAGGTGTAGGAGTACAGTAAGGAGTTACCCTAATTGCTTCATTTGACAGCTGAAATATAGCGCTTTAGTCTTTCATTTTATTGCCATCTTGTGGCCAGGAGGGGAAATGATACCCAAAGCCATTTATCTGTATTTAATGAATACAAAATGGTATAGTCAGAAGCTATTTAGTAGTCTGACCAGAATCGTAAAGTATTTTACTCAGTCTTTGAAAAAGAACGTAAACCATGAACAGTAATTTAAATTGTACCATCTTTGCCATTTTTGAAAAATATCCTGGATTTTAATGTTCTTACTTGCAGGGCAAAAACCATAGCAACATATTAATTTTACAGATACCACTGGATCTAGTTCCTCTAGAATGGGACCCCCTGCAGTGGTTTCTTCCTTCAGTCCTGTCTGGGGCCTCCCAATTATGACAGACTTTGCATTTCAACCTTCCATTTCTTCCTCAAAACTGGTACCATTATCCTTGCTTACTATTCCCTGCTTCTATCACTTATTGTTGTAGTCCAGTCAGTCCGTCAGGCTATGGCTTTGACATTCATATGAGGAACCTGCTAGCACATTAAGTTCATGGCATGCAAGAATACAAGCAAATTTCGTGAAGCCACATTACTGCTATCTTCAAAGATGTGCCCAAGTGATTACATTTTGAACATTGGCTTGGGGAATTTTCTACATGTGGTTTTTAGCAGTACTGTGTAGTGTTAAGCCTCTTGTGGTAGTTGTCATATAAAGCATACAACATTGTTGTTGTTTTGACAATGGATTTGCTTTTTAGTACAGAACAGATGCAACAATTTGGGGGGGGGGAGACACTTAATATACTGTAACCATGTGCTCTTCCCTCAATTCTAGAAAGGTGTATTTTCTTTATACTCTATGGACCAAATTCAACCACATAAAGCCTCACTAGTGCAGTGCAACTTTCTGCCTCCTCCCCCGCCATCAGCTCGGGTGTGTGTGTGTGTGTGTGTGTGTGTGTGTGTGTGTAGAATCTCCAGAACAGCGGGTGGGGAGTAGAAAGGAGATCATATTGCCCAGCAAGTTGAAGTTCTTGTGCTGATAGAACAGTTTAAAGGGCACGATGTTCAATTCATCTCTATGTTTTTTACTTCTAATTAAGCTTCCATCTCTAATTTACAGAGCAATTATTTGGTGTTCATGGCAGAGCTCTTCTGGTGGTTTGAAGTAGTGAAGCCATCATTCGTTCAGCCTCGAGTTGTAGTTCATCCTCAAGGTAACCTTTCTTCTTACCTGCTTATGCTAAATTATGTGCGCTCCATGGATGTCAGGTTAAAATAGTACATAACCCCCTGGCCAGCAACTAGTTTTAAAATAGGGGTCATATTTACAGTTGGTGAGGATGGGAAGTCACATTAGCTGCATCTGCCCAGACACAGGCAAATGTCTTCTCAAACCCCCTTTCCACAAGTGCAAATAGCAGCAGGAGCTTGGGCAGGGTTTGAGGAGAGGGACCGTAGTTCAGTGGTAATGCCACACAGGTGCTTTCCATGCAGAAGGTCCCAGCTTCAATCCCTGGCATTGCTAGCTTTAAAAAAATTAGGTAGCAGGTGATTTGAAATTGTGCCCAGGAGCATATTGGTAACCCATGCAAATGTTCTAATATGTTCACACAGCTGCATTGTCATGAGCACCCTTGCTGCTGCATTCTAAACCAACTGAAGCTTTGCCTGTGTCTTGGTTCTTACATGAATTTACTCTAAAGTTGTGTCAAACTGGTTGCTTTAAATTTTTGTGGCTAAGAAATTTAGTTATTTATATGGATGTGTATGGTGTTAGCTTGCTTGTTCTTCTGATGTTACGGATCACAGCTTGGCTGTTGTTCTTTTGTTGACTTTTACTTCTACAGCTATAATATATAAAATGTCAATCTTTGTTTTAGCTGATGTTGCAAAAGAAGCATCCTCTGTTCCTGCTGCCAATGCCAATAGAAGAAACTATCCAGAAGTTTCACACGATTCTGACCTGATAGCCAGGTATAATTCCCAACCTCCTTTTTGTAGGTATTTATATGGCTAGTTTTAACTAAAAAACAACAACAGTGCTCAACAGTTCTTCTTTTTTGGCTTGGCTCTTTTTATTTATTATTGTTAACCTATCCACAAGCTTTAATACCAACCATAGCGAGGCTATTTTCAAACCACCACCACAACAAGCTCTTTCTTCCAAGTGTCAGGACACAAAGTCCTCATTTTGTCACTGAGACAGCTTATAAACTTGCTAGTGGAATTAATAGAGCCTTGTAGGGCCCAAATATCTTGTTTGTTAAGGATCTGGTGTTCTATTCAGCAGGAAGTCAATTAGCCTTTATAAATGTTTGGTTGGTGGTGTCCATAAGATTCGTCTGTGATACAAGGAGCAATGCACAATCAGCTGTGCCTCCATGGGGGGCGGGTTTCAGTTTTTCTTCCAGCAGCCTTTCACACCTGTGAAAAAGTAATGTGGCATTGTGAGAAACTGAGGGAGAATTTCACTTTACTCCATGGCTTCTCTTCTCCAAGTGAGCTATAAACACTGTAACACTACTAGGACCGAATATATTATTTGGAACATGCAGTTCATAGATGGAATTAAAATTTCTAAAAATGCCATAGTATCGCAGTTATGTGATGTTTTAAGAAATTCTGTAATGAAGATAATAGTTCCCCTCAGATGCCACAGATAACTCAGGTGTTGTAGGAAATTTATATTTAGCTCTTTGACTGAATTGAGACAGAAGTACAAATTATTGTGCCAATACAAGTATTACTGAATACCTTTCCATATGATAACAGATTCAGTTAAAATTTGACCTTTCAAATCTAGAAATATATTTTAATTGCACTAAATTCATGCTTTCAGGCCTAGTTTAAAGCATGATATTGTCTCCTGAAATGTTCAGGGCTGCAAGATTTTAAATTAGAAGAAGTTAACCGTGGTGTTCTGTTTTTGGTTGTTTGCAGTGTGGAATGCCCAGCTTTCCCACCATCTCATCAGATTCCAGCTGCTAGCCATGCTCACCAGCAGCCTTATACACCTGCTCCAGGTAATAGCAAAAAGCTGAGAGATTCTGCTTTCGCCCTGTTCAGATTTGTTTTATCCAAATGTTCCCTTCCTTTGTTGGTCTTCTGCCAGAAGAAGGGAACCTTTTCCCCAACCATTATCTTTAAGTGTTAAACTACAGAGTGCTACATATGAGTGCCGAGAATTATTAGACTATTGGAATTACAAGGGGAAGGGTTGCAGCACAGTGGTAGACCAGCTGCTTTGCTTGTACAAAATCCCATGTTGAATTCCCAAGGTTTTCCAAGTAGGGCTGGGAATCAGGTGTGTGATGTCATGCACTGACTGGATGCAGAAGAGTGGTGGGAGGCACCAGCTGGGGGAACCCCCAAGAAAGTGGGGGTAGGATGGTGATGAGTGGTCAGAGGGAGCAGACTGGGAAAAGAGAGGCTGAAGAGGCAACAGGGCTTAGTGAACAGGAAGAGGATGTGACAGACAGTAGTCCAGAACCAGAGGCTGGAGAGGAGTGGGGCCGGGAGACAGGGAGGAGGCAGGCTGCTGAAGAAGACAGGGAGTCTTCCCCTCCTGCTGTGACCAGCTCCCCTCCCCACTGGTCTCCCAGAACACACATAGAAACGAAAAGAGCAGAGGAGAGTTTGGTTGCGCACCAATATAGTCTCTGATTTCTTGGGGGGAAAGCCCTGGAGAGGAGGGGACTTAGGCGGCTGTTTTGGAAAACAGGGACCTTCATTCCTCACAACTGTCTCATTGGAGCTAGAGCTATTGGGAAGAGTTGCTGGGATCACTAGACTGTTTTGGTTTCTTTGAATAAAAAGTTAACTTCACTGACACTGGTGTTTTTTTTAATTGCTCACCTTCACCTGACTTTGGCTCCTGACACGTACCTGGGCTCCCTTGCACCCTTGGCAGGGAGCTATATTACTGCTCCCCATGCTTTGCAGCTTTGGCAAGGAGATGTATTGGTGCCTCACCCCATCCCTTTCCGAAGGAGGCTGTGTGTCACATCAGGCCACCCAGAACAGTGGAGGAGCGGCCAGGGAAGTGTGCAGGCTGGCAGGCAGACTTCTAGCTGCTGCAAGCCTGGGTGGAAAGGCATGATTCCCTTGCTGGGAATGTCACCTGTATGAAATCCTGGAGAGCTGCTATCAGTCAGTGTAGTAGACAGAGTTGACCTTGTTGGACTAATGGTCTGTGTTTGGCTCGATATAAGGCAGATTCCTATGTTAGATCTATCCTGGAAAGCTTTATTTATGCAATATACATTTTCATTTTCTGTCCCCCCTCATCCTTGCAACAGCCCAGAGAGGTAGCTTATGATGAAGGCAGTAACTGATGCTATGTTGCCTAGGGAGTTTTATGGCTCAGTGGATATTTGAATCTGGATCTCCCATCATAGTCTGATACTCTATTCCCTTGCTATCCATTATTAACACAAAAAAGTGGAGCAAGAGAAGTAGGAATGAGTGAATCACACTTTTCAAGTTCAATTGAACCATTTTGTATATTTTTAAAGTACAAGGCATAGGCAAGCAGTAATATAGACTATTGTGGGAATATTCTGCAGAACTAATTTTTTTGTGATTCACATCTCTGTGTATCTCTTTTTTTCCACAATAAAGCATATTTTTAAATAGGGGAGGAGTATTAATGGCATAAACACAATTCATGTTATTTATTGTCGACAGAAGTACATTGAATGGTTGCATTCCCAACGTAGCTGATGTCAGTGAATTTAACTACTTTGGCTTAGGGTTTTACCTGGATAGTAATGTACAGAGCCATAGATGTTTATTCTTTGATAGTTTTCTGCAAAATGCTGAATGAGATGTAAATTAATTTATGTGGTCTGTCTGCTTTAAATCGAATCAAGAGCAGAAGCCACCTATTTGATTTGTTAACTGGAAGTTTTTTAATCCTCTTTTTAAAAGTTTCAAAAGAATTCACCCTTATATGTTTTTTGTTTTGATTTTGGATAGGCGGCATTAGACGATCTACATCTATGTCTTATATGGATGGATACGTAGGGACATGGCCCAAAGAAAAGAGGTGAGTCATTGGTTAGTTGGTGCCATATTGCCATAATGTTTCATTTCCTATTGTTGTGTGATGCAAGGGGATTGATCCTTCAATTGAATATCCTCGCTCCGAAAAACCATTCATGGATTACACATGGGGAAGTACACTGAAAAGCTGCAGGACTCATATACACATACAAAGCAAGATCTAATATAGCATGAACGAGTGTGCCTTCTGCATTTATCTTTCCTCCTCACCCTGCAGAGGTTTGGGGGACCCTCCAGAACCAGTGTTGGGGTCCTGCTATGCAAGTGGATTTCCATTGCACAGGCAGGCAAGCGTTGTTGGATGTCGCCCAGAATCATTAAAGTGAAAAGCTCTATAAATGCAAATCCGTAGACATAGGCCCCACTTCTAAGATCCATAACCTCTCATTTGTGGAAGATGGTACAGAGTAAGCAGATACTGTGCATGTACGTGCTACATGTGAAAGCAATACACTTGGCATCAGGAGTTGCTGGAAGGAGGCGTACAAGTCTCTATCCAACTATCTTAGGGCCTCCACTCTGCATTTGTGTAGGGTTTACTCCTTAGCCCTTTCATCCCTGAAATAATATCCCACAAGGCAGCAGAGGTTTAGGATCAGAGTTTTCCTTCTCCTAGATGTGCTACCTTCCCAGGTTGACGAGCCCCATCTGCCCCTCACTTCTTTCTTCAGCATGTGCAGAAACCGCCTTCTTGATCCTTGGACCCACTATTGGTCTTGTCCGCTGAATCTGCCAGAACCTGTCTTTGAATGTAGGGAAAGTCCCTAACTCACTGAAGGTTTGAGACCCATTGGCTACCCTTCACCTGGTTTATCCAACCAGTCAAAGCTGTTCCCAGGGCGTGGCTGCTGTCCCATGCAGACAGCGTCTAGGAGCCACTGGCGAGAGTTGAGTGCAGGGTAGGGACCAAAGATGGACAAACTACCCTAGAAGGAACACGACATGTCCCCCAGCACATGCATTTGAGAAAGGGAAAATAGATGGAAGTTCTGCACCACTTAGGAGCCTCCTCTTGTAGCTCAAATTGTGTGGTGGGTCTTTCTTCCTGGCTTGCTTGTTTGCTTCTGTCAATTGTCAAGAGAGAATGGACATCCCTACTCCTTTTTGAGAAGGGTTTTCACTTTTATATTTACAAAAATGATATAATGGTCACAAGGACATTTTCAAGATATTCAGAACAAGAAATACATGTATGTAACAGAAGATTAAATAACTGTGTGGTAGATTTTTGTTGGGCCTGAGCCAAATGGATGTGAAGTCATTTTCTGCAGGAAAAAGCACCCTTTCGCTTGGCAGTCATTCAACAAACTGTAACAAAAAGAGGGTAAAAGTGTTTGCCCATTCAGAGTGAGGGCAATTGGTGATCTCATTGGCTGGGATCACCTATATGACCAGTCCAAGAAGAACAGCCCTCACTCTGTCTGTTTTGTTTGCCCTCAGTGACATCAGGTAGTCATATCTTGATTGGCTATGTAGTGCTGTAACGATATAATATCATATTCACTGCTTGATCCCTGGCTGGCTGGGATCACATAGTTCAAGCAGAAAGAAGCCCTAGCAAAGGGGCAACAGATGTGAGAAACAAGGGCTGCACAGAAGATCAAAAAGAGGCAAGGTAGGGATTTGTTTATTTACTATATATATGGAGGGCCCCAAACCTTGAAATGAGCAAACATTTGGTGCAGACCATATCTTTATGCTCAGTGGATGTAGGACTAGATAATGCTAATAATGCTATCACCTTGTATTGCATTTTACTGCTAGAGTTTGAAGCCAGCATTAATGCTATAAAATAAAATATATTGTTTTTTCAATATAAAAATCCTGGAATATTTCCAACCTTTTAAATGGAGGGTTGCTTTAATGGCATTCTCATTTTAATTCCCTTTCTAGATCTTCAGCACATGGTGTTTCATTTGACATTTCTTTTGATAAAGAGGACAGCATCCGTGAGACTCCAAACAGAGGAATGACTAGATCTCTCAGCAACGAAGGCATTGCGCAAAATACTAGCCGTATGCCCAGACTTGTTAGAAAGAACCTGTCCTTCAAGCCTGTGAATGGCGAAGAGGAAAGTGAAGATATTGAAGAAGAAAAGGATACAGAATTTTGCAGCGATCTAGAGGCCGACAGCAATCAAAGGAATGCGAACCAGATTAACCCATACAGCCTGCCCAATGGAGCACTGCAAAACAGGTTGGTTACCGATGAATTTGGCAATCGGATTGAGACACCAAGCATTGAGCAGGCTTTGCAGATTATCCATGATAGTGAGAAATCTCCCAGTGTTACTCAACCAGAGCAAATTACAAATGGGTTTTTCCTTCACAACAAGGAGATGAGCATCCTGAATTCAAATATTAAACCCAACCAGAGTAATCCCGATATTTCTGCAGATACAAAAGGTGCTCTCAGTCCCATGACTGACAATACAGAAGTAGATACTGGAATACATGTCCCTTCAGACATTCCAGAGACTATGGATGAGGATTCAACCTTGAGGGACTATACTGTAAGCCTGGATTCTGATATGGAAGAACCATCTCGATTCCTTCAAGAATTTGATAGCAGAGGCATCAACCATAAGGAACAATTGAGCCCTTGTCCAAGCTCAGTAAGTGCCAAATCACAAGCAGGCAGTAGTGCTTCCTCAAGTTCAGGTGTTAAAATGACCAGCTTTGCAGAGCAGAAATTTAAGAAGCTGAATCATACAGACAGCAGAAGTAGTGGCAGCAGTTCTCAGAAAACTACACCAGAAGGTTCTGAGCTGAACATTCCTCACATGGTTTCTTGGGCTCAAATACCTGAGGAGTCTCCTCTCCCTCAGGCAAGAGATACCACACAGTTACTGGCCTCTGAAATGGTGCAACTGAAAATGAAGCTGGAAGAGAAGAGGCGAGCGATTGAAGCCCAGAAGAAGAAGGTTGAGGCTGCTTTCACGAAGCAGAGACAAAAAATGGGAAGGACGGCGTTCCTTAACATTGTGAAAAAGAAAGGTGACGGGATTTCACCACTTAGAGAAGAGGCGGCTGGAGCAGAGGATGAGAAAGTGTTCACGGACAGCAGTAGGCCGAAAGAAAAAGATGCCCAAAAGCCATGTGAGCAACTAAACAAGGCCACAGAGGTAATTAAAGCAAGCACTGAAAATCCTCACGTGAAATGGCTGAAGTCCCCCAACACACCGGTTGATATAGAAAAGCAATGCAATTTGGTGAGCCCCTCGGAAGAAAACTTAAATGACAGTGACCTTCTGGAATATACAAAATCTATTGAGAAGCTCAATTCTTCTCTTCATTTCCTGCAGCAAGAAATGCAACGCCTCTCACTTCAGCAAGAGATGCTAATGCAGATGAGGGAGCAACAGGCTTGGGTTATTTCACCACCTCAGCCTTCTCCTCAGAAGCAGGTTCAGGAGCTGAAGCCTTCATTAAGGTTTGCGGGCTCACCCTTCCCTGTTGCCCCATTTTCCGTGGAATCTCCCCGATCTTCCCACCAGTCCCCACAGTCATCCTCTAGGAAGAATTCCACTCTCCCCAGTAAAATGCAAAGGACTCCTAGGCCAAATGAACTGAAATTAGCACCTTTGAATCGCACTTTGACTGCACCGCGATCTGTGGACAGCCTTCCTCGTTTGAGAAGATTTTCTCCAAGTCAGGTATCAATTCAAACTAGATCTTTTGTTTGTTTTGGAGATGATGGTGAACGTAACCGCTTGAAGATCAAAAATACAACGGGAGAGGCTGACAAAGAAACAGCAGGTGAGAAAGAAGCAGAACAGGCAGAAAAGGAAAAGCCAGAGGAACAACCGGCCAGGCCTCTGGAATCTACAGTGTCTGAAGTACTTTCGCAGCCCATTACAGAAACTGTCTGCCTTACCCCAAATGAAGAGGTGCTGAACCCACCAGGATTTCCAGAACCTGCATCCAAAACTGCTAACCTCATAGAAGTTTCCCTCACAGATTTGAAGCCACCAGAAAAGTCAGAAGAGTCTGTTGAGAAATCAGAGGGTGAGAGTGACAAGGAACAATTGGAAGATGACCAAAAAGTGTGCTGTGGATTCTTTTTCAAGGTAAGTGAACGAGGACATCACAAGCATGCATTTAGGATCTTTTTGCCTCTGGTGGTGGTGGGCAAAAGTCTATGGTGAGTGGGACCTGGGTGACTTGTGGTTGGTTAACTCTTCCCATGGATCATCCACCCCTCACAATCAGGCTCCAAACAGCTTGCTAAGCACCTGCTTGAGAAGCTGTTTTGAAGCACAGTTGCAACAGGCAGGAGCTGGGGAATGACTCACCTCTGTTGCCTTTCTCACCATCATGTATTGTTCAAAATAAAACACTAGGGCAGATAATAAATGATTTAAGCTCCTCTGCAAGTGGAGTTGTATTCACTTCTCCCTGCAAATGTATTGCAAATAAACCGTATCATAGGTTACAGGATTGCGGTTGAGTGTAATACAGACATGCTCTGTCCATAGATGAATGTGACCCTTTATAGAGGAGTGGTTAATCTAGCACAGCTTCCAGTGGGGTATAATACTACAATTGAACAATCTAATTTTAATAAGTACTAGACCTTGCATGCTTGGGACACGGGTGGTGCTGTGGGTTAAACCGATCAGAAGGTCGGCGGTTCGAATCTCCGTAACAAGGTGAGCTCCCGTTGCTTGGTCCCTGCTTCTGCCAACCTAGCAGTTGGAAAGCACATCAGAGTGCAAGTAGATAAATAGGTACCACTCCGGCGGGAAGGTAAACGGCGTTTCCGTGCGCTGCTCTGGTTTGCCAGAAGCGGCTTAGTCATGCTGGCCACATGACCCAGAAGCTGTACGCTGGCTCCCCTGGCCAATAAAGCGAGATGAGCGCCGCAACCCCGGAGTCGGTCACGACCGGACCTAATGGTCATGGGTCCCTTTACCTTAGACCTTGCATATTTTGATATAGTTGTCTCAGTAACTTTAGACTAGGCATGGCGAACCTGTGTCGGTCCCTGTGTTTTTGGCCCCATCAACCCCAATCAGCATGACTGATGATCAGGGTGATGGGAGTTGTAGTTCAACAACATCTAGAAGCCCCAGGTGCCACACCCCTGCTTCAGACCAATCTTCAAATTTGTCTCTTGGATTGCAATCCGTTTTAGTTCAATGGCTGTACTGTGGATAAAGTCTTCTACCATTCCTTCCTAAATGTTGCTTCAAGGATGATCAAAAGGCTGAAAACGAAATGGCAGTGAAGCGGGCGGCATTGCTGGAGAAGCGATTGAGAAGGGAAAGAGAAACCTTACTTCGGAAGCAGCAACTGGAAGCAGAGTTGGAATATAAGAAAGAAGAAACAAAGTAAGATCAACTGTAGATGCTAGTCATTCTGAGAGAGTTAAATTTAGAAATCAGATGCCTAATTGCTATACCCTATGAGGGATCCTTGTTGTCAAACTGTTTCCTATGCTAAGACCACTTAAAACTTTCTACTAACTGATTAAGATAGGTGCCACCAACCTTTTTAGGCCAGTGGGACACATTTGGAAATTTTAGAAAGCCAGTCACAAAATGGGTGCCCAGAGGTGTGGCATAACACAAAATGGCTGCCACATCTAAAAGAGCTGAAAGAGGCAGGGCCACACATTGGTGTGGCTGTGCCTCACCCCTTCAGTGAGCAAAAAAGGCACCCACATCAGCCACTGCAACAATCACTCGCAAAGAGAAGCTATTTGCAGCTGTCCTGTGTTCAGAATGAATGAAACGCCGTGTGTCCGATCTTCAGTTAAATGTGAAAATGTGAACATTCTAAAATAAATTCCTTGCATAACTAAGGAATATTAAGCTTTCAAAATAATTATTCTTTGAATATTACCAAGAAACCCAAATTTTACGGGTACACAATACTAAAGTGTTAGGTGGTACTGAAGCACTAAGGGGCATTTCACTTAATATTTACCTTAATCTGGTTCAACTGCATCTTTAGGACTATGCCAGTACTTGTGTGAATTGCTCCACAAAGCTTAGCATGAGCGTACAGTTAAAATATGTACACTAAAATTTGGAAACCAGGGTATGTTCTGGGAATGTAACAGGGATACTTGGCATTCGGGTAACTTATAATCAGAAAAATTGGTTATCGTTTATGAGAAGGATGGCTTTGCTAATGGCGATGTTGAATTTCTAAGGAGGAAGTCTGAGGAAGAACGTCAGAAGAAGGAAGATGAAAGAGCACGTCGAGAGTTTATTAAGCAAGAATATATAAGGCGGAAGCAGCTGAAACTGATGGAAGATATGGACATTGTCATAAAGCCTCGCCTCCACATGTCCAAACAAAAGAAGCCACGTCCAAAATCCATTCATAGAGATCATATTGAGTCACCTAAAACTCCAATCAAAGGTCCTCCAGGTAATAAATATAAGGAGGAGTCTTGATGCTGCCATTCCAGCTTTGACATTTTGCCCAGAGATTGGGGGGAGAGGGGTTGTTAAATGCTACCAGACTGCTGGTTTTCATTATGCCTAGTTATCACATTAGAAAATTTGCAAAGAATGATTGGTTCATCACTCCTTACATAGTTAAATTTTGAGTCAGCATGACCTGGACCAATACGACAACATTGCCTCTACTTTTAAAGTAGGTTTCCATACTTTTGATACAGAGCTCCATGGTGATGTTTATGTTTAGAACAACCTATAACCATACTATCATTTACCTTTACTATATAAAGACTTACGAGGATAAAATTACGCATTAAATGTTTACAGATGTAGAGTTCATAGGGCCAGTAAAGAGAGAGAATATTTCTTAGAAAACTTAGCAACTTTTATTTCCTGGTGGTGCATCTAATTCACAGACTCTGTTTTCTGTATCTGCATTCTTTTAAAGTTCCTTGCATTTACCTAGGCTCACACCTTCACTGTGTTGCTGTTCCCCCCATCTCCCCTCAGCATCTAGCCTTTCGTTGGCATCATTGAACACTGGAGACGACAGTGTGCAATCGGGCAAGAGAACGCCAAGGTAAATATTCAGTTCCAATTTACATTTGAGAGAAATGATCATATTTATGTGACTTGGCACATCAGTGTGAATTCAGTGAGGCAGTAGTTAATGCATAATTAAGAATAGTTCATGGCTCTTCAGATTAGACCAACTTTGAGTATGTTCCTATAGCCGTTTCCGTACACGGTCGCCACAAAACAGATCTACACATATTTAATTTCCAGGCTGCAGGGAATTGTTTAATTGCTTCTGCTGATATGTACATTTTTTTATTAGATTGCTAGGTATCAGCCAAAACCTGTAGTAACACACACGGAATGGCATACACAAGACACATAAACACACACAGGATTTGTTGTTGTTTAGTCGTTTAGTCATGTCCGACTCTTCGTGACCCCATGGACCAGCGCACGCCAGGCACTCCTGTCTTCCACTGCCTCCCGTAGTAGCTTCGAGAACACTGTCCAACCATCTCGTCCTCTGTCGTCTCCTTCTCCTTGTGCTCTCAATCTTTCCCAACACCAGGGTCTTTTCCAGGGAGTCTTCTCTTCTCATGAGGTGGCCAAAGTATTGGAGCCTCAGCTTCAGGATCTGTCCTTCCAGTGAGCACTCAGGGCTTATTTCCTTAAGAATGGATAGGTTTGACCTTCTTGCAGTCCATGGGACTCTCAGGAGTCTCCTCCAGCACCATAATTCAAAAGCATCAATTCTTCAGCGATCAGCCTTCTTTATGGTCCAGCTCTCACTTCCATACATCACTACTGGGAAAACCATAGCTTTAAATATACAGACCTTTGTTGGCAAGGTGATGTCTCTGCTTTTTAAGATGCTGTCTAGGTTTGTCATTGCTTTTCTCCCAAGAAGCAGGCATCTTTTAATTTCGTGACACACAGGATGGCACTTCTAAAAATGTAATCATTCAGCTCTCCTTAATTTTAAGAAGCCACTGAAATATCAACAAGTGAATTAAATTCTCTAAGTTGTGTAGACTAATATGAAGTAGAGGGGATGCTTTCATATTCAGATTTTCTTATTTGTGATAGCTTTATAAGGGCAAAGGGGCTGAAAACACCCGCCAATTTTTCAGAAGTTAGCCAGCTTTGCCTGATGGACAGTTGGCATTCTTCCCACTCATTCCTGAATCTACTTGGATATTTGGAAGAACTTACGTGCTGTTAAATCATTTGATTCCATATTTGTGTTTAACAGTGCTTTATCTTCAGGTCTTTCATTGTGAAATGCTACCTTTTTTTCATTGTGAAATCATGCTTGGTAATAGATTGGCCAAATCTTCTTTCCTGTTTAAATGCAACTTTTAGGTCTGAATCTGTGGAAGGATTCGTATCTCCAAGTCGTTGTGGAAGTCGTAATGGAGAAAAGGATTGGGAAAATGCATCAACGACATCTTCAGTGGCTTCTGCTACAGAATATACAGGTTGGTATATTAAGAGTTGGTGCTGAATTATTTGCTACAAACAAGAACATGTAGATGCTTTGGGGTGGTGGTGGGGAAAGCCGGTAAGTAAGAGAGAAAAAGTAAAAAAACAGCAAGCCAGTGTACCAGATTACAATCTTGCTTCACTTAGTATCAGGTGGTAGTTAAATACCCCAACCATAATAAAGATTGAGAAGCTGGAGTGTTAAGTGTTTGGTTTGAATGAAATTCTTTAGAAATTCCTTGCCCTGGCCACCTGTCAAATTTGGCCCATGGAGTGCAGCTATAAAGGTCTGGCACCCAGAGCCAGAAAGGTTCCTCGCCTCTGCCTGCTCTAAACCATGTTCATTTATTCATATATATGTTTTTAAAAATCTCTCTCTAGGACCAAAGCTGTACAAAGAACCCAGTGCAAAATCCAACAAACATATAATCCAGAATGCCTTGGCTCATTGCTGCTTGGCTGGAAAAGTAAACGAAGGTCAGAAGAATAAAATATTAGAGGTAAGGCAAACCTGTAAAGGGGAAGGGGGGGAGAGAAGAAACTGAAAATCTGAAGTTCAGGTTGTGGGTAGGTAGGAAGTGTTGGGGGGACAGTTTTCTTTACACTGCAAATTAAGAGGGGAGTCTTTCTGTTTACCAAGACCCCGTAAACCTTAATGGTGTGCATTAATGGTATTTCTGGTGCAGCCATAGCACTGAAACTCCTAACCTCCTTTTCATCCTCTGTTCTGGGTCCTCTGCTAAGCTAAGCTATCTCCTTAATACAATATTCTTGCCAGAATAGGAATACATACACTGTGAAATTCTGTACTAACACTTCTCATGAGCTTGTTCTGATGATAAAGATTTTTAAATAATTATAACATTAGTTGAAATAAGAATATAACTGTCTGGTGCACCAGGAATGTAGTTTTTAAAATTACTCTTGGCACCCTATATCGCTTGTTGACACATGCATGTATAACACTTGATTTCTCTATAATTTACTGTTGAACAGTTAATGGCAACTGAATGTGCAACTTCAGGTCCATGATATGAAAGTTGTATCTCTATTGTTGGATTTGTGATGCCTTCATACATGTGTAAATAAGCCAAGCTCACAATGCTATTACATTTTCAATAACATGAAATAGTTTCTGTAGGAGCATTGAAAATACCCATAAACTGGATGTTAACCTGTGCACAATTTGAACCCTCTTTCCTCCCCTCCCCCTTTCAGGAAATGGAAAAATCAGATGCCAACAACTTCCTTATCCTTTTCCGCGACTCAGGCTGCCAGTTCCGATCTTTGTACACGTACTGCCCTGAGACAGAAGAAATCAGTAAGTTGACTGGAATAGGCCCCAAATCCATCAGTAAGAAGATGATTGAGGGGCTCTATAAGTACAACTCTGACAGGAAGCAGTTCAGCCACATACCTGCTAAAACGCTCTCTGCCAGTGTCGACGCTATTACCATCCACAGCCATTTGTGGCAGAGCAAGAGACCAGTAACACCGAAAAAACTCTTACCTACAAAGGCATAGTAACTCGGAGGGGGGTAGGGTACTTTGCCACGTTTGTGGCAAACTTGCACTTCGTATTTGCTGCCTATTAGAAAATAGGTTCTTATTTGCCAACAAGATTTCTTTGAACTCGGATCTGAAGAGAAAAGCTCTGTCATCATGCACAACTGGAATGTAAACACAGTATTGAAGACTTGCAGAAAACTGACACTTAAGTGATTATGCATTCGTGTGCTCATGAAAGACTGACTCAGAGTGGAGATGGGTATGTGCTCACAGTTTATAGGGTTCATTTCCTCTCATTTTTAAAACACTGAATTATTGAATGTTTGCAAATCTGTAGTGACTGAAATTAAAGTATATATTAAATTCATTGCCTTATACTTTGGTGTGTTATGCTTGTTTTGGAATTTGCTTCTGCTCTTTATATCTTCACTGGAGAAATGTTCTGTCTTGAGTTGCCACACCGTTAAATTTTAAGTGGCCTGCCGGTAACAGAGGGCACAAACCTTTTTGCAATGAAATGAAGTTATCCGTTCTTTTTTTGACTTTCATTCATTTCAAAGGGTTTTGCACCAGGAAAGTTCCTTGGAGAGGATGTCCAGGATTAAATGTTGCTAGCATGTCTTAACCTCTGGCAAGGAAATGTGATGGCTGTCATTGCTTGTTCCACAAGGAAACTTATTTTATAAAGGTATTGTCATTATATTTAGAAATCCACCATTGCCCTGATCCAGGGAAGCATGACGGGAGATCTTTGCATGCACTTTTGTGTTTTGCATTTTTCTTCTGAACAGGAAGTTCAGTCCAAACTGCCGTTTAACATTCTGAGATTTAGCAAAGGGGACGATACGTGTCTGTGGCATGACAGGTGACCCAAATAAAATAGCACCACTAAACAAATGCAGACATCTACCATTGCTTCCTGAGATTACGGCCTGGATGGCTATTTCAAAATCCTAAGCAAAACAGTATTAATTGTCTTAAAAGTAGACACTTTGTATGAGTCCTTCTGAGAAACTTGAAGAAAATTATATTGAGTAAGCCTGCTCTATGAAAGCTATTCTGATGTGTCACCAGGTTCCCATCCAGTATATGGACCAAAGTAATTTTTCTTCCAAGACATCAATTTAATTTTGTTTAATATAAATTATGGTATTGATGATGATACATGACAATCTTGAGTGTATTGAAACCAAGAAGGCTGAGAGCCACACACATACAGCAATGTTAACATTTACAAAATAATCACTGGGGCACCTTTTTTCAGTATTAACAAAGGGCTGCACATCTGATTCCTTTAGAGAAGTTATTTCTGTTTGGAGGTTTGCTTGTTGCTTTCTTTTTCTTTCTTATTGTCAGGATTCCTATACAGATATAGCAAGGCACTGTTTCAGCAGGTGGAAAAGCTCAAACTTGAAACCTACCCTTATTTTTGTGATTGCTTTTTTGACATTTGTACACCAGAGGACTTAGTTGGGGGGTGGGAGGGGATCTAGGTGGAACCTCATTCTCAGGAAAAGACTTGAATTATTGCTAAACCTGTTCCGTTTCAGTGTTGTGACAAGTGTTGGAACTTCAAGACAGTTTTGAACTAGCTGTCTAAAGTGTTTGTTACTTTTTATTATGCATCCTACAAAGGAAAACTTAAAATTCTGTACACTTCTCCCACTGAACTGCTTGACTCGGAGAGGTAGTACTTCACTACAGTCTGCTTCTGTTCTTTATATAGATGATGTATAGGAATGATAAGTCGTTAAATAATTTAGAAAACAGCCCTTTTTAAAATTATGAAAAGGCCTTAGGCATCAATGTGTCTGGGTTCTTTATCAGCATTTTCTCAGAAATGCAGTCAATATTTACTTTAACTTATGTTCTTATATTTATGTATATTTGTTAAAACTGTAAAAAAAAAACCCAACACAAAACCCACCTGTTTAATAGGTATGTGGCTCTGATCTATTTGTGGTTAGCGGATTCCTACTGCATGTATATGAACCAGGATATCTAACCCATCTTCTATTTCAAGTGTAAACATACTGTGTATATATTATATATATTTTAAAAATAGGAGATAGAAGGTCTATGCATTCTACCAATGAGGCTTATCCTCCAACTAATGGCATAGGAAAAATATATCGCATACCCATGTAAGCATACATCTAAATTAAAACTTGCCCAAGTTGGGGATGAGCTGCTAGGACATATATGGGATAGACGATGGAGGAGATCACATGGAAGGATTTTTAACTAAACTATTCCTGCTAAAAGAAAAATATAATTTAATGATATATACCACTGACTGATTCATGCACACCTATCTAAACAGGATTTCTTTTAAAATGTGGCAACATAGTGTCATTTTAAATTATTGAATGTATTATGAATTTTGTCTACCGTTCAGAAAAAAGATGTCTGTGCAATGTTGAAAGGTAGGATGTGAATAATACAATTAAGACTTTGGGGGTTAAAATGTTACTACATACTAGGAGAACTAAGGACAGGATTTTTTTCTTTTTTTTCTTTTTAAGCTTGCAAATTTTCTAATGAGAGTATGTCTTCATTTGGGATCTTGTTTAAGAAAATAAAAGCCTTTCATGGAGAAGTCCGGTGTTCATCAGTGACATTATCAGTTACACACCGGTGCTTTCATTGAGGGAGCGGGGTGTTTTTATTGTTTATATGACAGAATTTGCCAACCATCCTAATTTCTAGGCCAGGTGTTCAAGCTCTGACAGTCATGGTAGCTACTGAAACCATTTTTGGCTGACTGTTGGTTTTTTTAAAAATAAAAAATTCTTTGGCTGTTTAAAGCCAAATTCTGTTTATTTCTAATTTAAATGGGCACCGTCCGTTGAGAAATGTACAGTGTATCGTGTGCTTATTTGTCCACTTTTGTGGAGCATTGCTACCCTATTTTTTCAGAAGCTGTGCTGTAAGATATTGTCATAGTGCTACCTACCTAGTACAGTGTAGTCCTTCCCTTCCATTTAAATAAAAAGCATGGCACCAAAAACAACGTTGTGGTTTCATCTTTTGGTACGTGTTTTCAGTTTATCCTCTGAAGCCATTAAATGTATACATTTATGGTTGGCAAAAGGTTTTGCCGGCATGCAGTTTGTGAAGGCATCTCTGATCTGAGCAATCAAATGGACACTTCTGGGAGTGGGCTGGTCCTGTTTGTTTGTGCTGGCACTGGCTTCTCTGTGTCATGGATGATGGAGGTGCCAGCTCAGTATCCAGCATACTCTCTGACACGTCCCCAGGCAGAGGCTGCTTACTGAGGAGGTGCCTGACCAGAGATGTCCGATATCACAGGGGTAGCTCACCTCTCTGACAACCCACTTGAACCTTCCCCAGGATCTAGCTCCTGACTCGCTTGAGACCCCTCCTGCAGCAGAGGCATTCCTTGAGGTCCCAGTTTCACCTTCCTCAACCCGCTTGGGTCCTCCTATGGGTTATTTAGCTTCAACTCCCTGTTTTACTTAACCCCCCCAAACCCCCCTCATAATTGGCCCATCCCCTGTGTGACATCTCCATGGAGCTCATGACAGAAATCAACCCAGAAGGCAGCACTTTCACCTGTTGTCTTGAAGGTTTTGTTAACTACAAGTGAACTACATCCATTTGACATGCCCTGCTTTCATCATGGGCACAGGTCAACACTGAATCAGAAAATTATTATTGGCTTGTTCAAAGGACACACACCAGAGGAGCGCTGTGGAGGTGCTCGATAATTTCTTCCCATTTAGGTTGCACACACACTATACCTTTAAAGCACATCCTTTCCCACAAAAATTATGAACACTAGTTTAACCCTTTCAGAGTTACAGTTCCCAAAAACCCTTGATTGCCAGTGTGGTGTAGTGGTTAAGAGTGGTAGATTCGTAATCTGGGGAGCCGGGTTCACTTCCCCGCTCCTCCACATTGCAGCTGCTGGGTGACCTTGGGCTAGTCACGCTTCTCTGAAGTCTCTCAGCCCCACTCACCTCACAGAGTGTTTGTTGTGGGGGAGGAAGGGAAAGGAGAATGTTAGCCACTTTGAGACTCCTTCGGGTAGTGATAAAGCGGGATATCAAATCCAAACTCCTCCTCTTCTTCTTAACAAACTAAACTAGTGCCCAGAATTCTTTGAGGGAAAGAATGTGCTTTAAAGGTGTGGTAGGTATATAGCCTTGTGCTAGAAACAACCTGTCTTCTGTTAACTGGATAAGCAGACTACAGAGCTTGTTCATGCTTTTGATTCAACCAACTGATTAAGCCGGGGGTGCAGGTGAGACGGGACCTTTCATAAAACTCCTAAAAACTTGTACTTTCTCAAAATTATCATTTATCTCTTGCTGTAATGAAGCTCTAATTCTACCATTGCTTTTATGAGCACTTGTGTGCAAATTACGATACATCAGTTTATACAGCTTCTTATTAATTAAATCTCTGCACCGCCTTTCATCAGGATCACAGGGCTGTTTACAATATAAACATAATCCTTATAGCCCAATCCTAAACTGCGTATTTCAGGTAAATCCTACCAAGTCCAGAGCTTGTCCCACACATTTTTGTGATCAGGCTGTCACCAAAGCATCATTTCCATGGCTAATTCTTCCCCTTCTTTGTCAAACATGTTTTAACACTTACTCTGTTATGCAACATGTTTTGAGTTTCCCTGTCCCGGCGCTATAGGATTGGCTGGTGGGGAAGCTCACAATTTGATGTAGCGTCACAGAGTGAGAGTTCCTGACAAAAGTGCTAATCCTTTTCAGTATTGATGTTTTGAAATATGTTAATATACCTGCATACTCTCACCATACTCTTTTTGTAATTAGTCAAACTCAGCTCTTGTATCAAGTAGTATTTCATCACCCACGTCTTACTATATCAAAGAGCTTTCCATCTAAGATAGCAAGTCCTGGCAAGTGCCTCTTGAGTGTAAACACATTTATTAAGGTGCTTGGATGTGTAGAATTGTCACCTTAAATCAATATTGCTTATTGTTTTGACAAGCCTAGAAACCGGTAGTACAAGAATTTGGATCAGCTCCAGAAGTGTTGAGTAAGTACCACGAAACTATTTGTAAACTATTTGTGTGGATTTGTGAGCAATGTTCAGTGAATGCTATGTTATCCAGGAGAGCATTTCTTTTGATGGGACAAGCTGTGAGGCTGAAACAAAAGAAAACACACAAAGCAAATAAAGTGATGTTGGCCCATCATCCATCAAGCAATACATTTATTGGGACCAACCAGAATGCCACAAAAGCTTTCAATTTCTCTAGACCTCTTCATCAGACTGGGATATTATATATATAACAGTTTCCTTCACTGCACCCTCCACTGTTGCTTTGTTCTTTTATTATCTATGAAAACAAAATATAGGGGTGTTGTTTTTTTAATGCTCTAAATATTAAGTATTCCCCACCCAGTGCCTCCAAGCAAAGAGTAGATAAACAAGGTACTTTGTTAACACAGTGTAGACATTTAATAACTCGTACAGATTTAAGGCAATTCATTAATAACAGAACCATCCATTTTGGTGAGCAGATAGGAAGGAAAGACTTTGGATGCAGTAATGGTTTTTACTTACCAGTATTTGTTTATTCAGTCACTACATTTATGGCAAAAAGGATTTTCTGTAGCAGTGGAAAATGTGAGAAAAGACAAGGACAGACTGGAATCAAGAAAGCTCTCAGATGGTAATTACATGCACTGGCAACAAGCCAGCAGCTTTCACTGCAAAAATAGAGGAAAATGCTACTGTGATGTCAAGACTGTGGTACAGGCCCCAGCACTGGCAAGCAACCCACGTCTGAGCTTGACCCAGTCAGAAGAAAGGAGAGCAGGACAAACAGAGAAGCTGAAAGGCAAAATACGATTTCTTACCAAAACCACATCAATCAGAATTTTACCCTTCTAATGCAAATAAGGGGGGGGGGATATATAAATCACACAGAAGGAGGAGATTTCTGTGCAGCATGCAACAAAAAGCCACCTGGCACCAGTTGGACCTTGAGTTATCCCTAGCTTCAGAAATGGGACCGATTAAGAATTAACATACTCCATGCCACCAAGCATAATTTGGGTATAATAAGGGCATTAATCATGAAGAGGTTTGGGAAATGACAATTTGTGAATTAATAACGGCCAAAATGGTGACCTGTCAAGTAATGGCTATCTCTCCCTGTAGTGTAATTGGGGTCTAAGACTCAGTGCACACATTACTGCAGTGTTGACAGGGCCGACCCACCCAGGAGGCAAGGCAAGGCGACTGCCTCAGGTGACAGGATCCACAGGGGCAGCAGATCTGACCTCCAAGGAATGCCACTGGCACTGCTGCTACTTCCTTGGCAGCTCCCCACCCCAAGTCACCCTTCCAGCGACCTCTTGCTGCATATTAGGCACTGCGTCTCCTCCCCAGACCTTATTCCCAGTGTAATGTTGTTATTGTTAAATCCATTTGTCCTTTTTTTCTTTATTTTTTAAATTAAATTTTCACAATTACAACAAAAGCAACCTGACAAAAAGGAGAAACAACAGCAGAAAAATATACAAAAAACCCTTAACCACAATAAAAAACATAATCCTTATCCCATATCCCTTATAACCCACATTTTATTTACATTGTCAATTCACTTTCTCAAATCCCTCTTCTGAATTTCCTTGTATCTGCATTTAACAGCTTTCCAATATCATTCTTCCACAAAAATATTTCCAGCTCCTATCTAATTTATTCACTTTTCTTACTGTTCTAAATCCCAATTATTTAATTTAATCCTAATTTAATTTAATCCTAGACCTGTTTAGTACTTTCAAGTTATTTCTAATTTTTTTATATTACAATATTTATTCAAATATTCCTTAAATTTCCTCCAATCTTCTGGATATTTCTCTTCTTTCTGGTCGCAGATTCTTCCAGTCAGGTCAGCTAGATCCAGGAAATCCAACATCTTCATCTTCCATTCTTCCACCGTTGGAATTTCTTGAGACTTCCAATTTTTTGCTAACAGCAGTCTTGCTGCTGTGGTGGCATACAAAAATAGTTTTACATCTTTTTTGGGCAATTTCATTCCTATTATTCCAAGTAGAAAGGCCTCTGGTTTCTTAATAAATGTATTTTTCAACGTTTTTTTCAATTCATTATATATTTCCCCCCAGAAGTCTTGCACCTTGGGACATGTCCACCACATATGAAAGAACGTACCTTCTTTCTCTCTACATTTCCAACATATATTTTCAACCGTGTGGTATGTTAAATACATTTGCATACCACCCTTCACGCGGGGATCTTCACTCACCCCTTCTTCCATGGTGCGGGAGTGGGGGCGCGCGTCATTTTGTGCTTTTCCTCAGGTGCCAAAATGTGGGGCTGGCCCCTGTGGGGTAGCTGGCTAAACCCCTACAGACCCCCCTGCCTTGTATCAATTACTGCTTGTGCGAGTGGCCTGCCTTGAGTTCGCCTAGAATGTACACGTGTCTGGAAGAAAGACGTGGTGGCTAATCATGCCATTGGGAACGGCTAGTTTGTATGTGTGCATTTTGTTATTGTTTTTGGTGTTTTTATCTTGCATTGTTTATGTTGCGAACTGCCTTGAGATGTATGGATAAAGGGCAGTATCCCATTTTAATAATAACAATAACAATAATAGTAGTTTGACACTCTTAACGTTGAGGAAGAACAGCCTTTAAAACACCCACCCTAGGAATTACTGGGGCGGGAAGAGGATGCGAAGGAGACAAAAAAAACCCTAGGAATTACTGGGGCGGGAAGAGGATGCGAAGGAGACAAAAAAAACACCCTCCGTAAGATGCGATTAAGGGGGGGAAAAAACCCAAACAGATGCGAAGCAATCTTGCCGGAGGAGGAGGAGGAGAAGAGAAAATCCACACCCCGGATTCCCTCGCTCCTTATTGGCCCGCCTCCGCCGCTGCCACCCCCGATCCCCGCCGCGCCTCCCGCCCGCGCCGCTCCCCGACATGGGCTGGGCGAGCCATTCCTCCCGGAGGGACGCCGCCCCTGCGCCCGCCCGCCCGCCCCTTTTTCCCTGGCTCTCCCAGTCAGGCGGCTGCGCTGTCACCCCGCCCAGGCGCCGCGGGGCCCTGAGGAGCCGGCCTGCCGGGCACTGATTGGAGAAGCCGCTTGACAACCGCAGCCAGGGCACTGCCGCCGCCGCCACTACACAAGCCGGGCCGGGAAGGCGAGGAGCAGCTGGGCAGGCAGGCAGGCAGGCAGGGCCGCGTTGGCTGCTGGCGACGGGACCCTCTTCCCCTCCTTCCCTCCCTGCCACTACCCCGGTGGCGAGGCTCCGCTTGCCGCCATTTTGCGCGCCCCCGCCAGCCCCGGTCTCCCCTCGCCGCTTTGGGAGGGAGCCTCCCCTGAGGTGAGTCTCTGTCTCTTCCCTGAGGGATGGGCCCGACGGCTGCCCTGGCTTGGGTGGGTGGCGCCGCCTCCGCTGAGGGGGGAAAGAACCGGGTCGAAGGAGCGGGAGGGTGGGAAGGGATGCCCGGGGCCTGAGGGCAGGCCCCGAGTGAGTGCCCGTTCGGGGGCACCCCTTGGAGGCGTTGGCAGGGCAAGGGCTTGGCGCTGCTGGTGGTGGCGGCGGGAGGGGCGAAGCGACAGCCTCCCTTGGGCTGCTTTGGTGCTGAATGAGCGAAAGGACCATTTTCTTTACCCCCCCCCAACCCATCCTGCTTATTTGTCTCCCGTTGAGTCAGTGCATGCTTCATCGCCACGGCTGCCTCTCCTCGCACTCCGCCGGCCTCGCGAGGGGAAAGTGTATGCGTGTGCATTGCTGCTGAATTTTGTCCGTTGCCCATGGTTTTGTTGCATTTTGCTTCCCGTTCTCCGGCGAACGTCTCCTCCTCTCGTCCCCGCACCTCCTTCTTCTGCCTTTGTTATTGCAGCATTATTAGCAGGGCAAACCTCCCAGAACGGGTTAAGCACCTGCAAAGCTGCTCTCCCTAAGTAACCCAGATCTGTCCTGGGCACATAAGAGACATTGTTTGTTTGTTTGTCTGTGCTGTGCTTGGTGTGCTTGACAGGAGAGGATACCTGAAACAGGTTTGCAGTGTCACTGTCTGGAGGCAAAAAAAGAAAAAAAAGATGGGGTGTTTTTATAGCCTGTCTTACCTGCTCTGAGGTTTTTAATTGTGCGTTTTCCCGAGGAAGCATTCCAGTTTTGTGTCCTAAAGTCCCTGCTCCTGAGTAATTTCATTGCAAGGGATGGCCTTATTGTGTCACAGCACAGTAGCTTTTTCAGCGTGTTTTAGCAGGAAAAACTTGAGTGTCAAGTATCCAATTCCCTGTTACAATCCTTTGTTCACACAATTGAGCTGCAGTGAGGGAAGGGTGGGTTCCTGGATGCATGCATGCGCATGCTTCTTTTAGAATGTGTTTAGTTTAGTGACAATCCTGTGAGTGTACGAACGAAGGGTGACAGTTATTATGGATGCATTCTGAATAGAGGAATGCAAACTTGACAAAACATATTGGCAGCAGGCAGCTGCAGATGTTGCAGCAACTGTATACAATAGCTCGAGACAATAATGGAATACTTTGTTCTTTGAACAAAGAACAAATCAATTTGTTGACAACCTTAGTTTGAAGGATGCCATGAACATAATAATGAATGCCTGTGACTTTTCTGGAGTACCATGTGTCTGTGGTATATTCTGGTTTGGAGACCTGAATAGCAATAGGTCACACATGAGAAAGGCTAAATAAATATAATATGCTGACATAACTGTTATGCTAGTGACCCCTTCCTATTTCTGTATGGTAATCTTTTGACCATACATACAAAAGACCATACTGGTCTTTTGACCAGACGCGGGTGGCGCTGTGGGCTAAAGCCTCAGTGCCTAGGGCTTGCCGATCGAAAGGTCGGTGGTTCGAATCCCCGCAGCGGGGTGCGCTCCCGCTGCTCGGTCCCAGCGCCTGCCAACCTAGCAATTCGAAAGCACCCCCAGGTGCAAGTAGATAAATAGGGACCGCTTACTGGCGGGAAGGTAAACGGCGTTTCCGTGTGCTGCGCTGGCTCACCAGATGCAGCTTTGTCACACTGGCCACGTGACCCGGAAGTGTCTCCGGACAGCGCTGGCCCCTGGCCTCTTAAGTGAGATGGGCGCACAACCCCAGAGTCTGTCAAGACTGGCCCGTACGGGCAGGGGTACCTTTACCTTTTACCTAATCTTTTGAATAGCCTTTTCTCCTCTCCATCTCCTGATTAATTGCTGTGATTAGTATGTTTTATCACCTTCCATTCTTGCTTTGCTCATCTATTTAATTTGATAATCTTTTAGACAAATAATAGTTGGAGAATAAATTATAGCACGTGAAAACAAGAGAATGCAAAGCCATTTGACAACAAAAATTATTCATTTTGGTATAAATGGGGCAACATAGATCATGATAATTATTTTAGCTTACCACTCTGTAAAGGTGCAAAGGCTGTGGCTTTTCAGTGCCCCAGTCACAGATAACTTCTGCACTTGGCTATTCTTGAAGCCTCCTCATGTGTTTTCTCTTTCACAAATATTTTCACAAAATTTTGGTGCCAAATAAATTTTCTAGCAGCCGCTTGAAAGTAAGAACTAGAGAACCCAATGTAGGTGCCTGGCAAAAACATTCCTCTTCTCCCAGGCCTTTGGCTAATTATGCAATCTTTGGCCTATGAAGGACAGCATAGAAATTTTAATAATGATGATGATGATGAGAGTTTATGCTGCAGGCTCTTCCCACCCCACTTCTCCCATATAGGGTTTACTTGAAAGATGCCAGGCTGAAATCTATCTAGGAATCATAGCTAATATTCCCTTGAGGTTCCCCTCCTTGTAGTACTTCCAAAGAAACCTTTCTGTCCTCTTCAGTAATCTTGACACCAGGATCAGTTTTCGAGACACTGGATTTTTTCATCTACCTCCTGTCTGCACCACTGTTGCATTTTTATATCTTAGGTTCAATCCAAGCACTGTGGCACTACCAGAAAAGGTGTGCTAATTATGATAGAGCTACCATCTTCCTTTCATCCCTAGGAACATATAGTAATTTTGTACCACCGGACATGCATCCTTTTGGGCAGGCCAATAGAGTACAGCTATGGAGCAGGAGGATGTGAAGCATTTGCTCTTTATTTATTGAATGGAGGTTTTGGTTGTTGCAATTAGAAGCAATTGTTTTCCCTTAGTAAGCCAAAGAGTTGAAAAACAGTGGGTCACTGAGTCCTTTTGGTCTGTCGTGGCCTGGCTTGAGTAATATTGTTAAAGCACAATCCTGCTAAAACAAAGTAATTCTACTTCTCCTTTTATTTCAGTCGGAGAGTTTCCTTACCATAAAATGCATTTCCTTACCATAAAATAAAAAGGGGATAAAAGTGCTTGCTTTTGATTGGAATGCCTTATTTATATTATTATAAGAATGACTAGAATGGGTGTAGTGAAGAGCTGAAAAGCACTGGGATTTTCCCTTTAAGTACATATAGTTGTGTGGAATGTTTATTGTAAATCAGTGGTGGGAAACATGTGGCCCTCCAGATGTTGCAGCACTACAAGTCCCATCATCCTGGTGCTGCTCCATAGGTAAAGGTAAAGGTACCCCTGCCCGTACGGGCCAGTCTTGCCAGACTCTAGGGTTGTGCGTTCATCTCACTCTATAGGCCGGGAGCCAGCGCTGTCCGCAGACACTTCCGGGTCACATGGCCAGCGTGACAAGCTGCATCTGGCGAGCCAGCGCAGCACACGGAACGCCATATACCTTCCCGCTGGTAAGCGGTCCCTATTTATCTACTTGCACCTGGGGGTGCTTTCGAACTGCTAGGTTGGCAGGTGCTGGGACCGAACGACGGGAGCGCACCCCGCCACAGGGATTCGAACCGCCGACCATGCGATCGGCAAGTCCTAGGCGCTGAGGTTTTACCCACAGTGCCACCCGCGTCCCTATTTATATTATTATAAGAATGACTAGAATGGGTGCAGTGAAGAGTTGAAAAGCACTGGGATTTTCCCTTTAAGTACATATAGTTGTTTGGAATGTTTATTGTAAACCAGTGGTGGGGAACATGTGGCCCTCCAGATTTTGCAGCACTACAAATCCTATCATCCTGGTGCTGCTGGTTAGGGCTGATGTGAGTTGTCCTCCAACATAATTTGCAAGGCCACAGGTTCCCACCCCTGTAATAAACAGTGGATATGTGTTAGAATCACAAAAAGGGCACTTTTTATCCATATTCAAAGTTATTGACCCTCAAATATGCCTCTTACTGAACAATAAGTAATACATGGGAATAATGTAAATAAATCTAGGTACCTTTTAAAATTTAAATGCTGTCTTAATACCTAGTTGCCACAAATACTTATCCTTATCCTTTGATTAAAAGGCTGTTAGGAGAGGTTAAATATGGAATAATAAACCAGTGCCTTGGCCCCTAGGTGTCTGCCTGTCTTTGTGTGTTGCAGAAATTGTGCATTGTCAGGATGTGTTTTAAATAATAATAAATACTATGCCAAATGAATATTCAATTATTTGCATATTAATATATTTTATTTTTCTGTTGTATATTGAACTTCTGTTTACAATTACTTTAGATGCTACTGTGCTATTTTGGGAGATAAATCATTACACAATAGCAACTAATTTTACAAATTATGGGCTTGATGGACTGTCTCAAATTGAGGGTGACCTTAAGTACAGTTTGTTCCCTTTCTAAAGAAGATTGTAATTTCTTTATTAACACTTCCGTTTAACAATCAAAGAAATGAAAGGAACCAACAAGTGCTTCAGGCAGGCTTCAATACTAAACACACTAGAGATGGGAAGTACCACTGTGGTACATTCTTCTGACACATACATAGGATTGTACTGTTGCTTCAAGGCAGAATTACCTGACAACTTGTGTTCTGCAATATGATCGTGTTAAAGCCACATTGGATCACACAGTTCATCTAGCTTGCTGAATAAATAGTACGAAGAGAGCCAAGCCACAAGCTACAGCAGAGAGAAGAAACTTAGTATTAGATATGCTCCCAGTAATTTAGCTCTAAAGGCACTAAATTAGAATTAAAATATAATCTTAACATCTATAAAATACAGTTATTTGAGATTTAAGACAATGTTCAATTTATTACCTTAAAGCAGCCTTTAAGAAATAAATTGTTACTTGCGTACTAAGCCTTAAATCTTGTACTCACTTACCTGGAAGTAAGTCCCATCGAACTCTGTGGGATTTACTTCTAAAGCCCCATCTGCACTATGTATTTAAAGCAGAATTATTGATTGATTTATTGCATTTATACCCCATCTTTCCTCCAGCAAGCTCAAGGTGGCGTAAATAGTTCTTCTCCCCATTTGATCTTCACAACAACCCTGTGAGATAGGTTGAGCTGAGAGTGACTGGCCCAAGGTCACCCAGTGAGCTTTATGGCTGAGTGGAGATTTGAACCTTGGTTGTACAGGTCCTAGCCAGACATCCTAACCACTACATGACAGTGGCTTTCTATTATATCACTATATCACTTTAAACAGCTGTGGCTTCCCCAAAAGCATCATGGGAAGTGTAGTTGCTGAGAGGGTGCTGAGAGGGAGATCCCCTATTTTGCTCCCCAAGCTACAATTCCAGTGTGGTTTAACAATCAGTCCCTCTTCCCAGGAAACTCTTGCAACTGTAGTTCTGTGAGGGGAATTGGGGCCTCCTAACAGCTCTCAGCACCCTTAAACTTTAGTTCTCAGGCTGCTTTGCAGGAAAGCATAACTGTTCAAAGTGGTTAGCTGTTTAAAACTGTCTATACTACTTTAGTGCAGTATAGTGTAGTTGAGGTCTAAGTATACATGCATAAGATTGCACTGTAAATTTGGTAATGGCAAATAGTGAGAAGGTAGGAAGTTTTTCAGGTGGGAAAATCTCTCCACCTTTTCAGATGCTTATGGAAGGCCTGCAAGTGGGACCTGAGCACACCAGCATTCTCCTCACTTGTGATTTCCAGCAAGCTTTCCAGCAACTAGCCTTGATAGCCTTATCCTTCATAAATTTGTCCAATCCCCTTTTAAAGTCATCTAGTTTTGTGGACAAAGTGCAGCTGCAGAACAGAGGAGAGAAGTGGTTTCAAAAATAGGGTTGGGAAGGTGAAAAGGAGATTTAGTAGTTGCATAGGGTGGGAAGGGGAAGCTTTAGGGGGCTAATGTTGGGAAGTGCTGGTGGTGGGGTTGGACAGCAGAGCAAGCGTTGGGGCAGAGCCCTCCCAGCATGCATGCATCCATGTTTGATTATTGTCTTAATATTTTTAGCAATGTGCTCCTTGAATTTATTTTTCTTGTTGGTATCCCTTATGGTACGCGTGCATTTATTTTAGACCATTGTCTCATGCAATGATGGCAACGCTTGCTAGTCTACTTAGAAAAGGCTTAGTCAAGACTGCATGCAATGACAATTTAACTCTCACAGAGAAAGACACTACTGAAGCAAAGCCTTAGTTATTTCCATCTGTGTCAATTGGTTGTCATAGCTGTCCAATATAAGCTGTTATCTGGAGTAAGGATATATGACTTACATTTCTGTAAACAATATTGGAATGTCTGAGTGGTGATACGCTATGAAAGCTTTGCTTTTTCTACAAATAATTAAATCAGAATTGGAAGAAAACCTGCAAATTCAAAATGTATATTAAAAAGAAAGGGATTCTAAATCCTTCAGTCATTCTGAAGTATTAGCCTTGGATCACTTTGGTGACGTTGTGTGCCATATGTGCTGACTGCTTGTGGCATACTGAGGAGCTTGAGCTGCGTCTTTCAGATTTTCTGGATGGTGGTTTATCTCCCAATTTGATAAAATCGCCTTTGCATATGCCTTATAGTCCCTGATATGAATGTATTGATGAACCAGTATTTTTATTAATTTTAGAGATGTGAAGACCGGGGGGGGGGGGACTGGAAAAATGGGGGGAGGACAGGATTTTCTCTAATTTTTCTCTTGTTTATTCTGAGCCTATAAATCTCTAGTAACATTATAATTCCATTGACTAGTTACTTACAAAATGCTTCCACATATATAAGCTTATTTTCTTACTGGACTTACTTCTTTGGTAGAACTAAACTTTTTGTCTTGTTGCCCTGTGACTAAGCTGTAGGGTTCTTCACACTAGCATGTAAAATGAACATGAGAGACAGAACTTTCCAAATGAGGGGCAATGCCCCAATCCAACTTTAGTCATGTGTAAAAATGGTATTCACTCATAATTGTACTAGACTGTGGACGCACATCCAAATATGCATCTCATTGAAAATAAAGGAATATAGTACCTATAGGAGATGTCTGTGTTTGGGTGCACATTGGAAAGTACAGTTAATTTGAATGTGCATGTCCTGATCCAAAACATAATGTATGCGCAGAAGCCTGCTTCCTAACACAGTGGCGTAGCTTGGGGGGCATTGCCCTGGGTGCATTTTTTTGAGGGGGCACAACCAGGCACCCCCAATAGTTCTTTTATTGAGGGAAGCCATGCCTGGGCTGGCCTTTGGGGCTGGGGTGTGGGTGGCAGCAGCAGTTGCTCCACTCCCAAGTCAGGCTTGTTTTTCCTTTAGCATGCCAGGCATGTGGGGCTGCTGGGGTACTGTGGTAGGCTCCTTCTCCCTCTGCCCCCAGCATGCCCCATCCCCGAGTGCTTGTGCCCACCTGCCCTTGGTGCTATGGGCTCACACAACACCACTGTCCTAACGTTTATCTCCAGGATCATCTTATCTGGATCAGGGTACTGTAGTTTACTCTTTGTTACTTTTTTCTATCTTTATCCCAATTTTGATGCATGATAAAAACAATTGTGAGGCAAATACTAGGTCAATAAATGTTTGATATCTCCATCAGTATTAACATGACAAACATCCCAACTTCTGTTTTCCATCAAATTAAAAAAACTTGGTCACTAGTACAGGACTTTTAAATAAAAGCTGTTAGTTTTTCCTTACCACTTAAAGCACTCATTACCAGCTTCTAATTCAAGAATTGAAAGCTATGATAAACAAAAATGATTGTTCCTTCCAAGGGAATATGATTGTATGTTTAGGGCCAATTCACACTTCACTTTTCTGCTTGGCTTGTCCTATGATATACAGCTCATGGTTTGTCTGAGAGAGCTAAACCATGAACCTAAATTCAGATGACGCATAAAGACAAACCCACAAATCTCCTCCCCAAGAGGTGGCATGTGTGCTTGTTTGTGCTAAGCCATGGTCTTAGCATTACATGTAAACAGGAATGTTAATTCTCTGTTCCATATATAGCGAGGAGGATAACTTCTTAGACTGAGACTTCAATAGTAACATCTGATGCGCCTTACTTCTAGTGCTTAGGCAAAGCTGGAAGGAGCACTGCAGTGTAATCTCCACAACATGTGCTACCTATTTCAGCTTTTAAGCTCACAAGAAGCAGCACACACAGCAATGTTAGTGCTGCAGCAGTGCTCTTTGCATCCTATATCAGGGTGGGGTGGATTCTGAGGTCCCCCATCTTCCGAGGGTTTTTTTGACAGGTGACTTAAGTTCAATAGAAGGAATCGGGAGTGCACTTTTTATTCTTCCTTTGCAGCCTGGCTTGAATTAAAACCAGGGATGTGAATGATCTTTCCTAGGGAAATGTGGCTCTCTGCAAATGAAGATCATTTATTTGCATCCTTAACTTGAATTCGGAGTGTATTCCAAATTCTTTCTTTGCATAAAAAAATCAGTACTTTCTGAATTTGATGCCTTTTCTTTCACTGTGCTGACTTGCTGATGCAAATAATTTTTTGATGCTTGACCTTTCCTATGATGTTGGGCCAGAAAAGGTGGATGTGGTTTGCCCCAAATGGCCTGGTGAGCCAACATCTGAGTCCTGGCAGGCCTAATTAAGATGGATTGGAGGTTCCCACCACTGTCTTTTAGTTACTGTTATAGAACTGATGATTGAACCCTCCTTAAGGGAATTTAGAATATTGCCTTCTGCTAATTTCTAGTGAGCCTGTCTATAATAATCTTACACTGGGTGAAAGAGAAGAAAAGGTTTATGCATCTTTGATTGTTGGGTAGAAGAGGGAATTCCAGCAGATTGAGTTTGTAATGCAAGGTTGAGAAAAGCTGCACTTGCTGAAATTTCGTCTTCTATACAACTTAGGGAAGGTATCAGTGCCTGTTCTACTTACATATTGGGAAGTGTGTAAGACATCTAATTTGTAAAAAGGTTTCTGTTGACACTTCCATTAAAGCTGTTGCTTAGTGTAAATCTACCCCCCTGGCAACGTATTGTATATCATACAACTTGTATAAATATTTAATAAAATTACTAACACAGGAGGTATGTTATCTGTACTACTCTAAATTGTAAAATTGAAATCTTGGGATCCTGTTTCACATGAGATGTATTTGTAGTCTCCCAATCCTAAGAAACTAAACATGATTCCTGCAAATGAGGTTGTTAAATTACTGTATTTGATAAGTCATAGTCTCATTAAAAATACTACTAAAAAATATGGGATCTTTTGAGATGGAGGAGGGGAGCGATTTTAGAGGCTGTGATAAAATATTATATAGTTTTTGAGATGGGGGAGGGGAGCGATTTTAGAGGCTGTGATAAAATATGATATAGTTTTTGTACTTACGATTGTCAATCAGTTTAGTTCCTCTGAGGTTCCCATCTATAGAGAGAATATCTCCAAGGATCAAATGTCTGTCCCAAATGCTTAATGGGAACTGAAACAATTATGATGAAATGTGAGCAGCTGCCTTCAAGAGGGAAAGACATCTCACTTGCCCAGAGTCTTTGTGGTTTCTCCTCCAGATACACTGAGCAAAGAGTTGTTTTGTGTTCTGTGACTAACACCTTCTGTGGCCCAGCTGCTTCTTATTTTCTCTCTCCCTCTTTCCACCCCAACCCCCCATATATGTCAGCCAAGAGCATAGGCTCAGATTTATGGGTGTGTATGTCAATATGTGATTCTTCTTATTCTAGCCTTCTGTGTCTTAAAATCTGACTGCAGATTAGAGCCCGTCCTATTTAATGCAAAATCTCACTCCCTGGACAATTGATATTGTGTCTGGCGGGATCTTTTTGAGCTCACATTTGTTTCTGACAAAGACAGTGCATGCTAGACAGGTCATGAAATGCTGCAAAACTTAAAATGCAACACAAACGAGGAAATGAAATATAACTACAGTACTAGAATACAACTGACATACTAATTAACACATCCAGATTGACATTTGCACATCCCTACATCATTGGTCTCAATTGCAACTCTGCCTGTGAGTTCTTACAATTGGGATTCTGAAGTTCTGGGTGGGAGAAAGCAGTGCTGGAAACTCACATGTCTGTGACTAACAATGAATCATGGGAGTTGTCCTGGCACTGCAGAGCTGAAGGCAAGCACACTGTGACCCCAGTTTGCCACAGGATTAAAGACTGCTGAAGAAGCTACATTCCCTACTCTTCAGGTAGAACATAATGGAAGGAGGGAAGACCAGTAGGGAGTTTGTCAGGGTTGGGAAACTGCTGCAACTGCAGAATTAAAGAGAAATATACTCTGGCCCCATCCATCTGCTAGTAGAGAAGCAGCTTCTCCAGTACTTCCTTTCAGCTTACCCTTCAATCCCTTTTTTCTAGATCTGTCTTCAGCCTTAAGCAAAATGTACATGCTTCTTTTAATACAGTGCAATCCTTTCAAACATGAAGAATTATTTGTGATTACAAAGATTCAGTACTTGTATTGTATTGCTCAGTACCTATTAACAGTATGTTTGCTGGGCTAGATATGCTGTTTAAATGAGACCCTCACAACCATGGAAAGAATAATCAGGAAGACTATGAAGTAGAATAGTACAAATGCCAAGGATGAAATCTTCATGTCTGGCATACCATGAGCATTACCTCTCACTATCATTTTACAAACGCTGACTCTATGGAGTGATTCCTCCTTATGGACTATCTCTGTAGATTAAATACATAATAGTGACTTTTTATGAACACACTTGGGAATACTTCACACAAGACTCTTTTCCTACAGATATAATTTCCATGTAGGAAATCATGTTGTAAGTGACAAATGCACATGTTTATGTGTATGTGGAGTGGAAACTGACAACTAATCACCATTTTTATGTGACTTTATTTTGGGAAGAAGGAAAAACAGCAAGAAACCAGTTCTAAATTTCTATATATACAGAGGTTTAGGACGGTATTAAGTGCTGGGCAGAGGAACTTGTGAAACATTTATTCAAACAGAATTTTAAATAAGAGATTTGAAACCTTACCATTAGAACACAAATGACTAAGTTTCAAATACAGATTCATATACAGTTGGCAGATACAAACAGTTCATTAAGCAAATGGTAAATGAAAACAGTATGCATATTAATACTTGGCATACTAGTTTTTTTCCTGTCAAGTGGTAAGGAGATGTGTGGTCGAAATGGTCATTTTGTATTACTCAGTGTAAGATTTCAATCTGTATTCCATTCTTGAGACAAGTAACTGAGAAGCAGCTACAAATCTAAAAAAATGAATAAATACAGTGATTTTTACTCCTTCCTTTAACCTTCTGCAGGAACTTAAACAGAAAAAGTCTTGTACATAGTTTATCATAAAATAATATTCAAAAGAAAGTGAATGTTGCAGCAGCCACTGAAAATCCCCCCTTTCTCTTTTTTGTTTCATTTTGTTAGTGCATAATGCACAGATGGTATTATTGATAGTGCACATTTACTTGATCTTTGGATTTGATTTGGAGTATACGATAGGAAAGGCCAAATCACATGAAGTCTATATTAAGTAATGTTTTTGCCTGGATCTTAAATATAAATTTGCTAAAATAAAAATGTAGGCAGAAATACTCCATAGCACGCAAGTGGCACTTTGATAAAATGCAGGTAGCAGTTTGCAAGATTGTTACGTTATTCAATCATGCTGATAATTCATGGTAAAATTAACAATTTTTTTTGCTTAATAATATTAATAATTCTAAAGTAGATTACTGTTATGGGGTCCCGCCCCCCCCCCCAATGTAACCAACAAAATGTCCACTTTCTGAATAGTCAGATATTCTGCTTTAACGCATATTGAGTTTTTTTCTAAAGGAGCTGTTGTTCAAATGTTCTTTATGCTACTAAACGCTTGTAAACTGAAACATAGTTAAGTAAAACATAATCTGCCCTTGATATTCGTAGCCCTCTATATGAAGCTGAACTGCTAGCTGTACAATTGGGCCAAATTATTAGTGATGCTATATTGAGCTGAATCAACCTTAGTGGTTAAGCGTATTACCAAGCTGTAGCATGTTTCATGTAAACAAAGAAAAAAATGCATTTGACGATGTCTGTTTGCTAACAAGATGCAGGTCAATCCCCATTTTATATGTAGCTTTTTCTTCTTATTTCTAGTCTTTCACAATGACGGCAGAAGAGACGGTGAATGTAAAAGAAGCTGAAATAGTCAAGCTAATACTGGATTTTTTGAATTCAAGAAAACTTCATATCAGTATGTTGGCTCTGGAGAAAGAAAGTGGAGTAATTAATGGACTGTTCTCAGATGATATGCTTTTCTTAAGGTAAAAATAATTATCATAGTATTAAGGATACTGTTTAAACAAACCTCACATTTTTGTTGCTGTTGTTTAAACTCACGTCCATGCCTTTAAAATGCTTTGATCCATCTTGGGCTTTACAGTATCTTGACTGACTTGTTATCCATTTCTGTATGTGTACTGAATAAAATTTATCCATAACCCCTTTTAAGCACTTGGCTGCAAGACATGCCAAGTGTAATGCTATACCTATAAGTATCTGAAACATGCATAAATACATTATTAGATTATTGTCAGTTTACATTTTTAAGCCACCCAACTTTTACCAGATAATACTGTTCAGCACAAGGCAATACAAATTATATTGCATCCAGTTGTGACTTTTAGTCCTTTGATCCAGCGGACACCTCTGCTAACAGAAAGAGGAGGGTGACAATTTTGTGACTTCCTGTAAAAAGGTTTTACCTTTTTCTATTTAAATTAGTAAATAATCTTCTTAACTACTTTGTAAAGCATTGACTTTGTAAAGCTGATTGGTCAGCTGCTGTAGTTGAGGGAAGGGATGTTTTGGTTAGCTTAAAAACTAAATTGAAAGTCCAGCAGACTTCAATAGATCTCAAAATATCTCTCTTTCTCTCTCTCTCTCTTAAAAGACAGTTGATCCTTGATGGTCAGTGGGATGAGGTTCTTCAGTTCATCCAACCTTTGGAGTGCATGGACAAATTTGATAAGAAAAGGTAATTTTTCAATACCATGGCAATCCCATTTATGCAACACAACAATTAAACATGCACTCAGCCTTCATACAGTTTCAGAACTGTTGCAGTGTCTATATCTGCATTGCATTCTTCCTTACAAGCTTTTCTCAATTAACTCTATAAGAATAACACATTTTCATCACAGCTCTCACTAAAATTCCATTACACAAGTAGAAACAAAATAGCAGTGTTTGGATAAACTCTCATAGTTAGGATTTGGGATAACAAAGGAACAATGATGAGAGAACCTTTTTGGTGCAGTGGGCTAGATCCTTATTTATCCCTACCCGCATGGGCCAACTTTGACAGGTGAGCAGGAGAACCCACTTGTCAATTCACCTAATGCCATGATGATGATTGACAGCTGGCTTGGTTCACCCACCTGTCAAAGTCTGTTGCTCAGGGCTTCCTAGGCTTCCAACAGCCAGCTGGTTGTTAGGTGCTGGGGAACAGTAGCACAAGGGGCTTTGTATACTCAGCTTCAGATGCACTGAGTGCAGGCTTCAGCCCTGTTTTCTGCAGGCATCAGCTGTGCAGCCAAGCTCTCCTCCTCATGGGGAACTGAGTTGCACAGCTGATCTGGCAGGCTTGAATTCAGCTGATGGGCTGTGGATTCAACTCTGCTTTCTGCAGGGATAGGCTACATCATCAAGCTCCCCATGAATAACTCTGTTACACGACCAATCCAGCCACACCTCTGCCTGCCATATGCCTGTTGTCACATATGAAGGAAGACTTGACTTGAGGGAAACATGGGGCTGTCCCAACATGTCACTGGCCCATGGCACATGGGAGGCCACACTCTGGACTTTGTTTTCTCGACTGGGCAGGAACAGGGGGATTTGAAGGTGGGGGATATTGACATCAGTCCCTTGTCATGGTCAGATCACTTCCTGTTGAGATTTAGGCTGTCAGCACCTTTTCCCCTCCACAGAAGAAGGGAACCTATTAGGAAGGTCCGCCCTTGGAGGCTGATGGATCCAGTGGGATTCCAAATGACTCTGGGATGTTTTCTGGCTGAGATGACTGGTGCCCCTGTCAAAGCCCTGTCCGGCCTCTGGAACACCCAGATGGCTTGGGCTATTGACAGGATCACCCCTGAGTGCCCTCTCCCACTTCGTGGAGCCTGTTTGGCCCCTGGTATACTCCAGATCTTAGGGCGAGGAAACAAGCTGGGAGACGGCTTGAACACAAGTGGAGGAAAGATCTGAATGAATGCAACCGAACACTGATAAGGGCTCATTATCGAGCCTACCTAGTGGCAGTGAAGGTAGCAAAGAAGGCATATTTTGCTGACTCCATTGCATCCTCATTATGTCGCTCAGCAGAGCTTTTCCAGGTTGTATGGGGCCTTTTACAGGCTGGCCCAATGGAGGTGATAGATCCAACAGCAGCTCTCTGTGATTTGTTTGCAAAGCATTTTGAGGATAAAATCGCTTGCATCCACCCAGACCTTGACTCTGCTGTTATAGCAGATGAATCTCATGGGGTGTCCAGAGCACAGTCTGGTTCTGTTGTGTTGGATGAGTTTGTTGGTAAGGTCCGAGGATGTGAACAAGGTGCTCGGATCAGTCAGGGCAACCACTTGCGCTCTAGACCTTTGCTCCTCTTGGCTGATAAAAACCAGCAGGGAGGGAACAGCTGGCTGGGCCAGGGATGTGATCAGTGCCTCTTTACAAGAGGAGGTGTTCCCTGTCTGTTTGAAGGAAGCAGTGGTAAAAACGCTCCTTTAGAAACCTTCCCTGGATTTGGAAAACCTAACTAACTGCCAGCCAGTTGCTAATTTCCTGAGCAAGATTCTGGAGTGAGTGGTCACAAACCAGATCCAGACGCTTTTTGGAAGAAACTGATTTTATGGATCCATTTCTCCATTTCAATCGGGGTTTAGGCCTGGTTTTGGCACAGAAACTGCTTTGGTCGCCCTGTATGATGACCTCTGTCGAGAGAGAGAAATGGGAAACCTGTCCCTGTTAATTCTTCTCGACCTCTCAGCGACTTTCAATACCATTGACTACGGTATCCTTCTGGAGTGACTGTCCAAACAAGGGGTGGGTGGCACCACTTTGCAGTGGTTCCAGTCCTACGTGGATGGTCTTTCCCGGGGGTGTTGCTTGGGGAATGCTTTTCAGCCCTGTGAAATCTTCAATGTAGGGTTCCACAGGGCTCAATCCTATCCCCACATTGTTTAACATCTACATGAAACCGCTGGGTGGGGTTATCCAGAGGTTCGGAGTACGTTGTCAGCAGTATGCTGATGACACTCAGCTCTATTTCTCCTTTACATCTGCAGGTGAGGCAGTGGAAGTGCTGGACCAGTGTCTTGCCTCGGTAATGGACTGGATGAGAGCCAACAAACTGAAACTCAATCCAGATAAGACTGAGGCACTATTAATGGGTGGTTCCCTAGACCGGATGGGTGGGAGATCACCTGCTCTTGATGGGGTTACACTTCCTCTGAAGCAGCAGGTTTGTAGCTCCAGGGGTACTCCTGGATTCTTTGCTGTCGCTCAAGGCTCAGGTGGCCTCTGGCCCAGAGTGCCTTCAGCTTCAGCTGGAGGCCCAGCTACACCCCTATCTGGACAGGGATAGCCTAACTACTATTGTCTATGCTCTGGTAACCTCAGGGTTAGATTACTGAAATGCATTATAGGCAGGGCTGCCTCTGAAGATGGTTCAGAAACTTCAGCTAGTGCAGAATTCAGTGGCCAGGTTGCTCACCGGAGCAAGACGGTTTGAGCATATTACACCGATCCTGGTCCGACTGCACTGGCTACCAATTAGTTTCCAGGCCCAATTCAAAGTGCTGCTTTTGACCTATAAATCCTTAAACAGCTCAGGACCACAGTATCTCAAGGACTGCCTGTTTCTGTATGAACCTATCCGGACCCTGAGATCATCTTCTGAGGCCCTTCTTTGTGTGCCTCCTCCTTGAGAGGTCTGGAGGGTGACAACACAACAATGGGCCTTCTCTGCAGTGGCTCCCTATCTGTGGAATGCTCTCCCAGGGAAGTTTGCTTGGCACCTTCATTATACACCTTTAGGCATTAGGCAGAAACATTCAGTCTTTGGCTGATTTGATTAACATCCTATGCCCTTTTAAAATGTGGGGGTTTGGGGGGAGGGGGGTTATTGGGCTGTTGTTTTTATTTTGATTATTTATTTTGATTTTGTTCTGTGAACCGCCCTGAGACCTCCGGGAATAGGGCAGTATATTAATATTAATAATAATAATAATAATAATAATAATAATAATAATAATAATAATAATAAACAGCCTTGTGGACCAGATTGAAACCAATGTATGCCTAAACCTTCCCCAACCCAGTGTTAGAACATTATCTTCCAAAATTTCCGGAACAGCAGTCCCAGTTAACTGCTATAATTTTGTACCAAAGTTCACATTAATTTACACTGTTACATCAGTTGTATTTCTGTTTTCTCATGCATAGGTTTCGCTATATCATACTGCAGCAGAAGTTTCTAGAAGCCTTATGTGTAAACAATGCAATGTCTGCAGAGGATGAGCCTCAACATGTAAGCCTTGTGATCTAATCACAGCACTCTAGCTAAACTTATAAAATGCAAATGTATTCTGCTTTTTAGAAGGCAATCAAGTCTTTCTTAAAGTTCGTTTTCAGGTCTTACATTTTTGTTTTAAGAACTGTAACGCAAGGATATCTGTGTAGAAAGTAAAAACTGAAGATCACATGATACAGTGATTCACAACCCATTATTGTGGCGCTGAACTGTGCCTTGTAAAATTAAGGTGCCATGGTGGATAAACCTGGTGCTGAATGCAAGTTGGAATAGGGGAAAAAGTGACCTAGGTATCAAACCTTAATCAATGATTAAAGAAATGGCACTTTTACCAAGATGTCTTAAACTTGACCTAGGAAACTATCTAGAAAACAAATTGTGCCGGCACTAGATATCATAGAAAAATGTTCGGTTGAACAGCATTTTATTGGTCACACAAGTTGAAGTTGTATTTTCATATGCAGGGAAAGATGACACTCATAAAACTGCAATTGATTATTAATAGGTGAATAGCAAAGTAATTTATCTACCTGTATCTTTATGCAGCTATGTATGATAAAAAAAATATTTTAGCCTTAAATAGGGGTACTCTCTTTTTTCAGTTGGAATTTACAATGAAAGAGGCTGTACAGTGCCTACATGCTCTGGAAGAATATTGTCCTTCTAAAGAAGACTATAGCAAACTGTGTTTACTTCTCACATTGCCTCGTCTGACCAACCATGCAGAATTCAAAGACTGGAACCCAAGCACCGCACGAGTTCACTGTTTTGAAGAGGCTTGCGTCATGGTAGCTGAGTTCATTCCTGCTGATAGAAAACTAAGTGAGGCTGGCTTTAAAGCAAGCAACAATCGTTTGTTTCAGCTTGTGATGAAGGGGCTATTGTATGAATGTTGTGTGGAGTTTTGTCAGAGTAAAGCAACAGGAGAAGAAATTACGGAGAGTGAAGTGTTGCTCGGCATTGACCTTTTATGTGGTAATGGGTGTGATGACTTGGACCTTAGTTTGTTGTCATGGCTTCAGAATCTGCCCTCTACTATTTTTTCTTGTGCTTTTGAACAAAAGATGCTGAATATTCATGTTGATAAACTCCTAAAACCTACAAAAGCCGCCTATGCTGACCTTTTGACTCCCCTCATCAGTAAACTTTCTCCTTACCCATCCTCACCCATGAGGAGGCCTCAGTCTGCTGATGCTTACATGACGCGTTCCTTGAACCCTGCCTTGGATGGACTCTCCTGTGGATTGACAATTAATGAAAAACGCATCACAGATCTTGGGACAAAAACATCTCCCATGTCTCATTCCTTCGCTAACTTCCATTACCCAGGAGTACAGAACCTTACTCGAAGTCTAATGTTAGAGAATACAGATTGCCACAGTATTTACGAAGAGTCACCTGAGCGGTAAGTTGCCCTTTACCACAATAAGGCTGGATCTACACTGATCTAAAAAAATGCTAAGAAAAGAAAAGGTTGTATAGCTCTCAATGCAGTTTTTCATTGACTGCTATACAGCGCCTCCTGGTGTCACATGTATATAATGCATTATTATAACCCTCTAGTATAGATTAGACCTTAGTTACAGTAAGAAACTGGTTCTTGAACCTGCTCTGCAATACAATGCATTAAGATCTCCATTTTCTTACACATTTGTGTTAACTTCTAATGCAGGGGTGGCTAACCTTTTTTGGTCTAAAGTCTGCATTCATCTTCAGACAACTCTGGGCTTCAAACCAGCAGAGGATGTGTCAAAAAGTGGATATGGCTGCTTCTCTTTCTCTCTGTTTTTTTGGGTTTTTTATATATATTTTGACTGCGTCAGACCAACACGGCTACCTACCTGAATGTTGATGAGTGTTTATTTTGGTTTTATTGGTGTATAAATAGTATTGACATACGTGAGATGGGATGAGGTCATAGGATGAGGTCAATATAGAAGAGATGATAATAGATTCCTGAGGATACCAGAGAAGAGGAGAAAAGCACAGGAAGAACTCTTTCATGTGGAGTGAATGGTTAGGACGGAAGAGAATTGGCTAAAGCCAGACTCATGGAGGCCTAGGTCATGAAAGGAGGAAAGTAGATAGACTAAGATATACTAGATTTAGGTAGGTAGCTGTGTTGGTCTGGCACAGTTGAAAAAAATTAAAAAATTGTCCAGTAGCACCTTCGAGACCAACTAAATTTGTTCTGGGTACAGTGGTACCTCGGATTAAGAACTTAATTCATTCTGGAGGTCTGTTCTTAACCTGAAACTGTTCTTAACTGAGGTACCACTTTAGCTAATAGGGCCCGCAGCACTGCTGCCGCACGATGTCTGTTCTCATCCTGAAGCAAAGTTCTTAACCTGAGGTAGTATTTTTTGGGGTTAGCGGAGTCTGTAACCTGAAGCATCTGTAACCTGAGGTACCACTGTATAAGCTTTTATGTGCATGCACACTTCTAAGATGAAACTGTTTGTCATTTATGTGCTGCCAAAACCTCCTGAGGCTGTTTTGTTCTGTTTTATGATATATTTATTTGTGTTTTTAATAGTGTTAAAACCAGGGCTGACACATGCTGACGCTACTGAACAGATGGCTGAGTCTCTTAAACCATCTCTGCCAAATTTTCTGTAGGCATGTTAGAATCTAGTTGGGACTTTTGTGGCCCACTTAAAAATAGAGTGTATCAGCATTATTGGTAATCTATATGTTGTGCCTTGATGGGTCATCTTCAGTTGCTGATACTTCTTTTGTCTTAAAGGATCTTCACATCACTTTTCTAGCCCTAGTGGGACACTTCACTTAGTGAATCAGAGCAAGCATCAATCCATGTGTAAACTGAATGACTTTTGCTCTGATTAATTGGTAGAGTGGGTTTTCAGGGATACAGCATCAGGACAAGTGGAAGTATGGACAAGCCTTACTTTCTTTTAGTACCCTCTGGACCTCTCACAATAACATTTGCTCCTGCACTAGATTGTTCATCTTCTTTGAGAGATATTGCTTCCCTTAGTTTGCTATGGGTCTTGAGCCACGTGGCAAACTCCAACTCCCTCTGCAATTTTCAGGGGAACACATTTTGCCAGTTGTTGTCTTGAGGGACAGTAAAGCTCAGTTCCTACCCCCCCCCATCCTTTTACTTTTTAAAGTCTGGAATGTTAAAACATTTTAGATATGTCACTTTCTTTGTCACCCAGCTGTTCCGTGAGACCAGCGAAGGACTGTGAGCATGGAGGGAAATGTTGCTATCATAGTTGTGGAAAGATTTTTTTCTGGCCTAAGTTTGGGAAATGGTTAGCATGTATTTAAATCATGAGTATCTGTATATATAAGATGCATTTGCAAAATGGTTTAACATAAAAGAAAACTTTGAACCCTTTTTCCTGGTCTCTGTATCCATGAAAGATGTGACACGCCAATGGATCCCCAGCCTTTGTCAGGCAGTGAGACTGTGTGCCAGAACTCAGTTCCAGAAAAAGAGCCAGCAAATGGAACACAGAATCAAGGACCAGCCAAGCAAGAAAAAAATGAGGTAATGGAAAAATTTTGCTTCCACCTAATAAAGGGCCTTTGAATTTTCCTGCTTTGATTGGTAATGACAAAATGCGTACTGTAGTGTTCGCTTTGGCAGCTCATATGCAATGCGTACTGTAGTGGGAACTCCTGTGCAACGTTATTTTTTTAAAGCTTGCTTTTCTATAGCAAGCATGCTTGCTGTGCATTCTGCATACTTAATTCTTGATTCATCTAAAAAGTGTGTGAGTGTGTCCCTCTGTAAGATACTCTACTGGTTGCCATATAAATGTAAAAAGGGGTCTGTGGGTCCCAAATATATTTATGCAGCAATTTTATTTCATGGCATGCAGTCCCAGTATTTAGAAGTAGATTTGTGTGGATGTTTTTATTATGATTATTATTTTTAATTTGTTTTTAATTAAGATTTTCTTTTTTAAAAAATTATTTTGTGTGGATATTTTGATGTTTTTGCTTACGCACTCTCTACAGGGTATATAGAAGAAAATGTCATAATGGGGGAAACCATTCCTACAATTTATAACACAGTGGATAGGATCAAGGGGATAATAATGCTTTGCAACCCACTCCGTGTCATTTCAGGCCTGTGCATCTGTTCCAAAGTCTCCCATGAGGGTTGGGGAGGGGTTATAGTGAGAAGGGGATCAATGAAAATCTCTGCTCACAAAGGTGCATCTGCTGCTTTAGCCAATTTTATCCCTTCTGCTGAAATGACCCTTGAGCTCTTCCTCACACTGTTCCAGAGGGACCACCATAGTCAGGAGTAGCTTTTCAGGAGCTGCAGTCATGGGGTAGGAAGAATTAAGAAACCTCCAATTCTTGATCCAGTCCATTGTGATAAAACTTCTACAGAAGTTCAGTCCTCCACTGAAATCCAGAAAACATCTCTTCCTTAGAAACTCAGTACTGCTATTTTAAAAATTCCTGCTCTTTTATGAGGGCTGAGATGTGGCACAGCACAGGAGGGATGTCTTCCTCTTCAGGCTTCTTTTTAAAGCCAGCCAACCAATGGGGAGCAGGGAGCCACAGAACCAGACAAAGCATGCAATTTGCCTCCATGCTCCAAAGCTAGTTCTGTTTTGGAACTACTTAGCATTAGGACAGGGGTCAGCAAACGTTTTCAGCAGACCTTGTGGGGAGCCAGACTATATTTTGAAGGGGGGGAAATGAACGAATTCCTATGCCCCACAAATAACCCAGAGATGCATTTTAAATAAAAGGACACATTCTACTCATGTAAAAACACGCTGATTCCCAGACCGTCCACGGGCCAGATTTAGAAGGCGATTGGGCTGGATCAGGCCCCTGGGCCTTAGTTTACCTACCCATGCATTAGGACTTCATGCCTGTAGTTTGTTGAAGCTTGCCTGCTCGCAGTACAGAATGAGATAAAAGTTGTGACTGTGGCATATAAGCAGACCTGCCATTAATTTGGGAGAGTATATAGGACGACACGTGTTCTTGGTATGCTTGGTGAGGTTGCAGTGTTCTTTGTAACATGCTTGCAAAATGTTTCTTCCCACTCCATTCAGTATCTACCTGTACGAAGCAATAAATTTTAAAACTTGTTTGCCTTGATCAACATTTTTGAACTGGCAAGTGAACACAAAGTGTGTGGCAGCAGCAAATGTAGAAATGTGTTTCCTTTGTTGTCTAGTCATGGGGGATTTCCATTTAAAATCAAATTATGCATTCTAGAATTTTGTTCATGATTTTCCAAGCCTTTATGTTATGTTGTTTTTTTAAAGAAAACACTTTCAGTAAGTTTACAGGTGTGTCTTCGTGTTTTCCAGGTGAGGTAAAAGACAGAATGAGCATACACCACCAAATGTTTAATGCTATGTTACACTTAAGTAAAGAGCCGTTGCTTTTTTTCTGCCTCTGGTAATGTAAAATTTTATTGGTGTGGTGATAAAGAACTGTAATGAGAATGATGATTTTATTTATGTCCAATCTTGTTTAGCTTCGTGATTCAACAGACCAATTTCAGGAATATTACCGACAGCGATTACGATACCAGCAGCACTTAGAACAGAAGGAGCAACAGCGACAACTATATCAGCAAATGTTATTAGAAGGAGGGGTAAACCAGGAGGATGGTTCAGATGCACAGCAAAATCTTACAGAGCAGTTTCTCAACAGGTTGGTATGATATCTTTGTGGTTTTCAGGTTATGATTTGTTCAATAGCAAAGACTACAATCTTAGCCTTACTCTAGAGTCAATGGAATTTACTTTGAAATAAATGCTGACAGTCACTAAAAAGAATATTTTCAAATCTGATTATAGTTTTCAGTATAATTTTGTTATAAAATGACTTTCACACTAAGTTCCCCAGCATCTGCTGATAGGATGTGATGACGTTCTTTTTGTATTAATTTGATGCCTTTCTTAAGTCTTATTAACCAAATACCATATTGGTGACAACATTACACTGAATGTAATAGTAATTATGCTTTCATAGCTCTTCATTTATGTTTTTTAATGTATCCTGCAGGTCTGTTCAGAAGTTGGGGGAGTTAAATATGGGAATTGACAATCTGGGAAATGATGTGCAAACACTTAACCAGCACTGCAGTGGCAGCAAAGGAACTGTATCCATCCTTCCAGATTCTAGTCAGAGAACAGCAAATGCTAATGTACAGTTCAGTACAAGCACACCTCAGAAACTTGGGTCCACTAATCAGATACCATCTCTTGAAGAATCACCTGTCCATGGAAATAAAATGTAAGTACTTGGAACACTCTTGTGCATGTCAGTGCTACTTCTGCACTAAGATTAATAATATGCAGATCAATTTGATGTGCCACCCTCGCAACATATTGTGCCTTGCTCAGTCATTGGGTAGAATACTTTTGACTGTATCCAGAGCAGCAGCAGTGGAGTTTCCTCTCCTCCTCATCTGCACCACCAAAATCTTCCCTGGAGCTGATCTGGAGGCTGCACACAGGGAGTTGCTGAAGAGAGGAGGGGAAAGTTCATTTCTGCTAGCCCACATCTCTTGCACCAGAAAAATAGGAGTAATGGATACCACCCATGCCAAATCTGGATAAAATTTTTACAAGTAAACATACAAGTAACAAATGAACATTCATTTCCTGGAGTGTTTTCAGTCTATTTGTTCTGGTTGGAATCCATTCACTGGTTGGGTATGATCTCATCTGGCGATGAGGCAGGAGAACATAGAATTCTGGCAGGCAGGTGTTTCTCTCTGTTTTTTCTCTCCTGCCTGAAGAAGCAGTTTGCAGAGCCTCTTCTCAAAGTATATTAGTGGTCAGTATACCTTTCTGTCAGCCTGCTCTCTCCCTTCAGCAGCCACTCCTCTTTCTCTCTTTTCAACTCTCTGCCCTTATATCGACCACTTTGGCTTAATCCGTTTTTATTTACCCCTCCTTTAATTTAACGGGCTTTTTCCCCTCATGCAATTAGCTCCTAACCTTTCTGTTCCCCTGAATAAGAAAAACACACAAAGCCCCACAAAAACCTCTTTCTGTGTATACTTTCCCCTCCCTGGACTGTTCCATCAGGCAGGGTTAAAAATCACATAGTTACATAATCATCTGTTGGGGCCTACAACAGTTCTAACCGCCACTCGCCATATTCAGTAGACTGGGCTCTGTCATCTGCACTGGCTTCCACTGTATTTCTGGACCCTATTCAAGGTGCTGTGGTTAACTTTTTAAAGACCTAAATAGCTTGGGGCTAGGCTACCTAAAGGACTGAAGAGCTGGCAATCTCCAGGGGAGAAGTGGGGAGGAAGGACTTTTTCAGTTGTGGTGCATTAGTGCCCTCAACAGAGAGGTTTGTCTGGTGTTTGCATTGTGGCCTTTGGTGCCAGGTGGGGATCTTTTTAATTATACTGTTTTAGTGTGTAGCTGTTTTATACTGAATTTCTAATGGTTTTGTGAGTGTTGCATTGATATTTTCTTATATAGTTGGTTCATAACTTTTATGAACTGCTCAGAGAACTTTGTTGATGAGCAGTACAAAAAAGCATTAATTATTTAGTCTACCTGAAGCTATTACTAAAGATAAAATACATAAAACAGAATAAAATACATTACACAGTTATCCATCAGATAAGAGTTTGCTACCCTGAAGAATTTAATTCATCAACCCCACAAACTTTTCTCCTTAAAATTGCTACTTTAAAAGCAAAACAGGCCACTTTTTCAGAGGTCCAGGGGAACCTGCCCGCCCCCAAGTTAGTCAAATACTTAAACAATTTAATTATATGAACACGGCTTCTTTTAAGTCCTCATAGCTTGGGCAAACCAGTAAGTAGTGGGCAAGTATTCAGGCAGATTACCTCCACGTGGACAAACTCTCTTCATAGGGCATTCCTCAATAATGTCCTTCAATTATGGCAGCACATAAAAATATCTTCAATAATTACTCTAGAATTTGAAGATGTCAGTTTATTGCTGAATAACCAGCAACAGACAATTATATATTTACATTTGTTGCTTGATTTAGAATAAGAAGGGAAAGGAGAAGAATGGAGGGCAGCACCAAGAAAGCAAGGGGACAGGGAAGCAGAGGAAGGTGACATGGGTATAAATAACAGGGAAAGTTGCATTTAAATTTGAATTTAAATTTTGTGTATCAAAACAGAATACCAGAGCATGGTGCCATTCCAGCACAACATGAAGATTCTCCAGGGAATTTAACAAGAGCAAGCAGTGATGAGGTAGGACTTAATAGCGTCTTGTGCTATTAAAAAAAAGTTTTATTGTTGTTTTTTTCAAAATGTAAAAAATGACAGGTAAACAATAAGAAACTGTACAGTGCAATGGTGGAGTACCCCAAAATATAGTCATAGTCTTATTGCCAATCACTTGGACATGAAGAACAGATATGACTGTGGAATATTTCAAAAAATGACAATCCCATATTTAAGACTCATGCTAGGTACCCTTTCCATAAGACTTCATGTGTCCCAGAAGGCCAAGGAAAATTACTGTTTTTATTCACATAACTAATAAAAGGAAACTAAATTATATTAAAAATATGTTTTGTAGTACCTGACCTTCTAAATGAGTGTGTTTTCATTTCGCACAAAAAGTTAAGGCTATAAACTAGAACATGACTGTCTCATGCTTATCCCAAGCATTTAAGATGGATGCAACTTGAACTTCTTGTCCAGGTTACCTAAATGCCATAATTTGTATAATCATGTCACTGTTGCAGCATCAGGGCTGGTGCAAATATAGCATTCATTATCATTATTTTTGTAAATCCACATATGTCCTAAATGTGAGTTCCTTATCATACTTGTATTCTGCCACATAGTACACACAGGTCCAACTTTCTGAGGACAGTGCATTCCCAGGAAATTGTTCATCAGGGGAGCATTCACATAATGAGCTGATGATTTCAATTATTTCCCATGGGAACATTTCTAATCTGTGATTTGTCCGTTGTCTGTCCCTCCCTCCCTATGGTTTCTACCTGAAACTGCTGCAAGTCAGCAAAAGCCAAACAAAGGAAAAGATGATTTGTGCAATCTTTCCCCACTTTGTCCAATCCCTCTCCTTCCCTCCATGGTTTCTGCCCTAAATGGCTGCTGCCAGCCAGCAAAATAAATGCAAGTAAGGAAGTGGACAAACTGTGGCTGTTCAGATATCTGAATCAGCTGTTTGTGTAGTGAGGTTTGGGTATACTTTTTGTGTTTAGATAACTGAGATTTTGGATAATGAACGTTCCAGTATCAAAACCTGCATATAGTGTAGTATAGTGTTACCTAGTGGCACACCACAAGCATTGCAATGTGTTTAGAAGCACACCAACCAAATATCTCATTTAAATAGACTCCACCCCAGTGAAGGTGAAAATTTACCCTTAGTTTTTACATCCAGAATTCTAAATGTATTGTGTTCCCCATGTTGGGGTGGCATTATATCATAATGTGTTGGAGACGTGGGAAATACTTGGACAACAGTAGAGAGTTTAAGTTTTGGCTTTCAACACTGACCCTTTTTCACAGTTTCACAAATTACGGTTTATGAATCCCTGAACTATTGCCCAAACCAGGTGTTGCTTTCATATTTCTTATGTTGAGTTGATATGCAACCTTTTCCTAATATTAGAATAATATCATGTATGGCATTCTAGTTGTAAAGAACTATGGAGAAATAGTCACTTGTATTGTAACTTTTGACACAACAGGATGACAAATCAAAAAAGCAATTCATTTGTGTCAATACCCTAGAAGATACACAAGCTGTCAGAGCTGTGGCTTTTCATCCAAGTGGCACTCTTTATGCTGTTGGCTCAAATTCTAAAACTTTAAGAGTATGTGCCTATCCAGAACTCCAGGAATCAAGGTAGGAGTAATTATTGATGGTTAATCTGTCTCTCATCAGTTATGTCTGACATTTGTATCCATTTCTGCTCTGCTTTTCTGACCCTCATTTTCTCCATTTCTTATTTTTTAACATGTCATTGATTATTGTGGAACTTTACCTCTTGAGGGCTACAAAAATATTAGTCTAGGTATTTCACACGAATAGGGCTACTCTGAAAAATGTAAAACTCTCTTATATTAATAGAATTTCACTATTCTATAACTTCATTTCTGGAAAGCAACCTGAAATATTGGCATTACAAGTGACACAATTTTTGCCCCATTATCCTCATTGCATTTTTATAAGCATGGTTAGGAAATTTAAGGCAGACAAAAGGTTCACACTGTTCTCAAGATCATTTTAGAACCAATGCTAAACTGGAAGTCAGTAACTCTTGTGCCATTGCTGAGAAGTTACCATATGTTTTGCTGTTGATATTGAAGTGAAAGCTTATACATAGTGAAAATAAAGTTTTCTCCCTGCCCATTTTTTTAATGTATGAACTTGGGGCTGCTGTCCCTGCTCTTGTTGCTCACCAACCCAGCTAAATAAATCTTTATGCCTTACACCCCCCCATCCCCTCACAGCTCCTTCAGATCAACGTCTGTTCCCTCACAGCTCCTCTGTGTACCTCCAACCATGCTTTATTCAAACCTCTGCTGTTGTTTAAATCTGCCATCTCTTTGCCCCCCTCTCTTGCAAATTCAGGATTGTGGTTACATATCCTTCAATGGGGGCTGCACGATGACAACCTTACATTTTTATGTACATAGAAAAATGGAGGTTGCCAGCGGCAATCTTAAATATTCTGATGTGTAGGAAGCAGAACAAGCAGAAACAGAAGTCTTAAAAAAGGAATTTCAGCAGATTCCTACCTGAATAACTACCGTAAGGTGAACTTCTTGACTGTCCAACTATGGTTAGCAAATAAACAAACAAACAAAAAAGAAATGCCAAATAGAATAGAAGTTACTTTATTATTTACAGGGTTTTGGTGAGGTTCACTGTAGCTCATAGTAATATCAATTACTATGCATAGGTGACCAGTAGCAAGTTCTAATATTAGTGAGCTTGGCAAGCCGTTTCACTGAAATTGGTGAAATTACTTGAAATTGTTTTTGGACCCATGCTATTTCACTTTTGCTCAAACATCTGAGTAAAACAAAAAACAATATGAAGTAGTTTGAACTCCTCCATATATCATGCTTAGCTTTCTCACCCCTGTGGACTTGTGTGGCTGCAAGCATGGCAAATGGGAGCAAATGTCGGTAGCAAACGCTGTAGTAGGATGGGATGTTTGTTCAGTGAGTTGGCTGTTTGCATTATAAAATGTTGCCAAGTGTAGTGCTGCTGTTGTTTTAAATGTGACCCATCACAAGCCAGCCTTCACCTTGTGAAATTTAAAAAGCCATAAATATGTTACTCTTACAGAATATTTTGTGTGTGTGTGTGTGTTTAGTCTCTTTATAACTTGTTTGCTTATATGCTGTTTAGCTCCTCCTCTGCTGTTCCTCGAAAACTGGTATTTGACTTAGGCAGATCTTCGCAGTCTTCCTCTGTAAAGATGACAACAAAGTAACTAGTAAATTTACAGTATTTCCTCTTACAAACACTTTGGAGTTGCCAGATCATTTGGCTTTGTTTCTTTTGGCTTTGTATTATGTGCCTGCTCCATAACTACTTGAGTATACCACTTTCTCCATATTTTGTACTCCTCTGCTTTCACTCTTCATACAACAGCCTCACTTTACAGCTTCTGCAGCATGACCTTTTTTCAAAAAAAATCTGCTATCACTAAAAGCTTCTTGGTTGTATTAGCTTTCAGTTGCCTTATTAGCATCTTGCTTTTATTTAAACTGCCCAATAGCCAAATATTTACATGATTCCACTGCTTTTACAGTTTCTACTTTTGTGTGTAAGTAATGATTGTTAATCAGCTGTTTTCCTGCATCTTTAATAAATAATGGTTAAATTAAGATAGAGAAGAAAAATAATGGCAGGCAGATTATTATTTCTGTTACCTTTTTAACTACAGTAAGAACTTTAAAGCAGTCTTGCAATTTCCAAGATACAAGATTTTTGCACATGAAAAACTACAGTAGAAATGGAAATTGGTATGTGACTGTATCTGAAAATCATGAAATCTGGTTTCCTCTCTTACAAGATTACTTGAAGTCTTTAGTTTTCCATTGATTTTTTGCCTTTACAATGCTTAAAGTGTTATATTAGAAGTGGCTAATTCACTTTGGGAAAGTGGAAGTTGTGGTATTCCTGCACTTCAGGCATGCACATTCAGTAGTAACAAAATGTACTGTGGTGGGGAACTATAGGGGTTGAATGTGCTAGCTCCATCCTCAATAATCCTTATCATCTGTGAGTTGGAAGGTGACTGTTTGAAGTAGAGAACCTTCTGTACTCATGAAGGGTCAGGGAGTGGAGCTTGTGCATTCATTCCCATGCCCCCCTTGTTGGTTTGTTTTTGCTTATTGTCATTACCTTGTTAACTTTTCCATTAATGCAATGGTCAAGATCTGAAGATACCAATAGTCTTGCAAGTCTCCTGTAGCTGCCTTCCAATGTTTGTCATGCTCCCTAAATGTTCTGAAAGTCTGCTCACCCCTCTTGGTGCGGCGGCGTTGCAGGACAGCAGAGGCTTCACTGGAGCCCCAGCGTGGGAACTGGTACAGCCATGCCCTTCCTGATAGGTGGGCAGGGGGGCAGAAGCCCCCCCCACCTATCAGGAACTGGATCCTAGCCTGTACCCTGCTTTGGCAAATGGGGATGCAGGCTGGGATCCTATTTGTTCAGTTAATGCTGAATGTGCACATCTGAAGGAGACTCCTGTAATCTGAAAACAAAGTGGCTTGGCTTTAGCTGTGGTAGTGTCAGAAGCAGTCTGTTGTGTTTTAATTAAATTCTGATTTAATTAATTAAATTCTGTTGTCTCAGCTGAACTTCTGGTAGGCAGGTACATTGGTGAGGGAAATGACTTTACAAGTTAAAAAAGTATGGATTTCCCTACATTCTACTAAAGGCAAAACTAGATTAGTGATTAGAGGTTGATGATCAGATCTCTTAGGTTCTCTTAAGAACAGTGTGTTGGGATCCCATATTGGACAAAGACAGTGGTATTGGGCAGAAGTTATCTTGTTCCCGCCAGACCATTTATTTATTGTGTGTTTACCGTATTTTTTGCACCATAACACTCACTTTTTTCCTCCTAGAAAGTAAGGGGAAATGTCTGTGCGTGTTATGGAGTGAATGCCTGCGGGTGGCGGGGTGTGTGTGAGATCTGCTGCAGTCGTGAGCAGAGGATCCATGGTTCCCCTTCCATCCCTCCTCCGTGGTTACAAAGCATGGATCCACATGGATCCTCAGGATTTTTGCATTGGGCTACTCCAAACGCACTGTCAGATCACATGTCTGTGACCACAGCATGAACCACAAAAATCATATATCCACTATTTCGTTTAGAATATTTTTTTTCTTGTTTTCCTCCTCTAAAAACGACGTGCATGTTATGGTCTGGTGCGTGTTATGGAGCGAAAAATACGGTAATTTAAAATGTATTTCTATTAATTTAAAGGGTTTCTAAAGGTTGGAGAAGGACCTTAGCTCAATGGCAGAGCATCTGCCTTGCTACAGAAGGTTCTACTAAGAGCTGGGCAGCTGTGTTCTGCACCATTTTTTAAAAAGCACTTTACAGCTCATTAAAACAATTAATATAAGGCTTTTGAAGGTGGGCCTTTTTGCATGCTCAAGAAAAACAGACTTTCCTTAAAACTGCATCACGCTAGAAGAGGGACCCTTTCTATAGTTCATATTTTTATTAGAAAAGAAACAATAAATAATTTTAAATGCAGTTATGTCATTTTAAAATATTTGCTAATTACTCTATCCTTCCAAAAGAGTAAAATTATTAGCCTTTTGTTACAGACCCTGTCCAGACATGCAAAAGCACAAAATCATCTTACTTTCATTTGCCCCCCCTAGTGATAGTAACACTCCTAAGCAGCCCGTGGTACGTTTCAAAAGGAACAAACATCACAAAGGATCAATCTATTGTGTGGCCTGGAGTCCCTGTGGACAATTGCTGGCAACTGGTTCCAATGACAAATATGTTAAAGTGCTACCTTTCAATGCAGACACCTGCAATGCAACAGGTAAGTACAAACTGTTGTTACAATTGCTTGTAACAATTGACTTTTTATACACTTAAGAGCATATAATTTCTTGCATTGTTCAGGGGATGAGAAAGCTTTCGTATCGGCTATAAATAATTTGTCCTAGCAAACCCCGACTCCTCTCCAAGGAGCTGTCAGTCACAGCGTCTGCACGTGCCACCATCTTGGGTTGTTGTTGTTAACTTATGGTCTCTGTATGTGGTTTGGGAGCTGCATGGTCAGGGAAAAAACAATGCTGTCCAGGGTTGTAAAGACTGCGGAGAGAATAATTGGGTGCACTCTTCCCACCTTGGATCAAATCTAGGTGCCATAAGAAAGCTGCAGAGATAGTGCAGGATAGTGCGCACCCCGGAAATGATCTCTTTCAGCTTCTGCCTTCTGGAAGAAGGTACAGGGTTATAAAGACTAGGACTAGCTGCCTGAGAAAGTTTCTATTCAAATGCGATTTTGGTTTTAAACACAGTGTAAGGTAGTCTCTATGGGAGTATATTGTATTTAATTATGGGGCATCAGAGTTTTTAGCGGGCTAACCAGGCTGAGATAGCAGGCTTGTTGGTTTCTGAATGTCTGATGTAGATTTTCAATTTCGTTGTTCTGTATGGGACATTGACAATAAAGATTATCGTATCGTAAGAAAGCTTAAAAAAAATTAAGAACCTTAGCTTTAAATCTTTGGAATATTTTTTTAAAATAAAAAACCAGACGAGTTGTAGTAGTATAAATGTAAACTATTGTACTGTTATATACTGTGCCATCTACGCACATGAAGGCAGTAATTCTGCAGTGCGGTACGTTTCAACCTGATACCAGACTGGCACAATTTTTCTGCGTGTGGGATTGAGAAAGGTGAGGGTTTTGTTTTTTGCAAACAGTTTGGTTAGACTCAAACGTTGCTGTGTTTTAACATTAAGTAGTGTCCTGAATGGTTATAAAACTCCTAATTTTCTCTCTCTGTGTGTGTGTGTGATAATTGTTCACTCTGTTCTCCATCTGTTTTAGGGCCAGATTTGGAATTCAGCATGCATGATGGAACCATTAGGGATCTAGCTTTTATGGAAGGTCCCGAAAGTGGTGGTGCCATTTTAATAAGTGCTGGAGCTGGTGACTGTAATATTTACACAACAGACTGCCAGCGAGGGCAAGGCCTCCATGCTTTGAGTGGTCATACTGGTACGTTTCTGGTCAAGCTTTGGTAGCCTTTGGTCTCAGTCAGTTTTACTAACAACAGTGTGTGTTGCTGGATTAATGAACCATTTTAATAAAGTTTAAAATGTACCACATTGTACACTTTACTGTGTAAACTCACAAATTTTGGCAAAACTACCCGTTGCATGTAGAACTTGCCATTTCTCTTACTTGTATGACAAAAGTGCATTTTGCTGACAAACGTGCATTCCTGGTTAGTACAGTGGTACCTTGGGCTAAGTACTTAATTCGTTCTGGAGGTCCATTCTTAACCTGAAACTGTTCCTAACCTGAAGCACCACTTTAGCTAATGGGGCCTGCTGCTGCGCCGCCGGAGCACGATTTCTGTTCTCATCCTGAAGCAAAGTTCTTAACCCGAGGTACTATTTCTGGGTTAGCGGAGTCTGAAACCTGAAGCGTATGTAACCTGAAGCATATGTAACCCGAGGTACCACTGTATATCAATAATTTAAATCATCAATGCAATAATATCAATATTTGTATTAATAATTAATACAAATCAAAATTCCTTACATGCAGGTCACATTTTAGCACTTTATACATGGAGTGGATGGATGATAGCGTCTGGCTCCCAAGACAAGACCGTACGATTCTGGGATCTCAGAGTACCTAGTTGTGTTCGCGTTGTTGGAACAACATTTCATGGAACTGGTAAGGTTACTGATGATGAAGCCAAGAAAAAATCCTTGCCATGGTTGCCAGTAGAGTTGCTGCTTGGAAAACAGCGAGTTCTGTGCATAAATATTTGGAAACAAATTCACTTAAATTAACTTCTGTTCACATAATAATAATAATAATAATTTATTATTTATACCCTGCCCATCTGGCTGAGTTTCCCCAGCCACTCTGGGCGGCTCCCAATCAGTGTTAAAAACAGTACAGCATTACATATTAAAAACTTCCCTGAACAGGGCTGCCTTAAGATGTTTTCTGAATGTCAGGTAATTCTTTATCTCTTTGACATCTGATGGGAGGGCGTTCCACAGGGCGGGCGCCACTACCGAGAAGGCCCTCTGTCTGGTTCCCTGTAGCCTCACTTCTCGCAATGACGGAACCGCCAGAAGGCCCTCGGCACTGGATCTCAGTGTCCGGGCTGAACGATGGGGGTGGAGACGCTCCTTCAGGTATACAGGACCGAGGCCGTTTAGGGCTTTAAAGGTCAGCACCAACACTTTGAATCGTGCTCGGAAACGTACTGGGAGCCAGTGCAGATCTCTCAGAACCGGTGTTATGTGGTCCCGGCGGCCACTCCCAGTCACCAGTCTAGCTGCCGCATTCTGGATTAATTGCAGTTTCCGGGTCACCTTCAAAGGTAGCCCCACGTAGAGCGCGTTGCAGTAGTCCAAGCATGAGATAACTAGAGCATGCACCACTCTGGCGAGACAGTCCGCGGGGAGGTAGGGTCTTAGCCTGCGTACCAGGTGGAGCTGGTAGACAGCTGCCCTGGACACAGAGTTAACCTGCGCCTCCATGGACAGCTGTGAGTCCAAAATGACTCCCAGGCTACGCACCTGGTCCTTCAGGGGCACAGTTACCCCATTCAGGACCAGGGAATCCTCCACACCTGCCCACCTCCTGTCCCCCAAAAACAGTACTTCTGTCTTGTCAGGATTCAACCTCAATCTGTTAGCCGCCATCCAACCTCCAACCGCCTCCAGGCACTCACACAGGACCTTCACCGCCTTCACTGGTTCTGATTTAAAGGAGAGGTAGAGCTGGGTGTCATCTGCATACTGATGAACACCCAGTCCAAACCCCCTGATGATCTCTCCCAGCGGCTTCATATAGAAGGTACAAAGGCCCATTTCAGTAATAGGACCCTGGATATAGAAAGCACTAACTCCTGGAGGTGTGGCTGTGCCACTTTTCAGCTTTAGGGGCCAGCTTCTTTTTCAATCAGACTTTTTTGGTGTAGGGGAATGCCCTCTATAAAACTTTCACATATTATAATTTACTATGTTGCTGATTTAATTTTTTTTAACTATTGACTGCTTCATGTATTGTTGCAACCCACCCTATTGTCTTTGGATGAAGAGGAGGACATCAGATTTTAAAATAAGTGCAAAAGCTAGCAATCCTTCTAAAATTTATCTGATACCTTTTTATCAGGAAAATAAAGACAATGATTGCCAGTTTTTAAGGAGCCAAGGTTAGGTCCATTTCCTGTCTCATACTGGTATTGAAGATTGTTTTTTAACATACAGAAGAACTTGTTTGAAACATTAACCATTGTTTGCTGTTAGTTAAAAGTACCGTATTTTTTGCTCTATAAGACTCACTTTTTCCCTCCTAAAAAGTAAGGGGAAATGTGTGTGCGTCTTATGGAGCGAATGCAGGCTGCACAGCTATCCCAGAAGCCAGGAAGAGGGATCGCTGCTTTTGCTGCACAGCAAAAATATCCCTCTTGCTGTTCTGGCTTCTGATATTCAGTTGTTGTTTTTTTCTTGTTTTCCTCCTCCAAAAACTAGGTGCGTCTTATGGTCTGGTGCATCTTATAGAGCAAAAAATATGGCACATTTATAGCAGATCTGCAAGGATAAACAACCATATCTGCCATATTTATCTAAATTTAAATGACAGTACAAGTAAACAATTAAGTGATAGTACAGTTTAAAAGATTTATTAATATCATATCATATCATCTATGTACATGTTGTCCCCCCCCCCCCCCCGCCAAGGAATAGGTATGGAAGGCCACTGCCCCAAGGGACTTACAACCTATAATAAACATAAGGAAACGGAAGAAAAGGCAGGCATGCAAAGGCAGGGGAAGAATAATGATTATCCCAATAGTACATGCTTTGGCTTAGTTACATCTCCCCTAGTCCCTATGCTGAATTGTATCAGATGCCTGGAAATGCATCAACCTTTATTCTGATCTATATTTTATAAGGACTTCTTTAAAAAATCTTTATTGTAAACCACACACACATTATCTAGAGAAATGGTACTGATTTCATTTATGGGATTTCTCCTTGCAGGCAGTGCTGTGGCATCAGTAGCTGTAGATCCTAGTGGTCGTCTTCTAGCTACAGGCCAGGAAGATTCTAGCTGTATGCTGTATGATATTCGTGGAGGGCGAATGGTGCAGAGTTACCACCCTCATTCCAGTGATGTCCGTTCTGTCCGCTTTTCCCCTGGGGCTCATTACCTTCTCACGGGTTCTTATGATATGAAAATAAAAGTGACAGACTTGCAAGGTAATTTAACTGCTAAATCAGCAATGAAATAACAGGGGAGTATTCATTTTTCATTTTTTAAGACAATTTCATGGATTACCAGAAAGCAGAGAAAGAAATGCCATGGGTAGCTGCTGCTTCAAACTTTACTACTTCTAGGAAGTATGAAGTGGGATTTGTGAGCAAGATCTGTTCGCCTCAGAGGGCTTCTGAAGCACAAGGTGGTTGTTGCTATTGAAACCTGCAAGTTCTTTACACACTGGAATTATGCCGAATTCCTTGGGAGTAAGCTCCCCGCAATTCAGTAGACATGTATAGCCTTGTGCTGTAAAGGTAGAAATGGGGAAAGAAGAACAAATAATCTGTGCTGCTTCTTTCACTACCCCTTGGCAACATATGAACCGACCTTAATGAGTTACTGAGTTATCAGGATGTGATGTAAAAGTTGTTGTAAATGCAATCAAGTGAAGTGAATGGTGATTCTGTAAAAAGTTTGAGTAAACAATAATGACTCTATTTCTTTTTCACAGGGGACCTTACCAAGCAGCTCCCAACTATGGTGGTAGGGGAGCATAAAGACAAAGTGATTCAGTGCAGATGGCATACACAAGATCTTTCCTTCTTGTCATCTTCTGCAGACAGAACTGTAAAACTCTGGACCTATAATGGCTAAAGAGTAGTTTTTAAGCCTACAGATAAAGCACACACATTTAAGACTATTGGAACATTAAATTAGGCATTAAAAAGAGCAGCATTTGATCAGGAAAGCATCTCATGGAGAAGAGATGTTTCCCTTCAGTTACCTGATTGCTAGGAGGTGTTGGTGTGTGATAGTATTATTGTTCAGTGCTTTCCATGTGATCTCATGCTGCTGTGACCTATCGTAGTCTTGTTGCCGAAGTCTGTTGAACAAGCTCTTGCAATGTCAGTGTGCACTCCAAAAGACTATGTGTTTACAGTTTAGTGTTTATTGCATTCTCTGGTCTTTGCCTCTATGACTATTTTATTTTCTACAGGAATAAAAACTGATTCATAATTAACTCAAGTTCACATGAAATATTGCTAGGTCCACACAAAATAGATTTTTTGAAAACAACAACTAGTTATGCTGTATTCTACACCGTTGCTTACATCACATCTTAACTAGTGGTCAAATTTGTTTAGCATCAAAATTTCATGTTTTGATTTTAGTATCTATAATTATGAACTTGAAAGGTGGTTAGGTAGTGGCTGACTCTTGCTCACAGTCCATTAGGTATAATATGTTGGTTTTTAACTGGGATTGTTTTGATTGGATGTTCTACACTCCTAAGCTTTAGGTGGGGGAAAAAAGCCTATTGGTTTGCTGAAGAGATGTTAAAACTTTTGAATGCAACAAAATACCTCTTTGTAAGGTACCGTAGGAAAGAAAGCATGCAGTTGGATATGGTTGGTAACAGTAATTTTAATAACTACAGCCACGATCCCTCAAACCCTCATGCACACATGGGAGAAAACTGTATGCAGCTAGAGATTTCTCTGAAGTTTCTATCAGAACTGATTGTATTGCTGAAGATTTTAATATATATGAAGCGGAGAAGAAGTAGCTTGCTATTGTAACTGTGCAAATGACTATGATGAAGTCTTCAAAGCAACCTCTGGCTGCACATGCTGTTTCTCCTGTGTGTGCATGTAGAGTACCATATTGAAGGCAACAGCATGGCTTGAAATGCTATGTCTGCATGATAATGTAAAAGTAAATGATTTCCCAGTTCAGAGGCTTATTTGAATTTTTTTTATTTCTTGCACTGTCTATATAATACAGAATTACAAATTTATTTCTAAATATCTTTAGAGTATTATGTTTTATGTATTGTTTATATTTTCATATTGTACAGTTATGCTTTTAAATTAAATTCTTGAATATTTAGGTTATTTATTTGAAGTACAGTTAAGATTTGGTTCTTATTAATAAATTATGTGCACTGTAGCAAGACCTTTTTAACTATCATAAAAAGTTGAGGTTACCATAGAAATGTATATGTGCTTTAAACTCAATAAAGACTTTGACACCTGATAGAGAAATGAGAAATTATTTTGGCATTTCTATGCTCAAAGATGTCATACACTAATTATTATACAATGCACTATGGATGCTGTTCTAAAACAAGGAATGGGACAAATTTTAAAATATTGCTCCTGATCTTAATTAAGTCTTTCAATTAGTCTTATACATGTGGCTCCTCCTCTTCCAGGGCTTAGATTGCCAACTCAATGGGTGTGCTTGGGTGGCTTTCCTTCAGGCAGGGAGGAAAATACCCACATATTCCAGAGGTCTTACGCCTATTTCAAAGTGGGCAAGGGCCATTCTAAAAGAACGAGGGAGGTGTTTATGGTGAGTTCCCACACCTTTTTTCCTAGAAAAATAGCAATACTTTTAACTGACAGTTCCTGCTTTTTTCTGCTTGTCTGAAAATCTGAACTTGTCCAATTATATTAATGTACAAATTACAGCAACAGTTATAACCTACACACACAGGTACTCAAGTCCTGTGGGAGATATTGTATAGGTGTGTATAGAAAAAGCATAGGGAACCCTATCAAAGGGAGGGATTTCCATTGTGCATCACCTAACCATACCCACCTTTGTGGATGCAGGATGTATAATGCATGTGGATTGAAAGCAGCAAGTTGTAAGAAAGTATGCATAATACCTTATTCAGATATATGGTTCCACACTTTCAACAGGTAAGTGTGTATGCAGCTTAAGTCTCAGGGTGCCTAACCTTCCAAGACAAAACAGATATTTGCATCAAGGCAGTAGGAGCATACCCTGGCAAAGGCATGCACCTCCCTGACAAAAAGACCATTAACAGGATAATTCAGGAGCTGAACATGAACTTTTCTTAATTATTTAACATATATTTGCATGCTGCTGTTGTGACCCAACTTAGATCAGGCTGAAACTCTCCCAATCCACCAGTTGGTAAAACCAGTGCATTACAGGAGTACGGTACATAAAATCTTGGCTGGTCTATCTCCTGTGGGTGCCCCTGTTCTCCCTTTAAAAAGGTGCTCAGTTTTGGTGGCCTATATAATAATCTAGTAAAACAAATCCCTGAAAACAAAAAACACAGATTAATGGAGAATGGTAGGTGCACATATTGTTCTGCAACAGTGTTCTGTAACGGACCTCTTTAAAAGTTTTACTAAAGACAATACACTTTAAAAAACAAAAACAAAACACAGCTTAAATGAAGCTTGAGGATGTGACAAAAGAGGGAAGTTAAACAAAATTTACCATCAGTGGGTAAGGTAAAGGTAAAGGGACCCCTGACCATTAGGTCCAGTCGTGGCCGACTCTGGGGTTGCGGTGCTCATCTTGCTTTATTGGCCGGTGTACAGCTTCCGGGTCATGTGGCCAGCATGACTAAGCCGCTTCTGGCAAACCAGAGCACTTTACCTTCCCGCTGAAGGGGTACTTATTTATCTACTTGCACTTTGACATGCTTTCAAACTGCTAGGTTGGCAGGAGCAGGGACCGAGCAACGGGAGCTCACCCCGTCACGGGGATTCGAACCACCGACCTTCTGATCGGCAAGTCCTAGGATCTGTGGTTTAACCCACAGCGCCACCCGCGTCCCCCATCGGTGGGTACTTCTAAATTAAAGCGGCTGCCCGCTCGCCCACCTGCCAAGGAGGACAGGGCTACTACACCTTTCAGCCTTTTTGTAGTACACCAGCTGCAATTCCGTCTTCTGCATAAGAGTCCCGGGTTTCGCAGAATCATGGATTTGGAAGGGACCCTCAGGATCATCTAGTCCAACCCCCTTACAATGTAGGTTTCTCAACAGGCGGTCCCCCATCCAATTTGAAACCACACCGGACCCTGCTTAGTTTTGCAAATGGGCTAAGCACTGTTATTAATGCAATAAAAGTAAAACCTATCAGTTTAAGAACAAAAGCACTCTACTTCGAAATAAGATGCGATGCCTTTGCCTCTGCACCCTGGCGAGAAGAACTGCCCTCTCTTTTGCAGCACCACCCCGCGCGCATCTCGTCGAGACAAGCCCTGCCGAGCTAAACGGATATAAACTTAAGCATCCCAACCTCGCCGCCGCCGCCGCCGCCCTATCACGCGGCTATCAGAGCGCCCGCGGCAGGCGAGCCAAGTCGACCGCCGATAGAGAGACGCGAGCGAAGGAAGCCACCGAAAGCCGAGCGCCAGGCCGAAGCGGATGACGGCCGAGCTCGCGGATCCGAGGAAGCGCGGTTGAGCCGAGGCCGCCGGAAATTGCGAGGGTCCGTTGCCTTCGTTCGCTTGTTTTTAAAAGCGCGAGGAACCGTTGGCGGTTGGCGAAGCGAATCCCTCAGGTGGTGCGCGCGCGCTGCTAATGCGGCGGAGGGGGGAAGGGGTTGTATGTTCGTTGGTTGTGGGCGTGGTGGTTTCCTCAGTTTTCCTCCGCCCGTCGCCTCTTTCCCTCAGGCGGGGACGCCCCGCCAGCCAGTGGTCGTGGCCTCGGTTCTCCTTCTGTCGTTCTCCCCGCTGCCCCCGGGCCTGGATGACGAGGCATTTTCCCTCTCCAGGGTTGCCGTTCCGCCTTCCCCTTTCCATTTCCCCCCCAAGACGGTTGCACGGCGTCTAACGCGGGCGAGAAGCGTTTTCCCTCTCAGGCAGGCAGGGGGTGGGCGGGAGTGACTCTGTTGCCGCTTTTCAAAGCAGCAGCTTTCGCTTTCGGTTGCGGGGAGGAGGAAAAGACAAATCCCCGTGACCCGTGCTATTTTCCTAGACAAAGAGGAGCCGGAAATCCCTATGGACGCCTCCCTTGTTCTCTTATAATGGCAGTGGCGCCCACCTGAGAGGTGCCGGAGTTGAGTTCGGGCGAGTTCTGGCTGAAAAAGCCCTGCCTGTGACCCAAAGGTATGGGGGGGGGGTTGAAGGGGGAGGGGAGTAAATAACAAAAGAATCTGGGTGCCTGGATTCAAAATGCGGGGTTAAATTCACTCCCAAGAGGCAGAGGCATAGCTGGGCTCCCTTGCGCTCTGAGCAAGGAGATGGATCACCCCCCCCCAATCCTTTGCGGTCTGATGGCCAGACTGGGGAGAGCCCCCCCCCCCCCCGCAAGGCTGTTGCGATGGCTCCCACTCCTAGCCAGAGTAGAGAGGTGCATTATTTTGTATCCGCCCCGCCCCCAACTGTGCCCTTAGCGTGGTCCAACCTGACCAACCCCCTAGCTATGTCCCTGCTAGCAGAAGAGAGCCCCCAGTAGCAGAGTTTAAATTAACAAAAGTCAAGCAGCTCTATAGCTTTATGTTGTTAGACCCTTTTATCTTATTTAGCCTGCTTGCAAACAGCATTCTTTCTACCCATCTTGCAGCGAACTGACTGCATGCTATTAAGTAAGTTTAAAATGTGTTGCTTACAAAGGTCAGAGATTCATTCATTTATCCAAGCAGCAGCAAAGAGAACGCAGGCAGAATACTATTGGGTAGAAAATACAGAAATATAGCTTCAAACACCTGCTCTAAGCTTGTAACTTGCTTAGGCACATCTTCTTTGGTCAGTTACATGGCTAAGTCTAGGAACAGACATCTCTGGTCTTAATGCCTTCATGCACTTATGCATAGTTATGTTTGACTGCAGTTAATTCTCTACCAACAGCTTATCTCTACTTGTTTGAACCCCCAGTTGCTGTGACCTGGGAACAATGAGTGGGGAGAATGCTGCTGTTATGCTCAGCTTCTGCTTTCAGGCTTCCCACAGACCTTCTGATTGTTGGCTGCTGCAAAAACAGACCTGATCTAGCAGGCTCTTCTGTTCTTGTGCAGCGTTGAAATGAGGAGGACTGCCAGCAGCATAGTACACTGCCCATATTTAGACAGGTAGGCAGGGGGGTGTGCAGATAAGAGGGGGTATGAGGTTCCTATGCAATAAGGAAAAAAGAAATACTGTCTTTCATTTCTTTGACACAAAACTTGCAAATCTTTTTGAGAACCAAAAATGCTGCTGTTAACAAATAATGTGTTTGTGTGCAGAGAAGTCTCGGTGAAATTCTTTTTTTAATGCCAGCCAGACTTTCTTAGAAAGTTGTCTAGCAAGTGGCACACTAGTAAAGGAGTTATAAGTTATTATATTTTACCCAGAACCCTGTAAATGTGGTGTTAAGTTTCCCAACTGATGTCTGGCCTAGGTTTTGAACATGTCCCACCCTATATATGCATCATAGAAACTTAAGAGTTGGAAAACACCCAAGGGTCATCTAGTCCAACCCCCTGCAATGGAGGAATCTCAGCTAAAGCATCCATGACAGATAGCCATCCAACCTCTGCTTAAAAACCTCCAAGGAAGGACGGTCCACCACCTCTTGTGGGAGTCTGTTCCACTGCTGAACAGCTCTTTTAATATCAAAACGTTTTTCCATATGTTTAGCTGGAATCTCCTTTCTTGTAACTTGGAGCCATTGCCTCAGGTCCTACCCTCAAGAGCAGGAGAAAACAAGTGTGCTCTCTCTTCCATGTGACAGCCCTTAAGTCTCCTACAGTCATACCTTGGGATAAATGTACTTCAAGTTAAGTATTTTTGGGTTGCACTCCGCGGCGACCCGGAAGTAACAAAGTGCGCTACTTCCGGGTTCCGCTGCGCGCACATGCGCAGACGGTCAAAATGGCATCGCGCGTGGAAGCAGCAACACGCAGACGCGGGTTGCGTTCGCTTCAGGGTGCGAACGGGGCTCCGGAACAGATCCCGTTTGCATCCCAAGGTACCACTGTATTTTTTAAATTGTGGGTGGATATTGGTACCACTCTTTGAATGGCACTAATAGGTCTATGAAACTCCTAGCAGTCAATGGGAAGACTGGGTTTTGTTTTTAAAAACATATCAGTGGTCAAGCTTGGGTAATATGAGTTAAGTTTAACTGCAGCTTAATACAGCTTGCTTTTATCAGATTTGCCTTTGTCCATACATATGCCAGAGTTTCGAGACCATGATTTAGGGTAAAGTTTACTAGACTTTATGACCATCATTTGAGTGTGCAACCTCAGACTTCCACACATGCTAGTTAATCTAATCTGCTGTTCATGTAAAATTATTCTGCAGATCAAGTTTTTGAAGGTGTTTGGAAACTAAGCGGGTAGAATTTAATGGGGACTGTAAGAGATAACTTTATATGTCACTCTTGAGTTACTTGCATAAAGGATAGGGTGCAAGTTTAACAAGTAAATTAAGTTATATTTCTATGTTCCTTAACTAGAGTAACCAGATGACGTAGGCAAATTACCTACGTCACTAAATAGTTCAATTTGTCCCAGAGGATTTTGATTCTGCTAAAACCATCAATTGTGTTTTGTGACAGATGATGCTAGCTCCTTTGATCCTGTGTGTAATCCTGCTGATAGGAGGTAGCGAAACTCAAAATGATGACTGGATTGATCCAACAGACATGCTGAACTATGATGCAGCTTCAGGAACCATGCGAAAGCCTGATAGGGTACGCATTTTGAATTTGAGTTGCTGTTCAGTAAATGGTTTAGTTGATGCCCTTTAAAGAACCTGTTCACCATGGATGTCTGGATTGCCTCCCTTACAGAACACATACTGCAACAAATTAATAAACCTAGAGTTGAGCATTGTTTTTTCTTACTGGAACGATTCCATTCTGTCCTAATGATCAACTGATTAGTTGATAGGGGTGTCTTACTGAGCTCTGATTGCATCTTTAGATTCAAACAGAGTAATTACAAAAAAGGTATTGGAAGGAAGTAATAGTTGGTTGAAGGCTGCCAAATACTCTTCCACATTTCATTGTTATTTTCTTTTCCATTTGTTTTTGAAAAAATTATAATCCCTGAGTGCTCTCAGTTGTACATGTAGCACCATGTGGACAGGAGGGCTTGGGACAGTCCTCTATGCGCATGCTCTCTTGAGTGCACAGATGGTGGTTTTGAAGGGGATACTGGGCAGCTTCTGCTGGCATGGGACTCCCAGTGAATATGGGAAACTCATGGCTAATAAAAGCGAGCCGGGAAGGGCTGGGCGATGGGCTCTGCGGGGTGGTGAATGCTTCCCTCTGTGAGGGAGCCTTCCCAGACCCGCTGAAAGAGGCAGTTATTAAACTGCTTCTTAAAAAAACATCCTTAGAACCAGCCGATATGGCCAACTATTGCCCAGCCTCAAATAATAATAATAATAATAAATTATTATTATTAATTATTTGTACCCCGCCCATTTGGCTGGGTTTCCCCAGCCACTCTGGGCAGCTTCCATAGAAACCCAAAATACACTAAAATATCACACATCTTCCATTCTTGGGCAAGGTGATTGAGCAGGTGGTTGCTGAACAACTCCAAGCACGCCTGGAGGATGCAGACCATTTGGGTCCCTTCCGGTCGGGATTCAGGCCTCATCATGGGACTGAAACTGCCTTGGTCGTGCTGGTCGATGATCTCCGGCGGGCTAGGGACAAAGGTGAAAGTTGTTTCCTAGTTCTGCTGGATCACTCAGCGGTCTTTGATACTATCGACCATGACATCCTTCTGGACCGTCTAGAGCAGGCTTCCTCAACCTTGGGCATGCCCAAGGTTGAGGAAGCCTTGTCTAGAGGTGCTGGGAGCTGGGGGCACTGTTATACAGTGGTTCCACTCCTCCCTCCTGGGCCGTGTCCAGAAAGTGGTGTTGGGGGATGAGTGTTCAGACCCCTGGGCTCTCACTTGTGGGGTACCTCAGGGTTCCGTCCTCTCCCTCATGTTTTTAACATCTACATGAAGCCGCTGGGAGAGATCATCAGGGCGTTTGGGCTGGGTGTTCATCAGTATGCGGGTGATACCCAGCTCTACCTCTCTTTCAAATCGGAACCAGTGAAGGCGGTGAAGGTCCTGTGTGAGGTACCTGGAGGCGGTTGGAGGATGGATGGCGGCTAACAGATTGAGGTTGAATCCTGACAAGACAGAAATATTGTTTGGGGGGGACAGGGGGAGGGCAGGTGTGGAGGATTCCCCGGTCCTGAATGGCATAACTGTGCCCCTGAAGAGGCCTGGGAGTCATTTTGGACTCACAGCTGTCCATGGAGGCACAGGTCAATTCTGTGTCCAGGGCAGCTGTCTACCAGCTTCATTTGGTACGCAGACTGAGACCTTACCTGCCTGCAGACTGTCTCGCAAGATCTCTGATTATCTCCTGCTTAGACTACTGCAATGCGCTATACATGGGGCTACCTTTTAAGGTGACAGAAAAACTACAATTACTGTATTTTTTGCTCTATAAGACTCACTTTTTCCCTCCTAAAAAGTAAGGGGAAATGTGTGTGCGTCTTATGGAGCGAATGCAGGCTGCGCAGCTATCCCAGAAGCCAAAACAGCATGAGGGATTGCTGCTTTCACTGCGCAGCGAACCCTCTTGCTGTTCTGGCTTCTGAGATTCAGAATATATTTTTTCTTGTTTTCCTCCTCCAAAAACTAGGTGCGTCTTGTGGTCTGATGCGTCTTATAGAGCGAAAAATACGGTAATCCAGAATGCGGCAACTAGACTGGTGACTGGGAGCAGCCACCGAGACCACATAACATCGGTCTTGAAAGACCTATGTTGGTTTCCAGTACGTTTCTAAGCACAATTCGAAGTGTTGGTGCTGACCTTTAAAGCCCTAAATGGCCTCGGCCCACTATACCTGAAGGAGCGTCTCCACCCCCTTCTGGCGGTTCCCTTACTGCGAGAAGCGAAGTTACAGGGAACCAGGCAGAGGGTCTTCTTGGTAGTGGCACCCACCCTGTGGAATGTCCTTCCATCAGATGTCAAGGAAATAAACAACTATCTGACTTTTAGAAGACATCTGAAGGCAGCCCTGTTTAGGGAAGTTTGGGCAGGGTATAAATCATAAATTACTATAAACAAATTTTGTTGAGTTCTCTCTTTTCTCTCTTTACTCTTTTTCCAATAAATATGCAAAATGAAGCAACCATATTATATGAGATTTCCAATCTATAAATTACAGTAGAAAGATTAAGAAATGCCTATGATTACAGTTGCTGCAGGTGAACCAGGATGATTCTGAAGATAAGAAAGTTCCCCAAAAATCAGTGGTAAAAGAAAATATTGTGGATGTTTCCATGTGCCAAAAGCAACTTGATTCTTTAATTCTTAAGGTTTGTTTGCATGTATGATGCTTCATATTTAATATATTACTTTATGAAAATATTGTTTACATATTCTTTTCATAAATTCAGATCTTGTTGGTCTATCACCTTCACAGAAATATATTCCTGGGTAAGCATTCATATTGATAGATGGTGGTAAGAATCAATACTCTTAATTAACTATTTGGTCCACAATCTGGTTTTATTAAAACCAGTCAGTTTCATTGTTGACATCAACAGGTGCAGATTTGTATGTTTACAGCACAATCATCTGCACAACTGCATACAAGTCAGTCTCATGGAGTTAACTGAGACTTAACTCCAGGTAAATGTGGGATTGCAGTATTAGTGCCTGCAAGGCAGTATTTGTTATTGTATTATTAGCTACTATGTGTAGAGTGTTGAGCTACTATGAAGATCTACCACAACAGCCCCTGTATATGCAAAAGATTAGATGTAGAAACATAGACTGTTTCTTAGGACATTGACCTTTGTTTATAATAGGCATGTATAGTTTTTGACCCACCAAGCCGAACCTGGCTCACCAGCTATATATCATAAGCTGCCAGTTGTTTGATAACTATGTATTTCAGCAGACATCAAAAGCAAGCAGGTCATTACGCTCCTGTTAGGTGCCATTCTTGGCTGATGGACTGCATTTGGCATGATGGGTCACAAGTTTCATTTTTAAAATAGGTTTCAATACATGTCTGTAGTCAAATCTCTTGAACATAAACAGATCTTGAACTGTGTTATGGGGATGCTTTCAGCAAGTAGATTTCAGTTATTAAAGGCCAGAGTGCCTCTGCAATCAATGGACCTTAGCCTACATGTGAACATTAGCCTACGTGTTAGTCTAAACAATATACACACTACAGTGGTACCTTGGTTTGCAACTGCTTTGGATTACAACCATTTGGATTAAAACCACGTCAAACCTGGAAGTGCATGTCCCTTTTTTTGGATTACAAACAATTTTGGGGGGGAGGCCCCATTGGTGAAAGCGTGCCTTGGGTTACAACCTGTTTTGTTTTACAACCGGACCTCCGGAACGGATTGTGGTTGTAAACCAAGGTACCACTGTACAATGAATTATTGCTTGGCTAAGGCATTGTCTGGCCACAGTATACGTATTACAGTGGTACCTTGGGTTAAGTACTTAATTCATTCCGGAGGTCCGTTCTTAACCTGAAACTGTTCTTAACCTGAAGCACCACTTTAGCTAATGGGGCCTCCTGCTGCCGCTGCGCCGCCGGAGCATGATTTCTGTTCTCATCGTGAAGCCAAGTTCTTAACCTGAGGTACTATTTCTGGGTTAGCAGAGTCTGTAACCTGAAGTGTATTTAACCTGAAGCGTATGTAACCCGAGGTACTACTGTATATACTACATGAATTAAGATTGGTAAAATGTGATATTGAAACACTTTATATTTGCAGCTTGAAGAATATGAAAAGAGAGATAAAGCCAAGTTATATGAAAACAATAGCATCCATGTTTTTAAGAGATATTTGAATAAGATTTTAATTGAAGCTGGAAGACTTGGTCTTGTGAGTATCTGAATAAGCCAACATTCTTATTGCTATATACATTCGCTCATTTAAAGATTAAAATGTATTCTTAGCAGTGTCTTATGCAAGCAGAACATTCATTGTTAAGATGGGCAATAGTAAGTATGTCATAGAACCCAACCATGTATTTATTTTTTTTCCCCTTTTACTTTGCTTTCTTGTGGCTAACAAGTAATCTTACATAAAACATGAAAACATCCTATATTCGTGGATAAGGTGGGTTTGGTTCTGTAGGCTTATATAGACTTAGTCTTGGGCAAAGTCTCTTAAAGGTGCCTTGGGGCTGAATGTCCCCCCTCCTCCTCAAAGGTGCTCCTATCTGGCCCTCAGGATTCTTCCCAGGCAGTGCTTCCTTCCCAAGCCACACCCCTCACTAATACTGCTGTATCCTTTCCTCAAGTGCTTTGTCTTAACTCAGCTGTCTCATTATGCTGTGTTAATGCTGCTTACATGCGTGCCTGCTCGCTCGCTCGCTCGCTTGCTTGCTTGCTTGCTTGGATGGTGGAGAGATATGTATAAACCTCTTAATGTAGCCAACTGTAAAAAGGGTAAGAATCGTATCTGTTGCTCTACAGTACCTACTTTTTGCCTCAAATCTTATCCACCACTGCCATGCAGTCCCCAGAAGGTTGCCCAGGAGGAATACTGCCCTTGGACTGCAAAAGGTTTGCCAAACCAGTCCTTGGCACTGGGGTTGGTTTTTTGGTGGGTTGGTTTTTGTTGTTGTTTTTTGTGTCTTTTTGTTGTTGTTTTGTAATAAACCCTTGGATCTAGGACTTCTATAACTACAGTATTAGGTTTGATAAATGATTTTCACAGAATTCCCATCTTCTGTTGGTACTGCATATACATCAACAGCTTTACCTGTGAATCTGGGTAATAGGTTTGAGTAGGGCCGGCCCAGCCATGAGGTAAGGTGAGGTGACTGCCTCACACGACAAGATCCACAAAGGCAGCACATCTGGCCTGCAAGTAATGCATTACCTGCTATTGCTGATGTAGATCTTCACTTGCCCGTTTGTCCTTGGCAGAGCAGGGAACTACACCATTTTGTGGTTCGTCTTAGGTGCCAAAATGTATTGGGCTTGCCCTGGTTTTGAGACTAGAGTAGGTGAATGTGTACTTAGAAAATATTAAGCAGAGAAATCCTAATTATGGTATTATTTGACAGACTAGTCATTGTACAGCGACTTACATGCATTTAACTTGTGCGCATTCAGCTTTACATGCTTGGCAAAATATTTTTTTTAAAATGGAATGGGGGGGGAGCATCTGGAGAAAAAGACTAACAGTCCCACCCGCCATTGAACCCAATGTGTTTTCACTATACATTATTTTGGCTATAGGCGTAATCCCTAGAATGTAACCTCCACATAAACTGTATAAGAATTCTTTGCTCTTTGACTTCGTCACTACAGCAGTCAGTCAGTGTGATTTAGTAAGGCTCTGCTTAGCTATGGTTAACAGTCAGATTACTTTGTTATTATCTGCAAGAAATGTCAGTTGCCAATTCAACTGTGTTGTCTTGTTTTTTAGCCTGATGATAGCACTGGAGATGTGCATTATGATGCTGAGATCATCCTTACAAGACAGACATTTAATGAAATCAACAGGTTTCTTAATGAAGAGGGCTGGAAATCAGCTGCTTTGGATGATGCACTCAGTGATATTCTGATTAACTTTAGGCATCATGATGCTGAAGTTTGGAAATGGAAGTTTGAGGACACATTTGGGGCTGATGCATATAATGTCTTTATGGTGAGATAATTTTTCTGCAGTAAGGTCTTTTTCTACAGTCAACATGGTTATGGGTACCTCGCTTGCACCAAACAGAAAAAGATAAAACCTATATGCAGTGCTTTGTCCCACTGAAGGCTGAGTATATAAAGTCTTTTAATGTTTTCAGGCAGCAGTAATAGGTCAGGACTGCTTAATTTGTGATCCAAATTTCAGCCATGACTGCTTTCCTACCATGAGTTCAGCACCACATTTATGTCTAGGTGTGCAAAAATAAAGGGATATGAATCAGTTCAAAGTTTGTAGCATTGTCTTGAGTTTAGCTTCATGGCGTATGTACTGCAAAAGTCTAAAGTAAATTTGTTTGTTGCATTTGTACCCCACCTTTTTCTACAAGGAGGTCAAGGTGGTGTTACACATTGTTTACACCTTCTTCAATCCCCACAACAACCCTGTAAGGTAGGTTAGGCTGAGAGAGGTAGTGACTGGCCCGAGATCCACCAGTGCGCTTCATGCCGAGTGATGATTTGAATGGCATCTGTTTAAATTTCAGTTCACATTTGGCTGCCATCAGGCTATTGTATATGAAAAGAAGTTATAGCTGTTAGAATATGAGGTTTAATAAATGTCCACCAACATGATAATGGTTCCACATTGTTCAGTTTAACCAAAATGAAGCTGCTGCCACCCCACCCCATGATCCCTTTAATGCATACTGCTCATGATTCCCTCAAGCAGAAGCTGAATGGAAAATTTGTCTATTATCAGATAAATGCTAAAAATGCTTCAATGCTAAAAATGTAGGTTCCTCCCATTTTAAATGGTCTTGGCTTTTATAATTCTTTTGCAATTTATCTCTCTTTTTATCTCTTGTTTTCTAAAAGGTACTTCTGTGTTTAGTGTGCATTTCCGTAATAGTTGCTACAGAACTATGGACACGCATTGGTTGGTTTACACAGCTAAAACGTGTTTTATTCATAAGTTTTCTCATCAGTTTTGGGTGGAACTGGATGTACCTATATAAGGTAAACAATTATTAGTGTTTATTAAGTAGTAATGGGGAAGTGGATATCAGTGTGCCCTGGAAATACAGAAAATATTGTGCCACTCACTATTTAGCTCAATAACTTAACAGGGCTCAATATAAACTCAGGCTACCACACTTGCTACCCTTAAAACATAAAATGTTCTTATCTGGCACATTTTGATATTGATCCAGTAATAATCAGGGGCTATTTTGGGATACTTGTGCAAAACTATTTTAAAATATGTCAGGTTTGTTCTCGTTACAGTCTAGTGAGATTGGCACATTGGTCTTTCCCTCTCCATGATTTACTAGCAGTTCAGTAGTTTTGAACTTTTCTTGTCCTGTGTGCCAATCTTATAAAATTAACAGTGTGCTGCAGCAGGTCTAATAGACTCTTTTCCCTCTGCTATTTTTCAGTAATTTTATGGCTCAGTCACAGAAAGAAGAGTGCTTGACCTCAAGAGCCATATGTGTGCAATCTATTTTGAGTAATCATATGTTTTAAGAAGCAGACTTTTAATAGCTTTGAATTATGCAGTTTTGTTGTATATGAAAGTTGCAGCTGCATTTGGAAGTATATGAGTTGGATTTATTTATATCCTGCTTTTAGGATAGAAATCCTACCAAGACAGTTTACAAGTAACATCAAATTGCATTAATACAGTACAAAAAAAATAAATCAAAATATTAAGTCATAAGGAATTTCCCACAGGCTCTGTGGAAACAGAGGGCAGTGGGATTTTCATCCATTTTTTAAAAAAAGATTCCAAAATGAAATTGATTTAACAATTTTGTTAAATTGTTAAAATCCTTTTGTTTCTGTTGTAGGTAGCTTTTGCTCAGCATCAAGCTGAAGTGGCAAAAATGGGAAAATTTGATACTGTATGTGCTGAGAAGATCCGCTGGAGTGATGGTCTAATAGGTGAGCTGTTTTTTGTTTTGCTTGCTAACTTTCCATGTCAGATTTCCTTCTCGGTAGTGGTGCCCGCCCTGTGGAACTCCCTCCCATCAGATGTCAAGGAAATAAACAACTATCTGACTTTTAGAAGACATCTGAAGGCAGCCCTGTTTAGGGAAATTTTTAATGTTTGATGTTTTGTTGCGTTATTATTACCTTTAATATTATTCTGTTGGGAGCTGCCCAGAGTGGCTGAGGAAACCAAGCCAGTTTTGGGGGGGGTGTTAAATAAATTTTTGTTTGTTTGTTTGATTTAGTAAACATTTAATCTTATTTTTAAGATTGGCTCTAAACCCTATTCAAATCTGGAGTGGAGTATCTAAGACGGTTGGATGGCTCCTTGTATGCCTCCTTCCAGCAACTCCTGCTTCCAAGCTGTTGCCAAACATTTTGTTTTCCTTTGGACCACATTAGTGAGCCTGAGAGCAGGGTTTTGTCTAGACAGTCAAGGACTTCCATACACATTGCTCAGGCTTGTGTTCCGGCAAGGTCACTTTAGTGCTGCTAATGCAGAGATTTGGCTTCACCCCTGGCGGCACACTCCATTCTCTCTCGAGACAGACAGATGCCAACAACACATTTCTGATATTGCTGATTTTACTCTCTGGGTCACTTCTTCCTTGTGCCAATATAATGAGTCAAACATAATTATTCCTGAAACATCGCCTGTATATTCAAGCATTTCAACTTGCTTAGTTGGACTGTGTCATTCATACAGCTGGCTCACTGATCTTCTGAAATTAATCTCTTTCCTGGTGGTAGATTTATTTAATGTAATTGTCTTTGAACAAGTCAGGTAGATGTGCTCCTTGAAATATCTACATAAGACATATTGTCTGCTTGTTGTTGAGCCCAAACAAGTTTTTTTGGCGATAGACTAGGGTCTGGGAATCAGGTCTGTTGAACATCAAAAAAAATGACAGAGAAAGGCATTTTAGTGGGACGAAGGGGAATGAAGACACAAATTAATACTGGAGAAGTTCAGCATCACCCTTGGCCTTTTCAGCCCAGTGCACTCTTCTAGTGCTGCTGCTAAACCAAATAGCCATTTGGGAGGAGAACTGAGTCTGATAATCTAGGTTAGCAAACTTCTAAAAACCTTTCTCTCCTACACTCTCCCATTGTAGGGCTAGGAGAAAAGGGCCTGGGGAAGAGAATACAGAGGGAAAGGGACAAGTTTCTCTGTATCTGTTACATTTTACTTATGTACCTAATCAGAACAAAACAGGACTAAAAGCAAATAAATAGGACTATTTGGTAGCAGACCAAGGTATGGATACTTCCTCCTCCTGAGAAAAGAAAGTGCCATTTGCCATTTGTTTAGCCCTTTTACCATTTTGCTACATTGCTTATCTAAAAAGGTAAAGGTAAAGGACCCCTGACAGTTAAGTCCAGACGCGAACGACTCTGGGGTTGCGGCGCTCATCTTGCTTTACTGGCTGAGGGAGCTGACGTTTGTCTGCACAGCATTTTTCTGGGTCATGTGGCCAGCATGACTAAGCCACTTCTGGCGAAACCAGAGCAGCGCACGGAAACGCCGTTTACCTTCCCACCAGGGTGGTACCTATTTATCTACTTGCACTTTGACGTGCTTTCGAACTGCTAGGTTGACAGGAGCTGGGACCAAACAACAGGAGCTCACCCCGTTGCAGGAATTCGAACCACTGACCTTCCAATCAGCAAGCCCAAGGCTCAATGGTTTATACCACATAGCCCAAATACCAATCTGGCAGGTTGGGGGTGGGTGTGTTCTGTTCTGCAAATTGTGCTTCAGCCATGTCTTCTACTCAAGACTGGGCTTACCCCCAGTTTAGCAAATATACTTTAAAATACTCTGAGTGTTGGTGTAAATATTAAAAAATCATTTCCTTCCAGATCTTGTATCATTTGTTTTAATAAAACAAGTATAGTTAAGTGTTTACATCCTCCTCACTGTCTATATATGACTTCTTATTACACACTTACAGCCAAAATATACTTGCTTTTTGTGGTTAGTTGTATGACTTGTTGCTTTTTAACTATAGAATGGTTTAGAAGCTCGATGACGTTCCAAGATGATCCTTGTCAAAAGTATTATGAAACCGTATTAGTAAATCCTATTTGGCTTGTTCCTCCAACAAAGGTATTCTCTTTTTCTAACTGAGTCATTTGTATTTTGTTTGATTCTGACAGCTTCACTTTCATTCTAATTTTACTTTCTGTCTGGTTTTAGGCATTGGCTGTTACATTTACAAATTTTGTAACGGAGCCGTTGAAGCACATAGGTCAAGGAATTGGTGAATTTATTAAAGCACTCATGAAAGAGATTCCATTGCTGCTACATATTCCAGTGCTGGTGATCATAGCAATAGCAGTTTTGGTATGTACATGCACAGACACATGAGGGATCCAATATTGCACACATGGATTAGAAATTGTGAAAGTAGATACAGCTAACAATGGATTTGCTCAACAAGTTAACACCAGTAAGACTGAAGTAAGGGTACAATTAGCTACTTACCTGTGAGTGATAGACAAGGTAGTTCCAGAAATAACATCTTAGTTCTAGCACAGTTGTTCCACCTCCTTGTGCAAGAAGAGGCAGCTGTGATTGTATATTGATGCTCTTTCTAGTCCTAAGAAAGAAGTATTAGAAGATAAGGAAGACTTAACTTGTTGACATCTGCAGCTAATATTTTGGGACATAAATAGCAATTTATTTTTCAAGGATAGTATAATCTTTCTCCATACTGAATTTTTCTAGAACACAAAGAAACAAATTATCCATATTTAAAGATTTATGAAATAGAAACTTGGATTATTTAACATGAATGCCACAGCAGTGGTACATAATTTGGCATTTTCTGTTAGGTGGACTGACTAAAAGTAATACTCATTTATAAAGCTCTATTCTTATATGAATATAAGTAAGTCCAAGAATTTAATTCTCTGTTATAAAGAGCAGTTACAGAAATACTATTTCCACTATGTCTGACTAAGAATAGTTGATAATGAAGAAAATCTCTTGAAAAAATTATCTTATTTTAATGAATATATAGGAACACAGATCTTGAGCCTATTTTCAAAACAAAACAATGTAAAAACCTGTGTTAAAAGGAGGAGTGGAAACAAAGTTTGTCAGAGTAATTACAAGGGTGTCTCTTCTGTAGGGTTTCTGCTTTGGGGCTGGAAGCTCAGTGAATGCGCTAAGGATGTTAAGCTACTCAGACAAGCGGCCACCTCCAGCACTTCCTCCAACAGATGAACAGCCGCCTGCACTTCCCCCAAGGGGAAAACAGTCACCTCCTGCACTTCCTCCAAGGGATAAACAGCCACCTCCTGCACTTCCTCCAAGGACCAGAGCAATACAAGAACAAATGCTACATCTGCAGCCAAATGACGCAGGTGAAAATGGTGTCAACATTATAGAAAATATGGAAAATACATACAATATTTGCTCCATCAAGAGAGGACCTTATGACAGAGGAGATGCTTCAGTAAAGGTAATATTTAGGTTTTGCAATCAGGTGATGTGCTATATATATATATTGTTGTCCAGCAGCCTCCCAGACCAAGCAAGTGGAGGCAGTCTCTGGCATTGTGTTGTAGAACCTAGGACTATTTTCATTCTGAAACTGCTCTTGCTGTTCTGACTCAGGACTTCATGAGATGAAAGAAGCTAGATGCTGGCTAGAGCACAAATGATGCAAGTCCCACTTCAAAGATTACTAAACCTGTGCTAAAGCACATAATTGTGCCCGCTGTGGAAATGAAAGTGGTAAAGAATGCCTACTCATTTCTAGTGAGCCAGATGCCGTGATTGATGCAGTCCTAAGTGAAGTTTCCATCAAGCCACATTTTGTGGGATCATTTTCAGTTTTTGCAGCCAGATGGCATTGACAGGGTGTGTCTGCACCCAAAAAGATGCCCTTTGGACCATTTTTGTTCATGGCTGGTTAAAGCTAGCTAGAGGGGTGTAACTAGATAGGATCTTGGTGTGATGAATGCATCTCTGCATGAGGAGGTTATGCTAGACATCTTGAAGAAGGTAATAGTATAGTCATTCCTGAAAAAAACCACCCTGGACCCTGTGGTATTTAACAACAACTGCTCAATCACAAATACCTCCTTGAGTGTCATGGTGACGCAGCTGCAGGCGTTTCTGGAGAAATCAAGTTATCTAGATCCTTTTTAATCTCATTCATGTCCAGGTTTGGAACTGAATCTGCCTTGGTCACCCTAATGCATGGGTAGGCAAATTAAGGCCCAGAGGCCAGTCGCCTTCTCAATCCGGCCTGTGAATGGTCTGGGAATCAGCGTGTTTTTACATGAGTAGAATGTGTACTTTTATTTAAAATGCATTTCTGGGTTATTTGTGGGGCATAGGAATTCCCCCCAAATATAGTACACCCCCCCCAAGTTCTGAGGGACAGTGGACTGGCCCCCTGCTGAAAAAGTTTGCTGACCCCTGCCCTGATGGATGACCTCTTGGGAAAGGGACACAGGAAGCATGACCCTGTTGTTGCTCTTAACTCTTGTCAGCTTTTGATACCATTAACCATGGTATCCTGCTGGACCCATCTACAGGAGATTAGTATCAGGGGCACTATACTGAGTGGTTCCAGCCTTATTTCCAGAGGCAGTTCCAGAGGGTATCACTGGAGGAGTTCTCCTTGGCCCCTTGTCTTTTGAGGTATGGGTGCCACAGGACACTTTGTCTCCAGTGCTATTTATCATCTACATTAACCTGTTGGGAATGGTCATTAGGAATTTTGGACCAAGCTGTCATAAGTACATTGATGATGCCCAATTCTGTTTCTACGTAATTCCTGACTTGAGAATGGCCAAAAAAGGCTGTTGTCTGGTGTCTGGATTTAGTGGTCGACTAATAAACTGAGCCTGAATCCTAGCAAAATGGAAGCTCTGTGGATGAGTGGTTCCTGGGTCCAGGAAGTTGGTAATTTGCATGACCTGGACAGGGCCGGAAGGTCTAGCCAATATGTTCTCTCCTGTTTGAGAACTATACTCTTAGGAGATGTATATGGGAATTTAACAATTCAGTTTGGAATCTTTATTGCAAATAATGAGGAAAAAGAACTCAATTTTCTGTAGTTATTAACGCAGGAGGTTTAATCTGCATTAAAAACAATTCTTGACAGGCACCTCAACTACCAACTAGGGATGCACTAATTTCATAACCTTCTAAAAAACACCTTAACACAATTTTCACATAAGAGTATCAAAAACAGCAAATAAATTTAAAGCAAGACTAAAATCCTAACAAAATAGACACTCATGGTAAAGACTCATTTATCCAGCTGTGAAAGCCACTTGGAACAAAAGTTTTCAGTTGTTTTAATGCATGTTTTAATGCACTTTATTAAAATGTGTTAGGTTTAATAAGATGTATAAGTGCACTTAAACATTCTACTCAGAATCAGTCTCATTCAGTTCAGTGAGACCTAGCTGGGCGTTTGTAGACTTAATTATTTAATGACCTTGATTCACCTTGTTTTTTCAGTCTTCAGAAGAAGTAAATTCACAAACAGAAACAGAAACAGAAAAAAAGAACAGTGAAGACTGTCCTGTAAGTTGATAGATAATATGTTGGACGGGGTACTAAATAAAATGTCTTAAGAAAAACACTTAGTTCCTAGTTGGAAAACTAGCCCCCTCGGGAGAGGCTGGCCCCATCTCCCAGGCTCCTGGGGCTTGTTTACCGGTGATGTACTCTGGCTGTCGACATCCCGGCAGTCCAGGCAGACCTTGATAGGTGACATTTCCCAGTGTGGAAAATGCACACCCCCTTCCCTCCTTGCATACCAGCAAGGAGAAAGAAGATAGTCAGAAAGTCTATTTACATCTCGTTTATTTCTGACTGTTTAGCTGTACAAAAAACATGTCCGTTCACTCCGACTTCTCTCCGAGCAAGTAACTCAGACTTCCTTCGCATACGCAACAGGAAGGTCTCATATTACACACAGAACAAAGCCCTGTGAATCCTGTGAACCGCCTGGAATTTCCTTTCCCAGAACTAGCCACATCATGTGATGTAAACATCGAGCTACTTGTTTGCAGCTGCGTAGCAGTCATATCCCAACATACTCCCCCATATGATTCTACGTTAGCTGTGAACAAAGCTTCATCCAGAGAAGAAAACAAACAGTTGTTATACATGTAACACTCCCCTGTTGTTTCAGTTCCACCTTTGGAACTACCCGCCACTGGTTTCACCAGTAAAACTCTCTGGTTGTCTGTTTTCCAAGGAATGAGTGCTTCTGCATTACCTTGGCTAGGGAAGGTAGTGTTACGTTTAGCAACTCCCAGCCGTGTCTTTGTCTCTGACTTAGACACATCTTTAACCAGGCTTGAGTTATCAATAATAGTAACACACGCAACAGCTGAATTAGCAAACTCTTGAGAATACCTCTTGGGTGGAGTTCCCTTCCTCTCAGACCTGCGTATGAGGTGCAGATCCTCTTTGCTGACTGGTTCATCCTCAGGACCTTTTGGAGAACCACGCCCAACAGTAAACAGTGGTTCAGTCAATTCTAGTTCAGCCTTAACCTGTGAAGGACTAGACACTGTGTGTGAACCCCTCTCAATGACTGTGTCAGCAGAACTCTCTGAGCTCTCTGTGTGACTCTCAGTTTCAGAATATTCATCTGAATTGTCATCAATGGGAAATGTGTGGAAAACCTCCCTCTCCTGTCTGGGTGTGCTCTCTAGAAACTTTGTGAGAATCACCTGACCAGATTCAGACAAAATTACTCTGTAGAGACCCTTTTCATAACCCACAAAAATGCCTTTTGCATTCTTAACCCCTTGTGGAGTTTCTGTATTGACGTGAGATCCAAAAACCTGAAAATGTTTTACCGAAGGTTTCCTGTGGAAGAGCTTTTCAAAAGGAGAACTTTCCATTCCTTTTGAAACCTTTCTCACCCAAGTATAATAGAATGAGCTCAAAGACTCAGCCCAGAACTCTTGTGGCAAATGTGAACTCAGCAACTGTGCTCTCATGCCATTCTGCAATTCTTTGTTCACCTTCACACACTTTTGTTCCATGTTTGAATATCAAATTGATATTATATTTTTACTTAATAGATGTTTCAGACTGTTATTTATAAGAAACTTTCCCCCCTGGGTGTTGGATGTCTCTTGTAGCTTGAAGTCTGGAAGCCCTATGACAGAACAGATTTTGTCAGACCTCACTTTGCTTGGAGCAGGCCCAGTTGATTGCCTCTTTCTGAAGTTTCTCTGTTTTCTCTCTCAGACCTGGTGTCTTTATATGCTCCTGCTTATATCCTTTTCTGTGGTCGTAGTTCTGTTTTATATTAAAGGGAGGAGCCTTTTAGTCTCCACAGCTTTTTTACTGCCTTTCCCCCTTTATCTATCTGTTTCTCTCTCTGATCACTACCTTTTTGATCGAAGGGCAGAAGAGCTTTTATTCTCTGCTATCTAGTTTTATTCTCTATCTTACTTCACCAAACCTTTACAGTATTGGGCATTACAAATATAGCCCATCACAAAATATTCATATATAAAAATTTATATACAAATAAACAGCCATGTAAAAATATGTAATAATGAGGATTTTCATTGGAGTTTCTTCCTGCTAAATAGTGCCATTCACCACTCTGAGAGATACTATTGATAAAAACTCAGCCACCCTTGCAGTTACTTCCGGGTTAATGTCATACAGATAGAATCTGATATTTTCATTGTGCCATGATGTTAGACTACCCAAAAAAGGGAATAGCATGCATTTGCGTAGCTGGTTGCACAATGGACAGTAGAAAAGAATATGTTCTACTGTTTCTGGCACATTCAGAAAACATCCGCAATGTCTCAGCTCTCTTTCCCTCTCAGCTCTTAGCTTCTGGACTCCTTCTCCTCCTCACCTAACTGAATGGGCTTGGTACTCTTTGAATATTCACAGGGCTGTCAAGATACATACATAGAATGAACATATTCAAGCAAACAAGCACACTATTTCCGTCTTTTCACCTGACCACTTTAGGCAATAAGGTTTCTAATTCCAGCAGTGCTCGATGGATCAAAGCCTGTATTTCATTGGTTTATGAGGCACTACATATTTCTATACCAGGGCCGCAGCTGCTGCAGCTTTCTCCATAAACACCCTATTCATAAAATATGGCAAGCAGCCATGTTTTCCACACGTAACACTTGTACTTATCACTACGAATTAGACCCGTTTGTTTCAGAGGAGGTGGCTTTTGCAAGAAAGATACTGCAACAAGCCATCCCTCATATGTAGACAGCCCATCCACATTACACCCATGGGAGAAAGTAATGTTGTCTTAGCATAGAAGGTTGTTCTCATTGAGAGTCATTTGTGTCCCCTTTAGTGGTTTTTCTTTGCCCAGTTCTGTTTCTGTGCATCAGAGGGTCTTGCTGAGCTCACAGAATGGAACTGAGGTATGACAAAATCTGTTGTTGCAGGGTTTAGAGATAATGGCCAACTCTCACTTAAGATACATACATATACCCAAAGAGGACCACCTTTCACAGTAAAACTGTTACTAAAATAACAGATTGAGATACCCCATTAAGGCCGCAATCCTATATCCAGTTTTCTGAGACTAAGCCCCATTGAACTCAGTGAAACTTACCGGTACTTCTGGGAATATATGTATGGGATTGCATTGTTCGTATTTTTTGTTGATTTTTGATGACCTAATATTGTTCCACAAATTCAGTCATATGTTACTTCTTGCAGAGTGGATTAGATACCAAACCAGGTGATCAAGCTACTGATAGAATACTGAACAGCACAGATCAAAGCCTGGTTGAACTGGACAGACCTAGCCACATACAAGAATTTACAAGAGGCAATGAAGATGAAACAAAATGTAACTTTAAAGAGGACAGGAGTGTGCAGCAAGAAGTTCCGGATATAACAGGATGTAAGAAGAAAGAGAGCCACTCAGGTGAATTAGAAGAACCCACAGAGAAGATTGTAGAACATTTGAGCTTTACTGTAAGTTTTAACATACAGTATATTTTGTGTATCACAGAAAGGGGATGTACACCTCAGCCAATTCTGCCTTTCCTAGTGAGGTAGCATTGTTGAGCAAACACAGAAGTCTTTCCCTCGTCTGCCTGCTGCAGAGGCTGGAAAGACCTGCACAGAAATGCCAACAAAGCAGCAGTTTGAGGACTTGCTTTATTATCTGCCAATTTGAGAATAACAATGTTACATTCTAGGCTGCATAATCTTGCCTACACTCAAACAGGGTTTGGAGATTTAAGAATGCACTCTCATGCCTTATTTCAACTATTTATATAACCATTTCAAAAAGCTCGGTAATGCAGGCAAATTTATTTATCAAATTCAGAGAATGTATGAATGTGTCAAATCTGAGTTGAAGTCTTAAATCTGATAGGTATCTGATTCCTACTAGAATCAAGCTTAGTAGACAAATGCTGTTTTATTCAGACTTAAAATCAAAGGATTATATCCAACTAAATTCTACTTAAGAGTAGTCCAATTAAAATGAATGGATCTAACTTGAGTATCATGATCTTTGAGTTGTACTATATTGAATTTTTAATAACTTAAGAGAAGAGTAAATTCTTTATTGAACCAATTGGAGCATGCAAACTGAAATGCCCAAGCCACTTCCTTAGCATTAGACACATGCTATATTTGAATTGTAGAACAAATGATTTGAAGATAATAAGAGTCATAAAAGACATAGTAGAGACTAACTAAATGTGAAAATTAGCATAGACAAGATGTTCAGGGTTTGTGTTTTTAGTACTGTGAAACTTGAGCATCCAACTTATGCTGCTGGTAGAGGATCCAAGAGTATTATTTTAATTAAATTTTATACTGCACTTAATCCACAGATCACAGGGCAGTTCACAGCCAAAAAATACAAAATTAAAACCCAAAATACAGTGGTACCTTGGGTTAAGTACTTAATTCATTCCGGAGGTCCGTTCTTAACCTGAAACTGTTCTTAACCTGAAGCACCACTTTAGCTAATGGGGCCTCCGGCTGCTGCCACGCCGCCGGAGCACGATTTCTGTTCTTATCCTGAAGTAAAGTTCTTAACCTGAAGCACTATTTCTGGGTTAGCGGAGTCTGTAACCTGAAGCGTATGTAACCTGAGGTACCACTGTATATAAAAAAAGGAACAAAAAAAACCCAATAGCCCCATTCCCAGTGCTCATATCCAACAACTTTCTGTAGTACCGGATGTATTAGATGGTAACCTTATGACCCAGTTCTGTTCATATTTATTTGAGAACAAGCCCTACTAAGTTTGAGTAATGGTGCATAGGATTAGTTAGAGTCTTTGGTAAAAACAGCTGCCTAGAGCGATTTGCCCAAATGTGTTTAATGAGACTGACAGCATTCTTTAAATAGCAGCTTCTTGGCCATGGTGGAAGATGATATTAAGCTGAAGAAAGCAGCAATGTTCTGCTTCAGTTTCCATTACTAATTCTCACCAAAACTCATTTCCCCATGTAGAGTTTAAATTGCATGTCTGCAAACATAAATGCATCTGGAGTGGAGGGAATAGGTAAGGGCTAGCTGTGGGGTAAAGGTTGGCATATCAGTGAGCCTTGGCCTCCTATACATTTAAAAACAATGGCACTGTAGTTTGTGTTTGAAGATGTCATAGTTTTATCCTTCTACCATTACAAAAAGTACCAGGATAGTGGTTTTGCCTTTTACAGATTACTAAATATTTGACTCCACACTGGAACAGAAATTAAAAATAATCTGAAAGGTTGTGGCTTGTATGCTTCTCATTTAAATCTTCTCATTTACAGGAACAAAAACAGAGGAACACTGCTTCCTGATAGACCTCCTTATACCAGGGAGATGATTTTTTTAAATGCCTCTGCTAACCAACAAATGTTCGTGAATCTACTTTTGTCAGTTTTCATTCTTATAGAACTTCTTTGCATACTAGGTATCAGGGCACATTTTTTCTCGATGACCTAAATTATATTTATGAAGCACCTTTGTTTCCATACAACAACTTCAACACATTTTAAAAACATTTAATGAGAAAATAATGTAATTCGAAATGGGACTCTACTGGTAAAATGCTTTTAAAATTTGTGCTAAGTTTTTTTGTAGTTAATATTTGCCAACAAAATAAACTCTTACAAAATGGTACTAATGAAATTTCTTTTATATTCGTATCTGTAAAAGCTGTTATTTAGGTTCAACAGGAGAACTTTTCTTTAGCTGTGACTTTCCCCTACCCCAAGATCAAGAATTAATTTTTACCAGGTGTCATGTTTTTGCATGAGGAAGGCTTGAACACTGCGTGGAAAAGGAATGTTGGTTCATACCTAAGTTCATGTTCTTCAAAGGTAGGAGAATAACCTCGAGTGGGTTGCTCTTCCCAGTCCCTCAAGGAGACAGGACCAGCTCTCTGACAGAGAGAGCACATCTTCAGCCATGACAGTCCTGCAATCTAGCCCCCACCCCACCCACCAAAAACCCAAAAACCCAATAACAGGCAGGAAATAATGGAAGACTTCTCTTAACAAATGGGAGCAACAAATAACTAGAATAGCTGAAAAAACTCCAGGGTGGGTAGGAGATAGGACCTTACCACAAAAGGAACTTATCTGAGTTAAGAACCAACGGCATTCTCTTTGGATCAGTTCATTTACTTACAGACAAAACAGCAGGTTTAGCTAGTATGAAAATATTTATTTTTCTCGTGTGTGTTTTTTTTTAAAAAACAATGTAATACTTGTCAATTGTTTTGGAACATTCTATACTTCTTAGATGTTAGAAAAACTTTTGAGGTTAAGTCTAGAGTTTTCCTATTTAATTACATAATTTTAGCTGGATTTTTTTCCATAAGCTCATGTGAAAAGTACCGTTAAACACTAAACCATACGAAACAAAAAAATATTTACAGAGAGAAGATTGACAGTGCTCTATAGAGCTTTTTACACACATTTTTAGATATGCTTTTTTCAAGCTGTGGCAGCAGTAACTGTACCATAAACTTTTTCCCTTAAAGGCATTGTATCCTGGATTATTAAAAAAACGGAATTCCAGTATTACACAATCCATCTGTTACTCTTCGGTGTGCTTTTGAAGAAGTCCATTAATTAGAATTTGCCCTCTTCAAATCAGAGGGTAGAAAGACTCTCTGTTCATCCATTCTCTTCCCTTGGGATCTCAAAATAAGGCTAAAAAAATCTTCATCAGGTACAGTTGGTCCTTTTGTGATGATTGGTGGTGGTGCACATCTCTGATCATCTAGTCTAGAGCCCTAAAATCAAAACAAGGTTAGGAATTACAGCTAAAATCCACTGTTTAATCATTCCACAGTTCAATTCATCCTGTTTGCCCATGTTAAATCTATTAAAAGTAGTAACATTCACATTTTGGCAGAATATTGTCAGCCATGGTTTCCTGTCCTTTCCCAACAGAAACAGCATATACATTGTGTGGTCCTGAGAAGCACAACTATGTCTGTTCCTCCAGTGACAAAGGAAGAAAAGAATTGTGGTGGGGTTTTTTTATTTGGTAACATGGTGAAAGATGTTGGCCAAATTGAAGCTGGTTAAAATATTTTGTAGACCAAAATCCTGGAAAAACTAATTTACTTCCACAGCGAATACACTTGGAAAACAAGTGCTAGGAACATGTCAGTATGCTATTCTCCATGGTTACTATTGGATAACAGTGGGTGAGTTCTTGTTCTCATTCTTTTTATTGGTTTTTCCACATATAATAAATATAAAGTACAATATAGAATAGCAGCTTGCCTGTCATTTCGGGGGGTGGGGGTGGGCTTAAAATTGGAAATATTGCTTAGAACAAGTTTGTGATGCATGCAGTGGTGCCTCGCAAGACGAAATTAATTCGTTCCGCAAGTCTTTTCGTCTTGCGAGTTTTTCGTCTTGCGAAGCACGGTTTCCCATAGGAATGCATTAAAAATCAATTAATGCGTTCCTATGGAAACCGAACTGCCTTCAGACCAGGTCTGGGGACAGTCTGTCCCCCGACCTCTTCTGAAGGCTGGCGGGGGCGAAAGTCTTTGCTTCCCCCCCCCGCCTGCCTTCCCGGGACAGTCCTGGGGGCTTTTAAAATGCTGGCGGGCGGCTGCCCGCCAGCATTTTAAGATCGCCCCGGAACAGCGGAGGAATTCTCAGCTGTCCCGGGGCGATTTAAAAGCCCCCGGAAAGGCAGGCAGGGGGGAGCAAAGACTTTTGCCCCCCCGCACGCCTTCGGAAGAGGTCCAGGACCTCTTCCCAAGGCGGGCGGGGGGCAAAAGTCTTTGCTCCCCCCGCCTGCTTTCAAAAGCCGTCCGGGATAGCGGGAAGCGCTTCCCTGCTATCCCGGACTGCTTTTAAAATGCTGGCGGTAGGGAGCAAAGCCTTTCGCCCCCGCCGGCCTTCCTGGACCTCTTCTGAAGTCCAGAGGGGGGGAAAAGGCTTTGCTCCCCACCGCCAGCATTTAAAAAAAGGTCCCCGAGATTTCCCTATGGGCTTTCGTCTTGCGATGCAAGCCCATAGGGAAAATCGTCTAGCGAAACGTCGCAAAAACCGAAAAACCCTTTCGTCTTGCGGGTTTTTCGTCTTGCGAGGCATTCGTCTTGCGGGGCACCACTGTATTAAAGTCTCTAATCCAGTAAGTCTCTGCCAATGTTTCCATCGGTGTGGGGAGGTTGTCTTGATGTAGCATCTGTCATACAGGAGAAGAATGGATGCCAGCTAGAAGAATAAAGGACTCATCTGGCATCTTGTCACACTTCCCAGCCAGAGCAGTGAACACCACCCAAGTGTGTACCATGAATGGATACAGAGGCCTTAGCCCAGATTAGAGAGGAACACCTTTTCAGGTATGCTTCAAAGTCAGCTACCACAACCTGAACCCATTTTAAGAATACTGAGGGACGTGAACTGCTTACCTGAAAGATTGTTGTACCTTTTACAATAGGAAAAGTGTGACACAAGAACAAAATAGTTTTAAATTTTCCTAATCTACCGTATTTTTTGCTCCATAAGACACACTTTTTTCCTCTTAAAACTAAGGGGAAATGTCTGTGCGTCTTATGGAGCAAATGTGTGGTCCCTGAGGCTGGGGGGGAACCCGGGCTTCCCCTGGGAGCAGCAGGAAGGCTGTGCGCAGCCTGCCTCCCAGAGCTGCTCTTTGGGGCTGGGGGAGGGGGAAACCCAGGCTTCCCCCACCAGCCCCAAAAGGCTCCTTAGCAGCTCTGGGGTAGCCCGCGAAGCCTCCGCAGGGCAGTGGAGAGCCTTTATCCTGCTGCCCTGCGGAGCGCGGCTATCTCTGGCTTTTGCGGGAGGTGGGGGAAGGGACAGAGCGAGGCTCTCTCACTTCCCCCACCTCCCACAAAAGCCCCCAAGAGCCGCGCCCCCTTTCAAGAGCTGCGCAGAGCTCTTGGGGGCTTTTCCCCGAGGAGGGAGAAGTGACGGGCTACCCTTCTCCCTCGTCGGGGAAAAGTCTGCAAGCGTCGCACACGTGGTTCTTGAAAGGGAGCACTGAGCAGAGCCTGGGATGCATACAGGCTCTGCTCACCGCTCCCTTTAAATATTTTTTTTTCTTGAATTCCCCCTCTAAAAAGTAGGTGCACTTAATGGTCTTATGGAGCCAAAAATACGGTACATTTTAACCATCTCTTCCTACTAGATCCTTACTCTATGAGCTCTTTGTTTGGAATAGTCAGTTATGTCATGGAAAGACTCTAGAGCTTCTTTTGCGTTTTGTCCTTATGAAGTCAGAGCACTTTAGATAAAAACTGAATTACCCAGTTTGCTTATAATCTGCAAGGCCCTCCAAGCCTCCTCCACTATATTATCTTTTTATAAATGTTATGTTAGCCACTCCTTCACCTTGTCAAGAAATGTGTTTGATAGTCTGCAAATATTAACATCACTTACTTTATAGTAAACATTATTCCAACTGAAATAACTTTTCCCCCTTGCACACAGGATTCACAGCTAATTGTTAGATGCTTGGTAGGGCTGGCCGATGTCAGGTTTTCAATATTACAATGTATCACCAGCCCAACATTACAGTCTTGCAATTCACCACGATGTTGAAAGAAGCTGCACTGACCCCAGCCCACAAGGGAGGGAGCAGAGGCAGTTTCAATGCAGCATGTTCCCAGTGCTGGGGGAGAAGCAAATCCCTCCAGCCCCAACACCTGGTGTGGAGAGAACATGCGCTGCCCATCTGGGGGGGGGCACAAAGGCTTTACCTCCCCCCAGCTGACCAAGCCCCATGTCCCTCCAGCTCACGTGGCACTTTTTTGTACTGCATTGCCCCATAAGACCCCTCATCTGACTGCCTTCACCCTGGTGGGTGGGGTCTGTCTTTCCTCCCAGGGTGGTGGGTCACCTGCCAAGGCGGCACTGTGCCAAGGTGCCTGCCTCACCACCACCTTGGCACTTTTGGGGTGCACAGCTGCCTGCCCCTCAGCAGACAAAATCTAGCAGAGCACCCACCACATCTCTGCCTTGTGTGAGCCAGAGTGGGGGCTCCCTTAGACTTCTCCGCTGCAGGGCAGGCAGCCAAGGGAGGAACAAGCTAGCTTGCCCTCAGTTGTACGATGGCCAGAGTGCAATGGTGGTTTCACCTGGTGGTATATTGTGTGTTAAACTGCCACCAGTGCCCGGCTGCAGTTTGTTTTTCCTTTGGCACATATAGAAAACTCCTTTCGATCCAGGCTTTTAAAACAAAATTCTAGTGACATGTATAGTCATTTCAACAGGGAGGAAAAAATGAGATTTCATAAAAAATCTCCAATTGTGAGGGTCAGGCAAACTGAGAAATAGTCAGAGCATGTTCTGCTTTATTTCTCTTCCAACCAACATTAGATTGCTTATAAATCCAGTAAGTTGAGTTCAAGTATTCCTTATCTGCTTACAGCATTTTGGCGAGCCATTTGATTTTAAGAATATATCTGAGGGTGACTCACCACGAGCTTTGCTAAAAATGCTAAGATTTATCAAAGAGCATTCATTAACTTTTTAATCGAAAAAAAACATTAAGAACCCACTGAAACCAGATTTCACCATCATGCTGCATAAAACATGACATACCATGTAGACTTACAAAACTTACCTGATATTTTATCAAAATGTCAAAGAAGTCATCATCTGGTTCACTATTGCTACTGGCCATCAAGCGGCCAAGGACCGATTGACTGTTGCGCTGATTAAGACGAAGTCCTGGTAAATCACTGGCATTGGCTCGCTGATCATCTAGACGTCTACTCTGAGAGCTAGCAAGAAGATCTAGAAATTCATCAGTGTGAGGTGAGACCATGGACGTAGAAAAGGCTGCAGAAAGATGAAGAAAATAATTATGCTGCTTTTATTCTATTCTGTCAGAAGATGAGAATTATACACATTTAGTTACATTAACAAAATTAGTTACATTTTTTCAATGTTCTTGATGGTGCAGAAGGTGTCACTGCCAGTCTGTTCCTGTCCTGGAAACAATACCGTTGATCATCCATTCTGTTGCTCTGAAATCGACTTAGCAAGTCAAAGAACCCTTCATCTCCAGGCACATCAGGGCTGTTCTTTTAAGAAATCAGATAAAAAAATAGTCAGGCCAAAGTTATACTGGTTACTTTTGAAGACAATAGGACAGATTTTACCTCTACCCATATTACAAAAAAGCTATGCACAAATAAATAGCATGGGAAAGAGGGAAGACGAGCCAATGAAGTAAAACAACACTTAGGCTAAGATGCTAGAAACGATTTCTATCCTAACAAAGCCAGCACAGTATTTTAGCAGCTGATACAGGTTTTATAATAAAATGTTTAGTTCTCACTCCAACCCAACAAAATTTTCAAATGGATTTTTCCACCCAAATCCTAACCATGCTTATTTAGAATATATCCACTGAGCTTGATGAGAAGTGCTTCCTAAGAAGTATGCTTAGAATTAGCTTCATCATGAGCATTAATCATGATGTTGCTAAGATTTTTTTAAAACTCAAGCAAACAAGTTAAACCAGTTAAAGGTGTTCAAACTATAATTTTAAGATTTCTTTCAAGCAATTAAATATTTATCCACAAATACCTTCTGTGAACTTAGTCGGTGGTCAATAGAATTACTAGCATCCTGAAGCACTTTAGAAGATGTGATGTTTTTGTATTTTTTGCCTTTTAATCGATTTACAAAGTGTAGTTTTGCTGAAGGTTTAGGAACTAGTGGTTTCTGTTTGGCCAGAATTTCACTGTTCCAGTCCTGAACCTAGAGAACAAGGGACAATGTATATCAATAAACTATTCAGAAGAAAGTCTCTCATTCAGGCACAAAATACTACCTGCCTTAATTTTCACACTACTAACACTGAAGAGGCTGACTTAATTTGAGTCAATATCTCCACAGAGCTAGAAAAATTCAAGTACCTCATATCAAAACAGGAAGAAGCCTGCTATGGAAACAAATCCTGCACACTTGAAGTTATAAGCAGCCTTCCAAGTTAGAACATTACAAGCGGTATCTACTACAACCTGTTTCACTGTAATAGACATGCAAATTTTGGGCAAGAGGGTGGTCACATTTTCCCAGGGACAAACAAGATACTGCCGCTTTTAATGTTTCTTTGTGACACTTCACTACATTCAGGAAAGTAGTATGGATCCCAGGTATTATTTAGCTATGCTAAACTAATTGTCCAAGATAATTTTTTAAGACCTAAAACTTAAGTTCATGCAGTGATGCCAATTCCTTCTTCATTATATTAACTGTACATCACTTTTTCCCTGTTTAAATTAGCTCTGCCTCCTTAGATTATTCCTGAACTACAGATACACACAAGTATTCTGAATTTTTAAATATCCCATTTCTGTGTACAGATCAAGTGCAGCAAAAAGGAGAGACCCCAGGCAAATGGGGGGGTGGAAGCAGAAGGGGTGGCAGGAAGCATAAGCAAAGAGGAGACAGTGGAACAACAGATGAACTTCTATATTTTTAACTTTTTCTCCTACCCTTTGACTCCCCATGTGTGGAAACTAAGGGTGGTATTCAACGAAATTTTGCTTGGGGTAGGCCTACTGAAATTAAAGGACCAAACTTAACCATGGTCACTAATTTCAATGGGTCTACTATGACTAGAAATAGCACAGGAAACAACCCTAAAAATGTGAACTAGGAATTCATTTTACCCATTTCTCAGCAAAGCTGCTGCTCCTCATAATTTTAAAACAATATACTGGCTGCATTTTATGTTTTTTGCTCCTCCCTGCTGGTAAGCAGGAGCAACAAATCACAACCCTTGGATTGGTATTCTTTCCAAATCAGGGATCATGTTTTTTGCTCAAAAAACAGGGATCCCTGGATTGAGTGATCTGCACATTGACAATAGAACATTAAGGTTCATTGTGATGTGTGAACCAAACCTTGGAAAGAAACTCGGAACATCGAACTGCACAGAAATCAGTCACCATTCCATTTTGCTTAGGATGTACTTGTGTACCCTTCATTTCCACTAGCATGCCTCAATTACAGAACCATACATTATTACCCTTAGAACTGTTCTACTCATATATCTTCTCTCTCAGTGGTATTTCCATGTAGTCATTTTCTGTAAACAATGGCTTAATAAATAACCCACAGTACTCAAGACAAAGGGAAGAAAAATATTTCTATCCCTGATATGTAGTCAATCAACTAAATCTCTGCTTCAGTTCAGCTGATTTGGTCTACAATCATAAACATCAAATACAGCAAAAGGTATTGACAACCTCAGGGGAGGTGGAGAAGATGCACACACAAGTGGTGCCATTTATTGCCAGATTCACAATCAGAAACAGTTAAAAATACAGGTTTTGATTCTCCCATTTTTGACCAAAATCACTTCCTGCATAACTTGTTCTGGCTAGTCTAACATCCAAAGGTAGTTGCCACTGCAGAGGACTGGTCAGTGAGGAGCACTGCTGCCAGAGACCTGAAACCGCCCCCCCCCATCACCAGGAGAGAGAGAGGGACAAAGCAGGCAGGTCAGCACTGTGCAGGCGCGTAGATGGGAGTGCCACAATCTCCACATCCCCTCTCCCTATAGCTTGAGTGACAATTAAGACTAATGTGCTGAATCCATATTAAGTTAATAATGCCTAGCTGAATTCCATTTCCAGTAAAATCAGTGGGAGCTAATGTAGTACGGATCCAACCCATGAAATGTTCAGCCAGTCACCAACCTTTTCAGGAGTAAGCTTCATAAGTTCCATGTTTTCCATACTATGGCGGCGTCCTACTCGGGGTCTTGCACCTTAAGACAGAAAAATAGTTTATTTTGAAGGAAAGCTTCATAACAAGTTCAATGAGGGTAAATTACCTGGACCTTCTAAAGTCTAATGACCAACAAAGATAATTACTACTTGAGACTAATAATTGAATTAGAATTCACCTACATGCAAGGTAAGATTTTATTAAATTATGTATGTATTTCCCACTTTTCACCTGAAGGGCCCAAAGCAGTTTACAGCATAATATAAAAACAACTGGAAATGACTTAGAACCATAAAAATAAGGTGGCTCCTAAAAACATAAACCTCAAGTGTCAAAATCCAAGGTGCAGCTTCAGCATTCTCTGAAAGCTGTATAAAGAAGTTGCCAGATACAACTCAGTGGGGAGTTCCACAGCTTAGCGGCCACCACAGAGAAGGCCCTGTTCACAGGCTGTCACAACCCCAAGCCTCAGATTGTGGAGGAACTACCAAGAGGACCCCCTCTGCTAATCTCAGCAGGGTCTGTAAGGAATGAGGCAGTCTTTCAGACATTTAGGGTATTGTGGGGGGAGGGTGTGGAGTTGGGGCTGAGGGGTGCTCTACGGTGGATTTCGGAGGGGGGCAGGGAAATCACCAATAATTATCTCCTAGTTCTGCTGAGGGACTTCACTGTATAGGTGTGCTTATAAAAGAAAAATGGCATGTGGCTTTTAAAAAAAAAGTTTCTAAAACCAGAACACAAGAACAGACCCAGTATTGAAGATTAAGGAGTGCAAATAAAATTCCCCATTGCATTGCAAATACACAATGGAAGCAGCAGGAACTTCCAACATTGGAAGAATGGCAGACTAAGATGATGGAATATGCAGAATTGGCAAAGCTGACGGGGAGGATCCGAAATCAGCACAGCAAACTTTTTGAAAAGGACGAGTAAATTTATACAATATATGGAAGAACATTGTAAACATTTGAAAATGTTTGAGTTGAAATATTTTGTTATGCTAATATTGGGAGCTGGTTTACATTTAACAAGGTAAATTTTATTAAGAGAGAAAAAAGGTAAATAAGTGGTTATAGAAATGCTAAGATGTAAGTGATTATTTATGAAAGCCAGAGAGTGGGATGGGGGGAAGTCGAAGCTCAGTTTGAGCATTGATCAAGATTATGTAATGGAATGTGATTCCATTGTGTAAACTCAATAAAAAAATTTTTTTAAAAGCAAATACAGAGTCTTATAATTTCCCCAAGTAAAAGTATATCTCACAAAATATCAGCCTATCTATGAGCATTGAAGATTAATTAAGATAAATATTAATACATAATCATGGAAGTTTATACTTACCATTCACGCTATGATCTAGAATTTGATTTTCTGTCATCATTGAACTGTTTGTGCTGAAACTTAGGCCAAGCACCATTTGTAGATCTGAGAGGTTAAGTTTAGCTGTTAGTTCTCCAGTTTTATCTCCCACCTGCAATCAAAAGCATTTTGTAATTTCATATCCATACCGAACAAGTTCCTGTAAACACTATCCATAAATATGTAAACCCCAGTCTTTAAACTTCTGAGGCGGCTTCAATTTTGAGTTTCCCTATTGTATTGAGGCTTCCGTATTGAGTTTCGGTTTTCAAACATTTTGAAACTCAACAGCCTTCCGGAACGGATTATGTTCAAAAACTGAGGTTCCACTGTATATGCATACTTATTTTTATAAAAAGAGTATACCACAAACAACTTGTAATATGACCACATACCTCTCTCGAAATGTCTAAATGCTTTTCGGCATAGTGCATAGCTTGTTCATGGTTCCCCAGGGCTGTGTATGCATTCCCCAAACTCCAGCATGCTCTTCCTTCACCAATTCTGAAACACAGTTCAACAGCATGACACTTATTAAATGCTCCACACATTAGCTTTCTAACCAACTTAAACCAGTAAAGACCCATTCCTATACTAGTCAGTTCATATGCCACAGTAAACCAGTTAATCGTTTAATGCTAATGCACTGGTCTGTGCCACTTTGTACTCCCCACTAGCACATGTGAGAAACAAATCATGATCCTTGGCTTAGCTTTATGTCTGAGCCAGAGATCATGTTTCATTTAAACAAACCACTATCGGCCAAGAACAAGTAAGAACATAAGAGCCTGATGAATCAAGCCAATCCTATCTAGTCCAGCATCCTGTTCTGGCTAGCCAACTGCGTGCATGTGGGAAACCTTTAAGCAGGATCTGAGCACAATAACATTCACTCCTGCAGTTCCCCGTAACTAGTATTACTGCCTCCAACCATTACTGCCTCCAACCATGTATAACCTTGGCTAGTAGCCATTGATAGCCTTACCCCCCATGAATCTTGTCTAATCTTTTAAAGTTGGTGGTCATCACTGCCTCCTGTGGAAGCAAGTTCCATAGTTTAACTATGTGCTGTCTGAAGGACTTTCTTTTATCTGCCTTAATCTCCCAACATTCAGTTCTAGTGTTATCAAAGAGGGAGAAACACTTTTCTCCATCCACTTTCTTCACTCCCCACCCAAAAAAGCATCCTGAGCATGCAGGCATAACAAGGAATGGGACCATTCTAAGGAAATGTTCCCTCTTCTTCTGACACTCCCAGAAATCCTCATTCTCCCTGGCAGCAGGACAGCTCTCAGTGTGGCAGTGGGACACAACTATAGTATCCCTGCATGTCTCATTCACAGAGTTTTCTGCCTCTCTTAGCTTTCCTGGTCTGCCACCTTAGCTTCAAGGGAATAAGCTTGTTCCAAGCGAACCAGGAGCTCATTGCACTTTGGACACACCCGTGACTTCTGCCCAAAAGGGAGATAGCTGTACATGTGACAAGACAGTGTAAAACACTGGAAAGCCCCCACACCCCTGATGACATTCCAGTTGCAGGGGTTACTTTTATTGAGAGTTCAGCTTTACTTTAGCTAAAGGAAAGGAGGGGCAGAGTCGTGTGCCCTGTCCTCCTTGCCCTGCTGCTAAACCTGCACATCTGCTTAACTCACCTTATGTTTTGTCAGCTGGGGCTCCCTCTAGCTCACTAGGTTGCTACAAATTTACATGCCTAGCTTTCTTCCAGCTACTGTAGTAGTCAGTGAAGTCAGGAGGTGTGGCTCAAATTTAGTTAGCCCCCTAGGAATAGGGAGAGAACAATGGACAGTGGCTGTTGAATCAACTAGTCCTCCTAGTGGTGAGCACTGAAACTGCTGGCACATTTGCAAAGCTAAGCAGCATCCAGTATAGGTTCAAATAGGAGGAGGACCATGTGTTGAGATTCTTTGCGTTGCAGGGGGGTTGGACTAGACGACCCTCAGGGTCCCTTCCAACTCTACAATTATGTGATTCCTTGGGAGATTGGCTTCCCTCCCTTCCTGAGGAAGTAATGTTTACAGGCTCTTAGTACTGCTAACTAGTTTTTATTTTTGTTTTATTTACTGGCAACAACACACTTAACACTGTCAGTCAACAAATGCATTACTTTATGGTCTCTGCAGGTGGGATCCATTTCTCTCTGCTTCATATGTTAACTGTAGAGAATCAGAAGTATGAACACGCATACTTCCACAAGCTGCTCAATTAAAGTAATACTTAAATGAATTGGTTCTCAGTAACAAAACAGCAAAACACAGAATGGAGTTTATGTTCAATTCGAATACAGTGGTGCCCCGCTAGACGAATGCCTCGCAAGACGAAAAACCCGCAAGACGAAAGGGTTTTTCGGTTTTTGCGACGCTTCGCTAGACGATTTTCCCTATGGGCTTGCATCGCAAGACGAAAGCCCATAGGGAAATCTCGGGGACCTTTTTTTAAATGCTGGCGGTGGGGAGCAAAGCCTTCCCCCCCCTCCGGACTTCAGAAGAGGTCCAGGAAGGCCGGCGGGGGCGAAAGGCTTTGCTCCCCACCGCCAGCATTTAAAAAGCGGTCCGGGATAGCAGGGAAGCGCTTCCCGCTATCCCGGACGGCTTTTGAAGGCAGGCAGGGGGGGCAAAGACTTTTGCCCCCCCTGCCTGCCTAACCGGGGGCTTTTAAATCGCCCCGGGACTGTCCAGGGCGATTTAAAAGCCCCCGGACGGCTTTTGAAGCCTCCCCCCCCGCCCGGCTTCGGGGCATCATCCCGATGCCGGGCGGTGGGGCAGGAACGCCTCCCCCAGCCGCCCGGCATCGGGGCATCGTCCCGATGCCGGGCGGTGGGGCAGGAACGCCTCCCCCAGCCGCCCGGCTTCCGGGCATCGTCCCGATGCCGGGCGGTGGGGCAGGAACGCCTCCCCCAGCCGCCCGGCATCGGAACGATGTCCCGAAGCCGGGCGGCCGGGCGGGAAAGCCTCCCCCCCCCGCCCGGCTTCGGGGCATCGTCCCGATGCCGGGCGGTGGGGCAGGAACGCCTCCCCCAGCCGCCCGGCTTCGGGGCATCGTCCCGATGCCGGGCGGTGGGGCAGGAAAGCCTCCCCCAGCCGCCCGGCATCGGAACGATGTCCCGAAGCCGGGCGGCCGGGCGGGAAAGCCTCCCCCCCCGCCCGGCTTCGGGGCATCGTCCCGATGCCGGGCGGTGGGGCAGGAAAGGCTCCCCAAGCCGCCCGGCATCGGGGCATCGTCCCGATGCCGGGCGGTGGGGCAGGAACGCCTCCCCCAGCCGCCCGGCTTCGGGGCATCGTCCCGATGCCGGGCGGTGGGGCAGGAAAGCCTCCCCCAGCCGCCCGGCATCGGAACGATGTCCCGAAGCCGGGCGGCCGGGCGGGAAAGCCTCCCCCCCCCCGCCCGGCTTCGGGGCATCGTCCCGATGCCGGGCGGTGGGGCAGGAAGGCCTCCCCCAGCCGCCCGGCATCGGGGCATCGTCCCGATGCCGGGCGGTGGAGCAGGAACGCCTCCCCCAGCCGCCCGGCTTCGGGGCATCGTCCCGATGCCGGGCGGTGGGGCAGGAAAGCCTCCCCCAGCCGCCCGGCATCGGAACGATGTCCCGAAGCCGGGCGGCCGGGCGGGAAAGCCTCCCCCCCCGCCCGGCTTCGGGGCATCGTCCCGATGCTGGGCGGTGGGGCAGGAAAGCCTCCCCCAGCCGCCCGGCATCGGGGCATCGTCCCGATGCCGGGCGGTGGGGCAGGAACGCCTCCCCCAGCCGCCCGGCATCGGGGCATCGTCCCGATGCCGGGCGGTGGGGCAGGAAAGCCTCCCCCAGCCGCCCGGCATCGGAACGATGTTCCGAAGCCGGGCGGCCGGGCGGGAAAGCCTTTGTCCCCCCTGCCTGCCTTCCCAGGGGCTTTTAAATCGCCCCGGACAGCGGAGAAGTCCTCCGCTGTCCCGGGCGATTTTAAAATGCTGCCCGCCAGAAGAGGTCGGGGGAAGGCTTTTTCCATAGGAACGCATTAATTGATTTTCAATGCATTCCTATGGAAAACCGTGCATCGCAAGACGAAAAACTCGCAAGACGAAGAGACTTGCGGAACGAATTAATTTCGTCTTGCGAGGCACCACTGTATACAAAATCTCATTAATGCACAATTTCAATTAAAAGCCCTAAACTACATAATACAAAGCTTAGTGACAGAAAGCTGGCTAATCCCAATGCAAATCTCACAACTTTTAAAAATAATTAGTGCTTATTGAAGTTTCCAGAGTTGTATTTAGATACTGAACCCGGGCTTTTGTTTCTAAAGTTGCAGATCAAAGGACAAGTCACTGCACAAAACTGAAGGAAATTTTCAAAAGAGTTTATGATATGGCATGGTCACCTACAGTTCAAAAGGGTGGAGGGGAAAATCCCAAGGGGCAGGGGCAGGTTCTTAGGCATGCATAGTGTACTTCTTTGGACCTCTGTCTATTTGAATAGGGCAATTATTCTATATGAACTTAATTTTATACCCTCAAAAAAGCTCTCTCTCTTGTTAATGAACAGTGGACTTTTAAAAGCCTTACCTATCATTCAGTTCTTCAGCAATTGCCAAGTGTTTCAGATGATAATCGATGGCCTTTTCATAGTCTTGAAGTAAAGTATATGTATTCCCAAGGCTGTAGCAAGCTTGTGCTTCTACAGCCCGGTCTGTAAGCTGCCTGGCGAGCTGCAATGTTTTCCTAAAAGTACAAACAGCTAGAAATAATCTTCGCTTACATGACTAACAAGAATGTATCTGCACGTAGTTCAAGTGGCTCTCAATGTTTAACATACAAATATAATCCTATACAAAGCTAATTTGTCTCCCCATTTCCAAAGCAGTCCTTTTCCTTAGACAAATAGTATATATGCATAAACAAACATACAATGGGTCTTTATCAATCAATCAATCAATCAATCTATTGTTTAGTCTAGGAGTCACAACAAATAAATAAATAAAATAGTAATAACTTCAACAAAACAATATAATTTATCATGCTACTGAGAGGGCAGAAAACTGGCTCAAACTTTAGAAGCTGCCAAAGCAAATATCACCACTGCTAACAGGGTCACCCTACTTTCCAGTTCAGACCAATTAGGTTTCTCATCAACAGCTAGATCTAAGGATTTTGTATAAACTGCAGAAAAAACAGGTCAATCAAATAATGGGGTACATTTTCCACAGAACCAGTGCTGCAGTCTAAAGCCATAGGGTAACAACACATAAACACAGGAAGTCAGACCATTGGTCCATGTGGCTAAGGGCTTGTCTACAGTGAAGGGCAGCAGCTCTTCCAAGGTTCAAGGCAGAGGACATTCCCAGCCTTAATTGGAAATGCTAGGCATTAAACCTTGGACCTTCTGCACACACAAGCAGATGCTCTACCACTGACCATTCCCAAAATATTGGTATTTTCCTAAAATGATATTCTAAAACAGCTGTCGTTTGTTAGATCCTTAGATGAGTTAAGATAGTTTAGAGCATTAAAAAATGTAAGAAGAGCTTGCTGAATCAAGCCAATTGTTCTCACAGTGGCACAGATTGTTTATACATTCTAATAAAAACTCATTTTGAGGGTCTTAATTTTCAGGGGGCGGGGACTGCCAATACTGACCTTTTGAAAAGATCTTAACTAAACTCAGGAAAGAGAAGACAACTAATCAATATTCAAATAAAACATCTAAATCTGAAAGTAGCTTCAGATTTGGAGTTAGAAATAGGAAATCCAGGCTCACACAAATATAATATTCTCTGGGTAGTCCAGGGCAAGTTATATCTGAGTCTAACCTACAAGATAGGCTAAAATCTGAAGGATTATAAATTTGTAATTAAAACTAGAAAGATTGGAAAATTTATGAAAATAATACTTTGGTTAGGTAATTAAACAATATATTGACTAACTTGTAGTATTCGGCAGCAGTTTCAAATTCTCCAAGGAAAATATAAGCATTTCCAAGATTGCTGTAGGCTCTTCTTTCAGCAGCTCTATCACCAAATTCTTTTGCAATTAAAAGGCGCTGAAAAATAAAGGTTCTGTTGTAATGGTTCATACTGATATCCAGTAAGCAGCTGTGAACTGTAAAAGGATGGAATTCAATATGTAGCACAAAATTTTAGAATCCCAGATTACTGATTTCAAATAAACCTTAATATCATAGCTGTCAACCTTTCCCTTTTCTTGCGAGGAATCCTATTCGGAATAAGGGAATTTCCCTTAAAAAAGGGAAACGTTGACAGCTATGCTTACTGTGGGTTTCTTTTAGTAAAAAATTCAGCTATTTCTGCAGAACATACATTGTTACAGATTCTTTGAAAAAAGGAATCCTGAATAAAAACTATATTTCATCACTAGGAGTTAACAGATGATAATAATAGTTATAGTAGCAATAATAAAGACCTGCTTTTTAAATGGCAGGTGCAGAATACATCATGCTGGAAACTATCACTATATTCTGGCATGCTATGAACATAACACCAAGCCAAGGTTTCTTCAGCCAAAGTGTGGATTGTCTGAACCCAGCCCAGTTGACTAACAATTGTTTGTTTACCAGCAATAAACCACAGTGTAAAGCCATGGTTTGTTCTTGGCTTATAGACTTATTTAGACTATTGTGTGGCATTATGTCTGAACCAAAAGGCCTTTGGCCATGCCACCCCAGATGCTCACCAATCTATACAGCAAAGCAAGAGCAGTCAGAAAACAAACCAAGCTTGGGAGAAACAAGTCACGGCTCTGCAGGATGACTTCTGGTTTGTTGAAACAAACCATGGGTTAGTGTTATGCGTGAACACAGCCGTCTCTTGTACCTGTTCATGGGCAGTAACAGCACTCCTGAAGTTGCCCAGAAGATAATGAGTATTCCCCAGGTTTCCATAGGCACGTCCCTGGGCTGCTCTATCACCCAGCTCTGTCACTAATGTCAAGTTCTCCCTATTTAACAGGGAAACAAAATAAAAACAATTAAAAGGTTTATGTTAGAAATGCGTAACAATTAGCAGCCATGAAGGTGGCTGTTCTTCCTGCTAATGGAACTGACACAATGACCACAATACATTAATAACTTTTGCTAGAAGCCATCAATATTAGGTGGTTTAATGCTTTCACCCTCACAAGAGCCCTGACCCAAAGATGTCCTTTTATTGCCTTCCAGAGATAGGAAGAGGGGCCTAACCCAACTTAATGTCATTCTCCCCTTGAAAGAGCTGTTGCGTATATAGGCGGTGACCACTTTGCACGTGTTCAACAGATGTGCGACTATCAATATGTGGGTACCTGTGGACCTAGAAGAGAGCATAATAGGGCACAGCAGGCTTATGTGCGCTCGAGCTAGAAACAAAACCCTGTGCAAAATGGTTGGCACCTGTGCCTAAAGTGAGATTTTGGAGGCTTACAAACGTGTGGTCAGTTTGTTGAAGAGCAGGAATTCACCAAAACAGAATCCCATTTTCCACTTCTCTGCATTGCGATATTCAGGAAAAATAGGGAGATGAGCAGAGGAAGCCATCAGTTATTAGTGGCTTTTCCATGCAAAAAACATTTATATGAATCAGGCTTGTAAAAGTAGGGTGGTACACACACTAAAGATTAAGTGGATGACGTTTTCGATGAGAACAACAAGGTCTCTTTAACTCTATTGTTTTATAATTATTATTTTTCACATTACAACCTGATTCGTTATCAGCTCATGGAAATGTACATGGAAATGTACGTGGAAGAGCACAGACAAAATGAAAGCAAACTTGCTTCTCTTTGGGTACTGTTAAAAGTTCCTACACAATTTTTTTTTCATTTTCCTCCTTCATAAATATATGCTCATGGTTTGAAATGGGATGTGTGCCACCAGACTAAAGCCAAATACTGTTGAAACCAGTGGTCAGCAGATCTCATGACTTGGGATAGGAAAGTATTGATGGAGTTCAAATGGGAGTGACATGCAGCACTTTTCCATAAAGGCTGTACAGTGGTACCTCTGGATGCGAACGGGATCCGTTCCAGAGCCCCGTTCGTATCCTGAGTAGAACATAACACGCTTCCACACATGACGTCATTTTGAGCGTCTGCACATGTGCGAGCGGTGAAACCCAAAAGTAACGCATTCCATTACTTCCGGGTCGCCATGGAGTGTAACCTGAAAACGCTCAACCTGAAGCATATTTAACCCGAGGTATGACTGTATATATTTTTTCTTCCAAATTCAGTGAAACAACCTCAAAGTGAAATGCATTTAATGTGTGATAGCCCTTGCTGATTATTAAGAAGCAACAACCCATATAGTTTTGACTTGACAAGCCCTCATTGGCTTCTGGTACTGTTCCAGGTACAATGCAGGACTAAGTTTGGTAACTAATAAAATCTTGAACGAAACAGTACATACCATTGTGACTGCTATGATAAACTGAAAGTGTGTCCTACACTGTGCTCTCTGTGAATTAATTTCATTTTGAAAAGGCACATAAACAGCTTTTATGACAGTTACTCTATAACTGTTGACATTTCCCTCCTTAAAAATTCATCAGCAAGTGCATTTTTATTGGCCAGAATTAAGCTGCTGCAACTGGAGACAAGGTTTCATCTGAATGTTTCAAATGTTCTATTTTTGAAATTTATTTTTGTGTTTGGACTTTAACAAATTTTCAAACAAAAAGAGCTTATTATATAGAGAAGGGGAATTAGAAACACAGTTTTGAAAGCGTGTCTAATATAAAGCACATTTTAAAGGGATATAAATACTATTTTAAGCTACATCAACTCCGCTTCCAAGAATAGTTCTCCCCGCTCCCTTTGTTACTTACTCATAATAATCTGCAGCTTTCCGCAATGCAGCTTTAACATCATCTGGAAACTCTCCTGGATCATGGGTACCTGCACAAGCTACACTTTTACCCTTGGAATGATATACATTTCCAAGGTTATAAAGTGCTCTTGCTTCTCCAACCTAAAGAAGAAAAGGCTGGAAATGAATTTCTCAACTATTTAACAATGGATGTCTTCCCATTTATACTAAACAATCATTCCTTTCCTGCAATTCTGATGAGCCATTTCACCACAGCATTCCCCAAGAAAGCTCACTATATTTGCAAAAATGTTTTATCAGGTGCCACATCTGCAGACTACAGGAACTCCACAGAGACCTCTTTTAATGATCCAAACACATGCTACCTGGATCGGTAGGTACAAAACTTTCTTTTTAGACTATCAAAACAAGTTCTCAGGAATGTGCAGGTGCTACCAAGCACTCGGTTATGAACGATTTCCCATGGTTCATGCAACCAGCAGATTCCTACACCTATTTGCTTTTAACAAAGACAAATGGCACGAGAAGAGGTTAAGAAAAGCAAAATGGTGAATGGTGTTTAAGACCAGTCTGGATGGTACCCAGATTTGCATAAAGGTTATAGAGAGAGCTAGAATGAGATGCTCTTTTGTTCTCTACACAGCAAATGTATTATTAGGGCAGAGACAGTAAATGTGGTACCCTCCCGATTTTGTGGACTCCCAATGGAGCAGGAGGGGCAAACAGTGGTATAAAGAGAATGGGGAACTGAACAAAATTGAAATCACTTGAACCAAATAAATCTTTAGCTATAACATTATTTAAAAGAACACTTCCTGTCTCCGCCCCCCCTTAACAGTGCTAAATATAGCAAGTGTTTTACCTTGTCACTTAGCTCTCTAGAAATGTTGAGGTGCCTCTGACAGCGGACAATTGCTTCTTCATAATTTCCAAGGACCTTTAAGGTATTTCCCAAGTTTCCACTTGCTTTAGCTTCGCCTAACTGGTCCCCAATGGTCCTGAAAATTGAAAGAAATATTTTCCTATTAAATATCTACATTACTTACCACGTTTGTTACAATTTGAACACACTTGAGTCCCATCCTAAATATGTTTACTCAGTATTAAGCCTTATTTATGTATTTTAGAAAACCCGTGATCATATTAATTCCAGCTAATGGCTTAGCAAAGACTGCTTGGAGATATTTTAACATTTGTCAAACTGCTACAATGCTATGGCTTCAATTCTAAATGCTCCCACTAGTATGTTAAGAACTACTGAAAACAATAGGACTTGTACATGTGCATAGTATTGCACAGTAAATGTACTATAATTTAGAATTCAATTACAACATGGTGCAGCTAAGTAATTTTATACCTTGAACTTAATGGTCTTACTGGGGGTGGTGGTGGATTTAGAAAGCTATGTGTATTACTTCAATTTTGAAGTGTACAACATTTCTCTTTTCCCCAACTCCCTGCCACCACTCTATGCTTTACCACTTCTTCTACATTTCTACTACATTAGTGCAAAAATCAAACCAAAGCTTCTGCTGTCCTCATGCTAAACACATTTACTTGAGAATAAGCACCATTTTATTGTAGAAAAATACATTCTTAAAGTAAAAGTAAAAAAAAATAGGAATATGTGACCATCTACATGCCCAGATGGGCACCCCCTGTCTATACAATGTTTGCAAAAATAATTAGAATGAATGCTGAGGCAACTAGCCTCAGTCCTGCTGGGATCTAACATGCCCATGCCAGCTCAGGTCTTGTTATGAGACCTCCCTTCCTTTATCTCAAATCATCTGCAGCTCTTGATGTTCACTAAAGGACCTGGACTTAGAAAAACTAATGAATATTTTTAAAATCGAGAAGAATGAATAACAAACTTACGTGCCTGATGGATATGTTTTGGATATGGTATAAACTGCATTTATATATTTATTTTTTTCTTTATGTAGTACTTTACTGGCTGCCAATCTTATGCTCTGTCAGTTTGTTTCTTTGAAGTGTATAATATTGTTTTGAGAGTAAAACAGTGTGTGTTTTAAAATTTAATGAAGATTAATTAACAACACCACCACAATATTAATGTCAGGAAACCCTTTTTGAAAAAAACTAATTTCCAGTACATATTTTACACAATGCTTTCTAAGGTTGTATTTTCAGATATGCAGGTGGCAGAAGGAAGATTAGTTATACACAACTAATACAAATTAGGACCCAAGTCAAATTAAGTGTGTATTAGTGATCAATGCATGCCTTGCTTACATATAATACCCTGGACACATCTGTGGCCGCTCTCATGAAATCCTATTAGCATATTTCATCACATAATTAGCAGAAATTAGCCTAATAAATTTCTGTTGACAGAATTATACCGAGCAACATTCCATTATCATATGTTCAATATACGGTCAAGTATATCTGGTCAATTTCACTGAACAAAGTTTATTCACAAACAGAAAAAGTAATTGCTATCTAGAGGATCCTGAAGGAATCAAAATTTAACGTTACCTTGCAAGGGTTAAATCATGGTGGTGATACTCCAAAGCTTTTGTGTATTCATGCAAGTAGAAATAGGCATTGCCCAGCTGGCTGTAAATTGCACTGAGGGTTTTCAAGTCTTCTGTTCCAACCTGAACTGCTGCTTCAAAGAAAGAGACACCAGCTCGACAGTCCCCTGCTTTACACAACCGCTCCCCTTCCAAGGCAAGCTCCAGGCAAGAAGCTTCCATTCTGCAGAGATGGAATGCAAGACGCCATGAGTTCCAATATACGGCTATTCCCTGCAGCTGTCATTAAGACCTACCTAAAACCCACACAAAATCCCTTGCTAGGCACTTTTACTGAAACATAAATAAAATATGCTTAGTTCAAGTGCACACTTAAGCACTCATATGATTTAGCAAAATTAAAATTAAGTTCCAATTATGTTAGAACAGCTTATGCCCTTACATATATGGTACATTATTATACAAAGCAGAGGGTGTGGTTGCAGCAGCCATCCTAAGCACCACATACATTTAATAAACATGTTTGGTAGCCCACCAACACATCATTAGTCATTTTGCAGCTAACCAATAGCCTGAAAGAAGAGGTTAAATATCTGTTTTTCAGTAGAAAACAATCCACACCTAATTACCTGGAGGAGCTTCTTTCAGCACATGCAGCCAGAAATATGACTTATTTACTAGCTTCCCAGTTAAGGACCTTATAGTGCAGCCGATTTCACACAACAGAGGCAAGGGTTTATTTCCAACCCAGTACAGTGGTACCTCAGGTTACATACGCTTCAGGTTACATACGCTTCAGGTTACAGACTCTGCTAACCCAGAAATAGTACCTCGGGTTAAGAACTTTGCTTCAGGATGAGAACAGAAATCGTGCTCCGGCGGCGCGGCAGCAGCAGCAGCAGAACGGACCTCCGGAACGAATTAAGTACTTAACCCGAGGTACCACTGTAATGGTTATTTTCAAGGCTACATTTCAGTTCAATTGACTAGACTGATGGTTGAATATCTCTGTGCCTGTCCTGCATAAGCAGCAGACACTGCTTCATGTTTTAAGCTACCAAAAAGACCTTAATCAAGTACAACAGGTTTTAGATTACAGTGGTAAGCATAATTAGAATACTAAACTGTAGTGCAGAACAAAATGTTGCAGTTCATGCATTTGTAAGGCCCCTGGTATATAATGTCTATTTGGGTATGTCTTGACTGTACACTACGTATGCCTAGTTGTGGAAGAAGTTCTCTCCCCTACCCCTCTCCACCCAATGGAATAAATGAGATGATTTATATTGGGGAAAGGGTATGGAAAGGGTTGAAAGGGTTAAATCCCCTCTTCCTGAGCACCACAGTCCCACTCTTCAACACAGCCCCATGGGACAGTTAAACAAGAACTGTGGGTGACCTAAATCACTGATATCCTACCCCCTGCTGCTGCCACCACCTGTTCTGTCTGGTTTGGACCTTACTAGACTGCTGTGTTGCATGCTTTGAATTGCTCCGTTATGTTGCGACTTCAACACAGAAACATGGAAAGTGGAAAGAAGATCGTGAATCTCTTAGCTGATGAATCTCAAGTGGCTATGTGATTTAAATTAAAAATTAACTGTACCACCAAAATATACCATCTATGTATTTAATTCCAGATTCCTGGTTGCAGTGTTGGGCTTTTACAATAAGAAACATGAGTGCATGTTTTGCCACCTGTGCAAGCTCTTAAAATCAGATGTACTGCCTCCCATCTTCTCTGAAAGAGTGCTGACAGTTAACCTGTTTTTATTTATTTGGGGTGGGGGGAACACACATGGAAGATATGCATAGAAAGCAATACTGATGCTGTATTAGAACTGGTTCCATGATTGCTTCAAAATCAAGATTCTGGCCTGAATTTCCAGAACAGGCAAGTTAACAAGTTAGGTGATATTGTATTAACATGCGGAGTATTTATAGGTTTTTTAAAAAAAACAACAACGCAACAAGGGTCTTTTCATTTAGAAAGCATAATCCTTGCACTCAGGCCCCTAATGTGTCATTCTGGTGTTCAATATTGTTTAGGTTCTCAGCTCTTACCCAGCCAACTTTCACACATATTCTTGGATTCAACCTTTACAGGAGGGAGAAAGAACGAGTTATTCGTGCCAGTTGGACTGCAATTCTCTTGGGTACAATTCAGCCAGCAGGAATTCCTTCCTCATTCCCCGCCTGAACTATTTGGGAGAAGCCTGGAAAGACAGACCATGGAAATCTTCCATCCCTCTTTCTCTGGCTTCTAAAGAGCTCGGCCTGTTAAGTGGGTTAAAGCCAATACTTAATACCAAGTCAGAACACTGAACATATTATCACAGAGGAAAAAGGAAAAGAGCAAGATGTAATTACATATAATAATGACTAGAAAACAGGCAAGAAGACTAAAAAATCTAAGTTCCTTGCACTACAGGCTTTACTTGAAGCCCATGTTAGAATCACAGAGGCAGCGGGGGAACCTTACAGACTATCTAGTCAACTTCCTTGCTCAAGACAAGAAATCCTGGGTAAGAGCATCCCCAATCTATGTTCTGCTTGAAAAACTACAGCTAAAGCTCACCATCCATCTAGGTGATTTGTTCCAATGCTGAACTGCTCTGATAATGTTCAACTGAAATCTACCTTCCGTTAGATTAGTCCATTAGATCCAGCCCTACCTCATTTTATGCAGCTGCCCCTCAGGTATTTGAGGTATTTGTGTCTCCCCAAGCCCAAATCTTCTCTTCAGGCTAAACATCCTCAGTTGTTTTTTCTTTAGAGGACTTGCCTTCCACACCCCTGACCATATCTGTAGTTGTCCACTGAACCCATTGCAATTTGTCCAGATGTTCAATGTGTGACTGACTACAATCCAGAGATCCTTTTCACGTTTTTCTGCCAAGCCAGGAATCCTCTATTCTTTACACATGCATTTGGTTCCCAGCAGAACTTTGCATATACCTTGGTGGAATTTGATTTTGTATGTTTCAGTCAGTTTTCCATTCCATCAAGAACATTTTAGGTTTACTACTGTATTCTGAGGAGTTAGCTAACCTTCCCAGTTTTCTGTCATCCTCAAATTTGAAAACTAGTTAATACACCCTTTCGTCTAAGTCACACATAAAAGTCTGAAGAATTCCAGGCCTAAAACAAGGACTTGCTGCACCCCACTTGAAACCAGATTAATGAGGAATTACTGATATGCACTCTTTGAATATATCATTCCAACCAGTTGTAAATCCACATAACAAAACTATCCTCTAGCAAACAGTGAATCAGTTTACTATCCAAAATATCATGAGGAACAAATTAGTTGAATCCTACCCATATATTCACAACAAGATGACTGTTAACATTATGAAGCATATAGTACAGCAGTTAGGACTACAGTAATACACAGAACACACAAAAAGCATTTTAAAAGTGATGTGCAGCATTTTACCCATACTAGAAAAACTGGAGCATGAAGTCACATAAGCAGTTAGTACGGTACAGCACCTGACTGTGTTAATAAATAGTGCAATTATTTTAAATACCATCCAAACGTTATATAGGTTGTAAACTGGCAACATAAACCCCAATTTTGTATATACCAAATAACATATATTTCTTCAATATCATGCAACAGGACCTTTTAAAATTTCTAGTCAAAACAACTGCAGAAGTAATGCACCGCAGACTACATGTAGTAAGAAACTACCAAAAGTATACTGTACCTCTTAGCCTTTGAAACTCCGCAGCCTAAACACAAGGATATGATAGACATTCTTAGCTTTTGTTAAAAAAAATAGTGTACGCCTATTAGTCAGGAATCGTACAAAATAAATCTTATATTTTGTTTGTAAGTCTAGTGTCTCATGTTGGCCAGCCATACCATAGATTTGGAAACTTGACAAAATATCTTAAACAGAACTAAAAGCCAACTTCTTTCATTTTGTTACAACGCTGTCTAGCCAGCATAACTTGACTAAAAACAAAATTGCCTACAACAGTATGTAACACTACCACAACAAAAGAATTAAGACACGCTATTGGGTAATCTTACCTAATCCTATCCCCTCCAAAGAGGTTCTCTCCGGGCACTTCATGTTGAATGTCACATTCAATTAACTTGACATTTAGAAATTATAGTGCTCAACAACATGTAGAGGTTTTCCTATCACTCAGCATGATAAATTTATGGTTATCCTTTCTTGAATTTTCATTTTAAGTAATGGGTAGATTTTGATTTTTAATAAAGATTTTAAAGCACAAAGTCAAATGAAGCAGAATTTTATGAAAATTATACTATATGCATAAAGTGGCTTAACGATAGATGGACACAATACTGGAAGTATTTTTATGACTCAAGAGCAGAGCTTGCAGAGATGAAGTGTTTAGTGTTACAAGGGATAACAGCAAATAACTCCAGTTCAATTGTGCGAAGGCAATTTTTTGGTATGCCATACTGGAGATCAAAGCAGCTTTGGGAAGAAAAGCTATTTACAGATATCTCATTGGATCTAAAAGCTGGGCCTTAACTGAGGTGAGATACAACTTGCTTTTAATTACAGGAACAGCATTAGCAGCTGAGTAAACGCTTTACAACTGCACTATGCCTGTTTTTAAAACCTTATGGGAGGGAGCAATATATACATTTTAAGGAATTCATCAAATAGTCACAAGAAAAGCAGTTTCATATTTTCACTATCTCTTCCAGTACTCAATAAAAGGATATATTGTTAAGGATGCTGATTGGAAAAAAGATAACTCTCCTGATTTGTACATTTCAAGATAAATAATGTCCTGGGCTTACCACATGACAGTTTTTTAGATTCTGTGTAAATATTTCCAACATATTGCTGCTTAATCTTAATGTTTTTGGTTCTACATATAATCAACAGAATCATTCTCCGAACAAAATGCTTCTCAAATATAATTTTCAATTTTGGTCCCATAAATCACAACACATTGCTTATTTTGCCTCCATTCCTTTTAGAATTTCTCCATCTTTTCTTTTTTAAGCTTCTAAATTCTTATAAAATGCTTTTTTGCTGGTACCTCTGAGTAATAATTTAGTCCTAAATTATTTTCAGCAACTGTGGGGAAGAATGTGAATGCTAGCAAGTGTCTTTGTTTCCCAACCACTACCATGCATGCATCTTAAGTCAGGGATGAGCAAACTTCAGGCTTGCAGTATATACTTCATTTTTTACATAATATCCAAGAACCAACCAGAGCCATGTGCAAAAGCATGTATTTAGAACTAAGGAATCCTGACCCCAGGGATTTACCGTATTTTTTGCTCTATAGCAAAAATTAAGGGGAAATGTGTGTGCGTCCTATAGAGCGAATGCAGGCTGCGCGGCTAAGCCCAAAGCCAGAACAGGGAGATGGAGCTCTGCGCACCCCGCTGCCCTGCGGAGGCTTCAAAGGCTGTCCCCGAAGCCAGAACAGTGAGACAGAGCGCTGCTCTAGCTTGGGGATGGCTGCACAAAGCTTTCCCGGCTGGAGAGGTTGCATGCGGCTGAAGAGCTGCTCCAGCTTTGTTAATTTCAACAGGGTAATGGGTGGGGTGTCATTTTAGTGTTGCTGTTGATAAATAATCAGGAGTCAGAAATCCCTGCTGATCAACTTGAAAACACCCAGAGATCTACTAGAAGATAGTGGTCAACTTTCTGTCCACCTGTATATTAAGCTACCAAGAAACTGGGCCATATTTGCTGTTTAAGATGCAATAGAAGAATATGAGAATGCTTTGCACTTTCTATCCCTGCACTGTCATTATGTCCAAAAGATAATGTTTGCATCTACCCACTTGCATAGGTGCATGAGCTCGATGAGCGAAAATGTACAGATTTTAAACATGTTGGAAAATAATTAGTGCAAGCTATTTGCACTTTCTATTTATTCCATTATCCCTGTCAAACCAAAAGCTTCTCTAAGTGTCTACTGTATTCCTTTCACATTTCTATTTTTCTTCTTCTCCTGACCTTTAAAGAGAAAACACTTTTCAGTTTTCTAAAAGATTCCCATTTATGTGTCTTTCCCATCATTTCTTTCCTCTTCTGTTAATAAAGTTTTTACCAAATATAGGTGCCTAATGTCATGTCTTGATAAACATATACATATTTTTACTGAACTTAGTAAAAAGAAACTTCTATCTTTGGACTTGTCTTTAGACACTTGCTTTTCATCACATGCAGCTAAACTACATTTACTCAGAGTTCAGAGTTTCTGATTGGTATACTGCTTGTTGCTAAAGCAGCTATATCTGTTTTTCATTTTCTGTATGGAGAATAAAAAAGTAATAAATAAGTAAAATGCAAATGGGTCATATACATCTAGAAGGAAAGGAGCCATGTAGTCATACAAAATCCAGAAACTTAATTTTACAGCACTAGAGTATTTTGCCAGCATTGGTCCCACTCAATAAAGGAATACAAATAGAATATGTAAGGCTTTGTGCACATAATTGTGTAGTGGATAAGGACTGCCTAGTTGAACACCAAATAGCACACTGAGATCCCTATGAGGCAATTCATTTGGTATTTCCTCATTCATTTAGCAGACTTTTCTAACAAAGTAAAGCAAATCTATGTGCTCATTATTAAAGGCAGATTTCATTTGCTTTTAACAGGGTTTCAAAATGACTGATCCTTTTCTAAGCATTTGATCCAGTGGTTCATGTGGTGAGGTACAGAATCAGATGCATACAAATGGTCTTTCTAGAACAATTCTGTTCATTTCATAAAGAAGGATAATTACTTGCTTGGCCAGCAATCCTTCTTCATTTCTGCTGCTATTACTGCATGGTTATTTGCCACACTTGTCCCTTCAGCTCTGAGACTGACCATCACCAAAAAAACCTCACTGTTTTCTATTCAGAGGGAACACAACCCACTTCTATAGCAGCTTTCTTGATTTTCTCTCTCTAAGAGAACTGCCACAGTAGACACTACATAGCAAGGAAGGAATAAGGAGCAAAAAAAAGCAAATGAGTTGCTCTCACCTGAATACCTATGTGCTATACCCAGACAAGTTGTGAGAAGCGCCAACAAACAAATATATGTTCCAGGGAACGCTACTGCTGTTTAGAACAGATTCGTGTATTATCTTTCATTCAAGAAGGAAAATCAGAAGATATTAAAACTGAAGGGGTTGGATCCTGACCAAGTTAGTTGTACTTGAGTCCCTCTGAAGTCAATTGAGTTAGTGATAACCTAACTAACTTGGTCTGAATGCAACACAAGATTCACAGAAAGCTCTTTTCAATAAACATATTGCCAAGTATTTTCTATCTGAGACATTGCTGTTGTGGGTGGAAACCAATGGACAAAACACTTTGGCTGTCCCATGCTCAGAGGCTACCCAAATTTCTGAACACATAGTTGGCTGAGTCCCTTGTGTTGTGGGTCCCACCAAACAGCTGGCTGTAACGTGTTTGGAAACCAATGCACAAGGGATTTTGACAAGTTGGCAAGGGCAACCTGTCAATCCGCTGACACCAAATCACTGTCAGACAGGTTATCCCACCCACTATCTAAGTTGGTCCTTGGAAGTGGGACCAGATAAAGATCTGACCAACAGAGCCAAAGAAGTTCCCCACCACTGTGCTAAAAAAGGGTCTATGAAGTCTTTTGAAAAAGTAACATGCAATTTACTTGCAAGCCTTGTTTTGCTAACCTTTAAAAAGTATATATATTAAAAAAATTAGTAGGCATGCTTACCTGTAACGAACATGAAATGAATGACCTTCACACATGTTTAACAAAACATTTTCTTCCACTGAGTTGCATGATGAGTAGAAAAGACAAGAGCTAGTGTGTTGCATGCAGGGCAGCCAGTAGGTTATGAGGAAGTGCTTTACGACAAAGTCCCAGTTAGTGTAATAGCAAATTGGAGTTAATAAATTGTATGTTCTTGTTGCAGTAGTCTTCTTTAGTAACAAAAAAGAAGCTCCTTGTCAGATACCACTTAAATGTTCAGAAATAAGATGATGGGCTGTATCTGTGGCTGAATCTGTTGTATTTCTGCAAAAGGAACAAAATATGCTATTGTTTCAAACTATGTAATTATCATCACAACAATCCACAGCCAATGAAAAAAGAAGTGTAACTCTGCTGAGCAATCTTAAACAAATAATGCAATTAGGGGGTGTTTGTTTTATAAGTCAATTTTCATCTTATATTTTGTTTTCAGGTTGGATACCCAAGTACAAAAATACATAAACCGCTCATTAATTGTGAATAGCACACACAACTATGCACACATGCCCTTTTTCTTCAAAACTAAATATAAGTCATCATTTAAGAGATTTTCTTGGTCCATACTTCAGTTCTAGCTCAAGATGCCAAATACAGTATAGATACAGTTTTATCATTTGCTTTACTTATGACATAGTTTCAATTCTAGTTGAATTCTAGACGTGCTTATTTTGAAAAACCCCCACCAATTTCAATTAGATTTACTTTCAAGGATACAGCTTTAGATTCAGCTTTACATGTTACCCTGAAAAACAGCCTACAACTGAGTTTACAACTGACTCAAAAGGTATTTTAATCACTTGAATGGTTATTTAATTTATTAGGATTCTTGATGAAATGATTGTTTTGCTTCTATTCAAGATAATCATTTCCTTTACAGATGAACCATGCCACAGTCAGATAGGATTAGAATGATAAAATTTAACATAGCCATAGCATGTGAAATAAATTGAAATAAAATCTAACAGGGCAATAAAATCTAATTCATGCTGCTAGTTCTAAATCTTAATAACCAGGCTTAAAACTGTTCTGAGGGAGAAGGATCTTTTAACTAAGCCAGATGGTTCATAGTTGGCTTCCTCATTTGAACTCCAGATGAGGCTGGTAGCAGCAGAGACGAAGTGCTGGAGTTATGTTATGTTCCTCTCCAGACTCCCAGGTGTTCCTGCTGCTAGTGCTGATCTTACAGCTAGAGCTCAACAAACACAGAACTCTTTAGCATTTCCCAGGTGATTTTCATATTTGTGCATCATGAAATGGACAGTAAAAAAAAAAGTGGTTCAGAAATCAACAGAAGAACAACTCTACTACTAATAGAATGAACAAATATAATGCTGACTGGTGACAGAGAAGAGCTCATCATTTTGGCAGCATTTAGAGCTGCATATTAAGCCAGGAATAAGTGTCATGCTACACTCCCCCCCCCTTGCACACTGACTCTGGTGCTTATATTGTGGTCTGTTTAGACTAAATTTTCCCATTACATTCTAGTTTCGTATCACAGCTGTGAGTCCATGATTAAATATTTCAGACATAATAGGAAATGGTGAGTTGTTTAAACCACAACTCAATTTCCAAACTTGATGTATGAGATAGGAGCAAGCATGTGGGCATGATGCTAATTTCTGGTTTATGAACTATACAGTGGATGCTTGGGTTGCGAACGTGATCCATGCGGGATGCACGTTCGCAACCTGCAGCATTTGCAACCCACATCTGCGCACGTGCGGGTTGCGATTTGGCGCTTCTGTGCATGCGCAAAGCGCAATTTAGCACTTCTGCGCATGTGTGGCCGCTGAAACCCGGCAGTAACCCATTCCAGTACTTCCATGTTTTGGCAGTCCATAACCTGAAAAAACGCAACCTGAAGCGTCTGTAACCCGAGGTATGACTGTACAGCAAAGGTTGTCAAATAGTTTATGAAGAAAGATTGTGAAACAGTTGAGAAACTCTTGTTGGTCCTCTATTTTATTATTTTCCCCCTTGACAGAAATAGAGGTAATTTTGATCAGGGGTCAATTACTAAACAACACTTTAGCTTGAGGCTCATTATTTTCAAAATATTTCCTAAGAATTTACCAGTTAAAAGTTATTTGTGGCTTTGACAGAGGCTCAGGATTTTAATAATAATAAATAGTGGTATTCAACTAATTTGTACTCATAGCGGGCCCATTGTAATTAATGGTCCTAACTTAGTCATATTCATCAACTTCAACAGGTTTATTCTGAATAAAACTTAAATACCACCCACAATGTTGGTTTTGACAATCACAAAAAATATTAAAATATGAGTTGTGTGTGCTTTGATTTGTTGAAAAAATAAGTTTAGTAGGTGATACACTGAAACCCCCAGCAATTTTCAAGTGATCCATGCAACAACAAAGTCTAAAAAAACCACTAAACAATAAGCTGATTTAGTTGGAGTTGTTGCATTCAGTTACATTCAACAATTACAAGAAGAAAATGTTACAATACAATCAATGTTTTAGCTCTCATAAGACTGGGTCCAGGAAACTAGTTTGCGCTAGCCCAGTGAAATATTTTATTTGACCCTCTTTCAATGGCTAATTCCCATGCCAAGTAACAAAATGTTTTTAAAATGCCACTCAGTTTTAAAAGAAGTTTGTTGCATAGCACTGGGGGCTGCTGTTCAAGAAAAATAAGTCTAAAGTCCTGCTCAAGCTCATGGAACAAGTTTAATTATTTTCTGAATCTCAGCCAATAAAAAAGGTTGTGTAGGGAATTGGGTGTAACTAAAAATAAGTACAAATGTGAATTATAAACATATTACAAAAAAATTATATTCAAAGCATCTATGCAAGTGGATATAATATTGGTAGTCTCACTCCACCACAAAATGTAAGTAAAAGTCAGCAGTTAAGATACCAATTTACTTTCCATAAGTTTCCTCTAGCATAACCCGATATAGTACTATAGCTAGAAAACCAGGAGCAAACTCCAAAATACTGCAACACTTTGTCCTAGGTTCATTTTAATACCAGAGTTGTTAAAACAACCAAGAATGTGTGAACAATCATGCCCACTTGAGAGTTCTAGCCCTCAAATCACAAATCTTCATCTCTAACTTAACCAAAATAGATTTTCAAAATTATTCAAAAGATATGAAGCCAATATACTATAGAGTGCTTCCCAAAACCAAACTACCTGTTCAAATGTCAAAACTGAAGTTGCACATTTAATAATAAGAGATGACAGATGACTATGCAATCCCATTATAAGCAAAATTAAATACCTCACATAAAATCACTACTGAAGATAAACATGCTTCACATTTTGTACACAACCCAGGCAAAATATAGCACTTTTAAATTCCTGTATGCTCAGTAAGGAGCTATTTCCAATGAAGTCAGACTTAAATGTACTTTATGAGTGGCATTTCCAAATTTTTGTCTATGAAGGTAGGCTGAATGTTACAGCACATCGACATCTAGGCCAGATGTTAGATTATGTTGTGAACAGCCATCTCCAATATTTCAGATTTTTATAACTTTATCTGGAATTTAAACATTGACTAGATCATAATGAGCTCACTATTCAGTTCTCTAGTTTACAATAAAATAACTATATAAGCAACAACATTCACCACTGAGAACAGCAATATTCAAAAGCAGCAATAAAACCATATAGGAAAGGATTACCCACTTTTTATAAACACAAGTTTAGATATTTGTGCTTCTTTAATTTGTATCTTTCAGTGTCTATGGAACTCCCTGCAACGATAACTCAGAGATCTTCAATGTGATCCCTTTCCTCTGCCACCCATTCTCTTAGAATGCTTTTAAAACCTCATTGCGGATATAATATGCTTAAGCATGAGACTTGCACCAACACGGAAGGAAGAATGAACCATTAACTACAATTATTAAAGAGATACTTTGTACATAAAGGAAATTTTGGGGGCTTTCATGTACTTTATAAATTTCTAAGGACTCAAGAGACATTATTGCTGACAGTAGCCTTCAATAGGATTTTACCTTCAGAAAAAATATTTTACAACCCACTTCAGCTACTGGGTACAATCTGCCTCTGGCACCAAAGCCTCAGCTGTACTTCTGACTGCTTGGACAGTTTAGCTGCTTTCAAAAACTTATGGAAACTTTTTAGTAAGAAGTATTTTTTGCCCAACACCTGCTCACTTCTTCTGATCTTCACCAGCAAAATATAGTTATCACACCAAGAAGGAACAGTTTAATATTCAAGCTTCGGTTATCCAACTTCACCTCTATCCAACGCCACCTTTCTCTGCTGGCCTTTACCTCAAACCTCCATCAACTGATTTTTTCAAATGATGTTATTTCTCCACAGTGACAGCTAACTGCCCTTTCTTCACTGACTAGAACCTCCAGCCAACCAGAGACTGTCATTTGCCACACCAATCAGACAGAATCTACCTGATCCAGACTCATCTTCTCTGACCTGCCTCCCAATCTTTCAGACATGTCACCTGCTTACTAAACAGGCTTGCAACAGAGTAACAGAACATGCCTTGAATTTTGACAGTTAAAACTGACATCTTGTTCAGAGGCAAATACAGTGGTACCTCGGGTTACATACGCTTCAGGCTCCGCTAACCCAGAAATATTACCTCGGGTTATGAACTTTGCTTCAGGATGAGAACAGAAATCGCACGGCGGCAGCAGGAGGCCCCATTAGCTAAAGTGGTGCTTCAGGTTAAGAAGTTTCAGGTTAAGAACAGACCTCCGGAACGAATTAAGTTCTTAACCCGAGGTACCACTGTATCCTCTTATTGACAAGACAAGTTACAATTCTCATGGTATAGTGTGGCTTTCTTAAAGAGTAGTAACACAGCCATCACCTTCAAGTCAACCAGGACTACCTCCTCTTAGAAGCATGCATTACTTCTTGGACCAGTTCAGTCAATGCTGCTTTAAGCAGAGGTTGAATGACCATCGGTCAACATGTATCATATAGTTGAGATTCCTAACATTTTGTTGTTTTAAAGTGTCATTATCAGTTGATGCTGTTGAAACTTTTGTAAACTACTGCCACCCCTGTGGTCCAAATGCTGCTTACCACCACTCCTTCTGTTATTTATATATTAAAAATATGCACATTAATTGCATTCATGCAATTGACATAATGCCTAATCCGGCCCTAAACTAGCATGGAATTAATTCTAAATTAGCACTTTGCTCATTAATGTCCCCAGAGCGTATTTGAACTAGGGAGACAACATCAACAGTACAACACAGGGATCATTTAATGAAGTCAATTCAACCAGAAATTCAAGGCTGAAACGTTCAAACAAAGAGCATCCAAAAGAACATGCAGTATCTCTCAATTAGTCCTGCTTCTCTACAGCAAACTTGTAACACAGAGAGGCATTATTGTTTAGTGTCTTGAAATTACCCCAGGAGGTGTTGCCATCACGTATTTAAAGTTCCCTCCAGCTTTACTGTGGATAGAATGAATAATGCCAACATTTTTAAAATGCCAACATTGAAAAACAAACAGGAACATATGGGCTACCGTAACATAAATAATGATATTCAGGAGACAGAATTAATGTGTTTTATTAATTCTTATTCAGCCAGATTCACATGAAGCCTGACAGCGAAATGCTATATCTCAGCATCAGTTCCATTACTATAAAATAGAACAACCCCCTTAAGTGCCCTCCAAGAATTGTGAGGACAAGCAAGAAAAAGAACATGCACAAAGATGGAGCTAAGCATACCTAAGGCAACTACATTCAATGAGCTTAGGAATGGTCAACAGTGTGTTGGATTGTGACCAAAGGCTGTAAACCACTTGGCACATTATGATAAATGAATAATTGTAAATAGGAGTAATGAAGACTAGCTCTACCATTATTATTTTTAAATGAACACGTGTATAATAACTAAATTTTAAACTAATGTGATACATACTGTCAATATGACTCCCATTTAGATTTCAATTAGGAGATTTCAAGCTTGGCTTGCAACACATTTGTGGTTATTTTAACACTGCCAAACAGCTACATTTATTTTTTTAAAAAAATATTTTTCCCATAAAAAGTGAAAAAGACTTTTCTATCTCTGCTTCAGCTACCACTCAACATTTTAACTTTTTGCAGCAGTATTTAGTTGGACTGGACCCTCAGCAAAGCTGTGTCATAGACTGTGGGAAGTTTGTTCCTAAAGTCACATACTGTATTCCTTAGTACACAGTTTTCCAAACTTTTCATGTTGGTGACACACTTTTTAGATATGCATCATTCAGTGACACAGTAATTCAGTTTTACTAGCAAACCAGAAATTAAACAAACCCCTTTCCAGCCCCGGGAGGAGCGCGGGAAGTGTTCGCACAACACACCTACGTACTGTAGCTGGCACACTAACCTGTCGCGACACAGTGTTTAGAAAGCCCTGCCTCAGTACATAACTCCATATTTTAATATTCAATGAAAACCTGTTTTGTAGGTAGTAAGCAAACGGAAGTTAAACAATACATTTTAAAATGTTCATTTTGACAGCCGCTTTAAGTTGGGCTATTTGACGGATTGATTACCCCCACCTGAACCTGATTGTGCCCAAAGATCAACTGGACTACTATTAAGATCCATTAGACTGGCAGGCACTAGAGCTTTCTCTGTCATGGCCCCGCAGTAGGTAACCTACATGATGCCCAAAGGCAATATCACACCTACCAGTTTCTCCTATGGTGCCCACAAAAGGTATCTGTAAATATCCACTAAAAAATCCACAGTAAGTACAAAAAATGTTTGCTCTTCGTGCTCAGGTACACTGGCTGAGCCTCTCCTACACTAAACACACCCTGAAACATGCCCATATTTCATTGGATGCCAGGATTGCACAACTACCCTCCCATCCATTCTGAACAGAGAAGTGCAAAGAGCTTCTCTCTTCCCCCACTGTTGGAGGTGTTTCTCTGCACGACTTAGCGGTCCTGTCTTTTTCTGGGTTTTTTGATATGCCAACCATTTTGTATTATGCCATGGCCTCATAGCATCCATTTTGTGACTGGCACCAGTGGCATTTTCTCAAAATTCCAAATATGCCCCGTCCCAAAAAAATTTGCAAGGTAACCCCAATGAATCTAATCTGTGAAACCTCCTCCCAAGGGATTTACAGTTAGCCCCATTCTGGTCTCCAAAAGGGCTAAATTCTTACTTATTTTGTATGACTGTTGACTAGATGATCTTTTTGAACATGCTTATTGGTTTATTATTAGATTTATTGATCAGTACTAATTTTTGTTCTGGTTCAAAATGTGGTGTAAATTGTCATTTCTGATATTTGTATTTTTAAATGAGGTTATGTTACTGAAACTATTGTATCATTTAATATTTGTAGCCTCCTAGACAGGACTTCATCCTGAAAGGCAGCCTAAAAAAATTAAAACAAGAAACCAATAGGGTATTTTCATATTGAATTGTGATGTGCTAACAGTCCATCTCCTAATAAATTATTCCCATAAGCAATCTTTGAAGCTGGTTTAGATTATATAAACATATGTAAAAATAAAGTTGTTTAAACCCTGGACCTGAAGAGCATCGTCAAGGAGAAGAAAGCATTTCTAAAGGAGATTCCTACCCCCTTCAGAAGCAACTTTTCAGGGGGCTCAAGTGGTTATTATGGGGATGCCAGTAAATTCCAAATATGGATGAGGTCCAATAATTGCCTCATTGACTGGCAAAGGGCACACCTGCTTTTTACTTATGGTTCTTGAACAGATGGCAAGTCAGTTCAGCTCCCTGTGGTTCACCTACAATTATTTCTGTATGCTTGGATGAAATGCTACCCATATAAAATGAATTAAAGCATTGAAAATAATACTAATCCAGTACAACACAATATAAATAAGAACACACTTGTTGAAATAGTTGCAGAGTATTTAATCCTTTTTTTTACACACAGGCACAAGCAACTTCATTAAGGGAAAATGACAACCACCTATAACACTCCATTCCTGCAATGAAACAATCTGAAGGATAGTGCATCCAACGAAGGCACACTGCCCAATTATTCTTGTTCAGGTGTTGAAGTAGGTCCAGTTTATGCCCAAAATACCACACAGAGACTGGGATATTTGTATGCAACTTTAAGCAAAGATGAATAGGGAGTTTCAAGGAGGCAACTCAAGTGGCACCCAATACAGAGGGATGGCAGAACCTGAAAAGTACAAGGGAGGGAAAGAGGGCCTACAGCTAAATACCTAAACTGATGGCAGAAGCCCCCAAGTTTTTTCCCACACAGGAGGGAACCTCGCTTTTCTGTATCTGGTGTTCCGAGGGTTGCCTTGCTTCTCTTACCTAGCCCTAGAGACATCTCCACCGAGGTACGTGTGAAAGCTCCCTCACACCTGGCGCTGATTATAATATATATATATACTGTGTATATCGATAAGAAGCTCCGCTTTCAGCCAAGGGCTTCACGCGGATCGATGCCTGACCCCGTAAGGATTTCCTCAAAATGGCTCCCCTTAAAAAAAAGAAAAACCCCGACTCTCTGTATTCTCCTCACAAACAAGCACCGTAGCTGCTCCGTCGTGTTTTCGCCTCGCCGCCGCCGCGCGGGTCTTAGTTGGTGGATTCCTCGCCCTTCCCCACAAAGGACCCCCCTCCCGCTCTTGTGAAGTCCCCCCCCGGCCATTAGCAGCCCCCCCACGTTACCGGGCTCGGGGGAGCCCCCGAAGGAGGGCGGGCGACTTCCACTCTTCCCTCAGCAAAGCTTCATCCACCCGGGGCAGCTCGCCAGGCCTCCTCGAGCTCGGCGCTCGCCCCGTCCGACGCCTCCCGGCCCCTTCGAGGGTAAGGCACTAAAGGGGAGCCGCCGAGAAGCTCGGTGGCTCAAAGCAGCAGCGCCCCGAAAGGGAGGGGCGCCCCCACCCCACGCGCGCGCACTCTCACACACAAACACGCTTCGCCCCTGAACCGTCCCAGCCAATAGCATCGCACCATCGAGCTCCCTTCGCCCCGCCCCAACCAACCCCCATCATGCTTTTGCCTGCTTGGTTGAGTGACGGGAAAAGGGGTGGGAGGGAAAAACTGCCGCCCGCGAGCGCATGCGCTGTACCGAGATGTCCTTTCCTCCCGTTTAAACGGTGTAATCTTTCAACTGCCGCCGCCCGCATCTTTCGCATTGGCCAATGAGAAGGCGAGTGAGGCGGGGCGGGGGGGTTTCCCCCCCTTCGCCTCGGCCTGCTCCACTTTTCATTGGTTTAAAAGCTGACAGTCGCTTAGGTCGGGATTTGATTTGAAGGAAAGTAGTTACAGTATTGAGAGCGAGCAGAAGGTACTTTGTCTTCGAGAAAGGGGGGTTTGCGCTGGAGCAGTTGAGTATTTGTTGCCATAACGAGAGTGTTTATTTAGTGTGGACACAGAAGACCACGTAGTGTGATTATCCCGCCCTCTAAAGTGCATTCGATGCTTTACTGGTGTACATAGGTTTGCGAAAGGACAACTCTTTATTCCGGATTATTTCATTCCGGAATAAAAACTATCTTTTGTGTAAAACCAGACACCGTATACATACGGTGACCGGGAAAGCTATCGTAAAGCCCTGAGCAAAAAACAAGGAGGTGTCTTGTGGCACCTTAAAGACTTTAACAGATTTATTACCATAAACTTCATCGGATGCATAAAGTGTCCATCTCGGTTACACGCTGAGGCAGCGAGCGGTTTTTGTTTTGCTGCCCCAAACACTAATCACTATTTGAGTACCGGCACTTTTCTTGTTGCAATGGTGCACATGATGTTGGGGTTTGTAAACAGTGAAGTAAGAGGGAAATGGAAAGTTTTTTTATTTATCTGATGAGGTGTGGACTGCAGTCCACAAAAACGCAAACCATAATAAATAGGATTGACTTTAACGTTGTTGCAAAAGACAAGTAATAATCTATAGATGATTAGTTCATCCTTCCTGGTGGGAAGAATTTCCTGTTGCGTATGCACCAAGAAACTGATGGCCCCTTATGAATCACCAAACGCCTAATATTGGGTCAAGCTGCCTTTGAAGAGTCTCCCTATATGCAGTAAAAATACATTTGCCCTTTACCATGTGAAGTAGGCTAAGGAACATTATACATTCTCTACTGCCAGGGAAAGGGAGGGACAGTATAAAATAATTATAGTTACCTGCCTCAAGCCTTTGGCAATAAAGCCTAATACATTCATACAGGAAGGGTTGGAGATGGGAACACACCCATCATTCTCACTCAGCACATTGGATGTGCTCATCAGAAAGCATGTTTACCTTGTGCATCAAGGAAGCTTGATATTGTCTAGCAGCAAGGCTGCATCTGGAAATATATATATGAAGAGGTACAAGGCGTGTTATGCTTTGGATGCTAGTTTACTTATATCAGCCATAGTTTATCTTACAAGTGTATAAACAGACTAGAGCTTGAGTTCAAATACCTGCTCAGCCATGAAACCACTGTGTGACCTTGGGCCAGTCACATTCTCTCAGTCTAACAGGGTTGTTGCAGGGATAAATTGGAAGAAAGAAAAACCATCACCACTTTGAGCTATTTGGATATAAATTCAATAAATAATCATGTACAGTACTAAGAGTATTAGGAAAAATATTCTTTTTTTTATAAGCAAGTGGAATAGAGCAGTCTGACTCTGTCATGCATACCTTACACAGGATACTGCAGAACAAGCCTCTGCTTGCATCTCCACAGGTGCTGAATCAGGATGCCTGTGTTTCCTCCTTCTGCTTTCCTAAACTATGTCACTGACATTTTTAATTCCTAGTGCTTAAAAAGCTGAGCTTCCATGTGTAAAGGGACTCCTCATAAGAAGATAATAATGGACTAGAATACAAAACAAAGTAATTATGGAAAATACTTTGAGGATTTTCAAATGAATGCACAGCGGTCTCCTCCTCCCTTTGCAACTCCCTCTTAGCCATGCTAATGTGAAACATTCCTAGAGATTGCCTGTCTAGATAATTTATAAAGATTTCAGGATGCAAATATTTGCTTTTGATCTTAAGAAGCAGTAACAGATGATGGCCATGATAATAGTAAATAATTAACTTGCATGGACCTTCCCATATAAATAATTAAAAGTCTCCACTGTGTAGGTGGAATAAACAGATTTAAGACATTAAAGGCTTCAGAAGAAATCCAATACCCATTCGAAATACTCCTTCATAGGTCCCAATGAAAACAAAAGTTAGTTGTTAAGTGAGACTAGGCTCATTCTGACATTCCCACCCAGGACTGGAAAATGATGGCTTGTGATCCCTTTGTGATCCCACTGAACAATAGCAGGATGAAACCAGAATAATAAATAGCAAGGTGTCTTGTTGCCTTTATAAAGATACTGTGCTACTCCAGTTTGCTAGGCTCAATATAAGGTTACAGCTTATGTAATTAAATATATCCACTATGAAAAAGCATTGCTGTGTCTGAGTCTTAACTGTTTGGTAGTAGGCAACAGAAAATGTTCCAAGAATTTTGCTATTATACTGGTTGCCTAGGAAATTAGCCAGACATTTGCCTGTGATGTGTAAGTATAAGGGAGCATTGTCAATTTAACTATTAATATTTTCTGTACAAGTACATGTACTGTTTCTGTTTTATAGATTTGATGGGAAATGAGCAGGATGTGTGTATTGAAAGATGCGGGGGGCAGGCATGAAATAAATATTTAAGGTGTAGTAATTTGAATTCTGTTTGCCTGTTTACATGCATTTGCCAGAGGGTATATAACAAGCTGTAACTTAGACCCCAAAGCAGTTTAGACTCTAGCAAAGTTGTCCAGCATTTGACAAATGCTTGATGTTCCGAGCTACTTTGGTAGCCAAGCAAAATGTGTTGGTTTGCATATATAGAAACTAAGAAATGGCTAGTTCATGTAAACTAACCCAAAGCCAGATCTCTGGGGGTGAGGAGTAAAATTATACTTCAAATGCACTTTTCATTTTAGAATATACACAGAACTAGATCTACAGATATCCCAAGAAAAGCCATTCAGGTTTACATAAAGAGTGCTCTTTTGTCCAGTTAATGTAAAATTTTGAGCTAATAAAATTTTATCTGGTGATGCAGGTTAGTCAGAGTTTTCTGTTTGAAAAAAGTGCCTGGGACAAAAAAATAATAATCCAATTTTTTAATTTCAGTGGATTTACCTCAGACAACAGTATATAGGATTGTCTTGATAAAATATCACCAGATGTTCTCTCTTATTTCCCTTTTTAATGTTAACATTGAAACCTTGCTGTCTCAAATAAGGACAGGGCTTGTACATTGTTAATCCATAGCTGTATGGAAGGCAGCAACTTTTCATTCCAGTGTTGAAGTACTATTTGTTTGGTTATGCATCCATAACTCAGTGTTCATGAGCCACTGATAAATTTCAAAGAGTGGAGGTGTAGTTCAGCAAAACATGCATATTTTTGAAATGTAGGGAGGTTTCTGGGACTAAATAATTACCAAGACTTCACCCCAAAAGGAGCTTATAACAGGGCAGCCCTACATTCATGTGGATAAGGGAACTGATTTTTGCTCCACATTGCCAACACCTTGGGAATAGCAGCAGCCTTAGTTAAGCTGCAGTTAACTGGCACTATTGATTGTGGAGATAATTTTCCTTCATCCTAGGTTAGATCCTTAGGCAACCCCAAATATTTTAATTGCAATAATTATAAGGAGTACTATATGTAAAATGGACTCCAGAAAGTTTTAGAGTAGGGAAAAGGAAGACTTACAAGTTTATTGTACTGTTTTATTTAGTTCAGCTAATATGCATGTTCTCTCAAATCTTTCAGAATTTGAAAGCTGACGTTCAGTGAAAGTCATATTGAATATGCTCAGAATATGAGCAGGTATTGTAGGTAAGAACAGGCTAACTGTATGAAGGCTAAGCCAATAATATAGTATTTGATATGCTTTACCTTGAAGACAATACCGATGATGAGCAAGAAGATCTGCCTTATGATGGAGATCTACAAAATACATATCAACACAAGTGTGATTCACAAAGCCTAGAAAATTCCACTTGTGTAGAAGATGGATCTCAGCATCTTTTCACCTTGACACCTTCTCACATGAGCTGTCATTCAAAAGAAAAATCAGACTGCAAAGCACAACTGCCTGAAACAAAAATAAATCTGGCAACATTGCAAAGGGGAAATGACATGGAATCTCCCAAGGCAACAGAGAAGGAGTTACATGCTTGGGATGTTAACAGTTTAGGAAGAAATCAACATCTATCCAACTCAAACATTTCAGATGTCCTTTTACGCCATTTCCCCCAAGAGGAACTATCAAATTTGTGCCAATTGATTGATTCTGAGACTCTCCCAGAGATATCATTTACTGAAAGTTTTGATGAAACTATCCTAAATAAAATCAAGATTTCAGAAAGTACAATAGCTTTACCAAAGGAAGAAGGAAAAAATCTCGAATGCTGTAATTCAGAAAGAGAAGTAAAATTCGAATCAGTTGACAAAAATTGGGATTTGACTGAAGTTAAGGAGTTTGTAATGGATAAAAGTGTGAATCCCACTTGTGACAGAAAATATTGTAAAGAAGATAATCTTCAACTTGTAACTGAGAAAGAACATGCAATTAATGAAGACTTCCATTATTTCTCAACCCCTAAAGATGTGTACCAAGAGCACAAATATTTTCTGGCAACAACTTCACATAATCTCAAAAATGGTCAACGTCAGGTTCATTATCAGCTTCCTGATTTTTCTAAGGTTGCTCCAAAGGTCAAAATACCTAAAGGAAAAAATAGCAACTCATGCCCTATACCTAAAAAGACCACACACACCCCAAATTTGCTTGGTAAATCAGAAGTTGTGAAAGATGTTTTAGAAGCAATGAATTCTTTGGACTCTGTTGCAACCAAGAATGAAGAAAAGGAAATTAGCACACCTGAACTAGACCAACAACTAGAGGTAGATAAAAGGTGATATTGCACATAATTGGAATTGCCATTGATAGCCATGCACAATCTTGGGTGTATTTATTACGCCTGTAACAACTCAGCCAGCCACAGATTTCTGTGTGTCTCTAGACACTGGTTTGTGCAACACACTAAACTTTGACTTAGTGGGACCATGCAAATGGATGAATTCTTAGAAAGAACTTAGCAGCTCCTTTGCTGGCGTTTTGCTGCCACACTGATTTCTTAGCATTTCATCCAAACTAGGACTCACTCTCTCCTCACTAACCATGAGCTTACAGCAAACTAGTCCATAAGCTGAATGCCTACCTTTTATTTTTTTGTTAAATGTAAAACCAAAAACCAGGGAGACTCCTCTAATCTTTGGAGGCAACCCTAAGCATGCTTATTCTAATGAGTAAACCCTATGAGCATAGTGAGAGTTAAAGGTAAAAGAATAAATATTAGCCGGAGTGCAAAGTGAAGAGTGCAGTCTAATACTTTACATTTGTGCTGAAGAATTTACATGTGGGCTGGGATTGAAAGGAGACCTACTGCAAATAGGAAGCACTTCTACCCATAAAAGGGTCATTCCATGATTTCTGCTGGTTCCCCACTCAATGTGCCATGCCCCGTACAGTTCCAAAGGTTCCCTGACCAGTTTTTTGGAATTTCAGGGGACTATATTGGAAAGGAGGGATGCGGGTGGCACTGTGGGTTAAACCACAGAGCCTAGGACTTGCTGATCAGAAGGTTGGCAGTTCAAATCCCCGTGACGGGGTGAGCGCCCGTTGCTCAGCCCCTGCTCCTGCCAACCTAGCAGTTCGAAAGCACGTCAAAGTGCAAGTAGATAAATAGGTACTGCTTCGGCGGGAAGGTAAACAGCGTTTCCGTGCGCTGCTCTGGTTCGCCAGAAGTGGCTTAGTCATGCTGGCCACATGGCCTGGAAGCTGTACGCTGGCTCCCTCGGCCAGTAAAGCGAGATGAGTGCTGCAACCCCAGAGTCGGCCACGACTGGACCTAATGGTAAGGGGTACCTTTACCCTTTACCTTTATATTGGAAAGGATGATAATGGCAGTTGTTAAGATCCAAGCCATTATCTCCAGTCTAACCGTCCTGCAGTGAGCTTTCCAAGGGTAATATATCCAGAAAAACATTTGTTATCTTTTTAGATGGTGGTATACACATTATCTACTCCTATGTAAGAAAAACTTATTGAAACTTGATTATATCTATTTCTTGCATAGTATTGTATATCATTTTGATTATGTATACTGCCTTGTTAATATTGGCACTGAAGAAATTATAGCAATAAGATATTTCCTCTTCATTAGCATAAGCCCCTTTCATGTAACCATCTGTATGTGATCTTTTATATGTATATATTTTAATTCTACTCCTGTTGTTAAATTATTGATTTTTATATGTTTTTAGTAGTTTCTATTTTAGTTGTAATCTGCCTATATACTCTCATTATGGGAAAAGGTGATTTATTATTATTATTATTATTATTATTATTATTATTATTATTATTAATGATGATGAGCCCAAGCACCAGCTTGGTTCCCAGACTACATTTTCTACCCTAACCTTATCCTTTGCTCATAGCACTACTTCCTAGCCCAAAATCTATATTTTCCCCCTTTCAGATGCATTATCACCATTAGCCACTTTTTCCAGAGTTCCCATTATATCCAGCAATCATCTCCCAGTGTAATAGCATCCAGTATCTCCTGAGCCTAGCTTCTCTATCAGGATTTTCCTGGCCAATTTTTTGTTTTCTTTACAGCGCTTGCTCTATTTGAATATAGATTTTTCCTAAGCAGCTAGAACATTAATGAATGACCTTGGCTATGGGAAAAGTATTGCTCACAGTCAATTGCTATTTTTGCTTTCCATATACAATATATGTTTATTGTTTTCTCTTTTTTATATCTGTTGAAATAATAGCTACTGACAAAACAAGCTGAAGCTCAGAATCATATTGATCATCTAAGATTTAATACAAAGGTAAGTCTCCTATAACATGAAGTCGGTTTTTCTTAATATCTTTTCTTGCTACAAAATATTAATATATTTTTTCTGAATACAAATGTTTTGTTTATGCAGCTTTAGTATGCTGTGCATTGTATAATGCAAGCACATTCTGTATTCTTTTCAGTGTCTGTTTAAAACATGTGCAAGGCTGCCCAGACATGTAGAAATCACATGTGTTTTATCTCTTTTTAGCTACTATTGATTTAAATCTTTTTATATATTACTTGCTTTTTATACAGAATTTTAATGCTTTATTTTATATTTTATAAACCACTTAGAGGTTTTCTTGTAGTCAAACAGAATGCAGTTCTTGATAAATAAATATGCATACTTTCATACTGTGGTTTATTTATCTCTCTGCTTCAGTATTTTATGGAATATAGTGTGCTCACTCTTCCTAGAGCAGATGCACTGGAACAAGCTAATTTTCCTTGGGTATAGCTGGTATTGTAGGCTGAGCCTATTCCATGCCAGGGAATCGTTGGCCCGCGTCCCCAGATCCAGAGAGAGAGCGAAAAAAAGCTCCAGGAAAGATCCTTTCTTTGGAGGAAAGCAGTTTATTATCTGTGCACAGTGACAGCCAGCAGAATCAGTTCTGAAAACTGGCTGCCCAGAAAAACGGGCAGCAAACATTCTTATACCTTGAGAAAGCTCCCTCCCTCCTCTTCAAACGCCCTCGAAGAAAAACTTCCCCAATCAACTGGAAAGTTTTCAACTTATTTCTTAATATAGAATGGCATGTCTATTATTGCTAGCCCTCTAAGCTAGCCCCTATTTTAGCTAAGCGTCCTGTCTCCTTTGCTATCGTGCATTCCTAAAAATAGAAAGCGAGAGGCCTCTTTTACAGGTCTGGTTATTTCTGGCTCACTGTCTTCTTTGTGTGTGTTTCTTATCTTGCATTCCTAAAGCGGGAGGCCTCTTTTGCAGGAGTAAAATTAGCTCAGGAATTTACTTCCAAAATACAGAGAATATAGCCTTCTTAGGTACAAGGTAGAGAGCATAGGTACAATTTTTTAGGTACAGAGTAAAATATTGAGAGAAACCTTTCCCATCTCCCTTTAGTATAAACAGTAACCCTAGTCCATGTCTATGTATGAACAACCCTAGTGACGACTCCTCCTTTCCACCACCCAACTTCAATGACCTAAGATGTCTAATCAATTTGCTTTGTATTTTACCTTGTTTGTGTAAACCCTGAAAGTTCCATTGAAGAGTGGTATATACATCTTTTAAATAAATTAAAATGTACTGGTGTTTGGATATCGCTTGCCTAATTTTACCAATTTATTATTTGTGCCTGTGGATGCTTGGGGTAGGGGTGGGGTATCATAAAGAGAAAGGCAAGTGAATGGTTTTATTGTGGGTGCTGATTTTGTACTTCACAATGAGTTTTTGTATATTTTAACAGATACCTCCTTGCTCAGATCAAAATAGACCAAGTCCTGGCATTAAATCAGAAAGTCCTGGAATAACTACAGAAATGTCTACAGTTCTACCTGTAACAGTCCCTGTGAAGCCCATGGTGGGTTTCTCCCAATCACCTTTCTCAGGTAGTTCAAGTGGACTATTCAAATACTTAGAATACAATTATTATTTTACTTGTATAGCCCTCCAGAAGTTGTTTAACTACAACTCCCTGACCATTGGACTAAGCTGACGGGAACTGGAGCGCATCTGAAGGGCCTCAGCTTAAGCCACCACTGTTCTGCCTGTTTACTGTTGTACACTATATGAAGGAAATAGCATACAGATCACATTACCACTTTTGTCATATTGTTCTGTAGAACTGCAGTCGCAAAGAATGATCTCATCATTACCCTCAGCTGATGCAGCAAGACAGTCATCTGGGAATCAACCTCTGTTGCAAAACGTTACAGAAGAAGAAAAGCTTTTTCAGATGTTAAAGGAACAGTCAAAAGAGCTAAAATCAAAAGTAATACAAATAGTTCTATTTTAAATACAATATATATTTGAAACAAACACCTTGTTTTTCTTAATACTCCACCTGAAAGCTTAAATGAAATGCATCCCTTTTTCTTAAAGGTGGAAACATTTTCTAACTGTCTTACACAGGATGTATTCCCAGTGGAAGAACGCCATCAGGTGAATACCTTTTTTGTGTTTGAAAACAAAATTGTTACATTTTAAAACTGTTTTTGAAAAGCTATATGTAAAAATAAAATGTATAAAATCTAGAATAGCAGCACTATTCTCTACATCTTATACTCAGAACGAAGTATAAAAATTGCTGCTTAAATCAGTTAAAATTAGTTTCCATTGAAATAAGTGAGACAGGTGAGTCACGACTTACATCTCATAGATTTAAATAGGAACTAAGTTCAGTTACCTTAATCTGTGCTTAATAATAAATCATTTTCATCATCTCAGAATCATATGAAGTTGTAATATCATACTCTCTATACAAGTTTGTACAGGAGAGGTGGTTTACCTATGGCCCTCCAGATATTGTTGGTTTATAGCTTCCATCATCCCTGACCATTGGTCTTGCTGAGAGATGAATTCCAACATATGAAAGGGCACTGATTAGCCACCACTGCTGTTTAGGACTGCAGTCTTAATGGAGCAGTTTTATGACCACAGGTCTTGATATAACGGCAATTATAATTTGAATAAATTCCTTCAATTACCTTAATTCCTAAATTACCTTCAGAATTAACTGGGAGATTTTCCTGAAGGGGAGTGAAGGCATTTGTTTAAGTATACCCTGCAGGCCACAGATGTAAAGCACCCTTAGATTAAGATTAATCAAATTTCTTAGTTGCCTACTGCAAAATAAATCTCTGGGTGGCTTAAAATAAATTTACAAAAACTATTTCAACATAATAAGTAATGATACTTACATAGATTGTATACCCCAAAGCGGCACCTCATTCACTTCTGCAGAGTAGGCAGCTACATTTGCATATTTCTTCGTGTGTACTCTTCCACTGAAGTATGCCAGAATGCCACCTGCACAGACATATAGAGTTCTTGGTAGAGCAGTATTGTTTGAGTGCAACATATTGACAAAACAGGCATTCAGTTAAATATAAGAAATGTTTTAAAAGACTGGTGTAAACTACTTTAGCTATTCATGTTATGTTTATCTTGTTATGTTTGAAGGCATGTTTAAGGACAGCACAGAATATTTTAATTACGTACTAATCTATAGAAAAACTGTCAAATAACACCAAGGTTACAAATTTTGTTTGTGAAGCTTTTAAGGCTTTTAAAGGAGCAACTAGACAAGCTGGAATGGAATTATTTAGCCACGAAGGAGAAACACTGTACATTTCGGCACCAACATCCCATGTACCCATCAATGAGCGTCGGAGAGTTTGATCCTAACAGGTCAAGTATTTTTTTAAAAACAATAGTACACTAACAATGTAACAGTTTTAAAAAATCTTACATTCACAACCTTGCTTATGTTAAAAAATTATTGGGACGCACATCAAAAATTACTTTACTTTTGGTCACCCACCAATTGTCTCCTGCAAATACCTCCCAGGCTGATAGAAGAAATAAGCCCAGTCATAGTGAAAACAGAGTGCACCTCTTTCCTTTCAGTTCACCCTTAAAAATGCCTGCCACAAGTGTTACAATAAATGTGGGTTTTGGAACAGGACTTAAGGAAGCTATCTTATACTGTACTGAGTCAGACCATTGGTCCATCTCTAACTCAATATTATCTACATATAATAGCAGCAGCTTTCCAGGGTTTCACATGGGAGATGCTGGGGATTGAACCTAGGAACTTTTGCATGCAAAGCCTGTATTCTACCACTGAACCATGGCCCTCCTTGCATGGCTCCCCCCATTGTTTGTCCTCCATGTATATTAAGAGTCTTGCAAATATGAAACAGCAATTCCAAACATACAAACTGGCATTGGATTACTCTATGAAGTGGTAGGGAGGAAAGCAACATCCATTAACTCACTATTGATACCGCTAGGGTTTTCTGAGTAAGGCAAGCTGGGAGTAAAACGAACAAGTGATCCATCCAAATGGGACAAGGAATTTGCAGGAAAGTCTGTGCAGGATCCTGTACATGGAAATACGACATTATTCAGAGGAGTGAAGGCTAAATAGTTGTGCTCCTTCCCATTCACCTCTCAATGTGTAACTATGTCTGATGTGTGTCACTACATGCAGCTTCCCTGCACATGACATTATTAATAACAAGAGCCCTTTTCTATCTGCATCCAATATTAAGATGTGGAAGAATTCTTTATCTCTGGTAGTCCTCCTGCATTGCAGTTTTGCTTTGGGGTGTGTCATGTGGCTAGCAGCACTCACATTTTTCATGATTGCAATCCTTATTTTGAAGTTCAAACTTCACCATACTAAGTGCATGTTAAACACTGTGGGTTGCATCCTGTGCTGTGCCAGTGGGATTCTGCTGGTACAATGGGACTTCCCCAACCCTCCTGAGCCAATTGTGAGGGCATGCAGGAGGCTGGAAGGGTCAGGAGAGGAAGAGAAAGTTCTGCAACATGCGCAGAAATCCATTGTGCCAGTGGAGCTGCAGTGTCGGATAAGGCCTTTTAAATAATGTGATTTTTGACATTTCATTTCCTTACCTAGCCCATTGTATTTCTAGTACTATAATGATAAGAACAAGAAGCATGTATCAATATTATAATGTAACTTTGTATCTTATATTATTTGGATTTAGAAAAGTAGAGGGGGAAATATTTAAGCTTGGGATGCTGCTTGAAGATATTAAAGAGAAAATCGATAAGACTGCCTGCAGCCCACGTTCCTCTGCTTTTGTAACATCACCATCATACACACCCTGTGAATCTGCTTCTCTCTATTCAAGTCGTTCTGAGGTAAACCATTAAGTCCCAATAAAGAACAAAGCATATTGTTGTATATCACATTATCTTTACTGAGATTGCATAATTGAATTAATGTAATAGTAGAGTGGAAATACATGCACTCAAAATGTAGCAATACTGTCATAGTGCCACACCCCTCTAATTCACCAGTCCCATTTCACTGGATTTTCAGGTTTTGAAAGTTTTCAGGTTTAGACCTTCTGACTTTCTGTCTCCTCCACAGGATCATGCAATTTAGCTTTAAGCTAACAGCAGGCCTTTGGACCTCTTCCAGATATGTATATATCAAATTGTGCTCCTTGGGATGATTGTTGCTAAATTGTATTGAAATATTACCCTCTTCTGCACACATTCCACCTTGTCAATATCCTTATTAAATTGTGATGCCCAGAACTGGACACAGTATTCCAGGAGTGGTCTGGCCAAGGCAGACTAGAGCAGGACTATGACTTACCTTGATCAGGACAGTATACTTCTGTTGATGCAGCCTAGAATAGCATTAGCTTTTTTTGCTGTTGCCTTACACAGTTGAGTTGTGTTAAGCTTGTGGTCTACTAAGACCCCTAGGTCCTTTTCACATGTACTACTGGCAATCTAGGTGTCCTCCATCTTATATTTGTACAGTTGGTTCTTCCTATCTAAGTGTAGAACCTTATATTTGTATCTATTGTAATTCATTTTGTTAGTTTGGGCCCAGTTCTTCACCCTGCTAAGGTCATCTTGAATCTCCTTAATTAACAGGAGTGAAAATTACAATATTTTTTAAGTTATTCAGATCTTTTGGTTGGCATGCAAAGTGGGTTTTGCAGATGAAAATGGTACATATATATATATATATGTGTGTGTGTGTGTGTGTGTATATACACACACACATATGTGTGTGTGTGTGTGTGTGTGTGTGTGTGTGTGTGTGTGTATATATATATATATATATATATATATATATGCAGAACTCTCCAACATTGTGAAATTGCTGTGAATGTAGCAAGTTCTTCAGTAGGTCATAATATCCATTTCCCCATGTGGTTCTTTCATAGAGTCCAGCGATTTCAAACATTAGTGAGTCCCCACAAAAGACTGCTTCTGGCGTGAGTATTGCTAAGAATAAAAAGTATGGAGACAATCAAAGTCAGCCTATGGAGATGATTCCACAGAGAATGTATCAGCAATCTAACCAACATCATCCCTTTCATCAGAAGTAAGTGTTAGCCATAGAAGTTGACTATTAAATGGGTCATAATGTGTTAACTATTTGCTCAGTTCAGCATATCTCCAAATCATGGCCTAGAAGGCACAAAACATCAAATTCTTTCATGCTCTTTCTCATGAATTTGTATGCTATGGTTAGTGCTTGCTCTCGCCAACCCATGTTTGGAAATTGGTTTTACAGTTCTGGTTTGGAAGACAAGCACTATCCATAGCTTGGCAACTCAGATCTCACAGCAAAATATAGTGAGCATTAAACTATAAACTGGAAGTAAAGGTGTGTGCATGAGCCCATGATTTTGGCCATTGGTATCTGACAGGCCAAATATAAATGTTTTGACTAAGGTCCAAAGAACTACCTTAGGTATGGCCAAGTGTTTACATATATGCAAACATTATATTTGACTATTCTACCTATATTCCCAAGCAGATCCTATAATTTTAACATATTCCTCCACTAATGGTATTGCTACCAAAGTGGGAAAGCTCTGTGCATCAGCATGTATTAGTAGAAACTAGATGATTAAAGCACCTTACCAGCCACAATAGTACTCAACAATTCATTCTAGTATGACTGAATGTGCGACAACACACACACACACACACACAACCTATGCAAATATTCTTTTGCTGGCCTGTAAACTGTAAAATTCTATTTGTTTGATTGTAATTTAGTGGCTGATCTGTGATTGGAATAATAATAAAGACTGAAATATATATGCAATGTAAAACAATCAGCTCCATGCCATATCATAAGTTGTTTTGTATGAAACTCACCTTTTTTTCTAAGTGGTTTACTATGCAGCATTGAGGGCTCTTTTTCAGAAACATACATTCAACCTCTCTTGGGTTCATAGAGCTGGTTGTGCATTTCTTTGGAGTGTAGACCTTTCCAGCTGAGTTGACTTAAACATTTCCATGTAAACGTGCCTAGAATTAGTGTTAAAAGGCTCGTTATAAAGCAACATCCATTGAAACGGCTGCATATTGAAAAAAGCTTTAGAAATGTGAAATACGGACTTGAAGACGAATAGGGCAACACACAGGACAGTATCCAATTATGTCTGTTTGCTTGTGCAATCAGACTTTTGGATTCTCTTCTTCTTCCTCCAGTTCCAACTCACATCCCCTCTGGAGCATATTTTGAAAACTTGTTTGCATGGGGGATGTCTGTAGAAGAAGACTTGCACAAACAGATACCCGCTCACTATGTTGGATCTCACCCACAGAATGTAAATTTATTCTTCCCATTTGCACCAATTCATTCTGTGCCTCCCTCAGATCTGCAAACAGTTGTTTAGTGAATTTATAACCTGTTTTTAAATGTTTCTTAAAATATCAAAATTACAAGGTGTTATTATTAAAGACACATTTAATAAAACAGAATTTTGCTTTCCCCTTAGCCAGCTAGAGCTGCAAACTAAACATTCTTGTGAAGATATAGTGAATCCTCTGGAAAAATCAGGACTTCCAGCAAATAAGCAAGCTACTCATGTAAGTCAATCTGATTATTAATTTATTGTTTTATCAGCTTGATAAAACTAAGATGGTTCTAATTAATTACTGTTGACTAGGCTAACATCATAAGACTATTCAATTGCTGTCATTCAAATAAATGTACGAGGAACAATGTGCATTAATGCAGCAGGTGTTGACGATGTAAGTAATAAGAGTCCTTTTGTTTTGTAATATAGCAGCACTGCTCCTTTTCACCCATTAAAAAGGCTGGAGGGCTACAATTCCACAAACCACTTATAGGCAGAGGAAATCAAAATGATTACAGTGATCAAGAAAACACAGATGGGTAAGTTTTAATCTCAGAGGTTCCAAAATATACTCTCTCAACTATACCAACTATAACACATTTGCACTGTATGATTAGCAACAAGGCCAGCTTCAGGTTGTGTGCCCTTGGGCCACTGAGTGTCAGTAGGCTCCTTTGGCACCACCAATTTTGCACCACCCCTTCTTATTCTAACCTCTCTCCTTCCCTCTTTGTCACTTCTCACTCATAACCAAAACAAGTCTTATTCAACACAATCTCCTATTTTCAAATAAAAATATACATTTTTTCACGTCACTAATTGCCTGTTTTTGTGCAGGGGTAGACTTTATAGTCCATCTGTCTAATTAAAGCTGTAAAAATTAAAGGCTCTATTGAAAGATGTCAGCATTTGTGCTACTGTCACAATCTCAGCCACCATCAAATTAAAACCTCTCAGTTCCCAATAGTTGCTAGCAACCAATGCCAATGATCTGAATAATGTTGACTGCAGTTATTCCCCACATAGAGCAATTGAATTTTAATTTGAAACAGCCAAGAAAAAGTTTGCAGAACTTAGTGTTTATCTATGGTCTTTCCTGAAGCACCTGATCTGCAATGTCATGCTAGTGGAAACAATAATTTGCAAGTAACAGCTAATCACCACATCACAAATTACTTGTAGGATTTTGCAGACTTGTATACAGATATTAACATTTACAGATTAGCACATCTAAAACACACAACATAGCAAATCCAGCCTTGGTGTTACAGAAATACACTTTGGCTCAAAGAAGCCAAACAAATGTTTTCTCAGACTCCGACCAGATACCATAATAAAAAAGGACATAAGAAAAAGAAACTTCAAAAAGAAAACGCACATCAGCTGCAATTTCCCTAAACAAAATGGAGCACCATCCCTACTAGGAAAGACTAAAATGTTTTAGAGCTTTTTAGTTTAGTAGAAGAGAAAACTAAGGGAAGATGTGGTAGAGAATTATTAAATTATGGGTTTAAAAAATATACATGATCCAGGTTTATACTGTTGCATTGCTTATGTGCAGTTTCACGTTTCTTTAAAGCTTTGATAACTGGGAATGATTAATAGTGTTTTGAGGAGCATCTGGAATTGGCGCCTCAATAACATGTTTTTGTGAGGGGGTCTTTTGACGCAACAGTGCTGGCTTGCAAAAGGGCTCATGCTTCTGGGGCTCATGCTTCAAATGTGATTACAGAATTATGGAAGCAAGGGTGACATTGTTATGTCCTTTATATTGTGCTGATCCTTTCTCTGACATGCATTGTGCTCATATTTTATTTTTTACCCCATAAGTAATTTAAGCTATTGGGAAATGAGATCTCCACCCCCAGCCAATCAATATCATACCAGCAATCAAGAATCCAACGCGACTATATTGAAAGAACGAGGTACAGAAAGATAAATCAGCAGAAGTATATAAGTTTTTAAAAACCAGCAAAATAATTCTAATAGATATCACCCACTAATCCATTTTTTTCTGATATACATTTTTTTCATAGGAAGCTTAACTTATCCTTCAGATCACAGGTTTCTTGATGAGTTGAGGAATCCTGCAAAGGATCATATTATTATACATCCTAGACTGAAAATACAGTTATCAAGGAGACAGGTTTGTCCCTGTTCTTCCAGCAGGTTAGTATGTACACTGCTAAACCTAAACTCTACACAAACCAAATGTGCACTATCACCATGTTGAGGCACAAATCCCTGATATTTCTCATAGGGTGCAATCCTAAACCCATTTACATGGGACTAAGTTCCACTGAATTCAGTAGGATTTAATTTTGAGTAGACGAGTAGAAGTCTGCAATGTTAAGAACCTCTGTGCTGATTGTTAACGTATAATTAAGCCTCTCTCCTGTGTTATCTCTTTCCAACATAGAAATAAAAAAATGGAACACAGGAAAATAAAAGAAAAGCCAGACTGTGAAAGGTACTCTATCTTCTTAGAAGGAAAAGCGATGGATTTAGATTTATCAGGTACTTAAGTTTTGGTAATATTAACAAAAGGCCTCACATTATTTGGAATTTAAGTGTGAACTACTAAGCATCTCTAGTAAACATTACAATAATCTGATGTCAGTTAAAGTCAATGGGTGTGATTGAATATAGCAAGACTGGGCTTCTGCTTCCTTGTCGCAGCTCCCCCCCACCCCCCCCAAAAAAAACTGATCTGGAGGGCTAGATCCTCAGAAGCAGATTTTTGGGAGATACAATGGTGCTAGAACAGGGAAAAGGAAACTGCAAGTTCTGTAGTTTCCAGCAAAAAACAGCTGCTATAGGCAGCAAAAAAAGATGCGCTAGTGCCCCCGTATCAATGAGTACTGTCAGACGTGTGTGTGTGTGTGTGTGTGTGTGTACATATGCATACAGTGGTACCTTGGGTTAAAGACGCTACAGGTTACAGAAGCTTCGGGTCACAAACTCTGCTAACCAGGAAGTGGTTGCTCCAGGTTAAGAACTTTTCCCCAGGATAAGAACGGAAATCGCGCACCAGCGGTGCAGCAGCAACAGGAGGCCCCATTAGCAAAAGCATGCTTCAGGTTAAGAACTGTTTCAGGTTAAGAACGGACCTCTGGAACAAATTAAGTTCTTAACCTGAGGTACCACTGTACATCTTAAAGTATATGTAAGTATTTATAAATAAAAAAATTATCAGGGCAACGCACCTGTGCACTTCCATGGTCCCAATCAAAAGCAACCATCTCATTCAGGCAAAGGAAACCACATGTTCAGCTAGATGCATTTTAAACTTCAATAGTGAGCTTCCTTGGTTGGCCAACTGGAAGTATAGCACTAAAAAGTTATGGGATTCTTAGTAACATAAAGGTAAAGGGACCCCTGACCGTTAGTTCCAGTCGTGACTGACTCTGGGGTTGCGGCGCTCATCTCACTTTACTGGCCGAGGGAGCCGGCGTTTGTCCACAGACAGCTTCCGGGTCATGTGGCCAGCATGACTAAGCCACTTCTGGCGAACCAGAGCAGCACACGGAAACACCGTTTACCTTCCCACCGGAGCGGTACCTATTTATCTGCTTGCACTTTGACGTGCTTTTGAACTGCTAGGTTGGCAGGAGCAGGGACCGAGCAACAGGCGCTCACCCCGTCGCGGGGATTCGAACTGCCAACCTTCTGATCGGCAAGTCCTAGGCTCTGTGGTTTAACCCACAGCGCAACCCACGCCCTCTTAGTAACATAGGGCTCAATTAATGCTTCAGCTGGTTCTGATGACTGACTGGTACGGACCGCTATTACTCTAGCATTAGAAGACCTTGACTGACTTTCCCCTCCTAGTCAAAACAAAAAAAAAATCCTTCCAGTAGCACCTTAAAGACCAACTAAGTTAGTTCTTGGTATGAGCTTTCGTGTGCATGCACACTTCTTCAGATACACTTCTTCAGTGTATCTGAAGAAGTGTGCATGCACACGAAAGCTCATACCAAGAACTAACTTAGTTGGTCTTTAAGGTGCTACTGGAAGGATTTTTTTTGTTTTGACTATGGCAGACCAACACGGCTACCTATCTGTAACTTTCCCCTCCTAGCTCAGTTAGAACCCTAAATGGCAAAGGGCCATGGTATCTAAAGGGTCACCTTTTTTCATTTAAATCCAGCCATCAATACCTTTATCAGAGGTGAATCTGCATGTGTACCGCACTTCTGAAGTTAGGCAGGTGGCAACCAAAAAGCCTTTTCTACAGTAGTACCATCTTATGGGATTCTCCCCATAGAAGCAGAATGCTTTTGCCTGGCTCCTAAAGATACATAATGAAGGCACCAGACAAGTCTCCCTGGGGAGAGCATTCCACAAACAGGGTGCTACCACAGATAAGGCCCGTGGAGGAGGCTCACAAAGAAGGGCCTCAGATGATTGCAGGGTCTGAGTCAGTTCATATGGGGAAACGTAGTCTTTGAGGTATTTGTGCACATTTATGATCCTCTAAATTGTTTTTGCTGCTGCTTTAAATCTGTTGTTGTTGCTGTTAAACCTCCATGCTTTTACAGTTAGTTTGACACCATTTTTTATTGTGCCTTGTAAGCTTCCTTGGGACTGTTTGTGGGTGAAAGGGAAGGTGCAAGTTCCATGAATATACAATAATTTTATACATACGTTAGTGTTTCAGTTGTTCCAAGAGACTTAACTGACATGGTAGCAGTCATCACAGATTTTAACAAAGTCAAGCAAGCCTTACATTTCTAAGGCCAATATATTACATATGTATTAACATGTTTGTTTAACTTGGGGTGCGGTGTTAGGTAGTGACACCGAAGACACTTCGTTCTCACACCTAGTAGACAGTTCAAGCAGTGAAGTATGTCTGGAAAAGAGTATTAAAAGTCATGGATCATGGACAATGGGTCTACAAGAACAAAATGAAGGTAGAATAATTTTTGTAAGGTATTCTTTTGTATAGTATATGGATAATTCTGGATATAATTAACACACAATTTTGATCTTTATACGAATTTAGCTGAAGACACCAAAGTTCATACTTCTGTGCCCATTCCACTTGCTGAATCAAGAACAGCAAGCCTAAATCAGCTGTACAATCAAATTAATCTGCATGAGAATGCAGATTACACACAATGCAAAAATATACAAATCACGATTTTTGCATAACTACATAACAGTCTGAATCACTCAAAATTTGCAGTTTTCCTCTGGAAGAGAAAATACCAATTTTTGGTAGTTTCCACAAAAGTCTTCAGAACACTTAAGCTATGTACAAAAACGCAGACTGACTATGGGCTAAGTTGCTGTTTTACTTTCTTTTGACTTCTTTTTATTTCAACAGACTTCTCTCAAAGAGACTGGAAAGGCAGTCAAAGAAAGAGTTATAGTAAGGAAAGTGATGAGTGTAAGAGTGGTAAATCTTGATTTACCGTACAGTTAATGATTAAGCATAAACTAATACCAAAAACATTTCTTTCTTGAAAGGGAAAAACACAATACACATAATCTCAGATAGTTTTTTAAACAAAAGAAAAAACTGTGATACTCAGTGGAGCCCCTTCACATCCTGCTTTTTGCATATAGAAAATGGCCTTAATGGCCTTAGAAGCTTGTCACACCCTGTGTGACTCCTTTTCTAAGGTGTTAATTAAAAATAAAAGAGCAGTTATACTTGTGGTTGAAGCATTTAATCATCAATGCTTAATAGTAGGCTGGAGCAGGGAGCAGGTAATGTAGTGAACTTGTTTAATTGCATTTCTTTAAAATATTTTTTAAAAATATTTTTAGCTAGTTCGCAGAAGCAAAGCATCAACCTTCAAAGGATATATACAAAGAAACAACCAGAAGAGTTTATAGAAAGGCTATGTGACAGGTAACATGCATCATCAGTTTTAAAACCAAGTTCTTATAACCCTAGCTTATAACTGTAATTTTCATGGGCAAGTTTGTTTTATTTGCAGCAATGCATGCCAATACTTTTAAGATCACAACAAAAAATGTAATTTTTGAATTCAGCCTTTTGTGGTGCCCTTGTGGGCTTAGTAGTAATATAATTAATTTAGAACTAGCAAGCAGACACTAGCTGTTAAGCATAGAATGTATTTTTGTGTATCAATATGATATCCCTGTGATTTCTTACGCTCTAGACAAAATCTACATATTCCCGAAACTCGCTACTCAAGGATGCATGATACTATTATCCTTTCACCACAATACCTCACTAGTAGGAATATTTATGGAAGGCCAGTATGTGGTCTGAGAAACAGGCACATCAAGGAGACACATTCAAAGGTATGTGGGGAGCCTTGTATCTACAGAAAAGGAAATGGAGAAATCTTTGAACATTTTCCTTACAATGAAACAAGTGAACTTTTCTCCCCTAGTCCAATCAGTGATGTTAATTACAAGAGGTTTTTTCCCCCCCTTAACAGATATTAAGTTCCACTTTGGATGATGTTATACAGACTGCAAACAATTTGAAGAAAACTACAGAACACATGGTGCAAGTTGTTTCAGAAGATTTAGCCAAGGCCAAAATTCAGACACTTTCCAGTCTTGCAGCTAGCCAATACTAAATCTGAATGTGTTTTGAAAACTGACAGAACTATATTTGAAAGAGAGACGATTGGAATGTGTAAAGAATGAAAATGCACCATTTCTCTCCTTATTCTTCATCTTAAATAACCTAAAATCTGTTGCATTAAAATAACAGATATTATCAAGCTGTGAGTTAATAATAAATAGGTTTTACAAAATCGTGCATTGTGTACGTATGTTTAGCTCAGTTTGGAACTTAGGATAAGTATATTTCCCACTTAGTGTTGGTACAGAAGAATAATCTGTTTGACTAGTCCAGTCATTTAATCTCAGACATAAACTCAGATAATTTAGTAGGCGGCACAATTATTTTTATATCAGTATGGCTTAAAAAATTCTAATTTATTGCCCAGCAACAGCCCATTTATGTCACTCCCTCCCCCAATTAGAGAAGTAAGAAGGGAAATATGGGGAATATATGTGGGATTGACCAATGATCAGTTCATTTTGCAAGCTGATGAAAGAAGCAAGTCAGTCATCTGCCCTGTACTGCATTCTTTTTCAGAGTCCTGACAAAAAATACCAAAACAAGTAATTAAGACAACATATTCTTCAGCATTCTTGATTGTTGATAAAAGGTTTATTACTTTCATGATTAACTTCACCCAAATACCATACAGAGAACCATGCAATCCCCGACACACATAACCAAAGTTCTGTCTTGAAATTTCTCAGGAAAAGTTTTAAACTTACACTTTGTACCTCACTGAAAGCAGCTGTCTATGACACTCTTACAAGTTGCATGGAATCTTGTAGCTTACCAAATTGTAGTTGTGCTATACATTTACATTTCCTCTTGTAGCTAAGCTCATTGCCCTTTTATAATAGTATTTTTAGAAACAGACTTTTTTTCAGGATAGAAAGTTTACACATTATTACTGAAAAATCATTAGCATATATACAAATGTTTCCCAAGTCCTAGCATGATATATTGCAATGGTGAGCATTCTCTACACTAAACACTTCGCAGCAAAATGCCATCTATAACCAAGTACATTAATATAAAAACATAAGCTGTTACATACATCTTATTCTTATCCATTACCTTCCCCTTCCCCCCCAACCCAAGGAAAGCAGATTTCAAATTATAAAAAGAACAGTCCCAAATACAGCACTGATTTATAAAATATGTACATAGGGTACAATCCAGTTCAAATCAAGGACTTTTAAGACCTGCTGATTTCAGTAGGGAAGTCAGATATGTAACACTTCTCCCACTGTAATCATTTGAACTTAAAACACTCTTAACTATCACTAAATTGTATCCATAATATTTATATTATGTGTTCTTAATATCTCTTAAATTAAGCACAGCTGAAAATCTTTTAACGTTATAATCTCTACTCATTCTTAAAAAAGACTGTATCCTTTGATTTTGTTACAGTAAGTGCTTTTACATCATCCAGTAGTCTTCTAGGTGTCACGATGTGAGTGGAACCTGGTAAAAACAAGATGTAATTGTGAAGGGATAGTCATCAACAACATGAGCTTATTAAACTTGTAACTGGGGAAGGGACAATCTGCATCCTCATTAGGGTGCTGGGTTTGGTAAAGAGGTTTAAACTTCTCTGTACACCCCCGTGCTGTGTATTTCCTCCATTTTTGCTGCCACTGCCAAAAACAGTGAAGTATTGGGGATGTGATTTGGATTGGGGGGGTACTTTGGGTCCCAGGGCTCAGGATTAGCAACCCCTGAACAAAGTAATAACCTTGAGGCAACTTGTTAATTTCCTCCTAGATGCCATTAGTTTCTCCAGCAATTCAGTATGTCAACAGTAGTACGTATTCCAGCCAAGTGGCCATAACAGTGAAACATTTGCTGGGAAATGTTAATCACACACATTTCCTACTTCAAAATGCTCCTTTCCCCAGTTTTTCCTTTATTTTGAAAAAATAAAATAAAAGACTATCTGCATGCTACTACATGCATGTGATTATCACATGCATGTAATTAACATGTAGTTAGGCTCCTAAGACTATTTGAAGCTAACCTGAGTTACCAGTTGCTGTTATTTCAGATAGATAATTGCAAAATTTGATGCAACTTGATTGAGAAATGAACTACATGAGAATGCAAGGATAAAACACTTGTAGGAGAGGATTCATGCTTTCTGATAATTTGCAGACTAGAAACAACAGCTATTTTAAATTGCTTGATTCTTAGAGGAACCAAGAGGAAGATTCAAGAGAACCAATCCAGAAATAAGGACTTTAGTCTTATGTAGAAGGGGTAGTAATATTTAGAAATGTAAGTGGCAAAGTCAAATTGTAGAGGGAGCAGAAGGGGAATCAAATAAAGGACAGAAAAAGGAAGCAAAAATAAATCCTGGTGCTCCTATCACTTCAAAAGTCAAGCCATTTTTAGACAACAATTCTGTCTAAGCATAATTGGTCAGGCTTACCAATAATAACTTCACAAGACTTGTAGGCTTGAGAAACTTCATATGCACAGCGCATCTCAGAATATGTAATGCCTCCAATGACAAACACAATTAGCCTTGATCCACTTTTCCGGTCATCCAAATAACTAGTTTTGGGTTTATTGCGAGCACTGTAAAACAGAGTGAAAAAAAAAGGACATTTGGAAATTAAAGGGGGAACATGCACACAATTTTTAATTTGAATACCATGAAATCACTTACCTCACTGCTCCAGAACCATTCCATGGTGCAGGGCACTGGGAACAATAAGGCCAGTCTTTTGTGTCCAGTTTATTTTCTATAGCATCCTGGAAGAAAATAGGTTCTTTAAACAAATTAAGGTGATACAAAGTATTCATTCTGAGTCTTCAAAATCCCCAGATTTTCTATGACTAGAAAGCAGGCATGAAGCCAGCATATAGCAACAAACACTTCCTGGGTAAAGGATGTAAACATGTTGACAAAAGAATGGAAGTTAAGGTTCCGAGGAACAAGCCACCTTTCTGAATGAAGGAACTGCCTGGTTATAAATAGCTTAAGTCCACACTTTAAACTATTGATTTCTTCTCCAGTGGACTAACTGAAAATTGCTGAGGATCTTGAGGGACACTAAATAATTTTTCTGCCTGCTGCAGCAATTTTAATTCCATATAAATTTCTGCGTATCTATTTTTAATCCCTCCTTATTCTCTGATGAACAGTATAAATGCTTAAGGCACACTAGGACTCCTTATTATCAAACTGTCTTTATAAATGTCATTTGTGCCCAGTTTGAAAGTTATTTTCTGAGCATGTCAAGATGAGCAGGAGAAAGTATGCAAGCATAAAGAGTGCTCTCATCCTCAGCCCAATAGCACTTCCAATGGAAGGAGTGTGTCCATAGATGGAATAGATTTCCACTCTCTTTTATACTCCTCCCAACTAGCTGCCTCCAAATCTGGATTCTATTTAGCAGATTTTTGGGGTGCATCAGGACTGCAGATGAGAGGAGAGAAAGATGAACTCCTGTTGTGCAAATAGAAGTCTGCTTGTACAAAGTTGGATTATACCTTTTGTATGAGACTGAAGCAACTGTGTTATACTGGTCTAAAAATTAGGAGTGTGAAACATCAGGCTCAGAATATGACATTCTAGAAACCTGTATCACGCCCTCAGGACTCTCCCCAAGTCATGCCTTCTCCCCAGAAGGTTGTACAGAAGAGAATAGGGGGATTAAATGTTTTGACCTATGCGGTCATTCCCCCAGAAAACTTATCAGGAGTAAAAGGTCTATATTAAATGCAACTAAAATAGGGATAACAACAGCACACAAGGAGATTTTCTTAAAAACATCCAATATTATGTGCATGACTAAAAGCTATTTTATTTAGAAATTTTACCTCCATAATATCCTTAATAACAGGTGTCCATCTAGAAAGTTGAAATGTTTGTTCTGAGGAACGATCCTTCCTCGATGGTCTGCGCTGTTGTGCTGCAGCCTAAAAAGCCAAAGAGATTGAGCTTGATTGCTACTGAATGCTGTTAGGAGTAGTATCAGTAATGCATTTATATCAGGTTATAAACCACTGAAAGAAAATATAATTCAAAGACAACGTTCTGCAGTCTATTATACAGGGGTTTCAAAGAAAATTGGAGAGAATATTTTTTTCGGCAAGCGAAAACATCTCTTACTAAGTACATAATAAAATGAAAGTTTTAAAACTTAATGGAAGACAATTTTTATACAAAGGGATTTGTAAACATTTGTTGGCCATGAAATTGCATGCATGCATGCTTCACTACCAACCCTGCCCCTCCCAAATCCTTGGCATACAAGGGACACCCAGGAGAGGGGTGGAAGATCACTTTTGACATCATTAACTTAGTCTATATTTGCCACAAGTTACCCTGCTACAGGGTATGAGTTATACCACATGACTTCAGAGTAGCTTCCATACTTGCTACTCTACTCAAACTGTACACAACTCATCAGTCAGCAAGAGTCATACAAAAACATGTCTGAGTGACAGCAGAGCTATCTAAAAAATATGCTTCCAATTTTATCTCATCTTTTCTCAAGCACATGGCCTATTTTGCACTTCTTATAGCACAATAAATTCATGTTTACTTGGAATAAGTCCTAATATGCACAAAGGGGTTTCCTCAAAAGTATGAGTATGTTTAGGATTGCAGCGTTTGGTTTAAGAGGTCAGCACAAAGAAGTTGCAGTCAAGAGTTTCATATTCTTCCTATGAGGCTGGGCTTTAGTGTAATGATGTGAGATGCAAGCCAGTGAAATCCCTGTCTCCCATCAGCTGCAAATTCATTACATGGTTTTATATAAACCATAATATCCTGCTTTATACCCCACCTCTTACTTACAGGGTTGTTGTACAAATCAGAAAATCATCTGTGTGAAGCAATCTGAACTCCCTGAATAGACATTACGTATTAACAATACAATACAAATAAGCAGAGTTGATAGGAAAAAAAATGCTGCATTTCTTACTGCAATGACGACAGGTACACCAAGATACTTCCAATTTTTTATCATGTCGCTATCATTTTCTATCTGTACGTTCTGGATCAGCTTGTCCAAGTTCTCTTGTGTAGTTCCTTTTTCCACATTTAAAAATAAATGTGACATTTTGAATTAGTAACTTTCTGAGATTGGTGTATTTATTTGTTACATTTATATACCGCCCATTTATATATTGCTCATTAACCAAGTGCCGTGAGCATTGAAGAAACTTTAAAAAACCAAAATGGTTTAGAGTAAAATTCAATCACAGAATTTAAGTAAGCATTAATAAGTTTGAAACACTTTATAAAGTGCTACCCTAATACCTGTGTAGCACTGTTCTGAATAAGTTTGCACCACGGCAGGCCTGAAAAATCTCCATCTCACCAGCCATCCAATAATTACAGTCCAATACAGCTATCCCAGATATATTTTAAGATTAAAAAATCTATTCTTCAGGGCTGGGCAGCTTTTTATCCATACAAACAAATGACAATTTACTTGGCTTCATCTTCTCCAAAAGAGTAATTTCAACAATAACTCTTGCATAACTGTCATTTATCTCAATAAGCCATGCTCTGATGGCATGAGTGAATTGTGGCCACACATACACATGTGCATACACATGACATTTCATTACATTCATGTAGTTTAGTGTATGACATACTGAACTATCTTTAAGACAGTAGATAGAAGATTTAGACCTTACCATTTGTGCTGAAGATATAGAGGAGGATGGCTCTTATCTTATCATAGCTATCGTGATTTTTATTTAGCAGTACTGGAAGAAGGACTCGCATCTGATCTTTCACTTTCTGTCCCTCTACATCTGTTCCAAGAGCCAAATCCTAAGTTACAAATAAGAGATATCCTATCAAGTTCATAGCAGTTATTTGAGCATACTTTTGTATGTTGCCACAGATCCATATTTAGCCTTAAGCGGAAGTAGAATTTTCGAGGCATATCATATATGTTGTGTTTTCAGGTAACTATCCCTTCTCTCCCAAATGCAATTACGACTGTACTAGATTGCTAGGAGGAATGCTGTAAGAGGAAACCACACAGTACTAGCAGTAACGGAGCAAAACAATACAAGTTCAGTTGTTAACCGATCCTGCAGTACATTACTCAAGGAAACGAGTTCACTTGATCCACTTCGTAAATTTATATCCCGTTGCATCCTCTCTGTTGCTGCTGCTCCCTCACCAGTATAGCACTGGGGCGTTAGTCTTAGTTCTGGATTTTTAGAAGTTGATAAAGTACCATGACATAACTGTGGCTCTTCCCATTGTTGAACAAAAGTAGCTACTGAAACTAACCCTTAAAAGGCAATGAGAGACCACTATGATACTATCCTGGTAGCTTTTCTGGTCAGGAAAATAGGGCTATGGCAATACTATAGCTGTGTACACACACACACACAGTTTTTTGCCAGTAGCTTTGCACTAGTATTCCAGAACTGCAAAGAACATTAGTTATTTTTTACTAAACAGATTTAAAAAAGGCTACTTTGACCAGAAATGCTTTTAAAAGCCACCAAGATATAAAGTTCTCTCCTTAGGGGAATAGCCAATAGAATTTCTGTTATTATACTGTCCCCAGTAGTTTGTTCAGTCCAAATACCATTGTACTCTTGGATGATTCACATACCTGTTCAACTTTGCACAGCTTTTCTATGTTATTCTTAAATTTACTCATGCAATCTTCAGCTATATTAAGATGCACTACTTGCTGCAAAACAGAAGCAAAAATTTGCTTACTTTTACATTACATTATGACACAGCAACAGAAAACAAACAATTCATTAACAGGCAGTAAAGTTTAATGTGTCCAGTCTTATTTCTTAAAAACAATCCACCAAACATAAGCTTCACACTCTACAATATGTTATAGTTATAATTTTTAAGAATGCTAATTAAGACCAGCCTAATACTTTCTAAAGCTGCAATCGTAACACACATTTAAGTAGTATATCCCACTGAATTTAGAAAGAGTTGAACAAACATGCTTAAGATTGCCTGCAAGCCAGGAAAATACAATACAAAGTAGATTTGGGGGTCTTTCTGACACATAGGATACACAATTTAATATAATACATTTTAAAAATTAAGACAAGTTCATGAGGCTTAGATCTTTCAAAAGCAATTAGTTGTGAGATGTAAATGAAATTTTCATTTACAAACAGTCGGGATGCCTCAAACATCAGAAACAGGGAGCTAACAACCTTTATGTTTTGCTTTTGAACCTGCTGAGGTATCTGACTTGGCAAATGACAACAGAATGCTGGACTAGATGTTCCTTGCTCTGATCCAAAAAGGGAATTTTTTGTTTATGGAACAATTTTATCTCTCTTTAGGTTGTTAGTATGCCAGTTAACTAACTATGCAAGTGGGACGGTGGGGATTACCTTGCTAACCCTGCTTCTCCTGCCCAGGTCTTTGCTCTGGTCAAAGGGTGAACTTCTGAAGCAATGAGTCTTCTTGAACTCATGGAGGCTCCTCGTAAATTTTAGAATAGTGCAAATGCTTCCTGCTTCAGAAATTTTCACTCCAGCATGAGAGGGGAAGTTACAATGGTGACAGGGGCAGAGCTAATGCAATTATCTCCACCGCCACCCTATGTGTTTACTTAACTCCAATTGTACCAGTTAGATTACTTGTACCAGGAGCAGTTCATGTGGTGCTCTGCAGATGATATTTGACTCCAACTACCATCAAACTGAGCCAACTTCACTAATTATCAGATCATGGGAGTTGTAATCCACAACATCTGGAGGGCACCTAAGTCATGCTTATACACCAGCATAATTGGCCACAAACTAAGCCAAATCTAGGCTCAAATCTAAAAAATGAACAGCATCCAAACACATAACAGTATTATATTTTGCTCACCTTAGTAATCTGTTTGCGAAAGTGGGGCATCTTCTTCATGAGCTGAGCCAGATTACTTAAAGATAGCTAGAAAATAATTCGAATTTCAGTTTCAAATATTTCACAATCAACATTTCTTTTAATTTGTGTTTGAGGACCGGAAAATGCATAGCCAGCTTCAAGAAGTCTACTAAGGCTGAAATCCTGTGTTTACTTACAAGGTTAAAAGTATCTGTCTGAAGTCATAGGGCCTTTCTTCTGTGTTTTTATTTATTGACTGATAACATTTATTCATCGCTCAAAAACTATTGTTATTTAGGATTGCACTGCAATATATATTTAAGATTGCACTACAAATATATATATTTTAGTCTCCATTTTAGTAGGTTAGAAGTACCAACAAAAGGCAATTTAAAAACACTTGAAAACAAACCCCAGTGGATTTGCATTCAGTTATTCTCACTTCCAAACCCATGTCTTCAGTATCAAGGTAGTTGCACTCAGCGGAAGACAAATTTAAAAACATTTAGTACCACTTTAAAGTAAATATTTATTTCTTACTTTTCCTTCTGTTGCCTTTCTCTTTGATGAAACTTCTTTCATAAGTTTTGGTATTTCCCTGAAAGAGTAGAAGAAAATGGCTTCTTAATATTTTTAAATTAAATTGAGAATATATACGTCTGAAATTCCCTTCCTAGAAAAGCTAGACAGGCTTCCTCTTTGTTCTCCTTCCGCCATCAGGTGAAGATTGTTTTATTATCACAAGATTTGGGGAACTCACTTTTTTAAAAAAATAATTAAGGAAAGGACTTTTAATAATCTGTGATGTTTTTACTATCTGTTTTGTACCAGATTTGCTTTTGTATTCTTTTAATTCTATCACAGTTTCATTACTTTAACTATTCTAATTTATAAGCTTTTAGGTTTTTGTATTTCAGCTGTGTTGTTTTACTAAGTGTAAGCTGCCTTCAGTCCTGGTTTGGGGAAAAGGTTGGAATAATAATAATAATAATAATAATAATAATAATAATAAACTGCTTAAAGGCTTCAAAATCAAAGATAAAATGGTCTCAGGTATGTCTACACATTTGACCAAACTGTAAGAGGTAGTGGAAGACAGAAGTGCCTGGCGTGCTCTGGTCCATGGGGTCAAGGAGAGTTGGACATGACTAAATGACTAAACAACAACAAATGTCTACACAGAGGTGGTAAGCAAGTTTATTTGGTAGAAATTCAACAAGAGCAGCAAAAAATGTAGATTTAGTCCTCAGAAATAAGTGGAATATTTTGTGTATGAGGAACATGCCCAAGGTGCCTGACAATAAGGTGACTCACTCAACTACTCCAGAATAAAATACAGGCTGCCACCTTCTACTGACTTAATGAGAGACAGCAGTACTCTCCTTTTATATTCCTTGGCTGTGGTCTATGGTTTGCCTAGAGCAGGGGTGGTGGTGGGGAACCTAAGATCTGAGGGCCAATCTAAGCCTCTTTATCTGGCCCTCAGGACTATTACTAGACCCCTCCCTTGGTCACACCCCTCACCCTGCTTCACACCTCCTTGAATGCTTTACATAGAATCATAGAACTGTAGAGCTGGAAGGGTCATCTATTCCAACCCCCTGCAATGCAGAAATTGCAACACACAGTCCCTGTTGCAGAAGCGGGACTGCTTCCACTAGCATGCCAGGTTAGTTGAATACAACCTGATGGGCCAGATTCAGCGAAGTTCTACTCAGAGTAGACCCGCTAAATTGATGAACCAAACTTAGTCGCACCATTAACTTTAATGGGCCTACTCTGAGTAGGACTAGTACTGAATACCACCGATACAAACACAGTTTTAAGTAGCTATCAAGTAATGTTATGTAAAACAGCAAAATATGTTCAATCGTACGCACTCCAACACATCCGCAATATGCCGGTGTCGGATTTTCACCCAGAGGTCATCATCTTCTTCCAGAATAGCTTCCCTTTCTTTTCCACTTGCACCTTCCGTCTTATACCTAAACAAAGAAAAAAAAAGCAAATTATTAGTTGTAATATATAAACAGACGAATACACAGAACAGTTTTTTGCACATATGTTTTGTAGTTAAAGAAAAGGATTTCAAAATTCTTGTTTTGAATACATCAAGAGTCCTACTTACAACATACAAAAGCAATAGTTGCACTTTTTAGGATATAAAAAGCTGAAATACTAAGCTAAGGAAGCCTAGGAATTATTCCTAGGAATAAGTCCCTCTAAAGTGAGAGCTACTTATTTCCTAAGAAACATGCACACAATATGCTGAAAGGGTAATAATATTTTGTAATGTAATGTATAAAAGATCATCAACTGAGACACAAAATGGCCTATTCCAAAACGTATTGTCTGTTTATATAGGTCATTACATTAATTTCCTCCTTCAGTTCACAGAACAGTTCCTCTTACCCCAACGTGCAGAGAATAATCTCTCACTTTAAACAGGGGAAATACCGTATTTTTCCGTGTATAAGACTAGGTTTCCCCCCTAAAAAATGTCAGAAATTAGGGGGCGTCATACATGGGGCTATCTCCCCCCCATTTTCTTAAATCTGAGTCCACCCAAAAATAAGGGGCGTCTTATACATGGGGGCATCTTATAGACGGAAAATTATGGTTAACTATTGATTTCACATATAATCACAAAGCAGATTCTTATATGGGAATTATTTAATGTACAGGTATCTGTACTAATATGCCTAGTATTGTATTCTTCCAGCTGTTAACCAGATTCCTAAGAACTGGGGGAATGCCACAGAGTTTACTACTGCTATGTCACGAAACACCGTTTATATGTATAGGAACTCACATAAAAACTGATTCAACCAGAAGGCAGTAGAAATACAAGAAAGGAAAAAATGGAAAATTAGTTAAGACCATATTATTGAAAAAGAGTTAGTAGCTATTATACAAATATGAGTCTCTCTTGAATGCATTAGTTATTCCTAAAGTAGATGTAGAAGATGGTGAAAAGCTGAAATCTTGCTGTGGAAGTTTGCATTTGAACTACAGCTGATTGTTAGCTATTTACAGTGGAACTTAAAGGCTGTATACTTTAACTAACATGTCTGAAAGTGTGGGATAACACTCTTTGTATTAACACAAATCCAGAAAGTGGCTTCACATTAGCATCTTAATAGCAATAAGCAGGACTTGATAAAAAATAATTATGTTGTCTGTTGTGAATATTAGATTGGCACTTCAGGTATGGACTCAGGCAAAGGAAGTGTGCCTCTGTCTGTCTATCTATGCGCGCACACACATATACAGGCTTTCTCTGCTGACATGAGTAAAGCCAAAAAAGTGTGGTATGATACATGGAGCTGTGGAGTCACATGGTATTGTTTGGCAGAGGGACAGATCAATGCTTTAAAATGTTGAGTAGCACTAAAGTTACTGAAGTGATTTAGCCTGCAGCATGATGCTATGGATCTGTGCTCAGTGGGGCTTACTTACTATATTTAGGATTTCAGCATTGGCAAAAATAATTCCTGACCGGATAAAAAACTAACAATTTCTACTACCATATCTACCGCAGTACTGTCTACACTGACTAGCAGTAGTTTTCCAGGGTTTCAAATAGAAGGCATTCCAGGATTGTCCAGGATTGAACCGGAGACCTTCTTTATACAAAGGAGATGCTCTACCACTGAGCTTCAGCCCTACAAGACTGTTCACTGCCCAAATCAAATCAATAGACTACAGACTTCCATGAGACTCTCTGCAGACCACTTAAATGGAGGAAGTTGTCACCACTTACAATATACTCAATTTCCCCTTCCCTTTTATGTTGAACTAAAGGTGGAATGTTCTGGAAGCTCTGCTTATGCCATGTTGATAGTCAAGATGACCCCATTCTTAATTGGTAGTGGCTGTAGCAATGAACTCATATGTGTGTGAATTCACATGCTTTGAAATGCACTAATTGGCTAGCTTTGACAGTATTCTTATCTGTGGGTCGGAGATATTGGGCTCTGAGCCCAGAAAGGGGAAACATCGGTCATGCTTTGGGTTATCAGCCACCTGTGTTCCCATGTGACGTATGCTGCTTTACCATATAAAGAATGTATACACTTTAGGCTGGGTGCGCGCAGTCCATCATCTGCTTGCCTGGTGGTGTCTGTCTCCCGTGCGAAATGCAAGAACTGCCAGGCTACTTTTTGCTGTTAAGTCTAAACCCTTCTTAATAAAGACAGTGAAACTGTCTTTAGCATCCTTCTTTGGAATTCCTGTGTCCCACAATTCTCAGGAGTCCTCCTCTGGCTCTGCAATGTGTAACACCTTTAAGCAAGGAACTTCAAAGGCAGTCCTTCTAGGGAATGTTCCATTTCAGCCAACATGGGATAACAAATATAGGGCAGAATGTATTCTTACATTGCAGGAGTTTATGAACTTGTGAGTATATTTAATTATACTTGCTTGTATGTGTCATTTTCAATTGGTAGCAGATCATAAGCCATTGCTTGAAAAGTGAGTTCATGGAGCACAGTCGACACAGGGTCAAAGCCACGATCAATTATTAACAGCTGGGAGTGGGTTTTCCCCTAAAAATCAGACAGCATCACTTTTTTAAAAAGAGACAACAAGCAAAACAGAGAGTGCTGTACAACCTAAAAATATTTACTCTATCTTTTAAAAAAGAGGAAGCTACACAAAATAACAGGGGGAAAAGGCTAAAGTTTATTCTCATATAATTAAAACAATAACCATATTCCCAACATATTCCAAGATTTTCCTGATACTCTATACTCCTATACTCCTTTATTTCATGGGGAAGCCATTTAGGTTCCTTCAAGGAATCAGCAGTGAAGAAATGGAATGTCAGACCCCTCTGCCCTCAAGAGATTTTATTGGAAGTAACGTGCTGGACTTTATATGGAATGCGTTTTGTGTATAGGTTTGTGGCTTGCTTCTCCTTTTGTGTAGTGGTTTAAAAACCTTGTTTAATTCCATCCCCTTGTAAATGGAAGAGCATTATTAGCTCTTTTCCTGCATTTACAACATTCATTCTTCCCAGCTACATTTCCAAGGCTCTCCTATCCTCAGCCTTCTAGAGAAAACTAAATATTCACTCTACCTTTACTTGACTTCGTTGATCAGTTTCATAGTAGTTTTCAAGCTTTTTCTCAACTAATTGTGCAAGTTTGCTGGCGTTATCCAAAGGCTTGCTGAAAAGAGAGGAAAATATATTTTTGCTGACATTTATGAGGACACTGATATCTGAAATAAGTGATTGTGAGCTAGTTGAGTTCATTTGCTCTATTAGAATTTGAAGTGATCATTTGCTACAGAGTATTTCATACAAACAAACCTGCCTTTTTTCAAGTCAGACCATTGGTCTGTCCAGCTCAGTACTGTCTATACTCAGGTGGTAGCAGCTCTCTACAGTTTCAGATAGGAAGGAGTCCTTCCTGCACAGCAGTTCATACAGCTACCAGGATTGGAACATGGGATCTTCTTTCTGCAGGCAAAGCATGTGCTCTATAACTAAGCTATGGCTCTTCCCTACAGCTCTTTATTCTGAATGCGCTGCGTTCAGTATGGGGTGGAGCTCACTAGCATGGGAAACATCAACCATCACAAACTTCATTAGGTTTATACATTTCGTCCCTCCTCCACTCTCTGAGTTGGAGTTTGAAAAAGTGTTAAGGAATTGTACTAAACTAGGTACCTGCGGATGGCGCTGTGGGTTAAACCACAGAGCCTAGGACTTGCCAATCAGAAGGTCGGCGGTTCAAATCCCCATGACGGGATGAGCTCCCGTTGCTTGGTCCCTGCTCCTGCCCACCTAGCAGTTCAAAGGCATGTCAAAGTGCAAGTAGATAAATAGGTACCGCTCCGGCGGGAAGGTAAACAGCGTTTCCATGTGCTGCTCTGGTTCACCAGAAGCGGCTTAGTCATGCTGGCCACATGACCCGGAAGCTGTATGCCAGCTCCCTTGGCCAATAAAGCGAGATGGGCACCGCAACCCCAGAGTCGGTCACGACTGGACCTAATGGTCAGGGGTCCCTTTACCTTTACCTTTAGGTACCTGCCGAAGACCTGGTTATGTATACCAAAGCTCTTCTGAATAGTCTCTCACACACCAATGTTCCTTCTGGTGTGCAACCCTGCTTGTCTCCCTCTCTCCACCCAATCCTTTCCCAACGAGCACGAAGCCCTTTTTAATAAGAATATTTGACTCCTCAGTATATATTCATAGATTTGTTCCCCACATGCAGGGGAAGTGCATTGGCTCCTAACATTTCAGAATGGGCAATGTTGAATTTCCAAACTGTTTAAAGTGTTGAATCCATTTCGATCCAACCAACAGAACACTTGGAATATAGTATTTCCAGTTGTACCTTCTGTATCTTACACCAGGATTTTCCTCTAGAGTGGCACATAATGTAACAATTTGTTCAGCTATTTGCTCCATTACGTTGTCATTTGTCTTCTCCATGATGGGGCTGTAGCAGCGATAGAAAGCATTTGGGACATCAAGGGTAAATACCTAAAGTAAAGAAATGGTTCCAAATAGACTGTTTTAGGAACCAGAATGTAACAGCAATATCAGCAGAAGATTGAAACTATGATTTGATTAAATTGCAAGCACAATAAATATCTAGTATAACACAGCTTAATGATACCTTCCCCCACCCCACATCTCTTCTCCTTGGTCCTCTTGAAGAAATGTGTTCATTGTTCTCACTCACCATTCCTCTACCACTGTGGTCTACTTTCTCCTCTTACTTAAAGGCATCACTGTACAACCTTTTTGCTACCTACACAGATGATGGAACCTGAAGTGGCCAGAACCAAGTTCAATAGCTCAATATGACTGGGCAATGTAATGTCAAAATAACCTTCAAGGAAAAAGAAGTCTAAAACCTAAAAATTTTAGGTTTTAAAAATCTCAGCAGGTGACCAAAAACCTAATGTCTAAATAGCTATACTTTGATTTCACTTTTTCCCATTTGTAGTTTTCTGTCAACATCTAATGATTTTTATAATTTATGGAATATGTTCCAACCACTGAAAACCCCATCTGGTTTCTAAAGATTTAGGAGAAAATGCCTACATACTTTAAATTTTCTGTCTGCGGCTATGATGGCTGGCAACATTATGTAAGAGGTGTTGAAATATTGTGTTAAAATATTAAAATATTTTGACAATATTCAAATTATGCAGCTTTCTAGTCATTTTTCACAGGGTTATTTTTATTTAACTACTATATAATTTAACAAGCAAAACTCCACATAATAAGCATTAATTACTTAAAATATTAAAAGAGGATCAGACAAATCCATGGAAAACATGGAAAAGTTAAGTTCAGTAAATTAAGCTTACCTGTGATTCATAAGGGAAAAAGTTAATATTTATTTCTTTGCACCGTCTTATAGCCTTTGAACAAGATGACTTCATTTTATTGAAAAGTTTGTCATCACAAACTAGGAGGAGAGAAAGGTTTTTCAGCTGTCATATTATTTCATCTTTAAAACTTCTTTTATGCAACAGGCAGTGTGTAAGTATGTCTTACCGATAATTTTCAAATACACCAAGAATCTATTGAAAAGTATTAGTTTTTTTCTTCATGTGGGTATTTTGAGTCATCCACAATGGTCTGATTAGGAAGAACACTAAACCATAATTTAGTGTTACAAGAAGCTCCTCCTCCTCCTCCTCCAGTGCAACCACAGAATTCAGGAGTTCTTAATTCAATATTTTATTAGCCACCATTTACAGTGCCATCTGAACCAGGACAAACTGTAGTTAAACTTAATTATGATTAATGAAAGTGAATCAACTCTAAACCATGGTTTATGCAGTTAGCTTGTTTCCAGAGGTTACAGTTAAGGTTTCAGGCAATTTGCCAAACTAAAGCAGGAGTGAATAACCTTTGACCCTGCAGGCTAAACTGGGGCAGATGGGAGTTTGAGTCCATCACCTGGAAGGTCACAGGTTAGACATCCCCAGGGAAGACAAACCAAAGCAGCCTGCTCTTTGCAGCTGTGCTGGAGGAGGAAAGGAGAAGTAGTGAGGAGAGGTAGTAAGCATGTGAACCCAGAGGCGAGCTGGTTTAATTCTCATAACACCAAACCACAGGAGCTGAACCAGGTCAAAATATCTTGCCTATAGTGGCAAACTATTTTTAAGCACCAAACAGAAGCCAGTCTTCAGACTAAATTATCTGTGATAACTAAATTATCACCTAACCCTCTAGTGTTCACCAGGGTGTGTGTGTAAAGGAGCAAGGGAAAAAAGCACAGAAAAGTATGGTTCTACTACTGCACATCCCTTGCACTAACAGGAACATTGCATACCACCCACTGCTCTGAACCTTTTTGTTATCCTAATCTGAACAGAGAAGACCTTTTCAGTGGGGATGTCCTCATTTTGTTGTTATCTCCCAAAACTGCTAACCAAGCCAACTGTTTTCACATTTAGGTAAATTATTAAAATGTTTTTTTTCTAGAGCAGCCATTTCTGGCAGATGGGAGGATGGAAGAGTATGGTTATAAATGGTATCCTAGTTTTTACTTTGTTTTAACTGTTGATACACCAAACCTATATTGCTTTAGGATTGTCTATGCAGGGCTGTTTTAATGGATGACTGCTGTTTGTTGTGATTATATTGTTTCATATTATAAGCTGTTCTGGTGGCACTAAGGAACCAAGTTGGCAGGAAGAAATCCCAAAGACAAAATACTTAAAGCAGCACTTGGAAGAAACTACACTATACATAATAATGTGGGGAAACACGTAATACTATTGTCAGAATATTGTAGGTTTTTTAAGTCATAACCAATCCCCTCACACCTGAAATATACAAAAGGCTCAAAGGTCATTATCCTGCTTGCTCCCATGGCTACAATAAAAAAAATTTGCTAAAATTAGTGAATACTTACAGTCAGTAAAGTAGACATATGCTGCTTTGTACTTGCTGGATGATTTACTGACAAAGTCATTTATAAGCCCATCTACAGACTGAACAATTAAAACAGTACATTTTAAGTACAATTTCCATAATTGAGAAACTCTGTATATTTCCTTTTAAAGAAAGTGCTAAAACAAAGATGAACAAGTCAAAATCTTGGGGGGGGGGGGGAAGAAACTGCTTTAATTAGCATAGAGAAAATTATTGGCAAACAAAACTTGTATTTTATTAATATACAGATTTATAGGAAGTGTATTAAATGGACAGCAAATCATAAAGAACATACAAATAAGTGTATTTGGAAGATGCAGAAAAGACTGTATTTGAAATGTATGACTATAGTTTTTTTCCAAACAAGCTATAATCAAACTGTGATTATGAGCCTGACTTGTTAACAAACCACAGTGTAAATCAGGCTTTCCCAAACTTCAGTTCACTGACCCCTTGATGAGCTTATAGTTAAGAAACCCCAACCCACATTCTTAGGAATGCAAATGAAATAGTCAAGAAATATCAATATATAAACAACACTTATTAATTATTCATCACCATTACTAGGACTCAAAGTGGAAAAAATAAGGAAGCAAAATAAGTGAAGATGGGTGGGCCTGATGGGCTTTAACAAAGTTTATGAATATTGGTCTGAATCTTAAGTCACCGCGTTCTGCTGTGTTGTTAAATACATCTTTTAAAATACAATGATTCTTCTTAACATGGGAGCTGCACTCCGTACATTCCCATGCCCTTTACTTCTGAGGCTCATCGTTCCCCAAAAAATTTGTTGCACTATACCTCATAAACTTCTTTTCCACCCCAGATGCTTGTTGACCCCCAAGGTCTTTATTCGCTGTAATGCAGCACAAGTATGCTTGTGCTTTTCTGGATCTAACCCCATTGACAAAAAGAGAATTATATGAAGTATAGCCCTTTCAAATAAAATTCTGATCTGCAATGACCACTGTTCCTCAGCAATTCTTTACTACTACTACTACATATTTCAATGAAGTAGTAACCTATGAACATTTTATCACATGGTAATTTTTTAAAATTTTATTCACAAGAAGATTAAGTCAAACTGACCAACAGTCTTAAAAACAACAACTAACCTTTGCTGTAGGTGTGATGAGATAAATGGCTTTCATGTTAGGGACTGGCTCACGGTTTTTATAAACATTCTCCACAACTACAAAATAAGATTATTATTTTTTTAAAAAAACCTTCAGTATTTTATATTCAAACATTTGCAAAAAGAATTAAAAGTACATGATGGATCTCTGATTTGGTAAAATTCCATTTTCATGCTGGATTCCACTTTTCCTAATAATAATTCCAAGCCAACTCAAAACATACAATCAAAAGTAATAATTATATTAAATTAACAAAGCATGAAAAGAGCAAGATAAAACATATTATATAAGTTCTGCATTTGATCAACAATGTGAGAGGTGGCAATGGGGGCTGTGGCGTTTGCCTCCTAGGATGGGTCATAAGGAAAGGGTTAAAATAGAGGTGATGTGATTGGCCAGTGAGAATGCAAGGGGGGAATAAAAGTTAGAGTGGGAGGTTTTGAAAGACAGTTGAGGTTTGGGAGTTGAGAGTTGAGGTTTGGGAGTTGAAGAAGGAAGAGGGAGGTTTAGGTGTGGGTTGGTAGAGTTGTATTGTGAGAGAGTGAGAGGAATTGTTAGGTGGAGTCAGATAGATAGTTGGAATAATCAGTTTGGAGTTGTTAGGAACTAAGAATAAGAAACTGACAAGAGAAAAGTTAACTGAAACCATAAGCTTGTTCCTGCATTTAAAAATAAACTTGATTATTTGTTTATGTTAACAACTGACTGGACTCCGTGTGTCCCCGTGAGATACGGGGTGGTGGCAGCGGAAAAAGCAATCGCAGTGGCGGCACAGGGTCAACAGACCGTCAAACATCCGGGGGCCCTGTGTGTGATCGCCACAGGGGCCATAGGGGAAGTTTAGGAAACTCCCACCCAACTCCCTACCTCCAACGGGGAGTACTACTGAATTCAGGCTCCCTTCCCTTGGAGCCCCTTCCATTCTTAGAGGGGCGAATCTGGATCCAACCCAATAATTTTAAAAGAAGAACTTTAAAAGAAAAACTGCAGGTTGCAAGTACTTCCTTTTCTCTCATAGGAGAATGCTTCTAAGATGAAAGAAGCAAACAAATTGCCGAGCCACGTGAGTGTTGTAATTAGGGGTTTCCATTTATCTTTTGGCAAAGACCAAAATGACCACAAGTCAAACCCAAATAGGCCTGAAACCAGTGATATAATAAATTCAGGCATCAGTTAGCAAACTTAGTTTACAAAATAAGCACAGTACCGCAAACTGCATGTAGTCTCACCACCTACAGGTGTTAAATAGATTTACATAATGATTCTAATCAATCACTATTATGTAAACAGATTTTTAAATGTTAGTTTTATCATGGTAGTTTTTCAGGCACTTCCAGCTTTACACCATAGCTACTTTGTATCTGAGCTTTAGGAAAGCTGCCAACAAGGAAAAATAAATCTATTTAGTTCCTTTAAATATGGCTGTTTATAGACTATAAAATCTAACAGCAAAATCCATTTTGGAAGTTATCACTTCCCACCACGCCTTCATTAAGCATGACTTTCCTTCTGCCCCCACTGTCAAATGTTTCAGAAAGCCGTAATATACTAGGAGCTACTGCCTCAGCTCCAAAGTCTCGCTTTGTCCCCCCACAAGGCAACATGCAGGAAGGGCCAGTCAAGAAGCTCCCCCATCCCCAACTAGAGCAGCCTTGCTTGCTTTTCCCTGCTGCCTACCAACAGAGCGGACAGCTTGCCCAAAACCATGGGCCATGCAAGCTGTGGAGGAACAGGAAGGACAGGCTGGGGCAGCTCCCCAGCAACCTTCCTGCTTTGCTGCTGCTTTCTTCCTCTTCAGCCTCTGATGCTGCCAAGTATGAAACAGCATTGTTTGGTGTGAAGGTGTACAGCAGCAGGAGAGCAGACAGTTGCTGGGGAACTGCCCCAGTCTGTCCTGCCTGTTCCTCTCTGCCTGTGTTTTTGTCATCGTGCCACCTAGTGGCAGCCATGAAAACTGCAGTATGATGACAATCCAACAACTATATTATAGCAGTAAGTCATTCTGTAATTAGTCATTCCCCCATCCACTGTTGTAGTTTGGAATACAAGGAGATTAACATTATGCCACCCCAAACCACAGAACCTTTAGCCCACAATCTCAGTGAGAGCACGACAAAAAGCAAGAACAACAACAACACCACAGAAAGATTAGAGAATGAGAAAAGAAACACGAAGTTAAAAGCAAGATTCAAGAGAAAAAACTTGTAACTATAGTGTTCTTGGGATTCCTCCCACCCACCCAGGGCATGTTCCCTGGTTACCTTCTGTCACTACCTACTGATCTGAAGAGCAGTAGGACTCTCCCTTTATAGTCTTATTCAAGTATGTCTTAAACAGGCACACAGTATAAGATACATCCTTAGAAATTCACCCGTATCTTAACACAGTAATATATTTAAGTAAGGAAGGTAATCCAGTGCAAGTAGGCATTTAATACAGAATACTCACAGTTCTAATATCCTATCTAATATGACTAACTTTCCTCATTAACTATGCTAACTCACTCATCTCAAATTCTCCCTTTCTCTGTCTCACACACACCTTTCAACTGTCATTTTGCAACAGACACATTCAAACTCCACCTGACATTCCATTCACCACCCCTACTGACAATTCTTCCATTCTGTTACAACCATATACCAAAAGGATAAGAAACTCAATGAAGACAAAGTTAACAGATGGAAGTAACAAATCCAGCAGCAGAATGAGTAACAGAAAGAAGTGAGATGAAAAAGGGTAAGTTAATTACACAGATGCCCCGTTGAAATTCATGACTTTTTCGTTTAATAAGTTTCCACTGGATGTCCTCTGCAAATGCTGACAAAACAAGTTTCCCCATATGCCAGAATCACAGAACTCTGTTCAAAAGGTACTTACCAGTGATCCCTTCTGCTAACAAGTCTGTCATTTTACCACATGACGACAGAAGCTTTGTGGTGAAGTCATCTAGAAGAATTATCTGTATAAAAATGATGAAGTAGTGCTTTAGAAAATTATATCCAATTGTAAGCTTCTTTATTGAAATTGGTTTTGATGCCTGGTTTTAAGACGAGAGCTTAATGATAAATCAAAATCGTTGTACCTACTAAAGTATTCATTTATAAAGTATATAATACTCCTCATTTCAGGAGCTTCCAAACATTAAATATAATATAAATCCTATAAACAACATGGCAGTATCAAAACAAACCATCACAAAAAAGAACACAACTATGTATTTTACAACAGCTTGATTTGTAATATTAATTTGCCTCAAAGTACTTCCTAAGTAACTAGATTTTAATTGCTTGCTGAAAGGTGAACAATAATTAACCCACATGGGTGTCTCCTGGAAAAAAGGTTCACAGTTGTGGCACCACAACCTGAAATGTGCTGCCTCTCATGCCCACTCCCCTCACTTCTGAAAACAGAGGAACATGGAGCAGGGTCTCAAATACAGATCTGAGTGCAATGTGGGAGCAGGCAATCCATTCAATATCCAAGTCCCTTACTGTTCCTGAGTTTTAAGAGTTAAACCAGGCCAGGACAATTCCACAATCAATGTAGATGTAATGATATCAATGCAAGAAGCCCCAGCTAGAAGTCTGCTCACTGCCTATTGTGACAACTCTAGTTTTTGAAGTTATCTTTTCCAAGGCAGTCCCTGTAGTAATATATTGTTATCCCTCATAAGCCCCATGGGATATAAATAAAATATATAATGTTATCTGAATCAGGTCCACATAATGTGAAGTGAAGGAAAAAAGAGATGACACAATCAAAAAATTGCACTAGAAATGGAACCAGTGTTAGAAACTGAGATATGAAAGCTAGGAGCTAAACGGCACCTTAAACCTAGGTTATGGGCACAACAACGGAATATAACAAGAATACAAAGCTGCAAATGAATGAACTGCAGCTAAAATATTTTGTTAATTTTTCACATGGTCTAGTCCTTCCCCTGCTCACCCCCCTAATATTCTTAAGATGGTCTCTTCTCCAGTCTTCAGAGAGTAGCTGGAAGTGGGGAGGCAGAAAAAGGTCCTTTTCTTCCACACTCGTTTTAATCTGAAATCTTAGGCACAATACTGCTCCCATAGCTCAGAAACTCCTCATGCTAATGAAATTCCCTGTCACAAAATGTGCCTAGAACAATTGGAGTTTCAAGCACTGAATGGAACCACTGTGCTTACCAGTCCCCGTCCTCTCTTCTGCCACAAAATGAAGATGCTTGACATATACAACTAGACACTAAGGCACATTAAGGTAGTGGTGATCACATACTAAGGACACTGCAATACAGTCCTAATGAACTAATATATTTATTCCAAGGACTGCCAATGTGGGCATACATGCACCCAGAGGGCTTCCCTGGCATCCACGTGGATTTTTACTGTATCTGAAGAGCGTTATATATCTTAGACAAGTGATTTGTTCCTTTGGTTAAGAAAATTTTAGTTTACAAAAGAAGACTAAAAATATTACGATATGTTCTTCTTAAATGGTCAAAATATTTGAAGAAGTTATACTAACAGTGTTATGCTGAGGTATGAATGGGCATTTTGCTTGTTCACAGAGCTCCCTATGCAACATTGGAAAATAAAATCCAGGAACTCGTCAATTAACCATAATTTCCTGTTACATCTAAAGCAGGAACTAGGCCTGCAGGCTTCAGAGCATTAAATGCATTGTTTGAACCTGGCTTGTTCCAAAGGTGGTTCAGACAAAACAGGAAACTATTGTTAATTAGAGTTTTTAAGCCAGTTTGTGCAAAGGGAAGAGGCACCACGAGCAAGCACAAGGCTCGCTTATATCTTGTCTTAATAAATAGAAATATGATTATCTGATTTTTCAAAATAGTGTAGATGCATATCTCTGCAGCATTTCAGTAGTTCCCATTCAATTTAAATACTATGTTATTGAACAGTATATCCACATTTTCCTTTGACCCTGGATTGTGGGGATACACTGAAGCCCAATGCAAACTTTTAAGTAGTCAAGGTCTTAGGTTCCAAGAAGTGCTTGGGACACAGCTCCTCTGAAATCAAAAAGCCTCTCATTTAAGGACACATGTACAAATTTAAAATCTGAGTGAAACTGTTTTAAGTATCATTGTTTCCTTAAAAGAACCTACAGAACTGTGATACAACTATCACATATGCAACCCTTCCAAAGGCCACCATTACTAGACTAGGAGATGCCTAGTCAAGTACGTTGTGTAAGTGGTGGATGAACTACGGTGGGTTAAGTACTTAATTCGTTCCGGAGGTCTGTTCTTAACCTGAAACTGTTCTTAGCCTGAAGCACCACTTTAACTAATGGGGCCTCCCACTGCCGCCGGAGCACGATTTCTGTTCTCATCCTGAAGCAAAGTTCTTAACCCGAGGTACTATTTCTGGGTTAGCGGAGTCTGTAACCTGAAGCGTATGTAACACGAGGTACCACTGTACTATACAGTATTTGATAGAGGCAATTAGAAAAGATTAAACTTACCTTCCATTCCTCTTCTTTCCTACAGTCATCAAATACTGCTGCTTTTAGCTCTGAAAAAGAAATCCAGCAGTTAAAATAGCAGCACTGTAACAATGTGAAGTAATCTAGCTCTGTAAGGAAAAAGCCTGAAAGTTCAAACAACTAATTTCATTTCAACAAAAAACTGACATTTTTATACGTGTTTGCTAATGGCACAAGCTGAAAAGAACATTAAAATGAAGTATGTAGAGTAACATTTCAGAACCAGAAATATAAACAACTCCTTAGATGTCTCCTAACTGCAAAGGATGTGGCACATGACTATTTTCCTCTCTGCACATCTGAACTTCAAAAAAGCAAACTGAAACCCACATGCCCATCAGGAAGTTCTCCACCTGCAAGACTGCTTCTGTCTCTAATGTATCTATATTTGCAAATTTTGTTTATTTTTAAAGTATTAATATGGTTATTACTGCTGCAAGTGCAATACTAAACCAACGGTGTAATTTTTTAATAGAAAAAAGACATGAGAAATGGTACTTAAACTGGTGCTAGAGTTGTGTAATTTACTTTTTTTAATGTGTTATACTAGTATGTACAGCAAAGACAGCTCACTCAATGTGTTAGGTATTTTTCATAAAATAAGTTACTGCTTTCTAATGCCAACAGCCCACAACAGCATGGTCACTCTTCTCTGCTGCAGATGTGCTTCCTGCTCTATTATTCAATAATTTTCTTGAGTCATTCTCAAGGCCCAATTTTTTAGTTGAATGTGGAGTCTGAATTTTCATACCAAAGAAAGCCATAATAAAAGCTATCACCTCCTCTTCCCCACTGCATTTATAGAGAATTATGCATTGTGGGAAAATTCAACTACCTATTTTATTCAACAAGAACATCAATAGGAAGTTGGTGAAGACAAGTCAGGACTATTATCTTAAGGTTCCTAGCCATACAACCATATGCATGTCCACTACTAAGGAATATGTTCCACTGAATTCAATGGGAATTAATCCCAAGTAATTGTGTACAGGTTTGCATCCTTAGTCTGTCCAGCTACAACGGTATTGCATTCTACCCCAGAGGCTCAGCACCACTAAACCAGAGCTTTCCACTAAATCTGAATACCGGCCACCACCCCCACACAACCAATCCCCCAGTCTTCCTAGTGACATACACAAAGCTGGGGTGTGTGTATGTGAAGCAAACCTTCATCCCTCTCCAAGAGTCAGTATGTGTGTCTTGTCTAACACTAACTTCCATACCAATACATACTGGAGCAATATAGGACAGGGAAGAAGTAAACAGGAGGAAATAAGTTCAGAGTGAGTAGAAAAAAACTGCTTCTTCCCCCCAACATACATACAGTGATACCTTGGGTTAAGAACTTAATTCGTTCTGGAGGTCCGTTCTTAACCTGAAACTGTTCTTAACCTGAAGGACCACTTTAGCTAATGGGGCCTCCCTCTGCTGCTGCACAATTTCTGTTCTCATCCTGAAGCAAAGTTCTTAACCCGAGGTACTATTTCTGGGTTAGCGGAGTCTGTAACCTGAAGCGTCGGTAACCTGAAGTGTCTGTAACCCGAGGTACCATTGTATTACACTTCTTTAAGAGTTTTTATTATATTTTTTTTGTATTATATTTATGAATAATAGTAACCATATAGGCAGGTATGAGTCTGTTCTCTGCCACTTTAAACAGTGCTGAAAGCTACTGCATTTCTGTACGAAAACTCTTCTCTAAGGATTCTTACTCCAGAAACCCTCTGACTCAGAGCTATTATTAACAATGATTCAAAGGTTTTATCTCCAACAGGAACCTATAGCCTCTTTTAATCACAAATGCTTTTTGTAAATCAAAGAGTAATGACTTCCTTATACTGTAGTCTAAACTTGTTTCAAAGTTTGCAATGCGTGAAGCATTTTAAAATTATTTTTATTACTTTTTCAGCTATACAGTCTGTAATCAATCACAGAACATTCAAATAAAACTTTACAAACACTGTATGAAGTACAGTGGCTTCATGTTCACAATCAGCTTATGTTACACCTTGTATTATGATGTAACACTACCAGTAACAACTGACGTTTCCATATCACTTACTATACAAGATCTACATTTTTCAAGGTCCCTAGTCAAAGATGAATGCACCCTTCAAATAACCACAATCATTCTGTTTCAGAGAACTCTGTATTCTAACGTAACAAAACAATGATGTACGGTATTTGGTCACTGAAAAGCTTTTGATGGTGGATCACAGAAAACATCCAGCCCCTTATGCCCCCAAACATCTGCTCCATTTATTTTTAAACACATGCAGAGACAGAAAGAGGAATATTAAATCACAACAGAAGTAAAATTAGGAAACAAATGTGGAAACAGAAAAGAACGGTTACAATCATCTTGAGCCCATTATTATGAGTTGAAAGGTGCAAAGGTAAGTCATAACACAAACTGCCATTGTGCTTGCTTGCTTTTTCTTGAAAAGGAAAATAACTAAGTTTCAAAAAAAATGATATATATGAGCCCCATATTGTACAAAGCTAAGAAACTATATATATTGAAACCAATGGGCTGTCCCTCTGGTTGCAAATTATACCACCTCTTTTTCTTCAACCATTCTAGGACTGACAACTGTTACCTGCATCCTACAAAACACAGTGCTTGAAGGGATTTTCAGCACTCGCACAGCACCCTGAACAACAAAAATGCTTTATAGTCTTCATATCGCATCACTCAGCCCTTCAAAAGCCCCAATTCCATTTTAAACATTTCCTTAAATCTGAAGATCTCTTAAAAGGGAATCCTATTTGTATTCTCAACCATGATGTGAGGCAAATTATGGCGAGTAAATTATATCCAGTAAGCACAGGTCCAAAACCCAACACTCAATCCAGTCTGCCTCCCAGGTGTTACCGACCAGGACTAGAAATGTGGCCCCAACAATGTACCTTCCCAGCCCCACCCTCTCCTCATCCTTCTGCAAGTGGGGGGGGGATTATGGACGGCTGGACTGTAAACTGGGGCGCAGGATAAAAAACATACATTCAGCCACAATAACCTTGTGCTATTTTGCCACCTAACTTACTCCTCATGGTTCATTTCTTTAAGATAGATAGACAGACAGACAGACAGACAGACAGAAAGACAGACAGGACTAGAAATCCTTGCATGCCCAACAAAATAAAAATCCGTGTACGGAAGGGGGCTAGAAATCCTTGCATGCCCAACAAAATGAAAATCCATGTAAGGAAGGGGACTGGGAATCCTTACATGCAACCCAACAAAATGAAAACCCACCGTAGGGAGACACCTGCTTGCGTGCGAGAGAGGAAAGGCGTCTTTCCCCGCTCCTTAAAACGCCGCCCGGTATACAGAAACGTAGCAAGTGAAGCATTTCCAGGCGTGCAGATAAAAAGAGTGGGAAAGAACTGCTTCGCTTCATTTTTCTTGCACGTCAGGATGCCGTTACGGGCACAGGTCAGGATCGGGGGTTGCCTGGCTGACCTCCACACACACAAGCCGACCAACGCCGCCCGCCACCCACCCACCTTCACGACCCACCCGCCAGCCAGCCTGCCCTCCGGTTTCCCGTGACAGTGGGGCAGAGAGAGAGAGAGAGAGGGCAGGCGGCGGCGGAGGAGGCCTCCCTCACAACCGCTGCCGGGCAAGAGGGGAGCGGACTGGCTCTGCCTTTATGCCCTACCCCGGCGGGAGAAAAAGAAGCGCGGGGCGTGAGAGAGAGAGATGTGGCGACAGCACCCGGCACTCACTTTGCCACACCAGGCTCTTCAGCCCCCGGTCTCCGCTCGCAGCCGGCGCCATCTTGCTTCTTCCCCTGCCCCCGCGACGCGACGGGGGGAAATGCCGCACTCTGAGGGAGAAGGCGAGCGCCGCTGTCCTTCGGCGCGGCGCCCCGCCCTCTTCAGCAAGGCCACGCCCCTAGCCTTGCAGGTCCGCCGCCGTCTTTCCGCTGAGCATGCGCGCTGGGCGTACGTGCTCCCAGCAGAAGCGGGCGGGCGAGCGCGGGGAAGGGGCGGGTCGCGATCCTCCTCTGCAGAGCTTAAGGCGCGCCCGGCTCCCATTGGCTTCAGAGCGATTTTAAGGCGCGCGCCCGACTCTGCGCCGTGCCCCCCCTCCTTCCCCTGTGTGGAAAATGGTTTTCTTTCTAAAAGGAGTAGAAAGAATTCTCAAGAGAAGGATCTGGGTCCGTTATAGTCTAAAAAGGTAGTTGTGTTTGTTCCTCTTTCCAAAGGGTCTGCCCACCCCCTGTTAGTCTGGCGTCTGGCACCTTAATATACATATACATATATATATATATATATATATATATATATATATATATATATATATATGAATGAATGAATCAGCTACATCTTGCACCTGATGGACTCTAGCCTATTAAAAAGCAAAATTCGATAATAAAAACATTTTTTTTAAAAAGCATCTTGCGCTGTAATAAATGTCACGGGTGCTGCAAGAATCGTTTTCGTTTGATGCTATGGGGTAGGAAGGAGAGAAAGGTGTAGTTTCAACTGTGACCCATGGAAGGCCACACTCCCAGTTTGTAATCTAGGGCGGGAAAGTCGACACAAGCACTTTGGATCAATAGTGTTTATTATAAACGGGAAAAGATCACACCTTTCCCCAAGCATGCAAAACCCCTTATAGAGCCGTATTCCTAGGCAGGAGGTGATACATGACCCTCCAACCCTTCAATTTTATGTAAACATATGTAAGTGCAAAGATGCTTCCCATGCCTTCCAACATTTCTCTGATGAAAATAGGGATGCCCTAAGGAAAAGCGGAACATTCTGGGATCAAATCAGAAACCAGGATGGCTTCTGTAAATCCAGGACTGTCCAGGGGACACTCGTCAATTATATTGTTATACTGTAACTGTGTTATAAAAATGTGACACCAGAGGGTGCGGTAGAGCAGTGATCTGTTGCCAATGGTATTTTGCATTCAGAGCTTTTACAGTGTTTTCTATAACTTTTTTTAAAAATCAGTATAGATGCAGCCTTGGAGAGGGTCTGACTTCCCTTGTCAAATGCATTTTATGTTTTACTTGACGCTAAGACCAATGGGCATTTATTTGCCCCCCCCCCATTTTCAGTACATAAAATTTGTTCCTAAGCCTTGACATGATCTCTTTTTTCTAACCTGGGACAGGACAAAGCCAAGGGGACTTGGAAGAGAAGCAACCTGAACAGTTAGTGCCCATGGTGCTCTTTCAGAATTCCTAACCAGCTTACGGCCCCAAAAAGGTTGAAAGTCTCTGTTCCAGATATTAAAAAGTAAGCACAACATTCTTAAAACATTCTCATTTTTCACAGGTAATTTTTTAGTAGATCCAGGAGCAGAACTTGATTGGTTGGTTGATTTTAAACATTTATATTCTGCTTTCCAGGTTCATTGGTTGGTTGGTTGACATCTGTCTGTCTTGGGAGGCATTTGGGGGTGAAGTCAAATTGTTTGAAGGCTACAGTACCTGCTGTGGCTGTAGAGACTGATATTGCAGAGACATGTTTTGGTGCAGCTGGGGCGATGAAGGTTATCCAGTTGTGCTGATGCAGATGCACCATGGTCTTTCTCCTCTCTGCGCTCCAGTCCCCAAAGTCATTTCAAAGTGTAATAATAATATTAATAATAATAATAATAATATATTTATACCCCACCCATCTGACTGGGCCCAGCCACTGTGGGCAACTTCCAACACACACAATAATAATAATAAAACATCAAACATTAATAGTAACAATCAGATCCTATATAAAATGTCACAAAACCTTATATCAAATAAAGCAATATTCAATAATCCATTAGAATCCAATAGTAAACAGTAAAATTAAACATCAGCAAATAATAACTATGCAGGTTACACTTATCAGTTACAATAAAGAATCACTAATCTGTAATCAATAAAAAATAACAGCAAATCACAATGCATAAAATACCACAAAACATACAAAACCATGTCGAAGGATCAAATGGCGAAACATGGATGCATAACTTATAAAATTATTTTTAAGAACTCTTCCCAGCTGCTTCTGCTGTTTTCAAAGTCATGGTCTGGGAAAGGCTCCCAGGGCTGGAGGGTGGGGCAAGACAGGTGGGAAAGCCATTGCTTGCCATCTCTCCCCCCTCAGTTCTTCCTCTGGAGCAGAGCAGGTATTTTATAAAGGCTCCCAGGGTAGCAAGGGAGACATTGTAAGAATCTTCAAGCCCATACTAAAATTGCCCTCTGCTGAAATCTGAAATGGCACTTCTACTGTTTGCCAGATTTCTCGTGGCTATTGAACAAAAGGGTTCATTCAGAAAGTATGTCACACACTTAGGGGGAGGGAGTAACAAGACTGCGACATTTTGTGACAAGGAAAGGGAGAGGGAGGCATATTGCTTGACATTTGATTGTGCGCTCACATCCTCTGCTCCTTCTCCAGTACAACTGTTTACTGCATGGGCAGGCAAACTAAGGCCCGGGGGCTGGATCCTGCCCAATCGCCTTCTAAATGCGGTCTGCGGACGGTCCGGGAATCAGCGTGTTTTTACATGAGTAGAATGTGTGCTTTTATTTAAAATGCATCTCTGGGTTATTTGTGGTGCATAGGAATTCATTCTTTTTTCTTTTTCTTTTCAAAATATAGTCTGCCCCCCCCCCAAGGTCTGAGGGACAGTGGACCGGCCACCTGCTGAAAATGTTTGCTGACCCCTGGTTTATGTACTGCATTGTTATGCTGTGCCAGCCAGTAAGCACATGTATTTTTATATGTGAAATCGGCTACTTAGGAGACCATAAATATTTCCCATCGAAAGAGGGAATGAGAGTTAAGCATACTGTACATTCAAGTGGGAAATCGGGAGGTGTAACAGTATTTTAGTACAAATCTATGCATATCTATTCAAAAGTACACCCTATTGAATTCATTTGGACTGCAAGGGAAACATGTAGAGGATTGCAGGCTAAGGAACTGAAGCCACTTCTGGCTAAGAACTTGGATCAATTCTTTTATCAGTCAATAAAATTATGTGTCGCAGACAGAAGAGGTGGAGTGTAGCATTTGCCTCACTATTCAGCTAACTGTCATAAATAATTGTATTTGATTAAACAAAATAGGCAAGAATGCTTAACTGGAGTCAATCAATAATCCAGCTTTTATAGGCTAGCTGTAGCTAGAGGAGGAGCTACAAACTTGGAATGCTTTCACTGCCTCCAAGACTTACTGATTATTTTGGGTGGGAAGCTTATTCTTTTGTTAACTTCTGGCTGGTAATCTCATTATATCTGTAAGTGAACTGGGAATTAGAAGTCCAGCTTGAAGAATGATTGGCAGAAGATGTAAACATTTTATATTTTCTGGATTAATTTTCATCAACATTAAAATGGTAAGTCCAAACAGTTTATCTCTTAAGCATTTTCAGAAATAACTTGCTGCCTATTGAATTAATAAATTTAAATTTATTCTCAATATTTAAAAAAATACTCCTGTTTTTGAATGGTTTTGCTCTGGCTATGTGCAGCTTGAGTCAAAACATGTTAATTGTAATATCTTGCCAATAAATTACTTAATTATTTATTTTTTGTGTATTATTTGGTGCAAACCTCTTGTAAGACCATGCAACAGGAAAACACATCTTTATTGCCATTTCAAAACTCAGGCAGTTTCAATCCACGAACAGTTTGAAAGGTATATTGCAATTGGCTAAAAGTTCATTTAATCTGTGTTGCTGGTAATAATGATTCATTTGTAACTCTGAAATCTCTTCTTGCTGTTAGAACCCTGGATGGAAAGCAGAGTTATGTGACCTCAGTACATTTATTTGGTGGCTATTTATTTAGGAAGCTGAGTAAGACCATTGGTCTATCTAGCTCAATATTATCTATGCTAAGTGGCAATGGCTCTCACCTGGGATGTTTACAGTCCTACCTTGAAATGCCAGGAGTTGAATCTGGGAGTTTCTGCATGTGAAGCATTGAGCCATGGCCCTTCCCATACCTCCTAGTAGGTTTTCTCTTGTGGCTTTCCATTCAGCTTGTCAGAAGTAAATTTGATCAGGTAGTTTGCTCTACTGAATCCTGACTCTCAGGTTTTCCGCTAGTGCACCTTAGAACCAGTGCACATTGCATTCCTTTTCACATCAAAATACACATCTTGCTAGAGATGGGAATCTGCATTTAGATAGGCAGCTACATCAGCAATATGAGATGGAAGTTTTCTTGTGCATGAGGTTTCCCCCTGTCAGATTTGATAGATTATGGGGATGAAACTTTAATTGAAAACAATGGGATATACGTCCAGCTAATGTGTTTGAGATTAGAATGCCTGTCTGTCCACAACTGGAAACTTTCCCTTTCTGGATCAATAGGCAGATTCAGGAGAGAAAGTTGAATTCATAATGTGATCTGCACACCAATGTCAAATCTCATCAATAGCTTTGTAGAAGGTGTGTATTTAACAAGCCAGAATAAAATAATATATGTGATCATTCTTTGTGCTTGTTTTGCTCAAGAAAATAATGGACTGTAATGCTGCAATCCTAAACTCTAGGTAGTAAGTCCCATAGAACATACTAGGACTTACTTACCAGTAAACTGCTTAGGAATCTGCTGTTAAGGGGGGGAGGGAAATCTGAAAAGAGTTTTTCTATGTGTTACTAATTTTCTACCATCTTTTACAGATTCCTTCAGCGAACACAGGTAAAATCTGACAGGTATTTTTCTCTTGCCATTATTCTTTTTAGTGGGCCCCAGGAGAAAATTAAAGCCCATGTTTGGTAGACATCTTATTGCGCAACACAATGCAACAGTAAGGAAGTCCCACTGAGTTCAGTAGGGCTTGCTCCAAGGTATTGGATAGCAGTCAGGCATAGCAATCCAAATGCGGGAAGAAGCAAAGTTGTGTGGCTCCATTATTGCATCTGAAGCACTGTGGGCTAGGACAGACAGTGGGGCAGAAGGATTTAAGAATCTGACCACTTGGGTTTACACAACTTTTAAAATCCAGCAGGTTTTTGAACCCGGCAGATTTGAAGCCACTAATACCCCCACCCCCAAAACATCCTATTTTGGGTCTCCCCATATTCTGCTACTAGTAAAACTACCTGGATGAAGATGGCTGGGCAAAGTTTGGAGTCGAGTCCCCCCCACCAGTGGTATTTGACAGAAATATACCTGCACACCAAGCTAAACCTTGTTCTCCTGCCCAGTCATGAAAGTGGGGGGTTGGATTATGCTCTTACAGTTTAATAAATATTGTTCCTTTTTTAATAAATATGTATAAATTTATTAGCATAACTACCTAGTGTAAGTAGTCAACAGGTACAAATCACATGGTTAGGATCATGCTGTGAGTTAGTAAAACAGTGGCCATAATCCTAAAGACAAGGGGCGAGGGTGGGAGTGCTATTAAAGGGCTAGAAATGGTGCAAAACCAATTTCTCAAGAGACTGTTTTCCTTACCCAAGGGAACAGCAGCCTCACTCTTAAGCACGGAAGCTGGATGGCCAGCGTTAACTGCAATAACTGATTGCACCATATTTAATGACTTGTAAAGACTGTCCTCCATGCCTTGCGAGTGCTTGCCAGCCCTGTGCAATGAGGAATTGGAAAACAGCCAATGGTGGAAATCTAACACCCAACGTTACTGGAACTCTTATTATTTCCATAAGCTAGAGATTATATCCATGGACAAATGCCAATTAAGGGATTGGTGCCACTGGACAGAATCACGACGTGATCTGCAAGCAATCAAATCCTCTAAATGCTCTCATTTGTTCCCCCTTCTAATAACAGTCCATTTTAGAGCCAGTTACCTGTCGAATCTCCAGCCAGCCTCACTTAGCTTTTACTGAGCTGCATTTTCAAGCTATACCCTCCGCCGACCTAGACGGATGATATAACAGGATACCATAGGAAGGCGGACTCTGTATATGTGGGCAACCGCAGGTGGAAGACATATTGCACTATTTACTATATTGCCCACTATACATTGCACCCAGGAGATGATTTTTCACCTTACCATCCGTACAGGAAAGATGTCTCTCCCCAGCAGAGAGGATCCTATGGCTTCTTAGCGATGTAAACACTTCAGTGATTCATAAAGTCGCCCTTTTTGCTTTGGGAGCCAAAAAGATCAGAAAGAAGACCCTGGACAATATAGCAGTGAACTGTAAGGGAGATGCAGAGATCTAAACAGAGATCATTATTTGTGGTGTGACAACCCTTTTGCTTGTACTCATTTTTGATTCAGATTTGTCACGGCCAATGGCTAGTACAATAAAGTTATTTGGATTGGACTTAAAGTGTGTAGGTTGCATTAGGTTCCAAAACAATAAAAATTTGCATGTGAAGCTAGTAATTACAAACCCATGAATTAACAGGAATAACTACACAACAAATGCCTTTTAGTTTTATACCAGTTTAACTTCCAGAGCTTTCCTTAAAAAAAATAAATATCCAGGAAACTTGTAGTTGTGTTAGAAATACCTAACTTCCTTACAAAATTATAGGCTCCCAAAATTCCATGGGTGTAGGGAATGACTAATAAACTTACTGCTGGTGTTGATATTTCCCCCACCTTTCTAGATTGTAGCCTATGAGTGATAGCCAACTAAATCACAGAGCAGATCACTGAAATCAGTGGTTTAAAAGCCCTTTGATTTCAGTGAGACTACTCTTGAGTATGATTTTAATCGGACAGCTCCCAGTGACTATTGCGTTGCAAGGTAAGGAGACTGACTGTTCATGTGTATACTCTTGCAGGTTTCACTGTATCCGTTTACGATGTGACGTCAAGAAGTGTTTATCTCCAGTGGCCCAAATTCCCCGGAGCCTTTTCATATAGAGCCATGGCAACCCCTTTGAACACAGTGGGACACTCCTCGTCAGCCCGTTTCAGTGGCGTCACACTTGTAGGTGCTCTTGCATCTCTAGCTCCCAACACAATCCACACTGTGAAAGTGGACGCCATAGACAAGAATGGAGTTATACTGGCTGAGGCTCAGACTATGCAGTTAACAGGTTAGTATGAGATGGTTTAAAACAGAGTTGGGGAGCCACAGGCCTAGGGGCTTCTCTATCTGGCTTTTGGCCTCTCCATAGGCCACAACCTGTCCTGAGGCCACACCATAACTAGCCCACTGATGAGGCAAGGTGAGGCGACCACCTTGTGTGGCAGTTCTGGCCTCTAAAGAATGCATTTCCGGCTGCAGGCCAGATCTCTGCCTACAGAGTGAGGCTGGCGCCATTCCACTGGTACAGAGCACCCTTTTCTGCCCATTGAATGGACTAGTGGAAGTGCCACAGTGGAAGGTCCCAAAATGGGTTGGAGAGAGGGAGCGACTGAGGCAGTCAGGGATCCATTGGATTCCATGATGGCTCCACTGCTTTCATGTGGTGGCATCAGGCCTGATACAGTTCTGATCACTGTGCCAACATCTGAGAAATGGATAGCAATGCTTCTTTATTATGTTTTTTTAAAGAATGCTTTGCATACTTACACATGGTGGGAAAGGAGGACATATCTGACCAGCTGGCTGAATAGCACTGAATGAAAGAATGTCTTGGCTTAATACAATGGAATTATTGTTCATTAAGAGCTTGTTGTGCTTGCAGAAGAACAGCTCCTGAAATATTGCCAAACTCTCTGAAACCCTATTTTTATTTGTTATGAAATTGCTGGCTGTGTTTCAAAACACAAGCTTACATTTTAGATGCCTTTTAATTTAAATTTATTTAATGTTATTTCTTAATTTAGTTAAACAGAGTATAAGTCACTTACAGCCATGTTATAGGCTCTTACTCCTCCTGTTTTGTTTTTAAAGCTCTACTGCAGTACTTCCAGACTGCTTATATTGAATAATTTTTATCTGAATTAAAAGTGGGGATACTTCAGTAATTTATTTCACTCGTACACTTGGATAGGTTTAGTTCTACATTGTGTAAAAGGTCCTACTTCCAATGTTACTGCATGAAGCACTGTTCTTAGAGGGACACAAGCAAATTACCCAGGCCCAGATCAGACTATTTGTCCATGTAGCCCATAATACTTTGACTGACAGTAGCTCTCCAGAGGCGCTTGCACAGGTCTTTCCCACTATCTGCTGCCTGATTCTTTTTGACTGGGCCTGCGACGTTCTGCATGCAAAGCATGCATTCTACTGTGTCCCTCTTCTAGAACACAACCAACACTTCACTGTGGCTCCACATTGCAGAGGTCATTCCTGGTCAGCAAGCTGTCCTCAGGTAAGCTTGTCTTTCCTACTGAGGTTGTCACTGAGGACCTCCTGAGTGGCTTCCAATAATTTCCCAGAACCCAGTTTGAAAACTACTGATGTGTGTAATCTGTTTTAACTATGGATCTGTACATTTCCCAGCCTTCTGGGCTCCAAAGGGGCTAAAGCATATTCCATTGGAGTGCAGTACAGATGTGACTCCCATCTTCATCCCTGGAACTGCCCAATGACTTTGTCCAATCCAAATGAATAAATCATCCAGCGATGTACCAGATGCTGCTGTGCCAGTGGCCAATGCAGTCATACCTGTACAATGGCTCTGTGCCATAAGTTGCAGAGTGCCAAAACCTCTGGCTAAATGATGTGTGTGAGTTAGGAACCCTTAGCATGCCCGCAGGTCCTAGCAATGTTTTATTCTATACCGCTCAAGTGCTTTTCCTGTGCTCACCAGGACAAAGAGGAATGCAATTTTTAAGGCACACATTGCCTGTCTTGTTCTCGCACTAGAGACTGCTAAACTAATATGTGTTACCAACAGAATAAGGAGAAATGAAAAGAGAGCCATCAAAACCATGTCTTTCCGGAGCCGATACTTTGGGAATAAACAGTCACATTCAGCTATGCAAAGTCATGCCCTTGCATGTCAACATGTTATTCCTCTTCTTTTGTTGTTTTTTTAAGCTCCTGAGATTCCGACTATTGAACAAGCTTATTCAAAATTGAGTAACAGTATCACAGTGGAATGGGCATCTGTCGCGGGGGCTTCAAGTTACCTGCTGACAGCACAGGATGGAGAATCATTCATTGAAACAGTAGTCACAAACTCACCAGGCACTGTGACTGGGCTGAAAGCTGCTACACTGTATAAAATCACAATCCGATCTATAAACACTGGAGGAAGAAGCCAGCCTTCACCTTCAAAGAAAGCAAAGACAGGTATCTTTTCATCTCATTTAGACACGCATATGTTAGGTATTAAGGATACATTCACAACCGAATTGTTTCACATCCTTCCTTGTTCATTTTAATCTGACTTCCGATTTAGGTTTGGAAGGAAGACTACACTAATAACCTTGACTAACTCTCTATTTCTTGGAATCAACAGGGAGAATACCTCCTTTTTATCTTTCTAGGTCCCTCATTGGCTTTTGACGCAGGATTATTACCATGCAAGAAAGAGCCTTTACAGTGGTGGCCCCCCGTTTTTGGAATGCTCTCTCCAAGGAAGCACACTTGGTACCTTCACTGTCAGTTTTTATGCACCAGGCTAATATATATATTTATTATACAGGTCTTTGCAAATTAAGTGACCCTCTACTGTGCTTCTCATATTTTAGTAGGTAGGCTGGGACTTTTCATTATTGTATTGTTGGATGAGGTTTTTAACAATTTTGTATTGGATTTAAATTCTCTGCATTTTAATTGATCTTATCTGTATTCTATCTTCTGAAGTTGCTTTGAAACCTTGTTTGTAAAAACCAGTGGATGCAGGTAAACAACAACAACAACCTTGCTGTTTCCTCTTCAAAATCTTGGCATCTAAGGAGCATGAAACTGTTCTACTGTTTCCCTAGGCCTTTCCAGACAGTGGAACTCGGTGAATATTATTTAACACTTAGGCACCTACCCCACCCCATCCTGCTTTGAGCTTTTTAGGAGTCTTTTCTATTGTCTGTGTTGTTCAATTAATAGCCATATGACACTGGAAGAGATCATTTGAATGTATTTTCCCTATACAGTGGTACCTCGGGTTACATACGCTTCAGGTTACATTCGCTTCAGGTTACAGTCTCCCCTAACCCAGAAATAGTGCTTCAGGTTAAGAACTTTGCTTCAGGATAAGAACAGAAATCGTGCTCCGGCAGCGCGGCGGCAGCAGGAGGCCCCATTAGCTAAAGTGGTCTTCAGGTTAAGAACAGTTTCAGGTTAAGAACGGACCTCCGGAACAAATTAAGTACTTAACTCAAGGTACCACTGTATGGACCCTCCTCATGATCTATTTTTGTCTGACGGGGAGGCAGCGGCAATTAAAGTATTGGACCATCCCTGCCATTCATTTTACAAGGAATGTTTACTGAACTGTGGTTATTTGTATGCTTGCTTCACAATTGATAGGTGTATATCATGCATTTATTTTGTACTCGGCTATGCATACCTGAGTACAAATCATCAACTGGGAAACATCTCTAATGATGCAAACATAGAATCATATTGTCCACATCTGCACAGGCACAAAATCCCACTAAACCTAACGTATCTTTTTGCTTATTCACAGTTCTAGCTGCACCAATCCTGACAGCAAGTTCCCAAAGTTATGACAACATTGTTGTGAGTTGGAGAGCTGTATATATGGCTGTTGGATTCTTTGTGTCTATCATGAGATCTGATGGTTTGGGGAGCATGTTGAAAGAAAACACCACAAACAACTCCCTGATATTTTCCAGTCTAGACCCAGGAACTCTCTATACTATCAAGGCACATGCTTGGGATGCTAATGGGATACCTGGAGATGACTTCACCTACAACCAAAGAACAAGTAAGAGGAAGCTGGAAAGCCAAGCCAACACTTGCTGTCAAGGAGGAGTCAGATAAATGTGACAATCAGTAAAGAAAGGTTTACACCTATGGCACTACTCATGGACTTAAAACGAAAGGGAAGAGAGTTTGAATGACTATTTAGTTTCAAATGTAACTGAGTGAATTTCTCCTGGCCATTGGAGACAGTGGGTTTTATCCAATGAAGTCATGACAGTGGGTTTTATCCAATGAAGTCATTGCATGCCTCTCCTCCTGCTGCACGCCGCTGCACCCCTCCGATATCTGCTCTGGTGGTTTCCCCAACCCTCTGGAGCAGATTTGAGAGGGCTGCAGGCAGTGAATGGGGGAGAAAAAGGAGAGTTCCACTGTATCAGCATTCTGCTAGTATGAGGATTTCATTGGATTTGACCTAATAAAAGAGGAGTTACATACCGGTATATTCCCTGTGCATTATTAAAGTCAAGCATAAAACCATGCACATAAAATCAGCACCAGAAATCCAGATACATATATACCATTTGTGTCTGAAACACCATTCAGCCTTATTTTTATTCGAGAGATTTATTTTGTTATTTTGTTTTGTTTTAGGGCCTCATGCACCAGGAGATGTTCAAGTCGTTTTTGACAGTGGAGCATTGAGAGCTGCTGTTTCGTTCTCGCTAGCAGAAGGTGCTTCCAGTTACCTCATTGCAGCCCACAGCGGCACCTCCAGAGTAAACTGCAGTACAATGTCCAGTTCCTGCACTATTCCATCCGTTGAGTGTGGGGTAGAGTATTCCCTGTCTGTTGTAGCAAGCAATGAGGCTGGTTCCAGCACACCTACAGAGGCTGTGACTTTCAGGACTGGTAGGTGATCTTTAGCAGCTCATATGCACTGTTCATGGCATATGGAGGAGTGTATGCTTTGAAGAATACCACAAGCTTAATACAATTGCCAGTGGATGATAGGTGTCTTTTAAGGAAAATAATTGCGTAGGGGCAAAGACAAGTAAATGGTGCACAATAGATGTTTATAAAAAGATGGGTTTAGTAGAGGAAATTGATTTTGAGAAACTTTTCACCATTTGTCTTGTCTAAGGAACAGAAAAAAACAAATGTGGAGGGGGAAAGCATTATTCAGTAGACATTTGCCATTATAACTTACTGCAATTTATTATTTCAGTGACTGTGTTTCAGGAAAGGGGAACCTTTGTTGCCATCTGGTCCCATTCCCCTGCTGTATATATACTGTAATTGAATATCGGATGCTGGGGACAAACAACGGAGGGAGGGCTATTGTCTTTATGTCTTGCTGTTGGGCCTTTGAGAGGCATCTAGCTGGCTACTGTTGGAAATAGTACGCAGGGTTAGACAGACACTTTGTCTTTATCCTATGTTCATAGAAGTGAAGGAGATTATTTGAAGTCTGCAAACAGGAAGCAAATCAGGAACTATTTTTGCTGGGTTCATTTGCATGACAGTTTTGAAATGGCTCAGATGTTCACGCTTTCAGTGTATTTCTGAATCTTGCAGTCTCTATGTATGTCTGTGTTTTCAAGCCTGTCTGCACCCTTTCCCTTTTCTGATCATTTTCGTACCAGAAGGTGATTGCAAGATCAATATGTGCAAACAAACTGCACAGCAATGTTCAAAAGGTGGGTGTGGAATAAAAGGTACAAACTCCACCTACTTCTCCACCTTTCAGGTGTTGAGACAGGCTTAGCACACAAATCCGTTTCTCAATACGCAGCCCAGATTTTTGGTATGTGTGTGTAGATGATTCCCTCCTAACACACAAAATACCCAGCAATGTTGCTGCTGCTTAATGAAATGGTCCTAAATTGAAAAATGCATGCTAAATTATAAAGGCAGGCTTGTGATAGATGCTTCTGCTTCTGGGTTAGTGCTGCTGCTTTTGCTCATAAGTGCGATAACTAATATCCCTGGAAAGAGCAGGTATCTTTTCCTTCAAAAGCTTCTACTGATAATTACATCTGCTCTGCAAATTGCACAGCATGGATTGATCTTTGCGGTCACTATAATTAGCTGTATGTGCTCTGGGGCACAGCAAGAGCTGAAACCTTCAGCACATGTGGACTTATTAGATCAGATGTTCTACAAAAGCATATCCAATCCATTGGTTATGCACCAGTTGGGGATTTCCTAATGGTCTTATTGGAGTTTTCTAATAGCTGCACTATTCAACTATGAGAATATGATAATTATTTTTGTTGAAAATTTGACTTTTCAGTGCCTTGTGCTCCAGAAAGTATAATAATTGAAGAGGATGAGCCAGGCTACATGGCAGTGTCATGGTCAGATGTTGACCTGGGTGATTATTATGTGGTCTTTGTGAAAAGCGATGATGGCTTGGAGGTGCACTGCAATACATCACGTACCCAGTGTCACTTCCAATCAGACTGCGGCTTCACCTATTTTATTAGTGTCTTTGCCTATAACAAGGCAGGGCAGAGTCCATTAGGTGACATATTTAACTATACCACAGGTAAGTGACAGTTTATTTTTTGCATGTATATTTGGTATATCTGCATGGGCATTATATAAAGCTAGAAACAAGCTTTGAGTGGTGAAATAGCTCTGTGCTTGTGTGTTTGTGTATTCACATGTTTTTTAAGATGAAATGGAATATAAGGGATTCCAAGATGAGACAAAGTAGCTTCATCTTTACATAACAGTTAGGGCTGGTGACACGTAGGTGACCCAGCAAAAATTAGCACTCTAAGACAGGGGTTGTCAACCTGGTCCCTACTGCCAGTGGACATTTCAGGGTTCTAGGTGGGCGGTAGGGGGTTCTACAGCACAAGCTGAATCCTCCTTCCATCGAGCACTGGTGGGCGGTAAGGAAATTTTACCCTCAAGAAATATGCATTAGTGAGAGGTAGGTATAAAAAGGTTGACTACCCCTGCTCTAAAAGCTTCACTATCTGTTCCCGAAGGATGAATGGCTCAGACTAAGAAGCCAAGCTAGTCTCATCTCTCCTCCAGACAACCTGTTTATCCAGCTTTCATCTTGAATTGCTTGCACAAAGCTTACTGTACATGGTGGGTAGATTTTGTCCAGTCTTAAGTGAGCCTCCGTTCTAATTTTTTTATGGGGTGTGTTCACACTTCCCATTAGTTGTTAGCTCTTCCCACACTTTCCAGACTGCAAAAAGACCATTTTGGGGGAAGTGGATTTGTCCTGCTAGGGTGACAGAATGCTTTCATCCACTTAAATCTGCAAACTTAAAGTATCGGTATGTATTTGAATCCATTCTAGAAAATACAGACCATCAGTAACTTAATAGGACAAGGTGGTACCCTATTAGTGTTGTATAATATGAGCCTTTCTGGGTTAATAGCTGCATCCCCACCACCTGCAGTGAGTGATGTGCAGCAAAATGTGGATCAGCAGTCCATCTGTTAAACTACCAGCATAGTACAGAGATGAAGACCCCAGGGCCCCAGAGTCTGTTTTGAGATACTTCACATAACAATCATTGCATCAAGAACTATTTGGTTAACCTCTAATATATTCCTATATATTGCACTGATCCTGGCCCGACTGCACTGGCTGCTGCTTAGTTTCCAGGCCCAATTCAAAGTGCTGGTTTTTACCTATAGAGCCTTAAATGGCTCAGGACTACAATACCTCAAGGGCCGCCTCTCTCAATATGAACTGACGCAGATCTTGCGATCACCATCGGAGGCCCTTCTCCATGAGAGATCCAAATGGCGGCAACACACGAATGGGCTGTTCCTGTTACTGTGGCAACTCGTTTGTAGAATGCACTCCCCAAGGAGGCTTGCCTGGCACCTTCATTACATATCTTTAGGCACCAGGTGAAAATGCATCTCTTCAACCAGGTATTTGGCTGATTAACATTCTATGGCCTTCTGTGCGTCAGTGGGAAAGGGATGTTACTGGTTTGTTTTGCTTGTGTTTTCATTTTATTATATATTTTGTGTTGTCATTATGTATTTCTATGTTGTGAACCGCCCTGTGATCTGCCAATGAAAGGTGGTATGCAAATTGAATGAATAGTAAAATAAATATTGCTGCATTTCCCCTTTTTTCCCTTTAGCACCTTGCTGCCCCAGTGATGTTAACCCAGTGTTCATTTCTAGTGATACAGTTCAGATTGTTTGGTCTCCTGTCCGTGGTGCTGAAATGTATGAAACCAAAGCTGTGGATTGGACCAATGAATTGTTATGCAATGATACCGCGACAGTTTGCACCCTTTCTGCACTCCAGTGTAACACCCAGTACAATATAACTGTTTATTCATTCAGTGAAATTAGAGGCAGCAACACATCATGCACATCTAAACACGTGGCAACAGGTACTATTTCAGTTTACAATTTACAAGTTTCAATTTACAAGTTAAAAAGTAACTGTACAAGCTGTAAAGATGAATCAGTACTGCATTGTAACTCATATATTGGAACTATTGGAACTGAACTGAGTATATTTGTCATACTGTTTTGAGTGGAAGGAAATATCTAGTGGAATTTCTCAGTTCAGACTTTCTGTTTCAAAATCTGATACCTGTTTTGCACACTTATCAGTCTCATGTATATTTTGCTGGATTGCACCACTCCCAGACTGCACTTCTGGGAGATAAAATATTTAAGTGTTCTCCCATTTAAAATATTTTGCATATATAAAGCTAACATGTCAGGGACATTTTGAGATAGCATTCCCCCAACACACTAGCTCTGAATATGCAGGATGGTTTTGTTTGTGCTGTTCTGGCATCTTAAGTACACTCCAGCTGTGTGTTTTGACTCTGGGATTAACATTTCCAGTAGGCATTTTGATTTGCAAAACTTTAGGTCACTGATTCTTTTAGAGCTGCAATCCTAGCCATTCTTGTAATTTAAATGCTAAGTATGATTTACTGCCAACTTCAAATAAAAATGTTCATTGCTGTTGTTGCTGCTGCTAACAACTGTGTCTCAAAGGAGTTAAAAAAAAAACTGACTTTAGTCTGTCAAACCAAACAGAACATGGATCTAATGCCTTTGGTTTTTGGGCAGGTGTTTGTACCAAGAATGGGAAACTGACCCTTCAGATGAATCTGGGCTCCAGTCTCTACCTACCTCTGCCAACATGGCCAATGGTCAGGAATGAAGGAGTCCAACAACTTATAGAAAACTTCCAGTTCCCCATCCTTGCTCTATATATCAGCATTGTACAACAACTTGTTGCCCTGTGCTCCTGAGTTTGCACATAAAACACTATGGCATTATGGCAGTTAAGCCGCTACTAACCCCTCTAATTTGGTACCCTAAGACCTTTTAGGACTTTCAACTGATTGTGCTATGGAGAATGTATTTATTTCAAGGTTGGTTTTCTAAAGACTGAAAATACTCCCACATGCAAATTTAAGTGAATTGTTTTGGGAGGGGAGCAAACCTTGGACAGAGAGGAGACAGCCTTTGTAACACTGGGTGTTTTTTTTTAAGATAATAGATTCTTAATAATCCACAGCTGTCTTAGTGCAACATAAAATCCATAAATAAGAATGCAGTTTGAATTTGCTCCATCTAAAATCTTTCAGCTCCATGTAGTCCGGAAATAATAAGTGTCTCAAAGGATGCTCTTTCTGTAATTAGTGTGCACTGGCATGCCAATAATGATGAAGCAATGTACACAGTCACTGCCAAAGGAGAGGCAGGAATTTGGCATTGTGCAAGCTCTGGAAATTCATGCACCATCCATAATCTTCCATGTGGGTCACTGTTCTCTGTCAGCACGGTAGCAAGCACAGAAGCAGGTCACAGCTTGCCTAGTTACAGTGTGCCTTTGGAGACAGGTAAGTTACAATTGCTGAGATGTTATTTACCTTTTAGGTATCGCTCCCATTTTATAACGGGGGACAGCAGCTCATCATCTGAGGTGAAGTTTGAACCAAGGTCGCCCATATCTAAATCTGCTGGCTAACACTGACTTCTCCTTATGTATCACAAAGATAGATTGGGAGTCATAGTACTTGCAGTATTTCAAAGGATATTCAAAGTATATACAAACAGTTGATCAAATATAGTTAATGATTGGACCAGCTCATACTGATTGGACCAGGGGTGAACTTAAGTCTTTCAGATTTCAGTGGTACTCTGCGTGAGGCCATAATTTGGCACCCCTATAGTCTGCCTTCCATTCTGCTCATGTACTACATTAATTTCAGTGGGTCTAGTCACTAAATCCCACCCAAGATGTATCATGGATCAATAAGTAGATTATTAAACAACTTCCAAATTTAATGAAAATTTCTGTGTATTTTTAAAGAATTCATATAGTTTGCATGGAGATTTAAAAAAATTAGTCTCAGTAATGATTTATGTCTGCTATCAGGGCAAACTATTCCACTTGATGCGTGTAGGTGGCCATATGGGGCAGAGATGGGGAACCTCCAGATGCTGTTGGAGTCCATCAGTCCCAGCCAGAATGGCCAATGGCCATGGATGATGAGAGTTGTAGTTCTAGGTTCTCCATCCCTGATCTAGGGTGACTGAAGGAAAAAAATATGATGCAAGAAATAAAAAGTGGGGATGGGGTAGTATTTAACAAATAAATATTAAAAAATCTGAACAGTACAGTGGTGCCTCGCAAGACGAAATTAATTCGTTCCGCAAGTCTTTTCGTCTTGCGAGTTTTTCGTCTTGCGAAGCACGGTTTCCCATAGGAATGCATTAAAAATCAATGCGTTCCTATGGAAACCGCCTTCAGACCAGGTCTGGGGACAGTCTGTCCCCCGACCTCTTCTGAAGGCTGGCGGGGGGTGAAGGTCTTTGCTCCCCCCCCCGCCTGCCTTCAAAAGCCGTCCGGGGGCTTTTAAATCGCCCCGGACAGTCCCGGGGCGATTTAAAAGCCCCCGGTTAGGCAGGCAGGGGGGACAAAGACTTTTGCCCCCCGCCCGCCTTCGGAAGAGGTCCTGGACCTCTTCTGAAGGCTGGCGGGGGGCAAAAGTCGTTGCTCCCCCCCAAAGCCGTCCGGGCGCTTTTAAATCGCCCCGGACAGCCCGGGGGCGATTTAAAATCCCCCAGTTAGGCAGGCAGGGGGGCAAAGACTTTTGCCCCCCGCCCGCCTTCGGAAGAGGTCCTGGACCTCTTCCGAAGGCGGGCGGGGGACAAAAGTCTTTGCTCCCCCCCCGCCTGCCTTTCCGGGAGAGCGGGAAGGCAGCGCTGCCTTTTCCGCTCTCCCGGAAAGGCAGGCAGGGGGGAGCAAAGACTTTTGCCCCCCGCCAGCCTTCAGAAGAGGTCCTGGACCTCTTCTGAAGGCTGGCGGGGGGCAAAAGTCTTTGCTCCCCCCCGCCTGCCTTCAAAAGCCGTCCGGGGGCTTTTAAATCGCCCCGGACAGTCCCGGGGCGATTTAAAAGCCCCCGGTTAGGCAGGCAGGGGGGGACAAAGACTTTTGCCCCCCGCCTGCCTTCGGAAGAGGTCCTGGACCTCTTCTGAAGGCTGGCGGGGGGCAAAAGTCTTTGCTCCCCCACCAAGCCGTCCGGGCGCTTTTAAATCGCCCCGGACAGTCCCGGGGCGATTTAAAAGCCCCCGGTTAGGCAGGCGGTCTTTGCTCCCCCCCGCCTGCCTTCAAAAGCCGTCCGGGATAGCGGGAAGCGCTTCCCTGCTATCCCGGACCGCTTTTAAAATGCTGGCGGTGGGGAGCAAAGCCTTTCGCCCCCACCGGCCTTCCTGGACCTCTTCTGAAGTCCGGAGGGGGGGGAAAGGCTTTGCTCCCCACCGCATTTAAAAGAGGTCACCGAGATTTCCCTATGGGCTTTCGTCTTGCGATGCAAGCCCATAGGGAAAATCGTCTAGCGAAGCGTCGCAAAAACCAAAAAACCCTTTCGTCTTGCGGGTTTTTCGTCTTGCGAGGCATTCGTCTTGCGGGGCACCACGGTATATTTATTCTCAGTATATTTATGGTGGCAGCTATTCTGCCTGGTGGAACCTTTTTCTTTATATCCTTATCGGTGGTTGCTATAGAAATTTGGAAGGCATAAATTATTTATGGTGCTAAGCTCCTTTCTTTTGTTACAGAATGTACTGCAACAGCATACCTGCACGTATTATTTGTCCGTGACCCCCGATTTGTTCTCCATTTACCCGATATATGTCCTTCATATCTATTAGAAACTGCAATGAATAAGTAAAAAAAATATGGTGACCAGTTAAAAGCTTGTGATGCAGGCAGCAATTGGGAATAATTTTAAATTTTCAACTAAAGTGCCAAAATATCCCCTAAGAATGTAGTTCTGTGCATGGAGTAAATACACGCACAATCACTTACTAGGTATTTTCTTCTTTCAAGCACCTTGCTGCCCAGTGGATCTCACAGTAACTCAAGTGACACAGTCTGTAACAAACATCAGCTGGTCTATTGGGACTGGCGCAAAGACGTACATAGCAATTCTGGAATCGCACAAAGGACGTGCCAGGTGTCACACACTCCAAAACTATTGCCTCTTGGGATGCATTACATGTGGAACCAACTACAGTGTGTCTATCAAAGCGATCAGTGAAACAGGCTTAACATCAGATTGCATATACAAAGGATTTTCTTCTAGTAAGTATGTGAAAATGTATTTTTAAGTACTAGCATGGTATTTCTACATTTCCACCCATAGTTTGAGCATTTAACCTCAGGTTAAATGCTCAAACTATGCTCATTGGTTTGGATCCTGAAGTTAGACAGAAGCTTGCAGAAGGGGGCTGCCCTCCCTTTCTGCGTGTGCCCCCCTTTACAGAGGGTTAAGACTCATAAGTGGTGTGGACTATGGAATGCTGTGGAGAACAGAGGAAACAACTTGGGTAAAACAAGGCGAGACATCTCTCCTTGCTTTGGGCAGGTTTCCTATTTATACAGCATAACCCCCCCATCCCATCCTGCACTGTTCAGAAGGGTCCCATGACACCCTTGAGAGACTTTTCAGAGGGAACCAGAGGGCTGAAAAAGCTCACTTCTGGGAATCCGCTGCTGCTTGCAGTTTTCTGGGCCTAGCCATTCCTAGATTACTGTCATAAAGTTAAAGGTAAAGGGACCCCTGACCATTAGGTCCAGTTGTGACCGACTCTGGGGTTGCGGCGCTCATCTCGCTTTACTGGTTGAGGGAGCCGGCGTTTGTCCACAGACAGCTTCCGGGTCATGTGGCCAGCATGACTAAGCCACTTCTGGCGAACCAGAGCAGCACACGGAAACGCCGTTTACCTTCCTGCCGGAACGGTACCTATTTATCTACTTGCACTTTGACGTGCTTTCAGGCTGCTAGGTTGGCAGCAGGGACCAAGCAATGGGAGTTCACCCCGTCGCGGGGATTCGAACCACTGACCTTCTGATCGGCAAGTCCTAGGCTCTGTGGTTTAACCCACAGTGCCACCCGCGTCCTTTACTGTCCTATACAACTCCTAAAAGCTTACACTTTGAGAGAACCTGGTACTTTATTCGAACATTCTGAAATTTTTCTCCATTTCAATTGGTAAAAAAGAAATCTGACCACTTTCTCGTCTATCCCCCAAGAGGAAGGAGCAGACTGAATTCAGTATTCTTGGTTATTTTCCTCCTTTAGGTGCTTGCTGCCCTTCTGGGGTTAAGCTATATAGACTGGGCAACAATGGCATACGAATATACTGGCAGACATCCAAAGGTTCAATCAACTATAGTACAGATCTTTATGGCTCAAAAGGAAATTTCACCTGTACACCAAACACAGACCTGACTTATTGTGATATTACCGAGATACCCTGTGGCGATGTCTATACAGTTGTGGTGTCACCTGTAACTGACAGCGAGGGATCAAAACCTGCATTTTGTCCTAAGAAGATATATTCAGGTAATGACTTGTGGGCCTTTGGCAGTAATGGCAAAAGGGGACAGAAGCTGGGCCTTAAGATAGTGGAAGTGAAGAAAATTAAAACTGTGGAAACTCCTTGAAACAGTCTACACTTGGTGGCTGCTGCACAGAGCTCTTATCACATGAAATCTCCATGCCATTGTCAGCCAGTTTTGGTGATGGGTTATGGTGGCATGGCAAACCTGAAGGTGTGTGGGCATGATTCCATTCTATTCATCTTAGCCACTGTTGCATCTGATGAAATCAACTCATCCATAAAAGCTTATGCCAAAATAAATGTATTCTACTTTAGGGTCCTGCAAGACTCTCGTTTTTGCATGGATTATGGTTTCTGTCTAGCTACCTTTAAACACAATAGAGCTGCCGATACTGCAGTGGCTAACAGTATTTCTAGAAAATACTTATAGCAGCTTGTCAACGATCCCCTCCCCCCAGTCCAGACATGTGCTTGCCAGTGAAGACTGATCTGAATTATTCAGATTTGTGGGGTTACATTCTCCATACAGGTAATATAATATTGGTATTCTGAAAACAGCTGTTGTTGAATTTCTACCCATTTAGAAGCATGTTTATTGACTGAATCTTAGTCAAACTCCAATTCATTGCATTTTCGAATTTTCAAGTTAAAACCATCACTTTAAATTAAAACAAATTGGTTATGCTTTTTTTCTAAGTTACATTGTGAAATCCTCTTTGGAAAGCACCATTCAATTATTCCTTCTCTCTCTCTCTCTCTCTCTCTCTCTCTCTCTCTCTCTCTCTCTCTCTCTCTCTCTCTCTTTCTCTCTCTCTCTCTCTCTGTGTGTGTGTGTAATTTTGAATTTCATTTTCTAGTGACATGCTCTGGAAGTTCAGTAGGAATGGGTAAGTGATTGTATCAAATTCCTCTTCTAATAAATCAATATATTTTACCTAAGCTGAAAATTCTTTTAAATATCTTTTGGATTTCTATTTTTTAAAAATCAATTTTATCAGAGGCCAAATTGCACTGCTTTATTTTCCATACCTTTTGCAAAGAAATATATCATAGTCAATAAAGTTTGGGTTGTATCCAACGGTGTCACTCAGATTATAGCAAGGCCTTCATTAGTGGAACAAGAAAGCAATTTTCAGCCATTTAAGGAAATCAGCAGCAGCAGCAGCAGCAGAGGCAACAAAACACCAATCACTTTTGTTTCTAGAGGAATTTGTTCTCAAATTTATATAAGTTTCTCAACCCTGACCATGAGGTAAACATTGATTCACACAATCTCCACAAGAGGCAATCACCAATCTAAATATTGGTAGATGTTAAAAGCTACCTTATGTCAAGGCTCAAGTTGCAAATGTATTTCCAATACAAGTATTTCTAGTCTACTAATATTACCATCATCCTATGCATTTTCCTGAAGATCTTCAGGAGTCAAAATAGTCCCCCTGCGCCCCCCCCCCTCGCCCACCTATCATCAGGAAGGTTGCATGGTCCTCAAGGGAATCAAGTCCCAGCACTTCTCATTTTACAAACTAAAATGCTGGGAAACTACCTTTTACCCATGTAGGATTGATAAAAATGAGACGAAGTTTTAAAAATAAAGTCACTCAAGTCTAAATTGCTGTGTTTAAACATTTTGAATACTATTCCAGTGATTTACAGAGGAAAGCGAAGTTCAGAACACTACCAAGTGCTACAGGAAAAGAGAGAATGAACCAAGCAGGTAAGACTTATCAGAGTATTATTTCAGTCAGTTTTGTGTTTGGACTAATACTATTGTTGAGGCTTTCAGTTCCTTGGCTAATACACCACTCTGCCTACCATGTCCTTTCTTGAGACTGATGCAGCAGTAACATCTGTCCCTACAGCTAATGCAACTTCCTTGTTCGCTACCAAGCAGAACCTCTTGTCATTCTACCATCACAACTGGCTCCCATTATTTGTATTGACTCCTGCAGCACCTATTAGATCAGGATGCCTAGTCATCAGTCTTGGAGACAGGAGCTTTCTATATTCCAGCTTTCTACCTGCTGTGTGATTGCCACAACACAAGGCTGATATCCCTTCTCTTATGGGGAGCCATTACTGACAGCCTTTTCATAATACATGAAACAAACTGCCAGCTCTAAGACAAATGCCAACTACCACAAGTTCAAGATACAGGTTTTCTCTTATATGTTTTGGAGGAGGGGCAACTTATTTTCACCATTAAGCTTGGTAATTATTAGTGAGCCGAAAGGGTAAAATGAAGACCAGAGATAAAAAGGCAATTTTTAAAAAAATTGTACCTTGGTTCCCAAACGGCTTAGCTGTCGAACAAATCAGCTCCCGAACGCTGCAAACCCGGAAGTGTGTGTTCCGGTTTGCAAATGTTTTTGGAAGCCAAACATCTGATGCGGCTTCCATGGTTTCCGATTGAGTGCAGGAAGCTCCTGCAGCCAACTGGAAGCTGTGCCTTGGTTTTCTAACGGTTTCAGGAGTCGAATGGACTCCCGAAACAGATTAAGTTTGAGAACCAAGGTACCACTGTACTCACAATTGGGAAGCCGGCCTGCCAAATAGTTCTATCATTCCATTGATATGATGGGCAACCTGCTTGTTACACAACGAACTGGTGTTTTTACTGTTTATGAGTAATAAGCCCAAAATGATTTTTTTGCAGCTGGCAATGAACAAGTGGGGATAGCCACAAATAAATTAATCCAGTCTTTATTCCAGAGATTTTATATTTCTTATACAGGTCACTAGAACAAGTCTACCAAACAGAAATGAACTGTTGTGATACGATTTCTCTTTCAATACTGCATTTTGACATTATCTCACAAGTAATCAGTGTTTGAAAAAAATTATCTAGTTTTTCTGTTGCATGAGAGAAATTCTTCATCTCAAGCAATGACCACAGTCTTTGTAAAAAAAAAAAAAGAAAGACACATTATGCATTTTAAAAAAACACTATGAAGATGCTTTACTTTTCATTTATAAAAAATTATTTGGAAGCTTGAAATTGAAGTTTGCTGCTTGACCTTATTTTTCATCTTCCTGTCTCCTCCCTGATTCTGCCACTTTCACCTTTGTTAGTCTATGGTTGTTTCATAAAGCGCAGGGCAGTGGCACAACAGTTTTAATGAAAACCCTGGGGATATCATAGTGAAATAATATTTACATGAGCAATAAAAGCTAGCCAGAAAGTCTATGTAGAGATGGTAGATAGGCTTATAAATCTTAACAGTGTCCCTATGAGGTAGCACTGACTACAACATAAACCTTAGGAAAGCCTAAACCCCTGCCTTAAATTGCTACCTCCTTGAAAAGCCTACTCTAAATGCAACACTTTCTTTAGTTTCACAAATAAAATGTATTTTAAATGCTTTCCCAGGACAAGAGGTACAAATGGACACAAGTTCTAGAACTGCAACCTTCATGGATGTTCAATGCACATAAATATTTTAGATATAATACACGTTCAAGATCCATCCTTAAGAGCTTCTGCCATACTATTATGCAAAGCACAGCCATGCTAAGTCAAAGATAGAAACCATAATTCCACATCTATAAAACAAAGTAGAATTAGTGGCAGTTTTATTGCCGTATACAAATTTAACCAACATGGCAAACCATGCCAAAAGGATTAGAACAGTTTCAGGACGTATGTACAGATTGTACATTTTGGAAACATTTGAACAATAAAAAAAAATGCACAAACAGATTCGTATCATGAATTTAACTAAACAAATGGGCTGGAAATAGTCAACGCATTTAACGGGATTACAAAGGCACTTCCCTACTCAAAATAGGAAATGACAATCTGCAGCCTAGAGGGAGGTTGAAGAAGAGTGCTTATCAACTACTGCACAATTTCAACTGTAAGAAAAAATAAGCAAGATTTCAAAACATTTATAGGATTCAATGTGATCCACTTCTGAACATTCATACAGTCTCATCTTTGTTTTTAGATTGTTTTTCTTGATTCTCTCGTTCTGTACTTTGGCTCCTCTGATGATCATGTTTGTCTGAGTGGTCCTTATCACTGTGATCGTGTTTATGGGAACTTTCTTTGCTTTTGCTACGTTTTCGTGATCGCTCTTTACTGGGACTAAGGTCTCGTTTTCGGGACTTTTCAGCACTATCAGTTCTTCCTCTGCTTCCACTTCTGCTTCGCTTATTTGATTTCTCTTTGCTTTCACTTTTGTGTTTACTAGACTTCTCTTTACTCCTGCTTCTACTGTGCTTGCCAGCATTCCTACTCACACTTCTGCTCCTATGCTTCCGGTCCCTACTTCGGCTCCTGCTATGCTTCCTTTCTTTCTTGGAATCTCTTTTATCATCCCTATGTTTCCTTTCATCTTTTTCATCTTTATGTCTCCTCTCATCGATTTCACTCTTGCTTTTTCTGTCCTTTGATTTTTCTCTAGAACGATCTCTCTCCCTAGAGCGCTCTCTTTCCCTTTCAACACCTCTCTCTTTCTCATAGTCACGCTCCTTCCTTCTACTACGTTCGTTTTCTTTCTCCCTCTCCCTCTCTCTGTCTCTTCTGTCTCCTTTTCGATCACGACTTCGACTTCTGTGCCTCTCTCGGCTTCTACTTCGTCTTCGCTCCAATGCCCGATCAGAACTTCGAGATCTTCGCCTCTCCCTCTCCTTAGCTTCTCGCTCTAGTCTTTGTCTTTCCCTCTCCCGTTCCAATTCTCTATCAAAGCTGGATGACCCACGGCCTTCACGATGACGACTTCTGCTTCTTGATCTTCTAGGTGACCTCCTGGGGCTCAAGGACCTTCTTGGAGACCTACATGAAAAGAAATGCTTAAGAAATTGAATTTTCCCAACAAGAGTTTCAGCAAACTTTCACATTGTACTTTGTATACCCTTCTCGTTCTATTTCCCTGTACTTATCAAGTGTACCAAATCATCCAATATTTTTTAGAGGTCTGCATAAATATTAATAAAGTGCTCTATAGCTAGTGTTAGTGTATAGTAGAGTAGGCAAACTGTACACCATGGTCTGTTGATAGATCACTGGATAGTTTCAGGTAGACTACCTAGCACTTGATGATTGCTAGGATTCTTGCAAATACTATTGGCCTAGGTGAAAGCTAGCTCCAGCCAAGCCAAAGTGCATATTCTGGATAATAAACATTAAATGATGCCTTGTTCCAAGTATACATTTGCACCTCATAATTTTAAAACACACGTGGACCATATCTATCTGGTAAGGAAAAGGAAAACCATACATGCCTATAATCAACCCACCCACTTGTGCCAGCAGACTCTTACTTTAGCCATATACACTAAGTTAAACAAAACATAGCGTAGCTCATCTGCTATATGGGAATACCACCATTCCTATACAGGAATTGTAAGGATTATTGAGATAATGTATGTGAAGCTATCTAAAGTACTACATAAATGCTATTACTCATTTAGAAGACCACACTGCAAACATAACTACAAAAAAGTTTTGATTACGTGAAATTATAGGATGAGAACATCTAAATTAAGTAACTTATTTTGTAAAGTTAATGTATAACCTTGAACGTCTACGTTCCGCATGCCTGTCTACTTCTTCTACTCCCTCCTTGCCATCCTTCTTGATTTTTCTAGGCCTGGCTTTAATTTGTTGATCAATGTTCTTTTGTACTGGTACAGGAATCCTTGGAAATAACGTAGAAAACCATTCCAGCTTAGTTAGAAAAGAGCGCAGCATTTCTCCAATGGTCATGACACAGCCGCCACCTGCTTTCACATCAAGGTCCTTCAAAAAGCAAACACAAAACAGAACACAAATTCTGAATGTAAGAAACCATCTAGAGTTTCCTTTAGAACAAATACTACTATACTGATTGCCATCTTTCAAATTTCAAATATGACGGCTTAGCTGTTTCTGCTGGTAAATAAGTTGCCTAAGAACTTCAACTCTTGTACCTTTGCATTTGGCCCTATGTTATAGAGTGGGGAGTTGGACTTAATGCATATGCATGCAGGTGCATACCAATCCTGCAGCCAAATAGTAAAGGGCTCAGGTCTCAACAGATTAGTGTAACATTTGCTTACACAGCTGGCTTGTATGCTACCATCTTTTACTGTTATGCCACAAAATAGATCGTAACTTGCTTGACATTAATTCTCATTTTTGAGGATTGTGGTCACAACTGAACAATTGAGGATGACTATTTCCTGTCTAAAAATAACCAGAAAAAGTTGTAGTAGAAAATGGACCCTGCCTAAATCGGAAGCAATAGCAAACCAACTGCCATGAAGCAGTGAGGTTTCTAATTTAGAGTTATGCAAAAAAATAAATAAAGGAACAAATAATTGGAAACGCATAATCCATGATGACCATTGTCTCGGAAAAGGGTCATTACCGCATGAAGGCCTTCTTGCTATGCCCTCTCACAGCTCAGGACATGTTAGTCAGCTATTGTCAGGCCCAAACCTATAGTGCAAGCACACAAGGAAAGTGAGATTTGTTATCTAAAACAGGAAGAGAAAATCTCAATGTAAAATTGCTTGCACTCACACACATTTAAGTGTTCAGATATACAGTATTTCCAAACAAAACTGCTGCACAGAGATCTAAAGAAGAAAATAAAACACTGGCTTAAATGTAGTACCTGAAGTGGTACATACAAAAATAAGAGCATCAGTGAAAAAGTCAAAGCACTAACAACATTTAGCTAGATACATCCAGAGACACAACGCTGAACTGCTTTCACATCTTCAACAGTGGCAAACTGAGAAAAATGTTAATATGTAGAAATGATACTTCTGTGTTACTACAGTTTTAATTAGTTACATGAAAGAGGCCAAAGTGATCATAAAGCAGTTAATGAACAGGAACCAAGAATGCCATTCTGTATTATTAGATTAAGGGAAGTCAAAATATATGCCATTAGAGCAAAAACTACAAGTATAAAATAGTCATGTAACCTTAAAAAGAGCACTGCGTAGTCTAAGCGAGACATTAAAATTGTGTACTGGATCCCTAAAGGTCTTTTTTTGCATGGGATCTAAACATTTACTGTGGCAGTAACTAGCAAACTACACTGCAAGGTATTAGTATGAATCATCAACGACTACTTCTAGATGCAAAATTCAATAGTTCCTATAACATAAAATATACTTAGGACAAAGGCTGAAATCTGAGAAGCAGATTGATGTGTGGTAAAAATGCTGCTGAAAAGAGAATCCACGCTAAAAATAGCACATGTGCACTGGAGGAAATTACCCCTTTCAGCAGTTTCTGTATGGCCTTATTATCACTATTTGAAAGTTAAGAGGTTAAAAGCAATTTGCTAGTTCAGTGGCAGTGCTATCAATTGAAAATTTTAGAAAGCAACTACAGACTGTAGCTGTGTTCACATGCTATTGGACCGCAGATGCCCCATTCAATTCTGCTTCGTCATTGTCCATTTACTTTCACGTAAACAAACAAACAAACACCCACCTGATTTTTCAGGTTTCATACTTGGTTAAAAGATAGAGATATTGTCCCATACTGTAGTTTATCTTTCTAAGTATGCATTCCATTTCCCCCCAAGCAGTTAGGCTGGTGATATATTCAATTCCAACTTATTTTAAGGGTGTAAGAATGTCCTGTAGTCTCTGTTCATTGCAAGTTTGCAAACCATTAAAGATGAGAAAGGTTTTACTTTTCATATGGTTAAAAACTGTTTTCCAACATACAGAAGTTCATCTCAAAGTTACTTTACTTAAGATTTCAGAAAGAAAAGAAAGTAAATTATTACCCTTGTTGACATACCTCCTCATCATCAAGAAAGGATTCAAACCAGTCCCATAAATCAGTTGGAGGCTGTGTGTACCTTGAAGTACAAAGAGACTGTGTAAATTTAATAACATTTTTTGCAGCAAAGTTAGCTGACAGTTAAGTATATGGCTACTTACCTAATATACATGAATCCAAGGGCCCTAATAAAGGGGGAGTCCGTATGAGTTATCAACCCCATCACTTGCTTACGGGTAAGCTTCAGGGTAAATAGCTTGTACAGGAGACAAAAGGCTGTAGACACTATACCTCCAGTTCCAACACCACGCACCTTTAGAGATTAGGAGGAAGAGAAATACAACTCATGTAACACTAGAGAGTAAGACACTGAAGAGAAATACTTTTCACTTCAGTACATATAACATTAATGGGTTTTTTTCTGCAAGTTTGTAAGCTCAACACTTAAGGAAGGTCATCTGATTCACTTAGAAGTTGCTGAGCAGTGGGTGACTGCGCTAATATTTCCTGAAGCTGAAGAGCCCCATCCAGACATTAGGCCTACAATATTTTTGGAGGAGGTATGACTGGATTTAGTCTCCACTTCCAACTATCGAACCAGGAATGCATGGAAACTTCCCAATGGCCTAAGCTGATTGAGATCTGAATCTTAATTTTTAAAAAATAATAACCAAAGAATTTCAAGTTAAGCAGATTTAACATGGTTTATATAGAATATTTTTTGAAATTCAAAACTTTACTTGGGAATTATTTTTGAACTATTTATGAACATTTGATGATATAACAATTCAATAATATGCACTTGCCTTGCATTGTTTAGAATCCAACATTTTCTTTTTCATTCCCTATTACAAGTACCAAATCAGTCACGCTAACTTCAAAAAAATATGCCCACAATGCCCAGTCCGTTAAGGCTTTAGTGGCATAATCTATCAATTAACTTGATTAGAGCTTACAACACTAAATTTTCTGCTGAGTTCAGTGTTGCATTTTAGAAATGATTAGCTACCATATAAAAAACTTCAGAAGGCACGTACTTCTACTTACCCCTCCGCACATCCCTGTCTGGCCTGCTGTTTTTCTGCTGCCTTTCTCCCAAGGCTCAACATGTGTAACCTGAAAACAATAAAGCAATTAATCAACCCATCATCATTTTAGATTTACATTTTAACTCAGACTGTACTAAGCACAGTGTGTCATTGACACACCCATTCCTATTGCCCCCACCCTCAGCAAATAGTAAGGACAAATCATTCCTCAACCCCAAGTCCAATACAAAATGAGCTAGAAGTGTACTTGCAAATATCTATTTAAAACTAAGGTCATGTCTCATATCATATACACAATTATTTGAGAATAAGCTGTCAATATTTGGACTTGCTTTTAAATAAACAGGCAGGATTTGACTGTCAATATGGCTTTTACATTTTCAGAATACAAATATAGCACTTCAAATAATATTTATTATTGTGGCCTATGAGATGATTGGTAAATTTTGATAGGCTAGAGGTTCCAGGAGACAATAGTCTGTTCTTCAGACAAATCATGCAGTGATGTCACCTGGTTATCACTTTTCTACTTTACGCCCTCTATCTTTCTCTACAAAGTGCTCAGCTATTCAATTATTAATACCTTACCTACTTTTCATTTTCTATTTCAAGAAAATTACACTAGCTCAGTTATTATGCATTTAATTTTGTTTATCTTATGTCCATCACTTTGGTATTCTATATTAAGTGGTTTATAAATTCTAAACATGAATAATAAATGGCAAGTGTATGGTTGTGCAAAGTAGTGGTGACTTAGGCAAGAAGCCAAGGAATGGAGAAAGTAGTTCTGTTTGCTAGGGGTCCACAAATTTTGGCTGGTCTTGCAACCAGCTAAAATTGGGCTCTACACTACATGTGTGCCTATGACAAGGGGAGGAATATTTTGTCACTGATGTAATTTTGAACTTCAGAGGTATTCTGAAGCTTGTTCCTATTGCACCAAACTTGAAAAACACCTGATTATTTTCAGAGTCTTTGTAAAAGACAACAAGCCATTCTTCAGAAAGGTCAGAAATTAGGGGCTCCTGCCAATATACACAATAATCATCAGCCATTAATGGACCCTTGCCATTACCTACAGGGACTTTGAGTTCATTTGTTGAAGAACTGACTCTTGTGTGGACCATGACCATCAAAGCCTATAAGCATTACAATACAGCTTCTTCCCAAGCTGTACGTTTCGGAGCACAATTCAAAGTGTTGGTGCTGACTTTTAAAGCCTTAAACGGCCTCGGCCCAGTATACCTGAAGGAGCATCTCCGTCCCCATCGTTCAGCCCAGACACTAAGGTCCACCTCTGAGGGCCTTCTGGGGCAGTTCCCTCACTGCGAGAAGTGAGGTTACAAGGAACCAGGCAGAGGGCCTTCTGGGTAGTGGCACCCGTCCTGGGAACGCCCTTCCATCAGGAAATAAACAACTATCTGACTTTTAGAATACAGTGGTACCTCTGGATGCAAACGGGAACTGTTTCGGAGCCCCATTCGCATCCTGAGTAGAATGCAACACGCGACCGCGCGTCTCGCCGCTTCCGCGCATGATGTCATTTTGAGCGTCTGCGCATGCGGTAAAACCTGGAAGTAACGCGCTCCGTTACTTCTGGGTCACAGCGGAGCACAACCCGAAAATACTTAACCTGAAGCTACTTCAACCCGAGGTATGACTGTACATCTGAAGGCAACCCTGTTTAGGGAAGTTTTTAATGTTTGATATTTTATCATGTTTCTAATATTCTGTGGGGAGCCACCCAGAGTGGCTGGGGAAACCTAGCCAGATGGATGGGGTATGAATAATAATCATCATCATAATATAGCATAATTTGCTCCAAGATACATGGGAAGAGAACATGTTGTGGCTCTTCACCACCCCATCTCTGTACCGATTTCCAGGCATGGAATTTTTGTACAGTGCATGCTCTTCTCAATCTAGTCCAGGTTTTCTATGCTATCTTCACAGTGGGAAGGGCTCCCACTTCAGTGTTACAGGTGCCATTTTGCTCTGTGCACATATTTAACTGAAAAATAATTAAAAGCTTGGAGAGGACAGAGAGTATGATTCTAAAGCTCACCACTGTTTGTTCCCAGTACAGCATGGTTTCACATTACATTGAAACCATCTCCAAGGCTGCAATTCTATCCATCCTAAGAAGCTTGTAAATCTCAGTGTAATAAAGAGCATACATTTGAGTAAACGTGATTGCTCTACACTTCATATGAAAACTATTTCAACTTGTTCTTATTTATTTGAAGTATTTCCAATATACATGATTTACATATGTAAGACAATTTTGACTGACAAATTACAGAAACTTAATAGCTTTCCCCATGTTTCCTATGTTTTAATTTAAGCATGAATGAAACATGTTATTTGAAAATGTTGCTTTAAGTTAACTTTGGGGGTAAAAGAGGCAGTATGAAAAAAAATAAAGGAAGGAAAAAATGAGGAAAGCAATTCTTAATCAAATAATAGAAATTGTAAAATAAAATAATAGAATCACAGAGTTGGAAGGATCCCCTTGGATCATCTAGTCCAACCCCATGTGATGCAGGAATATGCACCCATATGAGGATCAAATCCTTGACTTTGGTGTTTTCAGCACCACGCTCTTACCAACCGAGGTAACCAGCATATCAGATATAACTGACATTTCTGGCAAGTATATCTTACATTTTGGTAATCTTTGGAAGGGCACGGTGGCGGGAGGCCTCGTTAGGGAAAGCACACCTCAGTTTAAGAACGGTTTTGGTTTAAGGACAGACTTCCGGAACAGATTAAGTTTGTCAACCAAGGTACCACTGTATATTAAGTGGTATAGAAAATAAAGAATCAGTAGTCAATATTTCGCTTAAGGTAGCATTTTTTGAAAGTGAGGCAATTTAAACGTAGATGGACCCTACAAGCTCTAGAAATAAATCATTTGCTAGTTAAAAAGAATGAGGTTTTGTTGCTTTTAAATTAAGTGGTAAAAAGAGTCACACTATGCCACACTATAACCAATGAATGATCAGCAAGAGAAAAAGTCAATGCAATTAACCGAAGGTCGTAATGCCTCCTGGAAAATGCAGATAGATCTGATTTCCCTATATTTGATGTTATGAAGATATGGATTAAGAGAACAGAAATGGAGAAAAACTTGGAACATAAACACACTTATTTATGAGCTCAATTAATTTCAATTCAATAGCCCAATCTAACAGCCCACTTGATTTCTGGTTGTGATCCCCCCTAAAAGTCTTGAGCATATCAAATTATTCTATAACAAAGTACACTAAGTGATTCAGTAGCAACAATGTAACCTATGGAGAGTTCAAGCCCTTCCTCCTGTATTCCCTCAAGTCCCATACCAAAGTTATTTGAAAAGGACCACAAAGTACAGAAAAATAAGTGAATATAAAAAGGCAACGGTAGCTATATCTGTAAGAAAACCCCCCACCAAGATCTAGTTGGATAGTACTTTTATTGAGACTACCCAAAATGTCATAAACATGTGGCACTTTTGAGTTCTTCAGAACTGTTAATCAGTTATGATACACAAAAGGGGTGTGGTTGGAGAATAATAAATGGCTACATCATTAGCCCCATTTTTTAACTGTTCCCCCCCGCCCCCTTTTGTGACAATCTGGTTGGTCCCAAATGATATCACTCCACTTTAGGATATCTAAGTGGTGGGCTAGGTTCTGGGTGAAGGATGGGGAAGTTGTGGCTCTCCGTATGTTTTTCGACTCCAAAAACACCTGAAAGGCCACAGGATTCCCATCATTGTGTTTTAGCTCCGCAATTCAGGCTCACACCTGAACAGTAACGTTTCAAAGCTTAAACTGTTTCATACAAAATAAATGACAGTCATAATCTTCCAGGTTACAGAACCCCGATTTAATCAATAAAAGACTGTTAGCAGCCATAAGAATGACTGAAAGCAGGGTCACACAGATCAAACTAAACAGCTTTTACTCACAGTATCTGGAATACACAGCGTATTAGAATTCCACTTTAAGACAGTCAAAATCAACTAGTAGGCCTAAAATTTTAACCTATTAGCATTAAAATTAGCAGGACAGTGTTATGTTGGAATAAAGCCAACGTAACAGAGTATGCAGCTGCTGGTTACCTCCTGCTGAATTCCTCAACCGCCTGTTTTAGATCTTTGGCTAGGAAAGGACGTGAACATGCTGCCCAGTGCAATGGCCAGTTTTAACACACACGCAGCGCTGGCAATAAGTTTCTAAATTCAACCAACATACAAGTCTGACTGGTAAGATATTGGGGGGTTGGAAGAGAGATAGAGAGAGATCGAGATCTGGAGTTTGGATTGAGACAAAGAATTGCATAGCCATTTCCCAAAGAAAAAAGTAGCCACATTACAACTACATTGCCTTCTCTCTGACGATCGTGGGAAGAAATAGGTTAGCATCTCCCATTTTGATGGCGAGACTGGAATAAAATATTCATTATTATTAAAAATAGTATGGGAATGGATTGTGGAAGAGACAGCTGCGAAGAGCCTTATGTTTTTTGGGCCCAGGCCAGATGAGATCTGCTCGGCCACGCGGTGATGAGCGAACCAAAGGATTTGAAAACAAGAATCTCGCCGGCTTCCTCCGAAAGGACCTAGTTCCTTCCCGGGTTCCCGGCTCACCTTGAAGTAGATTTCGTCGACCACCTCGTGGTAGGTCTTGAGCTCGTAAAGCTGCACCTTGAAGTAGGGCGAGGAGAGGATGTTGGTGAGGATCATGGGGTTCAGGTTCATGGTCTTCTCGTTCCCCCACAGGGGCAGCACGTTGCCCTGCTTCCCCGAGGCCGCCGGCTTGGGCCCCGCGCTCTGAAGCGGCAGCGGAGGCGACAAAACGGCGCCGGCCTGCGGGAGCGGGAGAGGCGGCTGCTGCTGCTGCTGTTGGCCTCCCGGCTGCTGCTGAGGCGACTGCTGCTGCTGCTGCTGTTGGTGGCAGTTCCCGGCGCCCACGACGGGGCAGTTGTTGGCCATGGCGTCGCCGGAGAGGGGCGACTCCCGCTCACACCGAAACAGCGGTCGGCCGAGCAAAGGCCGCAGCGGCGAAGAGGCGAGCGGAAGCCTCTCGGGGAGAACGCTGCCGAGCCGAGCTCCGCCAACCGCCAACAAGATGGCGGCCGCTGCGGAAGTGACGGAAGGGCCTTCCCGGGCTCGGGCGGCCAATCAGAGCGGCGGGCGCTGGCGGAAGTGGGCGGTTGGGTTGAGGCTGCGCATACGTTAGGGCGGCGGCAGCAGTGGCGCTTCAGATACGGCTCCGAGAGTACGAAGAGCGGGACTTAAGCGCTTCACCTCAGAGTGGGCCGCACCGTTTCGATATACACCCGGGCCAGCTGGGGTGAACGGTGAAAGGCCTCTGGACGAGCCAGTTCCGTTTCGCTGCTCGGAAAATGCCCTTTGGGAAGGAAGAGGAGTGAAAACACCGCTTCTTCCCACAAAACACACACGTTGCCTTTCTTTAAAGTAGAAATTATCAGGAGACGAGAAGCAGGCTGCGGCCTTCGAGTTTTCGAAAGTAGAGGCGCCCCTTGTCCCTTTGCCTAAAATGTCAAGTGTTGGTAGTCTGTTACAAATAGCCTTGTAAAAGCCAAGAGGTGGTCGTGTGGGTTTGTAATAATAAGAAAAATCCACTCAGTTTGCAGCAAGCCTTTTATTAGGTTAAGTAAAACTTTGCAAAATACTTTGCAAGGTTTATTTGTTTTTGTTTTATAGATCGGTAGGACTCTTCTTCAGGCTGGATTGGAAGGTAAACAGGACCAGGGGAGCCTAGCTGATTGTTATTGTTGTTATTATTATTTGTTACATTTGTATACTGCCCTCCATCCAAAGATTCCTGGGTCGTTTTAATTCTGGATGTGGGTGGAGGTAGCAGTCATTCAAAGGAGACTATTAGGTGCTGTGCAGGTTTCAGAATGCGCTTAAAGCTTCTGTGAAGGTGCATTCAGTAGCCCCATATTTGAAACTATAATTGGTACTTATAAATTGAAAATGTAAAATCTAGCTGTTCCAAGTCTCTTCACTAATAAGTGAAATGCACAGGTTCCTTGGTAGGTGGAAAATGAGAACAAAGAGAATCTAGGCAGGTTTATTATTATTAAAATATAGAATATAAAAATTAGGTGGTGTGCTAGGCTTACATTTATTTAAGAGCAGCAAAATTGGGCAGTAGATCTATGGTACAACCCTAGGCATATTGACTCAAAAATAGGTCTCATTGAGTTAAAAGGTAAAGGTCCACTCATGGACAACTCTGGAGTTGTGGCACTCATCTCGCTTTATTGGCGGAGGGAGCCAGCATACAGCTTCCGGCTCATGTGGCCAGCATGACTAAGCCGCTTGTGGCGAACCGGAGCAGCGCATGGAAACGCCGTTTACCTTTCTGCCAGAGTGATACCTATTTATTTACTTGCACTTTGACGTGCTTTCGAACTGCTAGGTTGGCAGGAGCAGGGACCGAGCAACAGGAGCTCACCCCGTCGCGGGGATACCTGCGTTGAGTTTACTTGCTCCCAAATAGGGAGATTGCAGCCTAAATCTAGGGACCTTTATTGTGGTGCTTCAAGGTTCATTCTTTTTTCTAATGCTGTGCGAATGGCATATGTTTTTGTGAACTAGAACCCGCTTCGTTGGATGTAGGACATGAAGGTGTTGGTTTTCCCCTGCTGCTTGTTCCAACCATAGGAAGCTGCCTTATACTGAGACAGACAATTGATCCACCTTGTTCAGTACAGTATTGTCTACATGGATTTATTTATTTATTTATTTATCTTATTAAATTTCTCTTCCACCGTCCATCACAGGGCAGTTTACAATATAAAAAAGCAGACATACATAATGTAGTGACAAATAAAAACATTGGCCCTCGCCACACAGAACGTCTAGAGATTTCATGTATGTGGGAGTGAACTGTAGTCCAGAGAAACCTAGGCTTCAAAATTATAGCACGATCCTATCTAATCGGAAGCAAGTCCTGTTGAGTTTGGTGGGGCATACTCCCAAATATGTGTTCATAGAATTGAGCTTAAATTCATTAGCCTTTAGTATAGTGCCAGAAGGATCTTTCTTATAGCTAAATAGCTGCTGCAGAATGCCTCCCGACTGCACCGTAAATTTTAAAAAAGTAGAAGAGAAACAAGTATTTTTTTTTAAAAAAAAGCAGGGAATAGTGCTGTGCAAATAATAAAGCATTCAGAGCAGAATCCTATCTATTAAACTTGGGGGTGTTATGGAGCAGACTGACAGGAGAAATAGTGCCCAATTTCGGGGCTGGGTACAGTGTGTAATGTGAGCCTGCTCACTTAACATTTCTTCTGTCTCACAGTGTGTTTAGAGACAGCGTTTAGCACAATTATTTCAGTTGTCTTGAAAGCTAGACATTTGCCAGTCAGAGACAGCCTCAGCACAGGAAAAAGAAAAATATATTTCCCCTTATTTAGTATTTTGTCAAGAAGCTTCTGGAACATTTTGATGAGACAACCTCATAAAATCATTGAAAAAGCAGCGTTGCCAGTAACGTCAAAACATTTTTTAATAATTTTGTAGTTCATACTAATTAGACTTGCCAACCGTCTGTTCACAGCAGGTGCAATGCCTGAACAGTACTAAAATGTGGTATTATGTGCTGCATGCTGGATTTATTTAAAATTATGGCTATTAATAAAGAACAAATTAACATTTATACCTTAATCTTAAAACATATTTACTCAGAGGCAATGCATATAGATTACAGTATGGCTTACTTCCAAGTGCATGTGCTTAAGAAAGAGCAATCGGCCTTTTCAAGTGTTAAACAATTATGCAATGGGAAATGATGGTAGTAACCGGTGCTTTTTCTCAGCTGGAGTGCTCCGGAGCACAGTTCTGGCACCTCTTGTGGGGAGGGGGGTGCCATTGCGGGCTGGCTCCAGCCCCTGCCTACTTACTGCCTTTATGTACTTCTGAGAAGCCCAAAACAAACATTTCAAGGGAACCTGACCTATGTGTGCAAGTCTACTTTTTAAAAGATCTATGACTCCACCTAGCTCCTAGCTGTGATTGGTCAAGCTACAGGTGGGGCCAATTTGTATTTCCTTTTCTTCGATCTGTCTGACGTGTAGCGGTGGTGGGATTTAGGGTTTTCAGCAAGACCTCTACCATTGCATGAATGCATGCGTGTTTGTGTAAGGGCTCTTCCAAGTTGCTCTAGCCATCTGTCTGAATCTTAAGAGAACTTGGGGGGCCATTTATTTGACCTGCACCAGAACCAAGGGTGACCCCCAAACCAGCTTGATAGATAGCTTGTTGTAGTTTTTAGCACCTCTGTGGGTGGTGAAAGTTCCTGTTGCAAAACCAGCATCTGTTCAGAGCTACCTCGAGTCACCCAGTGACTTATTGTAACAACTTCATGGTGAATTCCAGCACCTATTTTTCTTGAAAAAGAAGCACTGGTAGTAGCCTCTTTTGCATTATTAACAATAACCAATAAACAAAAGGCTTTATTGTATGCATTAATAACATATTTTATATCAGAAGCTAGAAACTAATCTTGATGTTTGTATCAAGTTTTGCCAACCAATTTCATGGAGAAAAGATGTGAAGGAAATAAACACATGGGATACCAAAATGCTACCTGCCAAAATGGTGACAATTTTTGTGTTAGATTTCAGACTGAAAGGAAAGCAAGAGCCAAGAATGCTCAGGAATTTCCAAGCTGCAAAATAATTGTTATATAGTATTTCTAAAACATTCCTATCTTTTGTTTTTAGCCTTGGCTATGGATGCAAAAATGCAAAAGGATGAACTGACAAGGACAATTAAATTTATGCCACCACTATACAAACAACGCTACCTGTTTGTTAAACAGTTAGTGAGTAAACATAAACCTAAAAAGGTTTGTATATGTTTCTTAGCAAAATATGTTCTTTATAGTATCGCTAACTGCTTCAGAATTGTTGGCCTTAGTCTTGCTGTGATGTGACACACTTAAACATAATTGAGCTAGACAGGCACTTCCATGCGGAAATAGTACAAATAAGGAAAACGTAAATGGGGTGATCATAAGGGGGTGCTTTGTATTACTTGTCTCTTGTCTCAAATTTGCTGCATTATTTTAAAGTGTCTCAGCCACTTGGAGACCAATTCCAAACCCTGACTAGGAGCATGAGGGCTTGTAGAGTGGAGCTGTATAGCTAACACTGTAGTCACAGAACCTGTTCTTGTGCCAACCAGGACAGGAGGGGAGGAAAAGTGCTTCTTTGCTGCCCAGATAGAATTTTTCACACGCACACACAATCTCCTTTCCTTCTGTTGTATGCTTGGTACAAAGAGCTTCTGTTAAGCCAAATTTCACTGTTAAGTCCAAATCAGGAAACATGGTTTAAGGTTGGTTAACAGACTTTTAAGTCATGGTTGCCTAGTTTGGAGTTAACAGAAAACTTTGCCTTAATGCTAACCACAGAGTTTATCTTGCATTAATTGGGTCCTTGGATTCCCCACCCCCCACCCCAGTGGAGTCAGATCTCACATCTTCCCTGCCCTTTGGCAAACTAAGGGTGATACCCAACTAAGTTGTCTGTTTTGAGTATGACTAACCCTCTGTATGTCACCCTAAGTGCAAACAAATTCAGAATTAAGGAGCGGTTTTGATTCCTAAGCTACTAATGACTTTAAAGTTGTATCAGTTTTAGTTATGGACTAAAACTAGTTATGTATTTAATTCTAATTGACAGGTGGCAGATTTGGGATGTGCTGAATGCAGGCTACTCTGGATGCTGAAATTCTGCAGCTGCATTGAAGTGCTTGTTGGGCTAGATATTAGTGAAGATGTGATGAAGGAGAATATGTAAGGAGAAAAAATATCCTTTAATTTCTTTTGCAAAAGCTGTTTGCTGTGGCTTGGAAATTTCAGAATATATATATATCTCAAAATCAGCCATTCAGTTCCTAACACGAGATTGGGGGTTGGCTACAGCAATGGTGAGGAATCTAGCTCATGGGCCACACTGGGCCTTCTCATTTGGCCTGGCGGTGCACTGGGATTCACTAGCTCTGATAATCAGGTGATGGTTGAGTCTCGTGGAGCACTGTGCAGCTAGCTTTATCTGTTCCCACCGCGATCAGCCTAATTAAGAAAGCATGTGTTACAGTGCAAACAGTGACAATAACACTGTTTCCCTGGAGTTAGGAAACTGTGTGATCACCATGGTTTGCTCTTCTTCACATGGCTTCATAATTAGTATTTTTCAGAGTCGTTAGCACCTTTTAGGTTTGAAAATATTTCATTTGATTAATATTAATAGTTAACAAATGAATATTTAATATTGTGGTTTCGTTGCTAGTACCAGACTAGGTAGAGTACACAGAATATACCTAAATCGCTTCAATCTAGCAGTGGAAAGAAAAGCAATGTCAACTGAGAAAAAATACTGAAAACTAATCTGAGGATGAATATTATTATGTGTCATATCCTATGCCATAGTATTTTACATTTGGAACAATGTATGTTTCTGGTTGGACCACTCCAATATTATTATTAGCAGTTCTCTAATACATCTGAAAGAGTAGTTAGCTCCTGATAAGCTTTGCTCGGCGTCAGCAAACTGCACTCTTCTCCATTTTCAATTTCTTAAGTTATTTTCCTTTGTAAAAAGCCTTAAATGTTGTTGGGACAGTCACACACAAAAATTGTACTATTTTTGTTGAAAGTAAGATACTCAGTTTGTGGGAATTATACCCAAGAAAAATATCTTCTAGAGTTTATCTTCAGTTGTGTTTTGCCGTCTTCCCATTTTTATCTAGTTTTTAAATAATTTGTTAATGTTATTGTTTAATTTTTTTATGTAAAATGCATAGACATTTTTACTATATTAAATGATGAAAAAGAATAAAATTGAAACATCAAACTTGCACTGAGAATTACTTCTAATTGTGCACAGTTGTTTCTTATGGTGTCAAGTAAGGGCATTAAAATGCGTTTCCTGTGCAGACTGTAGAGCTCCAGCAAATCCAGTATTATATTGTACTGACTTGCCTTCCATTTCAGCTAGAGTCAATTGGAACTTCCTGGTGCACCAGTAGTTAGATGAAGTGGGGGGTAGTATGGGTAAAAGTAAATGTCTCTTGAGGTCTTCTATACTGTACAACTTGTTTGCTTGTAGGCATACACTATCTCCCCTTCCTGGTGACTATCTCCAGCCAAGTGAAAGACGTCTGACAGTTATCCTCTATCAGGGTTCAGTTGCTCACAGAGACCCTTGTATGCTGGGCTTTGATATGATAACATGCATTGAAGTGTGAGTATTCTACTGAAATACTTTATTTGGCAATGTTTTTCAGGTTTTGGTTTGAAAAGCATGTCAATTTAAATACATTTTCTACCATATATAACACACTTTCCTCTTCCCTAGTTCCAAGCAACTTCTCAAAAATAAAGGAGTGTGCCATCTTTTAACTTCTTAAACTTAGGACAATACAAATTAATACAGTTGGGATGGTTGAGACTGTTGTGTGGTGTAGCAATACTTTGAAACAAAGGGCATAGAAATATTCATGGAATATCCAAGGGTTTGGTGAGGTGGAGAACCCATAGCTCAATGGAAGTGTGGATGGGAAGACCTAGGATCCGTAACATAATGCTAGAGTAGGCTTAATTTCTGGAGAAAGGCTAAGAGCTCTGCAGGATAATAACATAATACTCCTGCAGGATCAAACTAAAGGCCCATCTGCTCCAGCATCTTGTTTTCAGTTTCCCCAGATCACTCTGGGAAGTCTGCAAGCAGGACCGGAGTGCAGCAGAATTCTTCCCCACTTGTGATTCTCAGTAGCTGCTGTTCAAAGGCGTCCTGCCTTCCAGCAGTAAAGGTATATCACAGTCATTGATAGCCTTATCCTGAGTGAATTTGTCGAATCCTTTTTTAAAGCCATCCAAGTTGGGAGCCATTACAAAATATTGTGGAAGTGGATTCCACAATAACTATATGCTGTGTGTTTTGGGATTAGAGCCCCTCAAGTTCTGGGGGACCTCTGGCTTGATGATTAATTAGCAGAGTTGCAGACCTCTTGCCATAGCGTGCATTCCAAGAAAAAACACTGGACGCAGAAGAGCGCTAGGAATAATTTACTAAGGCATAAATCATGTGGTTCTTTGTCAAAGCCTTGACAAGGTGCATCTTGGGCATAAAAATCAGTTCAGCATATAAAATCTAACACTATACAAGAATGCACTGAGAGTGAGGAAGTAAGAATCCAGGCAGATAGAGAATCAAAAGTAAAGTGTAACTGCTCACTGGGTAGCTGATACATGTTCCCAGTTACCTTGAAGGGAGATGTAGTCAAAACAATATTCACCTTGCTTCTTAGCAGAAATGAAAAGTGCTGAGCAGCTAGAATTCTTTCTAGCATGTTCCAGCTTCAGTTTCTGCACATACAAAGAATATACTAGAAAAACTTCTGTTTACTTAAATAAACTGGAAATGATTTCTGTACCTGAGAAACGTCATTCATCCTGATAGTGTGAACTAGGGCTTACGAATCTTCCAACTTTGGTGTCATTTTGGTTGCCCCTTTTTTGAACTTTTCCTGACTCTACAATATCCTTTTTGAGGAGAGGCAAACAGAACTGTACACAGTATTCCAAGTGTGGATGCGCCATAGATTTTGTCCAACAGCACTATGATATTGGCAGTAGGATTGATATTGGCGGTATTATTTTCAATCCCTTTTGTAATGATTCTTAACATAAAATCCACCTTTTTCATATGTACTGCATGCTAGGTCAACATCTTCAAGCTATTCACAGTGACCCAAAGGTCTAGTTCTTGTACAGTCACTGGCAGTTCAGACTTAACTGCCGGATTAACATATATGTGAAACGAGGATTTATTTATTTTTGCCTCAATGGGCATCCATTTACGTACACTTGCTTAAATTCACTGCCATCGTTTGGGGAGGTCCTTTTTGAACTCCTTTTGGTACAATTGATATAATCACCTCACTGCTTACTACTAGCTACAGATAATTTATGAACAAGTTAGAAAGCATAGGCCCCAATACGGATTCTTTGGTACTCCACATCCTTCCATTGGAAGAGCTTTCTCTTTATTCCTACTCCCTGTCTTTAACAGAAACATTATCAAAACCTCTTTGAAAGTCTTAAGTACACTGTCAGTTGTATTGCCTCTATCTATATGTTTGTTTATACTCTAAATTAGATTGATGAAACAGGTCTGGTTCTGCTTCAGAAAGACTTATTCTTCCGTATGTTTTGTAATTCTGCCTTTAATAATGCTGTCCCTCAATTTTCCCAAAACAAATGTTATACTAACTGGCCTGTGAAATCCTAGATCCCATCTGGATCCCTTTAAAAATGGTTTTACATACTTTACATTCCTTAAGATGGGTGCCTGGCGTGCTCTGGTCCATGGGGTCATGAAAAGTCGGACATGACTAAACGGCTAAACAACAACAAAATATAGATGGTGATTAAGAACTCTTGGGTGGATTGTCATCCTGACCTGATGATTTGTCAGTTTTTAATAAGATGTAGAACTAGGTAAGGACTGAGATAGGTCTTGGTTAGAGACCAGGGAGAACTGCATAGCTGAAATATATATAATACTAGGCTAGTTGGATCAAGTATAAAATAGTGTCATACTTTTAGATAGAAAAACAAAGTTATCTTGAGAATATATCCTTTCTTATATCAGACTTACTGTAATTGTGCAACTTTGCTACTTCATTCAAGTATGTAGTGTACACAGTTAATCTGCTTGGTAAGAAGATCCTTGTAACCTTCTATCTTCAGAATAGAACACCTGGAGGCAGAAGAGCTGGACAAATTCCCAGAAGTGGTATTTGGTTTTATGTCTCCAGCCATGGTCATAATAACAACACCAAACTCAGAATTTAATTGTTTGCTTCCAACTGTAACATTATTCAGACACCCAGATCATAAATTTGAATGGAATCGTGCACAATTTAAGAACTGGTAAGTTCATTCCATGTTTTATATGCTTCCAAAAAGTAAAACAAAAACAGTGGTGTATATTTTAGTGTAGGCTATGGGGGAATAAAATAAAACCTTGCTATACCCTTCAAAAGCTTTTATGATTTTGAATATACTGTGGTGACTGCCATAGCCTACCTTATATGTTAATCATTTTGGAAATAACAGTAATTAAAGTGAAGGACAACCATTGGTTGTCTAGGCGTAGCTTTTTCCACCCCAATAATCTCACAATATGTAGAATGTAGGTGAGACAAGAAATTGACAACCATTTCTGATCTATGTATTTTCTTCGTTGTGGGGATTCCATATTTTTTTTAAAGACATGAGCACCATTGTAAAGATACGGAGATTTTTTAGGTGAAGTGGGATTGGTCTCAAAGAAGGAATATCCTCTAATATAGGGATTGTCTCAAAATTCCTGCATAATATTTGCTCCACTCTACCATCGCTCCAAATTTCCTCTTCTCCCCCCATCCTTCAGTGGGGTACCAGCTCCACTAAACCTTCACACAAACACATATCTTAATAATGCTTAAGAATTATTAAGAATATTCATGATCCAGTTTGAGAACTCTCGCATTACTATTATAATGAGGGTGAAGCTTTATGCTCTTTGCTGTCTATTTCATAGTCTAAAGAACAGAACAGGCTCCTGGAAGTCAGTGAAGGCTGGGTATATTTCTAATTGACAGAACAAAAGTTTGTTGGCAACAATCATGTGTTGTTTTCAAATTCAGGGTTGGACAGAACAGGAGTTGTTTTTGTCTCACTGGCCTTGTCTGTTGAGCTGGTGAGGAGGTGTCTTTGTTCCTAACAGCTACAATCTCCTGTCACTGCTGCCATCTCTCTACATCTACTTATCCACACAGGCATTGTTAATAGGAAGGAAGAACTGCCTCTCTCGCAAGAATGGCTTGTACTCGTGATGGGAGATTTGGCAGTACTCACTATAACACATGTTTGATAAGTAAGATAGAGCTGTTAGGATTGGTCTTTCAAAGTTACTTGCACAATTTGTTGTTTTGTCATAAATTTAGGGCCCAAGATGTTGCAGCTCGCTATGACTATACAGTGGAGTTTACTGGATTAGGAGCCCCACCTCCTGAAAAAGATGTTGGAACTTGTACACAAATAGGTGTGTTTGTGAGAAAATACCAGAATGATGGACCTACACAGTTTGAGAAATGCAAGGAACACGTTTATAAAACCGTAAGTGGATCTTTTGCTTCTGTAAGGAGGAACAAATTCAGTATAAAGTGGTTACATAGTAAAACATAACACGATAACTGAAATAGAAGTCTATGTATTGAGTTTGTGCTGAATTGATATCCAGTGAACCTTGTGACTGATCAGCGGTCAGTGTCACAATACATACTAGGAAAGAAGTTCTTTTGATTCTGACTTTCAAAACAAATGTGTTATGATTGATGAACACCTGGCATGGAGAGGCAACTGGGCATTTAAAATGACAAAAAGAATGAGAATAATTGTTAATTAGCCCTAAAATATTATCAAACATCAAATCATTTATCCCGGGAGGAAAATGTTACTTAGAATGTTTTCTTCCCAGTTTCAGTGTTTAGTAATATTATTGGATATTGAACTGTAGAAGCACACTTGTTTTTAATAACTTAATTAAAGCTTTAGACCCTATGAAGTAATTCCCACCTTTTTGCCTTTTTTTAACCTATAATTCCCACTAGTATCAGCTAGATTTAAACCCAGGTCCAAGCCTAACACTTTGTTCGGTGGGCCACTCTGAACTTGGATTGTACTTTTAAGATGGGAATAAGGCAGTGTAGGAGTATCAACCATATTGCTCAAAATTAATTTAAAATTGTTTTTGTTTTATTTCCAGTAAGTGGGTAACTTATGGAAGAAAAGCTAACTCAAACTAAGGATTTGTTACTTTAAGGTTGCAAGCCTATTCATACTTACTTAGGAGCAAGTTCCATTAAATTCAGTGCAACTTACATTTCAGCAGACGTGCAAGGGACTGTATTGTGATAGGGCTCTTGCTAGTTTGCCCAAATTCTACCTAATTTTGCAGGGAGGCTTACTCACACCGCATACTACAGGGCTTGCTTCTGAGGTTTTTTTTGTTTTTTAAGAAGCACACAGATAGATGTTATTGAAAATTGAACTGAGGAGCATGTACAACCGTTTTATGGTCAGAAGGCCACACAGTTGTAGGCTATGGTCTATCTTAAAAATCAGCAGGAGAATTATGTTTGCATTCGTCAAACAAGTAAGGACAGGCGGTTTTCAGCTTTATTTTGTGTATTGTAAACATGTTAGAAAAGGTCCAGTAGAGCTATGCCTAGTTTAATATACTGTAACATAAAATGCTGAGTATGTGAAATGCTTTGAACAGTTAGAATGTGCTAACAATAAATAAGCCACATCTTTGTTTTCCATATCAAAGCTTTTCAAAGCTGAATATCCAAGCCTTAAAGATGAAAAGTATTTGCAGACTGCAGTGGTCAATGAAGTTATTTGGACAGCACAAATAATTGCACGGAGACTCTGGGACCACGTAAAAACTGAATATAAAAAACCCTGTTATGACTCTGAAACAGAACCTAAATTCCAACCATCTCACCATAGTCTGAAGTATTTCAAGCATCTGCCTTTAACAGAAGCCAACAATAAAAGTTTGCAGCCATTTATTAATGGAAACTCTGTCTACATACCTCTTGCAAACATTCTTTCTTTTCCTAAAGTGAATAAACTTTGTGGAACAGTTGAAACACTAAGCAATCTCATAACTGGCAAAGTCACACTCAGCCATGACGGATCTGGAGTGCTGATTGATGCTGAATATGAAAATGAAGAGATGGAGAATTAGCAAATGCTTTCAAAAATACTTGTTCTTGGTACTACTTTGCAAACTGGAGGAGTCCAGTGAGCAGAATTCTGCTAGTTGCTGGATTTAATAACTCAACAGATTGGACTGGCTACTAAATATTTGGATCAGGTGCCATCTTTTTGTGTTGAGGTGGGCTAGAATAAGATGCTCCTACCTAATTATTTTGATTGAGAAATAAACATGTACCTTCCTCAACCCAACTGCTTACAACAGTAGTTAGTAGAACAGAAGTCAGAAGACAGTTTTCTGTCTGTGAACAGAAAAAGTAATGTTTAAGATGCATTTTTTGTATTGAAAGGTGGTTTTGCAGAAGTTTGTGTACTATATTATGCAACACTACCGTTATCAGTATCTTTATAGTACAAGTTTAGTTGAGAACTAAATTAGCTGCTTAAGTTAATGCTAGGTGTAATGCTCTCTCTCTCTCTGTGCTTTTAAAATAGTTTTTTTCAGAACCATTCACACTGTTCTATATAGAAATGAGTTTGTAGATGCTGTCCAATAAGGGCTTTCAAATAAGATTGTAAAATACTACTTGCTGAACAAAGTTGTAAAATACATTTGCTCACCTCATCCACAGACTGATTCTAACCCCCAAAGTATCAGCATAACCTTGGGGACTGCTAGGTTTTGATTATAGAAAGGAGGAGCAGCAATTCTTTTCCTTAGTCTCAACATTATAATGGTTTGATCAAGGACAAGGATGTGGCCTCCTTTTTAAATTCTGGCCTCTACTCCTATGAGTTACGTGCAAGATGGCAGAGACTACTCATTCATCTAGCAGTACTGCAAACACCAGCCATAGGATAGCCTTATTAAAGCCTCAAGTAACTGAAGTTATGCATTGCTTCCTGCATGTATTACCTGTTCAAGTATGCTTTTCTTTAATTACAGTAGTTGGTAAACAGATTGGCATATGAGCAGATGTAGTTGTACATAAATATTGTTCCTGTGTAACAGTAAACATCCTTTGCTAAACAAATATTAGACAATTCTATCTCACTAATCTTTCAACAATTTCAACCACAAGGTGGCATGCTTCTCCATAAAGCATTTGCTTGGCATCCTGTCCTCATGTAACAAAAAGGAATGCAGCTTTTTCCAATATCCCTACCACCACCACCTTGGTAAAAAGTCAGGGGACTACTGCAGTGTTGTTTTTATACCAGAGGCAACAGACATGATTGGGCAAGAGGAGATGGTTTGGTACCTTGTTGCTCTTTGACCTTTTCCCTAATTCACTTGTCACATTTTAAAATGCTAGGATAGATTATTGTTTTTCTACTTCTACCTTCTTAAAATGTAATGCTCTCTATTACAGTTGCACTGCAGCAGCTTTCTCCTTGTACTATAACCAGAACACTGCATCACTTCCCAGCCTGGCCCGATTCCAAGCCCTTGCAGAGCGTACAACCGTAGCCACTAATTTTCCCTGGTGTTCTTTGCTATTATAGTGTCACTTCAGAGGAATCATTTTTGGGATGAGAATAGAGAAGAAAACCCAGCACAGTTTCTGCTAGGGCTTACTACATAAAATAGTCACTTAAATCACTTAAATAGTTCAAGACAATCCTGTTTGCAAAGTTTAGTTTAATCACTTCTTCAGTATTAGGATCGAAGGCAGTCTCTTCCCTGGACAGATAATCACCAAGTATTCCTTACTACCAATACAAGTAGTAGTTACTGATCATGTTTACGATAAGCCCGTAAGAGTGGGATGCCAGCTAAATTGCTGATGGAGATGTATCTGCTCTGCAGAGGAAATGCGAGCTTTTCACAGAAATAACAAACAGGAACTTTTCTGCAGGTGGGACTCACCTGCAGAAATGTTATTTAATACTGGAATATTTTGTTTTTCATGTTTTGGGGCTGTCATTTCTCTAGATTTTACAGAGTAAATAGATCATTCAACTTGTAATGTTTTAGAACAAAAGTACTGTACCTAACAAATCAAAATAGCATAAAATGCATTTTGAGAAATCACAGCAATCTGTATCAGTGGAATTAATCATGCTGACAGGGTATAAACACAGGTAGAAAATGTGAACCTAGCACAGGAAGACAAAGCTGACTTTCCAGAATGTCAGCAAGTCAGGCCTCAATACAAAATGCAGTTTAATTTCCTCTAGCCTTTGAATCAGACTACTAAATTGTACAGAAGTTCCAGTATAGATGAGCAAAGAAAGCACTGGAGCTAGAGAGGCTTAAATCATTAACTGATTCTCTTCTCTAGGAAAGGGAAGAGTCCTGGTTCTACCAAAAAAAGATCTTGAATTTTTAAACTTGTAATAGGTCAGTATTAAACTTAGTACAAGGAATACAAAAGATTTAAGTTTATCAGGAAACCACCTGACCCAAACAACTGAACTATTCCTGTCTTGGGTCTTTTTTCTGCAGGGAAGTAACCTAAAAATGAGATACAGCTCCTCCCAAAATTTAGCCTGTATTCTTTTGGCATATTGTTTTGTATTAGAAAGAAGGAAGTGGAAAGATAACCCCACACCTTTTCAAGCTAATAATTTGGTGGGGATGGAATTCCATTCATTTGCTCCTTTCAATTTAATAAAGTGAAATTAGTTACAGTACTATTGCAAACACCCTTTGCATTTTGTTGTTTTGATTCTCTATTCAGAAAAACAGCACATAAAATGCAGGTTGAAGACAAAACTTTTATTGAGTTTGTAAGACCACTTTACATCAAGTATTTTATGGTAAAAAAATCAGACTTTACTAAAAAAATGTTAATTTTGGGTATCACTGTACAGTTTACACAAAATGAATGCCATATATGAATATGAAGTTCATTTCCCATGTCTTGGGGACACAAATGGAATCACTTCATTAACATGGCTCAGTTGACTAAAGTGCATAATAGCTGTTTAATGGAACTATCATATGGAATTCAAAAAAAATTACCAGTGTGATGGGTACAAGAGAAATTGCCTTTGTGTAAGGTGTATTAAGTCAGGGAATGCAGGTATTTACACTAGGAGTGACCAACATTGCATTTGAGTAAACAAGCAATACATAAAGTTTATTGAACGTTGAACATGATAGTTCCTTTGTAATTAGTGACCTTAGGTTTTTTGTTATCCCTTGTGTTCTTTCTCCCTTATGCCAATTTGTTCTCTCCAAATCACTCATCTTTTAGGACCGACACTTTTTAGAACTAGCAATTTTTCAACAAATTTGCACACTATTTTAGTGACCTACTTAAACACACTAAGAGCAAACTCAATTTCACCTAGATCACTGTATGTTTCAAAGTAAGTTTTGTTGTGTATTCTCTTTGCATTATTTTAACAACAGCTTAAAAAATTAAATATTTACTTGAACTCAATTAGAACAATTCAGGCTAAATAAAATGTTTTATGAAGCAGTGACAAGTTACTTCCAGGTACCATAATACAGAAGAAATGTTCTCATTTTAACAATTCACACATATGATTTAAATAATAAGAATGAGTTGCGGCATATCTCCAAGATACAGAATTCCTTCATTTATCTAAGAACTTAAATCTTTCATTGTTTCTTGAGAAAGATAACAAACGTTGACCAACTCCAGGGAATTCATAAGAACATCAGTGTTCCGCAAAGGTCAAGTAACTCTCATTAGCTTACTCAAAGTTGTTTTGAAGATACTGATTAATTCTCGTGACTAACTTTTTTTGACACCTGAAGTCCACTATGAACTGTCAATATGTTTCTGAATTGTTGGCAGCCTTCACTCCAAATCCCTAAAAAAATCTTTACAAAAATAAAATGGGCTGTTTATGTTGTCAGAAAATGCTTTGTCGAAACTGTTGCATAGGCACATTACATGTTTCATTTGTTCAAATTTATATGTACCAGGAACTATTTATCTGCAGAAGTTCCACTGAAATCAATGAGTTCTGTCTTAACAACAGCTGAATGAAATGGACTAAAATGAGATGACTTAAAACAAGCTATGCAGACATTCTGCATGGCCAGCACTGCACTGCACTATACCACATACGTGGCAGTTGCAAACACCAATGTGTGTATCAGGTAGAGCAGGGCAAATACCTTTTAAATGGAGCAAGTACAGAGGTAAGTTATTTGCTCATATCCATGCCTCATTTACACTGGGCCTGAGTTAGCAATACTAATTAAAATACAAGACTCTGGTTTCAGATGGGGTGAAGAAAATTATATAAAGTGCTTTTCTTGACAGCTTAAGCATATAGCAGTTATGTCAGCTGTTTAATGGTTGTTCTTAAAGCTTTATAAGAAATCGTTCCGACCTCCTTTTTCCTCAGGAACAAGGCACTCTTAAGTGTTAAACGGTTTGATTTAATATTGTATGAGCTAAACAACATACTACTGTATGCTCTAAACTTTTCATTACTGGTTATTATTCAATGAGGTCACCTATGATGTAGTACTTTTGTTTTTCAGTACACACCAAATGTCAGCAAGAATTATCTTTGAATACTATAAAGTTGTACTAAGGGTTCAAATCTTGTCAGCAGTGAGGAATATGTAATACGATACAGATTAAATTTTGTCAAAGCTAGTCACTAATTTTAAGTAATAAACTAGTTCTCACATGTGACTTAGCCTTAAAGTTGCACACATTTGTAGCAGTATTTAATCCTATTTCTTTCAAAGCACAGCTGACTGGCTCACTTCCTTGAAGCAGAAGCAGCTGTTCCTATTTTGTAGCAATTCTAGTTTGACAGGAACAATTAAGTCAATACTCGAGAGGCAAGATTCTCACTCCCAGAAAAGGACTGAAATAGATGTGTTTGACTTTTTAAGGGATTAAAAAGCAACAGCAGCCAGGTTGCAATTAGAGAACATCTAATTGAATGCATTTCTACATACCGACAATTGATTTCACCATATTAAAGTCAAATCAGATACCATTTGTCCTATCTTCAAAAAAGGTGCTTTGATTGACACATAGAACAATGTAACAAATCTACCAACACATTCACAATGGCTGGCAAAGTACTCATAGAAGAAAAATTCGCCCTTTTACCACAGGTAGATAACAGAAGAGGGCACTTTCAGTATGAGCAACCCAATCCGACAACTCGGGTCAATGGAAACTTGCGTTTTGGAAGCGCCCATCTTCAATAGTATTGGGAAATAAGCAAGTTCTGGAGTTCCTAGAATTCTGCCACTGTAGTCCGGTTCCTCTAGCGTTTAATCACCACTTGCTCATATGCTCCAGATCCAACCCTGAAAAATTAAAGGCAGTAGAAAATACTGGAATAGAATTTTACACTCTTGAACAGGAGGAAACTTGATATTTATTACAAGAGGCGAATTGCTGCTTTCAAAACACAGCAGCCTACGTGTCTCTGCAATGTGTGATGTTCTTGGCCAAGTGAGTGGTAGGTAGCTAATGAAAGGGAAGAGAAAAGTCAAGGCTCAATGTTACCACATCACACATTTTTGGTTTTTTAGATATTATATGAGAGAAAGCTTGATTTGTTTTTGACCGAGAAGACTTGGGTATCTCTTGTAACATCTAGTTCTATGCCCAGTATATTACCTAATTTGAAACAAATACCCACAAAATAGAATCAATGGTTAAATTACACATGCTTGAACACTGGGAGTTGGATTCTTCAGTTAGTTGCACTTAAACTCCACTGAACTCTGTGGAACACATTAGGTCACGACTAAATTTCAACACTGATTTCAAGGGACTGAAATTCAACCAACATTCTGGATCCAACCCAATTTTTCCATGATTCCCAACCAATAACTCTATGCTGTGGTCTGTGCCAAGGCTTTGATGCACATGTAAGCTATTGATAATCACAGACACCATATGTAACACAGAAATCAGATTACAACCACTTAATATTAAAGATATATTAATAAACCATCATCAACAATTCAATCCAGTTTTGGGGAAAAATATAATTTCCTCTTTAGAACACTGTTTAAACAGCAGCAAGCCCTTTTTTCTAGCAAAAGATGCACTGAAGACACAGACACTGAGTACCCTTAAAATAAATCCATGCATTCAAGTAACTGAAGAAGTCTGCTGAAAGCCTTTATGACAATGGCAAGCAGCACAAATAATTCTGTTGTCATGGAATGTTATCATTGCTTTTCACATCAAATGAGGAATTCATCTCAATCATTAGCCTCACTCCTAATTTTCCTGTTCCCTCCCTTTTCCCCTTTTATATCTTGTGCATTAGACTGTAAGCTTGTGGACATGGACTGTGTTGCTTTTCAGATCTCAGCACAGTGTTTAAAATGTTTTATAAATATATTAACAATAATTATCAATTCGCATTTCAAAATTCTACCGGGTGGTCAGTGAGTATTACTAGCCTGTGGTAGTCAGGTGTCATGAAAGAGCAGTTCAAATTTCAAATGACATACAAACAAAACCAAAAGGATATGTCCAGATGATTTCTGGAGCATGTTTCCAAATTTTAGAATTGCTCAGATGTGGTCTTTGTTACTTATTGTGTACTAGGTAGGGAAGGTAAGTAGAATTAGTATACATACCTATTGGGTAAGTGATGACTTCCAAAAGCAGTGCTCCCTCCAGGGCCTACAAAAAGTCTTAGCCCTTCCTCTGAAAAAGAAAAAGTCAAATTTCATAACATGCAATGTTATCACACTTGACTTGGATCTAAGAATAAGCTTGTAGAACTCCATTTGTGGAATGGACCTTTCCTGCCCTTTTCCTTTGTGGTGTAACTTTCTGCACCCATGAAAACCCCAGTCCCAGGATTCAGAAACCCTTGGGAATGATGTGGGAGATTGCAAGTGGAAAAGTGAGTCAGCAGAAGTTGCAGATCCCCCCTCGCTTCTGTGAGCAGAGTTGTCCTCTGCTCATGGTAGGATCACTTTGGACCTAACTCATTTGGAATACAGGCCCACTCAGGAATGAGGAAATTTGGAGCCAATGATTTAATCAGGTTTTCCCCCACCCCCTGTGCTTTACAAACCTTCTGCACTTGAGTCCAAACTGAAGTCTTGACTCTGCAATATTTTTTCAACAATATCGTCTGCATCCACTCTGGTGGCATCAACCCTTTTTAGCTGTGATTCCACAGAATCCTGTTTCACTGGGTGCCTATGAAATATTTATATAACATTTAGATCACAGTGCAATTCTAAAATATTTCTGCAGAAGTACCTGAGCAAACTGGAAAAAGTATTTTGCACGTCTTGTACCTGATGAATTTTTCTGAGGTTGTGTCTTTCACAGGCACTTCCAAATTATCCTCAGTCCTTTTGGTTTCAGCTTCTTCACATGGCTCCAGAATACTACCTATACCAGTTGATGTGCTTCCCACAGAAGTATTTCTCTTATGACAGAGATCAGAGAAACTGGATGATCTGGAGTGACAGGTGCTATAACCTAGAAGAGAATGATTCAGAACTACTATTTTGATGCCAAGGCTTATACTTCACTGAACTGCAGGATTTTGGTTTCCACTTCTACCTTGAATACGACACTCGTGTCAAATATTTGGAATTCATTTGGTTAGTGAGAGAATCAGAAAATAATTTTACTTCCAATACGGTACATAAAAGAGGCAGACACAGTATCAAATAACTTAAAAATAATAATTAAACAATGAGATGCACATGACCATCTATGAACATGACATTTTACAAAGAATAAGGAGTCAGGTCTGTGTTCCCAAGGCAATTCTAATTTAGAAATAGGCACAACGAAGAAAGGAGAAAAATGGAGGCAGGGGAAGACTGTATGGTTATCACAGTTAAGTACACAAGTGTTCAGATTGGGCCAGATTACTGGATTAAATATATAAATGAGACAATTGAATCTAAGTTTAGGACAGGGGGAGAAAGGGACTTAATAGAATGAGAGGCAACCAGATTGCAGTTTTTACCTATTCTAAGGCAAAGGGGACAGAAGGAAATTCTTCCTCAGAGCTCTGCTGTGAATCTGGAAGTCATTCCTTGCACCAAGACACTGGCATTGCAATGTAGGTTCATTACCACTTAGGATAGCTAGTTAACAAGCCGAAGCTTGTTTTCTACAGATATCCAGGGAAAAGACTATTGGGGGACTGAGGATAGGCCAAAAGCCCTTGTGGGTCCCCATGGGACATATATTGGTTAAGATTATGAAGGGAAAACTTGCTCCTTTCTTGTCCTGTATGGCTAACTCTCTGCTTAATATACTTCTTCCAGGGAAGGGGCTCAAAGAAATAATTTGGTTATTTATTTATTTATTATTTGTTGTAGTTGTTGTATACCACCCCATACCCACAGGTCTCAGGGCGGTTCATAGCGTAACATTTTTAAAACAGTCTCTTTGACTACTCTGACTAATCTCTTCCCCAATTCACTCTGACTGACTTTTCTGTGCATCTTGTATAGCTCCTCAAAAGTCACAATACCCCGGGGACATCTTTTGGGCTTCCTGATGACTCAACAGTGGTGGCTAACCTTCAACAAGCATAATCATTTGCTTTAAGTGCTTGCATTTCACTAAAGAAATGCAAGTTTGTCTTGCTTCACTTCGGCTTTGCCACTCTAGTTTCAAATTAGTCACTGACATTTTCTTTTAATTGGCATTGCTCCTGGTATTTTAAACAGCAGCCTGATGTATTTGAATTCCCCTTTAAGGAAAGGGCCATAGCTCAGTGTTAGAGCTTCTGATTTGCATGCAGGAGTTCCCAAGTTCAACTCCTGACATCTGGGAATGTACCTTGCCTGAAACCCTGGTGGATAGCTGTCAAGTCAGTCAGTAGAGACAATAATGAGTTAGGTGGACAAATGGTTTGACTCTGTCAGTATAAGACAGCTTCCTATGTCCCTTGGAGATAAATGGAGGTTCAGTAGAAAGTGTTAGCCGTTTAATTTCACAATGCAGTTGAAAACACAGGAGTAGCATTTTTTAAAGTAATGCCTACCCCTTTGACCATTTTTGTAATTCATGTCAAGGATGTGCTTTTAAAATGGCTTTCATATAAAAGCCTTTGCTGTTAAAATTGTTTTCCTATTTTTACTTATATTGTCTGTAAATCCATCACAGCTTATAAAAAAGCAGGAAATTAATCTCATGGGGTTTTTTTTGCTAAATCTACTTAAGTAATTAATAGTGCACATCAAGAAACCTCCTACCTGAAACTTTTGACTGCTGGCTTGCATAGCTGGAGGTTCTAGAATGCCCACATGCTCCAAGTTCATCTGGGACAGACATGCTCTTGGTTGCGAGATCTGCAAAAAATGAAGATCAAGCAACACTGCTGCCAAATTACTTCCTCAGATTAATCGTCCACATTGAGTAGTGATAGACTTGCTTAAAGCATACACTTTCTTCAGCGGGTAATTCTCAGTAGTTTTAGCCATTACATTATATAAAGGAAGTAACATGCAGATGAAATTATTGCACCAGGTTTTCAAATTATTGTGTAGTTTTGACTACTTTGTTTTCCTGATATAATTTTCTAAAATGGTCAAGAGCTGGAATGGAGAAAGATTAGAGAGTTTTTATGTAGGAGACGGGCTATATAACGACAGAGGGGTAATTTCTGCTGGTTCCTTGATTGGGTGAAGAGAGATTAGCTACATCCCTTTTTATCAGCACAACGCAAATGGCTAGGAAGGCTATATTTTGCACCCATAACATTATCTAATGCAGCAGTGGGAAGCCTCCACACCTGGTCTTAATGAGGCTTGCCAGATCTCTGAATTTGAACCCCATCAAGGTCATTTTGGGCAAAGCATTCTAACTTGGCAGTCACCCTAAAGTCATATGAAGTCAGATGGGAAATCTGTTCTCTCCAACCTTAGCACTAAGCACCACAGAACTAAGATCAGGGAAGAACCTCTTCTTACGGCCAAGATTTGAACTTTGCATCAGATGCTGCCATATTTCAGAATGGCCAGAGAGTAAGATACCCTGATCTAATGGATTTTCAGCCATGTCTGGGTCATTTATATGGCCCTGTATTTTTTTTTTTAAAGCCAACACCAAACTTGAGATCAGTAATTTCTAATAATGAAGAAGTGATCTACATATGCAGAAAAAGCATATAATACTGTTGCTCCTGAGATTGTACAATTCTACTTCTTCCTTTCTATATACAGAAAAACTGTAAGGTGGTTCTTGTGCAACCCCAATTGGAGGATTTGTTGCACCACATCACAATGAGAGCCTGTGTGGTGTAGTGGTTAGAGTGCTGGAATGGGACCTGACAGACCAGGCTTCAAATCCACACTCTGCCATAAAACTCACTGGGTGACTTTGGGGGCAGACACTGTCTCTCAGCCTAACCTGCCTCAAAGAGTTATTGTGGGGATTAAATAAGGAAGGAGAGAACAGTGTATTCTACCTGGCACATAAATGCAATAAATAAATAAGTCACAAATTCAGACTTGTAAGAATTCAGGTTGGTGTATGGGAGCAAGAGAGAAGACAGACAGCACAACACCAGTGGCCATGGCATGCGAGAAAGTAGGCACACTGACAGGGAGAGAGTGGTGGCTTCAAACAACAGCAGAGGTTTGAATAAAGCAGGGATGGAAAATACTGCGATGAAATAGTGGCAATTTTAAACAATGACATAGATTTGAGTAGAGTGAGCAGGTGCTGACACTGGGTTGGGGAGCAGCTGCTTAAAACAAGGTTTGAGTACAGCAAGAAGTGAGTAGGGAAAGGTTCTGTTGTGTTAGCTTTCTGATGTTAGTTTCTGTGTTGTACCCATCTCTGTTATTTCTCCTTGTTTCACACTAGTTTAAAAAACAAACACCCCAGTGCTTCTCCATCCCTGCTTTACTCAAACTTCTGCAGTTGTTCGAGTACAATGAGAAGGAAGAGACAGTGCAAGGGAAAAATAGGCTGTTTTAAACTTTCCCCCCTTCCATTCCATAGCAGCCTCATGTGTGAGGCAACATTCCATTGTAGCTTCCCATTGTAGAAATATTTCATTTCTGCTACCATGTGTTCTCTTCAACATGAATCGTGCAGGGGTGTGTGTGTGTTGGTGAGTGGAGTGAGTAGGAGCACAGCACAACCCCTAGTAAAAAAACACACACTTGTATACTGTAATTTCATTTTTAAAAATCAAAGTGGTTTACAGCAATTACCTATACAATAAAACCGCATAGAAACTAAAAGCCAGTTTGCTGGCTACCTATTGCAGGAAGCTTTTTTTCTTAATTGCCTTCATAAGCCTAGCAGCATAAAAAATTCAGCAAATATTTAAATTTATTACAGAAGGAACCTATTAAATCTCTGTTTGAAAAGTATTTCATAGGATTGGGCCAATGATACTGACACTGAAGGCTCTGTCTTGTGGACATCAGATAAACTTCACCAACTCTAGGAACAACCAGCAAAGTTCTTACAGGTGATCTTGGTAATCAAGCTGGGATTGTAAGTGTTCAAACAGTCAAGAGTGCAGTGGAGTACTGCATGTTTGAATACTGCCCCATATTAAGCACAATCAGCACAACTGGTGCTGCAGGGAGGAGGAATCAAACCCCAAACAAATTAGCTCTCTGTAGAGAAGGTTTTCAAACTGTGGAAAATTCAATCATGTACCACTCTAGCAGCTCTCAGAAATGATGCAATGCTTTTCCTAAATGTGCATAGTATCCCTGAGGTACACCTCTTAGTTATACTTGATTAGGTTTTTTGTAGATAGACTCCGTATGAAAACAATTATGCCAAAGTGCAGTTTTCAACTTATATTCTAATACCAAGAGATGCCTGCATTAAGTGGCATTCCCACTTATCTAAATGAAATTATTCTTTTTTATTTTCCCCAGGCTTCTACCATAGCATTGCTCCCTACCTGATATAGTTAGATGTGATGATTTTGTATTCTCTGCTCCTTTTCTGTCTTCATTTAGGGATTCTGGTTCTCCAGCAATTGCTATAGACATTGCTGTGGATGGGGGCCTGAAATGAAACAAACAGACTGAAATTAAAACTGGTCCTATCTGTGTTTGCCTAGGGGAAACAAATATGCATTTCACATATACTGCGAACAAAATTCAACAAATTCGTAACATTTCCTCCCAGAATTATACAATATTATCTTTTTCAGTGCCAGGAAGACCCAAATAATTTGTAGATTTCATCTCTCTAAAAAACCTTTTTATTTAGCATCTTGGAAAAAAGCAGGATTTGCAGAACAGTGGCTATAGCAGTTAGTAGTTCAGCGTCTTATAAGTGATGTTTTTACAGCTGTTTCATGGCTTGTATTGAGTTCAATACTAATTTCAATAAATAGAAGGTTTATATTTGCCTTCTCCTTATGTAATATGTCAACCTAGCACTTCCTATTGTTTTCTACTATCATAAAAATCTAAAGCAGTGAGTGTTTTGTGCATGCTATGCCTCTTTCTGTAACACCAAACATAGCCATGCAAGGTAACAGAATTGTTGCAAACCAAATAAAACAGCTTGGATGACTATCATATCTACTACTACTACTACTATCTACTACTGTGGGCAAGAAACCCGTAAAAGAAATGGAGTGGCCCTCATAGTCAACAAAAGAGTGGCGAAAGCTGTACTGGGATGCAATCTCAAAAATGATAGAATGATCTCAATACGAATCCAAGGCAGACCTTTTAACAACACAGTAATCCAAGTTTATGCACCAACTACTGGTGCTGAAGAAACTGAAATTGACCAATTCTATGAAGACTTACAAGACCTTATAGAAGTGACACCAAAGAAGGATGTTCTTGTCATTATAGGGGATTGGAATGCTAAAGTAGGGAATCAAGAGATAAAAGGAACAACTGGCAAGTTTGGCCTTGGAGATCCAAACAAAGCAGGGCAAAGGCTAATAGAGTTCTGTCAAGAGAACAAGCTGGTCATCACAAACACGCTTTTCCAACAACACAAGAGACGACTCTACACATGGACATCACCAGATGGGCAACTTCAAAATCAGATTGATTATATTCTCTGCAGCCAAAGATGGAGAAGCTCTATACAGTCAGCAAAAACAAGACCTGGAGCTGATTATGGCTCAGATCATCAGCTTCTTATAGCAAAATTCAAGCTTAAACTGAAGAAAGTAGGAAAAACCACTGGGCCGGTAAGATACAACCTCAACCAAATCCCTTATGAATACACAGTGGAAGTGAGGAACAGGTTTAAGGATTTAGATTTGCTGGACAGAGTGCCTGAAGAACTATGGGTGGAGGCTCGCAACATTATACAGGAGGCAGCAACTAAAACCCTCCCAATGAAAAAGAAATGCAAGAAAGCAAAGTGGCTGTCCAACGAGGCCTTACAAATAGCGGGGAAGAGAAGGCAAGCAAAATGCGAGGGAGATAGTGAAAGATACAGGAAATTGAATGCAGATTTCCAAAGAATAGCAAGGAGAGACAAGAAGGCCTTCTTAAACGAGCAATGCAAAGAAATAGAGGAAAACAACAGAATGGGAAAAACCAGAGACCTGTTCAAGAAAATCGGAAATATGAAAGGAACATTTCGTACAAAGATTACCATAATAAAGGACAAAAGTGGTAAGGACCTAACAGAAGCAGAAGACATCAAGAAGAGGTGGCAAGAATACACAGAGGAATTATACCAGAAAGAAATGGATGTCTCGTATACCCCAGGTAGTGTGGTTGCTGACCTTGAGCCAGACATCCTGGAGAGTGAAGTCAAATGGGCCTTAGAAAGTACTGCTAATAACAAGGCCAGTGGAAGTGATGGTATTCCAGCTGAACTATTTAAAATTTTAAAAGATGATGCTGTTAAGGTGCTACACTCAATATGCCAGCAAGTTTGGAAAACTCAGCAGTGGCCAGAGGATTGGAGAAGATCAGTCTACATCCCAATCCCAAAGAAGGGCAGTGCCAAAGAATGCTCCAACTACCGCACAATTGCACTCATTTCACATGCTAGCAAGGTTATGCTTAAAATTCTACAAGGAAGGCTCAAGCAGTATGTGGACCGAGAACTCCCAGAAGTGCAAGCTGGATTTAGAAGAGGCAGAGGAACCAGAGACCAAATTGCAAACATGCGCTGGATTTTATGGAGAAAGCTAGAGAGTTCCAGAAAGACATCTACTTCTGCTTCATTGACTATGCAAAAGCCTTTGACTGTGTCGACCACAGCAAACTATGGCAAGTTCTTAAAGAAATGGGAGTGCCTGATCGCCTCATCTGTCTCCTGAGAAATCTCTATGTGGGACAAGAAGCTACAGTTAGAACTGGATGTGGAACAACTGATTGGTTCAAAATTGGGAAAGGAGTACGACAAGGATGTATTTTGTCTCCCTGCTTATTTAACTTATATGCAGAATTCATCATGTGAAAGGCTGGGCTGGATGAATCCAAAGCCGGAATTAAGATTGCCGGAAGAAATATCAACAACCTCAGATATGCAGATGACACAACCTTGATGGCAGAAAGTGAGGAGGAATTAAAAAACCTTTTATTGAGGGTGAAAGAGGAGAGCGCAAAATATGGTCTGAAGCTCAACATCAAAAAAACGAAGATCATGGCCACTGGTCCCATCACCTCCTGGCAAATAGAAGGGGAAGAAATGGAGGCAGTAAGAGATTTTACTTTCTTGGGCTCCATGATCACTGCAGATGGTGACAGCAGTCACGAAATTAAAAGACGCCTGCTTCTTGGGAGAAAAGCAATGACAAACCTAGACAGCATCTTAAAAAGTAGAAACATCACCTTGCCAACAAAGGTCCGTATAGTAAAAGCTATGGTTTTCCCAGTAGTGATGTATGGAAGTGAGAGCTGGACCATAAAAAAGGCTGATCGCTGAAGAATGGATGCTTTTGAATTCTGGTGCTGGAGGAGACTCTTGAGAGTCCCATGGACTGCAAGAAGATCAAATGTATCCATTCTTAAGGAAATCAGCCCTGAGTGCTCACTGGAAGGACAGATCGTGAAGCTGAGGCTCCAATACTTTGGCCATCTCATGAGAAGAGAAGACTCCTTGGAAAAGACCCTGATGTTGGGAAAGATGGAGGGCAGAAGAAGAAGGGGACGACAGAGGATGAGATGGTTGGATGGTGTTCTTGAAGCTACCAGCATGAGTTTGATCAAACTGCGGGAGGCAGTGGAGGACAGAAGTGCCTGGCATGCTCTGGTCCATGGGGTCACGAAAAGTCGGACACGACTAAACAACTAAACAACAACAACAAAATAAAACAGCAATGTCCTGAACAGTGTGTAAGGCAGATTTAAAGAAAACAGTAAGCCTTTCAAATAAATATAACCCTAACCCTAACCCATCAAGTAAAATAAATGTATTCCCGGAGTACACAAAGGGTAAACCCACCAAGTCACATGCGGCCCACTACTCATCTATTGTGGCATGCCAGAAGCCTAACAACCCCCCCCCCAAGCCACATACGGTACTTGCATGCATGCAGGAAAAATAGGTTTATCAGACTCTTGATAAACCACTATACTGTTCAAAACACTGCTGACGTGTCTCTCATTTGTTTCAATGGGGCTCTGCAAGACCATATGTGCTATTAAAATAGGGTTGTGCAGCTGCAGTGCTTGATGTATGCTCTCAGGCACCCTCATAAAGCAGAGAAACTGATTTTAATCATTCTACAAAATGCTTTTCTGACTGGGTAAATTAACATCAGAAAGAACCACCATCTGGATTGTCTAAAATGTATGGCCTACTTGGAAAACACGCCTTCTATAACAGCAAGATTTTTTTAAAATAGTAAGCTAACATCAGGCAATTTGTGGGTATCAATGTGGGGAGCAATGTGTCTGCTTCTCATCTCTTGCTCAGTTCCAAGGGGCAAATCCAGCCCCAAGGTCCTCCTAGCCGTCCCTGGGCAAAGTCTTGGATCCCAATGCCACCATCTCTACACACTATTATGCACCACAATTTCAGCAAATTCGGATGCAGGCAATGAACTGTTAAGTCCCCTAATAGGCCCTAAAGAAGTCCCTCCATAGATTCCCATATACTAGTAAACTGTTGAAGAAGAGCTCTGCCAAAGCCTATGCTATTGTTCATCCACAGAGATGAGGTTAAAGAGGCCTTTCCTCAGAGTCACTGCCAGGCACGGACCCAATAACACAAATTGGCATGTGCTAATTTTTATATATAGATGCAAATTTAAGTCACTGAGTAAATGAAGATGAGCCCCACCAACAACCCTGTGTTTCCATTAACGTCACCATGTCTGCCAGTGAATCAGGGGGCTTAGCAGTGTCCTCCAGCCCTTGCTGATTTCCAGTTAAGACGCCTTTCAGTGTGCCCACCATGCTTTCTATGGTGCCAATGGTCTCAGTATTAAAAGTCCTCTAAAAAAAATCACAGTGCACAAGGAATCGTTTGTTGTTCCTGATCAGTTCCTGGTTGCACTGACTCAGCTTCTCCTACACTGGACATGTGCTCTTAAACATGCCCACACATTTTTATTGGGTGCCACGATTGCATAACCACTCTCTTGTCCTTTCTGAACAGAGGAGAGGTGTAATGAGCAAGTGTAGCAGTGACCGATGTAGGTGTCCCCCTCCCCAATTGTGGTTCTGTTTCTTTATCTGTTCTTTTAGATGTGGCATCTGTTTTATCTTATGCCTATCCCCAGAGCATCCCTTTTGTGACTGGTACCCAAGACACATTCTCAAAATTCGAAATGTGTCCCCTGGCACAAAAAGGTTGGTGATCCCTGCTTTTGGGGGGCGAGCACATTTGCTTGCCAGAGCAGTAGTAAAAGAATGTCACCCAGCAGAAACTTTATAGTAATGTTTGCAGAAGAACTAAAGAGACTGGCTTGGAAACCAGCCCTTTGCTAACATAAAGTTAACCATTAAACTCAAGATTTTAGTGATATGAGTTCCAGCAACTCTTTATTAAGGAACTATTGTGTACTCAGTTATTATACAGTTCATCAATCATGATGGAATGAAGATGCTATTGGAAAATAAGTGCTCACCTCAGCACATTGTGTTCCAGTGCAAAATCAAAATGTTAATTCTATTTTAAAATAATAGGATAGCTTTTAGTGGCCTCAAAGGAATCTCTGTCATAAGGTAACACAGATAACATTCAGTACCAGTGATGGTTGTAGACAAGCTAATAATAAATCTGACCCAAATTAAATAAAGGAGTGTGCAATCTAGAAAGCTTCAGCAAACAGTTACTCACTAAACTGGCTATCCATACAAGATGTCAAGCTGAACCAAACTAAGATTTCATTTTTTGATGGGATTATTCGCATTCAAATGAGAGGTAGTGGTTTAAAATTAAGTAGTTAGCTTAACACAGGAATGATGCAGTGACACAGAAGCTCTTAAAGTGAGAGCTTACAAATTAGTTCACCATTATAGCATCACATAGCATAGAGGGTCAAATAATGCTATAAGTAACAGCCCAACTGTTTAGGATTGGGTGTGTGCTCAATAATGACATTAATATAATTCTTCAACTTGTTGTTACAGTGGTATCTCAGGTTACATACGCTTCAGGTTACAGACTCCGCTAACCCAAAAATAGTACCTCGGGTTAAGAACTTTGCTTCAGGATGAGAACAGAAATCGTGCTCTGGCAGCGCAGCAGCAGCAGGAGGGGGCTCCATTAGCTAAAGTGGTGCTTCAGGTTAAGAACAGTTTCAGGTTAAGAATGGACCTCCGGAACAAATTAAGTATTTAACCTGAGGTACCACTGTATTCCACTATTTTTGTAGAAAAAAACCCATTTATTTGAAAGTTTTGTATTGTGGACAAAAACTCAATGCAGCTAACAAAAATCAGTTTAAATTAGCTTAAAGAGCTTCTTCACACATTATAGGCAATAAGCAATGCTAGTCAGAGTACTAAGTTACCTGTTTATTTCAATGGATTTACTCCAAGTGGGACATCTAAGGTATTTTAAAAGTATTTGCCTAAAAAAGCAGGACCATTGCAAATACATGTTTGTAAATGTGGTCATCAAGCCAAGGGTTGCCCCATGTCTTGTGGGAAACAAGCTTACACCTGATCTTACTATTACAACAACTCAATAACTTGTATTAATCTTCATATAACATTCTCACAAAATTGATTTTACAGAACTCCCAACAAGCTCTGAGCTTTTCATTGTTCTTCATAGCTTTCTGGGGACTAATAGAATTTAAGACTGCAAAAAATTGTCTTCTGAGCACTTCTTCTGCTTGAGGCAAAAGTGACATCTGTTTATAATACTCTAGCACCAATACATTCTCGTTTAAATTTATCTTGTCCAGAAACACCAACTCACAAGAGAAGCATTTTTTAAAAAAGAGCCTCACTTATGATTAAGAATTTATGCTGTACTACAACACCCTTTTTAAAAAAAAAACAAAAAAAAACCACCCACTGCCTACATTTAACTTTTGCAGCATGGCTGATGGAAATAAAAGCTTCCCAGCTGCATTGCTACAATTAGACCACTCACCAAGCTGCATGACTCATCGCAAAATACCTCATTAGTCTAGAAATCCATCCTAACCACATTTTTCCTTTTGGTGCAGTACACGTAAATAGTCTGCTGGAATAGGCATGCGCAGACACAGGGCCCTTTAACACTCCTGAAGCTGAAGACCAACACAGTAAAATTTACAGCATCATTAATCCCATGCACTTTGTTTTATATCCTTATTTCTAGGCATGCATTTGTTTTGCTGAGGCTCACTTTAAGAGTCTCACTTTATTTTAAGAAGTATTTAACACCATTTACACTTTCCAGAGATTAGAATTCATCTAATTTGTATTCAAGAATTTGTACACTATTAAAACTGCTTTTTTTTTGTCCCAGGGATGGGGACAGGGACTGGAGTTTTGAGACAATTGCTGTGATTCACAATCCTGAATGTGAAAGACCTGTGCAAGTTCCAACATTTTTGTTCAAATTCTATAGACATGCTAAACCAATCCTGATTCCATCTAACTCTTCATAGCCTAATGTCAAACATATTGGGTGCAATGGTGGATGCGATTGTCAAGGGCTTTCCCCCCAGACACCTGCCCATTTATTTTTTTAATTTTTTTCCCCATATGTGTAAAGCTGAATGTCCACATGTTAAATGCATGCAAGCTGTGCGCTTACTGTACACAATGCACAGTGTACACTGATCAAATATTGTATTTCCAATCCATTTTTTTGAATTGGTAATTTACTCTGCACCTGTACATTCCTTTTGCCCCTTGCATACATGGATTAATACAAGACTTCTTGATTTATAAAAAAACCATATAGCATTATCTATTATTGCCCAAATAGTCTATCTCCCCTGCCCTGCAAATGGGTGAACAGCGCAACTGCATGCAAAGTGATGAGCTATATCAAAGATTATTGAAGTAGGCACCAAGGACTGCTGATACTCAATAACCTTTACAACTTGGTTAACAACTCTTTCTCAGAGTATGATTTGTACAATTTATTCAAGCATTCCAAAACCCTAATTATTAACAATACCTACAATTTCACCTGCTGTGCCATATGTAAACTTACGTTTTGAAGCATGGGTCTCCAGACATTAGCTGCATGCTGATCAAGACCTGTAAGTTAGGAAAAACAAACAAAAATAAAATCAGATTCAAATACCAAAAAGCATGAAATGGGAAAATCCGTGTCATACATCTTATATGTGAGTGGCTTAACTCACATGGTTACTGTGAAGATGAATGGCACAATTAACAGTAAAGCTATCTGCCAACTAAAAATATTCATGGAAGTTAATAATTATAGTTAGTCTGACAGAAGACAGCTTTTTAAAAGACAGAATGGGCAAACATGCTGTCCATAAAAGTAATCCTATAATTTATATTACAACTAGACATTTCAGAAGGAAAATAATTGCAACAAGCAAATATTACACTTCCATAACAAATTTATTTGGCAAGGTTCAGCAGTAAGGAAGTGGAAAGTGTTTTTACCTTTTCCTTGATGACTATATTACAAGCCATGACTGATAGCAAAACTAGCAAATTCTCCCTAATATTGGGCAAACTAAAAAGCTACCTTGAAAATTAATTCTCTAATTAGCTTAGATTATCTTATTTGCATGGCTGCATTTACATAAAACACATTTAATTATTTTCCTCTAGTGGATTTGTACTGCATTGTACTTGAACATCAATTTCCAAACTTCTACTGGAGTACTGTATTATGACAACCTAATTGTTTGATTTCTTACCAGCTATCGTGTCAATGTTTCAAAAAAAGTTACAGCTTTGGTAATTGAATGTGATCCTTTGCTTTCCCATTTAACATTAAGGAAAAATACTATTCTAAAAACAATGAAAAACGGAGAAAAAACACACACAATTACTTTGAGAATTGAATTATCCTGCCTTGTGTTTTTGGTATCATAACCTTCCAGTAAACAGCGACGAGTGGTATTTCCTGATCCAGCAAACTCTGCCAAGTTGAGGTCTGCAAAACCCAGCTATTGACAAAAGATGAAAAGTCAGCAATTACAGAACCATCAAGGGAAACAAACAGTTTAGGCATCAAAGCATTTGTACTTTAAGAAAGAAGTAGTTTCTCATAAAATGACAAAAGGAAAAGCAGGACACAGTTTTCTTAGTGCTACACAACTGTTCCTTTTAAACAGTATTTGCAACATCCAGTATCCTTAAGGACAGGAACTATAAATCTGCACAGTTCTTTAAATTAAAATTAGGTATGTGTAAGTAAAAGGAGAGGAAGTATTGTATTGATATAGTTGTGTCTTTACCTTTGCATAGGCCTTCCCACCTTTTAATTCCTGCAAGAATAACCAATGGTTATGGTTTAGTAATCACTATTTTCTGATGAAAAATGTCAAAGAGCTAACACACAGCTTGTGACATAAACATTTAACACACAGCAAGCAATACTACTGAATACTGAGGAAGTTTTATAAGATGTTATGGGTTTCCCTAAGTCAAGAAAAAACACATTTTGAGCCTTAAAATATTATCAATGCTATCAAGAGTAATCAAAGGTAATTAAGCTGTGTAGCTCTTCTCCTTTACAGGCACAGTAGATCAAGATAATCAGAGAAGACCTTGCTAATGGTGCTGTGACCAGTGGAATGTCGTCTAGTGTAAATACAAAAGCAGGCACATCCCCTCTGGGAGCCATCGACTGTTGGGTGCCTGTTTACACAGGCTGTCTCTGATCATTAGCACTGACCCAATTGCCCTGGGTTATTGATATCTATAGTGTTTCTTTTTATATACCTTTGTTTCTATTATTATTTTTAGAAAAAACATTTCTAAACTGCTCTGCATTATATTATATATAATGCTCTGCATTATATAAACTGCTCTGCATTATATTCCTTAATGCTAAGCAATATAAAAATATTACTAAATAAGTAAGAAAAATTAATAGTTGCTTCACATCTTTGATTATTCAGTGTTTTTGGCAGCGTGATATTTACAGAGAATTCTATTAATTATATTTAGTGAGATAAATAGAAATAATATAATTAGAGTCTGGATGTACAATAAGTAAACAGTGTTAAGTTGCCACTTATTTAGAGGCCTATGGCCACAGCATAAACTAAAAGGCAAATATCAGAAGAAGAGAATGGTCATTTTTACCTTCCGAACAGACACTCTGCAGATGCAGGGGTCCAAGACCCCTGTAGTGGCACTTGCACTCATTTTACACATAAATAAGAACTTCTTTTTCCAATGGACACAGTTTGCCTGCACCACTTCCCTGTGAATAAAAAAGGAAAATATTGAACATTGACAAGAAAAACTGAACGTTTTCTACAGAGGTAGGGTTGCCATATGTGCTCTTTTTCCAGGACACACCCTCTTTTTCATGGGTATGTAAAATGAGAGTAGTCATAGAAATCCATAATTAAAAGTAGAAGTTGGCAAATGTGTCCTCCTTTTTGCTCTGTGGCAGGACTTAATTTTAGTTTTGACAAAACCAAGTTTCTCATTATGTATGGACTAGGGAAAATGGTTTAAAAACAAACTCTGCTTAGTTTAGCAAACCATCTCCATAACCCATGTGTTGAAGCTGACTGTTATGAAACTTAACAGAAGTTGTTTTAAACCACAATCATGATTTCATACACAGTTAGATTTTACAGAATGTGCAACTTAGCTCTGCTGAAGTCCTCCCAGGTGCACAGGAGGGAAACATGGGAAGGGGAGGGCAGGAACCCAGGGTGCATAGTGGCTCCTTTCTGTTCATGCACGTAGCACTAAACCATGGTTAAGCATTACAGGATAACAAAACCAATTTATACCATTGGCTCTCTCACAAATGAACCAGCATGACATCTTACTCAACTGTAGCAACTAGACTATAAGAACTGGTTGGCCCTTTGCCAAACATTTGAGTTGTTTTCTGGTCTCCTCTGCTATTATATGTTCCCCCCAAACAATGTCTTTTAGTTCTTGTTCTGCTGTATTGTATTGTATTTTGATTTTATGACTATGAACCATATTTGGGGACCTGTGTGGAGCTAAAAGGTATGGAAATTATTTTTATAAATAAATTCACTCTTAACAATGTTAAGGTGTGAATAACTACAATGTGAAGATTTTGCATTACCCTCTTCGCTTTCATGTCTTGATTCCTCCCAGCTTGCATATCAAATCTTGAAAACAGAACTTATTTAGATTTGATTTGCCACCAAAAATAAGCATTATTAAGATGAACCTCTCAAAATTGTTCTCAAAGACTTTCATAGACTCAGTGACATGTACTCTTAGATTAATCACCCATGTCATTTTGGAGTAGACAATCTCTTATCTTTTGCTTATTCTCCGTATTCCAAACTGAGAAATTAATCCTCTTTGGGTCCCTGTTTACACACAATACAAATAATATAAGAATTTGTGCCCACAGGACTTGATTGCTGTGCCTCAACACCCAGAGTTAGTATTTCAGAAATCCATGGCTTCATCACTTGTGTGCTAACACTGTGTACATAGCAGTTGAAGGACTGGTTTCAATATGGAATGTTGCACGACCAGGTTTTTCTTATAAGCCCAGCATCATGTTTAAATCAGGCAGTGATTTAAATCCCAAGTTATTAAATCACTGCTAGGTTTGCTCTAGAAATAATGACAGACCCACAAGTAATGTATGCAACTTTAATTTACTGTTATTTGATCTTTTTGGATTCCTGACACCCTTTTTGAAATGCTGAATAAATAATTCTGACTGAAGTTTGTGAGTAACCACATACAACAAAATAATGCACAAGTGCAGCCACCCATAACAATATATTGATTCATTCCCACAACCAAGCTCATGACCTTCCTCTATGGAGTTCAGACAGAGACTGAGAAATGAAGATGTCCAGATAAAGTATTGGAGGAAAGTCATGGCAGTTTAGAAAAAGGGGTGGGGGAGAATGCCCCAAAATAAAAAGATTTCTGGGCTTGGCAGTCAGTCACTAACAAACTGATATAATGAGGCTGCTGAAATCTAGGTTATAACAAGCCACAATTTCAGAGTCTTCAGTTAACAAATGTGACAGCTAGTATTGAGGTTAAGAAAAAAATGCAGAGCTTTGTGTGTGCACAGAATGCTTTGGTGAATTCTTTTACCCTGCAAAACTTCCTGAGCACATTTCTCCCTTGTGTGCCAGAAAGAGGTGTTATTCTGTAGGCTCTATTTGAAATTTACTTTGCAGTCTGAAGAAAGGAAGGAACAATGCCATGGACTGGCTGCATGCAGAGGAATGGTGGGAGGCACCAGCTAGGGAACCCCCAAGGGAAAAATGGTCAGAGCCAGGGGATGTGTGGTGGGATGATGATGGTCAGAGGGAGAAGGCGGAGCAGGCTACGAGGTGGAGGTGTTGGAAGCTGAAGAGGTAACAGTGTAGTGAGCAGGAATAGGCTGTTGCAGAAGTCCAGAACCAGAGGAAGAAGTGGAGGCTGGGGAGTAGGGGGGTGGGGAGGCAAGAGACAGAGATGACGAAGGCTGTTGATGAAGCCAGGAAGCCCCCGCCTTCCTGTGACCAGTTCCCCTCCTCTTTGGTCTCCCAGAACCCACAGAGGTATGAAGAGGTTGAAGCAAATACAGACAAGGTGAATGATTGCTTGGGAAGGAAATGGGGGAGGAGGAGTTTTAAGAAGGAGTGGAAAGGCAGGGACCTTCAGTCCTCGAAACTGCCTCACTGGGGCAAGATTTACTGGGAGGAGTTGCTGGGCTCATTATGCTTCAGCTGTTTTGTTTATTTGAATAAAGAGTTAACTTTATTGGCATCTTGTGAGTTATCACTTACCTGACCCTGCCACCCACCTTTGACAGTACTGTATGCCATAGATTCCTGACAAAAGTTGAAAGAACTGGTTTGGGTTACTCTATCCTAGAGCAAATATTTCTATTGCAAGAAAAATATGTTGGCTTATATTCAATGCTACACACATGTAAATGGGAAACTTATAATGGGGGGAAAAAACCCAAAAAAAGCAGACCTAGTCTTAAGATGCTGCAGAGTACCAGACTTTTAATTATGGACCCAAGTAACTTTTCTGTTGATTTCAAAGGGCCTCTAAGTATGACTAATGCTGGCTATTACCCATGTTCTCTATATCTTTAACGTATAATTCTCACAATCATTTTAGCATTGTATCTGCTGTTCAGTTGAAAACTGAAACAGAACACCAGGTTTTCCTCACAATCAGCTAAAAGACATATCCAAACAAAAGCACTAGGCCAATGGTTTTCAACCAGTGTGCCATGGCACCCTGGGGTGCCTTGAATAATGGCTAGGGGTGCCGTGGGCAACACTGGCCTCTGTCCCTCTTTCTCTCCCTCTCTCCTCTGATGCGCTCTCATGCCTGCCTCCCAAAGGCTTGCACAGCCGTTTGCTGCAGCAGCCCTAGCTACAAGCTCCACAGGCGAATGGTGCCTCTGGGGCTGGCCAGGGGGTGCTGGCTGCCAGGAGTTAAGGTGGCATCAGAGTAAGCAAGTGGGTGAGGGAGCTCAGCTAGCCAGTCCTTGCTGTTGGGAATGGACAGACAACTGTGAGGCTGGGCAGGTAGGCAGGTGCTGCACTAGGCTTTCTTTTGCTTGCTGTGTGCAAGGCCTGCTTGGGAGCTGAATGCCCGGTGCTGAAGGAGAGCATTTCCCCATGCAGACCCAGCAGTGCCTGCTGCCTCCCAAGGTAAGGTGCTGGCCTCACATTCACCTTTGGCTAGTCTCCTTTGGGCTACTAAGACTGGGGGGGGGGGTATCCTCTTTCCAGGCCCCTGTGGAGCAGTGTGAGGAGGCACCCTTCTTTGGTGCTGGGGGCGGGGATGGCAGCAGCTCAGAGACCAGGGATGGCAAGAGCGGATGCCCAGAGGACTCCCATGGAGACAGGAGAGGAGACTGTGGGAACACTCCACAAAGGAGGGTGTTTGAAAAAGGGTGAGAGGCTGCCAGCTCTGCAGACAAGGGGTGACATAACTGGGCTCCTGAGCCCAACAGGGGTGCCACAGAAAAAAGGTAGTTGGTCAAGGGAGCTGTGGACTCAAAAAGGTTGAAAATCTCTGCACTAGGCTAAAACTTTCAGGGCAAGCGTTAATACCTGCAAGACTATGTATTTAACCAAGGCACTTAAACATCCCATTGCATTCCACTAATGAAATTCCAGTCTACATTCTGTCTTCCTGAGACAGAAAAAAGTTCACCAAACTGAGTTGTTTGTTTCACTGCTTTGAGAATTTGTCCCAACTGAAAATCTGTCTATGAATTCTTAAATAAAAACAAATGTGGTACTACAGTACTAAAAAGCATTCAGAGAAAGTTAGCAAATAGAACACTGCATGCAACTAAGTACAGTGGACCCTCTGGATATGAATTTAATTTGTTCTGGGGGTCTGTGCATCCTGAAAAATCCGTAACCAGAGGCGCTGCTTCTGTGCATGGCGCGATAGAGCATGAGCGACAAAACCTGGAAAAATAATTCTGAGTTTGCCACTTTCACAACATGAAGATTACGTATCCAGAGAGGTACATAACCCGAGGGTCCACTGTAGTCAGAAGTTTAACACTGTAGGATTTTCTAAAAATTTCTCCCAACCCACCCAAAAATATTTCACACATTGATTGGTTACCATGGAAAGTGAACAGAGATGACAGTCTACTTGGCAACTGTGCTACAAAACAAGTTGATGAAAATGTTCCACTGTGAGTCAACTTCATATGAACCTTAGGGAGTAATTTTGTCATGTACTATGAGTAGTGTTGTTTTTTAAAAATGCCCAACTACTGCATTAAGAAAGAAGAAATTCCTATCTGTATTATGAAGTAGCAGTTTCATAGCTATGCTGCAAAAAAAGCCCTTTAGGGCATGCCTACCAGGATTTCCCTTTCTCCCAGCAGGTCCTCATGCAATTTTGGAGTTTGGAAGAACTTTACAAAGGCAGGCTTCCCTCATCTTTCAAATACATTAGAAGAAGATGATGACGACGACACAACAGTGGTTGTATCCTTCCTCCCAAGAGGGAGAGACAGAACATTGTCTACAATGTCACATTGACTTTTGGAAGCATTCAGAGCCCAATGCCTTGAAAGCGCTTTCAAACCAGTAAAACGTATTGTAGCTTTTCAAATCTCCAAGGTTCAGTGTACATGCAAGGAGCCTTCACTAGTCTCCAGGCTTAGGAGAAAAGCAGGAACTTTCCCTGTTTCTAAGCTCTCACGTGGTAAAATACGTGCTTGCCAATGGCTAGTGAAGTTATGGACTCTTGCAAAGGCTGCACATTGGCTATATATTGCTGTGATTTCCCAGGCAATTGGCCATTCCTTATGTGGCAGGCTATAAAATCAGGAAGCTTATCATCCCCCTAGCGGGCAACTGTATGTAGCTGATGGTTTGGACAGTGGGTTGGCATAGACTTGACTTTAGTTATTTGATATACTCACCTTTTCTGTAAACTTTTTAAAAAATTAAGCTAGGCTCCAGAATTTAAGTTTAGAGAATGGGGGAGGATAACTTTATAATTAATGCACAGATTCCACACAAACGTGCAGACTGAGATTCTGATTTACAGCACACGTAAGTTCAAACATTTTGCTAGAAATATTCTAAACAAAACAGTAGAAGCAAACAGTGTTGCCAACTTCCTAAATTTGCAAATCACAATTTGCCTAGTCACCTGGTGTAAATATAAACTGTCCAAGGCAAACAGGCCTATTCCAGAGGCTGTCCTTTGTAGTGTAAAGCTTATAGCTTGTTTTCAGTGGGAATTCGGGCAGTGAAGAAGAAATAGTTAAGTTTGCATATGCATAAGTTCTGCACTGCTTTTAGTATCCTTGCTGGAATGACTGAAACCTTCTGCTTTGTTTTACAAACAGTGTGGCTTTCCTACTACTGGATTTTGTATTTGATTGAGACTCTGTAATTGGATGAGTCAGCTTCATTATTTGTGCTAGTTTAGAACTGTGGGGTTATCTTGTTTACTTGGATGCAGTTTATTTCCAGTCCTGTTCCTATGAATATTTACTTGGAAATAACGTCCACTATGTTTAACAACAGTTTTTTCCTTTTTTAATATAAAAAACCCTGTACATATGCTGTGCACCATTCGCTCAAGCAAGTCCCTCTGAACACAATCTGGTTTACTACTTTATATTCTTATACTGCTCTTACTCATATCAGATTTCCACCGGAACTGTACATCATAAAACAAAAACCAGAAAAGAAATACAGGTAAAATGGCCTCATACTTTATCTTGTTAGTCTGGGATTGCTGTAGTGCAATATTTCCTGTATATCACTGAAGTTAGTTCTCTTCTTTAGCCATCTACATTTGATTCTGCAAATGACAGAGCCCTCTTTCTACATATGCTTCCCTAAACCCTTCTCCACTGGTACCAAACTTCTTGTTTAACCTAATATTATTTTCTTTATCTCCATGCAGCTTCTTCTCTCAGAAATACCATTCCATCTGCCAATATATTTTCTTCCTCTGCACTAACTTTCAAGTGCCTCCTTAAAACACATCTGTTCACCTTGATTTATTTCAAATTCCTCTTTATTTTCCCTCCCTGCCTAATGTGTCTTAATTTTATTCTTAGACTGCAAGTATGCAGATGGGGCCTGTGGCTTTTTATTTTATTCCTGCAACTAGGAATGCTAAACCCTTTATAAAACAAAAGCATGATTCTGTCACAGGCAACCCAGTCCACTTGACACACCATTTTCCACCATGCACAATATGCAGTGACCCATGTATTTCTTACAAACATAGTAAGCAGAAAATAAGTAAATAAATCAAATAAAACATTAAGCTAGAATATGCAGTGTCCCAACAACACTTGTGGTCAACGAGAGGAAAAGACAATTAGAAATAGTCATCGTATAAACCTTCTTGGCTGAGGTAATTAAAAAGTAAATAAATAGGCTGTTCAACTGATTCAGCTCAACGTGGGAGATTGCAAAGGCAGCTGTCTTTAAAACTAAGGGAGTTCTAAGTGCTTCAATCAGTAGTGTGTGAAAAATTGTCATTTGTTATTTATGAAGTAATTCATTCAGAGAACTGTTAAAATACAGGCAGAGACCAGTTTGCATGGCACTTACATTCCGGAACCCCCTCCCCCCAGCGTTGACGGGGCCCATGTAAGGCTGCCCCACCCTGTTCTGTCCCCTTTTTTGTGACATTTTTGGGTCACTTCTGGGTTCGGCATGAAGTGCACGGTTGCGCACATATCGGACGCACATAAAAAAATCGCTGCCTGTATAGAAGGAAGGACTTTGAATGTATCGAACTGGAGAATGAAAATGAGCCAATTTCATTACAGAGTGGAATGCCAAATGTATTTTCACAACTACAGAATTAAAAGCAAATAATTGTCAAGCCTGTTATAAACAAGAACCCAGTGTCAATGTCTGGAGCTTATCAGTACAGGTCATACTAAAAGGGAAGTTCAGCACATAAACATTATTTGATATTAGGGATTTACAAACACTTTTTAGCATTTATATCCCGCCAGCACAGAAACTGCTACATAATTTTTGTATGCTGTCACTCAGCATCTCATTCTGCTTCATTAATGCACCAGTATCCTGCAAAAAGAACTGAGGCCGCAGTTTTGTTGCATATGGTCAGGGGGAATTCTGCCAAGTCCCCACAGCTGGATTTCCTCTGCCGCACTAAACGAATCAAAGTCATTTGCCAGTAAAATGTGCCTCTAACACAGGAAATAGCATGAAACTTCATACTTTTACAATAAAAAATGTGTTGCGGTTCTAAATGGAACTATATATTTATAAAGTATGCTGCATCTCATGTACATAGTGTTAGGGGGGGGAGGAATGCTCCGCCAAAAAAGAATATTTCTAAATACTTCTATATACACAGAAAAGAGAAGAACTGCATGAATGTCCATCCCTCCAAAATTAAGGGGGATTAAATGTGTGCACATACACACACAGGCCTATTTTGAGATAGAAGGGATTTCAGGTTCACCTTAATACACCCTGAGATTAGGGCTGCAACACCGCATACACTTTACAGCCAAAGCCATACAGCACAAAAGTTACAGATTCATTTTCTCAACTTGGTCCTTAGCATTGCATCTGGGGAAAAGGTAATGTTTACTTCTCATTTCTTCTCACAAACTCTCATTACAGACTACCTCTTAAACTTATACTCACAATTAGAAGACATTTAATGGGGAGTAAGTAACATTGAAATTAGCAGGAACTCCTTCACTGATTACACTGTAAGAATGGCAAAATAATGGATTTTTCCAATCCTGCCATGTACAATTTAATTTATAGCTACATAGCACATTTGAAATAAGCTGGGAAGAGTCTGATTCCAATTAATTAACACACAACATAGTGCTGTGATTTTGTTTAAGATTTAGTTTGCCAGGAAACATGTACTGCTACGCTGCGGCTAAATCATAAAATTTAATAGTATGATGGCACTGCAGAATACTACGGGCTGACAGCTCCCAACATTACTTTTCCCCCACTAGCAATGTTAATTTGCATGGAGAAAGGCAACCAGGTAATGGCGTAAGGCCAACATCTTTGAATGTCAAATGCCTGAAATCTATGAAGGGCAGAAAAATCACCCCCTCCACAGTCAACAAATCTGCTCTGGAGCATTGGGGAATACTCATAACAGATTTAGAGGGTGCATGAGGGAGAAGGAAGCATTCTGTTACGCAAGGAGAAATCCTTGTGCTCAGTGGTATGTTGAATACAACCCACAGTGTTCATGCAGCCCAATGGCAACTGCCTTCTTCCACATTAAACTCATTGTTCTCAGAAGCTAGTAATAGTCACACACACGCCTTAATATTGCAAGGAACTATACTGGTAGATAGAGAAACAGCATTCCAATAAACAAGAAAAGAAGGGTAGTGAAACATATCATGGAAACTTCTAAGATCAGTCTGTGGTACAAAAAAAAACCCTTTGGTTTTAGATCAGGGGTCAGCAACCTTTTTTAGCCGTGGGCCGGTCCACCGTCCCTCAGACCATGTGGTAGGCCAGACTATATTTTGAAAAAAATAATGAACGAATTCCTATGCCCCACAAATAACCCAGAGATGCATTTTAAATAAAAGGGCACATTCTACTCATGTAAAAACATGCTGATTCCCGGACCGTCCAAGGGCCGGATTGAGAAGGCGATTGGGCCGCATCCGGCCCACAGGCCTTAGGTTGCCTACCCTTGTTTTAGATTAATAATTCCATAGTGAGACGTACAGCACATTGAACAAACTTGGGCACTCTCTCTTAACCCATCCCTTTCCTCACAGGGCACCACAAAGAAACATCAGGTGCACATTATTAAAAGAAATATATAAAATTATACTTTTCAGACACAGAAAAGACCCATAGTTTAATGATTCATAATTTTTATACACCTGAATGTTTCTAGCACAGGTTTTTCTTTCACAGCTACTCTAACACTATTTAAAATTTCAAAGTTTATTAAATGTCTTGCAGGTTCTTATACTACATTAGCTGTCCTTTACCTTTACCTTACCTTACTATGCTATACAAAATCCCAAGCTTGTAAGATTTATCAGAATTCTGGTTATCGATACTAAATTAAATATCGTGCTTGAGATGTATGTCACAAAGTATGCCACCTCATATAAACTCAGTAAGAGAGGGCAAATGAGACCATTCTGCAAATAGAAAAGTGATGTGTGTTACAATTCTATCCATTGCTAAACATTTATTTTGAAACTGGGTTTCTCAAGTCTGCTTTCAAAATGCAGGACACTAGACCACAATGATTTTTTTAAAAAAATACACGTAATGGTAATAGCCTAAGAATAGCTAGCTCATATTTACCAAACTCAAGCAAGCATTAGTGAATATTCCAATTCTTGGAAATAATCATTATAAACTAAAAAGCCATGTAACTGCATGTTTGTGCTGTTTATAACTGTCACCTCCATTAAAACTTCAGATTTGGCACATTGCTGTGATATATACAACACATACACAGACAAAGTAATTGTCTGTGTTTGCATGTCATAAGGCAGGGTTTTGAGCTTATCATGGTTTATTGTGCACAAGCAGCATGCTGGCTGCCTGATTGTTCCCACTTCACTCCTTTCCTGGTGCAAACAGGACAAACTAGGAAACTTTCATAAAGCTTGCTAGCCAAACTTAAACCATGCACTGTTACTGGATTGTTGAACCTGGCTTTTTTGGGACCAAGATCCTGGGTTCAGATGTAACAAGAGTTTCTCCTGCTTTTAAGAGAAGAGGAGTGAAGTAGGAGCATAAATAATAAATTGTGATAAGCTAGAAACCCTGGCTTATCGTGATATATGATCACATCATCAATACAATACTGTAAAACTGGATGTGACAGTATGTATCCAAAGCATTTATACCCCACTCTTCATTCAGAAAGGCTCACAGAATGTCTTATGGATCAATAAAAACAACACAGTTGCTCCCCTGAGGCTTACAATGTAAATACAGTATGAACAACATAAAAGGAAAATGGGATGGGGAGGAAAGAAGAAAAGAAGCAAATTCACATGCAAAATTATTGATATTGCAAGGTTCTAATTATGATAAGCTCTGATGGAAAGGGCTACAGAAGGTCCACATACATTTCTGGGCAACACACACAAGCTACAATCACATGTTAATCCATGCTTCACTTTAGATCACCCTTTCACACTTTGTGGTCCCCAAGTTAATCCTGCCATTATCAGATCGAGTGGCACTCTCAGTCAAACACGGGAAAACTGAAACCCTCAGTATGATGCAATTACAAATCTCTCTTTTTTCCAATACTGTAATATGATGCCCTGGTGAGATCACAACTGGAACTATCTCCACATGTGGAACAACAGCAGGCTCACCTAGGCTTATGGAGCACATCTTCAAAGTAGAAAAAGGCAACTAGAATGATTCAGGAAATAAACAGAATTTTGTATTGCTGAATGTTAAGAAGGCTCTTTGTTGTAATTTACAAATGTCACACTAAAGTGGGGAGAAATGCTATGCAGGATCAAGAAAATTGTGACCATGATGAACCAAAAGTGATTTTAAACAAGTCCAAGAGCTTGGTTACATTCAGTGGGATTTTTGCCCTTTTGTTTTTGAACAGCAAATTCCTATGCCATAACCCAAACTATTTTTGAGAACTCAGTTTCAAAAGCTGTTAGCCATAATAAGCACTGATAAATGACTACGTGTGCATGTGTATTAGCACTTTGAGCACACTGTTTAAGAAACAAAAGCCCTGAACCCCCTTGGGCACACAGAAACAGCTGTGTATTTCTTTGTATGCTGGTCTGAACTTAGAACTTATAAGAACCACTGCATACAGATTTGCCGTTAAGAGGTTAGAAAGCAAAAGAAGATACCTTATTATAAATTCAAGAAATCTTCATAGCACAGCTGTTGGAAGGAAGAACCTCACAGGGTTTCAAAACACTGGTTTCTCAACTGAGATGAAGTAGTGATATTATTATTTTAATGAATTGTAAAAAGTCTCCCCTTCCTCTGAAGCTCCAGGCACTGCGACAACCAGAGAGAGGAGTTATGGATTTCATTAAATATTCATTTGGGGGTAAATCTGTGGATGACTTTTGTATTACACCTAGGACAACTTCACCCAGTACATTTGACATTTCTCTGCATATTCAATCACAGTGATAAAATTTACTTTTAAAAAACAAAAATTGAAAGACTGATAATTGCTTCTGTGATCATCATGGAAACTAGGCTACCACGTAGCCTGTCTGCATGAACCTCCTCCCATGTGGGTCTGCCAATTTTCAACATATCATTGCAAAATGCAGAAACAGAGGGAGGAACTGCATATAAACATCACTGGAACTGTGTAGAGAATTGCTTCCAACACAAAAGAAAGGTACATAAAGTAGCCTCAAGGTGGTTCAAGCCAGCATCCTAGTAGCATTTTGTGTAGTGTGTGACTGGTCCACTGGCTGAAATAATACCTTTCTCCACTTCCCTAGGGACGATCAGACAAGCTTACGTGTCAGGCTAAAATCTGAGATTTTTAGTTTATCTTTTTCTGTAGCGTACTGCATTACTTTGTATAATTACGTACTCCAGCTGGAGCTATCTACTTTGCTGGCACCTTCGTGCAACACAATGATCATTCCTAGTCTCTGTAAATGGCATAAAATAGAGATAGTTGTGCGAGACGGTAGTAAGAGCCTAGTCTTGGGCGTTGGACCTTCTGGCTCCTTTCTAGTTTCCTCCCAGAAATTTCACTGTACTTTATAGGGCTGTTCTGTAATAGGTCTACTGAAGGAATACTTTGTGACTGGATATTATTAAGCAATCCCTAACACTAGGTCTCAACATTTGTGTGGGAGGTTTCCAGTCCTGTGTTACCTGGATCAGCAACAGAACTGCTAGGTTGCGTAGGAAGGAAAACAATAAGTTGGTGAGATTTATGGAGTAGTTTCCAATTCCGTTAAAGGAAATTAGATGCTAGATGCAATGCATGCGTGTGTATGTTTGTATGTATATGTATATGCATGCGTTGCATCTAATCTTTAACAGAATTGGAAACTACTCCATAAATCTCACCAATTTCAGCCCTCAACTTAGGGACTATCTATCTATCTATATCTCAAACACAATAGGTTTGAGGGGCTCAAATCTGCCTGGAAACAGTACCTTTTGATCTGGAGGCCTCACGCCGAATCCCATCCATTTTGGGGCAAATGCATTATTTTGGTCACCCAAAGGTGTGACCAGAGACACTGACTTCACTGCTGCATTACACGTGCATCATGCAGTTAGAAGAGTTGGAAGGGTGGGAGTTGGAATGGGAGCTCAAGAGGTTTTGAGGAGGAAACAAGTTCATTCCCCACCGGGTCTCTTAAGGACTGGGAAAGGAGGAGGATCAAAACCGAAACACGTCTATAGCATTTACTCCCTGCCCGCGCAAAATGAGCGTGTTTCCTGCGCCGTTGAAGACTTAACAGGTGTGTTGCGGCTGCGGGGGAAGCGGAGCAGCCCCGCTTCTGTGCCGGGGCGCGTCCGCACTATAACGGGGCTGAGCGGCGACATCTCTCCGCCTGCCATTTGCCACCGCTCCGGCCAGGTTAGGGCTTCTCAAAACGAGGGGTTGTGGCAGCGGCGGCCGAGGCTGTTAGCTCCCCTTTTTACCTGGACGACTCTCCGCTGAAGCTGCCGCCGTCCTGCAGCCGCACCTTGCAGAAGAGGATCCCGTTGACGAAGGGCACCGAGGAGAGCTCGTCCAGCTCCAGCTCCACGCGGAATTTGAACTTCTTCTTCTTCATCATCATGAAGGCCATGAAGCGGGGCGGCGGGAAGCAGCCGAAGGGAGGGAGCAAGGAAGGAAGAAGTAAACAAGGCGGCGGGGGGAGGGGGAGAAGAAGCCTCCCCACCCCACCGGCGGGCTAACCCCCTGCCGGCTCCTCCATTACCACAGCCGCGCCGTTTCCTCCTTCGACCCTTGTGACCAAGCGCAAGAGGAGGCGGCGGCGAGGAGAAAGAGGAGGAGGAGGAACAGTGGGGAGAAAAGGGGAGGGCGGCGGAGGGGAAGAGAAACGCTAGAAACGCTCCCGCCCGCGCGCGCTGTCTTCGCCTCAGGCAGGCGGCGCTGCCACGCAGCGGCACCCCGCCGCTCTCGCCTTGTTGAGCCCGCCCGCCCGCCCGCCCGCCGTTCAAAAAAAAAAAAAAGACCGCCTCCCCTCCTGAAGCCACAGAGGCGAGTCCGCCAGCCGCTTTCAGGGCAGCGTGGCTATCTTATGTGCCAGCGCGGCCAGTGGTTAGGGGCAGGGCCGGCCCGAGACGTTTTGGGCGCCTGAGGCGAACGACAAAATGGCGGGGGTTCCCCAACCCCCTCAGGGCTGCCTTGTGGCCCTGCATACCGTTCGAACTTCCACCAGCCCCAGACCAGCATGGCCAGGGGTTAGGGGGCAGGGCCGGCCCCCGGGACGTTTTTTTTTTTGGCACAGAATGACTCCCCCTTAGGGAATGAGGAGGGATTGAAGATATACATCAGGGACAAGGGGTGGGGAATAAAGATCTACAATGGGACCTGCTGGTCGTGTGGGTCCTGCCGCCCGTGGCAGTTGCCCTCAGCTTGCCTCAGGGCTAGGGATGGTGAGAGTCCAGCAGCACATGAAGAGCCACAGGTGCCCCAGCCTTGCTCTAACAACTTGCCATCCCCTGGACAGTTAAGAACATGTTCCAGATTAAAGATAATAGTACAAAGAGGGCAACCCTGTAGCGCAAGCCAAACCATGTCTACTCAGAAGTCAGCCCCATAGTGTTCAATGGAGCTTACTCCCATTGTATGTATTTAGGTGTTAAGAGGGCAGGCTTATTGGTGAAAACAACCCATGCCCAATTTAGGTTGGTCATTGAGCTGTTATTAAAGCGCTGTCAGAAAAGTGGCAAACCTACAAAGCATAAGAGGAGGAGGGACAAGTTCTACATTACACAACCTCATCCTTTCCCTGATCACGTCTCACATTGCTCTAAAATAGTTGCTACCACCAACCCTTCCACTCTTACAGTGATTAATGTGATGTGGTTCACTCCTTTTATCACTTTTTAGCCACCCTGATTGCCAAGGAGCATAAAACAATATACCGTATCTCCTCACCTTCTTTACAGTTGATATGTGCTTGTGTTATTGGATCAGTGACCTGGAGAAACTTCTTTCACACCCTTCCTGTGCCCTTCTTGGCCAAAAACCGTTGCGCAGGATAGATTTCTAAATGTATTAAGGACCTTCAATTGAGGAGAAGTTTCTTAAAATAGCAAGAGGATTACTGTCTTGAGCACGCTCAGCAAAAAAACGTAGTAATATTAAGACTGCTGATACCATTAGTCGCTTGATTTAACAGATTGCCTAAATGCAGAAGAGCCAAAGATGTATTTGCCAAATAAAATGCGGTACCAATTACTTCAATTTATTTATCAACTTTGATCCATGGAGCTCAAGGCAGTGTACGTGGCTTGTCTCCATCAATTTTGACTTTACAACAAACCTTTGAAGTAGGTTAAGAAGAGAGACAGTGACTGGCTCAAGGTCACCCAAGGGAGCTTAATGGCCGAACAGAGATTTGAAACAAGGGTCTCTCCCTCCTGTCCTAGTTCAACACTGCATCTGACTAGCAAGTGTAATGATATTTCATCACCTGGGTGGCTTTAGATTTTGGAGACATTTGGCCTTCAGTGAGGCTTTTCTCCATTGGTGTGCCCTCTCCTTGGCCAATCCTTACAGCAACCAAGGAGGTGAGGCAAGTGTGGAGGTTACTCTCCTCACTCAGAGAGGGAGATGACCAGGCAGTGACAGCAAGAAGGATCAGTGGGGTAGGGTGGGGGGTTAGAGATTGTCCTTATTTACATTAGGACTTAAAACACAATGTGGTTGTCACCCCACCCCAGTGTTTCAAGTTGCTTTTTCACTTTGCTGTACACACCAGAGAGGGAGTAGGGATGTCTTTACCTGATTTCCTGATGTTTCCTTCCGCCAAACTCATATTCACTGAAGCTGTCATCTTTGCATGCACAATGACTGTCCCATACGTACACACCTCTTCTTAACAGCAGCTTACGTTTTCAAATCTGCATTAAATATTTTGCTATTCAGTATATTATAAAAGTGGTTGTTGGTGGTGGTTTTTTAAACCTCCATTCATAAGCCTGATGTTATAGCTCCCTCTACTGTGTTCACAGTATCACTACAGTACAAATGTTCAAGAAGAATAAAATACATAAAAAGTATTAACAAAATATATTTTATGTATTTTATAATATATAGATGTTGAATATGTGTAACTAACAATTCAATCCTATAAAAGTCTACTCAAAAGTTAGGTCTACTTAGTTTGATGGCACGGGATTTAGGACTGGAGCTGAAATCAGAGACGCACAAATTTGTTTTGCCAAGCACTTCTTCAGTGGCTCAGGGATTTCCTTTATTTCCCTCATCTCAGAAATATTATTCTGTTCACCCATCAACTCTGAAGCTCCTGTCAATCATCACTAATAAATATTTTATGAATTAATCATTTTACAGTTTGCTTTTTGCTTTGTAAAGGACAGACTTTCATGACATGCTTTATTCAGTGGTACTGAGTCATTGAGAGGGGTCATAATGAATTGTGAATCATAAAACCTAATCACAATTTCTATGCATTAGTTTAGGAACACATAGTTGTTGCTGCTAAAGTGTTAGGACAGTGGTGTTGAATGTATATCCCCACTTTCATTCATATATATACACACATCATGGCACATTATGTTTGAGCATGGGGGGGACACCACACTAGGCTGGACGGAGTGCTAGGATGTCTTGTAGGAAACAGTTTCCTGGCACTGGTCACATGTCATCTGGAGTGACTCAATATTTATTTTGGGGTGCAAAACATTTTCCTTATTGATATATAGTGATACCTTGGTTTAAGAACAGTCCTGTTTAAGAACAATTTGGTTTATGAACTCCGCAAAAACTGAAATAGTGTCCCAGTTTGAGAACTTTATCTTGGTCTAAGAATGGAATCCAAATGGTGGAAGGGCACCAGCAGCGGGAGGCCTCATTAGGGAAAGCACGCCTCGGTTTAAGATCAGTTTTGGTTTAAGAACGGACTTCCGGAACGGATTAAGTTCACAAACTGAGGTACCACTGTACATATGAACCATATTTGGCTTGGGGGGCATCACACTTGAGAGTCACTCGTGCAAAAACAAAGTGAACATGATCTCCCAGTTATCTATTCGCTTGGCTGCATCATGTGTTAAATGAATGAATGTTGTTTGGTGTGGAAAGAATGCTGGTGCTGTGCATCTTGAAAGAAGCAGTCTCCCAGTCATGGAGACATAGCCCAAAGCTGCTTTTTGCCCCTGGTTCAAGGGTATATATGCTTATTGTTCTTCAGACAGCTCGTGTAGCTGTGTTGAATAAGGAACTGGGAACTAGCAACGAAGTTTAGCTTCATGTCAGCTTAGGTCCAATGCCTTCCATTGTTATAGGATCAATGCCTGTCATCCTTACCTGTGCTATGATATTTGTGGGGAAACAGAGGCCAAGGTCCAGTCTGCCCCTGCCTCCTCTCCTAGTCTCCATGCACTCTGTCAGCGATCAACTAGTCTGTTCTAATGAACACCGCATTGTATACTATTTGAAAAATAACCAAGCGCAATATAACTATGGTGATGGTATAACTTTCTTGGAGTCAGTAGGAAAAAGATTAACTGACAGGATGTGGCTCTTGGAACATAAAACATTACCAATTATTTGAAATAATACACCTGGTGCAGAAGTTACATGGTATGGAGTAGCTATTTTGCATTTTCTCTCTGAAGCTATTATATTAAATAAGTTTGCATTCCCTTGGAAAATGAACTATAAATACATTGATGTAAGTGGGTAGAATCCTAGAAGACTGCAGTAGCCTGTAATGCATTTTCCTTTGTACTACAATCAGATTTGGTGCTGGAGGGTGGAATCCTGCACACATATACTTCCACTGGCTTTAGTGTGTTGGAAAGGCTTGCCAAATGATCAGATACAACCCCGTTTTGCCGCTCTTGTGCCCTTTAACAGAACTACAACCTGAAATACATAAATCAACAGCTGGAGATTTTCACAACATGAAAATAAACATTATCACCTGTTAATATTTGCATATTAAGGTATCATTATGAGCAGTTTAAGTTGGCAATGGTTCTTGCACACTGGGATGTAAACGGGTACATGGCTCCTCTGAAAGTCTAAGCCACATTATTGCATTCAATTTTGCTCTGGAGGTGAACAACAGAAACCTTTTAATAAGCTATATTAAGCAGGAGTGTACATGTCTTAGGAAAAGGGCTATAAATAGAGTCAGATGTGGGTGGCATTGAGGCAAATGGGAATCACACTAATTAAAGGACTGTGTTAGACAATGCATGTATATATAACATCTTAATATTGTTGACACCAATATCAATGCATCACATTGAGTGAAAGCGCAACAGTTCCAAATTAAATATGGTTAATAGTAAATGCATACATAACTCACGTGTAACTCAAATGTTACCCTACTTCTGGAGAACCAGACAATGACAGAAACAGAAGTTCCATTAAAAAAAATTATCAAGTGCTCTACATCAGCCAATTTTATCAAAATCTGGTAAAAATTTCCTTATATACAATTGATTTGTAGTCTTAGGTATGTGCTCCAACCCACCCTCCCAAACTGGACAGATACAGAGGTGGACAGGACTTTTCACCCTGAATATCTGTAAATATTATTTATTTATTTGAATATTTATTATAATATGTTATTTATTAATTAGATGATGTGATCTCCTAAGCCCACACTCCCAGCATGTTCGCAGTCCTGTCTCAGAGATGTCTACGCTGGCTTAGTCATGTCCACAGAATGGAAGATGGCAGGATCTCCAACAATGTGCTCTACAAGGAGCTGACTTCAGGCACTGGGCCTGTTGGCAGACCAAATCTGGATTACTTACAAACGTGACATGAAGGCTGGTAACATCAGCCCTTGCAGATGACCGCAGTGCCTGGAGACAATCAGTCAGCTCATGTCGGCAGTGACCAGAGAAGGAATGATCATTGGGAGGAGCGCAGAGAGAAGAAATGACATGGTGCATCTGCAGTAGCACAACTGGATGCCTTCATCTGCCCCAGGTGCAACAAAACGTGTCTCTCCCATATTGGTCTCAACAGCCACAGCAGGTGCTGCAACCTTCCAACAGTTTGACTTCATTCCCAAAGGCACACTCCTCCAATATCTCCTGAGACGGATGGATGCAAACCATGGAAGATTTATACCCAGCCTTTCAATCAAGCGGTTCTTAAGGTGGCTTAAAAGCAACAGGTAATACTATTAAAAAACCAACACCCCACAAACACAATACAAAACTGCCCTTAAGTCCTTTGGCTGGGGCCACAGCATAAATCTCCTTTAGCAGGGGGTAACTGGAGCAAAATATTATTTCTTGAATAGGTGAAGAAGCAAACTACCTATAGCTGCAACTTCTCCAACCAATGGATGAGACCAGTTTGGTCTATTTGACAAATTGCACCTGCTAAAATCTCCTCTTCTATATTAAAGGTACATGAGAAGCACCCTGTTTTTGCATCTGGCAATAAGGTAAACTGAAGCAAAAGAGAATGTGGTTTCTGTACCTTTAATAGTTTAGTTCTGTACCTTTAATAGTTTAGTGAAGCCTGTTAAAATTCCTTCTTCCACACAGCTGTTAAGGGTGCAGGAACCCTGCTCTCTGTAGCTTCTGGCCACCGTATTCAGAAGTGCAAAAAACAGGCACCTAGTTGGGAGTGCCAAGAACTTAGAATCATAGAATTGCAGAGTTGAAAGGGGCCTTGAGGGTCATCTAGTCTCAACACATGGTCTCCTATCCAATGTGAAACTGTACCAGGCACTGCTTAGCTTTGCAAATGTGCTAGCAGCTGTACTGCTGCCAGCAGCATGGTCTGCAAAATCACATCTGGATGACTCACTCAGTTTATGGAGCCAAACCAGTCATAGGTTGGGCTGACAAAAGACTTACAAAATAGTATAGCTGTCTTGGAATGGCACTTTATCTTGCCTGTTTAACAAAGGCGGGACGGACAGGTCGAGGCTTTAAAAGCCCCCTTAAATACATGTTGTAAAGGACTCTGGAAATCTCAGGGCTCTCTATAATCAACCAATCAATAGGCGAAATGCTCTAATTAGATTAGGTACCATGCCAGCGTACAAGAGGTCAAGCAGTGGTGTAACAACCGAAGAGGAATGTAGTTCTAGGACATATTTTCATAGATGGAGCAATGACATCATCTGCTAGAGATCTAAGATAATTGACAGATCTTTCTTGATCTGGCAAGTGCACGAGGTGATAATGAGGCTTTCAGGTTTTACTATACTATTGTTTGTGGCATCTTAGCATTGAGAAAATCAGAGAATCAACTAGGGCTTCCTGTATTGATTTCCCTTGGGCTGTGACTAGGGGGTCTGTCATGGTGAGCTCCTTCATCTAAAAAACAAAAACGAAAAACAAAACCAGCTGTGTTTTCTCTGTTTAATAGATACATTCAACCGACAAAAAGAGAATGGCCTAGGAATTTAGGTGTGTGTGTGTGTGTGTGTGTGTGTAGGAGTCTGCATACAATTAACATGGATATTTGTCTTTCCTTGCTGATCTTTTGCCATGGCAAGCCAAGCATGAATAGTTATATGCCCTTGCCTTTTGACATGAAAGCTTGCGACAATATGATTTTATTGTTTAATACACATACAACAAACTACTTATTTTTAAAAATATACATTTATTTTTATCACATATTTATCGCCTTCGTTTCCACAATATCATTTTATTAAGCCACCTTATATCTGATATACCATTTGTACTTCTGTATAATGTTTGGAAGAGCTCATAAATAGTTTGTCAACTGTAGGAAATAATAATAATGATATCTATCATCTTTTAGGCAGTGGTATGAATGTTGAGAGAACAAAGCTCCTGTCCACAGACTTAACAAGCTAAGAGTTATGGTATAAAAAGGAAAAGAGATAGTTAAGGAACAGGAAAAGAACCAGATTCAGGCACTTATTCTGTTACAGTCACATAACTGTTTCATGAGCAGGTGCAATGGTCATTGAGGCAGTTCTAGGAGAGGCAGAACAGTTGGTCCCATAGACTGTACTATCTCACTTTTCCCTCTGTTGCAATCAGCTAGAATGACTAATAATCAACAATTATGGGAGAGAAGCAGCCAAGTGGCAGTTGATCCCAATCAAACATTCCAGATGCTATATTTTCCTTTAAAAAAAAGAAAGCAATTTGCACTTGTAGCTTTCTGTTTTCCCAGCAGTCATACTTGAATGACTTCAAAACACAGTGTTTGTTTTAATGTAGCTAAGAAACTGTCAAAGGTAACAAATTTGACTATGCAATTTATTGCTCAAGCAGAAATGATGAGCTAGCACAGGATGTCTGAATGACTCACTAGCTCGGTATCTGTATTAAAACAGATTATGCAATCACACACTATGACCACTCTTTGGTTGATCTTAAACAACATACGAATAGCAGAATAGCTGGGTGAAAGTTTTGCATAAAAATAGTTATGTAGGCCTCTCTAATACATACCACTATGTTGTGTGAACAGTCAAGATACAAAACTGGCTATATAAATGGAAGTCAGCCAGCTCTACTTGTACAATTTTGTTATTATTTAAGAAATGGTTGATGTGATGTTGTGATCGGTGTACTGGTACCATAATAAGCACTTGTTCTATGCTTCACACATATTATAGTCCATATGTATTTTTCCTACATGGAGATCCTGTGATCCATTTCACACATTGTACAAGGGCAAAGCTAGGTTTGCTTGTTAAGCTCACATTCAAGAGGGAGTTGTAGTTCATTCTGTCCCTTTGAAGTGTGTGTGATTCATGTGTTTGCCATGTCTATTCTACATTTGTCAATGTACTTAAAACACCTTTTTTATATAAAGGCTAAGTAAGTCTGAAAAAGCAGCTTTTAAGTGTGGTGACTACATTCTTCAGCTATTTATATTGTTTGCCCCCTATTTGTTCCCGTTGCCTTGGACTAAACTGCCCATTATATAATATATGCAAATACATGCAACTGTAGCCTGTCAGACACTTTTAAAGAGGAAGCCCCATTTCCAGAGGAGGGCACAGAGTGGCAAAATGGCAGGTGGGGAGGTGGTGTTTAACTCTTCCCGGATCAGCATTTGTCTGTTCCAAACTGTGCAGCTTTTCTGAGGAAAGATCATTTGTCTGTTGGCACCGGGACCAGACCACACATGAGGCAAGGTGAAGCGACTGCCTCAGGTGCCAGGATCCACAGGGGCAGCAGATCTTGATGTAGCTCTTTATTTCCCCCTTGTTCCTGATATAGATCTTCACTCATCCCTTCTTCCCTGGCGGTGAAGAGCGCCAATTTGGGCACCAAAATGTCTTGGACTGACCCTGGTTGGCACAATACATAATTAAGACAGTTATAGGTTACTTGCAATGACACTTAGCTTTAATTCAGAGCATTCCAACTTCAGCTTTTAAGAGATTTCCTGATGTAGATGTTGGAAACAGACTATATCTTTTGAAAATATAGTTTTGCCCTGACTGAAGTCCCTTGGGTGTTGACGTTGCCTTAGAAACCATATTTTGTCGATACAGTAACGGACTTAGCAGTGAAAGCTGTTCATGTAGCTGGCATTCTATTTCTACCTAAAGTGCAGAAAAAAATCAGGACACTTTAAACCTATCTAGAGACTTGTAATTTAAATTCCTTAATCTGGATCCATCACCGTTCAGTCTCATGAAATTATCATGGGTTAAAAAAAACAGCTACAGTTGCTCAGAAACAAGGGGGAAAGCTTTGAAATGATTAGAAACACTTTTCTGCCTAAAATCGTCTTCCTCTAAAAAGGACCATGTGTGGGTTTCAAGAGGTACCATCTAACACAGCACACTGATTTTAATGTAATGAAGAATGCTTACTTTCTGGTGGGTTGTGGCCGTTAGATGAGCACAACTGAGAATCGCAGCAAAATGTTGCAGTGCGAAGTGCTCCTGTTCAGTTTCAGTCAACCAGCCTTGCCCTTTTCTAGAAATTACACTATTCCGGAGAGTCATACAAATTTCACACAGAATCACATTATTGTTTATTTCAACTCGACTGTGGAAACAACTCAGAGGCCACAAAAGAAGGAAGGATAACAACAGGAAGATTTAAAGAAGGAACTATTGGAAACTCAAGGCAGTAGAAACATAAGATGATTAGAACCCCACTGAACTTGAAGCATGGGAAGCCCCAACAAAAATTTATAATTTGGCAGAACATTTTGACTATATGATATGTATTTGTATAATTTGGAATACTTAATGTGATTTGATTGGATTGTTAAAAAGGAAAATTTAATAAAAATTATTTTTTTAAAAAAGATTACACTATTCCATTCCCCCTCCCTCTTGTTTTCATTTTCCCAAGATCCAGCCAGCATTCTGTGCGTCCAGCATGCCCCTGCTTGGCAGCCAACAATATTATGTGCCCCATCTACTTGGAGGAAACATTAAGTCTATAGGATTTTGAGCTTTTTGTGCTTCTCCTAGCTAGTACCTGCTCTCTTCCGATAGGGAAGGAGTTTTTTAAAAAACACTTTAACTTGTTACTGCCACCTTAAACACCAATATAGCTTTCAGGAGCAATTAGTTACCCTATTAAAACTCTTCTACCAGATTGACCTCAAATTTATTCCACCCCAGTTAAGCCTTACCAGTGCTGTAACTGAGGACTTTTGTTAAAGCCTGTTTTGATCCCTACCAACTTATTGAAGTGCAGATCTGTTTAGCATTCTAAACTGCCTCTCATTTATTCTGCCTTAATATTGTAAACACGTTCTTCCCATGTCTTTTTACTCTAAGCCAAGTGATTCAGCTGCCCCCAGCAAGTCTTCTGGCCACCAAGCTACACTTCATTTTTTTTTCAGATCTTCTCTTTCTCTGCTGTCTTCTTCTTCTGGTTACCTTCCCGGTGGTTGCTGGCATCCGTCTCCAACTAACACAGACTGATCTTGACTGAATAGCACCCAGCTATACATTCACTTCTTGTGCCCCACCTAGTTGAGCACCAGCCAATCACACTGCCTAACTAAGAATTCTAAACCTGTAACCACCAATCAGAATATGCATAGGTTCTAGCCTTCTTTTGCATTTTGAGTGTTCTAGCTCCAACCTCTTTCCTCAACTGTCAGTTAAGGACCCCAGTGACAGTTAAACCAACTTTCACCTGACCAGACAGAAGACTTCTATCATCAAACACATTAGAATGTCCATTGCAATGCAAATGACTGACTATATTACACAGTACCCATTAAAACACATTTTAAACAAGCAGGGCTTATTCACAATGCTAAAAAGAAATTTCAGAAATGCAATGTATCTGTGAGTGGGCAGTAGTATATCAAGCACACAACAAAAGTTAGCTGTAGTGACAGGAGCTTGTACTCTTACTAGCTCAGGCAGATACGTATTTCTTCCCAAGTTTGTAGACATTTTTAAAATTACCCTGCCAGGGCAAAGGAAGTCCATCTTTATATTATACCCATATTGCAGGGGTGGGTGCTGGGTGCTGCAGCTGAGAGAAGATGGATAACATCAGGGGTAGCTAATGTGGTCCCTCCCCCCAGGGCTTTTCCGAAATGATGACTGCTGGCAATCGAAGTTTTAGCGCACAACATCAGATTGGCTACCCTGGAGTCATATCAACCCTATATTGCTATATCCATAGTGTGGGTTTGGGGTGAGCTGGTAGAGGACAGCATGTGACGCACTCCTGCAATGTAGTCTGATGTTATGCAGTCTCCTGCGGTGCTGAGTTTTCTAGGGAAATGCATTGGAATGGGTGTGAAGTTGATTATAACACCAGCACAGAGATAGGTGGGGGTGAGCAATGCCTTTTTCCACCCATGGGAGAAAAGAGGACCTCTAGTAGGTGTGTGTGTGTGTGAATTCTGATTGCAAGAACACCTCAAAGTTTCACTTCTCCTTCCTTAGTACTGTTTCAGCAACCAATTTCACCACCCTCTGCTGCCTTTCCCATAAAAAAGCAACCCTGAAACCACCATAGGCAGGTTTGAGACTTTGGTTTGTTAAACAGTGCTTTAAAGTGCTTTAGCAGAAGTTGTCTGCACTGCACCCCTCTGCACATGCAGTGCCGGATTTATGTATTAGCTAAACAAGCTATAGCTTAGGGCCCCACTCTCTTTGGGCCCCCCCAAAAAAAGTTAAAGAAAAAAATGTACCATTTCCAAAATAAAAGATAATATGATGTAAGTCATGGCCTGCTAGCCTGCTCCCTAAAATATCACTGGTTTGCTCATTTCTATATATAGGGTGCCTACATTCTGCATAGACTGGTTGCATGGCAACATATGCAAATAGCTTTAGATACTTATTAGGTCCATAAATTACCATACTGTACAGCATATATTCAACACAAAAATCAGCGACAATTTGTTGTTGACAGATGGACATAAAAGGGCCCCATTACCTTAAGTAGCTTAGGGCCTCATCACACCTAAATCCGGCCCTGTGCACATGGATGGATGGATGAGCTCATCCTGCCATTGCTCTTGGCCAGGCAGCTGCAGGGATTGGCCTGGCCTGATCGGGAGACTAGAACAGCAATGGCAACTGTTTGCTATGGAAGGAAGTGGAAAAGTCTTCTTCGACCAGCTGTAGGCACATGGTGACTGAAAGCTTGGGTGGTCAAAATTGAGTAGTGGGAAATGGGGAAGTACTTGCTCCATTTACTTCCCATTAGTCATCCCTGAGCCTACCAAAAGCAGGAAGAGGCAAGCTTGACTAGGAGTAAGCGAAACTCTTCATGCACTTAAGGTACTTTATTATCCCATACTGTGTAAGTTTCCAAATGTCATGAAATGTAACTTTAAGCAGTACTGGTGGGCAAACACAGAAGGGAAATACACAGATGTCTTGCATGAGTGTGTGCACATAAACATCACATACTACTGCACGGTTTCAAATATAGTTTTAACTGCATGTGCATGCACACCAGCAAATTTTGTGAGTTGGTTTGTTGTTGGGGGTGGAGAAGGAGGCCCATTAGAACCTCTGGCAAATCAGTATATAGCAGCCTAACCCACCTCACAATATGGTTGTAAAGAATGATGAGAATTAATGGGAATTAATCGTACAATTTTATTGAGAATAAGCCCCACTGTAAGGCTGGCTTCTGAGTACAGTATGCTTAAAATTACTGTAGGCTATAAAGCATTTTGCATGCAGATACTTTTTACCTGGAACAGCTACTATACTTATACAAAGTATAGATTACAAGCAACTCCACTGAAGTTCATTCCATTTAAAACTAAAAACACCACCAGGATTCATTTGGCACTTGCTTGCATGACTAGGCACACCCATATGCCTAATTATGCACACCAACAAGTTGGTTTTAACTGACAAGGAATTACAGGGTGTACCGCATGCACACCCTATGCGCATTGTTTTGTAAGGTACTGTGCACAGAATGATGTGTGTCCGGTGTGCAAGAAATACCTTTCTACATATATTGGAGAGAACTAGAACCGCAAGATTTCAGGGATGAGCATAGCTGGGTAGTAAGTTTATGAATGGTAGTTAAAGCTTGTGTTGTCAGTGCTTATTCTTTCAATCATTAAATGTCATGTAGAAACCCAGCTATGAAGCTTTCCAGGAAGCAAGGTGCAGCAATTGGGTGGGGAAGCATCCCCCAACGAGAAAAGTTGGCAACCTTTAGTATAGCCATTCTGCTTCAAGGTTCACACTTCAACATTTACAGCGCAGTTCTATACATGTCTACTCAAAAGGAAGTCCCAAAATTCAATGAGATTCATTTGTTAAAATGATTTACATACTGACTTTAAAGAATAATTATCAAGGTGGTAATAACACAATAACCAAGAAAACTCACTAGAACATATTAAATACTGTTACAAGTATAAACATGTACATCTGCCATATCTTTGGAACAACAACAAAAAAACACACAGATATATAGAAGGTGAGGACGGCTTTGTTTTTACTGGCCATATGGTTGAAGCCTGCAGCATATCCCAGGTACAGTACATGTATATAGAATTGCAGTGTTGTTTACATATATAAATAATCCACTCCCTACTTTCTGCTACTGTCATAATAAGGATGATGACCCTCACTCACATTCAACAGGATGCTCGTGGTACATAATAATAATAATAATAATAATATTTTTTTATTTATACCCCGCCCTCCCCAGCCAAGGCCGGGCTCAGAGCGGCTTACAAGCAATAATAAAAACAAGATGAATGATTACAACTTAAAAACAAAAATAAAATACAACATTAAAATAATGGAACATTAAAATATTAAAATGTAGCCTCATCGCAGGAGGAGAAGGAAAAGAAAAAAGAAAGAGAGGGGGGAGGGAATCAAATTGGCTCCAAGCCAAAGGCCAGGCGGAACAACTCTGTCTTACAGGCCCTGCGGAAAGAAATCAGATCCTGCAGGGCCCTGGTCTCATGAGGCAGAGTGTTCCACCAGGCCGGAGCCAGAGTTGAAAAGGCCCTGGCTCTGGTTGAAGCCAATCTAACTTCCTTAGGGCCTGGGACCACTAGGGTGTTGTTATTTATGGACATTGAGGCTCTCTGTGGAGCATACCAGGAGAGGCGGTCCCGTAGGTACGAGGGTCCTAGGCCGCGACAAGTATTATTATTATTTTTATACTGTCCATCAGAAGATCACAGGGTGGTTCACAACATAAAAATAAAACACGAGAACTCAAAATACACAGTAAAACAAAAACAGAAACAAATCAGTAACACCCCCCCAAACACATTTACCGTAAAAGCCTTTAGAATGTTAATCAGCTAAAGGCCTGATTATAAAGAAATGTTTTTGCCTAGCACCTAAAGATATGTAATGAAGGCATCAGGCAAACCTCCCTGGGGAGAGCATTCCACAAACAGTGAGCTACTGCAGATAAGGCCCATTCTTGTGTGGACACCCTCTGAATCTCACATGGAGAAGGGCCTCAGATGATCACAGGTTTTGGGATGGTTCATGTGGGGAGAGGTGGTCCTTGAGGTATTGCCATCCTGAGCCGCTCAAAGTTTCATAGGTCAAATTGGGCCCAGAAACTAATTGACAGCCAGTGCGTCTGGCTGGGATCAGTGTGTTATGCGCAAACCGTCTCTACACTCAACAGGTGTAGGTTTCTCCATCACTGCATTTCCATGTGTGTGCGTCTTGTGAGGGGCACAGGTTAAGTCCCACCTGTAAGCCCTCTAATGTTGCAGCTGATTGGACCAGATAACTCTCTTCCCACACCACAATTCTATGATTCTAAGTGGCTGGCTAGGAAGCGTCTTTAGGATCACA